>NC_090448.1:695399060-696763178 GCF_031143425.1 Pleurodeles waltl
GCCACTAGGAGCATTTAATGTACAGGCCATGGGCACCTATAGTGCACCTTAATAGGGAGTTAGTTCCAAATCCTCTTTTCCCCACTCAACAATTCCAAGCATCTGCAGGCTAATGCTGCATCATGTCATTCTACAGTTTGAACACATCTTTTAGTCCATCAGGACCTAAGCCCCCCCCCACACCAAGCTCCCAACATTAATACCCTTCTTGAAAACTTCACTACATTCCTGGAAAAATATGCAGACATCCACGTGTCAACGAAAGCACATAAGTATATGACCAAATCATAGGCACCCTGCTACTCCATGTAGCTCGACATCAACAAGCTCACTATTCACTAACAAGAATAAAATGGAAAAAAGCTGATCCAACAATTAACTCTCTATACCAAAATCTAAGCATTCAGCATCAATACCATCAAAGAGGCTGCAAACAAAAGTATAATACTCTTCAAGACAATTAAGCATTTCACCAAACCCTTACCAGGCAGATATATGCCTCATTCAACAGACAAGTGCAATGCTATCATCCTATTCTTTGCTGAAAAAGGTGTAGAAATTTGACAGCATGTGGACTATATTCTATACTTAGGGCCATTAAAATGATGTGGCAGGAGAGGCCACATTACTTGTCAGGAGTGATTCAATTATGTGGCACAAAAAGGAAAATTATGCGGCATAATGGAGCACAATTTGTGACAGTAGTACTTCATAATTTCAGCATTTTTAAATTTGGTAACACTATCTGGTTATTGGTTGCACCTCATTAGTACTATTTCCATACCCAAATGTAGTAAAAAGTGACAAAAAGGTGACATGTCCAGCCTTGCAAAGGGCCTTTCACTGCACAGAATAGTGTGTCACTGCATTTCAGTAACTTTTGAACTGTTTGAGCTAGAAACGCAATTTTTTTTTTTAATCTGCAGATTGTGCGGCAGATGATGGATTATGTGGCAAATGCAGCAAACCTATAATTGTGCAAAAATCACAGCAGCCACACAATTGCATAAGTTCAGTGGCCCTGTCTACACTTCACCCTAATGCTTGGGAAAGTCCATTTGCCCTCTCTACGAACGGGATCCCAGCCAAAATCATATAAACAATCTCTGTGTATAGTCTTTCTCTTTCTACTATATTGCCCTGTTGCCCCTGGATAGGTTTGTGCTATATACATGTATACATACAGTTAGCAATGTATTTTACATCAAGCCTTCTCCCCATCTGTTTTTCTCGTTGTGGTGCTGGTAGTGCTGTATCTTCAAAAGAAAGTGCAAAACTATAAGTTTCACAATGTATAAAATGAAACAATAATACAATGTTGAGAACCAATGCCACCACGAAATAATAAAAAATATTTACAAACACTTTACCTATAAAATTAATAATAGGAAGAAAAAACAGACGCATATACAGATTAGTTCATGTTTCAAAGATACCCTCCCACTAATACGTGAGTATTCATAGTATTATTCTAAATGAGAGTTGAAAATTACCATGTTGCCGTTAACTATGAAAGTGAATATAATTTAGTGATCTGAATTTAATTGTATTCTTAAAAGAGTCTTAGAGTTGCTAGTCGACTTTCACAATGGATAGCAAGTGAAAATATCAAGGCTTAAATGCCCGGTTTCAAAAGCCTGGGAATGAAAGTTCCCGTGTCCGTGGTCCTGCCATCAGCTAAAGTAGTTCCAGTACGGAAGTGCCCCATCCTTTCTGGAAGCCCTCCCCCATACTCAGGGTGATGCGGGGGTGGGAGCCGCTTTTGTCTGCCTTTGTTGCCATGACTACGGCCGTGCTCCGGTGCGAATGGGCACTTCGCCGGGTTCAGCATAACAAAGAACTGAGAGCTTGCCGCTCTGACCATCTCACACCCCGAAACAATGCGTGCACAGCAGCAAATCATCCGGGGCCAAACCTGCATCCTGACTGCAGTCATAGGGGAGGATTCAATGAGCTTAACATAAAAAGAAGCATTGAACCACACCTCTTTAACTTTTCCGTGCCAAAGTATACCTCAGAGGCAGATGTCTAACAAAAGGATATATATCAAGTGCATCTTCTTATAAAAGACTAGCTAAGACTATATACTGTTTCATGAGAAAATATACTTCTCAGGCAAGGCCCTCTTTTGCTGCATTTGAAATGCTGTCATGTCACTACCTGCTAGGCAGCAACATTTCTATTTTACACTAATTTAAAACGGTAAAATGTTTAGGGCTCTGATAAATTGCGGTAGAAAACTTTAGATTGCAAACTGTTTTGCTCTTGAAAACATGGGTTCTATTTCTGCACTAGACAAAAAGATATGGTAGTTTTGTGAAGCGGCTTTATCTCCCTTCTAACTGTTCCGCTACTCTCTGATTTCATATCACATCGTGGCTTCTATGATAGAACGATTACTGATCATTTTTCTCATGTTCAATAAACTTCTACAATAAAAGCTTTCTTATACAACTTCACACTATCCCTGGAAATGACATGTGAGCTTCTTCAAACACTATAAAATTACAAGGCGACAGGATAACATAAGGTTGAGAAGAGTATGAAATAGGATGTGGCATTAAAACGGCAAGATCTACTGACTTTGGAACTGGGGAACCAGATTTGAGGTCTCAGGGCAAATAACTTTATATCCCATGGTTAAAAAAGTATCATGACCTTCTGTGATGTAATTGGTACTGAAAATTAAACGATTAAGGCCCATATTTATACTTTTTTTTTAGCGCCGCATTTGTGTACATTTTTGACGCAAAAGTGGCACAAATTTACAAAATATAATTATATTTTGTAAGTTTGTGCCGCTTTTGCGTAAAAAAAAATGACGCAAATCTGGCACTAAAAAAGTATAAATATGGGCCTAAATATCTTGGGGTGGAGCTTGCATTATAGGTAGCTACAAATTAAACCAAAGGTTACAGAATTTCATTTTGCGGATTCCTTGAATTCAAATGGGGAAAAAATGGGGAAAAAATAGAACATGAGGAGTCATGTTAAGGAGACGAGGGAAGGAGCAGTGGTGCAGAGCAGAGTGGTGCAGAGTATAGTGGCATAGAGGACAGTGGTGTAGAGTAGTGCAGAGTAGAGTGGTGCAGAGTAGAAAAACGGTGCCATACAGTGCAGAGGAATATAGTGGAGTGCTGCTGAGTACAGTGCATAGAGTGGAGTGATGCAGAGTAGAGGGGTGTATAGTTCAGTGGTGTAGAGTGCAGTGGTGTAGAGTAGCATAGAATGCATTGTCATAAAGTGCACTGAGAGTAGAGTGGTGTTGAGTAGAGTGACGTAGAGTGCAATGGCATTGAGTACAATGGTGCAAAGTAAAGTACAGTGGGGTAGAGTGCATAGTAGACTGGTATGTAGTGCATTGGCATGGTCTGTTGAAGACGATAGTGAAGTAGAGTGCAGTGGTGTAGAGTGCAGCTACATATAGTTCAGTGGTGTACAATACAGCATCGTACAATGCAGTGGCTTTAATTAGAGTAGTGCATAGTATAGTGAAGTGATGCACAGTAGTGTGGCAGAGTGCAGTGGCATAGAGTGCAATGGTGTACAGTTGCATAGAGTAGAGAGGCAGAGAGTGCAATGGCGTAGAATGGTGCAGAGTGAAGTGGTTTTGAGCACAGCGATGCAGAGTAGAGTGCAGTGGTATTGAATTGGCAGATATTTCAGTGGCATAGAGTGCAGTGGTTTAGAGTAAAGTGCAGTGACGTAGAATGCAGTGCTGTAGAACAATTTGTTTCAGAGCAGATTGAAGTGGCATAAAGTGGAGTGGTGCAGGGTAGAGTACAGTGGCTTAGAGTGCGGCATCATAGAATTCAGTGGTGTAGAATTTAGTGTCAGAGAATGCAGTGGCATAGATTAGAGCGGTGCATAATAGAGTGAAGGGGCATAGAGTGGAGTGGTCCAAAGTAGACAGAGTGCAGTGGCGTAGAATGCAGTGGTGAAGAGTAGAGTGGCATAGAGTAGTGTGGCAGACAGTGCTGTGGCACAGAGTTGTACAGAGTGGAGTTGCATAGAGTGCAGTGGCATAGAGTGGACTGATGCAAAGTGCAGTGGCATAGAGTGCAGTGATGCAGGGTAGAGTGGTATAGAGTGGTATAGAGTGCAGAAGTGTAGAGTATAGTGGCACAGATTTCAGTGGTAGAGAGTGCAGTGTTGCAGAGTAGAGTGTCATAGGGTGCAGTGGGCAGAGTGACATAGACTGCCTTGGCATAGAGTTCAGTGGCATAGGTGCAGAGTAGAGTGCTGTTGCATAGGGTGCAGTGATGAAGAGTACAGAAGTGCAGAGTAGAGAGCAGTGGCATAGAGTTCAGTCATGGAGAGTACAGCTGTGTAGAGAGCATTGGTGCAGAGTGCAGTGATTTAGAGTACAGTAGCATAGAGTGTAGTAGCATTGAATACAGTAGCATAGTGGAGGGGTGTAAGGTGGAGTACAGTGGGGTAGAGTGCAGTGGCATAGAGTAAATTGCTTCACAGTAGAGTGGAGTGGCATGGGTGGGGTAGTGCAGGGCAGAGTGCAGTGGCATATAATAAAGTGCATTGAATGCAGAGGTGCAGAGTAGAGTGACAGAATGCAGTGGCACAGAGTGCAGTGGTGCAGAATAGAGTGGCATAGAATACAGTAGCCGAGACTGCAGTAGCATTGAACGGTGCAGTGTGGAGTGGTGTAGTAGACTGCAGTGGCGCAGAGTGTAGTAATGCAGAGTACAATTGCGAAGAGGACAGTGATGCAGAGTAGAGTGTCAAAGTGCATTGGCATAGAGTGCAATGGTGCAGAGTAGAGTGGCGTAGAGTGCACTGGTTTAGAGTGGCATAGAGTGCAATGGCATAGAGTAGAGTGGCATTGAGTATAGCGGTGCAGAGTAGAGTGTAGGGTGCAGTAGCATAGAGTGCAGAGGCATGGAGTGGTGTAGAGTAGACTGGTGTAGACTGCATTGGGGTAGAGAGCTGCAGAGTAGGGTGGCGTAGAGTGCAGCCGCATATAATTCAGTGTACAGCGTCATAGAATGCAGTGTCATAGATTAGAGTGGTGCATAGTAGAGTCCACTCGAGCAGAGTAGAGTGGCAGAGAGTGGAGTAGTGTAAAGTAGAGAGACAGAGTGCAGTGGTGTAGAATGCAGTGGTGTAGAGTAGAGTGGCACATAGTAGTGTGGCAGACAGTGCTGTAGCACAGAGTGGTGCAGAGTGAAGTTGCGTAGAGTGCAGTGGTATAGAGTGGAGTGACACAGAGTAGAGTGGCAAAGAGTGCTGTAGTGTAGAGTATAGTGGCACAGATTTCAGTGGTGAAGAGTGCAGTGTTGCATGGCATAGAGTGCATTAATGTAGAGTATAGTACCACAGATTTCTGTGGTGGAGAGTGCAGTGTTGCAGAGTAGAGTGTCATGGAGTGCAGTGGGTAGACTGGCATAGTTTGCCTTGGCATAGAGTGCAGTGGCATAGGTGCAGAGTAGAGTGGTGCTGCATAGGGTGCAGTGGTGAAGAGTACAGAGGAGCAGAGTAGAGTTCAGTGGCAGAGATTGCAGTCATGTAGAGTGCAGCTGTGTAGAGTGCATTGGTGTAGAGTGCAGTAGCATAGAGTGCAGTGATTTAGAGTACAGTGGCGCAGAGCAGTAGCATAGAGTATAGAGACATTGAGTGGAGTGGTGCAGAGTGCAGTGGCATAGAGTAGATTGTTTCAGAGTAGACGAGTGGCATAGAGTGGAGTAGTGCAGGGTAGAGTGCAGGGGCATATAAATCAGCGCATACAATGCAGTGGTGCAGAGTAGTGGCATAGAGTGCAGTGGCATAGAGTGCAGTGGCATAGAGTACAGCGGCAGAGAGTGCAGTAGCATAGAATGGTGCAGAGTGGAGTGGTGTAGTAGAGTGCAGTGGCATTGAGTGCAGTAATGTAGAGTCCAATGATGAAGAGTGCAGTGATGCAAAGGCGTGTCAGAGTGCATTGGCATAGAGTGCAGTGGTGCAGAGTAGAATGGCGCAGTGGTTTAGAGTGACAGAGTGCAATGGAATAGGGTAAAGTGGTGTTGAGTACAGTGGTGCAGAGTAGAGTGCAGTGGGACAGAGTGCAGTGCTGTACAGTACAGTAGCATAGAGTGCAGAGGCATGGAGTGGTGTAAAGTGCATTGGGTAGAGTGTTGCAGAGTACAGTGGTGTAGAGTGCAGCAGCGTATAATTCAGTGTACAGCATCATAGAATGTAGTGGCATAGATTAGACTGGTGCATAGTAGAGTCCACTAGTGAAGAGTAGAGTCATGCAGAGTGGGAGAGTGCAGTGGCGTAGGGTGATGCAGTGCAGCGTGGTCTGGCGTACAGTGGACTGGTAGGGAGAGGAGTGTTGCAGAGTGCAGCGACATGTAGTATAGTAGACGTGGAGTGCACTGGCAGAGTGCAGTAGTGCAGAGTAGAGTGGCATAGAGTGCAGTGTTGGAGAGTGCAGTGTTGTAGAGCGCAGTGTTGTAAAATGCTGTGGTGTGGAGTGCAGTGGCATAGAGTGCATTGCCCATGAGTGCAGTGGTGGAGAGTGCAGTGGCGGACAGTAATTGGTTTCAGAGTATGCTGGCACAGATTGGAGTGGTGCAGGATAGAGTGCAGCAACGTAGAATTTTGCATCATACAATGCAGCATTGTTGAATGCAGTGGCATAGATTAGATTTGTGCATAGTAGAGTTCAGTGGAGAGTGTAGTGTTGCAGAGATGAGTGTCAGAGTGCAGTGACGTAGAGTGGCATAGATTGCATTGGCCTAGAATGCAGTGGAGAAGAGTGGTGTAGAGTACAGTGGTGCAGAGTAAAGTGTTGTGGCAAAGAATGCAGTGCATGGCTGAACTGACGTAAAGTGTAGTAGCAGTGTAGTACATTGCAATGGTGGAGAATGCAGTGGCATACATTAAGTTGATGATAGTCGAGTGGAGTGGTGCAGAGTAGAGTGGCACAAAGTACTGTTGCATAAAGTGCAGTAGTATAGAGTAAGGTGGCACAGAGTGGCAGAAAGTGCATTGGCAGAGTGCAGTGGTGAGGAGTGCAGTGGTTTAGCGTAAAGTGGCATAGAGAGGGTTTGCATAGAGCTGAGTAGCAAAGAGTGGAGTAGAGTAATAAAGTGCAGTGGAATAGAGTGAAGTGGAGTAGAGCAGAATGTTTCAGAGTAAAGCAAAGTGGCATGGAGTAGTGTAGGGTACAGTGCAGTGGGGCAAAGTGACTGAGTGTATTGGCATAGAGTAAAGTGGTTTAGAGTGCAGTGGCAGAGCGCAGAGGCGCAAAGTAGATTCAACTGGCATACAGTGGATTGGCATGGGGTTGAGTGCTAAAGACACATTGTGTTGGCATAGAATTTAATTCCATAGAGTGCAGTGTAGTGGAGTGGTGTAGAGTGAAGTGATAGAATGAAATTATGATGAGTAGGTTGGAGTGACCTAGAGTGGATTGGTGTAAAATACAGTGGCAAAGAGTGCAATGGTGTAGAGTAGAGTGGCATAGAAAGCATTGGCATAGAGTAGAGTGGTGCAGAGTAGAGAGGCATAGAGTGAAGTAAAGTGGAGTAGAGTGTAGTAGAGTGCGGTGGGGCAGAGTGCAGTGGCATAGAGTGGTGCAAAGTGGAGTGGTGCAGAGTAAGGTGCAGTGGCATGGAGTGATGCAGAGTAGAATGGAGTGGCGAGAGTGGATTATGCATGGTAGATAGCACACTGCCATTACAGACAACACATTTTCAATTGAAATGACCATAACATTTGCATAGACATACCGTTTTACTAATAACACTATACAGTGCACAAACAATGAAGTTTGGAAATGGAATCAATTAGTGTATAGATTTGTTTTGATCATAATAAAGTATTTGTTTCCAACACGCTTCAGAATGCGTTTCATTTGTGTGTCCCTAATTCTAAAATATTCTGAAGTACTTCCACAGTTCATTTGTTTTGTGCTAGAAAAAAACTCTTTCTAACCCCAATTTCCAACAAGATTCCCACATATATCCTATCACTTTGAAGTCAGAGAAGGAAAAGTAAAGACCAAGCTCTCTTGGAAGACAGAGTCTGACTTTTGACCTCTGTCTTTGAATGCACAGCAAATGTCACAAGATAAGAACAGCATTTACAGGTATGTTTATAGAAAGGAGCACTCGTCAAAGAATACAAGATGAGTTGGTATGAAAAGGCCTTGCTCCTTGAGAGGGACAAACTTACCCTGGACAGCCTAAAACACATAAAACCAGCAAATACAGAGCCAGAAAATTTTAGTAACAAACCACAAAGCCAATAGCAAGCAACAGCCGGATTGCATTCCTAGGTCAGCTTTCTGAATGTCCGTCTTTAGCAAACCAGACAGCTGTGTGGTCTAGTAGGCTTCAACCTAAACAGGAAGACATGGATGCAAGACACTGGCATTCATTAGAAATTAAGCACTGGCAAAGACAGTAGGCACTGTCTGTGGGCTGCCAATGGAAACCTCTTGGTTTGCACATGATTTTAGCTTGTGCTATTCAGTAGCAGCAAAAATATATATCTTTTTTTACCAATGCTGTACATCATTGGCACAAAAAAGAACACAATAACATATATGTGTATATACTTCATGATACTACAATGTCCTAGCGTGATGAAGTATGTATGTATCCCAACCCAAGGATGCCCATATGGTGTTAGGCAACCAGTGTTTTATTTTTGGTTTTTAAATTTACTATTTCAAGCAGTGAACATTGATCATGGAGTGGTAAATGGAAAAAAATAAACATGCGTGAAAGCCCATTTTAGAGCCACCCAGCAGCTGGGCTCTTAAAAAAAGTATTTTTTTTTAACGACCACTATGAGAGGAGCAGGGAAGCAATGGAGAAGATGATGGGGAAAGTCCACACAAGGAGGAGCAATGGGTGTTTGCAGTCATGGGAGCATAGAAGGGGTAAGGAAGCATCATATAAGTTGAGGGGATGGAAGGAGCAACATGGAATGTGCAAAGTAATGGGCTGGTCATAAGCCCACTGTAAGCATTGGTATTGACCACAATAATACTTGCACAACAGACAGCTAAGATCTGCCTGTAGGTGAGAAAAGATCAGATGTGTATACACTAATACAGTGAGACCTCACACAGAATGTGGGATTGACCCACAGGGGCAGTGACATGGAGAAAAGGAAAAATTGGGAGATAGACACAGTAAAAAAGATTTATATGATAGGCATGAGGAGAGTAACAGCTGGACACTTAAAATATGACATGGTTATAATGACTCTGAGACAGGGAAAAACAAACATTGGAAAAGGAAGAAATGCCAACTGGGGAAGAGACACTGGCACAGGAAGTCACAGACTCTGAGCTAGGGCAATCAGATAGGATAAGATATGATAGAATAGGGCTATTGATGAGTTAGGTACAGACAAGACAAAGGTACATTATACTAAGATAGTGAAACTTGGGGCCATGTGCACAAAGAGACAGGTCTCAAAAAGCAGTTGTAATTGATTTTAAATAGCAACCTATGCACTAGTAGGTCACTTTGCATAATCTCCAGTCACAGAAAGTCCTGGGACAACCTGTTTCACAAATATCAATTAGGTAGGTCATTATTTACAACACCCTGTGATTGGATACAACACAGTGATGGTGGTGTGAAAGGAACAGCAGACCACCGTCCCTGGTTCCTGCATTCCCAAACAGGAAACCACTTTTTAAAATAAGTTCCTGTTCCTTACGGAAACCAGTGTTGCTCTAAAAAAATCCTGTTTAGGAAAACTCCAGAGGGAGCAGGCTGTGGTTCCACGTAGTGAACTACAAACACTTTGGGCAATTGATGGGTGGCACATGGAAAAAGGGCAGTCAGGAGGGAAAACATGTCTATGAGAAGTTGAGGCATAGCAGATTTAGGTGCCTCCAGTGTTGGATACTGTTAGAAATGGGGTCTTTGGTTGCCAGTCAGGTTACCCCCTGTCCAAGCAAGGACCCTCACTCTAGTCAGGGTAAAGGAGAATCACCCTCAGCTAACCCCCACTCACCCCCTGGGTAGCTTGGCATGAGCAGGCAGGCTTAACTTCAGAGTTCTAGGTGTAAAGTATTTCAACAACACACACAGTAACTTCTTGAAAACACTACAAAATGACAACACAGGTTTAGAAACATAGGAAATATTTATCTAAACCAGTGGTTCCCAACCTGTGGTCCGGGGACCCCTGGGGGTCCGCGAAGCCTTCTCAGGGGGTCCGCGAGAGCCTGGAAAATTACAAAATATTGACAAATATTGACAAATTTGGTCCCCAGCTTCCAGTAATGACTCAGGCGGGGGTCCCCGGATTCCCATGATGATTCAGTGGGGGTCCCTGGGTTCCATTAATGTTAAAGTGGGGGTCCACAGAAATCAAAAGGTTGGGAACCACTGATCTAAACGAAACAAGACCAAAAAGACAAAATCCAACATACACAAGTCAAGATAATAATTTTTAAAGTAAAAGAGTCTTAAATCCTTTTGTAAATAGGTAAAACACTGTTAGCGTTGAAAAGTACCTGGGTAGCGTCAAAATAGCACACACAGGTGAGTGTGGGCCGAAAAAGGTAAGTAGTGCGTCGATTTATCACCTGCAAGCGAGTCTGTGCATTGTTTCTCCTTCTCCGGTCAGGTCGCCGTGCGTCGGTTTTCCAGTTTGCAGGAGAGTGATGTGTCGATACAGGCACCACTTGGGTCTGGGCAGGTGTTGCGTTGTTTTTCTGCACCCAGCAAGGTTTGCATAGAAAATCCTGCCGCACAGTGTTAGCAAGACCGTGCTGTGTGGGTTGCGACATTACCAGCCTCCGTTAGCGATGCAGTGCATTGTTTCTCCAGCAGCGAGCATTGATCTTCCAGCCGCGCTGCAAGCAGTAGCATTTGATTTACAAGCTCTGGGCACCTCTAGCGCACTATACTAGGGACTTCAGTAAATCAAATATGCCAACCATGGAAATCCAAACAACAATACAATTTACACAGAGAGCATATGCAATTTAGCACTGGTTAGCAGTGGTAAAGTGCCCAGAGTTCAAAAGCCCACAAAAACATGTCAGAAAAAATAGGAGGCAGGAGGCAAAAATATTGGAGATGACCCTGCATAAGGGAAAGTCCAACAGATACTCTAGGCATACCTTACACTTTTGAAAGATACCTGGTTCATTGGTGACTGATATACATTTTGGCATCATCTAAATTTGCAGTAACCTAAATTGTATCTCTGAACTACAGTAGTAAGCAGTATCATAAAATATTCAGAGGAGTGCATAGGAAACCATAAGGTACTCAACACTTGGTGTTGGTCGGGCATTAGAAAGCTCCCAGATAAGACCGATTAGTTAAAACGAAGAGAACCATTCACCAGTGCTGCAGTTGGTTGCTTGCTGACACAGGATATTATTGCACCCAATCATTTTGAAGGGCAGCACAATATCAAGGATGAAAATAGTACATGGTCGACCTTTAATAGGAGAATTGATTTGAACACATGATGATTGTATCTTGGTTTCATGGCAGGATGGAAAATAGTTTGCAAATCATTCAGAAGAGTGTGCTTCTAGAGGAGGGGTGCAGTGTATGATGCACACAGGCTCCATTATGTTTGCCATTCAGAGGAGATTAGAGATTGGGTAATAGTTGACTATTATTCTGGGTCGCCATTAGGTTTAAAGTTGCTTCGTACTGACTGATAAAATCCCAACCCTCCACAGCTCTGTGCTCTCTAAGACTCTTAAAAATATGAAGCAATAACATAGAATTGAATAGGTATAAGGAAACATGGTCTTCCAGATAGCCTGCAGGCTTACACATTTTTGCTACACAAATACAAAGCTGCCATTTTATGTGAAAAAAAAATGATTGTAGAACCAACTCCAATCTCCTTCTTTAAATAGTAACAGCTAGGGTTCATGGTATAATATATGCTTTATAAATGTAGTAATTAGTACTATTTGTAGTATTAAGGCCCATATTTATACTTTTTGACGCTAAACTGCGCTAACGCAGTTTAGCGTCAAAAAGTTTTGCGCCGGCTAACGCCATTCTGAAGCGCCATGCGGGCGCCGTATTTATTGAATGGCGTTAGCCGGCGCAAGCAGACCGGCGCTGCCTGGTGTGCGCGAGAAAAACCACGTACACCAGGCAGCGCCGGCGTAGGGGGAAAATGGCGCATGGGCGTCTTAAAATGGGGCAAGTCAGGTTACGTCGAAAAAATCGTCGTAACCCGACTTGCGCCATTTATTTTCGACGCCCATCCCCCATCAACATGACTCCTATCATTGTAAAGATAGGAGTCATGCCCCCTTGCCCAATGGCCATGCCCAGGGGACTTCTGTCCCCTGGGCATGGTCATTGGGCATAGTGGCATGTAGGGGGGCACAAATCAGGCCCCCCTATGCCAAAAAAAATTATTTAAAAAAAATAAAAAAATACTTACCTGAATGTCCCTGGGGTGGGTCCCTCCAGCCTTGGGTGTCCTCCTGGGGTGGGCAAGGGTGGCAGGGGGGGTCCCTGGGGGCAGGGGAGGGCACTCTGGGCTCATTTTGAGCCCACTTGTCCCTTAACGCCATGCCTGACCCAGGCGTTAAAAAGCGGCGCAAATGCGCCGTTTTTAGCCACGCCCACTCCCGGGCGTCTCTTTTGCCCGGGAGTATAAATACCACGTAAAGGCCTGGGAGTCATTTTTTAGACGGGAACGCCTCCCTTGCATATCATTAACGCAAGGAAGGGGTTCACGCTAAAAAATGACGCACATTCCGGGAACTTTGGCGCTATTCGCCTCTAACGCCATAGTATAAATATGGCGTTAGTTGGCGTTAGTTTAGCGTCGAATTTGCGTCGAAAAAAACGACGCAAATTCGGCGCAAACGGAGTATAAATACGGCCCTAAATCTCAATCGGATACTTTGGAAGGTTGGGTGTCCCTCACAGAGGTCTGTGTTTTACCTGCCTATCACAGGCACCAGGGCCCATATTTATGGAAGGCTAGGGTCACCTTAGCACCATTTATTTTGGCACTAAAAAGCGCTAATCTAACTCCATATTTATATTTTGACGCTAGACTCGTCTAGCATCAAAATATTGGAGTTAGTGCCATGTTTAGGATGAGCAAACCCACCTTGCGTCAATGAGATGCAAGGTAGGTTTTCCTGATCTAAAAATGTTGCTAACCCCCTAGGGCCATATTTAACTCTCGGTGCAGAAACGACGCGCAAGGAGGAGGTGGACCTAAATAATGGTATTAAGCCCGCTTAGCTCCATTATTTATCGGCTCTGTCAGACCAAACGTTAGAGTGCAGGTAGGCCCATTTCCATGGGGAAACCATGGAATGGACACAAAGATGCCCATCCTAACTCCCACCAACACCACCACCCACACCACAGGGACACTACTGGAGGAGGGAGCCAATCCAAGGTAAGTTGTAGGTAAGTGTATGTGTGTGTTGTGCCATTGGGGCCCCCTTAGATGGGGCCTCCTGCCTGGCACTGGGTATGTAGGGCTTGCCCAAGGGACACTGGTCCCCTGTGGTGGACATTGGGGTTGAGGTAATTACTCCTGTCTATACTTAGACAGGAGTCAAGTTTGTGGCTGCTTGTGCATCACAAAATGACGGTAGGCTGATTTTGCCGCTAACCAGCCTAACATAATTTCTGACTCACTAGCGCCATTCCCCCTAATGCTAGCGTCTTTTTTCCGACACTAGCCATTCCTTAGTGCCATCATGCATCATTTTATAAATATGGCGCACAGATTGCTTTATGGAATGGTATTAGTCGGCGTTAAATAAAGTGACGCACAACTGCGTTAACGCAGTTGTGCATCATTTTCCTTAAATATGGGCCCACATGAGTACGACAGCTTGTAAAGCTACTGGGTCTGCTGCAGTTTTGTATAAAATACCTGTTACATTTTTAGAATATGCCAGACAAGTAAGATCTAGGATTCTGAGAGTGGTTGGTCCAAGATAAAATCTAGCAATATTGTTAATTATGGTATTAGCCAAAACCTCCTAAAATGTTTGAATTTTTAATTCTCAAATCTTACTGCTGTATTAGACTGTTTCATCTACAAAGATAAAATCAAAAGCAATCATAGTGGAGGCTAAGGCTAAATCAGAGTCACAGAATTGCTATTCAAAAATATACCAACGGTCACAACTATGGAAATAATGCTGGACCCTTTTGGACCAGATTCATTGTCAATTCAAATGTCCTTTCTTTGTCTGGAAGGGAATGAACAATATGATAGTGATGTGTGTAACTGACTCCCTCCTCTTGTTTAGAATATGCTAAAGGTTCAGCAGCTTATTGAAGAAAAGTGCTAAAATAATAATTTTTTCCTAAAGTTTTGAACATTGGTTTATATTATATGTCTATTTATGTTATGTTTGAAATGTAGCTATGTATAGTGTTGTCTTTTTTTTTTTTTTTTTTTTGATGAAACAAAGTGAGACAAAAAAACGAATAAACATTTGGAATAAATAAGACAATAATTGTTTCCAGTGATTAATTGATTTTTCACTGAAGATATAAACTTTTTGATATACATATTCATCCCTTCTGTATAATTATGTTATATTGATATCTGGCCCAGATACAGTGGGGTTATAAGGGCCCACCCTTAAACAGCGTAGACCATGCTCTAAGGGGATCTGGTCTGCTGGACTAATTTGGTTCTCATATTTGTCAACAGCTTTCCCATTCAAAAGAAATTGTGTATGTTGTACTGCAATGAGTCTCGCCGCCTCTTCAGGATGAAGATTGGTTAATCTCATTAAACCTGCGAAATGCTTCTTGTCATATTCGTATTGCACAGTACTATGGAAAGTACCATTAACTCGCTACGAGGAATGGCAGTTCCAATTTGCCATTCAACCTGGATTCAGCCTCTCAAGTATTTATGAAAGTAATGGCTGTGGTGGTTACCCATTTCCTTTGGAATATAATTCTCCTTTATCCCCAGCTAGATAACTATGTGCTGAAGGTGAGAACGCACACAATGTTGTTAAAGAACTTTTCAAGTACAATCACTCTTTTGCATGACTTGAGACTCTCAATCATTTTTTAAAAATGTTTGAAAACAGCAGGCCCAGTTTATAGAAGCAGAGATGGATATGAATTTAATGGAGGTTCTTCCACCACAGAATAAATCTGTCAACATTACAGCCAGATGCGGCTCCTCCACTAGGGCGGAGGAGCATCGCACCCGCCAGCAACAGCAGCTTCGAAACCTTTTACCAAAAAACGATAATAAACTGTGTTTATTATGGGTTTTTGTGGTAAAAGGGGTGGGGCCACCGGCTTCACGAGCACTGAGCGGTAGTGCAGAGCACTCCCCCTACCTGTGCATGTATGTTTGGCTGGCCGTCTTGGGCCGGCCAAACACACATGTACAGTAGGCTCTCTCTAGCCGGGCTGGAGAGAGCAGGCACAGGCTCCCAGTCTGCCTGGCAGTGCCCTGGCTGGGTGCTCCCAGCCAATCCTAACACTGCTCTGAGTAACATCAAGATTGGCCACAGTGTAAGCTGAGAGGCTGTGCCTGTAGCCTGCATTAGAGGAGCAGAGCGGTGGTGATGGCAGTGGCCCTGACAGCGGTGACAATAAAGGTAAGTTTTTTATTTTTTTTATTATTAATTCCCCCACCATTTCCACCCCCCCGCTCACCACCCCGCCCCCAGTTAGCACCGCAAGCCACTCTTGATTACAGCATTCATGGCAGAATTCAACAGAGCAAGAGCTCAACCGGCAAGAGCTAATCTGAGCCTTCTACTTCTGTTTCTCATGGAATCTTGGATCTTTAACTATTTTTAGAGATGCCAAGGAAGGACACATTTCTGTAGGGCAGCCTGGAACTTTCAATGGATGCATTCAAAATAGTCCTTAACTTGAGAGTGTATTAAAGATCATTTTTCAAAGTCAGCTAAGAAGGAAAATGATGATTTTTACATCTGTTCTACTTGTTCTTGGCATAAATATAATTGTGAATAATCTAGCCATACACCAAGGTATTTGACCTTGTTTTATGGATCAATGATCAGATCAAACATCTCAGGGGTTAACGGGTAAAAATCTGAGTTTTGAATCCAGTTCATGGTCCGTTCTTGATATGTCTAATTTTTACTCTCATTTTGCTAAAGAAAAATGTCCTCATCCTTAACTGAAGGCCCAGTTCACAAACAGCCTCTGCACTCGTGGTGGAGGCTTCACAGTCATGGCGGGACCTCTACACTTGTGGTGGGATCTCCACAATCAGAAACTGTAGTGTGGAGATCCCACCATGAGTGCAGATATTCAGCCACAAGTGTGTGGCTTCCCCTATGAGTGCAGATGCTCTTTGTAAATCTGGCCCTGAACATATTTCATTAAGGATAGAATATACAAATTAGGAATAATCCCTTGTACCGTAAACATGATTTGAGTGTTACCAGCATAGGACTGATATCTAAAATTAGGTTTTTTCACAACATCCAGCTTTGGTCTAAGATATATATTGAGGGGTGATTACACATTTAATAAGTCATCTGAGTGAACAAAGGCTTTTCAGCTGTATATGCACTGGTCAAGCAGAAAAGAAGAAAACAACTGAGCAGCATGGATCACAGCCTAATGTTTACCTGTAGAAAGTGAAATAAAGTGTAAGATGATAGGTCCTCAAAATGGGAGTCTCATTTAGGGGGTAATATAGCACAGTGTGTTTAATTCTATAACTATGCAAAAGAGCTCTCCTTATTTTATATATGCAAATGCCTCATAATATGAATTACTTTTAAGGATCTTCATCTCGAGAACCCAATTATGTTTAAGCACCAAGACAGCACTGTTTCATGATTGATTCTATTTCATTAAAGTTGTGTTTCCTCTAGGGAGCTACAATCCCTCCTTCCTCTAAAGTCTTTTTGAACCTGTCTGTGTTGTAAACTGCTTTCAATAGGATTCAAGGTGTTTGTGGGAGTAGGTTCTGAATGCATATATGATCACACAGCAGAAAAGTTGGACTTCAGACAAACATTTCATATTATATGTTGTAGGGGAATCATTTGTAATCACATGCACATGTAGCTGTAGTGTTAGCCAGTTCAAAAAAGTTTATTGTACAGAGTATTTTAGATTGCTCATTTCAGAAGACTCTATACTAAATGTTGCTTGTTTTACTCTCTTTACAATGTGAATGCAAGAGCAAATCTATACTCAGTCAAAGAAAGAGTGCTATACAATGATGTGCACTTCTCCTTTACCCCAGGTGTTCTCCGGAGTTCTTAGTCCTGTCAGAGTATAAGGCAGATGAAACAGAGTAACATTGAAGTCCAGAAATATCTGCAGTTGAACTGTGAGTTTGACAGGATGTGCCAGAACAGAGATTACTGAGAGAGGGCTTTAAGTTGAGGGAAGTAATTACAGATTCACCAATATCCAAACCTCAGCCAGTATAAGCTTGCGGTCCATATCTGGGATGAAAAGGGACTACTAACATCACAGGCCTGATAATAAATGTGTTAACAGCTACAGCTTAACTAAAAATATAATCCAAATGGAGAAGAAACAAACACCTACAATAAGTTACTGATATGGGAAACTATGGCATATATGGTACATGAAAACAATCTCCTATGCTTTCTTAAAGAAAGAGTGGTGCTTCAGGAACATACAAGGCACAGACATGGGCTCTACAGATAGTTTCATTCTTAACCACAATGGGTTAAGTGTTGGACTTTTGGGGCAAGCAGATTTACTAATTACACTCCAAGCTTAATCACACGGTGGAGTTTGCATGAGACATATTTATAATTACCACCCCAAACTTAACCACATTGGTGAAAGTGTTCGACTTTGTGGGGGCAGATTTACTATACTTTGAGGGTTCATAATTAACTACTTCCACAAAATTAAATATCACATCACAGTAAAAAATATACTTTAGAAGAATCCATTTTAAATATCCAAAAAAACTACATGATAAGCGATAAATGAGATAAATTAGGAGTAAACGCCAAAAGATAAATAAATGAATACATGTAAGATACAGAATTAAAAAAAAATATTTACATAAAAGTTCAATGCATTCAGACAAGAAAAAAATCAATTATAAATTTAAAACAACGTGATGATGCTGTAATACTTAAAAAGACATTTAAGTGAAAGTTAAAAAACAAACACATTGCAAGAACATCCTTGTTTAAAAACAAAAAAAGAATAGTTAAAATAAATGTAATATTATAAATATGGTAAGATAAAAAATTAATACTAATAAACACAAATATAAACTATAATCACTACAATCACACGCTATCTGTGGGACCTGTGTACCACTATAGTTACATATTATCACTGTGGGGACTTCAACATGCCTATCGTCACACACTATCTCTGCGAGAATTTGAATATTAAGATAATCAATCAATCAGCATTTATATACTACAGCAATGTCACCCCTAGGGGTATCTGAGCTCTGTAACTGTAGGGACTATTAGTGTGTGGTATGCAATCAATGACTTGAACATGATTATCATCACACACTATCTCTGTAGGGACTTGAACATGACTATCATCACACACTATCTCTGTGGGGACTTGAACATGACTATAATTACACGCTATCTCTGCAGAGACCTGAACATGACTGTAATAACACTCTCAGCAGAGATGGACAATGCCTCTACAACACTAGCTTGACAGAGACTTGACTACGCCTCTCACACACAAGCTCTACAGAGATTTGAACATGACTAGCACATACTAGCTCTACAGAGACTTGAACACAACTATAATTACATGCTATCTATGTGGGGACCTGTGTTTCACTATAAACACACACTGTCACTGTGAGGGGGTACCCAACACAGGAGCCGAACACAATGCATTACACAATTCAGAAAAACTTTTCTGACAATCTTCAGACCACGGAACGGGGTTTGGCGTATCTTTATAGGTCAATGCTACCAAAGGTTTGGCCAGCAAAGAAAAATTTGGTATCCATTGTCTGCAGTATGATGTAATGCCCAAGAAAGCACGTACTTCTCTCTGTGTCCTTGGCACACTCAATTTTGCAATTGCCTGAATTCTTTCTGAGGTCAGTTTCCTTCCCTCCTTCAATAAGAGATGACCTAAGTAGGTCACTTCTTGTCGACAATATTGCAGTTTTGAAAGGGACACTTTGTGATGTAAATCAGACAAATGACGCAACAACAACAAGGTGGCTTCTTTACAAATCTCTTCAGTATCTGTAGCGACTAGCAAATCATCAATGTACTGAATAAGGGTAGCGCCGTCAGGTAAAACAATTGCATCAAGCTGTGTTTTTAAAGCCTGACTATATATTGATGGACTTTCACAGTAGCGTGGGGGAGCGCGTTTGAAGCGGAAACTTCGGCCTCCTAAACTGAATCCAAAAATATCCCTGCTCTCCTCTGCAATCGGGATGCTGAAGAAAGCATTCTTTAAGTCAATCACCGAGAACCAGGTGGCGGAAGCTGGAATCATAGTCAATATGGCAGTGATATCAGGAACAACTGGAAACTGTGGCACAACTATTTTATTTACCTCTCTAAGATCAATCACGAGCCTGTAAACAGGCGGCTTAGAGGGGTCAGTACGTTTCAAAACAGGCAGAACAGGACTATTACAAACGTTGCCTCTTGTCTCTTCAATTACATCTTTTTCAATTAAATCATAAATGATCGCTAGCAACGCCTTTTCACCTTCACTAGAGATCTTGTATTGTTGAATGCGTGGTAATTTAACATTGGCTTTCAATGTCACAACATAAGGCGTTATTTCCAACAGACCCACGTCATTAGGACCAGTAGCCCAAATGGTATCAGGAAGAAACGACAATTCGGTCGGAAGTTTATCCTTCGACAAATACATTGGAGAGACCATTTTCCTACCCAGTGTAAGTTGTACTCCCGAAGGAGAACAATATAATGTTGCATACAATCTTTTCAACAAATCCAATCCTAACAAGTTTTCACCACAACCTGTCGTCAGAATAAGGGGTGCTTCCAATTCACAAGGTCCAACAGAAAGGGACATAGGACTAGAAATCGGGTTCCTAACCGGGGCGCCAGAAAAACCTACTGAAACATTCATCTCGCCAGACAAAGGTGCGCCAGGGAGTTTTGAGTGCATAATAGAACTCTTTGTAGCACCAGTATCCAACAGAAAAGGCTCCGACACCACTGAGGTAATTACCTTAACATAAGGTCCATTCTGATCCACTGGAACTAAAAAAACTCCCTCTCTTCGTCTATGGCTGTCCTAGCAATTATTACCTTCCAAGTTCTCATCTTCTCCATAGTAGTCGTCAGCATAGTACTGAGCCGTCCTACCAGACGCGTTATGTTGCTGGTCAAAACTATTCATTGAGTTTTGAGACGGAAAGGAACGCGTGTTCTGGGGAAAACTTCCACGTCCTCTACCTCTAGGAGCTTGTTGAACACCTCGACCTCTTGCGCCAGAAGCACCATTCGTACGCTGTAACAAAATAGGACAACTATACTTGAAATGACCCTCTTCTTTACAATATGAACACTGATTGGGACCTACAGGAACACGTGGTTGAGAAAACTCGAACCTTTGCGAGTTTCTCTGGAACTGTTGAGGTTGCTGATAGTTACTCTGACCACCACGTGGCGGATATGCCTGTTGTAAAAGAACCTTCGTCTTTAATTCTTAGTTTTCTTGTCTGCTCTATCCTTCTCATCTTTATCCCTATTTTCGTAGTACTGTGCAGTAGCCAATATTTGTGCTGAAGAGGAAACGGCCCAAGAACTCTCTGAATCCTTCAATTTCTTACACAGCTCTGCAATCAAATTGTGCACAAACTTGTCGACGAACAACCGTTGACCACCTTCTGTACTCATATCTTGACCACTGTGGTCGATAAACGTTTCCTCAAACCTCGTGAAGAAATCAGACACTGTTTCATCTTTCTTCTGCTTACACGCAGACAATTTATCCCAATTCACACGCATCGCAGGCATTAAAGTCTTCATGTAAGTAATGATCCTAGCAGGCAGTTCTGCTACCAAAGGCTCAGGCTTGGCACCACCAACTTGTCTATCATTTGCAGCACTAATATTAGCCCATGAGTCACCTAACTCTTGTGCATGATCTGTATGGCGAATCAATCCCCACAAAGGCTGTGGAACAACATTCCCAAATAACATGTCTATGTCGGCTAAATTCATAATGCATGAGTCTGCAGTCTGTGATAATTCCTTATAATACCCTGCAGGATTTTTACGGGGATCAGGCAAAGTCTGCTTATGGGCTAAAACTTCAGCTCGCTTCCACGGAACATGTACCCAAACACGCTGAAAATGAGCTGGGACAGCATCAATTTGATCAGCAACATCAGCCTCAACGGCGTCCTTCCATACCGGAGGGACTTCTCTCATTGGGTACTGTCGCACCTTTTTTTTAACAGAAGAGTCATGTTGGAACAATGACTGAGAAGGATCCTTATTCCTAAAGGACAACAACGTTGCAACTGCTGTCTCAACATCGGGACCCACAATCGTGCCCTTTGCAAACTCAAACCGTACACGGCACAAATCAGGCGGATTTGTTTCCAAATCATTATCTTCCAATTCCTCACAAAGGAAAGCACAAATTTTCTCAAAAACGTATCTTTGTTTTGGTGCTCCCCATTGACGGAAGACATCCATAACAGACTCTACATTGTATCTTAAAGGGTAAACAACCCATTTACGCGCCATACGGTCAAACATTTCTCTCTCTTGAGAATTAGGCAGTTGACTACGCGACTGCTTACGCTCCGAATCTGGGGTCACACCAGACGACCCAAAGAGAGGAAATATAAGGCTGGCAACAGTATCTGTCATTCTCTGTCGGACAGAAGGAGAAGTTGATGAAAGAACAGGAGGAAAAACAGAGGGAGGCAAGGCAGACGCAGAAGCAGACGCAGAGGCAGTATCAGGAAGAACACCAGAAGAGGCAGTCGATGTAGTACATAAAGTCGTAGGAGGTACAGATGGAGCAGGTAGCGAAGTCGGCGGCCCTTGAAGGGGCTGCGCCATAGTAGTAGGAGACAACTGAAAAGGAGCTGGCGGCTGTGGAAGAACCTGAGGCACAATAACCGGAGGTTGCACAGCTAAAGGTTGCGGAGGTGCTGTAGCATTCTGCGCATAAGGGGGTGGCGACCTCAACAAGTGCGACATTAAAGGATCTTTCTCAAGTTCTTTTGCTGCATCTTGCTGAAGAAGCGGAAGAACTGGATAACATTTATCGGTCACCAATTTACGTTGCCTGTGCAACTGCTCATTCATCTGTTCTTCTTCATCATCTTTAAACTGCATAGCAGCTTGCATTATCGAGATACCCTCTTCCCTTTTATTTCTCTTTGCTAATTTAATTTCCTTCTGTTTGGCTTCCTTACGCCATAGGCGGAAAGAGTCAAACATCGCCGGCCGGGCTTTCTTCTTAAAAAGTTTAACCTCCAGATTATCCAGAATCTCTGTGTCAGAACTACCATATTGGGGCCATTTTAAAACACCATCTTTCCTGGTGTATCGGATCCATACTTCATTATATGTGAGGGGGCCTATGCCATGTTTCACATATAGTTCATAGGTTGGAGTTCCAATCGGAGGAACCGGACACGAGTCCTCCAATCGGGAATCCCTATTATAACCAAGACAAAACAAATTTCCATATCTGCTAAGACCAGGCATCTTCGCTCTCTAGTCTAGCTTCAAACTTCAAAGGATTATCGAATACGATAGTCTCGTGAATACACGAATCCCTCGGCTTTGGTACTTGCAAGTTCCAAATCAAAGATCCCAAGGGGATACCAAACTAAGAACCAAACTAAGGACTGGGAGACGCTCCACTTATACTTAACTGAGGTATCGATGACGTCACCAGAAGACTCGTTTATCGTTTCGCTCTACCAAATCATCAAGGGTCCAAAACAGGGCGATAGTCAGGGCAGCAGTCCTTCGTAGCCGTCGGAAAGCGGGGAACCTCGCAGCAAAGACTTTCGGACCACGTCGACATACAGGGGTCGATGAAGTGGCGGCCTTCCTCCAGAATTTTCACACGAAGCTCCTCACGAACCTCTGGCTTGGACCGGTACCGCTGAAATCACCCCACGTTGGGCGCCAACTGAAGTACTGGGTTTTTCAGAACCCAGTGGTGCCAGGGAACACACCCTAAGACTTCGAGTCCTTCCTGTTTCAGACTACAGAAACACAGAGTCTTCTTGGTGAAGTCAAAGATCTTGTTTATTGGCTGCAGCCAGTAACAGGTATCCTAGAAGTACAACACGGTGTATATTCTCAGGAGACTGCTCTCTTTGCAAAGCTAACCTTCTCTTTTATACAAAATATTATGCTTTAGGCAAACATTCCTTATTTTACAGTTGACCATTCACATATTTTCACTACAAAGAAATAGCAGGTTTATGATGACAAGCCCATATTGCAGTTTGTCCAGCCCTCAATCAATTACCCGGCAAGGCTTAGTACTTTCATCAGATATCGACGGACCCCCAATATAAACGGGTACCTCCTCCTTGTAAAGCAAGTCATAAAGAAAGAAACAGAGACAGGTGTGTGTAAGATTAGGCAGGGTTTGTGTGTGATGAAAGGTTTATGATGTGTTGTGCCTTGATACTAATCTCATTCGGCCACTGGGAAAGAAACTGGCCTTCCAACCCCACTGAAGACACAACAATTAGGGGTAGCCCTCCCCTGTCAGGAAACATCAAAGGATCAAGCTCCTGAAAAGCTTAGTGATCCCCTGGTCCAAGGGCAACAAATCAACTTCAGTTACTCAAGTAGCCCAATAGCGCACAAAAATTCGCAAGCGGGTAGAATTGTGACTATGGCTCAGGTACATGCTCAGGAGTGGGAAACTTCTTCAGGTGCTCATCTACAGGTTTTAATGGGCAACCCAAGTAACTCTGAGCTTCCAATCTCTACGGGTAATGCGACAGAGGTACATAATGACACTGGGTATGTGAAAACCCACCAACAATCGACCCCAATCCCGTGGTCAAATTTCAACACCCAGGGGAACAATGAGAGACTGGACATTGGTTCCGAAGTAACTACAGGGTTGGAAGATTCCTGGTTACAGTCACTCTCTATAACAAATAACAAAGACCTGGGAGAAGCACTGGAATTTAAAAACTTTTGATCTAGTGAATCCTAAGGACCAGCAGTCGAGCTATCCTCTGGTGGTAGGAAGCATTAAAAACAGTAAAGCATTAGTAACATTAAAAACTACGCACCAACAAGAAAGAACTTTTTACTCGATTATTGACATTTCTAGCAAGATGTCCAAAATACAATCACTTGAGGAATTAATGGTAAAAAGCAACTCGACTGCTTCGCCTTCCAATAATATCCCCTCAGAGTCCATTAACAGGTAAAAACTATTTCTATTAAAAAACCCCGCTCACGCAGGCCACCTTACTTGTGAGATGGGAGATCTAACGCGACTACACACCTCATTGCTGAATGCTCTACATACTTCAACGGCGGTTCTTAACATGCAATCAGATAAATTAGACTTGCAAATGGATCTAATGAAGGTAATGGCCACATGCATAGCTGACATCAATCACAAACTGGACTCGCTGGCCATTCGTCCAATCGAACAAAATTGCAACCACCAGCAAATTCCTTGTAATGGTGGCCCAATATTAGATAAACTGTGTACGTTACCACAAGTCTTAGTAGAGATTCTGCAGGAAGTTAAAACAAGGAAAACCAATGGGGCCATCCCCAGGGACCAAGATACATCTCAAAAGACACCAGCCTTTGGGGTAAGCAGCCCAGCAAAAAAAGATGCAAACATTCAGTGCATTAAAGCAATGGTCACAGACGGATCAGATGGATCTTCACAGTCGGAACAAACAGCATCTACCAATTTGGAGAGTATAATTGAGCAGCCAGCTCCAGCACTGAAACCCCTAACAAAGAGACAAAAAAAGCAAGCAAGAAAGGCGAGGAAACAAACACGTGCCAAAGCTATTAATGACAATCTGTATCCCATATTTTCAACGCTTCGGCAACCGCAAAATCGAGTTTTAGGAACCGCAAGTAGCATGCAAATCTCAAGTAGCTCCAAAGCCATAAGGGAGGGGGTAATCACCAGTCCAGAACAACAATTCACTGGAGAACACCTACCTGCTGACTCGTCAATGTCGGTCAAATATAACATGCCACACCCAACATCCCAAGACCAATTGAACGGGCACGCATTAGTCATGAGGTTGGCAGCTCCTCATCAGGGAGACCTAAAGGCAGGAAATTGCATCAACAAGGATAAATCTGAGATCCATTTAGATGCCTAATTACTAGTGAAGATTCCACCAGAGCCACCCTCCTATGCAGCTGTCGCACAAGCCACTTCCTCACTATCTACAATAACCCTTCCGAACAAGAGCCAGGGCATCTTGTCGAGTCTCAAAACATCTTCCAGGTGAAGATTGTCCGCCCAGGTCAATGCGGGGCAATTTATAGTAATCCCCGCAGGCACAAAGAACAATAAATTCACTCCTTTAGCAGACGACTCGCAGTCCAGACTCAATCCTCTCACCAGAGAAACACACCTGTCACCCTAAATCTCAAATATCCTTCTAGGGAGGTCGCAACTACTCATCATGATGGACGAATAAAGCCAAAGGTAACGATTCAAAATTCTCAAATAGCCGCAACGGACCTTGAAAACAAAGGCTTTTTAAGCAAACAATCATGCACGCTCAAAAGGGCCCCAAACAGAAACAAGTCGGAGGATGGTCAACGGAACACGCCTATGCCACACAGAATTATAGAGAATTCCCAATCTAGTCATGTTATTGAAAATGATAGGGAATCAAGGCAGGTCATTCTAACCCCAGCTTATGACTCACGCAGCCAACAAGATAGCCTGAACAGGGGCAACATTCTGAGGCTTTTGGCAGAGCTTCCTTCAACTAAGAAACTTATGTCCCCAGATTTAATATCACTGAAATTCCTCTCCAACAGCACTCAGAATGACCGGGAGCAAACTCTGACTATGTGGAGAACAAGCGAAATCGTTGCATTAATCATGGCAGTTAAGCAACAGTTTGAAAACTGGGGTATACGGCTATCACAACCAACCAGCCCACGTTATCCTTTTCCCCTATTGTTAAATCTGAAAAGTGAACCAATTAAAAAAACGAAGTCACAGGCCCGCAAGCGCGGATGGGGCCTGGACGTCAGGGAAGCGGAACAGCGTCAATCCAAATGGGGGGGAAAAGATTCAAATACCTCTATTGACACCCTAATTGTAGGGAATGGAGTACAAGACGAATGGGGATGGATGGCACGTACCCTAAATTCAAGGAGAAGTAATTGACCCACCATACGCAATGCACTAGATACAGATCAAAGGCCGACCGTTACTATTATGTCCTGGAACATCGCGGGAGCAAAAGCAATTATTACAGAAGGATTTACAGTAATGTCCAGTTGCAACTACTCGATAATAGTGTTGCAAGAAACATGGCTGGTAGACCTGATAGAACTAGGAGGCTATTCTCTACACCACATTGGAGCTGAAAATCAAACAAATCAGGCAGGGCAAGCGGTGGTCTAGCCACATACATCTCTACGGCACTTCAGGTCACAACAGAACAGCTGGCCTTCTCATCGACGGACTTACAGGCAATAAAAATCAATTTTAGTTTCAATCGTCACGCTCCACTAATTATCTTTAATGTCTACGCCCATCCGCGGAAACATCGTAAAGTACTTCTCTTCAAGAAGTTACTGCAAAAGGTAGAAGAGATACGGTGCGCTAATCCAGCATGGGACATCTTAGTAACAGGCGACTTTAATAGCAACCTGCTATATACTCAATTGGCAGCAGAAAACGCAATTTGGTCAGTGCTACCACAGTTACCGTCAATACAGATGAAACTGGATATAAGGGGCAAGCAATTGGTAGAGGCCTTATAACATCTGAGTATGAGGGTGCTAAACGACAGGGTGAAAGGTGATGTCCCGCCCAGCTTTACTCATAGTGCAAAATCTGCAACTACAATTGACTATACTGCCGTCTCTCTTCCCCTGCTGGCACATGTTAAAAAATTCAAAATCATACCTACTCTTCACAGTGACCATTCGCTTCAGCACATAAAATTGGCTAGGAACAGTAACCTCTGTCAATCTAAACCACTTGTTTTGGACGGAGTCCTCTCTACCACAGCTGTGCAAAAATATAAAAACCCTCCTTCAATCAACAGCACGCCAAGATCTCTCAGCTGGGGAGGTGTGGGCCAGCTTTCTACAGTTAGTACCATCACTTGGCTCGGCCAGGCGTCTAGCTCCAAATCAAAACCGGAGGTCACTAACTATACCACCAAATATCTTAGAATTAAGAAAGGATCTGAGACGTAAACTCAGATCCAGAAAAGATAGACCTCCTACAGAATCTTTATGTGCCCAAATAAAAACCCTTCGGAAAAATTATAAGAAACAGGTACGGCAAATACGAACCCAAAAGGAGGATGATTTCTGGATCAAATTACTTTACAACTTAAGAAAGGCTAATACTAGAGAATTCTGGATGTCAGTGAATGAAATAGACCGAAAAGCAAGCTGTACTTCAATTTCAGAAGATAAATGGGTGGATTACCTGTTAGACATCTTTTTTAAGCCAACCCCTCCTGTAGAAAATCAGCAACTGAAGGCTTCACTAAAACCTACAGACGTTCCTCAGAGTGATATGAGATTCAGTGCCAATAAAGTAGCCCAGGTGATCAGAAGGATCCGTAGGGACGGGGCTCCCGGGCCTAACGGTCTCCCCCAAGCCATATTTAAGGCGGATCTCAATTATTGGTCAGCCACTCTGTCAGTATTATATGCTGAAGTTGAACGTAACAGTACCATTCCTGATAGTTGGAAAGGATCAATCATTAATCCTATATACAAAGGAGGCAGCAGGGCAAACCCAGCTAGCTATAGGCTGATAGCTCTAATTGACAGTGAGGCCAAATACTTTGCCTCTTTAATCCTAGCAGACCTGCTCTCCTGGTCTAATACAAATAACCTGGTCCCTATGAATCAAACGGGTTTCCGGAAGGGCTATGGCACAGTGACTAACATTCTTGCGCTAGGTGATATAGCCAACCGAGCAAAGTGCTTAAAGAAAAATTTACACATATGTTTTGTGGATTTCAAAAGTGCTTTTGATTGTGTGGACAGAGCAATTCTCTGGAACAAACTACGGAGTTGGGGTTTGCAAGAACGAATTTTGAGGTGCATAGAATTGCTGTATGACAAAACTTGGGTGCGAATCAAGGTAGCAGACGGCTCAAAAGTTTCCAGGAGAATACCAACAAATATAGGTTTAAAGCAAGGCTGCGTGTTGGCCCGCACCTCTTTAACCTCTTCATGGCAGATCTCTCTGCAAAACTGGACGCAACCAACTCACATTCTCCAAGGATGGGAAGTCTGGCTATAACACATCTATCGTATGCTGATGACATTGTTCTGTTAAGCCACACAAAAATAGGGTTGCAACGACCGGTTAGTGCCTTGGGCGAATTTGCAAAGACAAACAAACTAGAGGTTAACACTTCAAAGACAAGAACAATGTCAATAGGCTGCTCTTTGAATCCTGCAAATAAAATAAAAGTGAACGGTTTCACTCTTGATACGATCTGCAGCTACAAATATCTTGGACTTACAGTAGACAATAACATCAATTTTGTGCCGCAAAACCAGTATATTCTACAGAAGTCCAAAGCCTTGGCGTTCGCTTTCTGCACTCTTGCTAAAAGAATAAAGGGCCCATCATATAAACCACTTATGTCGGTTATGTCGGCTAAATTCCTTCCAGCAATTACATACGGAAGCGCAGCCCAATACGGGAAAGATGCTAGCCTTCTGGAAAGGCAACAAATAAAAATCTATAAGCAAGTCTTCAATCTTCCTCGCTCTGCTTCCCCTGCACAGATAAGGCTGGAATTTGGTCTAACACAACAGCAGCTCGACAGGAAGGCCCACACAATAAAGATCTGGTACAAAATAAGTAAAAACACTGTCGGTCCGCTAGTAGTGGCACTATGGAATTCAGTAAACAGCAATCCTAATTCAGTATACAACAGGTACCTGAGCAACTCCTTGCAAGAGACGAAAACAAAGTACCTATGGGATTCCAACAGGTCGTATTCCCTTTTGTGTCGAGCGATAAAAAAGGAAATAAGTATCCAATCTCTTCTAGATGATAAAGCTAAACTTGCGCAACGCTCACACCACTGGCTGGTAATGCACACTTATACCACCATGGCCCCATCACAATACTTGCCAAAAACCTTCGCACTTCACATCAAGCATCGCTTCTTGACTCTGCGTTTGGGAGCATCTCCTGCTAGAGCGGATCAACGATCGTGGAAGAATAGAGGAGAGACTTCCTGCAGGCTATGCAAAGGCCCGAAAGAAGATATGGTTCACCTGATTTGTATTTGTCCAGCCTTAAAAGAAGCCCGCAGACAACTATTAAAACCGCTTTTTATGAGAAATGGGACTCGTTCCTGTCGGTCAGCGGTGAGGTCAATGTTTGATCCTAATGATGCACAATCAATATGCAAATGTATCAAATTCTTGACTGCACACACCAAACACGTAAACCTGCTATCCGGGATGCATGCTTAATCACGCACTTTTTGCATCTTAGAGTTAAGAAACTGATTTTAGATCCTCGCATGGTTTCATGGCCAAGGAATTTACGGAATTTTGTAGAATTTTAGAGATGTCTTATCTTTAAATAAATATGTTGTATTATGAGATGATTGTTATGGTTCTTATTATCTAAACAATAAAGATTATTATTATTAGTCACTAGCTCTAGCTAGACATGACTATAATCACATATACAATCTCTGTGGGACTTGAACATGACTATCATTAGATACTATCCTTGAGGGCACCTAAAGACCGCAATTTTCACATATATCTCACAGTTCTTGACTATTACTATAACTAATTGCCATCTCTGTGGTGACTAGTTTTACATAGTCACATAGGAAACATGATGTCTAGGGGTAAAGTTGATGAAAAACAAACCTGATATAATCCTGCCTCCCCCACCTGCACACATTGCATGACTTTTGTCAGTCAATTAAACTGCTTATTTACTATGTCCTCACCTCCTAACATTTGTGAGCCCTTATCAAATGGTTAAGTATTGATTAGTTCTCTCTAAGTAGACTTATTTGGCTACATATTTCTGATGAAAAATGTTATCAACATTTGGCTTGTGTGTGTGTCCCTTAAGTCGGAGCAACTATCTACACATGAACAAACCATTATGTAAATAAGGTTCGGCACTGTAAAAATAGACCTTTGCTTGTTAATGTGTTCTGTTGCAACTATCGAGTAAGTCCCCACAAGGTTAGTAAAACGTGTTCAGGTCCTCATAAGGATGGTTCTCTGCGCACAATTAAATAAAGCTACATTTGCAAATTCGAATCAGGATCCTGTATTATTAATTTTTTCTTAATATTTTTCTGTTATTAGCATATTTTAAAAATACTGGGAAAGGCTAGTCCCCACAAGGCAGGTGTTCATACATAGTCCTCACAAGGATGGAGACATATATATATATATATATATATACTTATATATATATATATATATAAATGTGTGTGTGTGTATGTGTGTTTGTGTCTGTCTGTCTGTCTATTTTCCCACGTGTGCCCTGTGCCCTCTGCCCTGTAACCTCAACCATACAGCTTACCAGTGGTGGGGGCATGGAGCACCAGGCTCAGGCTCCAAAACTCCCAGCCACTCACCTTAGGTCAGGGGCCTGTTGTCCTAGGATGGTACAGAGAAAGACACAGGGCCCCCACATGCTGCCTCCACAGACTGCAATTTATTTTTAAAAGACTGTGTCTAGGGTGTTTGAGCTGGCTCAGCCTATCTGCTCTACCCTGGAGGCTGGAGATTAGATTGAGCTCCAGCCCCACACATGGTTCAGAGCATTGAAGAGCTAGGGCGAAAACATGCCGTGAATCCTAGGATCCCGGTTCCAGTCTACTGTACATGTATAAATTCAAGGAACTGTAATGTTTTTAAATTGTGTTGTGTTATATATTTTTATAATTAGTGTAATTATATGACGTTATAAAGACTGTAGGCGGCATTGTAATATGAGTAAAATAAGGTTGTGGAGCCCTTGGAATTATATAAATAATGCCTTATAGAGAGAATCCTAGTGCTTATGTTGAGCAGGAGCGCCGCCCTGTTGACTTTTTTAATAAACATTGTATGGTTTTTGAGAAAAGGTGAACAAATGGCTTTGTGTATTATACCTTCAGAACATGGGGGTTTAACAAATGGCATCTTAAGAGACTTTGTTTTTTTTTTTTTTACAACCTTTTGCGAGAGTTTATGAATGGGTTATGTATATAACATTAAATGAGTTATGCTTGAAGTCAATTTTGTCTCTTTTGTACGTAGGATCCCCAAGAGCCTGCGTTGTCCCCAGAGGAAATGGAGGCAATGCAACAAGGTATATCAGAGATATGGGTCATCAGCCGTTCTAAACAAAGATGTCATGATTGTTATTTTTTATTTTACCATTAATGGTTTCCTTTGTGTTTGTGTGCTTTTACAGGTTTTGATGAAGAACTACAGCTTGCGGTTGGTGCTCTGCAACAAATCCCCCAGGCTCAAGAGGATCCAAGCACAATGTTTCAGGATGTAGCTTTTGCAGGTAAATAAAAGGAGTCCATATGTAAAAGCCGTGAAAACCTGAAAAGCCCCCATAAACGCAGCATCGAAGGAACCCTAAGAGAACTTGTATAGTCTGTGTATTATATTGTAAATGTAACATTTAATTTTTTTTTCTCTAGGCCCCCCTGCAGTACAAGTGACTCCCGGGGTAACGACCCAGAATGTGGTAGGGAGCGTTAAAAAGATGGTCCGCAAAAGGAAGTCCCCAGCGTCTAAGGATGGTCCACCTATTAAGAAAGGTCCCTCACAACGTAACACTGCAGGTAAGTTTTTAGAAACTATAAAGCCAGATGAATTCAACCCACAGTGTGTCTTAAACCTCTTTCATCACCTTGGTATAGCGGCTATAACAACACCTAATAGGTATTTTGTTATCTTTACATCCTAGAGTCATCACAAAAGAGCTCTGGAGGAGTCAACCATCAGGGTAAGCGGACGTCGTCGTCTTTAAAGGTAAAAAATGTGACCCTTCAAAACCCCATGGCACCAGCCGCATTCGTGAACATCGCAGGGCCCCAGGACCAACCGTGCATAGGCTCTACAGACAGAGGTCATGGCCCAGGTACAGCTCTTAACTACACCGCATCAACAGCAATAAAGGGTATGCCCAGTACCGCAAACACTTCTCCAGCAACTACCTATGTGCAGGGGCTTGGACACCCCGCTTACAACCTCAGACACACACCAGCCTGTACCATGTAAAACCTCTGGAGGGGACCCTAAGCAGTGCAACAATCCTAAAATAAATTGGTTGTCCTTAAAGAACCATAAGAAGAAGCTGCAGACCCCTGAGCTACAAGCCTTGCCCTTTAGACCGGTCTTTAAAAAAAGTTGTTAAGGCTCAGACTGCTCCACCCAGCCTCCAACGTTTCGGAGTCTAATATAGGAGGGTCAGTCACTGACCTAGCACCAACAACCGGTATAACTATCTCTCATAGTCTTTGGGACACACAATTGGATTATGATCACCCCACAGAGGATCCTTATTCCAGGTGTATAGGACATCTCAAGGCGCTATCTGGTATGGTAGAGAGTTCTGAAGCCACAGCAACACCCCGTGACTCTTCTAATGCGTCCACCGCAGGGTTGCAATCAACAGGGTCTCAATCACCATCACCCATCCACAACACTTCCTATGCATCCGAGGCCTTGAGTTATTATGACCAACATTTAACTTCCCCATGACACCCTCTGGAGCGTACAACCCCACCAGCCCGACACCAAGTGCCTGCACGCAGTGTTCTTCACCCTCCTCCTCCTCAGTATACCCTGCCAGCAGTATAGGATGTAGCGTTTCACAAAATCGGAGTTTTGGAACACCATCTAGTGATGATCAGGCTTCCCAAACCCCAGGGTGTTCACATTGGAGCCCTGCTTTTTTGACCCGTTCCAGTCCATCCATTCAGAAAGGGGTAATAATGTTAACCGGGGTCCTGGAGCTGGGGCGGCTCAGGGAAATGTCAATCATCCATCTAATGTCTCAAGTTATGACCCAGAACACGGCGCTTCGGACCGTACTAGTGTTGTGGACACATATGTAAAAGAAATACACCAATCAGTTAGACAGCTAAAATTCAGACTACGCCTAAAGACTTTAAAACTGGGTAAGAACGGCCCCAATACTACATCCTTAAGGGCTACCATGAGGGGTTTAATACAGAGGTTGGCACAGTGTAGAAACGAGGTGGTCTAGTCTTGCGATTCAGCAGTTGTAGATATAAGTAATATACCCCTGTGACTATGCATGCAGGCCGACCTAGGGAATGTAAGAGCCACATTTATTACTACTGGTGTCCTTAGGTCTAAATATAAAAAGACAACCCAGGATATACTCAGTAAAGCTCTATGTGTTTTACAAGTGCTCAAAACCCAAAAACTGCAAGAGCCAGCCACTAACTGTTTAAAACTCCTAAAAATAGAACCCTCAACACCTAAAACACTCCCCATAAGGCCTTAAAATATAAAGTTAGGAGAGAATATAGGTATTTACAAGGCCTCAATAGGTAAAGTTCAGAGCAGGGTCAACCCAAAACATTCTGAAGGATACCCGCCCTTATTAGGTGAAATGTGAGGGTCACCTCTTGTAAATACCCCAACTATTGTTCAAATAGGCTGTGGTCGTTTTTTAAAAAACAGCTGGGTTTGTAAGAAACAGAAGTGAGCTAGTAGCGCTAGAAACCGTAAGCTTTTAATAAGAAAATTAAAGAAAGCCAGACTAAGCATTACAATGAGGCATAAAAATACACCAACAACGAACCATAGTCAACTACCGTCGGATGATACCCCGGGGAACCCTCCAACCGCCAACGGTCCTCAAGCTGAGGATTCAGAACAGGTGTTTTTGGAAAGTGTAAGAAGGTACAGTTGCACTGTAGAGAGGTTTAACGCTACAGAGCACTATGAGGAGTTTAGGTTCGTTAACCTCGACCGTCTAAACTCCTCCGATCATGGTGTTATAGCTATACACCAGGCCGTGCAAACGCTCATTGAACGATTGTTACACGATGTGGGGACTAACGATTTCTTTTTAGATGATTTTTCAGTGGTAGGGTCTCAATAGTCCTCTGTTCACCAGAAGGTCATCTCAAGATGTGTTTGATGCTGTGACGTTTCTAGAAAACCTGTCTTAGCTTTTACAGAGCAAGGCTGAATTACTGGCATACGGGACCTTTAGAATCATCACCCTCGTTGTTAGGGGTCGTGAGGGCGGTACTTCCAGAACCTTAAAAGAGCATCATGTACAGTAAAATCATCGGCAAAAAATATTGATGGTTGCTCGACTTTAACACCGGAGCTACCAATACGTGTTTGGCGGCGAGCATCACGGGGTTGTTGGTGGACCGAGCTACCCCAGACAACGTCATTATGTCCATGGTGGCAGCAGCCCATGAGGTGCTTCATCTAGAGACCCACAGACTGTTTGGTTTTGGGGACCTGGGCCTTTTTGAGAACAATTTTTCCGTTACAGTAAAAGTTCTGTACCACAGCGGTTCTTGGAAGTACTTCACTACCAATGAGCGTGTCAAAAACAAGACCGATTATGTGCTACATCATGAAAATCACTTTTACGGTATCTTGAACCTGAAGGGTTTTCTAGGAGCAAAGTACGTGTGCAAGCATTGCGACCACAAATACAACAACCGGACCAGACATCAGTGTGAAATGCACTGTAAAATGTGTCAGAGGGACGAGTGTGTCGCCGTTGACACTCAGAAGGTGAACTGCTTTACGTGTAAGATGTTTTGTCAGTCACAAGCCTGTGTGAACGTACACTTAAGCCTCACACAGTGCGTCTGTAAATCAGACTGTGGGCCTTGCGTGCGTTACAAGGCAGATGACCACGATTATAAAGGTATGCAATGTCCTAGGTGTAAGCGTATTTTATAGCCGGGATAGCACACGAGTGTTACATGCTCGAAGGCTTACCCCAGAAAAAAACAGAAGACTACACCGTATTTGATATAAAGTGTACACAGGAGACGGGTGTGCCCCAGACTAATTACATTTACGCCCATCATCCAACAGCCGAGCATGAACTATTTCTTCAACACGTTCATTCAACCGAAATACTATGAGTATACAATGTTAGCTCACAACTCGAAAGCGTACGACTCGTTCTTTATTCTCTGGGACCTGATTTGTGAAAAGCTGGCTGTGGAGCTCATCACCCAAACTGATGCTGTTAAAGGTTGTGCCTTTTGAAATTAGGTTCATAGACACCTTGAATTTTATGCTCTTGAAGTTGAGCAAGTTGCCAAAAGCCTTTGGTTTTGAAGGCTGCAAAGGTTATTTCCCTCACTTTTTTAACACATGGGCTAATCAGAATTACAGCGGTCCTATGCCTCCACCTGACAATTACGGCATTGAGTACATGATGCCGTCTGAAAAAGAGAGCTTTCTATAGTGGTACGATGAAAACCGTGAAAATTGGTCTCATTTTCAAACAGAGTTGAAAGCTTACTATCAGGCTGAAGTCATGATCTTGCGAAAAGAGTGCAACCTTTACAGAGACGTTGTGGTGGAGATGACAAAATGGGTCAGGATTATTAAAACCAAATCCCGTAAGAGAAAAAAATCATGGAATAACTAGACCCATTTAGGAACATTACTCTGGCTTCAATGTGCATGTCTATTTATCAGCACATGTTTTTAAAACCTGAAACCATAGCTCTAGTACTGCCGAACCTCTATCACAGTAAACAGAAGCGTTACTCCACTATTCAGTGGCTCATGTACGTCTCGGAGAAAGAGAACATCTTCATTCAACACACGTGTCAGGGTGGCGAATACTGCTTGGGCCGCTACTACCTAGACAGGTATGTGTTAATTAACAGGGTACCGACCACCTTTGAGTTCAACGGTTGCTTTTACCACGGGTGTCCGTGTTGTTACAAACCCCACAAGTTTAATAGACTGCAGGGCACCACGTTTGGACATCTGCATCGTTGTACTTTGGCGAAGGCAGCGGCTGTGCTTTGAGAACCCCCTGGGAACACGAGTGGTTAGACAAGCTAGCAAAAGATGCTGAACTGATCACTTTTATTAAGAGTCGGCAGTTACCAGCACCGCTGGAACCCCGCAACACCTTATTAGGCGGCCATACATCTGTACCGGGTCGCTGGTGAGGGTGTGAAAATACACTACTACGACTTCACCAGTCTGTATCCATTTGTGAACAAAGTGAAGTTGTACCCAGTGGGGCATCCTAGGATCATATATAGGAACTTTAAGCCAAGTACTATGAGCTCGATAAGTGTCAAGTTCACCCTCTGCGGAAGCTTTACTTCCCGGTACTTCCGTACAGAGTCGACGGCAAGCTAATGTTCCCCTATGTCGAACATGTGCTGAAAGTAAACAGACTAGCATGAGTAGACATAGTGATGAGCAAAGGCTGCTGGAGTGGACATGGTGTACCATCGAGGTACAAACGGCCTTCAAGAAAGGGTATTGCCTCGGTAAAATACTGAAAATTTTGCACTTTCCACACACCACAACCAGACTCTCTTCTGAGTACAGCAACTTGTTTCTAGAGACAAACAGGAGGCATCGGGGTATCCCGACTGGTGCGTCGATGAACCCTCGAAGCAAAAGTACATCACTGATTACCATGCTCATGAGGGTTTTAAGCTGAGACCTGAGTTCATTAAGGTCAACCCTGCCAGACTTCAGTTAGCTAAGCTCTGTCTCAATTCCTTTTGGGAAAATTTGCACAGCGTACCAATTTGTCAAACACATCCATCGTTACAGATCCAGATGATCTTTTTAAGTATCTTTTTGCCCCATCTTACGACGTGTCCAGTTGCGAATTGGATGGGTGATGGTGATTGGGTCCGATGAGACGGCCATCCTATGCTGGAAATACACCAAAGAGTACCCCACAATGTGTAACAATATAAACATCTTCATAGCATGCTTCACAACCACTCACGCTCGTCTAGAGCTTTACAGGCTGTTGGATAAGCTTCAGGATCGTTGTTTGTACCACGACACCGACCCTGTTATTTTTGTGAGTAAAGAGGGTGATGAAGATCCTCTGCTGGATGATTATCTAGGGGATTTGACCAGCGAGCTTGAAAAGGATGAGTACATTCTTGAATACACTTCCCCCGGACCCAAGACCTATAGTTACAAAACCTCTAATAACAGGGTTTGCATGAAAGTCAAAGGTATCACTTTAAACCTTAGCAATACGGTTACAAATTTTTTGGACAGTATGAAGGGTCTGGTGCACGAGTACTACGCATCAAACAATCATGAAAATAGCAAAGCAATTGCCGTAAACCTCCCTAGCATACTCAGGTCCAAAAAAAGGTGGGAAATTACAACACAGCTTGTAGTGTGGTCAGTTTTACGTATCCTTTGTGCATTAGCTTCAGGCTTTAGGCCTTTGTGCATTTTGCCCTGGATGTATTTTATTCCTTTGCTCGTAGCTTAGAGCCTTCGTGCACTTTGCTCTAAATGCTTTTTATTCGGCTTCGTACTGTTATTTTTCAAATAGCCAGTTCAACGGTCTTGTTTTATATTTCATATCACACTGTTTAGCCTACTTCAGCACTGGAGTTCTCCATAACCCATTACTCTGTGCTTTAGTCAAGGATACAGTCTGGTACATTGCCGATAGACGTGGTAGGAGTTTAGTCTTTGGCATTCCTGCGTAGGGACATTTTGTGATCACGCTGACATGTTAGTTATAAAAACACTTCCTTGTCCCAATACACGCAAGAGGGAGATTCCGACCAGGGAACCACAACTAGACGCTGACTGCCTCGTTGCAGATGCTGAACCAGATCACAGACCTTTGCTCAGGTATGAGGGCTGATGTCTCCCGAGGGATTCAGAAAGGCAAGTTAGAAGCTTAACATGCTGTGCTCGAAATAGAACTAGCAGAGGGAGAGTAGAAATTGTTAAACACCATGATAGCTTTGTTCTTATGTTTTACTCTCCTGGTGACTATTTCAATCCTACTGTGTTGTATGGTTCTGGTTATTGCGGCTCACGCCTTATTATCTAAAATGCAGTTGTTTTATTAAAACATTATATAAAACTTATACTGCCTTTGTCATTTGTATATGAGATCATACTGTAAATGAGAGAGTTGGTTTGGATCTGAGTGACCACGACTTCCCTGAGAAGTTCCAAATGCGCTCGGCTGCCCAATCGTCTCTTCCCTTTGGGAGAAATGAGGCACTGCTAGTTAGCCGGAGCAAAACCGGATTTAGGGTGACAGAGGTCCTTCCAAGTGGGTCAGACTCAGTCCCCCACACCGTGAACGATCCTGCTGCCTAGAAATCCAGTAGTCTCATTTAGGATAATGAGAGCCCACGCGACATGGCGCCGCCAACGATTGGTCAGGCTCTAATTTTTGGGTCCGGCTGACTCTCTCGGTCTCATATATATTTTGACTCCTCGGTTCCGTAAGCGGAGACGTCCGTGGGGCTGAGGATTTCCGCCACCACGGGATAGGTGTATCCTATTACTTAGTGGTTGGTTGTTCAAGCTTGAACTTTGAAAGGAAAAACCCCGTTATTGGTGTGCCTTCTCTACCCAGGTGCTGTTTTTCGCTAGATGGCGAATCCTCTAGTGGTGCACGTAGCACTTAATATGCGCCAACCGCTCACGGGACATCTGTTAGCACATGGCCTGACGGTCCAGTGAGGTCCGGTCACTTTTGTGGTGGACACCCATGCAGCCTATATAACAGAACTCTTTTATTCTTGGGTCGTATTTCCAGCAGTTGATGGGGGTACAAACACGTTTCACGAATACACTGTTGCACACAGTAGCACAGGTAAGGTTAGGTCCACTGAGTAATGATGGTCCGACCTGGCCTTTATTGGCTACTTACACACCATATCCTGCGGTTGCTAATTTGTCAGTGGCTGACGTGCGTCGTTTATATATAGACTTAGCAACTACATACAGAAGACTGGTTCAGTTTGTAATGCAGGCATTAAATACTAATGCAGCGCGTGCTGCTCCGGCGCACCCACAGGCAGTGGTTCCGGGTATCAATCCGGCCACTGTACACTCAGTTATGGGTAAGGTGCCGGCTAAACGTGAGGAAACTCCATTTTGGCTGGCGCAAAAAATTAATACGCTGGAAGCAGTATTTCCCCATACGGGACCTCAGGATAAACATAGAATATTGACAATGTGTTTGCCGTATGGAATGGTTCCTCCGGTGAACCTTTGTAATACCTGGGGCACGGTGTTTGCCGCGCTCTACACTACAGCACACGGTACACCAACATTAGCTAATCTGCCGGAAGTGCTTAAACAAATTCAAGATGAATATGGGGCTGCCCCCGCCTTAGATTTAGGCATGCAGTTGATGGGCAATTTTGCAGCAGTTTCTTCTATTATTTTGAGTAATCTCAAGGGAGAGGCAGTAGCACTAGCAGTGCGTATGCGTCTTCGGGACGTTCCGCAGATTAATTAGGAGCGGGAACTCCCGAGAATAATAGCAGAAACATATTCCAGTATTGGTCGCGATAGCCTAGGGGCTAGACCGCAAAAACCCCAATTACAGGGTAAAAATAATAAAGATAATGCTAAACAACAGCAACCTGAGGGTACTAAAAAGCGCTGGGAAAAGAAACAGCAAACACCTAAGAAAGATGGGGGACAGTCTCCGCAACCGGAGACCCCGCAGAATAGGTATAATCTCAGGAATAGGGATAGTTTGAAGACGCCTGATAGATATCAATACACTGATACACGCCAATCTCGTTCCTTTCAGGACTCCTCGGACAAGAGAAGTGAGAGAGGTGGGCGGTCAGAGCGGAGAACTGAGTACGTGAAACCGAGACAGGAATCACAACGCTCAACGGAGGTTTGTATTAAACAGGAAGAGAAACCACTCCAACAAAAGCAACAATTTAAAAAGAAGAAGGTGGCAGCAGTCTCAGTTAGACATGCCACTCAAGAAGAGAGTTCTCTTGACGAACAAGACATGGGCGTTGGCACTGTTAGACAGCGCGGCAGAGGTCACAATAGTTCGCCGGAGTCTTCTAGAGCATCTGGAGGTGAAAGCAACTGATGACTTCATACAAGTCGAAACGGCAGATATGCGAGTCTCTGATCCTGATAGAGTATATAAAGTAACTCTGCAATTAGAAGGGGACATTGACCGCATTGTACACGCCATCTTTTGGGACCATGTGGTAATATCATATGACGTTCTGCTGGCCGAACAAGATTGGCCACCTGACTTTGTTTGCGACTGTCCGGTTGGGGAGGAGGTTATTACACCTTCATTCTCACCACTTGTTTCGAGAGAACTAGTGGAGTCCTATAGTAAATCATGGGCTCTGGCACAGGCCCCCGCACTATATAGAAATAACGTGGGGTGGGATAGACAATCACCTTATCATGTAATTCCAATAAAGGGCGAACCTCAGCCGCAGCCTCAGTATCCTATCAAATTTGAGGCAAGGGCATCGGTTAGGAAAATTTTTACACAATTGGAGTACCAGGGTGTAATTGAACCCTGTGTCTCACCGATGAATAATCCCTTATTTCCAGTTGCTAAACCGGACCATTCATATAGGATAGTGGTGGATTACAGACACTTAAATGGACATACACGCACATATGCAATACAGAATTCACACAGTGCAGCGCTTATGAATAATATAGTGCGTAAAAAATACAAAACAACATTAGATATCTCGAATGGATTTTTCTGCCAGAATATAGCGCCCGAGAGTTGGGACTATACCAGTTTCAGTGCGTTTGGCTCTCAAAAAAAGTTTTGTCATTTGTCTCAGGGGTATAAGAATAGCCCGGGACTATTTTCGGCTCGTGTAACTGAAATTCTGCACGAGTTGGACCCTGAGGCGTTATCATATGTAGATGACATATTTGACAGATGATGAGATTCTGCAACATCTAAGGCGTGTAGCACACATTGTTGTGGGATTTGCTGAAATTGGCTATAAGTTTAATTTTAAGAAATCGAAGATTGCCTTCCTCAGCGTCATTTTCCTGGGATATGAGTTGTCAAATGAGGGCAAGAGCTTAGCGCCACATTTTTTGGAGAAATGTGCTCAATTGCAGCCTCCTAATACGGTTCGGAAGCTCCAGTCATTGTTGGGGATTCTGAATTTTGGCAGAACTTACATTCCTGATTATGCTACGTGTATAAAACCCTTATAGGGGTTGATTTGCCCAAATTTTTCGAGTAAATTTTGGACGATTGAGCATACACATATACTACGAGATTTGCAAACTGATCTCTTAGCAGTTAAACATTTACACACACAGGACAATAAAACGCATCTAGTCATCAGGGTTATACCTGGGGCTGTTGGGTTTACATATGTCACCTTTAATGAGGGTGAGACAGTCCCGATAGCATACAATTCCCACTTGTATTCTGCTGCAGAACAACGATTTGCACAAACTGAGAAAATACTCACTGCTGTATAGATGGCTGTGATTAAAGAAAGACCTCTTGCCCAGGGCCAACGCATCATTGTTGTTTCCCCGATTCCGGCCTTAGAGGCAGTTACAAAGGCGAGTGTTCCCAACTCGAAAGCTTTACACCCGCGATGGATACAATGGGCTACGTCTTTGACAGCCACTGATGTAGATTACATATTTGACCCTAAACTGCAGACTCAAGAATTTCTTCAATATGAAATGGAATACCCAGTTCCCGCTGGCACGTTGCCTATTGACCAGTATCAGGTGGTCATGTATACGGATGGCTCTGCGCAGCCAGCGGTTGGGACTAAACAACAGTATTCTGCTGCATGTGTGGTGGTGAGCGGCACTATGGAGGGGGAAGTGTTCTGCCCCCGACATACTTATACACAGACCTTGGGAGATTGTACAGCACAGCTGGCTGAGCTCAAAGCTCTATTGTTAGCATTGGAACGCGCGGATCCGGCGATTCTAACCTTGCTGGTCTGTGACTCCTACTACTGTGTTCAGTCTTTCAATGAATATCTACACTATTGGAGGTTGAATGGGTTCAGAGATTCTAAAGGCAACACAATTAAACACAAATTGCTGTGGGGTAAGGTTGCGGATCTGAAGGAAACGCTTCCTAAAGTCCATGTTGTACATACACTTGGACACCAGCGCATTGGAATACACGTTGCTGGGAACACTTTGGCTGATGAAGCCGCGAAGTCGACAGTGGCAGTTGTCACTGTGGCCGCAGTGACTCGTTCGAGTTCCAAACCAGACACAGAGATTTCAGCTGCCATAAAAGCTACGGCTGAAGGCACGCCATTTCCTAAAGGATTCCCTTCTAAATATAGTTACTGCTTGGGTAGTATGCTAAATGCTGTTGTTAAAATTCCAGGCGTTGGTGTACGTGAAATGCCCAATAAAATTAAGAGACCTCGATTAATATTTGCAGCACATGAGGGGGCGGCATCTGCACATGCTGGTGTGGCTGCCACAATTTCACTTTTACAGGCTTGTTACTGGTGGCCTGGTCTCTATATACAGAGACAAAGCAGTATGTCCTTTGTTGTGACGTCTGTCAACAAATTAAAGCTTTGACGGCTAGACGCCCGCAGCAGACACCCCTTCTGATTTCAAATAAACCTTTACAGTGTGTGTACTTGGATCATTGTGGTCCGCTGACGCCTGATAGTGCATACAAATATATATTGGTTGCTGTAGATTCGTGCTCCAGATTTGTGTGGGTCTGGCCACAGCGGTCGGCTGACGCTCGGACTGAGAAGATTTGCGCATCTTTGTCGATACATTTGCAGTTGCGGCTTTTCATTCGGACCAGGGCCCTGCTTTTGCCTCTAAGGCATTTAGGGACACCATGGCTTCGTTGGGGGTCCAACTCCAATTCTCGTCTCCATTTCATCCCGAGGGAAATTCTGTCGTGGAGCGTTTAAATCGTGATTTAAAGCAATCCTTAACGGCCAGAGTTATAGGTACGGGTCGTAGTTGGCTAGCCCACCTGTATGGAGTACAGAGAGCACTTAATAACTTGCCTAGAAGGTCCCTGGGGGGTCGTACTTCATATGAGTGCCTGTTTGGAACACAAATGTATGTTCCTGATCTAGATGGTCCTGGTGTGGAGGCGGCAGATACGCCCTTTGACATAAATGATCGTGTCACTGTTTTGCAGGAATTACAACAATTCCGTGAAGATAACTCTTCTGCAAGTGCTGCCTCCACAGGAATTAAGGATGAGCCAGTAACGCCTACTGGTTGGATACCCAGGATTGGGGATCTAGTGCGTGAAAAGGTCGCAGTAAAGAAAGAATTTGGTCCTTCTTATCGAGCACCAGTCCCTGTGTTAGGGGTTAGCGGCACGAGAACTGTAATTTTACCGCCGCTGCACGGGGCCAAAGGAAATCGCTTTGTTTCCATTGATAATGTCAAGTTACAACATGTGGCCGATTCTGCACAGCAGACCAAGGGGGACACCCAGTAGTTCGGAATCCCTCTCACTACTGGGGAAGAAGTCCCGCTGCAGGTGATTTGCTCCGATGCTGTTTCCTCTCCGAGCTTGGGGAGGGTGGAAGATGATCTTGCGATTGTTCCACAGACGACGATTAGTTTGGAGTCTTTTGATCAAGTTGCTGTACGTTCTACTGATATTTCTGAACATGTGGTTTCTAGCGTGCCAAGGCGAGAGCCACCATCTGCTTCTTTGTTCACGGTTGCACCTTTTGCAAGAACTGCCTCTAGCTGCTTCAACGACACTGATGATGCCGTGTCAGACTCCTCGTCCTCACTATCTTCAATCCGACGTCCACGTAAGCTGCTGTGTTGGCTTAAACACACATATTTTGTTTTTCCTTGGAACTATTTGTGGCTTTTCATGGCTGTAATGACTGTTTTCTTGTGGTTAGGATTTGTGGTTACTTTTTTTTTGGTGATACATGGTCATTTTCTTCCTGAACGTTCTGACATTGAGCATGTGGAGACGGTGTTGAAACCACATTTTTCGTCTCATATGGTTCAAAGAGACTTGTCCAATGTGAACATTTCTGCAATACCGATTCCGGATGGGATTGTGTGAGATAAAGTGATGTTTGATATATATGGTCCCACTGAATTGATTCAAATACCGTATGTTCTCAAGTTATCAATGAATGATATCGTTATACCAGGCATTGTTTCTGATGATTGGGATGTGAAGACAGTAGATTCTATGCTGACAGAGTTACAATATTATACTGTCTACGATGATGAAGATGCTTACCTGTTTAGAGATAATCATGGTGACATGTTTTGCTACAATTATTATGGACACCACTTTATTCATAAAGCAAGTAGCCCTAAGTTCATATTTGATTATGTGCAATGGGAACATTGCCCGACTCCTCCACAGGGGAGTTCTAAAACGTATTATGATAAATTTGCATATTTTTCTGGGCATAATCGACAGAATGCTAAGTCTTACTATTTTAAAGTTACTCCGTATGCTAATAAGCAAATGTTATTGACCGATACTAAATTACTGTATTCTAATTTGTTTGTATCTAAACTTTCGGTTGAGGGGTATGAATATTGGTTTAAGACTGTTGATTTAAAAAGTGTCTGGGGAACGAAAAATTGGCAAATGCAAGGCAGGGGCACATTATTTAGGGCATGTATTATCCCTGTGCAGATGATTTTCCTCAATGAGACTGTACAACAGACTAGCTGTTTGGGCTTAGCAACGATTAGAGTGTTGAATTTGCCTGGTATACCTGTCCCTTCCAAATTGAACAATTGGCAGCGATATGTTAATGCCACGTTTAGTGAGTTTACACACTGGGTCCAGAATGGTACGCTTAACACTTCATTGATACATCCGGGCGGGTGGTTATTATGGCCCGTAGACACTAATATGTGTCATCAGCGTTTTGGCACCTCTTCAGGGGGGTTCAGGACTAGTAGGGCAGATCCTCGCTACATATCACCAGAACATGCTGATGTCATAACTACATACAGCGTGGGAAAGCTTTGTCAGCAATGGTTAAAATCATCCACGCTGGATGCAGTTAAATCACATCTCACGTTGCTGTCTAATGATACTGACTTACAAGATTTTTTGTCAGGACCAAAGATGCCACGGAAGAAACGTTTTTTATATGAAGTATATAATGAGATTTGGAAGCTTTCACAACAAGAGGCAGCGGCCCGGTTGAGACAAATTGATCAAGAAAATCTGATACAGGCTTTGTCTGTTGTGGATAATGGGATACATACCCTTTCAGACCGTGTTTACACAATTGACAACATTGTTTCCTCTGCTATAAACATTATTAAATCAGATATGTCTTCTTTATATCATGGGCAGAGTCAGACGCGGTCCATCATGCAGCTGGGTTGGACTCTACAGACCTTGAAGGCAGGTCGCGTTCCGTGGCAGCACATTCGTGCCAGGGAGATATTTGTTTCCTTTAATTTGACTCGTCAACAACAGCTGATGGCAAACAAGGAAGCGACGTATGTTATGTTAAATATTGAAAAATTGGAGAAACTGCCTTTTACGGTTGCTGAGATTCCGTCAGCTGAGTGGTTGATTCATGGGGTTATTAATCTGCCTATCTCCACTCTGCAATTTACTTCTTGTTTGAAGCACATTCCGGTGGGCAGATACGAACGGTTGGGAGACAGTTACATACACGAGGTGTGGGAGCTTCCCTTTCTATACAGATGTATTAATGGTTTGAGGGAGGTTTTTCTTAGCGGTAGCGAATTCGAAACTTCTGTCAGCCATTCCATGTTTTGTAAACAGCTGTCCTTGCACGGGGCGTGTAATGCTTCGATTGCTAACTTAGCTTGTTATCTGAAGGGAGTCCCAGTCCCAGTTATTAAAAACACTTTCCAGGTGCTTTCTAACGGCAGTTACATTCTTCTTGACAGCGAACACTGTTGTGGCATGCGTGCCGGAATAGTTTACGTAGTCGTTGTCACCAAGGCCGTTACATGCTGCGGGAATGTGTTGTTTCCCCCCACTCAAATTAGGGAGGTAGCTGACATCTGGCCTCATATTGCTACTTCCAAGGTAAATTTCGACAAGTTGAGTCGATTAAAGGCTCTATTGTTTCAAAAGCATGTGGCCCTTACATCTGCTAGCGAGACCTACGCACTTCAGGTGGCAAGGTCATCGGCGGAAATACAGTCCCTTTTGAATACTAACTTTCCGAGTCACTTTGGTGAACTTGTGGGACGTATATTTAATGCATCCAGCACTACTGGAATTGCACATTTTTTCAAAGCCGTTGGTGTTGGTTTTGCTCACACCTTCTCTTCCATATTCGGTTTAATACCTTCGGCTATACACTCTATTTTCTGAAGCATTTTTGGGGGTTTCCCGATTACTTTGGCTTTATTGGCTGGAGTCTTGCTATTGCTGCTGTTCTTCCGCAATGGCTGTCCCGCCACGACGAGATCCCATATTGATGCTCCCGTCAGCGCAGCTGTGTCGTGAACGCATGATGCAGCATTTTGGAGCAACACTCCTGGGTCATTTGGAGTGTGACTGGTCTCTGACATTCCGACCGGTTTTGGGTTGTGTGCAACCCGTGTTTCGGTGCCTCTGGTGCTCGTTTGAACATGCACTGGCTCTCTGTCTCTCACTGCAGCGCCCTCCAGTGGTCGATGCTGATCTGTTGATGTTCCCGATTAGGGCTCATTCCCAGACTTGTGCACTACGGGTGCGTTTGCTTCGTGAGGCAGTTTATGAGATTCCCTTCCTGGAGGAAGATGGTATTGTCTCATTTATAGGCCCTGCACGGGGTGCCGCCCTGAATGGTTTTGGGGCTTTGGAACACACCTGCTCCATGGTACTTTTTGGAGTGGATTTTCCGATATTGACATATATCGAGGTGGAGGAACTCCTGCTTTCGATTGCTTCTGTCTGACAATTGGATTTTTTTTTTCTTCCCTTCTCAATGAAGCAGAAATTGACATTACATTGAATTTGGCTTTATCGTCACATGCTTCCCAAATTTATGACTTTGTTGTCCTCTGACCTTGTTGAAATGTATCTTGTTCTGTTTGGTTTATATCTGGGGCATGTTTTTATTTTTTAGAACCACTTGCTACCGACAAGGGGAGGGTGTAGTGTGGTCATTTTTACGTATCCTTTGTGCATTAGCTTCAGGCTTTAGGCCTTTGTGCATTTTGCCCTGGATGTATTTTATACCTTTGCTCGTAGCTTAGAGCCTTCGTGCACTTTGCTCTAAATGCTTTTTATTTGGCTTCGTACTGTTATTTTTCAAATAGCCAGTTCAACGGTCTTGTCTTATATTTCATATCACACTGTTTAGCCTACTTCAGCACTGGAGTTCTCCATAACACATTACTCTGTGCTTCAGTCAAGGATACAGTCTGGTACATTGCCGATAGACGTGGTAGGAGTTTAGTCTTTGGCATTCCTGCGTAGGGACATTTTGTGATCACACTGACATGTTAGTTATAAAAACACTTCCTTGTCCCAATACACGCAAGAGGGAGATTCCGACCAGGGAACCACAACTAGACGCTGACTGCCTCGTTGCAGATGCTGAACCAGATCACAGGCCTTTGCTCAGGTATGAGGGCTGATGTCTCCCGAGGGATTCAGAAAGGCAAGTTAGAAGCTTAACATGCTGTGCTCGAAATAGAACTAGCATAGGGAGAGTAGAAATTGTTAAACACCATGATAGCGTTGTTCTTATGTTTTACTCTCCTGGTGACTATTTCAATCCTACTGTGTTGTATGGTTCTGGTTATTGCAGCTCACGCCTTATTATCTAAAATGCAGTCGTTTTATTAAAACATTATATAAAACTTGTACTGTCTTTGTCATTTGTATATGAGATCATACTGTAAATGAGAGAGTTGGTTTGGATCTGAGTGACCACGACTTCCCTGAGAAGTTCCAAAGATGTCATGCGCTTGGCTGCCCAATCATCTCTTCCCTTTGGGGAAATGAGGCACTGCTAGTTAGCCGGAGCAAAACCGGATTTAGGGTGACAGAGGTCCTTCCAAGTGGGTCAGACTCAGTCCCCCACACCGTGAACGATCCTGCTGCCTAGAAATCCAGTAGTCTCATTTAGGATAATGTGAGCCCACGCGACAAGCTGTTGTATAAAACACTGCGTGTAGTGTTTGATAAACAGGTCCTCACCGAGGACTACAAAATACTGCCATGCGGTTATTAAAAGACATTAGAGTGGCGAACCCCAACTGCTATGGACACCAGGCTGCAACACCCATTCTCCTACGTTTTAGTAGGTCCCTCAAATAGCGGTAAAAGTTATTTTATAAAGAAACTGTTAGAAAACGCTACCAGTGTTTTATCTCAGACCCCTAACAACATTGTATGGCTTTATTCTTGCTGGCAAGATCTTTACATGGAACTCTCCCTAAAGTTCCCACACATACGATTTATATAAGGCATCCCCAGTAATCTCTACGACGACGACTTGTTACCTAAACACCTTGTAAACATGGTCGTAGTGGATGATCTCATGCGCGAAGGTGGGGACCACCCCGAGATCAAGAGAGCTTTTACTCAATATTCACATCATGGTAATCTGAGCATAAGCTACATCGTGCAGAACTTGTTTTACAAGGGTAAAAGCAGCAGTTCTATAACTCTCAACGCCTCATACTTGGTCTTATTTAAAAACCCCTGCAACAAGCTTAAGATATCAATTATAGCTAAACAGATGTACCCCGGAAACACGCAGTTTTCCATGGAAGCGTTTAATGACACCACTGCAAAACCCCATGGCTACTTACTGGTAGATATAAAACCCAATACTCTAGAAGACTACAGACTGCACACTGGTATTCCCCCCGACTTCCTAGTCGGTTACACGCCTAAAACAGTCCCTAAAGCCTATAAAAAGACCCCTCAAGAAGACTTTTATAACATTTACACTCTAAACCTTGTAATATAAGGTCACCACCATGTCTGCACGGCTACAGTGGAATTTAGACCTCCTAAAAATGCTGGTCACAGCCAGCCCCCTGAAAAGAAAGGCTATCCTGTGCGCTGCTTCGGACGATTTAGTGGTGGCCATTTCAGAAATAGCCCTAAACACCCTAAAAGGTAATGACCCGATATCAACGAGCCAGTTCCGAGTGCTGAAGAAGAAGTGTCACATTATTAAGAAGTTCAGCAATAAAAAGGTGTTGTTCATTTCTAAAAGGAAACTGGTCAAACAGTCTGGAGGTTTTATAGGGTCGCTGCTGGGTATAGCTATACCCCTAATACCAGAAAAATGTACCCTGTGCCACACCACCAGCTGGAACAGTTGGGCTCTTCTACCGCCGACGTCTGGGACATACACAGAAACGAAAAGCAGCGTCTCGATGCTGTGATCAAAGCCATTTTCAACCGAACCGATTTAAAACCACACGACAAAGCGGGGCTTTACTCAGGAGCCCTTCAAAACTTTTTACAGTATTACAAACAATTAGTATCTGAAACAAAACTAATTGACTCTGTATACCCCCGCCACGGAACAGCTGGCAGTAGACCCTGTAGCCCCTAAAGACCCAGGCCCCTCAGTCCCTGCAGACGCTGTTGTCAAAGACCTTTTAAGAAATATAAGCCAGAGGTATAGAGGGGCGGCGCAGATGCTGCTCGGCAAAATGACTGCGACTAAAGATCTGACCTCTTGGAATGACCTGGGTGAATTCGTTTACAAGGGACAACCGGTTGCTGGATCACACATGTACGATCTGGTCAGAGTTCTCACGTATCATAAAACCCTATTGACACAAAACACTCCTAGAGGATGGGAGCAATTCCTACGCACTGCCACAGAACTCAACATCCCCTCCATGATCGTCAGTAACGCCGACTGCCGGCGAAAGATTGAAAGTTTGAAATATCCAACCCCTGGTGTTTTTACAATGAGTCCCACTGTGCCGACGTAGCCTTTCTTCCCTCAGCTAACACCATCTAGGAGCAGCAACGCTCTACATATGGAGCCTAAAAAGAGACTGTTCAAAATGATCACATGGTTACCGTTCTAATGTAAGCACGAAATGTGAACCGTTGTAGTTTTGTTAAAAAGGTTCACATATCAAAAGATTTCTACTTCATTTATTTCTTTACCCGTGTACATGTTTGTGCTGAAAACTGTTTGTAATAAACACTTAACTTTTCAACAGTCATCAGTCATCTTTTTAAAAAATATTTCAGAAAATGTGTGGTGGGTAAATAAAAATGCATAGTCTAAATTCATGTTAAAAATGATTTTTTTTATTGTGGACAGCCACTTTTGACAAACACCGTATTCTGTTTTAACAATGCTCGACATGTGCCTAGTGTTTTCATTCACATATTTCATAACAATGCCATTGTTTTTGACGAGATCGGCAGAATACAGATTAAAAAAAATTCTAAACGTCATACCCTCAGACATTTTACTAATGAAACATATACAATAATCCCCACATGTGATGGCTAGAGAATCCTGTACACGCCACTTGTTATACTCAACTGTGGGCAATGCTTTTTTTTTTTACATATTTGAATATCGGTTTTGTATAAATGCTATGCTCGGGGAACTCCGCTAAACTGTCAAACACTATAACCTTGTCTACATCCAGAAACATGGCTGCCCAATGTGCAGCACCCTTGTAATGTGGGTTGCTGTTAAAGACTAGAGTGCGGGGTCTTTCTGGGTCTATCTTTTCAGGTAGACCGTCGCAAGGAAATATATCTAAAAAGTATTTCTTAGCGTATTTATGCCAGCTTAGGAAGTCCCATATCTCCGTAGTGCCCATTTTACAATCTTTTAATGATAGCCAAACATAAGCTGTCGGGCGTGATTGACCTGGATAACACTGTCGAATATCGAATACAATCATATTCACATTGGTAGCCAGTGCCTGTGTAAAGCGTATTTCAGCTTTTAGATTTCAGTTTTTGATCAGGTTGAAGTGGTCACCATCTTCCAGGTCAGGACTGAGGTCAAATGCAAACAAAGTTTAGCCGGCCCCATACCCCTCTCTTGAAACAACGACTCCTGAGTACCGCAGATGTTTCCCCCGTTATTGAGACCAGACCGAGATATTCCCTGACAAAATTGGATGTTCCAAAATTTGGAGTGAACGGTTTTGCAGGGATAACAGCTCCCTCGTGGGCCAAAGCGGTGTAGTTGATGTCATGGTGTTTGAAGTTGAAAGGGTTAGAGGTATAGAGCCTGCTAAAAGCTGTACTGTCCACATACCCTATGATGATGAGTTTCAGTAGTTAGAGCAGCAGCAGAATCTATTTCAGAGGCAATCTAGTACCAGCTGGGATGCTGAATATCTTCAGAGCCTCTCTTTCAATGGTGTACTTGGTGTTCGATAGTTGTAAAGCTTCAGCGTGGGCCAGTCTAACGCTCAGTGACACTTTCACTCTCTTTACAAACAGGCTTGCGGACAATATAACCAGTTTATACTGCTCTGCATCACCGCTGATGAGACAGAACCTGTCCTTGTTGCGTTTGAGTTTGATCTTACGATCTATACCGTTGACTAGAAGCTTATCTTGGAAGAAAAGGTCTGAATGTATGCGCCCTAGGAGGTTAAAAGACTGCCGGCGGCAAATCTGGCTCTTTTTTTAAAACCATTGTTACCCCGTCCAACGCGGTATCCTCAAATTGCGCTTCAGTATCTTTATAGAAGAGTCCCACTGAAAGTTGTGTGTCCAGGGCTTCACAATTGTAATTTAGAATACTCTCTATGTAGGCCCTGTAGGCGTAAATGTTATCACTCTGCGTGACTAGTCGATCGCCCAGGTTAATATCCACCTGATTAAACATGGTTGCGATGGGGTAGGCGATCAGCAGCACTTTATCGTCAGCCTCAATGTTGGTGGCGTTCGCTTTGGTTATTTTACAGACGAGGTGTGGCAGAGTGTTGTTGAGATCCAAATACATATCCGTGGACCCCGACACATAAAACCCTATCGGCGCCAGAGCCGATACTTTCATGAAAAAACTGTTCTCGATGCTGGTCTGTGTGGGTTTAAGAGAAAAGAAATCTAGCTCAGAATTGGCGCATTCACCTGAGGTGCAGTGTACGAAGGCCATGATAGCAGATTTAAAAAATATTCACACTAGATCGTGTTCTCTTCTTCTTCTTGAAAGATCTCAGTCTTACGACTCTTCTTTTGTGTGGGCCTTTTGAAGAAGTCCTCTGTTTTTTTATAGGGCATTGGCGGGCCCCTACGCCTCGGAGCCCTTCGCTTCCTTTTAACACCCGCATGCGCCTTATACAACAACCTACCTCCTTCCTGGGGCTGTTTGTTCATGCGCTCGGCGACAGCCGATGTTACAGAGCCCACGACGTCAAGGGCTATGTTCGTAGCAGCCGCTTTAACATGAGGTTTTGCAATTTCATATCCTCTTCTCAAGAATGGCATGGCACTTCTAAACAAACTCCGAAAGTAGCCCCCCATCCGGCCCGTACATGACGGGGGCCCCTTGAAAGTAGGGCAGTGGTCCTCCATAACCGGCCTGAACACTATAATAGTCCCTGCACATAGAGGGTTCCCCGTATGTTTTCATAATGACCATTGCAATTGCCTAATAGTCACCATCGCGGCGCATACTTAATTGAAGCTTAACAATAACTTTCTCATATTTAAAGGCCACCGGCTCTGACTGATCGTCGTAGATCATGATGGTTATAGTGTCAAAATGTTTTTGGGAAATTGCCACGTGTAATTTTTGCCCTTCACCGAGACCCATCTCAACAACGGCGAATAACTATCCCCTATCCTCTGAGGTTCTACGATGTTGCTATACACTTAGGCCCTCATTACAACATTGGCGGTAAAAGCCGCTTACTGCCGTGTAGAAGACCGCCAACACACCATCGTGGCAGCGGAACTCCGCCACGGTCATTATGACCCACTGCTCGGAATCCGCCAAAATTCAGACACCCACACAAGTCCGCCACACCAAAGGTCAGTGATAAACTGGCGAAAACAAAACCTCCACCGTCACGCCAACAGAAATACGCCCACACTATCACGACCCACTAATCCACGCGGCGGTCTTTCAACCGCGGTATTCCATTGGCGGTACACACTGCCGCGCTCAAAATACACATACATCTCCAAAACACCACCACATTGGACAATTCGAAATACACACACCTGATGCACATACACACACTACACCCACACACTCAATACAATATAAAACACACACACACTTCACCCACAAACCCTTATGTCAACAATTGCGACAGAAGGCCAGAGAGAGACACCACCAGAAAGAAAAATAGCATCCACAGGCACACAATACCATCACCCACATAACTTCCACGCACCTCACACAGCACACCACTACATATCACCCCACTTATCACTACACACACCACCCCACACATCACCTACACCACCCCATGGCACGGCAAAGACACCCCAGGTTCTCGGAGGAGGAGCTCAGGGTCATGGTGGAGGAAATCGTCCAGGTAGAGCCACAGCTATTCGTATCACAGGTGCAGCACACCACTATAGCTAGGAAGATGGAGCTATGGCGAAGAATAGTGGACAGGGTCAATGCAGTGGGACAGTACCCAAGAAATAGGGATGACATCAGGAAGAGGTGGAACGACCTATGGGGGAAGGTGCGTTCCGTGGTCTGTAGACACCACCTTGCGGTTCAGCGGACTGGCGGCAGACCCCCACCTCCTCCCCCACAATTAACAACATGGGAGGAGCAGGTCTTGGCGATTCTGCATCCTGAGGGCCTCGCAGGAGTAGATGGAGGAATGGACTCTGGTAAGTCAAATCTTAACTATTACATCCTCCATCCTACCTGCGTGCTATCACATACCCCGACCCTCACCCCCACCCCATCACTCCAATTCCTCACAAATGTCCCACTATTACAACCCACCCATCCCAACACCAAGCCCTGCATGCAACTACAAAGCATAGACACCCATCACCAATGCATGGCCACTGCACATACCCACACACACCCCTAAAACATTATCACACAAGGTCCCACACAAGAATGCAAGCACTGGGGTACATGGTCACCCACCCATTGCACACCATGCCACACACAGATGTAATAAACATCCTTTTATACCGCTGCAGGACCCCTACCCAACGTCACCGGACAGGAAGGTCGACACATGTCCACACCACCAACAGAAGAGGCCCACAGTGATGACAGCAGCTCTGTCCAACTGGATATAGATGACCAGCCCGGCCCATCGGGGACCTCTGGACAGTCGGTTCCCCTGACACAGTCACAGGCCACCACAGAGCTTCCCCCCTCTGGAAACACCAGCACAGCACCCACCCAGCGGGCCCATACCTCTGTCCCCAGGACACGTCAATCAGCAGTGTGTCCACCACTACAGGGAACCCAGGCTAACCCACCACCCCAACAACAACAGGGACCTGGGGGCAGTGGCAGTGGGCACACGGTCCAGGGGACGGAGGCCCAGGAACACAGGGGAACTGGGAGGGCTGCTGTGCTGAGGTCAAGGGAACCCACTCTCCACGAGGCCCTCTCCAACATCATGGGAGCCTACCACCATTCCCAGGAGACGATGGCAACGGTACTGGCCAAATTTCAGGAGACCCAGCACCTGCAGGAGGAACAGTATTTGAGCTTCAGGGAGGCACTCAGTTCCATCAATTCCACCCTGGGCACCATCATAGGGGTGCTGAAGGAAGTACTCAACACCAGGAGGGACACTGTGGCACAACAAGGGGCCTCTGACACTAGCCTGGACGATGAACTGCCCACCACCTCTGCCAGCGCTAGTGCACAGGAGGTACCGCCACAGGACCACCAAACCAGCACCCCACCCCCTGCAGAGGGTGAACCACCCCACAAACGGTACCTGAGATCCAGGACAAAGACAAAGAACGATGCCAAGACCCCCGCCAAGAAATGAGACCACCCTGAATGTCATCCTTCTGTCCCACTTTGTCACCCTGTCCATCCTCAAACTGCCCCAGCTCCACTTCCTATGCCCATTTGGGCAATGCACCTGTGAGACTAATAGACTGGACTCTGCCATGGACATTCCTCCACCATCACCCCTCACCATTTTACAACCCTCTCCAATATAGAGCACTTAAATAAACACCCTTGAAGCACAAAACAATCTGGAGTCAGTCTGTGATTTTCGAAATAGTGTATTAGCAATTACAGTGTCAAAATGCTCTTTCAAATGTAATGTCAACATACCTATGTCACACAGCTCTAGTCCATGAGGAAACAAAGCAGATGTCACACAGTGGGACCCACATCTGTGAAATCGTAAGGGAAAGTAACAACTCAGTGACCATACACTGGGTGAAAAGGACAGACAGTAGTTAAAGTACATGTAGTAAGCATGTTTATATTCTTACCTGTGTCTCACTGGAAATATTGCAGGATCACCGAGTTCTTGTTCTCCATGTCCTCTTCTTCTGCTTCCTCGTCTTCACTGTCCACAGGCACCACAGCTGCAACAACACCGCCATCTGGACCATCCTCCTGCAGAAAAGGCACCTGTCGTCGCAAAGCTAAGTTGTGAAGCATACAGCAGGCCACGATGGTCTGGCACACCTTCTTTGGTGAGTAGAATAGGGATCCACCTGTCATATGGAGGCACCTGGACCTGGCCTTCAGGAGGCTGAAGGTCAGCTCTATAATCCGCGAGTACGCCCATGGGCCTCATTGTAGCATTCCTCTGCTCTTGTCCTGGGTTTCCTCACTGGGGTCAGTAGCCATGACAGGTTGGGGTAACCAGAGTCACCTGCAAATGGCGAGGGACAACTGTTGGACTAACCTGTAGGGATATCCCCAGACCCAGACAACCATTCCCACTGACTTGCTTTCAGGTGCTCACCTAATAGCCACACACGGTGCCTCTGGAGTTGACCCATTACATAAGGGATGCTGCTATTCCGCAGGATGTAAGCGTCATGCACTGAGCCAGGGAATTTGGCATTCACATGGGAGATTTACTGGTCGGCCAAACACACCATCTGCACATTCATGGAATGATAACTCTTCTGTACACCTGTTCACTCCTGTGGGGGGGGACCAAGGCCACATGTGTCCCATCAATGGCACCTATGATGTTGGGTTATGTCCCAGGGCATAGAAGTCACCTTTCACTGTAGGCAAATCCTCCACCTGAGGGAAAACGATGTAGCTCCGCATGTGTTTCAGCAGGGCAGACAACACTCTGGACAACACGTTGGACAACATAGGCTGGGACATCCCTGATGCTATGGCCACTGTTGTTTGAAATGACCCACTTGCAAGGAAATGGAGTACTGACAACACCTGCACTTGAGGGGGGATTCCTGTGGGATTGCGGATAGCTGACTAGCTGACATCAGGTCTGGCTCTAGCTGGGCACACAGTTCCTGGATTGCGGCACGATCAAGCCTGTAGGTGATGATCACATGTCTTTCCTCCATTGTCGACAGGTGGATGCCGCCATCACCTCACATGTCCCAGCGGACGGTGCCTATGAAGGACAACAGCGAGCACAGAGTCAACCAACTCAAAGGTACGTACCCACAGCTTACACAGAACACGAATCCTAATCAGAAATGTGCCGTGTATGAGTGTTGAGGCAAGGCCTAGGTATGTGTGACGCAGTTAGAAATTAAGCCATGTGGGCCCCTGAAATGGCGGCTGCCTGACCTGTAAAGTGGGACAATGGGATGTGAGGTAACTGTGCTGGCGTTGTACACCGTCGCAGTAGGCGGTCGCAGACCGCGGTGCAATTCTGCATTGGTTAGCATTGGACCCTATGGGTCCCAGGGGCCAATGAGAATGCACGCCGGCGGTGACAGTATGCACCGCCGCGGACGTGACCGCCATTTTCTATCTGTTCAATGACTCGATACCTGATCTTCGACAGGAGAGGACCTACACTGCAAGTGCTGCTGTGACCTCAGTCTTGAAGAGACAATGGCTTGTGCGTCTGGGGAAAGGGCCCCTGCCTTCACTTCGGAGGAGTTGGACAACCTGGTGGATGGGGTCCTCTCCCAGTACACGCTACTCTATGGTCCTCCAGACAAACAGGTAAGTACAGTGGGAGCATGCTGTATGGGCTATGCCTTTGTGGTGGATGAAAGTTGGTGGGGGGAGATTGAGGCGTTCATTAAACGACGGTGAATGCATGTGCCACATGGCAAGGGTAGGGATGGGGGCCAATGACTGTTCAGTTGGTAATAACTTTTCTTTTCTCCATGTACAATTCCTGTAAGTCAGTGCCCACCAGAAGGATATTTGACGTCCGGACCCTGGGGGTCTACCACAGACGGAGCACCCACTGCCGTAAGAGATGGGAGGACATTCGCCGCTGGAGCAAGAAGACGGCGGAGGCCCAGCTGGGGATGGCCTCCCAACGTGGGAGGTGTGCCCGTCGCACCATGACCCCCCCCTGATGTTCAGGATCCTGGCGGTGGCGTACCCGGAGTTGGATGGGCGCTTGAGGGCATCACAGCAGCCACAAGGGGGTGAGTACACTCTCATTCTGCTGATTTTGCATGCAGTGGAGGTGTCTGGGTGGGGGAGGTGGGCTGTGGATTTCCCTAGGCCAGGGCGAGTGTGCTAGTTATGTCCCCTTCTTCTGGCAGACCCTGTGGCACCCCACCCCACCTGTGTACAGTGCCAAGTACACCTAGTCAGGTTCCTGTGTCATCCATGTGTGCAGATGTCGGCCATAGCCTTGTAGGCCATGTCCCAGGGATTGAACAGTGGACTCCAAGTGCGCAGCGTAGTGCAGGGGGCTTCTGTGTCTGTTGTGTCCGCCACCGGTAGCGGTAATGCATGCACTCAACATGTCTTTCTTCTGTCGTCCCCCCCCCTTTTTGTGGTCTCCCTGTTCTTATGTGCATCAGCATCATCAGGCGGAGGAGCAGTGGCACCGGAGCAGAAGGGAGCTCCATCCCACATGGCCCTGGAGGGCGAGACAATGGACTCGGTGTTCACCAGTGGGACAGAGGGCGAGGGGAGCTCCACGACGGGGACAGGAGCTGAGACCAGTGATACGGACTCGTCCTCTGATGGGTGCTCCCTTGTGGTGGCGGCAACATCTGTGCCCCCCACATCTATAGGTACAGCCGCCACCCCCCCACCAGCACCGCCCTCCCAGCAGCCCCTCAGCCTTTGCCCCGTGCCTGCTCACCCAGGAGGGTGGGCATCACCTTCGCCTCAGGCACCTCAGGCCCTGCCCCAGTCACCCCTGCTGCCCTCAGTGAGGAGGCCATTGACCTCCTCAGGTCCCTCACTGTTGGGCAGTCTATCATTTTGAATGCCATCCAGGGAGAAGAGAGGCAGTTGCAACAAACAAATGCATTCCTGGAGGGCATTCATTCTGGACAGGCGGCCCTTCAGCAAGCTTTTCAGACTCTGGCCTCAGCACTGATGGCAGCCATTGTCCCTATATCTAGCCTCCCCCCTCCAACTTCCTCCACCCAGACCCAATCCCCTCTACCTCAGCCTATCCCAAGCACACCTTCAGACCAGCATGCACACACCTCAACACACAAGGGAAGCTCTGGCAAACATAAGCACCACACATCCCACAGGCACTCACGCAAGCATCACACACATGCAGACACAGCAACATCCACTGCCTCCACTGTGTCCCCCTCCTCCTCGTCTCCCTCCTCCTTCCCAGTCTTGTCTACACTTACACCTGCATGCACTACATCTACAGCCCCTACTTCCATCACCAGCACACACACCACCACACCCTGCTCATGTGCAGTCACCACCCCACTGCCATTTACACGTCCCCTGTGTCCTCTCCCAGTGTGTCTGTGACGCCACCTCCCAAGATACACAAACGCAGGCACACACCCACCCAACAGTCATCCACCTCACGACAGCCTCCAGCGCATGCACCTTCACCCAAAGTCACCAAACGAACACCTCCTACAACCACTACCTCTTCCTCCACTCCCAACCCCCCTCCAGCTACCCATCCCAGTGTCCCGACAAAACTTTTCCTGTCCAACCTTGACCTCTTTTCTTCACCTCCCCCACCCCGTCAGTCTCCTAGGGCCCGACTCTCCAGGTCCGAACCTAGCACCTCAGCCACAACATCTCCGGGACCAGTGGTGCCTGTAGTCACCGGAATCTGAAGTGCACCGGGGAGCCAGTGTGGCACAGAGCCACAGCACAGACAGTCCCCCACCTGTCAAACATCAAAAGTTGGCCAGTGCCTGGCGGGAGAGGGGAAAGACTCCAGCCACCAAAGCCTCTCCCAGGGGTACAGGTGGGAGTGTTGAGTCAGCTGCGGCACCTTACAAGGTGGGGAAGGGCCACAAGAAAGTCTGCAAGTCTGGGAAGAGCAGCACGGCGGAGAAGACCGCCATCATCCCCGCTGTCCAGGAGTCCACTGCCATCATCCCCGCTGCCCAGGAGGCCACCGCCAGCACCAGCCCAGCTGCCCAGTAGGCCACCGCCAGCACCAGCCCTGCTGCCCAGGAGGCCACCGCCATCATCCCCACTGCCCAGGAGGCCACCGCCATCATCCCCGCTGCCCAGGAGGCCAGCACCAGCCCTGCTGCCCAGGAGGCCACCGCCAGCACCAGCCCTGCTGCCTAGGAGGCCGTCACCAGCACCAGCCCAGCTGCTCAGGAGGCCACCGCCAGCACCAGCCCTGCTGCCCAGGAGGCCACCGCCAGCACCAGCCCGCTAGGCCAGACAGGACCGCCAGCACCAGCCCCGCTGGGCCAGACAGGACCACCAGCACCAGCCTCGCTGGGCCATTAGGGACTGCCAGCAGCTGAGTCACTGGCAAGGACACCGCCGCTACAAGCACAGCTGAACAGGACACTGCTGCAAGCAAGCACTGCTGAACAGGACACCGCCGCAACAAGCACCGCTGCCAAGGACACCGCCGCAACAAGCACCACTGCCAAGGACACCCCCGCAACAAGCACCACTGCCAAGGACACCCCCGCAACAAGCACCACTGGCCCATGAGCTCCAAGGGCACTGACGCTACTGAGTCCGTCACGAGAAGGATGAAGCACTCTGGGCACAAAGCCCCCTCCAGAACCAGTGGAGAGATCCATCCACTACCTCTGTCCTTGGCAGGATGAAACACTCTGGGCACAAACCCCCTCTAGAACCATTGGAGAGATACATCCACTACCTCTGTCCTTGGCAGGATGAAGCTCTCTGGGCACAAGGCCCCCTCCAGAACCAGTGGAGAGATACATCCACTACCTCTGTCCTTGGCAGGATGAAGCACTCTGGGCTCAAGGCCCCCTCCAGAACCAGTGGAGAAATACATCCACTACCTCTGTCCTTGGCAGGATGAAGCACTCTGGGCACAAAGCCCCCTCCAGAACCAGTGGAGTAAGGCATCCACCTGAGAGACTGTGGCTTTGCAATCCCCAGGATATGGCAGTGGGCAACCCACCCACTGTAGAGACTTGAGAGACTGTGGCTTTGCACTCCCCAGGATTGAACAGTGGGCAACCCACCCACTGTAGAGACTTGAGAGACTGTGGCTTTGCACGCCCCAGGATATGGCAGTGGGGAAACCCACCCACTGTAGAGTATTGAGAGACTGTGACTTTGCACTCCCCAGGATTGAACAGTGGGCATGTGGCCCCCTCGTGGATTTGGCATTGGGCACTCAACCGGCTGAGGTGCCCCCTCTTTCCCTTCCCCCTGAGGTGCCTGTTTTATTGCTATCTGATGCCCCTGCAGTGTTCTCTCCATCATGGTCGGGGATTGAGTGTGGGCCTTGCCCATGCCGTGTGGGCCCAGTGTTCCACAGACTTCAATGGAGCACTACCTGGACTACTATTCTTTGTGTAAATATTTGTTAATGGTGTATATATATTTTTGTGCCCTGGATTTTAATAGATTATGGCCCATATTTATACTTTTTGACGCTAAACTGCGCTAACGCAGTTTAGCGTCAAAAAATTTAGCGCCGTCTAACGCCATTCTGAAGCGCCATGCGGGCGCCGTATTTATGGAATGGCGTTAGCCGGCGCTAGCAGACCGGCGCTGCCTGGTGTGCGTGGAAAAAAACCACGTAGACCAGGCAGCGCCGGCGTAGGGGGAAAATGGCGTTAGGGCGTCTTAAAATGGGGCAAGTCAGGTTGAGGCAAAAAAAATCGCCTCAACCCGATTTGCGCCATTTTTTTCGAAGCCCAGACGCCATTTAAATGACTCCTGTCTTAGTAAAGACAGGAGTCATGCCCCCTTGCCCAATGGCCATGCCCAGGGGACTTATGTCCCCTGGGCATGGTCATTGGGCATAGTGGCATGTAGGGGGGCACAAATAAGGCCCCCCTATGCCACCAAAAAAAATTAAGAAAAATAAAAAATTATACTTACCTGAACTTACCTGAATGTCCCTGGGATGGGTCCCTCCATCCTTGGGGGTCCTCCTGGGGTGGGCAAGGGTGGCAGGGGGGGTCCCTGGGGGCATGGGAGGGCACCTGTGGGCTCATTTTGAGCCCACAGGCCCCTTAACGCCTACCCTGACCCAGGCGTTAAAAAGTGGCGCAAATGCGGGGTTTTTTGACCCGCCAACTCCCGGGCGTGATTTTTGCCCGGGAGTATAAATACGACGCATTTGCGTCGCCGTAATTTTTTTAGACGGGAACGCCTTCCTTGCATCTCATTAACGCAAGGAAGGCGTTCACGCAAAAAAATGACGCTATTTGCCCATACTTTGGCGCTAGACGCGTCTAACGCCAAAGTATAAATATGGCGTTAGTTTTGCGCCGAATTTGCGTCGAAAAAAACGACGCTAATTCGGCGCAAACGGAGTATAAATACGGGCCTATATTGGTTACACTCATTTGCTTTTGTCTTTGCGTTCTTCCGGGGGGTTTTGGGGGGTGTAACTCTATTGTATGATGCTGTATTAGTGTGTGTGTAGTAGTGGGTGAGGGTGGGGGTGTTGTGTGTGTGTCCCTGTTTTGTCCCCTCCCCCTCCCCTGTGTCGTAGGTGCAGTACTCACCGTTGTCTTCACCGCCGGCGTTCGTGCTCCTGGTAGAGGAGCAAGAAGATGAGGGCTGGCAGGATGTGGACCTCGGGTTCCATGGCGTCCGGATTCCTCGTGGGGTGTGTAGAGGTGAGCGTTTTCCCTTCAGAGTCCTGTTTCCGCCGTGTTTTTGTCTGCGGTGAATCTGCCCTGGAAAAGGTGGCAGATTGGTAGGTTGTGATACTGTGGGCAGTACATTATCCTCCGTCTGTCTGTTGGCGGTGACCGCCAAGCTGTTTGTTTGTACCGCCCTGGCGGTCGGATGTAGGAGGCTGGACTGGCTTGTAGTGAGTACCAAGGGGTACTTACACCTTGCACCAGGCCCAGTTATCCCTTATTAGTGTATAGGGTGTCTAGCAGCATAGGCTGATAGATAATGGTAGCTTAGCAGAGCAGCTTAGGCTGAACTAGGAGACGAGTGAAGCTCCTACAGTACCACTAGTGTCACTTGCACAATATCATAAGAAAAAACAATACACAGATATACTAAAAATAAAGGTACTTTATTTTTATGACAATATGCCAAAGTATCTCAGAGTGTACCCTCAGTATGAGGATAGCAAATATACACAAGATATATGTACACAATACCAAAATATGCAGTAATAGTATTAGAAAACAGTGCAAACAATGTATAGTTACAATAGGATGCAATGGGGACACACAGGGATAGGGGCAACACAAACCATATACTCCAAAAGTGGAATGCGAACCACGAATGGACCCCAAACCTATGTGACCTTGTAGAGGGTCGCTGGGACTATTAGAAAATAGTAAGGGTTAGAAAAATAGCCCACCCCAAGACCCTGAAAAGTGAGTGCAAAGTGCACTAAAGTTCCCCAAAGGACATAAAAGTCGTGATGGGGGAATTCTGCAGGAAAGACACAAACCAGCAATGCAACAACGATGGATTTCCAGTCGAGGGTACCTGTGGAACAAGGGGACCAAGTCCAAAAGTCACAAGTTGGAGATGGGCAGATGCCCAGGAAATGCCAGCTGTGGGTGCAAAGAAGCTGCTACTGGACAGTAGAAGCTGAAGGTTCTGCAGGAACGACAAGGGCTAGAGACTTCCCCTTTGGATGATGGATCCCCCACGCCGTGGAGAGTCGTGCAGAAGTGTTTTCCTGAAGAAAGACCACCAAAAAGCCTTGCTAGCTGCAAATCGTACGGTTAGGGTTATTGGATGCTGCTGTGGCCCAGGAGGGACCAGGATGTCGCCAATTGCGTCTGGGGACAGAGGGGGCATCGAGCAAGACAAGGAGCCCTCTCAGAAGCAGGCAGCACCCGCAGAAGTGCCGGAACAGGCACTACGAAGTGGAGTGAAACGGTGCTCACCCGAAGTTGCACAAAGGAGTCCCACGCCGCCGGAGGACAACTTAGGAGGTCGTGCAATGCAGGTTAGAGTGCCGTGGACCCAGGCTGGACTGTGCACAAAGGATTTCCGCCGGAAGTGCACGGAGGCCGGATTAGCTGCAAAAGTCGCAGTTCCCAGCAATGCAGTCTGGTGTGGGGAGGCAAGGACTTACCTCCACCAAACTTGGACTGAAGAGTCACTGGACTGTGGGAGTCACTTGGACAGAGTTGCTGGATTCAAGGGACCTCGCTCGTCGTGCTGAGAGGAGACCCAGGGTACCGGTGATGCAGTTCTTTGGTGCCTGCGGTTGCAGGGGGACGATTCCGTCGACCCACGGGAGATTTCGTCGGAGCTTCTAGTGCAGAGAGGAGGCAGACTACCCCCACAGCATGCACCACCAGGAAAACAGTCGAGAAGACGGCAGGATCAGCGTTACAGAGTTGCAGTAGTCGTCTTCGCTACTTTGTTGCAGTTTTGCAGGCTGCCAGCGCGGTCAGCAGTCGATTCCTTGGCAGAAGGTGAAGAGAGAGATGCAGAGGAACTCGGATGAGCTCTTGCATTCGTTATCTAAGGAATCCCCAGAGACAGAGACCCTAAATAGCCAGAAAAGAGGGTTTGGCTACCTAGGAGAGAGGATAGGCTAGCAACACCTGAAGGAGCCTATCAGAAGGAGTCTCTGACGTCACCTGTTGGCACTGGCCACTCAGAGCAGTCCAGTGTGCCAGCAGCACCTCTGTTTCCAAGATGGCAGAGGTCTGGAGCACACTGGAGGAGCTCTGGGCACCTCCCAGGGGAGGTGCAGGTCAGGGGAGTGGTCACTCCCCTTTCCTTTTTCCAGTTTCGCGCCAGAGCAGGGCTAAGGGGTCCCTGAACCGGTGTAGACTGGCTTATGCAGAAATGGGCACCATGTGTGCCCATGAAAGCATTTCCAGAGGCTGGGGGAGGCTACTCCTCCTCTGCCTTCACACCATTTTCCAAAGGGAGAGGGTGTAACACCCTCTCTCAGAGGAAGTCCTTTGTTCTGCCATCCTGGGCCAAGCCTGGCTGGACCCCAGGAGGGCAGAAATCTGTCTGAGGGGTTGGCAGCAGCAGCAGCTGCAGTGAAACCCCGGGAAAGGCAGTTTGGCAGTACCAGGGTCTGTGCTACAGACCACTGGGATCATGGGATTGTGCCAACTATGCCAGGATGGCATAGAGGGGGCAATTCCATGATCATAGACATGTTACATGGCCATATTCGGAGTTACCATTGTGAAGCTACATATAGGTAGTGACCTATATGTAGTGCACGCGTGTAATGGTGTCCCCGCACTCACAAAGTCCGGGGAATTGGCCCTGAACAATGTGGGGGCACCTTGGCTAGTGCCAGGGTGCCCACACACTAAGTAACTTTGCACCTAACCTTTACCAGGTAAAGGTTAGACATATAGGTGACTTATGAGTTACTTAAGTGCAGTGTAAAATGGCTGTGAAATAACGTGGACGTTATTTCACTCAGGCTGCAGTGGCAGGCCTGTGTAAGAATTGTCAGAGCTCCCTATGGGTGGCAAAAGAAATGCTGCAGCCCATAGGGATCTCTTGGAACCCCAATACCCTGGGTACCTCAGTACCATATACTAGGGAATTATAAGGGTGTTCCAGTAAGCCAATGTAAATTGGTAAAATTGGTCACTAGCCTGTTAGTGACAATTTGAAAGAAATTAGAGAGCATAACCACTGAGGTTCTGGTTAGCAGAGCCTCAGTGAGACAGTTAGGCACCACACAGGGAACACATACATATAGGCCACAAACTTATGAGCACTGGGGTCCTGACTAGCAGGGTCCCAGTGACTCATAACAAACATACTGAAAACATAGGGTTTTCACTATGAGCACTGGGGCCTGGCTAGCAGGATCCCAGTGAGACAGTGAAAACACCCTGACACACACTCACAAACAGGCCAAAAGTGGGGGTAACAAGGCTAGAAAGAGGCTACTTTCTCACATCGGAGTGTTAAAGTGGCTGTCTTTGTTGGCGGTTTCCGCCACGGTCGTAATTCCATTTTTTTTACCGCCGGCCTGCTGGCGGTCTTACCGCCGCTTTAACACCGTCCGCCAGGGTTGTAATGACCACCATAGAGTGTATAAAATCCTCCGTTAATATCCAGGCACGTAGGGTCTGGATTCACCTGTCTTTTCACATGTTGTACGGTCCCTAAAACCCTTTGTAATTTACCGGTACAGGTAAACCTGGTATCGAGCTCAGGGGCTTTAAGAAACACTTTTCTTCTAACATTATCCGACACCAGATGTATATTCCCCATACACTTCAATGCCGGCTGTGGATCTGTTGATGGCGTCGACCACCGCCGCTACAGTAGTGTAATACCCATGTGGGAAACTCACGGGGAAGCTCAAGAAGTCCAGAGAGCACTTTATATGAAATTTAGCCTCGTGCTTTGTAGATATATTCCATGTTCTAGGGTACTGTATCTCCGTTAGGGCCACCTCCCAGGACCTTTCAGGTCCACCTGTTAAGCCAGTTTCACAGTATAATTAGAAATCTGAGTGTCTGGGAACATGTCCTTCAAGGCGTTGGACGGTAGCGTAATATAAAAAGGTGAGGTATCCATCTCTGCACTTACAGCATGACCTCACACACCGTGCAGCAAGCTGACCAAAACCCAACTGTTAAATGTCTCAGGCCACCCCCGCCATTTGACCAGCGCCTGTCTTATAGCTCCTTTGCCTATCCTTTTCAGAACCTTTTCAACCCTGTACACCCTGTTCAGATCGTAGGGCACCTTTTGTAACTCTTCATTGTAAAAGACACCCGTTACCCTTTCCCCGTCGTAGTCCTTCAACTTGTAAATATATACCCCTTCTTTAAGCTCCACACTTTCCACTATGAATATCTTATCGCTAAATGTCTGTTGGTAGCCCTTGATGAAGTCGCCCTTCAACTTTGAAACCCGGACATGATCCCCTTCTTTTAAAGCAGGTTTCTTGACCTTCACCTCAAGACGACTCTTGCACACAGTTCTCCACACCATTAACGAATTATCCCCGTTACCTCCACGGGAGACATTTTGATGGTCCTATGGTAACTGGCATTATAAACATCTATAAAAGCCTGTAGAACATCCACGTATCTGTAGGTATTGCTGGCTGTGAAATATCTCCACATCTTTGATTTAAAAATTCTGTTAAAATGCTCTACAACCGCTGCTTTTACCTCAGTGTGTGTTACAAAATGCTGAACAGCGTGCTGCTTTAACAATTTCTGAAAAGGTTTGTTTCAAAATTCCTTTCCAGCGTCTGTTTGTAGTTTTTGAGGTACTCGACCTCTCGCAAAGATGTCTTTAAAGGCGGCGGTGACACTGGTATCTCTTTTATCGTTTAACGCCTCTGCATAGGTGTACTTGGACAATACGTCTATGACTGTTAATATATACCTTAAGTCGTTGTTATGTTTTGCTAGATCTTGAAGACTGATTATGTCAGCCTGCCACTGATAATCTATCTGCGTGCTAACAACTGTGGCCCTCCTCTTAAATTTAAAACGTCTCCTGGCTGATTTGTGGATTGAATATGCCTCTTCCCCCGCTAACCAAGTCGTCACCCTTGATCGGTTTACAGATTCATTTTCAACTCAAGCCCTTCTAAATAGAGCTTTGGAGCCTCCGAAGCTTCCAACCCCTTAAGTATCGTAATAAAGCTTCCTTAAAGCAGTCCCTGTCATGCTGTCACACACCACAACCAAGAAACGAAAGAGATTTGTTTTGTGTAAGGTCATTTTATTAAACATAAAAAAACAATAAATAAAAGTGGGTCAGCACTACATAACCACCAGTACATAGCTTATAGCTGTTGCCGCTGCTGGACACCTTGAGGCCTTTTGACTACGTATACACAGTACGATACATGTTACACATATTACTCAGAGCAGTTCCTTTTACTAGCACAAGCTTTGATATTTTTATAGCTATACACTCAATAGCTCTAGACATGACTCACCCCTACCCCCGCCTATAACTCTGGACGCTCAGGATACTGACAGCATTCAACAGTTCATACAGTTCTAGGTCGGACAATACAGGACCTTTATTTGTGAAAGAATCTTCAGTGAGGAGTTCCAAAGTACGGTTTAGCCCAGTCAGTGGTGAAAGTCTTAACTCGCGGTCTTGGGCGAGCTTTAGTATTTATCTGCTGCGGGTAGCCACGCGTTGATACACCAGTTGGCGATATACACAGGGCTGTCGCACTGCAACGTAGCCAGAGGTTCCGTAATGTTCAGATAACGCAGAGTCACAGGGTGTATTTCAGCTATTCTCTCTTTAACCAGCCCATATATCAATCTCCCGATACAGATGTAGCCTGGGTGTAGCTCATAGACATCTTGCCCCACAACATTCTGATTCTCGTCCTAAAGGGAAGTAAATATGTAGTGTTAAGTAACACCGTTATGGTCTGCTATTCACAACCTCTGTTTGTTTTTTGTTTTTTTAGAACAACGTTCGGGGAGCTAAAGACCTTATTCTTCTATTTTTATAATAAATATCACACATTCGTTTTTCTATGACCCTATCAAGCTTTTGTCAAAATAGGTACACAGCCCCTGCATACGTTCGGGTTTTGAGCATGGCTCAGCAGCGTATCGGACCTACGCTGCTGCCAAGACCTTAATCATATCGGAGTGGACACCTTTCTTCACAGCTGACAACCCGTACGCCACCCTTAACAACTTATATACCTTGTGTGGGTCTAACCAGCTCCATATGTGCCAAATTGTTCTTGCAGTGTATGACTCGTATAGACAGTCGTGAGCCTCCTGCTGTGGCTCATTAATTTTATGCCCATAACAGAGGTTATAATAGTCACGTTTAGCACATGTGTTCACAACAGTCGCCACAAAATCTTTAACAGGCCATATGGCGTCATAGGGTACGCCCGGTGTTTCCTTTTCAAAATCGGTTTTATTGTAAGTGCTCTTTATTCTGGCTTGTAATACTTTCAGACTGTCCGGAATAGCATAAGCAGTAAAAATGTACATTGTTAACCTTTGGGGTAGACCCCTCTAGAGTATTCTGCAGTTGTTTTCTACGGTTCAAACAGAAAGCAAAAGACATGCTAATAGTTAAAAGTAGGATATCGGCGTATACATGATAATTGTCTGTAGAGTTTTTACTAACTTCAGCATTTTCGCTACACTCAGTGACGCCTCTGAAATCTTGCAAGTCACACAGGTCCATTGGTGTATAAGTGACTTCGGATTTTACATTTGTCAGCTGTACCACGACTGCCTCTGGATCAGGGTCCTCTTCATAGATTGGCGAAGTTGGTGGTGCTACATCTTCTTCATCATCTTCAGTGTCATTGAAGTTGACTGCATCACTTAATTCGACTTTCGAGGCTTTGCTGTCACTGCTATCAACCTTGATCGGGGATACCAGTTGTGGCAAATCCTTGAGGCTGAGCTTTTCAAGTTGCTGGCAAAGTTCCTCTTGCAATCCAGTAAAGTCGGAACCCCCATCTTTAGGTGTAGTCTTATCCAACCAAAGAGGTGCTAGGGTCCGATAGTATCTATTGATAGAGTTCTGGGCTCCTGAGGCGGTGGCTTTTCTGGTGAGCGGATTGTATCTCTTCATATTCCCTAGACAACCTACTTAAGCAGTGGTTCACGGTTTGCCATGCTGCTCTAACCAACTCTTTTTATGTATTCTATGATTAAAAAATGGCACACACCTCTACAACACATAGCGGTCACATGCTCTCTTTGATGGCTCGATTATGCTGCTGGGGTGACACGTGGTGCTAATCACATGTCACAGCTTTTGCAGCATTTGCCCACCCCTCTTTTTGGATTAGCCAGCAGTGAGGAGGTTTGGCCTGCACTCCCAATGCTCCGCCCTGTGAGGAGGCCCCAAAGCAGCCACTTGGTCCTAAATGTCTGATATGTTCAGACCTGTCCTCCTAGGCTCTGAAACAGGTTGCACACCACCAAGGCCCTCATTTTACACAGCCCTAGACACAAGGAGCTAGGACCCTCGCACATGGCTAACACGTGACACCATGATGTCACAATCCATGTGACACCTACACTTATGTCAGAGCCTACGTCAGCACGGGGTGGGGGCACCCACATCACTGCCTACGTAATTGCCTACTGGGCGTGGTACCTGTCACAAGCTTGATGGAAGGTATCCCCCCTCCTACTACAGAAATCATTTTAACTGGGGCAACTGAATAAAAGCACTTTTTCTCTCTGCACTTTACACATCTTGATTTATTCTGTTGGGATTACTGGCTGAGAAATGTTGGAATATGTTTGGTTAGGTAGGCGGCTAGGTTTTGTATTAGGATGAGCTAAGACGTTTTAACCAGTGTACAGGAAAGTACTGGAACTGAGAGCACCTTATAAGGCCAGATGTATCTTCATGGTTTTTTCTTTTGTTTTTTTTTCTAAATTTGGAATGATCAGCAAGTGGGTGGTTTGAATTTTAGTTCATGTAAAGATGATCAATTAATGAGATGTATAAAAATAATAACTGGAAATGATAAAAAGTTTGACGGAGTCTGTCAGCCCCTTTAAGCAGTGCTGAACATTGGTTTGTCCTCTAGATTGCAAATGTTGAATGCAAACTAGGAAACATGGGCACAGACAAAAGCAGACGTAGGCATGCAAGGGCAAAGAAGGTCACCCTGCTGCCCCCAAAAGGTGGAGCAATCCCTGAGGGCTTGACCAGCTTAGCAGCATAACTGACTGACTTGCTGGTTGCCAATCTCAAGTGGCCCACATGTCTATTAGCTGACAGAGAAAAATACAGACGAAAAGGAACAAAGAAGTCAGAGGGCAAAAAGCCACAACAGACACAATGATTCCCATCACCATCCACAAACAACAGATACCAAAAACAAGTTCTGATTAGACATGTGCATATAGTAAGGCACACCCAAACAATTCTCTCATACCATGGGGATACACATAGAGGATTTGGGGACATATGTACAAAGTATTTTTGCTGTTGCAAACAGCCAGATTTCGAACTTCCTGGCTGCTTGGCAGGTGACAATTTGTGGGTGTCTCAATCTCCCTTCCTTATGGTTCATTTTCAGACACCAAATGTGACTTATGGTCTGAGTCTTTGAAGTTTTATGTTGGGGTCCTGCTTCTTTTGAAGTTTCTACTCCTCTGCTCTCTTTTCACAGCAGGAGCAACTTCAAAGATGACAGTCCCATAGCACAGGCCATGGGGGGTGACTGGAGTTCACACCTCAATCTCAGCCACAGTAATATGTGCATCAAAGGGTAAACCCAGTGCCCCCAGCTCTACCCTTCATGAATCTCTTATCAGGCCCATCTCCTTCCAGAGATGTGTTCAGGCCCCTTTTTTGTGACCTCTCACTAAATCAAACAGCAACCTTTGAAGGGTACAGGGGAAGCCTGGCTCTCCTCTCTCCCGGGTGTGTCCCACCCAGGCACAGAAAAAATGCAGAAATAAACAAATGTGTTGTCTGTGTTTGTGTATGTGTAAGTGTAAGTGTAAGTGTGTATATGTGTATATGTGTACCGCCTGGTTCTCCCAAAATAGAACCCAGGGCCCTCTATGTATTGTATCATCCACAGGCACACAAACACCCAGTGCATGTAAACAGTTTACACATACTGCAAAATACTCTGTCCTCCATGCACTGTACCACTCATAGGCACACATACATCCTGCATGTGCCTTTAACATGCACACACTGCCCAGTACTGTATCCTTCATGTACTGCACCACTCATAGGCACACATGCATCCACCATGTGCATTTAACATGCACACACTGCACTCTTCATGTATTGTACCACTCACAGGTGCGCATACACCCAGCACATGGATTTATCTTGCACTCACTGCACATCACTTCATCCCTCAGGTACTGTACCACTCATAAGAACACACACATCAAGTGCATGCATTTAACATGCACACGTTGAGGACTGCTGCAGTACCCTTCCCAGACACACATACACCCAGAGCAGATACACCACTCCTGCGCTGTTCAGCACTTCACGCTAAACTAATGCAGACCACGGTTGAGCTAAACACACATAAGTGGAACTTTAAAATGAGTGACCATGTAGACCTCACTCCAGTTACACAGGTTAAAAAGAATCTATTCACTCCTACTGATCACTACACGGTATGGTGCCACCACAGCGCTCATGCTTCTTAACTCTTGGTGAAGCCAGTTGCCTTCCACCACTATGAGAGTAGAGCTTTTGGCACCCCTCCCAGTCCAACAAGACTGCAACCTGTGGGGCAGGCCTTTGTTATGGCCCATTCATGTGATCCGGGTTAGCCTACAACAACAAAAGTCAGCATGAGGAATCTAGACATCAGTACATTTGGGCACTCAGGGGATGGTTCATGTCCATTACTGTGCAAAGGTCTTTTCCATCCCAAAAACTTTGAACAATCACCTATAAGATCAAAATATGTACATGGTATTAGACAAAGATCCAACAGGAGACTTTAAATCTTTTCAAAGAATTATCTTGTCACAAGCAGAAGAACAGGACATCAGTACACAAAAAGAAAACAAATTCTTAAATCAGGAATTTCTGAAAATACTATTTCTGAAAATACTAAGAATTTATAGGTTACCCAAGATACACAAAAAACGGAAAGAATCCCCCTTTCAGACCAAATATCAATCAATACATAAACCAGTGGGAAGATACTTGGACAATCATCTACAACCTTTGGTGCAGAAGAGCTGCTCATATATTAAAGAAACCACAGATATTTTAAGGACGGTACAACAATTTAACCCAGAGGAAGAAGGTGAAATCTGGTAGTATAGCATTGATGTAAAATCATAGTACCCATCCATCACAGGTAATTTAGGATTAGAAGCAGTTAAATGGGTACTTGATGAGCAGAACGACAGTAAAGTGTTTGTTATAGAACTCCTTCACTTTACATTGGATCACAGTTGCTTTGAAAGGAATGAAAAATGTTACCTGTAACTAATTGGAACATGAAGAGGAAATTGTGCTGCTCTGAATTATGCAAATTTGTTTATGATTAAATTAGAAGATCATATATTCAACAATGACACATGAAAAAAACTGTTGAGGGAATATCACAGGTTCATATGCCATTTTTCTAATCTGGCAAGGACACAAACATTGGAAGAGGAGAAAATAAAACATTATGAACTAAATGAAAAAATAGGTTTCACTTATGAAACCTACCAGTAAATTATAAAGTATTTAGATGCACTGATAACACTGCGAAAAAAACTCCATGCACACAGACCTTTATATGTAACAGGTTGCAATAGCAAATGTTGTTATCAAAGTTTACATCAGTATGTAATTACAAACACCTGCCATACTCGCAGCTTCTCAGAGGCAACCTTAAAAAAACAAACGACAGAGTTGACCTTAGTGAACATGCTCTGACGGGACAACAAAACAGGTAAAAGTAGTATGAACAGCAATCAAAAGATTACATGCAGAGCATACATTCACATAGGCACAACTGGAGAACTCAGAGGGAACATTGAGGAGGGATAATATGAGAATAGTGAGGGTCCTCATAAGGAATGAGTGCTTGTGTTGGGACCAGTTAAAGACTTGATAGCAAAGGTCCTCCAGCTGAAGGGATTGCCCAAGTTTTTTTCCTACTGAAAGAGCACGCCTGCCAGAACTAAGAACACCACCGTGAGATAGGGACATTATACTCTGCGTCTGTACTGTCATGTATAGTCCAGTAAATTCAGGGTGGAGCTTTGACAATAAAGCCTTGAGAGAGAAGCACATTAAATACATGAAGTTCTTCCACACATACCTAAAATAATAGCCTAAGAGAAATTGTGATTCTTTAATTCAAGAGAGACAGCGTTGGAGTAACTCAATGGATGGTGTGCAACAGAGGAATGTGATACAACAGTTGGAAATGGCGGATATACAATACAACACATGGACTTCAGATTCAGGGTCCACAACAAAAACTATCCGATGTCTAAAGAGGGAATTTATTGTGAGGCAGTTGACTCATGCAGGTGTCGACTGGAGGCAGCATAAGGAAAGAGACACAAGAGGTTTGGCAGGTACATCAAATGTTTAGTCACTCAGCTGAAGCAAACTGAAGCCACTTTTGTGGTGATAACGCGTCCTATTATGTCAATTTATACACATTAGGACTCGTTTTAGGCCGATGAATCTTTTGACCCAGTGGTGAGACACCGTAAGACGAGGTAACTGATTAATATGTCAAGCAATATATCAATAATATTATCAACATATATCACTTCAATATATTTCACTTTAGACATTGATTAAACTGTCGACGTAACCATGACTTTTCAGTCATGAGTAACCACACATTTATTGAAGTTTTGTGAATTTTATTCCCTATTGATTACAATCTAATAGCAAATGTATTAATCTCAAAACCAAAAAGCAAAAGAGCATAGTCACGATATGGCAATTATGATAAGATTTTGACAATGCAAAGATCACAACCATTAAGGCACTAACATAAGAGATACATAGATCAGAATGCATAGAACATCATATAAGACCAGTTCAGCATAGTACCACGTCAGTCATGTCCGTTTGTCAGTCAAGGTGAATATCTAATCTAACCACTAATTAGCATCAGCATGTTGGACTTCATGCAAAACAATTTAGAACACTAATTTGGAAAAACATCTAACTATGGTCTCTATCCAAAAAAACAGCAGTTGGTACCTAGAAAGGAAAAGCAAATAGACAAATTACAAGAGCAACTGTCATAATTACCCTCCTCGGAATGAGTCAGCATACAGGATCAGTCTTCGTCTTCAGGACATCAGTTGGATCATCGTCAGTCTATCTAGTCTAAGGGCAGGGGCACTTCCCTCATAAGGAGGAAAAGTGAAATGGGGCAACTAAGGGTGAGGATGGGTTATTAAGTCTCAAATCACCAGACAGAGTGACAGAGTTTCTGGATGCAATCGATATCATTCCCTACATAGATCTCCCGAGTCCCCTGTGTCATCAGTTTTTATCCCCTTTTTGCAATACCTTCCCCCAAAATTCTATTGGATAGTTGCTACACCCCACTATCTTTAACCTATCAAATTATACATTAAGTAATGCATTTGTCATTCCATGATAATTCATAACATTTTGATTGGTCTTCATAATTGACGTTTTTCGTAGGTGGCACATCCAGGATTACTTCATTTTCTGGCATGTTCTTCAGGTCAAAAGTTCTCTTTTCCATGGTTGAATGTCCTTGGATGTTTCAGTCAATGTTGCAAAAACGTATAAAACTTATACTAAAGCAGCTAGATTGAGGATGGGAACAAGTTTAAGATTGATACTTGAAACAAAGGAAGAAAACATGCTGGGTCATGGCCTTTTGTGAGTCAGCACACTGGAGAAACAGAAAAATATGCTTTAATATGAGAGCTACACAGCTAATTCTTCGACTCACGCTAACTTAAGGCTTATGGATTCTAATAGGAATAAAATCTTCGTATGTGTTAATATATTATACTAATCGTAATACAAACAGTCATTCCATATAGTTGACATTAGTATATGTGTACAATAGCAGTTTCAGTTATAATTGCGTTTAAGAATACATTCAAGCGAATAATATTTTGCGATCATTTTGTATGCAGCATTATTATGCATAAGCATTTCACATCTAATATGTAATATTTAAACTACGCTCTCTCAGTGGTAATTGAGGGTTACATACTCCAAATATTTCTTTGTTAATGGAAGGATGGGCGGGATTTCTGTCTTTGGTCTGAGATACTTATGTGGCATGATCTTGAACTGATAAAGTGCCCCCATATGTAACATCTTGAAAGAAGTAAAATCTGTTTAATGTGCAGGCGCTAGGCATATCGCAAGTTGGGGAAGTGGATACTTCAAAGTCTGCAAAATGTTGCAGTAGGTCACTTGATTAATTTTGGGTTCCATTTTCTTGTATGACAAAAGCAGTAATGCAGACTTAGGAAATTGCTGGCGAAGAGTGCTTAGGGAGTTGAGAGAATAGCTGAGTAGGCAATCACATCATGATAATGCGGAAGCAATCATTGAGATGTATGACATGGAATGTCAATGGGCTGGATAATAAAATTAAGAGAGGGATAGCCCGAAAGATGCTGTACAACCAGAAGACTGATATAGTTTATTTAAATGAAACACATCTGAGGTGTAAGCAATGCCAACTCATAGGGAGAAGGAAGTGACAAGTACTTTGCCACTCTCAGACGTCTTTAGAGTCCAGGGAAGCAGTAACACTAATTAAAAAAAAAGATCTGTGATAAAAACCTGGCTAGTTGATGGGGTAGATATGTGATTGCATTGGGAGCATGGGAAAGTTATTGAATACATCTTTCAATGTATACATCCTCCTAGAGGTCCAGACAGCCCCCACAGGTATTAAGTACACTATTAGTAGAATACCCACAGCATTAGTACTCCTGGGTGGAGACTTCAATTTGGTCATGGAAGATGGGATGGACTATTCTCACCAAAAGTTTAGTACCAGTAGCTTCAGGTATGTCTGGAGAGGACTGAACAATGGGAAAAGGTGTTCTTACTACAATTCAGGGGCACATCATTCTTACTCATGGATACATTTTTCTTTAGGCCACAAATATAGGACACCAGGTTTCATGATGCTAGATAGCAAGTCAGGGCTATACCTCATAACTCCTCAAGGTGGTACTACACAATAGGAAATATTAATTCACTGAAAAGCAAGGGCTGGTCTCAAAGGCAGAACTGTTCTGGTAAGCACATAATGCAGGGGTAAAGGGCTATTTCATATCAGTTTAGACAATAAGAAATGGAACCTAAAAACTGATATTTGCAGTCATTGGAGAGATTTACAGGAACACAGCAGGCATCCAGCTGATGCAAAGTTGCTTGCTAAGAGGATACGTATTGATCAGTCCTCACCAATGCTGCATAGCCACAACATTTGAATAAGCAAAGGAAGCTGTACATACTACGGTATAAGATTCAATAATCACACCAGCACGGTATATTACCAATAGAACTTAGGATCGCAACAATAGTTCTGATTCATAAGGAGGGTGATGGACCTGGCCTTTTTTTGCAGGGTTATCCCTAAACTTTTTGCCTTCCTCCTCTTGTTTTTCTGTGCCACTTTTTGTTGGTGGTATGACTCTACGCATTGTACCACTCCTCATCAGTGCTAAAGTGCCTGTGCTCTCTCCGTTAAACTTGGTATGATTGGTTTACACCTGTTTGGCATATTTAATTTACTTGTAAGTCCCTTGTACAGTGGTATCCCATATAGGCAAGACCTGTAAATTAAATGCTACTAGTGGGCCTGTAGCACAGCTTGCTCCACCCACAGAAGTAGCCTTTCAAACTGGACTCAGGCCTGCCACTGCAGGGCCTGTGTGCGCAATTTACTACCACATTGACTTGGCATTTAAAGTTACTTGTCAAGCGTGAACCTCCCATTTTTAAGTTGAGTGTGCAAGCGCTTTGACCTGTCGTATGTATTGTGGGCTTTTAACCACACTCACCTCATGCCCATCACTTTCATTCGTTTGTGGGCTTGCCTTTCAAAAACCACTTGATGTCATTGGTAAATGCTTTACGTTTGTCCCGCCTTGGGGCGATTTGGTTACCAGGTTGGACACCGACCCTGTTACAGGAATAATTGCACGATTGCCAATCTACTTCAGCGTGGGCAAACTACTTTTTTCTTTTGTTTGAGCTTTGTAGCTGCCAAGGCGCTCAGAGCAAGAACTCGATCGGTGGTATTGTTTTTACATTAAATGCAATCTGATATGCTTAGTACACGTTCCTTGCAGCAGGCATAGTAACCCCGTGCGCCACCTTATGATGACTCCAAGCTTCCACTAGACAAAAGTACATTCTCTCTCCAGAAAGAACATAAATCACCAGAGTTATTTTTACATTATATGCACTTTACGATTTGCCTAGCACACATTCTTTGCAGCAGGCACATTAACCCGCTGTGCTACCTTATAATGAATCCGAGCTTCCATCAGACAAAAGTACATTCTCTCTCCGGAAAGAACATTAACCCTTTGCACTACCTTATAATGAGTCCAAACTTCCATTAAATAAAAGTACATTCTCTCAAAAGAACAATAATCAAAATTATTTGACATTTTTACATTATATGCACTCTGATCTGCTTGGTACATGGCCTTTGCAGCATACATATTCATTCTGGGACTTGTGGTTTTATTTTTATAATGTGAACAAGCTGCCAATACAAAGCAGAAACCTGACTAGAGGAACTGTACACTTTTGAGTCTGTGAAACTTGAGCTGTGTGTGTGCGTGTATTTATAAAACTAACCTTGAGGAGAGTGTCGTAGTTGGACTCTTACTCTAGGCAAGACTGCTGGTTTAGAGATGACAGTACTTATGTTTGTAGGTGACTATGCCAGTCCTACAACAAAATGCAACTGTTGTCAAAAACCTTCCGGCTCACAAGCAGTACCTCACCAAAAACCCAAAACAGTCAAAGGTGATTTGTGGCAGCCTTTACGGATGGACTCAAAAGTGTGACATCTAAGGGAGCGTTGTGGTTAAACCAAGATGACCCCTTTCTCACATTAACAACATGTCTCAATCACACACAGGCAATGAAGAAGATGCAGTAAAGTTTCAATAGGGTTTATTTTAGTAAAACTGCAATCTGCGATAAGTTGCATGGGCTGCAATGATTAGAATAATAAACAGTGCAAGAAACAGAATGGTAAAGACAAGAGTCATTAATACAAAGACCCCCACCATCTTGCAATATCATGAAATAACATGAACAACTAGGCACCGGGGATTTTTTTTTTTTGCACCAATGTCACGCAAGAGGAGTGACCCCGTAGGCAAGGGTCGCTCCTGGTGGGGGGAAGGGGGGGTCTGGGGGAGAATGTTATTTTAGGCCATTTTGCCCCCCCCGGGGGCAGATCGGCCTATTGTTATTAGGCCGATCTGCCCCCGGGGGGGGGGGGGCAGAAACCTCTAGGCTCCAGGGCGATTTATTTTTTTTTTTTTTTTTTTTTTTTTAGAGATGGGGAGCGAGCCATTAGGCAAGGGTCACTCCCCTGGGGGGCAAATTGTCTTTAGACCATTTCTGCCCCCCTTGGGGGCGGATCGGCCAATTTGTTAGGCCAATCTGCCCCTATGGGGGCAGAAACCACTTAGGCACCAGGGATTGGTGTGTGTGTATCCTTGTGTTTTCTTTAGGGAGGCAGCGCCTTGGGTAAGGGTTGCTCCCCATGGGAGCACATTACTGTTGGCCATATCTGCCCCCGATTGGGGGTAGATGGGCCTATTTTTGGAAGGCCCATCTGCCCCAAGGGGGGGCCGAAAGCCCACCAGAGGCCAGGGAAGTTTTTTTTCCAAAAAGATGAGGGTGGGGGTAAGGCCATACCCCCACCCCAAATAAATGGGGCCAAAGTTGTTCTGCCCACTAGTGGGCAGATGGGGCAATTACCCCTGATCCACACACCGGGGGGGCAGAAGGTCTACTAGATGCCAGGGAAATAAAAAAACAAAAAATATTGGGGTGGTAAATCTACAGGTAGACACTTGGCAAAAAACACCTCTGTTTTCTGTCAAAAAATGGGATGTGTCCACGTTGTGTTTTGGGGCATTTCCTGTCGCGGGCGCCAGGCCTACCCACACAAGTGAGGTATCATTTTTATCAGGAGACTTGGGGGAACGCTGGGTGGAAGGAAATTTGTGGTTCCTCTCAGATTCCAGAACTTTCTGTCACCGAAATGTGAGGAAAATGTGTTTTTTTAGCCACATTTTGAGGTTTGCAAAGGATTCTGGGTAACAGAACCTGGTCAGAGCCCCACAAGTCACCCCATCTTGGATTCCCCTAGGTCTCTAGTTTTAAAAAAATGCACAGGTTTGGTAGGTTTCCCTAGTTGCCGGCTGGGCTAGAGGCCAAAATCTACAGGTAGGCACTTTGCAAAAAACACCTCTGTTTTCTGCCTAAAAATGTGATGTGTCCACGTTGTGTTTTGGGGCATTTCCTGTCGCGGGCGCTAGGCCTACCCACACAAGTGAGGTATCATTTTTATGGGGAGACTTGGGGAAACACAGAATAGCAAAAGAAGTGTTATTGCCCCTTGTCTATCTCTACATTTTTCCTTCCAAATATAAGAGAGTGTGTAAAAGAGACAGCTATTTGAGAAATGCCCTGTAATTCACATGCTAGTATGGGCACTCCTGAATTCAGAGATGTGCAAATAACCACTGCTCCTCAACACCTTATCTTGTGCCCATTTTGGAAATACAAAGGTTTTCTTGACAGCTATTTTTCACTCTTTATATTTCAGCAAATGAACTGCGGTATACCCGGTATAGAATGAAAACCCACTGCAGGGTGCAGCTCATTTATTGGCTCTGGGTACCTAGAGTTCTTGATGAACCTACAAGCCCTATATATCCCCGCAACCAGAAGAGTCCAGCAGACGTAACGGTATATTGCTTTAAAAAATCTGACATTGCAGGAAAACGTTACAGATTAAAACGTAGAGAAAAATTGCTGTTTTTTTTCCCTCAATTTCAATTTTTTTTTTCCAGGTGTTATTTTCTGTAGGAAACCCTTGTAGGATCTACAGAAATTACCCCTTGCTGAATTCAAAATTTTGTCTACTTTTCAGAAATGGTTAGGTTTCTGGGATCTAGCATTGGTTTCATGCCCATTTCTGTCACTGACTGGAAGGAGGCTGAAAGCACAAAAAAATCGTAAAAATGGGGTATGTCCCAGTAAAATGCCAAAATTGTGTTGAAAAATTGGGTTTTCTGATTCAAGTCTGCCTGTTCCTGAAAGCTGGGAAGCTGGTGATTTTAGCACCGCAAACCCTTTGTTGATGCCATTTTCAGGGGAAAAACCACAAGCTTTCTTCTGCAGCCCCATTTTCCCATTAAAAAAACAAAACAAATAAAAAATAACATTTTCACTGTATTTTGGCTAATTTCTTGGCCTCCTTCAGGGGGACCCACAAAGTCTGGGTGCCTGTAGAATCCCTAGGATGTTGAAAAAAAAGGACGCAAATTTGGCGTGGGTAGTTTATGTGGACAAAAAGTTATGAGGGCCTAAGCGAGAACTATTCCAAATAGGCAAAAAAAAGACCTGCCACAGGAGGGGGGGAAAGGCCTGGCAGCGAAGGGGTTACAAGAATTAATTAAATACATTTACTAAAACAGAGCAAGCTAAGTAGGGTAAAAGTCACTGGGTGACGGGGGCAGGAGTCTGCAAGCCACAGGCTAAGTTAACTCCTGTATCCCATTAAAACAAACTAGGATTCACTACAAGAGCTTACAGTTGATTATGCTGTACAAAGGTCAATATTTTATAACAAATATTTCAGTTCAACAATGACCGAGGATCATTAATAACTAGTGAGGTGGCTCTCCTCAAGCGTGTGAAAAATCATGGGCCTTTTGTTGGACCCCCTCAGACTGCAGTAAAGGGACAGTGATCCAGTAAGCACGCATTCTTGGAGTGCAATTATTTATTCATTGCCCCATGGGCAATGTCGCCTGTACCAACTGCCAAGTAAATATGTTTTGCACCTGGAAATAGTTTGTGTTTCAAGGGCCTTGTTAAAAAAAATATTCCAGTAGGCCTACTAGCCCTTTAAGTATATGAAGGGCCACGGGAATTATGTGGCAGAAAGGACCAAAATATGCAGCAGGGTTGACCAATTTATGAGGCAAAAAAGTCAAGTTATGCATTTGCAATTCCAATAGCTCCAACTCAAGTGAATGCGAGACCTACTGCATTGCAAATGCTTGTTCTACATATAGGTAGGCCCTAGGTAGCTCTGTGGGCAGGATGCTATGTAGGTAAAAGGTAAGACATGTGCCTTCACTGTGTGGCAAGTCTTAGTAGTAACAAAGCTTATTTGGTTTCTCACTGGTGTGAGGCCTACTCCTCTCATAGGCTAACATTGGGAATTCCCTTAAAAGTACTTAAGTGGTAATTTCTGATTTGTGAGGAGTACCGTGTAGCATGTTTGGAATGGTAGTGAGAAATACTGCTTATTGGTGTAGGCGTTTTTTTTTTATTACTATTGTGGAAATGCCACTTTTAGAAAGTGGGCATTTAACTGTGCTTATGACTCTTGTGCTTTGCAGCCTGACTCCAACCTAGGTCTAGGGTAGAGTGACAGTTGGGCTTTGTGCATACTTTCCAGACAGCCATCACACAGGTAGGGTGGAGGTGTAACAGGATTACATCTGCATACCGAATGGTCTTTCTGGACTAGGAGAGAGGGAGGCGGGTGCACTTACATTTGTATAGGCTGTGTCCTGCCCTCACACAAAGGGTTTGTTTATGTCTGGAGCCAGGGTAGGGGTTGAAAGGGAGTGCGTGCACTTTCAAGGTTCTTTTCAAATGCCCCCTAGATCAAAGACATTTTGAGTATAAGTTAAGGGGTTGTAACACCATGTTTTTAGACACTGCATGAACTTGTAACCAGATGCTGCTGGCTCTACAGACACTGCCAGAAGGAACTGTTAGACTGCCAGGAGGAACAGCCGTTGGACTGTGGTACTGAACCTGTGGCCTGCTAGGCTAAAAGAAGGAATGCCACTTTGCTACAGGGACACTGATATTCCCTGCATCTTTGTGCTCCCCAGTTGTTCTCCAGGGGCTGGGTGGTGTGTCCCACTCCCTGTTTTAGCATGAGTTCTACACACAGCATATGTTGAGCGCTGTGCCAGGAGGAAGTGGTGTGGGCCGAACGGGTCCTCTAACATGGAACCGACTGTGGGGGCACTTTTTAAGGACAGTGTGGGGAAAGCTGTTCCCATTATCTCTGTAAGTGTGTGGTGAGCACTTTTTGCTGTCTCCCGCAGAAGCGTGTGTTCAGGATGGTCGTCCTGGCCGAGGGGGGGCCGCATTGGCCAATGCCTAAGGGCGAGGTGATGCTCAGAGCACCCGCCCTTTGTCTGGGGAATCCAACGGCCGGCACAAGGAAAGGGACCGCTCTCCAGGAACCTTCATCAGCGTGGCCTTGTGAGGCTAAAGGCTACGATGATCTCTTGTGGCTGGCGTGAAAGAGGCATTCTCTTCTCTACCCTGCATTCCCTGAAAAGTAGGGCTGTTTTGGCAGTTGCACTGCAACGTTCGTACCGCAGCGTTTGTGAGCAGCTGCCTTTAGTTAAATCCACCTGTGGGGGACCTGTCAAGGTCTTGCCGCTAATGGGGGTGGTGCACATGTCCCTATCTCCATGCTTGCACATACCTTCAGCGCATTCACTAATTATATAGCAGAACAGGGTGACAACCCTGGATGGAGGTCCCAATCTTGCTGATTTTGCTTGGTATTATTGTACTTCTGGTTGCAGGTGCGCAGGAGTCCCTGTGCCCGATGTTATGGGTTACTTTACTGTATAACATGGAATAGGAGCGCTGTGTCTCACAGCCTCATGGTGAGGTGGTTGATATTACATGGTGATATTTTGGTGACACATTTTATGCCCTTAGTGTTCACTGTAGTATGTTGTTTTATGCCTTGCCAGGATAAACATATAACATATAGTGTAACAGTATAACATGCCCAGTAATTATGTTTTGATGTCCTGTGCAATGTAGGAATATTTATTTTTTTGCACCCATTGTGATGTTTGACAATTGCCTAGTTAGCAAGGCTATCACTGTTTTATCAGGTTTTGGTCTATGGTTTGTGGTTTATGAACAATATATTTCAGATTTTTAAGATAACATTGTGTGGAGTCCCTTTTGAGGTGTATTCATTGTGTCACTGGAGTGTGTGTGTTGTGTAAACGCTTTACACATTGCTTCGCTTCTGGGGTAAGCCTGACTGCTCTGGCCAAGGTCCCAAGGGGTGTGAGCAGGGGTTATCTTGGATGTGTCGCTCCCTTAACCTGACTAGAGTGGTGGGTGCTGCTTGGCTTAGGTGCATACCCTAGACAAACAGAAATGCCATTTTTAACAGAGGGAGAGCCAAGGAACAACTGTGCATTGTACCCAACCAGCTCCATGATAAAGGGTGAAAAAGTATTGGTCAAAAATTTGCTGAACATACTTACTCCACTGGTGGAAAGTTGGTTTACTCAGACAAATCAGGAATTGTGACCCAAACATCTACAAGACTCAATGTGAGATGCTGGCATAACGTGTCCCATGCCACCAGAGTGACCAACCAATAGCAGTAACATTTATAATGCCAACAAAGCACTTACATCATCAAAATGGCCATATTTGTTCAAGGTTTAAAAAAAGGTAGGCTTTGGACCCTACTTCGCATCATAGATTTGGCTATTGTGCAATAGACCGATGGCCAAAGTGAGGATTAATGAAACTCAGTCCAAGACTTTTGTTATCCCTTGGGAGATAAGGAAGGCTTGCCCTTATCCCACGTTATGTCCACTGATAAAAACTAACACTTTTGCCAGAATGGATAGAGATTCTCAATTGAGGGATTAGATGTGGCACAGGGTGGGAAGAATAAACATTGTATGCAGAGAATATTCTCTTGTATATGGTAAATTTTGTGGACTCAATCAGATACAAGCACATTTTGACTCTGTGTTGGGTATCAACAAGGAAAAATCCTTGTAGCTCCCCCTGGGGAGATGGAAGTCATTGGACTTGCTCCCTATGCCTAGAGTGGAACATGATCACTTTACATACCTGGACGTGAGGATATTAATGGAGAATCATAAATTCTTTAGCGATCTAATGTTATACAGTTTAGAAATAGGCATCTATCATTTAAAAAAAAAAACTGTCATTTTAATAATAACAGGTTGGAACATTGCAGCACTGTTAAGAATTATATCACAATAGCAGTGGCATCAGGTAAGTATTACATTGTGAAGCATATCACCATAACAGAACATAGCAATGGTAGGCCCTTTGTTTTGTAAGGAAGCAGAAGAAGGAAGCAATAATAGTATCAATTCCATGTCCAAAATACTGCATCCTATGCTGCCATCCAAAGTTTTCATTATTAAACCAATAGCTATCCCTCGCTTTCCGAGGATTCTTCCTCGGAGCCATTTCCCCCGGATCCAGAAATTTAGTTCACAGCACTCCTCAAGTCTCCAAGACCAGAGGCAATTTAGCATCTATCTAGGACTCCTCTACCACCGACCACTCAGAAACATCGATAACCCATGGCTCCTCTTTTGGGGCCCACGCCCCCATCCATGTGATAGCTACCCGTCTCCATGCCAGCACCTGGGCTTACTGTAGGAACTGGTAAGACATCTTGCACCGTTTATGGTAAACCAAATGGCCCAACAGACAAAACTGCGGTCTGAATACACAGGCTAACACTGTGGCCCGACCAAGCCTACCCACCACACCACCTCATAAATCTCTTACCTGCAGACGACCCCACGACAGATGAATAAAGTTGACATCTATGGCTTCGCAATGAGGACATGCAGAGGTACACTCCGAGTAGATTCTGCGCTTTACACCGGGGGTCATTCAAGTACATTGCACAAAATTTAAATACATAAACCTGAACCAGGTATTACTAGGAAGATATCCTAGCCTGGTTCACATCCAAAAAAGGGGTCCCAGGGTCACCCTCCCATTCCTGCCATGCTCTTAGCGCCCCATTAAACATGTCAGTCAGCAGTGCCTTATGAAACAATAAGGTGGTCATTACAACCCTGGCGGACGTTGTTAAAGGTGCGGTAATACCGCAAACAGGCCGGCGGACAAAAAAAAGGGAATTATGACCCTGGCAGAAACCGCCAACAAAGACAGCCACTTTAACACACCGCCCGCCACGGCGGTACAGACAAGCAGCGCGGCAGTCACTGCCAACAGACAGGCGGAAGACAATGTACCACCCATAGTATCACAACCCGCCAATCCGCCACCTTTTCCGGGGCGGATTCACCGTGGATAAAAACACGGCGGAAACAGTTTCTGCAATGGGAAAACACTCACCTGAACACCTCCCACGAGGAAGGAGGACTCCATGGAGCTGGAATTACAAATCCTACGGCCCTTGTATTCCTACTCATCTACGAAGAGCAACGCCGGCGCCGGCGAAGACAACGGTGAGTACTGCACCTACGACATAGGGGAGGGGGGAGGCAAAAGTTAGGGGGGGACACACGCAACACCCCCACCCTCACCCCCACCCTAGCATAGTACAACACACACACCAATGCATTCACAAAAATCTCAGGAACAACCCACAAACCCCCCGGAAGAATGCAAAGACAAAACGAAAGCAGTTCAAACATTGTAATGTATCAATATACAAGTCTCAAAAATATACAGATATATCATTAAATCAGTCAAAAGTATATACATTATGAGACGTAGTGCAGATATGCACATATCAATGTCCGTGCACCACTAGTCCAAAAATGCATGGGCGAGGCCCACAAAAGATACCTGTCCACAAACGGAGAGAACACTGCCGGGGCATCAGATAGAAATACTACAGGCACCTCAGGGGGAAGGGAAGGGGGGGCACCTCAGCCAGATGTGTGCAAAGCCAGATGCACGACGGGGCTCCTTGCCCATTGATGTATCCTCAGGAGTGCAAAGCCACAGTCTCTCAAGTCTCTACAGTGTGTGGGTTGCCCACTGGACCATCCTGGGGAGTGCAAAGCCACAGTCTCTCAAGTCTCTACAGTGGGTGGGTTGCCCACTGGACCATCCTGGGGAGTGCAAAGCCACAGTCTCTCAAGTCTCTGCAGTGTGTGGGATGCCCACTGGACCATCCTGGGGAGTGCAAAGCCACAGTCTCTCAAGTCTCTGCAGTGGGTGGGTTGCCCACTGGACCATCCTGGGGAGTGCAAAGCCACAGTCTCTCAAGTCTCTACAGTGGGTGGGTTGCCCAATGGACCATCCTGGGGAGTGCAAAGCCACAGTCTCTCAAGTAGATAACAGCCTCCACTGGTTCTGTAGGGGGACTGGTGCCCAGACTGGATTAGACTCCCCGTGACAGTTCCTGTCCCGTCACTGTCCCAGCTGCACATGGGATAACGATGCGTGATGTGGCGGCCTTTTCATTCTTCCCTGGTGCATGCCCTGTTCAGCGGTGCTTTGCCATGGCGGTCCCTGGACTGTTCAGCGGTGCTTTGCCATGGCGGTCCCTGGACTGTTCAGCAGTGCTTTGCCATGGCGGTCCCTGGACTGTTCAGCAGAGCTTTGCCATGGCGGTCTCTGGACTGGGCATTGGTGTGTGGCATGACGTTCTGTGGACTGGGCATTGGTGTGTGGCATGACGTTCCCTCATTGCCCAGCGGGGCTGTAGCAGCCGGGGCCCTTCTGGGCACGGACTCCGGCGGTGGTCTCCTGACCAGTGACGATACTTGGGCCCTCCTGGGCTATGACTCCGGCGGTGGTCTCCTGACCAGTGACGATACTTGGGCCCTCCTGGGCTATGACTCTGGCGGTGGTCTCCTGACCAGTGACAAAACTTGGGTCCTCCTGGGCTATGACTCTGGCGGTGGTCTCCTGACCGGTGACGAAACTTGGGCCCTCCTGGCCACTGACTCTGGCGGTGGTCTCCTGACCAGTGACGATACTTGGGCCCTCCTGGGCTATGACTCCGGCGGTGGTCTCCTGACCAGTGACGATACTTGGGCCCTCCTGGGCTATGACTCCGGCGGTGGTCTCCTGACCAGTGACGATACTTGGGCCCTCCTGGGCAATGACTCTGGCGGTGGTCTCCGGACCAGTAACGACGGTGCTGGCGGTGGCGTCCCGACCGCCGGGAAGGATGCCGCCCTTCTCCGCCGTGATGCTCACACCAGGCTGTGCAGACTTCCCCTGGCCCTTCCCCACCTTTGGAGGAGTCACAGCTGCCTCTGCAATCCCCCTGGAACCCCTGTGAGTGGTTTTGCCTCCAGGAGTCTTCACAGGGTCCCGTCGGCCACTTTCCAATTTCAGAGCCTTTACAGGGGGTGGGCTGCCAGTGCCTTGGCTCCGGGTCACACTGCCTGCCCTGGTGGCCGGTGCACTCCACACACCTTGAACAGGCACCACTGGTACTCGAGGCTTTTTGGCTGAGGCTCTACGACGGGACTGATGAATTGGAGGAGGGGGTGGGGGCAAAAAGGTCAATTTTGCAGAGGGACAGTTTCTGACGAACACTGGGATGGGTAGTTGGAGGGGGTCTGGGAGCGGAGGAAGAGGAGGTGGTTGTAGGAGGTGTCACTTTAGGTGTTTTGGGTGCAGGTACTGGAGGCTGTCGTGAGGTGGATGGATGTTGGGTGTGTGGTTGCCGGTGTTTGTGTACTTTGGGTGGGGGCGTCACAGACACACTGGGAGAGGACACAGGGGACGTGTAAATGTGAGTGGAGGTGGTGAGTGCAGGTGAGAGGGTTGTAGTGCTGGGTGTCCTGGTGCGATTCCTGGTGCCTGTAGATGTAGTGCATGCAGGTGAGAGTGTAGACGACACTGGGAGGGAGGAGGCAGACGACGAGGAGGGGGACACAGTGGAGGCAGTGTGTGTTGGTGTGTCTGCATGTGGGTGATACTTGTTTGAGTGCCTGTGGGTTGTGTGGTGCCTATGTTTGCCAGAGCTTCCCTTGGGTGTTGACGTGTGTGCATGCTGGTCTGTAGGTGTGCTTGGGATGGGCTGGGGTACTGCTGAGGCCAGAGATTGCAGGGTTCGCTGAAGGGCAGCCTGACCAGAATGAATGCCCTCCAGGAATGCATTACCGTGTTGCAACTCTCTTTCTACACCCTGGATGGCATTCACAATGGTAGACTGCCCAACAGTGAGTGACCTGAGGAGGTCAATGGCCTCCTCACTGAGGGCAACAGGGGTGACTGGGGCAGGGCCGGGGGTACCTGGGGCGAAGGTGATGCCCACCCTCCTGGGTGAGCGGGCACAGGGGAACGCTGAGGGGCTGCTGGGAGGGCGCTGTTGGTAGGGGAGGTGGCGGCTGTACTTGTAGAAGTGGGGCGCACAGATGGTGCCGCCACCACAAGGGAGCTCCCATTGGCGGACGAGTCCGTGTCGCTGCTTGGTGATCCGGTGGCCGACGTGAAGCTCCCCTCGCCCTCCGTCCCACTGGTGCAGTCTGAGTCCGTGGTGTGGCCCTCCATGGCCATGTGGGATGCAGCTCCCTCGTGCTCCGGTGCCACTGTACCTCCGCCTGATGATGCTGATGCACAAAAGAACAGGGAAAGCACAAAAAGGGTGGAGGGAAGACAGAAGAAGAGCAGGTTGAGTGCATGGCATACCGCTACCCTTGGCGGACAATACAGACACAGCTGCCCCCTGCACTACGCCGTGCTCCTGGCCTCTGCAGATGCAATTCCTGGGATGTGGCCTACATGGCTATGGTGGACATCTGCACACTTGGATGTCACAGGGGCATCTATACCTGTTCTTGGCACTATACTGCAGTGGGGTAGAGTGCCACATGGTCTGCATTACAGAGGGGCCTAGTCTACGTATTTCTGCCTGGCCTAGGTACACCCACAGGCCTCCTCCCCCACCCAGACCCCTCCACTGCGCGCAAAGTCAGCTGAATGAGAGTGTACTCACCCCCTTGTGTCTGCTGTGATGCCCTCAAGCGCCCATCCAACTCAGGGTAGGCCACCCCCAGGATCCGGAACATCAGGGAGGTCATGGTGCGACGGGCTTCCCTCCCACGTTGGGAGGCCATCCCCAGCTGAGCCTCCGCCGTCTTCTTGCTGCAGCGGCGAATGTCCTCCCATCTCTTCCGGCAGTGGGTGCCCCGTCTCTGGTGGGCCCCCAGGGTCCGGACGTCCTTGGCGATGGCACGCCAAATGTCCTTCTTTTGGTGGGCGCTGACCTACATGACATGCACAAGGGAAGAAGAGAAGCCATTACCAACTGCACCGTAGATGTAAGTGTCCCCCCTCCCTACCCTTGCCATTTGGCACATGCATTCGTGTTCCCTGAACTCTGCCCCCTTCCCTCTTACAACCATCCCTCTCCACCCAGGCCTAGCCCATACAACGTGCTCCCTGTGTACTTACCTGTTGGTCTGGAGGAACGTAGAGTAGTGCGTACTGGGGGAGGAACCCGTCTACTAGTTTCTCCAACTCCTGAGCAGTGAAGGCAGGGGCCCTTTCCCCAGACGCAGCAGGCATCGTCGCTTCCAGACCGAGGTCACAGCAGCACTTGCAGTGTAGGTCCTCTCCTGTCGAAGGTCAGGTATCTAGTGATTGAACAGATAGAAAATGGCGGTGACGTCCGCACCGCGGTGCGTATCATCACCGCCGGTGCACTTGTTCATTGGCTCCTGGGACCCATAGGGTTCGATGTTAACCAATGCAGCATTGTGCAGCGGTCTACGACCGCCTACCGCGACGGTGTGCAACGTCAATGCAGTTACCCCACAATCCCATTGTCCCAGTGTAGAGGTCAGGCAGCCGCCATTTCAGGGGCCCACATCGCTTCATTTACTTCTGCGTCACACATAGCTAGGTCTACACTCAACACACATGCAGGAAGGGTTTTGTGTTTGGTGTCGTCTTCTGTGTAACTGTGGGTACATACCTTGCTAAAAATTGACTCGGTCGTCGCTGTTGTCCTTCCTAGGTGCCGTCAGCTGGGACATTTGAGAAGATGGCGGAATCCTCCGGTGTACCGACCGCTGGTGGACCTGTTGACAATGGAGGAGTGACATGTAATCGTCACCTACCGGTTTGACCGTGCCACAATCCAGGAACTATGTACCCAGTTGGAGCCAGACCTGATGTCACCAATCTGCCATCCCACTGGAATCCCCCCTGATGTGCAGGTGCTGTCAGTGCTCCATTTCCTTGCAAGTGGCTCTTTTCAGACAACAGTGGTCATGGCATCAGGGATGTCCCAGCCTATGTTTTCCAACGTGCTGTCCAGAGTATTGTCTGCCCTGCTGAAACACGTAAGGAGATACATCATTTTCCCTGAGGTGGAAGATTTGGCTACAGTGAAAGGTGACTTCTATGCCCTTGGACATATCCCCAACATCATAGGTGCTATTGATGGGACCCATGTAGCTCTGGTCCCCCCCCACCCCCACAGGAGTGAACAGGTGTACAGGAACAGGAAGAGTTATCATTCGATGAATGTACAGATGGTCTGTTTGGCAGACCAGTACATCTCCCAGGTCAATGCTATGTTCCCTGGCTCAGTGCATGACGCCTACATCCTGCGGAATAGCAGCATCCCTGATATGATGGGTCAACTCCAGAGGCACCATGTGTGGCTATTAGGGGACTCTGGTTACCCCAACCTGTCCTGGCTATTGACCCCAGTGAGGAATCCCAGGACCAGGGCAGAGGAACGGTACAATGTGGCCCATGGACGGACTAGGAGGGTGATCGAACGCACCTTCGGCCTCCTGAAGGCCAGGTTCAGGTGCCTCCATTTGACAGGTGGTTCCCTATTCTACTCACCGAAGAAGGTGTGCCAGATCATCATCGCCTGCTCGATGCTTCACAATCTTGCATTGCGACGCCAGGTGCCTTTTCTGCAGGAGGATGGTCCAGATGACGGTGTTGTGGCAGCTGTGGAGCCTGTGGACAGTGATGAGGAGGAAGCTGAGAAAGAAGACAACAACAACAGGGAGTCAGTCATACAGCAATATTTCCAGTGACACACAGGTGAGAAAATTGTATTTTTTCCCATTACATTCACTGTCACACGTCTTCCTCTATCCTGTGTGTAATTTCATAGCATTATTTGGTAACTGAGTTGTTCCTTTCCATTACGGTTTCACAGGTGTGGTTACCAACGTGTGTCATCTGCATGCATCCTTCAAGGACTTGTGATGTGTGACATAGGTATGTTGCCCATACAAGTAGAAACGCATTTTGACACGGTCATTGATAATACATATTACCAAATCATAGACTGACTCCAGATTGCTTTGTGGTTCAAGGGTGTTTATTGAAGTGCTCAAAAATGGAGGGGGGTTGTAAAATGGTGAGAGGTGATGGTGGAGGAATGTCCATGGCAGAGTCCAGTCTAGTAGTCTCACAGGTACACTGCCCATCTAGGCATAGGAAGCGGAGCTGGGGCAGTTTAAGTATGGACAGGGAAACAAAGTGGGACAGTGGGAGGACAATCAGGGTGGTCTCATTTCCTGGCGGGGGTCTTGCCATCTTGCTCTGTTCTGTTCCTGGATCTCAGGGCCCGCTTGCGTGGTGGTTATCCGTCTGCAGAGGGTAGTGTGCTGGTGTGGTGGTCCTGTGGCGGGGCGTCCTGTCCACTAGCGCCGGCGAAGGTGGTGGGCAGTTCATCGTCCTGGCTAGTGTCAGGGGCCCCTTGGAGTGCCACGGTGTCCCTCAAGGTCTGCTGTATGTCCTTCAGCACCCCTACGATGGTGCCCAAGGTGGAACTGATGGCCCTGAGCTCCTCCCTGAACCCCAAGTACTGGTCCTCCTGCAGGCGCTGGGTCTCCTGAAACTTGACCAGGACCGTCGCCATTGTCTCCTGGGAGTGGTGGTATGCTCCCATGATGGAGGAGAGGGCCTCGTGGAGAGTGGGTTCCCTTGGCCTGTCCACCCCCTGTCGCACAGCAGCCCTCCCAGTTTCCCTGTGTTCCTGTGCCTCCGTCCCCTGGACCGTGTGCCCACTACCACTGCCCCCAGGTCCCTGTTGTTGTTGGGGTGGTGGGTTTTCCTGGGTTCCCTGTAGTGGTGGACACACCGCTGATTGACCTGTCCTGGGTACGGAGGTTTGGGCCCGCTGGGTGGGTGCTGTGCTGGTGTTACCAGAGGGTGGAAGGTCAGTGTTGGGCTGTGCCTGTGCAAGGGGAACCGACTGTCCCGAGGCCCACGATGGTCCGGGCTGGTCATCAGGATCCAGTAGGGCAGAGTTGCTATTGTCACTGTGGGCCTCTTCTGTGGGTGGAGTGGAGTTGTCTGGACCCTCCGGGGTGGTGACGGTCCTTCGTGATCCTGCAGGGGCATAAGGGCATGATTATTGCATGTGTGTGTGTCATGGTGTGCAATTGGTGGCTCACCGTGTACCCCAGTGCAAGCATTCCTGTGTGGGGGCTTGTGTGATGATGGTTGGGGGGGTGTTCTGGGTATGTGCAATGAACATGCTTTAGTGATGGATGAACATGCTTTAGTGATGGGTGTCCATGCTTAGTTGTGTCATGCAGGGCTTGGTGTTGGTATGTGTGGTTTGTGTTATGAGTACATTAGTGAGGATTTGGAGTGATAGGGGAGGGGGTGAGGGTGGGGGTGTGTGATAGCATGCAGGTAGGGTGGGGGATATGAAAGTTAAGAATTGACTTACCAGTGTCCATTCCTCCACCGACTCCTCCGAGGCCCTCTGGATGCATGATGGTCAAGACTTGCTCCTCCCATGTTGTTAGTTGTGGGGGAGGAGGTGGGGGTCCGCCGCCAGTCTGCTGAACCGCAATGTTGTGCCTGGAGACCACAGAACGCACCTTCCCCCGTAGGTCGTTCCACCTCTTCCTGATGTCCTCCCGATTTCTTGGATGCTGTCCCACAGCGTTGACCCTGTCCACTATTCTGTGCCATAGCTCCATCTTCCTGGCTATGGATGTGTGCTGCACCTGTGAGCCAAATAGCTGTGGCTCTACCCGTAGGATTTCCTCCACCATGACCCAGAGCTCCTCCTCGGAGAAGCGGGGGTGTCTTTGGCGTGACATGGGGTGGTGTGGGTGATGTGTGGGGTGGTGTATGTGTTGATGAGTGTGGTGATGTGTAGTGGTGTGTGGTGTTTTGTGCGTAGAAGTAGTGTGGGTGATGGTGTTGTGTGCCTCTGTGTGGTGGGATTGTCTAATCTGTGCTATCTCTCTGGCCTTCGTCTCTGATTTTTGGTCGTAGGGGTTTGTGGGTGATGTGGGTGTGTGTTTTATATTGCATTGGGTGTGTGGGAGTGGTGTTTGTATGTGTATCAGGTGTGTGTATTTGGAATTGTCCAATGTGGCGGTGTTTTGGAGATGTGTGTGTATTTTGAGCGCGGCGGTGTGTACCGCCAATGGAATACCGCGGTTGAAAGACCGCTGCGTGGATTTGTGGGTCGTAATAGCATGGGCGTGTTTCTGTTGGCGTGGAGGTGGAGGTTTTGTTTTCACCAGTTTAACACTGACCTTTGGTGTGGCGGACTTGTGTGGGTGTCTGAATTTCGGCGGATTCCGAGATGTGGGTCATAATAGCTGTGGTGGAATTCCACGGTTGCGGCGGTGTATTGGCGATCTTCCGCACGGCGGTAAGCACCTTTTAACGCCAATGTTGTAATGACCCCCTAAGACCAGGTGGCATCCATCCTCCAAAGTCAACAATGCCCCAGTACAGCCAATGCCAGAGGCACCGCAGGGAAAGATGACCAAACTGACCTAAACACATCTGTCATGCCTGCATTATGCAGGAACTGCCCGGGTCCCCAACCCAAAGCCGATCCTTGCATCTTTGAAGGAAACAAACATGAAATTTGGATACAAATTTCCAACCAGATTACACCCTCCCTTTTGCCAGGGTTGGAAAAACTAGTCCACCATCCTCGTATACCTTCTTTAATGCCAGATAGGCCACCCTGTTCCTCTTGCCCACCCACAGTACTGAAGTAAGGAGTGAATTCAAATGACGAAAAACACCCGCTGTCAAGGGGCACAAGTTCTGGATCACAAATTAGCTATTGCAGCTCTATCCATCAGTGACAGTACTCCAGAACTGCACTGATGCACCCAAGGAATTTGTCACCCTCTCAATATTATACTGCAATTGCTTTGTGTGCATATAAGCCACCATCATGCTGAGGGAAAGGAAGTGAACAGTCATCTACCACACACCTAAATCTGTCAGACTCTTTACTGGTTCCCCAGCCAGAACTGCCAGTGGGAACAATAAGGATTTCCTGCTAGTTATTTTGAGGCCGGACACCTCTCCAAACTCCTTCAGGAGCTTCAACAGAATTGCCACCGATGACCAAGGCACCCTGCGATAAAACAAAGCATCATCTGCATAGAGCGATATGATGTGTCTAGTGTGGCCAACCTCAGCCCCCCCCACTCCATGACCATGAACACCTTTACCTCCAGTGGTTCTATTGCCAACAGGAACAGTGGGGGTGACAAAGGGCATCCCTGTCTAGTACCCCTTTCTATATCCCATCGATCCAATGTGTATTGCTCCACCTTCATGCGCACTCTTGGAATGGTGTATAACAATTGAACCTAGATCCTAAAGTGGGGCCCAATCCCCATGGTCTTCATCACTTCTAATAAATACCCCCAACCCACCATGCTGAATGCTTTTCGATGGAGACTGAGGCAGCACCATTTCCTCCTGCCTGCCCTAAACCTCATGGAGCATGCGTTAGTTGACACAGATTCACTGTTCTAATGCGACCTGGAATAAAGCCATACTGGTCCACATGAATTAGCCGAATCATCAGTGGGCTCAAGTGGCTGGCCAAAAGCTTACATAAAAGTTTGATGTCAGAGTTGATCATTGTGAGAGATATATACCACACTGGGTCAGATTCAATCCTGTCCGGTTTAGGAAGCATACAAATAAGACCCTCATGCATGCTTCTTTGCTTTCAGAAGCATTTCCAGTAAATGTTGAGTTAGAACTGCAGCAAGTCCCTGGTAAAATTCTGCAGGTATCCATCTACCCCAGCACAGCCTTAAACTCATCCCACTCACTTACATGGGTATTTGACAAGCCCTAATTAGTTTGCTAATAGTCAGTCAAGGCCCACGAAAGATCCGTTAAAATATCAACTGGGAAACACCAGTCCCGCCCAGCCCTGAACACTCAGAGCACCAGCAAGTGATCAGAGAGATAACGAGCCAAGTGCATTACAGTTGACAAATTATCAAGTAACATTCCCACACCCTGTCAAGCCTACTGAACATTCAATGCACAGGTGATGGCAGGATAGATATCCATAAGTGGTGTAAACCTCCACTCTCTTTGTTGTATAGGACTGCCCTCTACAAAGGATCGCTTTCTGAAATTCTTGTACATATTACAAAATACACCACTGCCAGTTCCTGATGGGTCCTCATAAAAACTAGATGCTATGGTTGGGTTGCTTATGTGTGGATGGTGCCCCATGGACTGCCTTGAAGTCGCTTCAGAGATTAACTTGTGAAGGGGAGGTAGCATTTTTGAGTATTATACTAATACTACGAAGATGCCCAGCTTTGTGTGGTGAATAACTGGGACTGTATCCCTCCATAAATGGAGCACACTTGCCATGGGACCTACTGGATATTTACACTTGCATTACCATTGGCTACTGCTGGGTATTACTTTGGTAACACTCCTTCTAGTGGATACTTTAACCACATATTCTTCACCTTCTGAATACTCCCCAGGCATATTCTGGAACCAGAAAATCTTTTGCAGTGTCCTTCCACACCGGTAGGTGGCGTCATGCAGTTCCACGCTGATGTCATTCCTCTCTAGAAGGGACATGCAGAGCTACATTTAAGTGCCACCCATGTGTACCAATGCCAATTGCTTTCTAGGCTGCTCACATCCCAATATATAAAGCTCATTATCAGATTGGCTGTGACCAGTTGGCAGATCTCTAGACTTCAGACCTTTTAAAAGCAAAAAGTCCAGTTAAGAGAGCAGGGAAGATGGGAGGGCCAGTGAGAAATATGAAGTTAGATAGATTATTCCCCAAAAAGGGCATTACTAAAGGTTACTTAACTTGGTCTTGTGATGGACACTTCTATCTGCAAATTCCTCACCTTTTGAGCTGATACCAAAGCAGTACTCTCCAGGTAGTGGGTCTGTGAACCGGCGCACACACAAAGTCTCGCAAAACTGAGCCGGCAAACATCCCCTCTTGAAAGACCTGGCCACCCAGGAAGTAGTGCTTCGAGAGCATATGAAGCAGCATACACATAGCAGCCCGAAAAATATCCAGAACATGGATTCGGTGTACTAACGCAGCAATAGCAGACTTGGCTCTGACAAGTCCTTGTTGGGTGGGGGACAATACAAAAAGCACAATCCGGAGAGTTTCCCCTGAAGTAGCTCCATATGCCATCTAACCATTGATGTGTCCCAGCAGCAGCATACACTGAGTTAGTGGAGGGACGCTTGGCTGCCAGGATGACAACATGGGGAAAGAGGTTGAATGCAGTCATCTGCTGCCACTCAATCTCCAACCATGAAGGTGGAGTGTGCAGGTGTGGGTGCAAGACCATGTCCTACTGTTGCAACAGGAGATCCTCCTGAAGAGGCAGCCTGATCAGAGAACAAATGCTCATTCTCAAAAGTTCCAGGTACCACAATCTCCTGGCCTAATTCAGTGCTACTAGGATGACTTGCGCCTGGTCCTTCCTGATCTTTTTCAGAACTCTGGACAGGAGAGGAAGGGGCAAAAAGGCATACAGGTGTGCCAAGCTCCACTCTATGTGGAATACATCAGAAGAAAAGCAGTTTGGGAAAATCCAGCACACATAAGTTCTCTGTGGGGGCAAAAGATAGAGCCAAGGTGCTCCCTATTTGCAGAAGATACCTTGTGACATCTCCAGGTGCAACCACCACTTGTGATCCACAGGCTTCAGCCCCTGTTTGTCTGCTCTGGGGTTTAGAGGATCCACCAGATGGTGTACCATCAGGAAAAACCCCTGGTGTTCCAGCCACTTCCAGAGGCTTAGTTCACCCTCACAGAGGGTCCATGAGCCAACCTTGCTCTGCTTCTTGCTGTACCACACAGAGGTGGCATTGTCCGTAAGCACCAGCCTCTTTGATGGGCAGTGGAAAAGCTTTCAACATCAATTGGATGGCCCTAAACTCCAGGAGGTTAATGTGGAGTTGGGCATCTGTCGGAGACCACATGCCTCAGATATTCTCTCATCCCATATAACCTTCTCAACCCAGAAGCAATGCACTGGTCACCAATGTCTATAGAAGGAGTAACAAGAGGAGTCTGCCACTGACCTAGTTGTAGTCCAGCAGTCACCACTGTACCTAATTTGCAGTTTCCTCTGAAATCTGGACATGATTATAGAGATCACCCGCATGCTGTGCCACTGGGATTTCAGGTCCCACTTTTGAGTCTGCATATGCCACCCGTCATGCTTGACCAGCAAAATGCAGGAAGCCATCAGTGTTAGCAGCCTAAGTGTCATCCTCCATGGTCCAGGACAAAGGCTAAAACATCAGGATCATAGCACAAATGTCCTGGGCTCCCTACTCCAGGGGGAATGCACAAAACTACAATGTATCCAGAAAAGCTCATATGAAAGGGAGCATCTGTGAAAAAGTCAGGTCTGACTTCGGCATATTAATAGTGAACCTCAAAATGTTAAGAGGGTTGACATAGCCTGGAGGTGGGTGAGGACTGCCAGGCATGAACCCCCTCCCCACCTTCAGCAGCCCTTGCGTCGTTTTAGGAGTTTGAGAGGGGCAGTCCCATTTAGACTTTTGTAGTAGGAACGGTACCATCTCATTGACTGTCTATGGCGTGGATTCTTCCGGGACATAGTGACATATAGCTTTACCTCACAGTCCCTAATGGCCTTCTGAGTCAAGGGGCAGTCACTACAGATCCTGGAGTCATGTTTCAACCCAGAGCACAAAAGATCAATCTGATGGGGATCTGACACAGGCAATTGCTTGTGACAGTCCCTACAAGGTTTAAATCCTGTGGTTTTAGGGGGTGACATTTCCCCTGCACACTAGTAGTTTAAAGTAAACTTTCAAAAAACTGTCTCATGAGGAGGAGTAGCTCCAGATTCACATCTGATGGTACAGAAAGGAAGAACTGGCATTGACATGCATAGGTGGTACTTATCGGCATGTCACTTCCAGAGCAGAACAACATTGGAGCAGAGCCACATAACACTACCTACTGCATGCAGGGCTGGCAATATTAGAAAGAGGTATCTTTTCTATAGGTTGGGCTTAATATTAAATATTGAAAAGGACAGAAATGTGTTTTTATATGTGTTTGTGTGTGTGTATATATATATATATATATATATATATATATATATATATATATATATGGAAAATGTCACTTACCCAGTGTAAATCTGTACAAATAAATACTGCAACGACTACAGGCCTCCGGGGAGGAGGGAGGGTGCATGTGAATCTGCAGCACTACATGCCACAAACAGATGTACACGGGGTACGTGACATTTTCAGTTCAGTGGAATGTGTAACTGCAGATACAGATGCTGGGCATAGACTACAAAGCAGTACTTCTCCCAAAACAGTGGTGGCTAGCCTGTAGGAGTAGAAGTAGTTTGAAATAGTTTTAAGTACAGCTTGACCAAGTAGTGTTGAGTAAATGTATGTGGAGTGGAGCATGTGGCAGCTTTACATATGTCTGCCATTGGTATTTTACCTAGAAAAGCCATGGAAGCACCTTTTTTCCTAGTGGAATGTACCTTAGGTGTTATTCAAAGTTGCCTTTTTGCTTTAATGTAACATGTTGGATGCATTTAACAATCCATCTAGCTAATCCTTGTTTAGAGATAGGAGTTCCTTTATGTGGTTGCTGAAAAGCAACAAAAAGCTGTTTAATTTTCCTGAACTCTTTTGTTCTATCAACATAGTACATTAGAGCTCTTTAAAGGTAAAGAGTATGAAGAGCTCTTTCAGCAGCTGAGTCTGGAAAAAAGGTTCCTCCGGAGTGAATGCTTGTATTTCACTATCTCTTCTTAATGAAGTAATTGCTACTAAGAGAGCAACTTTCCAAGTAAGAAATTGAATATCACATGAACGCATAGGCTCAAATGGTGGTCCCATTAATCTTGTGAGTACAATATTTAGATTCCAAGCAAGAACTGGTGGGGTTCTTGGTGGAATAATATGTTTAAGTTCTTCCATAAAGGCTTTATTAACAGGAATTCTAAAGAGGGAGGTATGTTGTATAGTTTGTAAGTATGCTGATATAGCAGTAAGATTAATTTTAATAGAGGAGAAAGATAAATTTGCTCTTTGTAAATGAAGCAGGTAGTATACAATATCTTGTATTGATGCTTTAAGTGGATCTATATTTTTAGGTTGACAGTAGTAAACAAAACGTTTCCACTTGTTAGCATAGCATTGCCTAGTTGTAGGTTTGCATGCCTGTTTTAGAACTTCCATACATTCTAATGGAAGATGTAAGAATCTAAATTCTATGACTTCATGAGTCAAATCGCTAAGTTGAGAACACTGCGATTGGGAAGCCTGATTTGACCTTTGTTTTGTGTTAACAAATCCGGTCTGTTTGGAAGTTTGTGATGAGGTACTACTGACAGATCTAAGAGTGTTGTGTACCAATGTTACCGTGCCCTTATGAGTATCATAAGAGAGGGGTGACACAGATTGTTGACCTGAATTGGAATTAGCGGGCGAGGGGGAAAAGAGTAAGCAAATATCCCTGACCAGTTGATCCATAGAGCATTGCATTTGGACAGAGGGTGTGGGAGTCAGGGTGCAACGTTTTGGCATTTTGCGTTTTCGCTTGTTGCGAATAGGTCTATTTCTGGTGTTCCCACATTTGAAAGTACTGTTGAAGAACCTGAGAGTGAATCTCCCATTTGTGTATCTGTTGCTGTGTCCTGCTTAGCAAGTGTGCTAGCTGATTGTGTATCCCTGGGATGTATTCAGCTACCAAGTAAATGTGATTGTGAATTGCCCATTTCCAAATTGTTTGGGCTAAAAGGGACAGTTGAGATGGATGTGTTCCTCCTTATTTCTTCAGATAATACATTGTTGTCATATTGTCTGTTTTTATCAAAACAGCTTTGTGCTTGAGAAGAGGTTGAAAAGCTTTTAGGGCAAGAAACACAGCTAACAATTCTAAATGGTTTATGTGATATGTTTTCTGTAGTGATTTCCATTCCCCTTGTATGGTAAGGTTGTTGAGGTGAGCTCCCCAACTTATCATTGATGCATCTGTTGTTATTGTGGTCTAAGGCACAGGGTCCTGAAATGCCTGCACCTTTATTAAATTGTTGTGATTCCACCATTGAAGAGATTTGTGTGTTTGGCGGTCTAACAATACTAGATCCTGCAATTGACCCTGTGCTTGAGACCATTGCTGTGAGAGGCACTGTTGTAGTGTTCTCATGTTTAACCTTGCATGCTGTACTTTTGCTATGCAGGATGCCATCATTCCCAATAGTTTCATGATAAACCTTACAGTGAAATGTTGATTTGGCTGTATTTGTGATATGTGGTTTTGAAAAGCTTGTATCCTTTGTGTATTTTGATAGGCTAAGGCTCTCTGGGTATTGAGAATAGCACCTAAGTAAGGGTGACCCTGTGCTGGTTGAAGATGATATTTTTTGTAATTGATTGTGAACCCAAATGTGTGTAGGGCTTCTATTGTGTATTGAGTGTGTTGCTGACATTGTATAGTATTGCTTGATTTTATTAACCAGTCGTCTAGATAAGGAAATACATGTATGTGTTGTCTTCTTAGGTAAGCTGCTACTACCGGCTAGACATTTCGTGAAAACCTTTGGAGCTGTTATGCCGAATGGAAGAACTTTGAATTGGTAGTGGTTTCCCGCTATTACAAACCTGAGGTATTTTCGATGAGCTGGATGTATGGGGATTTGAAAATTTGCATCTTTGAGATCCAATGCAGTCATGTAATCTTGTTTTTGCAGTAATGGAATGACGTCCTGCACAGTTACCATGTGAAAGTGTTCTGACAGGATATATAGATTTAGTGGTCTGAGATCCAGAATGGGTCTGAGAGTTCCATTATTTTTGGGTATGAGGAAGTATAGTGAATATACCCCAATTTCATGTTGAGATTTTGGAACCAATTCTATTGTTTGTTTTAGTAACCACCATTGTACCTCTTGTTGTAACAGAACATTGTGTTCTGGGGACAACCAGTGATAATAAGGGGGGGATGTTTGGAGGAGTAAAAAGGAGTTCTAGACAGTAAACATTGAGGATAATTGAAGGTACCCACTGGTCTGTGGTGATATTTTGCCATTGGGAGTGGAATTGCTGCAGTCTGCCCACCACAGGAGATGTGTGGGGTTGTAGTATACTGAGGAAGCCACTGCTTTGATGGAGTGGTGACATTCTTTGAGGCTTGAAATTTGCCTCTGAAGTGTTGACCTCATAAAGAGCCTCCAAATGCTCCTCTTTGGTATTGCTGTTGATTTTGTTTAGGTTGTGAGGTGGAAGGGAATGCAGATTGGGGCTTGAAACCTCCTCATATTTGTTGTTTACGAAAGGAGCCTCTATAAGGTGTAGTGTATAGAGCTCCCATGGCTTTTGCACTGTCAGTCTTTCCTGACCTTTTCAATAGTTGTGTCAATCTCCGGACCAAATAGTTTTTCTTTTTAAATCAAATGGCATATTGAGCACTGCTTGTTGGATTTCTGGTTTGAAACGAGATCTTAACCATGCATGCCTACGTGTGGTTATGCTAGTGTTTATGCTTCTAGCTGCTGTATTGGCTGCATTAGGAGCAGATCTTATTTGGTTGTTGCTAATTGCCTGACCTTCTTCAACAATTTGTTGAGCTCTTTTTTGATGTTCTTTTGGCAGGTGTTGTAAGAAATCTTGCATTTCGTCCCAGTGTGCCCTGTCATATCTCGCTAGTAGGGCTTGTGAATTGGCAATACACCATTGGTTAGCTGCCTGTGTAGCTACCCTCTTACCAGCAGCATCAAACTTCCAGCTTGCTTCGTCAGGGGGAGGGGTATCCCTCAGCAGCACTGACAACAGAGTCTGGTGGTACTTGTTGGGTGATATAAGCTGTATCTGTTGGTGCAGGCTTGTATTTTTTGTCTATTCGTGGTGTTAATATTCTAGCCTTAACAGGTTCTTTCATGTCAGGCAACATTGGCAAGCACTGGTATTGTGAGTAGGTGGAGGACAATGTGTTGAAAAGAAAATCCTCCCCCAAAGGCTCAGCATGCATTTGTACCCCATGGGATGCAGCTGCTCTTGAAATGACCTGTGTATATGCTGTGCTATCCTCAGATGGCGAAGGTTTAGAAGGATAGAGGTCTGGGTCATTTAGTGGTATGGGATCAGGATCATACAAATCCCAGGGGTCAACTGTAAGGCAATGGTGGTGAGGTAGCAGGTGGTGGGGAGAAAGAAAGTTGTGGCAAATGTGGTGGAGAGATTTGTAAAGATAAAGGTTTCTCCTTCCTTTTAAAGGTTTTTGCTGGTGGTGGAGCAGTATCAAGATGTTATTGAAACTCCAACTTTCTTTTTGTTTGTGAAGGAGGTGAAGCAATAATCCTCCCAGTCTCCTTTTCGATATATATATCCTTGTTTGTTTGGCGTCCATGATTTCAAGGATAGGCTGAATATCTGATTCTTCAGAAATATATTCTGATGTTGTAGGTAGTTTATTGGATTGATCATCGAATGTCTTTGAGCTGTGCTTTAATCGGCTCGAAAGTCCTTGTTTCTCTGTATAAAAAAAAAAATTCGGCTCCGAAGTGGACAACTTTTTCGGTCCTGAAGCTACAGCCTGTGGTTTCGGCTCTGAAGCTGGACGTCGAACTTTCGACTCCAAAGAGTGTGGACGTCGGCTCGGATGTGGAGCTTTTAATAGATTTACTCAACTCCGGCATCAAAACCGGTGTGGCCTTTTTCTGCGCTGAACCCGAAGGTCAGTCACTGACTATTTTCTTTCGTGGTGCACCTAAGGCCTTAATAGGTCTCTTGGAAGTGGGCGTAGGGGCAGTTGTACTCACATGCTGAGCCGCAGTGATAAGTTGGCTCTCTTCGTCCGAGTCTGCTGCAGAGTCGGGGTCCTGGATCGAAACTGCCGTCTGTGCCTGTTCTTCTTCTACGCCGTCGATGTAATCTGTATGCTTCTACGCCATTTCGAGTCTCCTCGCTCTCCTGTCACGCAGTGTCTTTTTCAACCGGAACAACTAACAAGCTTCACAGTCTTCTTCTCGATGCTCGGGAGACAGAGATTACATACCACATGTTGATGTGTATACAGGAATTTTGCGAGGCATCGAGGACAGAATCGGAATGGAGTCCCAACCAACAGGCTGTAGGCCTGAACAGGCCAGAGTTGGGCACATGTGCCCAAAGGGGCGTTTTCTGGTTTCCGACTGTACAATCGGCTCGATTACAGATGGAAACGCGATCAAAACAATACCGACGGTGCAATAGAGTTATTATGAAGTTTCCGAATCGAAAGTCTCGGAGCGAGAGGAAACCAGTCGATGCGCATGCACACTATCACCGAAAGGAAGAGTCATTCGTTCCTGTGACTTGAAAAAAAGACTTCTTTGAAGAAAAACAACTTGTAATACTCCAAGCATAACACTAGATGGCCGGATTATGCATAGCATGTGTTCTGCAGCTACACATGCCACTGAACATATAAACATACACACACATATATATATATATATATATATATATATATATATATATATGGAAAATGTCACTTTCCCAGTGTACATCTGTTCGTGGCATGAGACGCTGCAGATTCACATGCTTTGCACATCCCGCCATCTAGAGATGGGTTCGGAGTGTTACAAGTTGTTTTTCTTCAAAGAAGTCTTTCGAGTCACGAGATCGAGGGACTCCTCCCCTTTCTGCTCCATTGCGCATGGGCGTCGACTCCATCTTAGATGGTTTTCCCCGCAGAGGGTGAGGTAGGAGTTGTGTATTATAGTAATAGTGCCCATGCAATGGAGTAAACATGTATGTACATAATGTAGTTTAAAGTGATATATTTACAAATGTTCAAGATCAACTTCGAAACGGCTACAGGCTCCCGGGGAGGCGGGTGGGCGCATGTGAATCTGCAGCGTCTCATGCCACGAACAGATGTACACTGGGTAAGTGACATTTTCCGTTCAATGGCATGTGTAGCTGCAGATACACATGCTTTGCAGAGACTAGTAAGCAGTTATCTCCCCAAAAGCGGTGGTTCAGCCTGTAGGAGTTGAAGTTGTTTGAAACAAAGTTCGTAGTACTGCTTGTCCTACTGTGGCTTGTTAACACATCCACGCAGTAGTGCTTGGTAAATGTATGAGGCGTAGACCATGTGGCTGCCTTACATATTTCAGTCATTGGAATGTTTCCTAGAAAGGCCATGGTAGCACCTTTCTTTCTAGTTGAGTGTGCCCTCAGTGTAATAGGCAGTTCTCTTTTTGCTTTGAGATAACAGGTTTGAATGCATTTAACTATCCATCTAGCAATGCCTTGTTTGGAAATTGGATTTCCTGTATGAGGTCTTTGGAAAGCAATAAATAATTGATTTGTTTTCCAAATTTGTTTTGTTCTGTCAATGTAGTACATTAACGCTCTTTTGATGTCTAATGTATGTAGTGCTCTCTCAGCTACAGAATCTGGCTGTGGGAAGAACACTGGTAGTTCTACTGTTTGATTCAAGTGGAACAGTGATATGACTTTTGGTAAAGATTTTGGATTTGTCCGTACGTCTAGGTACGGGAACACATGTATTCGCTGCCTTCTGATATGCGCAGCTACTACTGCCAGGCATTTATGCATGTGTATTTGAATAAATGGTTCTTGCATGGTAAATGCTTGGATTTCACTGACTCTTCTTAGAGATGTGATGGCAATTAAAAATGCAACTTTCCATGTTAAATATTGCATTTCACATGAGTGCATGGGTTCAAAAGGTGGCCCCATGAGTCGTGTTAAGACAATGTTGAGGTTCCATGAAGGAACTGGTGGTGTTCTTGGTGGTATAATTCTTTTTAGTCCTTCCATAAAGGCTTTTATGACTGGTATCCTAAACAGTGAAGTTGAGTGGGTAATTTGCAGGTAAGCTGAAATTGCGGTAAGATGTATCTTAATGGATGAAAAAGCTAGTATTGACTTTTGTAAATGTAGGAAGTAGCTTACGATGTCTTTAGCAGATGCGTGTAATGGTTGAATTTGATTATTATGACAATAATAAACAAACCTTTTCCACTTATTTGCATAGCAATGTCTAGTGGTTGGTTTTCTAGCTTGTTTTATGACTTCCATACATTCCTGTGTAAGGTCTAAGTGTCCGAACTCTAAGACTTCTGGAGCCAAATTGCTAGATTCAGTGATGCTGGATTGGGGTGTCTGATCTGTTGATTGTGTTGAGTTAACAGATCTGGTCTGTTTGGTAGTTTGATATGAGGCACTACTGAGAGGTCTAGTAGTGTTGTGTACCAAGGTTGTCTTGCCCAAGTTGGTGCTATGAGTTTGAGTTGGCTCAACTTGTTTACTAGATGTGGAGAGGGGGAAAGTGTGTGCAAATATCCCTGACCAACTCATCCATAACTCATTGCCCAGAGACTGATCTTGTGGGTACCTGGATGCGAAGTTTTGGCATTTTGCGTTTTCTTTTGTTGCAAACAGGTCTATTTGTGGTGTTCCCCAATTTTGGAAGTAAGTGTGTAGTACTTGGGGGTGAATCTCCCATTCGTGGATCTGTTGTGATCCCGAGAGAGATTGTCTGCTAATTGATTCTGAATCCCTGGAATGAAGTGTGCTATTAGGCGAATGTGGTTGTGTATCGCCCAATGCCATATTTTCTGTGTCAGGAGACACAACTGTGTTGAGTGTGTTCCTCCCGGTTTGTTTAGGTAATACATTGTTGTCATGTTGTCTGTTTTGACAAGAATGTGTTTGTGGCTTATTATTGGTTGAAATGCTTTTAACGCTAGAAATACTGCCAATAGTTCTAAGTGATTTATGTGAAACTGTTTTTGCCAAGAGTCCCATTGCCCCTGAATGCTGTGTTGATTGATGTGTGCTCCCCACCCTATCATGGAGGCATCTGTAGTTATTATGTATTGAGGCACTGGGTCTTGAAAAGGCCGCCCTTGATTTAAATTGATTTAAATTTATATTGTTCCACCATTGAAGCGAGGTGTATGCTTGGCGGTCTATCAACACTAGGGCCCGTATTTATACTTTTTTTAGCGCCGCATTTGCGTCGTTTTTTGACGCAAAAACGACGCAAACTTGCAAAATACCATTGTATTTCGTAGGTTTGCGCCGTTTTGCGTCAAAAAGCGGCGCAAATGCAGCGCTAAAAAAAGTATAAATACGGGCCTAGATCTAGAAGCTGACCCTGTGCCTGTGACCATTGTGATGCTAGGCACTGTTGTAAGGGCCGCATGTGCAATCTTGCGTTTGGGACAATGGCTATGCATGAGGACATCATGCCTAGGAGTTTCATTACAATTTTGACTTGTATTCTTTGGTTTGGATACATGACGTGTATTACATTGTGAAATGCTTGTACTCTTTGTGGACTTGGAGTGGCAATCGCTTTTGCTGTGTCGATTGTTGCCCCCAAGTATTGCTGTGTCTGACACGGCTGAAGGTGTGACTTTGTGTAGTTGATTGAGAAACCTAGTTTGTGTAGGGTTTCTATGACGTACTTTGTGTGTTGTAAACACCGTTCTAGTGTGTTGGTTTTGATTAACTAATCGTCTAGGTACGGGAACACATGTATTCGCTGCCTTCTGATATGCGCAGCTACTACTGCCAGGCATTTTGTAAAAACTCTTGGCGCAGTTGTTATTCCGAATGGCAACACCTTGAATTGGTAATGTACCCCTTGGAATACAAATCTTAGGTACTTCCTGTGTGAAGGATGTATTGGTATATGGAAATATGCATCCTTTAGTTCTAGTGTTGTCATGTAGTCTTGTTGTTTGAGCAGTGGGATTACGTCTTATAATGTCACCATGTGAAAGTGGTCTGATTTGACGTAGGTATTTAATGTTCTGAGATCTAATATAGGTCTCAGTGTTTTGTCCTTTTTGGGTATGAGAAAGTACAGAGAGTAAACTTCTGTTTCTTTCTGTTGAATTGGTACTAATTCTATTGCTCCTTTTTGTAGCAATGCCTGGACCTCTAGTCCTTGAAGATCCATGTGTTGTTTTGACATATTGTGTGTTTTCGGTGGAACGTCTGGAGGGAATGTGAGAAATTCTATGCAATAACCATGCTGGATAATTGCTAGTACCCAAGTGTCTGTTGTTATCTCCTCCCAATGTTTGTAAAAATTGCTTAGTCCCCCCCCACAGGTGTTATGTGTGGGGATTTGTGACATGGAAGTCACTGCTTGTTTTGAGTAGTTTTGGGGCTTTTGAACTTCCCTCTATTCTTTTGGAATTGTCCCCCTCTATATTGCCCCCGAAAACTTTCCCGCTGATATTGACTTTGATAAGTGGGCCTTGTTTGTGAGGTTGTGGGTTCTGTAGCTTGTGCTCTAAACCCCCCTCTAAACTGTGTTTTGTAAAATGTGCCTCTGCTCTGTGGAGAGTAGAGTGCGCCCATGGCTTTGGCCGTATCAGTGTCTTTTTAAAGTTTTTCTATAGCAGTGTCCAGCTCCGGCCCAAACAACTGCTGTCCATTGAAAGGCATATTCAGCACGGCTTGTTGTATTTCCGGCTTGAATCCTGACGTACGCAACCATGCGTGTCTCCTTATTGTTACTGCAGTATTTATTGTCTTTGCAGCTGTATCTGCTGCATCCATTGCTGACCGTATCTGATTATTTGAGATACTTTGTCCTTCCTCTACCACTTGTTGTGCCCTTTTCTGGAACTCTTTGGGTAAGTGTTCTATGAAATGCTGCATTTCGTCCCAATGAGCCCTATCATATCTTGCCAGAAGTGCTTGTGAGTTGGCAATGCGCCATTGGTTTGCTGCTTGTGCTGCAACCCTTTTCCCAGCAGCGTCAAATTTGTGACTCTCCTTGTCTGGAAGTGGTGCGTCTCCCGAGGTGTGAGAGTTTGCTCTCTTGCGAGCTGCCCCTACTACCACAGAGTCTGGTGTTAATTGCTGTGTGATATACACAGGGTCTGTAGGCGGTGGCTTGTACTTTTCTCCACCCATGGAGTTATGACCCTGACCTTCACAGGCTCCTGAAACACCTGTTTGGAGTGTTTTAGCATTCCAGGTAGCATAGGTAAGCTCTGGTATTGGCTATGAGTGGAGGATAGTGTATTAAACAAAAAGTCATCCTCAATCGGTTCTGCATGCAAGGTGACATTATGGAAAGCCGCTGCCTTTGAGACTACCTGCGTGTAGGATGTACTGTCCTCAGGTGGGGACGGTCTCGCTGGGTAACAGTCTGGGCTGTTATCCGATACTGGCGCATCATAAAGGTCCCATGCGTCGGGATCGTCCTGACTCATTGCAGTATGCGTTGGGGATTGCATCAGTGGTGGAGTGGTTACCGGTAATGTGTGCATTGATGGTGGCGGAGTTGTCTGTCTTGCCACCTTTGCCTGTGGCTGCTTGTCCTTTTCTTGAAAGGCAAGTCTTCTTTTCATTTTAATTGGGGGAAGAGTGCTTATCTTCCCTGTGTCCTTTTGAATGTGGAGCTTCCTTTGAGTGTAGTCTGGCTCCATTGATTCTAGTTCTTGTCCGAACTTATGTCCTTGCATTTGGAAGGACAATCCCTGTTCCTCTGTGTAGGAACCTGATTTCGGTTCCAAGGCTGGATGTTTAGGAATGGAAACCTTTTCGGTAGCCTTTTTCGGCTCCGACGACACTTTCTTTATTTTCGGCGTCGTGGTCTCTCGGTGCCGACCCATTTCGGTGCCGAAATTGTTCGGAGCCGCTGTCTCGGGCTCGAGATTGCCTTGTGCCGGTATCTCGACCGGAGTCGGATGACTTCGACACAAGCGTGCCCTTTTTCGGTGCCGATGATCGGTCACCTATTTTACGGGTTAAGCCATGGCCTGTTGGCAGTGGCGTCCCCTGAGCTTTTGTGGTCTTATCGTGAGTTTTATGTTTCGACGTCTTACTCACGGTTTTATGTGTTTCTTCGGGATCGAGCTCGTCCGAGTCCGACTCCTGGATGAAGAAGGTTTCTTCTTCCTCCTCCAAATGACTTTGTCCTGTCGGCGGCGACTCCATTTGCAGTCTTCTCGCTCTTCGGTCTCTTAATGTTTTCCTCGACTGAAACGCTCAACAGGCTTCACAAGTATCTTCTTTGTGTTCTGGAGACAAACACAAGTTACAGACCAGGTGCTGATCTGTATACGGATACTTGTTGTGACATTTTGGGCAGAAGCGGAATGGGGTCCGTTCCATCAGCCTTGCAGAGACACGTGGCAAGGCCGACCAGGCCCCGACGGGGGATCGAAAAAACCCCAAAGGGCCCCCGGAGCTCTTCAAAAGTCGGTGTCGATCTGTAGTAACTAACCCGATACCGAACGCACACAATACCGTCAAATTTTCCGAGATTCTAACTAACTTTCTGAACCGAAACACGGAGCGGAAAGGAACATGTCCGAACCCGATGGCGGAAAAAAACCAATATAAGATGGAGTCGACGCCCATGCGCAATGGAGCAGAAAGGGGAGGAGTCCCTCGATCTCATGACTCGAAAGACTTCTTCGAAGAAAAACAACTTGTAGCACTCCGAGCCCAACACTAGATGGCGGGATGTGCAAAGCATGTGTATCTGCAGCTACACATGCCATTGAACATATATATATATATATACATATACACACATATAGAGAGAGAGAGAACGAAATGCTTGAAATATTAAAATATTTACTCAAAGGAACATATGACCAAGTTACAGGCTGAGATCAAGCTCCTTGGTTTCGTGCCTTCACATAATATAGCGAGATCTGAAAGTTAGTTGGGTTCACTTTATGCTGTCATTAAAAAACTAGCAACGTAGATGCTCTCAAAGAACTTTCCAGTATGGACTTAATTGTGTAATACTCTATACTGCGCTGACAAGAATGGATTGTTGGATTTAATACATATCTTTAAGTCCGACAATAGGTGTTACTTTTTTTTTTTTTTTAGCCAGAGTTAAGATGAGGATTTTTATTTTTTACTTTACACCGGTCACAGCTATTTTTCAAACTTCGCATTTCGGAGTTGCTCCATTGCCTTTGTTAATCGTTTAGGATAAAAGTGTTCAACCTAAGGATAGCTGTCTGGTGTCAGGGCTAAAGAGCCCCAGGGACGATCATTTCTTCTGTTCCATACTTGCCTCAAGGGAGCATCATGCAAACACTTACCTTATAGGTGTATTCTTGATTTGCTGCTGTAGAGTAATAATGCTCTCCAAGGCATTGTCCCAGACTGATGTGTTTTGAAATATTTCAAGAGTTTCTCTTGAGAACCTTATATAAAACGTGAGGGTTTTGTGCAGTATTTTTTAAAATTGTCATGTAAACTAAATTGCGTGCGGGTGTCATCTTTAAAATGTATGAAGAAATCCCTAAAATCCATAGAAAAGATCAACATGATTACGCACGGTAAAATGGGGCTATTCAAGCACTTTAAATGCTGCGTTCAGCTCTAATTAAACAGTGTGGCGTTTGCCAGTCAATAACTACTTGGGTACTGTTTCTTTACCTAAATCGTAGCCAAATGCAGCTCTTCAGTGTCAGTATTTTTTAAAAGAGGATGTTTATCCAGTTGCCCAAAATGTCTTATGGATCAGTAAGCTTTGCCACCTGAATGCTAACCAAGGTAATGTGTGTTGTTTGCAAAGGAAAACACTACAGACAGAAAAATATTGATTTCCAAATTTTGAAATAGGGATTCCAGTGTGGCCACAGGTAGTCTTATTAGACACAACTGTGTGAAAGAAATACACATATGTGCAGTTTCCAACAAAGTATTCTTGCTTTGAAAGAGGGATATTATTGGTGGGGCAAATTGAGAGAACACCCAACAGAAAAATTCAGGAGGATTCAGTGTCATCAACAACCACACATCTTCAGCCAAGAATGGCCTGCTTCACTATGTATGCTTGAAGTGTAACAAAAAAAGGTCATTTTGTGAGGGTTTATAATGTCACATATGCCAGTTGTGTTCAAGATAGAGACAAAAGATAACAGTGACAATGATGATGTACTCAATATAAATAGCGTTGGGTGGAAAATGAAAGTTCTGATGTCAATACTGTGGAAAGCAGTGCTGGTGGACGTTGTGTAGGCAGCATTAAGAGAAAACCTCAGACATGTGAGGTGCGTTTAAATGGTATCATAGTCCAGGTAACTGTGGATTCTAGGTCACTTTATACTTTCATTGGGTTGGAGGTATTCAAATAAATTCTAACCTACGAGTTTTCAGAACATCATGTATAAAAATGTTTGCATATGGAGAGGCAAAAATTGAGGTTGTGGGGGGTTTGATGGACAGCTGGAATTTTATGGCAAGACAACAACATCTGTGATATATGTAGTCAAGTACGAGTCAAATTTGCTGGGATGAGACGGTCACAGAGAATTAGGGGGTCATTACAACCTCAGCGGTCTTTTAAGAAGACCGCCGAGGGACCGCCATGCGGAAGACCGCCAGTAGTGGCGGTTTGCCGCTCGGCGTATCATGACCGCTGGCTGCCCTCCGTCGTTTTTCCGACGGAGAGCCGCCAACAGCCATACTTGCGGGCGGCGGGGAAGTGGAGGTTGCTCCACCTCAACCGCCACGGCAACAGAACACCGCCGTGCTAATCACGTCCTGTGATTCTGCGCGGCGGTGTTCTGTTGGCGGTGTGGTGTTGGCGGAGCTGCCCCCATGGCTCCCGTCCCCTCCCGGCGGATCGACGGAACAAGTAAGTCGATCGTCCGTTGAGGGGGGGGGGGGGCGTTGTGTGGGTGCATGGGGGTGTGCGTCTGTGTATGTAGGGGGGGTGTGTGAGTGCGTGTATGCTTGCAGGGGTGTTGCGTGTTTCGGAAATGTGTGCCTGTCTGTCTGTATGTATGTATGTCTGTATGGTTGTGTGTGTGAATGTGGGTGTACGTGTCCGAGTGTGTGTGTGGATGTTTGCATGTATGTCGGTGTGTGTGCGTGTATGTGTGTTGGTGGTGCCTGCGTGCGTGTCGGGTGTGTATGTGTAAGGTAATGTCGGGGTAGGGAGGGGGGCCCTGCCACCTTTGGGGGGGTGCAGGGGAGGGAGTCGGGGTGGGGGAGACCCCTATCAGTGCCAGGGAAGGAATTCCCTGGCACTGATAGTGCTTACCGCCATGGATTTCATGGCGGTTCCTACCACTGGAAATCCACGGCGGTAAGCCGGGTCACAATACCGGCGGCGGTCGTGGTATTGTCACGGCCGCCGGGCTGGAGACCCAGGTCTTCCGCCCTGGCGGGCGGAACGGGGAAGCGGCTGATGACCATGGCGGTAACCGCGATGGTCAGAATACTATATATGCGTCGCAATACTCAGCTTTCCAAAGACTCATGCTTCATGTTTCATGGTCACAAAGCAGTGCTTTATTAGCAGGACAACATTATGGGGTTTAAAGGTAATGTAAAGAAACGTTGACAAATGTCTCACCAAAATTCTGTCTGTGCTAAAAGATAAATGTAAGGAAATGCCTCCTTGGCATGGTTACCCCCTAACTTTTTGCCTTTGCTGATGCTAAGTTTTGATTGAAAGTGTGCTGGGACCCTGCTAACCAGGCCCTAGCACCAGTGTTCTTTCCCTAAAACTGTACCTTTGCTTCCACAACTGTCACAGCCCTGGCAGTCAGATAAGTCCCTTGTAACTGGTACCCCTGGTACCAAGGGCCCTGATGCCAGGGAAGGTCTCTAAGGGCTGCAGCATGTCTTATGCCACCCTGGGGACCCCTCACTCAGCACATGCACACTGCCTCACAGCTTGTGTGTGCTGGTGGGTAGAAAATGACTAAGTCGACATGGCACTCCCCTCAGAGTGCCATGCCAACCTCATACTGCCAGTGGCATAGTTAAGTCACCCCTCTAGCAGGCCTTACAGCCCTAAGGCAGGGTGCACTATACCACAGGTGAGGGCATATGTGCATGAGCACTATGCCCCTACAGTGTCTAAGCAAAACCTTAGACATTGTAAGTGCAGGGTAGCCATAAGAGTATATGGTCTGGGAGTTTGTCACACACGAACTTCACAGTTCCATAATGGATACACTGAAATCTGGGAAGTTTGGTATCAAACTTCTCAGCACAATAAATGCACACTGATGCCAGTGTGCAATTTATTGTAAAATACACCCAGAGGGCATCTTACAGATGCACCCTGAATACCAATCTGACCTCCAGTGTGGGGCTGACCAGTTTCTGCCAGCCTGCCACAACCAGACGAGTTGCTGGCCACATGGGGAGAGTGCCTTTGTCACTCTGTGGCCAGGAACAAAGCCTGCACTGGGTGGAGGTGCTTCACACCTCCCCCTGCAGAACTGTAACAACTGGCGGTGAGCCTCAAAGGCTCACCCCCTTTGTTACAGCGCCCCAGGGCATCCCAGCTAGTGGAGATGCCCGCCCTTCCGGCTACTGCCCCAACTTCTGGCAGCAAGGCTGGAGGAGATAATTAGGAAAACAAGGAGGAGTCACCCACCAGTCAGGACAGCCCCTAATGTGCCCTGAGCTAAGGTGACCCCTGCTTTAGAAATCATCCATCTTAGTTTTGGAGGATTCCCCCAATAGGATTAGGGATGTGCCCCCCTCCCCACAGGGAGGAGGCACAAAGAGGGCGTAGCCACCCTCCAGGACAGTAGCCATTGGCTACTGCCCTCCCAGACCTAAACACACCCCTAAATTTAGTATTTAGGGGCACCCCAGAACCCAGGAAATCAGATTCCTGCAACCTGAACAAAAGAAGGACTGCTGACCTACAAGCCTGCAGAGACGACGACAACTGCTTTGGCCCCAGCCCTACCAGCCAGTCTCCAGAGTCGAAAACCTGCAACCAGCGACGCATCCAACAGGGACCAGCAATCTCTGAAGCCTCAGGGGTCTGCCCTGACCCCCAGGACCAAGAAACTCCCATGAGCAGCGGCTCTTCTCAACAAACTTGCAACTTTTCTACAACTTTAAAGACTTCACGTTTCTTGCCGTAAGCGTTAGACTTCCCACTCTGCACCAGACGCCCCCTGGTCGAGATCCAGAGAACCAACACCACAGGGAGGTCTCCTCAGCGACTGCGACCCCGTGAGTAGCCAGAGACGACCCCCCCTAGCGACGCCTGCAGGGAGAATCCAGAGGCTCCCCCTGACCGTGACTGCCTGTAACAAGGGATCCAAAGCCTGGACCAAGCACTGCACCTGTAGCCCCCAGGACCTGAAGGAACCGAACCTCAGTGCAGGAGTGACCCCCAGCCGACCCTCTGCCAAGCCCAGGTGGTGGCTGTCCCGAGAAGCCCCCCCTGTGCCTGCCTGCACCGCTAGAGTGACCCCCGGGTCCCTCCATTGAATCCTATTTAAAACCCGACGCCTGCTTTGCACACTGCACCCAGCCGCCCCTGTGCCGCTGAGGGTGTGTTTTGTGTGCCTACTTGTGTCCCCCCGTGCTCTACAAAATCCCCCTGGTCTGCCCTGCGAGGACGCAGGTACTTACCTGCTGGCAGACAGGAACCGGAGCACCCCTGTTCTCCATAGGCGCCTATGTGTTTTGGACACCTCTTTGACCTCTGCACCTGACCGGCCCTGAGCTGCTGGTGTGGTAACTTTGGGGTTGCCTTAAATCCCCAACGGTGGGCTGCCTATGCCCAGGAACTGAGACTTGTAAGTGTCTTACTTATCTTCACAATCCAACCTTTACTTACCTCCCACAGGAACTGTTGATTTTTGCAGTGTCCACTTTTGAAGTAGCTTATTGCCATTTTAACAAAGACTGTATATGATATTGCTTTTATTCAAAGTTCCTAACTTACCTGTGTGAAGTACCTTGCATTTTATGTATTTACTTCAAATTTTGAACCTGTGGTTCTTAAAATAAACTAAGAAAAGATATTTTTTCTATATAAAAACCTATTGGCCTGGAGTACGTCTTTGAGTGTGTGTTCCTCATTTATTGCCTGTGTGTGTACAACAAATGCTTAACACTACCCTCTGATAAGCCTACTGCTCGACCACACTACCACGAAACAAAGCATTAGAATTATCTAATTTTGCTACTATCTTACCTCTAAAGGGAACCCTGCACACTGACAAATGCAAATTTGAAACAAGTACAGTGGATTAACTTGGACACCATATCAGCACCAACAGCATCAAACTAAAAATGAAGATTTTGAAAGCCACTGACTAAGCCCCTTGCCCCAAGAACAAGGAGCAACTAAAGTTTTATTTGGGCCTGATAGAATATTTTTACAGGTTTGTTCCTCACTTTGCCCAGAAAACAGCACAATTAAGGATTTGACCTAATAAAAGAAGTTTATACGAATGGAATGTAGAATGCCATTGTGCAGTAGAAACCATAAAAACAGCTATTGCTAGGGCATTGCTTTTAAAACCTTTTGATTCTTGTGATTCCTATATTATCAGCATGTCAATAATAACAGTTTGAGTGCTGTGTTGTTACACAACAGGAGATGGCACTCCGCATTTTAAAATGTATGTCTGGGGGTGTTCCACTTGTGTTATATACTGATCACAAGCTGTTGGCAGACTCATTCAGTACCAAAGGTCGCAGTCTAGCAATGCCCAGGGTTGCCAAAAGACAATATCGTTTGCTAGAATATTATTACAAAGTAGAGTCTACCCCAGACAGGAAGAATATAGCTGCTGATTACTTGTCCAGAATATCGCTGAGTACTAAGAAGATTGCGAGAAGGAGAATTAAATTGTGGTATGTACAATGCACTGAATATTGGAAACAAGTGGTGCTATTTCTGAGCAAGAATGGAGGGATGATCTTGAACGTCTCAGGTGAAGCGTTGTGTGAGTAGTGGTTGGCCAGACGCTAAGTGTGTAGGTTCTACATTTGGTCCTTATTTTCACATGGTGGATGAATTAACGTGTGGAAATTCTGGTGCTTCACCCAATTGGTTGTGCCAAGTGAGTTGAGAAAAAGGGTGTTATAAATGACCTATGAGGGGTATCTGGGAATTCATACAATGAAACGAAGGGTAAGAGCGGATTACTGGTGGGCAGGAGTTGACAAGTCTGAGTATTTTGTGGGCGATAGTGACAAATGTGTGTTAAGTGATAAAAGCCAATTCACTTATCAGTCACCTATAATTCCAATGGAATCAGAGGTGTATCTCTAGTCAGAGTTTGGTTTTGAGATTGCTGGTCCTATAAGAGTTCCAGTGGTGGTGCCAAGTATGCTTTAGCATTGACTGACTACATGTTTAAGTGGGCAGAGGTTGCTTTTGTGAACAATATCGAAACATGACCTATCATAGAATTTCCACAGGAGGTGTTTGGAAGGCAAGAATATCCCAATGAACTGGTGACAGATAACAGTATGAAATTGGTATCTGAGGAAATATGTAAATTCACACCCATACTTTACTGCATCATCCCAGGAGTAATGGGTTAGTAGAACATTACAATCACACACTGAAGAATTAATTGCAGCTTGTCTTTGTCAATAAATTGAATTGGAGGCGTGCCATCAGTGACGTTGTGAGCCATGTTATCTGCACCCATTGTGAGAACTGGTGTCATGCATTTTGTATTGTAAGAGGTCGTGTCCCAGGGTCAAAACTGAACAGGAAATGGATGGGTCACAACACAATTGATCCTTTCCAGTTGGAAAAGTAGCTGATGTTGGGGAGAAAGTTCTAGCTGCTTACAAAGGCAAAGTTGGTGGTGGTGATGGGTGAAGGTAGGAGTATGATGTCGCATTAGGATAAAGGAGCCTGGTTATGGAGCAAAGGGAGATACTAAATATTCTTTTCCTGTGTAAGATGTTCATGTAATGTCAAGCCAGATGTACCAGTGATGGTACTATATGGACCAAGTGGCACGGATTCCTGATGATAAAGCAGACTTAGTGAGCGACCACTTGAGAGTTGGAGAAAATGATCAGTCACAAGTACCAGAGTTAGGAGGGTTTTCTCGTCCCACACGTTCTAGTTGCTCCAGGCGTCTGCCTGGCCATTTTAAAGACTACACTGCTGGGTAATTTTGTGCATGTATTTGTATTTCGTGATTCATTCTCAATATGGAGCTTTCTATGTATATATGTTCATACAACTATTCAATCACCATGTTTTGTTGATTTCTTATTTTATTAAAGGGGTGGGGGGTTATGTTGGCAGTCACTATGCATAGCCAGGTCCTGAAATAAACATTTCTTACCTTCATTGTTGTGGAGGCTTCATTTCAGAGGATCTGTGAACTGGTTAGACTAGAAAGTCCTGGGGGACCAAAAGGCGACAGTGTTTAACAAACGTGCAGTGATGCCCATGTGGCTGCCTGACCGATGTCCAGGATGGGGAATCCACTAGCTAGCACAGTGGTTGGAGCTATGGCTCTGGTGGAGTGAGTGCGGGCCCTCATAAGGTTGCTACTTCGATTTCGATGCAGAGTACAATCTATCTAGAGATTGTTCTCTTTTACACTGTTTTTCCTTTCTCTGTTCCAACAAACACAACAAAAAGTTGATCGACACCTTCTGGGTGTCATTGGTATCATCAATATAGAACAATAACATTCTTTCTGAATCTAGGCAGTGGAGTCTCTCCTCTTTCTTGGAAAGGTGAAGTATAGCAAAGAAGGTTGGCAGCATGACGTTCTGGCCAACATGAAAGGTGTCACAAACGTAGGGAGGAACAAGGTTTGGGTCTAACGGAGGAGTGTGTCCAGAAAAAGTGTGGAATATGGAGAATTAACTGAGAGCACCTGTAGTCCGCTAACCCTTCTGGCAGAAGTAATACCCACTTTAAAATTGTTTTGTTTGTGGGCAAGCAGAGTACAGCTGTGCATGGGCTCAAAAGGTGAACACATCAAAAAGGTTAGGACTAAATTAAGGACCCACTAGGGCGTAACAAAAGGTGCTGTAAATATTTCAGGAAACCTGTAACAATAGGTGACTTGAACAGGGAGGGCTGATTTGGCATCCACATGAAAGCAGAGATGGCTGAAAGTGCCCTTTAACTGTGCCCAAAGCAAGGCCTTACCAGTCAAGAGACAATGCAAGCAAAAGAACTTCGAATGAGGCTGCAGATAGGGGATCAATCCAATTGGCAGCACACAAAGCTACAAATTTGTCCCTTTGTCAGGCGTATACAGCCTGTGGAGGGACTCCTGGCTGTTAAGAATACGTACTTTGGTAGGCAGATCAAAGACTCTCAGCTGTCACCTCTCAATCTCCACGAATGACAGTGGAAAGTGCACTAGTTTGTGTGTAGGACCCCGTGGTGGGAAAGTAGATCTGCCCAACGAGGCAGCCTGTTCGGAGAACCAAGGATTGTGGTCAGGATCTTGGGATACCGCACTCTCCATCCTCAATTCAGGGCCACTCAGATGACTTGGGCCCGCTCAGTGCTGATCTTCCTAAGAACTTGTGGCAGGAGTGGTATCAGCGGGAAAGCATAAAGGAGTCCTGAACCGCACTCCAGAAAGAGCGAGAGCCACCTTGGAAACTCCAACACACAAGTGCTGACCTCGCATGATCCTGATGGTGGCAAATAGATCTAACCAAGATTCTTCACAGTCGCATAAGAGACCCTGCACATCCTCCAGGTGAAGTCACCATTCATGATCCATGAGGCATCAACAGCTACGTTTGCATGATCTCTGAATGCCATGTCAGACAAAGTGTTGTACGACCAGGAAAATGTCCTGATGTTCCAGCCCATGTTCAGAGGCATGGCCTTCTAGCACAGGATCCATGACCTCACCCACCTTGTTTCAGTACCACATGGTGGTGATGTCTTGACACCCGACCCTGCCTCCTTTTAATGGAAGGAAGGAAGTAAGTATTTTAATGCAGAGGGTATTGCTCTCAACTACAATAGGTTGATGTGGTGCTGAGACTCCACCAGAGACCTCTAATTGCCACCTCTACCAGATGGTCGCCCCCACCTCAGGAGTGATGCATCTGTGATTACCAAGTTTAGGGTGGGAAATGGAGATACTGCTTACCCAATTGTGGTTCATCAGCCACCACTGCAGGTGTGCTGAAGTTCCCTCTGATATCTGGACCAATTTGGACAGATTCCCCTGATGAAGTTCCAGTGGATTCAGCAAGTCCCACTGAAGAGCTCACATATGCCAACAGGCATGCTTTACCAGCAAGTTGCAGGGGACATGAGGCACAGCAGTCTCAGAATTAGTTTCCTCAAAATCCTCGATAGAGGCTGAAACATGAGTGTCATGGACTGAATATACTGGACTCTCTACTCTGGAGGATAGGTGCGCACCTCACTTTGTCCAGAATGGCTCAGATGAAAGGGAGCTGGCAGAATGGGAATATGGAAATCAGTCACAGCGATCCAGGGCAGACAGGACTCGAGGCAGTGAGCATTTTGAACTGTTCATTTTTTAGGAAGTAGTTGAGAGGGTGCAGCTCTAAAATAGGATGAAGGCCCCATCCTGTTTGTTTGGTACCAGAAAGTAGCAGGAATAGCAACCATGACCTACTTTTCATGCCAGCACCCTCTTGGTGGCTCCTTTGGCCAAAAGAGCCTGTACTGCCTGTCAAAAAAGCAAAAAGTAGCCCTCCGTCACCCAATCTGAAGACAGTGGTGTGGGTGACTGGGTAGGGCATAACACTGCTGAACAACCAGAAGCAGCCATTTGTCTGAAGTTATTGTTTGCCGTTGGGGCAGATGGTGCCAGATCCTGTCATCAACCAGCGGTCCATGATGTTGCAAGGACATATTAAAGTGGCTTTGAGGCTGCGTCTGCGAGGGAGTGGCTGACTGGGTAGAACTCTAGCCTCGATTCAAAAGAGGTCTGTATGATCCGCGTCTGTGGCAACGAAAGGACTGAGGAGAATGGTGACCATGCTGGCTAAGGGTAAAACGACGACTGGTAGCTCCTATCGTAGCAACAGAAGGGGCGAAAGGTGGAATGAGGCTGCTGTGGGTTCATGGTAAGCCCAGACAACTTAGCAGTAGCAATTCCATCTTTAAAATGCTTCAGCACCAAACTTGCCTTCTCACCAAAAAGCAGAGTACCATTGAAGGCCAAATCTATACGGAATGCCTGACAATTCCCAGTTGACCTCTGCCAGGTGTGGCGCCTGACTGCCACTGACAAAATCACTATGTCTAGTGAGTCGGTGGTTTCCAGTCCACAGCTTATGGAGAACTTTGCTGCATCCTTGCCCTCAGTAATTGCTCGGGAGAGTAAGGCTCGGGCCTCCTCCAAGGCCACAAGATGCATGTGCACAACAGAATCCCATACAGTATAGGAGTACCAGCCCATTAAGCATGCAGTGTTCACCGATCGCAGTGCAAGGCTTATGTAAAACACAATCCATTTCCCAAAGTAATCCAGCCTTTGGGATTTTCTATACAGTGGTTTGGTAGGAAACAGTCTAGGGTTTTTGGAAGCAGAGGCCTGTTTAACCAGGCACTCAAGGGTGGGGTTCTCCGTGAAGAAGGCTGCCTCCCAACAGTGGGGTGACGGTTCTATGCACGGGCAGGGGGCCAGAGGGATACAGGGTTTGGCCCAGGCAGGCCATCAGTGAGGGCTTCATCAAAGAGGAGTAAGGGTTCTGAGGGAGATATCCCAGATTGAAGCACCTCGCTTAAGATGTTTGGGGGTCATTCTGACCCTGGCGGTAATTACCGCCATGGCGGAGGTCGGCAGTAGCACCGCCAACAGGCTGGCGGTGCACCGCTGGGCATTCTGACCGCAGCGGTTCAGCCGCGGCCAGAAACAGAAAGTCGGCGGTGTACCGCCGACTTCCCGCTGCCCTTGAGAATCCTCCATGGCGGCGGAGCGCGCTCCGCCGCCATGGGGATTCTGACACCCCCTACCGCCATCCGGTTCCTGGCGGTTCTCCCGCCAGGAACAGGATGGCGGTATGGGGTGCCGCGGGGCCCCTGGGGGCCCCTGCAGTGCCCATGCCAATGGCATGGGCACTGCAGGGGCCCCCGTAAGAGGGCCCCACGAAGAATTTCAGTGTCTGCTTTGTAGACACTGAAATTTGCGACGGGTGCAACTGCACCCGTCGCACCTTCCCACTCCGCCGGCTCCATTCTGAGCCGGCGTCCTCGTGGGAAGGGTGTTTCCCGCTGGGCTGGCGGGCGGACTTTCGGCAGTCGCCCGCCGGCCCAGTGGGAAAGCCAGAATGACCGCCGCGGTCTTTCGGCGGGAACCGCTTGGCTGGCGGCGACTGCCGTCCGCCGTGGTCAGAATCACCCCCTTTGTCTCAACTCCCACCATGGGCAATGCAAGCTCCAAGACTTCAGCTGCTCTAAGCACCACCATTGCAAAGGAGGTCCCTTTATACTTAGCTGCAGTAGGAGAAGAGAGGAGAAAAATGTCTGGTGAGTTATCCAGACCACTGGCATCTGCCAGTTCCTCATATCAATTATCCTCTACCTTGGTCTCTTCTATGGTGTGGGGGGAGGTAGGGAGGAGTCATGATAACTTTAGGGATATTCAGATCCCCCTCCAATCATAATCCTCACAGGACCTTTCTGGGAAATAAGGTTCAGTCTCAAACTGTCTAGGTCCTGTTAGGGTTGGCGCCAGTGTAATGAAGCACCAGTCAGGCTCTGTATCAGTCAGCAATTATGATGGGATTGGTGCTACTGACAGGAGTCAGTGGTGCCAGGAGCAGTGCCACTGGAACAAACCCTGCCGGAGGTCGCGGGTTCATGAGCGGTGTCAGTGTGGATCCAGGAACAGAGCCAGAAAGACTAACTGATGCACAGGGCAAAACCACTGGCGGAAACACAGTCAGGGCCCCTCTTAGACCCATGATGCCCGAAGGCGGTTTAGAGCTGTCAGGCCACCCATTTATGAGGTGCATGGACTCATAAAACTCTTTAAGGTGGGCAGGGGGGTTGCTCCATGAAACTCAGGGAGGTGAGAAGTTGACCCAGGCTCTTCTTTTCTTTTTATGGGTTTCCCCATTGAACTCATGGAACATGATAACTAGCGCAAATGCCTGAGTGTGGTCCCAGAACCTGCAGCAGTACAGAGTTGTGTGTCGAGCGGCCAGGAGCTTCTTGGTGTGCTCTCGGATTGCCGTAGGATGCATAGTCTTGTTATCCACTCAGGACTTGGGAGTCGTGTCCAACTCCAGGAACCAAAGGCAAACTGTAGGAAAGTGAAGTATTATGCAGAGATGCTGGTTAAGCTTCACTATTTAATACTCTCACAATACTCCTAAGATGGTCCCTCAGATTCCCAATAATAAGTCCTTAGATCCGTCCTGGTAGAGTGGCAAGGAACAGTCGGTGTTACTAGAGGAAAATGTGTTAAGCATTTCAGAGTTGTAACATGGACAATAGATAATTGACAAGACTTGAAAGAAATTAGACACACATTTATAAAAATAGAGATTTTATATGAATTTAGACACCAAAACAAAGCAAATCTGTTACGTATAACCAGAGTTAGCTGCAGTTGCTGGTTTTACTGCTAGGACAGTGCAGGTAAGGCAACGGATACAAAAGCTCCACAACGGAGCAACAGGTGACGTTGGTTGAAGGTGCTGCTGTGTGCCCTCGGGTTGCAGCACTGAGTAAAAGTGGTGATGACCGGACTGGCCACCAACAAGCCTTGATAGCGGTAAGGTGAGAGAAGCTATCTCCCCTTCCAGAGGTCCAGTGAAAAACAGTAGCCAGATGCAACTTTGCAGGGAGCATGACTACACTTCCCACAATGCACTGGACCATCTGTCTTTGGGCAATCCCTTGGAGAGCCCAATGGTCAACACTTCTTATGGTCCAGTGAGTACATTTTACCTGTGGTGAGCAGGGGACTAGTGCCACCAGTCCAGGGAAGTCTGTACATGCCTTTGTCTCAAAATGGGTTCCCACTTGCTGCGGGAAGCTGTCTTTGGTCCAGGGCAAGCTGCAGTTGAGCAGTTCTAGGAAGGTTACCACAGGTTCAAGGTAACATGCCTTTTGTTGGTGCAGGTTCCTGTTGTGGTTGATGCAGCTCTTCTCTTGTCTTTTATTTGCAAGCTGTTGCAGATGTGAGGTTCTGGTGCCAGGGGAGCCCTTAAATCCTAGATTTAGGGGTGTGGGTGCAAGCAGACAATGGGGCTACTAGCCCCAGCGGCTATTCGCCCCCAAGGTGACCGCATCCGGTGGGTTGTGGCACTTTGTGTACCCAGAACCCTCTATTCTGCCTCTTTCCAAGATGGCAGAAGTCTTCATCGGCTGTACAGACCAGGTCGCAAACCCTGCAGGTGTGGCTAGCCTTCTAGGAGTATACGCTTCCTGACTAACTCATTTTTCTGTCTGCCAGAGTGCAAATGTGCCTGGGGGTGGGGGGTTGGCTTTGTCCTCCACTGGGAGACAACTTGCTTGCAAATCAAAGGTGGTGTGCTCTTTGAAGCTGACTGCTTTAAAGTGCAACTCCACTAGCCTTCCTGTGAGGAGGGAGATGTGACCGCCTTCGCACCCATGCCATTGTCCTGATTCCTGGGAGTGTTTGCACCTCTGTCCAGGGGGTCCGGATCCTGTCTTGGTGGAAGCAGCTGCGGGCTGACAGCCAGAGGAATGGAAAAGCAGGGTAACTCGGTGGGCAACCTCTAAGATTGCTTTCTGAGTCCATGCCACCTCACTGAACAAGAAACTTGTGGGAGGGGTATGAAGGTACATTGTTCGATACTAACATGACCCACTTTGGCGGAACCATAATGGAGCTGGTAATGTCAAGTTTGCCCAGGAGCCAACCCATGTTATCTTCTGAATCATCGCCTACTTTTAGTAGCCTTTAATGGAAAAGGCCACTATAACTTATATGCCCACAACCTTAATGGAATGTACGTGCCTCCCGGCTCTGGAGGCCTACCTTAGGGGTGACAAACCATTGCACACTGCAATGTGTGGCACAGGCCCAGCACTGATATATAGCAGTGCTGGGGCTGTGCCACACATTGCAGTGTGCAATGGCAGACCTGCTGTCAGTTTGCTTGGGTCATGCCCTGTGGCATAACCAGCCCCCTGGTGACCCCTGTAACACCCATGCCCTGAGGACCACTGGTGTCAAATAGTAGGGCCTTCTAAGGGGTTTATAGTACTTGCCAACTGGGGATACCAATTAACAGCTGCCAATTTAGGGAGAGAGCACTGGGGAGCAAGGACCCTAGTCATATGTGCTGACCCATGAATTTTCTCTTCTTTGATGACTGGAAGACTATAATACATAGAGTTACATAGATATGGCATCAGGGACATGCCCTCTCAATATATGAGGATAATAATAGGAGACATGAATAGGTTATATGTAGCTGTATAGAGCACAACTCACCCAGGAGGGTATCCTGACACTGAAGCAGGGTTTGGAGAAAGATCTGCAGAAATCTTTGGAGTGACTTAACAGCAATCTGGGAAGTATCAGCCACCTTTTCCTGGCTACTGACTGGAGAAATCGCCTTATAAAACATGCCAGTAACTGGAAACAGCTGTCTCTCAAAATGATGCAGCCTGAATAACCAGCCATGTGCTGGAGGAGATGCAGGGACAAGGACACATTTACATGTATATTATTGAAATGTAAGGTGGTCAAGCTGTTTTGGAAAGAAAATAAAACAAGGCTGCAAATACTGTAATTGTGCATAGATACTTTCAAGCAAGGTGGATTATTAGAAGTTGGGCAATAAGGCCCAAAAGAACACATTTACCTTTGGTGAGTCTTTCTAGTGGTTACTCTAATCATAGATTCCTCACCTTGTGGATTCTCCCCAGGCATCAGAGTAGCTCTGATAGAGAAGTAGCTCTGATAGAGACTTCTACCACAGATTCATCACCTTATGAACAGATGCCTAAAGCAGTACCTAATTTAATCCAAGTCTGTGGATGGACTCGGACCAGAAAGTCCTATAGGACCTGGCAGGAATAAAGCCCCTCTCTGCAAACCTGAATATCCAGATTTGAAAACTTTAAGGCAGTACTCCTGCCTACCAGTATGTGGCATCTTGTGGCTTTGCTCCAACATCGCTTTACTCCAGAAGGGATGAGTAGAACACCATATAAGTGCCACTCATGCGCGATGACACCAATTATTTTAGTAGGCTCTCTGTGCCCTCAGACACAGAGCCTATGACATGACCGGTGAATAGATTTCTAAAGTGGGACCTTTTTAGATTGGAAATCCTAGTTCACAGAACAGGGAGATGGGATAGTTGTTGAGGAATCCGCCGTTAGACAGAGTATCCACAAGAAACAACATTGCAGAAGGTAAGTAACTTGTTCTTCAGATAGATATTTTCAACCACAGACTCCTCACCTTGTGAACAGACACCATAGTAGCACTTGCCCAGGTGGTGGACTGGCTCAGACCAAAAAGTCTTGCAGGACTGAGCAAAATGTTTGACAGAACTGGGTTGTTAAGGCAGTAGTGCAAAGAGAACATATGTACTAATGTCCATGTAGCAGCCTCACAAACGTATAGAATAGGTACTCCTGCATGCTTGTGCGATCGGTAGCAGCCTAAGCTCTGGTGAAATGAGCCTGTAAACGCTCTGGGGGTTGGTTCTTCACCAGCAAGTAGCAGACTTTCATGCAGATAGCAATCAATTGGTGAATGGTGTAGTTTTTAACTGCCTTGTATTTCTTTGCCCTTGGAAAGCTCACAAAGCACCAGATTGTCTACTTTGTGTTCTTTGGTGTGATCAATATAAAAGCTTTGTACCCTCTTAGGGCCCAACCGATCAAGTCTCTACCAACTTAGAGGATTAAGGTTTGGCAAAGAATGCTGTCTATCATGAAAACAGTGACAACTTTTGGTAGAAACAAATCTCTGGTCTGCAAGACCAATTTATCTGGAAATAATGACTTAGAAGGTGAGCTGACAGGAAGTACGGGCAATTCACTCACACCTAATCTAGCCTATGTTCATGAAAAAGGTAGTTTTTAACACCTGAAGTCTTAATGGGCAATAGTGCAGCAGCTCAAAGGCGGTTAAAATAAAAAAAAAGGAGAACTAAGTTTAAGTCCCACTATGGCATCACTTAGGACTTTGGAGGAAACAACGTTGCAAACATTTGCCAAATCCCATCACAACTGGAGATTTAAAAAAAAACAGAGGGCTGATCTGGCAAACTACATAAAAAGCCAAGAGCTGACAAATAGCCCTTAACCGTGCCTAAAGCAAGTCCTTGCTATGCTAGTGACAAAACAAACACTAAAACGTAAGAGATCATAGATTATAGTGGGATCAGCTTATCAGGTGTTGAAATTTTGTACAAGGATGCCTTGCTGCCAAAATGACATCAATGACCTCAGGAGGAAGATCTGAAGAGGTCCCAAACATGGAAGCACAAATTGTGCAGGCCTGGAAGCAGGACCTGCCATGCTTCTGCAATGGAAGATCCTCCCAAAGCGGCAGCTTGACTGGGTACTAAACTCTCCTAGTCCAATAAGGTGCCACTTGGATGGCTTAGCTGGATTATTCCTGATCTTCAAAAGTTTGGGCAGGAGAGCCATTGGCAGGAAGGCATACAAGAGCCCCGAGCTCCAATTGGAAGAAGTCCCCTACAGAAAGAGTTGCCTTGGAAACTCCAAAATGCACAAGTACTGAAATTGTGCGTTTCTGGCAGTGGCGAAACAATAAGAGTCAGGTTTCCCACCAACTAACAGAAGACGCTCTATGCCACTTCTGGGTGCAACTACCATTTGTGATCTGTTAGGGATCGGAGGCAGAGTTTTCTGTCTTGATGTTTTGAGATCCCGCCAAATGGTTTACCATCAGAGAAATACCTTGGCGATCCAGCCACTTCCAGAGGTGCAGACCCTCCTTACAAAAGGCTCAAGAACCCACCCTACCCTGCTTGCTGCAGTAACACATAGCAGTGGTATTGTCCCTAACCACCTGCACAAGTCTTCCTATGATAATGGGCAGGAAGGCCTTTAAAACCAAGTCAATCACCCTTTATTCCAACAAACTGATGTGGAATTAATTCTCCACCAGGGAACCAGAGACCTCTGAACTCCACCTCTCAGAGATGGCCTCCCCAATTCAGCAGTGATTCCTTCATTATCACCATCTGCTCTGTTTAGGGCAAGAGGAGGGGTTTGCAGCTGACCCAGTCACAACCCAGCAGCCAGCAATGTCTTTTGCAGTCTCTGAAATCTGGATACATTCAGACAGATTCTTTGGACGCTGTGCCCACTGAGATTTGCAGTCTCACTGCAGAGCTCACATGTGGCACCTGGTGGATATGGCCAGCACAATGCAGGGGGGCAACACTTCCACTAGCTTCAGAGGCATACCCACTGAGGTCCAAGACAGAGGCTGAAGCACCTTGATCACAGCTTAAATGTCCTGGACTCTCTGCTCCAGGGGAAAGGGGTGATACCGTACGTACCCAGAATAGCTCAGATGGGCAAGAATGACTGCAAAGGAGTCATGCACCACGACTGGGAAACCCCAATGATGTTGTGATATTCACTATCGTCTGGAGGTGACTGACGACTGCCTAGGTCAAGTCCTACTTCAGCAGACAGCAGAGGTAGGAAAAGACTGGTACCCCCAACCTCAGAAGGTGTTCTGCGACCACAGCCATTACTTTTAGGAACACCCAGCCAAAAAAAAAAGAAAAAAAAAACCTGTTAACTGAAAATGCTCTTGACCCACTTTGAACTGCAAACAGCACCTGTGGGCCTGCAGGGTGAAGAACTTGAAATAAGAGTCCTACAGCTCCAACTCCATCATCCAGTCTTTGGGGTCTAGGGCAGATAGGATCTAGTTGTGTGAACATCTTGAATCCATCCTGCCACAGAAAGAAGTTTGGAGGGCACGGATCTTCAGCACAAGTAAGGAACAGGAGTAACATCCAGTTCCTACATCTGAGGCTAGATCCTTCTTTATGGTCACTTTGGCCAAAAGGGCCTGCACATCCTGCTACAAAATGCAAAACAGGCAGATAGTCCTCAGTCAGCTGCTCTGTTGGCGGTCGAAGGTGTGGCAGGGTGAAGAGAAATCAGAGGGCATATCCCTGATTGGACTGGAAGACCCACTTGTTGGAAATTCGCTCTTTCTGCATGGTCACTCCAAATTATTTTTGCCTCTGTGGTAAACTCTGCTTTGCTAGCTATAGAACTCTGGTTAGCAGTGGTAAAGTGCAAAGTGGTAAAGTAGGTGTGCTCTCCCTTCAACATGGTAAAATTAGTATACTCCTGATTTGTATATTCAACATACCTGTAAGTTACTAGTATATGGTACCTAAAGTGTACCCGGGGCCTATAACTAAACGTCACCAGTGGGCTGTAGCACATATTGTGCCACCCACTGCAGTACAGGACAAACATGACTGCAGGGCTGCCGTGTTTAGCACAGTGGTGCAGGTTTAATACTGCAAATTCAGTCTGTCAAAATAGCCATTTTGTCAGGCCTAACCCTGCTTTTTAAATATTGAAAAGTCATCTCTAAGTAGGCCTTATTGCTTATTAAGTCAGGGTGCATGGCAGGACATGTAAACGTGAAAAGGCCCAAAAAGCGATTTTTACTGTAGCAGAGTTAGCTGTTCTAAGGGAAACCACTGGAATACAATTTTAAGTTCAATTAATGTTATCGCCGCATAGGAAACTTCTAGAGAAATATTTCAAGGATTTGTAATAGTTAAACAAAATCCCATTTAATGGTAAAACCGATTTTTGTCTATTACAGAAGTAGTACTTTACAAAGCTACGTTTTGCCTGTCTAAGGCCTTTCAATGCCTTCCATCTGCCTTTGGGTTTACATAGAACATTTGGGGCACACTTCAAAGGAGGGAATCTGCTGTCTGGTTGCTAAAAGCCCAGCTTTGATTTTAGCAGATTTCTGTCTGAATTTGTTGGGGGTACAGGAACTGCAAAAAACCTGGACGTTAAGTTTTAGATGTGGGAAGATACCAGAATTATTATAATACACTTCCCTACCACCCCCTAGCCATTAGCACTTAAGTTTAGCATCTTCAAGACTTTAGACATTTTGAAAATGCGTAAAGTGGGTGGGGTTAGTCTCAGGAAACTTTCCCCCTTGGTTAGGGCGTGACCAGAGGTCATTCTCACCTACTAGCATGTGCCAGGAATGCATATGGTTATCTCCAGGCATTCACTTCAGAAGACTCCTGGACCTGAAGAAGATCAAAGGAGGACTGACCCAGCTGTCTGAGACCTCAGAAGAGACTAAAAGACTGGTCTGGCTCTGCCTCTGACAAACAGGACAAACAACCAGACGCCAGGGGTCATAGTGCTGACCACCTGTTAAGGCTACAGGAATACAACAAGCTAAAAGAGGCCTTTCCTGCAACCTCCCAGCTGACTAGTGCTAATGGACCTGGACTACACCGTGCTGTTGGCTTCTGAAGGACGCCCAGTGAGCCTCTAATAACTTCTCCTAAGGGGCTTTAGAAAATGTACTCCAGTGGTGGAAGGGGAACCAAAAGGACTGGTGGGCAGGACAGACTATTTGAACCGTTTAAAACTGTCTATAATCTGTCATGGCAACAGAGTAAACTACTTGCCGGAAAGAGCACCCATCCTCTGAATCTAGGGTTGTCTGACAACCCAGCGGGCATCTCTTGCAATGGGAGAACTGCAGTTATGGCAGTTCCAATCAATGCATTTAAAGTTTGTTGGACATTTTCAATGTTTTTTTTTCCAAAATCAAAACCTCAAAGTGAAATTTTATTTTTGGAAATAACAAAAGCAATGATCCCCTCGTCATGGGAGTTTTGCAATTTTGCTTTCGCCTTGCAGACAGTGAACACTATGCCACTAGATTCAAGCTAGCCTGGCTGATAAAGGGTGATACCCTGAAACCGGTCCCAAGATGCTGGTTTCCAGTCAAGGGAGGACCTGGCCTGGCAGTTCGGCTGCACTGTTCCCTTAAGGAACAGGGTTAATACTGATTTGCATATGGCTGGGTCCAAACTGGGGTGGCATGGTGAGCAAAAGAACGATGGATTAAACCCAGATCTGTGACCGGGGGTGAGTGTTTGCATTGTTCAGCACTCCATCCATCATCCTTTTGTGTTGCTTAAGATAGAACACTTGCCATTTGTTGCCCACCTAAAAAGGGCAGACAAATGGCAAAACCTCCAATGGCCCTTATTCTGTTGGGCCGTGGAAGGTGTACTTTGGCAGCGGAGACTGAGTAGTGTTTGTCACCAGACTCCAAAATATGCTAACTTTATACAGCACATACTATCCCACCTTTAACTCTATGCTCATGTGGTCTGTATGGCTACCAGGATTCAGACATCTGTGTTTGGAAGCAGGGAAGTGCCACTCACTTTTAGACTGCATTTTTTTCTCTCACTTAATGTAACCACCACACAAATAAGTTGGAGCACAACATAAATTTTGTATACTTTCAGAACTTACTTTGCATTATTTCTGCAACTGACTATTCCATATACTTTTCGCAACCTAAAACAACCATTTTTACATTGTCAGATATAGCAGCTGTATACAGTACAGTATATAGTAGTTGTGTTTACTACACAAGAAGGTGCAACCTAACTGTTCTCTTCACTTTCTACACTCAGATCTCACCCGTTCAGTAATAGCCCACCTTTGGAAGTCTTTCTGTAGGGTGTCTCACAGAAGTTCCATGAAAGTTCAATTCAAATTTTGTTCTCAGGATGTAAGAGAGGAAATGAAAGAGGTCTTTAGATGCAACCTATTGCAGCTGCCCGACACTCAACTGCAAACTATGTTAATGCTGTACAACGCTTGCTTTCCACCTTCATCTTTGTGCTCTTCTGGTCTGTTTGAATATGAGGTTTCATATACCTGTGTTTGGACGCAGGGACAAGAGACTTCATTTTTAGACTGCATTCGCTTCTCTCACCTAGTGTAACCATCACACAAATCATAAACAGTTAAAGGACTGCAGCTGTGTACACATTATATAATTTGTGTACTTTCAGGCCTACTTTGAAACTTTAGTTCACATGGGTTTTTTTGAGACTATAACAGATTATCCTATATACTTTGGAGGAATAAGAGCACTGCTTCTACATCTTCAGGCATAGTATTTGTATACTTTACTCAAGATCACTGCACAAATATGGTGCAAATTAGCTGTTCACTCCACTTTCTAACCCACCACTCGAGCAGCAGTAGCCCATATTCTGCATGCTTTTTGAAGGATGTCTCAAAAGAGTTCCACTGGGATTCAACCCAAATTACTTTTTCAGGATGAAAGAGAAAACTAAAGAGGCCTTTAGATGCAATTATGTTGTAGCTGCTTAACATCCAACTCCAAACCAGGCCAACTTTCTATAACACATACTTTCCACCTTTAACTCTGTGCTCATCTGCTTTTTTTATTTCAGAAATGTGTTCAGAAGCAATGACGAGCCACGTCATATTTAGACTACATTCTCATCTCTCACTTTCTGTAACCATCAGAAACCATAAGAAGTTAAAGCACCACACCTGTGTACACATTTGGACATTTTGTATACTTCCAGGCCTACTTTTAGACTTCAGTTTGCATGATTTGAGATAGTAACAAATAGTAACAGACTATCCCACACACATTTCTCACATTAAAACCAGTGTTTCTGTATATTCACACAGTAGGTGTATACCCTACTCATGCTGACTGCACAAGCAAGGTGCAAATTAACAATTCACATTACTTTCTAAACCAGGATCTCACCACTTCACTTCAGTAGCAGCACACCACTTTCTATACCCTTTCTCAAGGGTATCTCCAAGGAATATACCACCAAGTACACACTAAAGAGTTTTTATGTTTGCTGATGCAGGATGGGTTCAGAGGCCCTTAAGGGCAACGGTATCGGCCATGAAAGGGCTGACAAGACATCCTGACCTGGTGGAGGGGTCTGGTGTGACTAAACCTGAAAACCCTGAATCGAGTCACATAGATAGAAAAACTGTTGGGGAAATTGTCCAGTGGAGCAGAAAGCCCCCAGGAATGTACTGTGGACTTATTCTCTTTCAACTATTCCAGGGCTGAAGCGGCTTATTTCAGCAAAGACGAGAGAGCCGCCAAATGGAATATCCATCAGGGATACTTGTATTTCCCAAGAGAAGTCCATGGATTTAATCCAGGTGTGGCACTTTACTGCCACACTGGTGGCCATTGCTTGACAAATCAGAACATGAGATCTATTTTGCAGCATCACAACCATCCTAAACAGCTTGAGTAAGGGACGCCCAAAGGTTGTCCTCAGACGGTAAAACTTGTGCAACCATGTCCCATAGGGAAGCATAGGTGACAGCTGGTGTTCAATGACCGCTCACTAATGCTGATGGAGGAAAAACTTGCTTGCCAAACATCTCTATCTATTTTCACTCACAAACAAATTGGTGGATGCCAGCACCAAAGTCTGTTATCCGACACTGTGAAAGGAAGGCTGGGTCACCTGGTGCAGGACGATGGCAACAAGCAAATGCCTGTTAACAGGTGGAGCTGAACATGGTTTTGTCCAAGTGCACAGAAGGGGTCCGTAAAGGCCTCATTAAATGGCGGTAGAGGCTTTGCCAAGGCCTGACCTGCCTGTAGTGCCTTAGTTAAAACATTGTTTTGACCTCTGAAGTGGGAAGGTGTGGGTCTAAGACTTCTGCCACCATTTGCATAACAACTGCGAAGGAGGTGCTTTCCTTCATAGCAGGCTCAGGGGGAGACACAAGGGCAGTATTTGGCGAAGTAGCCAGACCACCGGGACTTTGAGTTCATATCAGTTTTCCTAATCATGATGAAGGGTATGATTATATCCCACAGCCTAACTGTCACAGTCTGAGCCAGTACCGAAAAGATTGTCAGAGTTTGGGTCCTACTGTGTAGTTAGGGACAAGTGTTAGAATCAGAGGGATTGCTCATTGTCTGTATATCAGTCGGAGCAGGGTGAAATCTTATTTGTGGTTGACTGTGCTTGGAACTGGATAGCACAATGAGCTGCAAGCCCATTGGCAGAGTCGTCACTAGCATTAAAGTAAAGAGAACTGGTGTAGAGGTGTCTCCAGAACTGAAGTTGGCACCGGAGCAAGTGCTGAACCCAATGTAATTTCAAGAAGGTGGAGAGGGCAGATTTGTCGGTAGAAGTCCGACTGGAGGCCACTGCGGATCCATGGTGCACAAAGACAAGCCAGAGGGAACCAGTAAAGTGCCAAAAATGTGAAACATGACCTCTCTGAAGGACTCTACTTCCTGCCCATCGTTGATGGACCCGGGGTGCACCTGGACTAGCCTCTGAATTGGCTCCAATGGAGATCAGGAGTCAAAATGATGCCCTTTCACCATGAATGGAGTCCAAGAGTAGTGAGTCCCACTAAAACCTATACTTTTCTTGAACTGATCTGAAAACTTCAACCGTAATGAGCTGTCACATGAAAGGCTTGAAGAACAGGCCATTACTTTCAAACTTAACCAGTTGTGGCATAAAGTCTTCTCATATCTGGTGATGTAAGGTTTGGCCTTGCGGGCTCCTATGGCCTTCAGATTCATCTAGGAGCAGTCAGCACAGGCCTTCTAGTCCTATTCTAACCGTAGGCAGCAAAGTCACACTTTGTGAGGGTCTGTCAGAGTCATTTGTTTGCGTAAGATCCTACATGGTTTGAACCCTGTTGTCTTAGGTGGGGGACATTCCCTTGCACACTGGTACATTTTTAGATGGAAAATAGGTCAAAGTGGAAGCTCTAGATGCGTATCTGAAAGTACAGAAAGAAAGGAACTGTGTTCAGTGAGCATGGGTAGCGCACATATGTGGCACCACCTCCCAGCGTGTAGGAGTACTACTTGAAAGTTTCCAGATCCAGTCTGATGCCTGGGGAATATTCCTTGGGTGAGAAATCTGCAGTTAGGGGTATCCATCAGAAAATAATTAAGTAAATAATTTATTGTTTGCAGTTCAGGTGGCCACCATGAAACAGTGGCAAAACCTGAAGCACAGGAATTGTATTACTGGCGAGAGTAAATAGGCTACTCCAAGGCAGTAGCACACATTGCAGGACAATTAGTAATTATTACAATAAATACAAAAATGCCTATAGTTAGAGGAAGGTAATGATACTGAACATTACCAAAGAAGGCCAAAATACATATCTAAGGTTTTCACTTTATGAAAAAGAGATAATTGGGTAAAGAGGCCATAGCATTTGACCTTAAAAAGATATGTACTCAAATAAGTGAATTCTCTATTCATGAATCGTCTTGTCACTGAAATACACAGAGGCACTTCTCTTTGGTTGTAGTGAAGCAGGTTGGAAAGTGCTGGGTGGAAATATCTACTACACTGTGTACAGTTTTGTCTCCTGCCCAGAGTACCCAACTGTGAGCATCTGGTATGTTGTTTTTGGATATTTGGCCCAGCTTCAGGCTAGAGAAGGGGCCTTCGAATCGGGGTTAGTTCTGGTCTAGCTGACTAGAATAGTATGTTTGGCAATCATGTACTGCCTTGCATTTTTAATGTCTAGACATATTTAAACATTGTAAATTAAATGGAATTGTGAAATATTTTGTGTGTGTGTGGGGGGAGAGAAATTGGTTTTCCCCGGGTGGGGGTTAGGGGCAGCATTAAAAGTTAAGAAGTTGGTAGACCACTGTGCCAGAATGTATCTCAATGCCTAGACCTGTCCCTTGGCGCAAGGTCCTTAAAATGGAAGGGCACACCAAGAGCACTCTTCTTTCGGATAACGGACTACCACCAGTCAGGAATTAGCAAGTAGAGCGGTGATGGCAGCATTTCCATATTTTTGGGCATCAGTAGTTGTGACCAGACCTTTTCATGTTCGTTCTGGCAGACAGCTAAGTGGCTCCTTCCACAAACTTACCATTGCTGCAAGGTAACCTGGTCCTAGCGCTAACATTTCCGCGCATGTATGCTTTTGAATGATCTGTTTAACACCTAAATGGACAAAATGTGAGTGAACTAGAGTGAAGGGCCTGTGGGTTCCATTCAGGAAGCCCCTCAGATTTTCATGCGCACTAGGGGGAGGTGAGATTACTCTTCAAGACAGGAGGAGTGTATTGCAAACATTCCTATGGCTGCGGGAGGAAGCCTGGAAACTCAAGTGGGAGAAGAAGAGACAACACAGCCCTTAGAAATACGTTTTAGGTCCTTTTGCTGCAGAGTTGCAAATTAATCTTCCTGAGCACTGCCATTTGGTAGATGGTGGAGATAAAGGGCAGGATTGCTGTCTCTGTTTTAGCCCTATGCGCCCCCTTTTAACACAACATAGTTCTTGCTTTGCAAGTTGCAGCATTACACTGTGCCACTCTACATAATCCTTTTTACTGTCCGAATCTGGAGGAAGCAGTCTTTAAACAAATACAAGATCTGCAGTATGTAATTTTACTTCACACTCAAAGAAATGTATTACTTAGGACAGCATCCAAAATCTATGCAAAACAAGCGGAGTTAAATTCTCCCATTTAGGAAGCTGGTGCTCATGCACACACTCACACAAGTAGTGGATGATCAAGAATAGGGTTCCCATTATTGTCTTTGGAGCACTCTCACCTCCCATCCTCCCTCTTCACTCTGTCCCTTAATATGTCATATGGCTGCACCCAGTTGTTGTCATGAAGCCCTACTCGGCACCCAAGTGTGTCTTTGTCAGTCTGATGGCAGCACATCCAGTAAGAACGTCCATAAGGCAAGTCATGATGATAAGGTTTGGGGTGCCACCGGCACAGTGATACATCCCCCTTTTCATATATCTTCTTGCATTGCTTGCAAGGGTCATCCCGATACAGGGGGTCGCGGTTCCACTTGGAGTCTGTAGCATGGATACTGTATGACTCGATGATGCATTTGAAATAGTGACAACTGCACTTTAAGGCAGCGAGAGACTGGGTTGGAAGGTAACTGAAAATTTTTACCATGATGTGGTCAGGCAGCAGAAGCATGTACTGCCGTGGCTCCAGAAGCCGCTGGATCTTGAAACGGATTTCCAAGAAGTCATGAGAGACATGCCGGTAGAGCCGGCACAGAGAAGTATCAGACGTGTCCTGCTGTGTGCTACTAGCGGCACCTACATCCAAATGCTCGCAGCCAAGACTGTTGTTGTTCTGAGAATCCATTAGGGAGTTTCCCACATTCTGGCCATCCTCTAGCTTTGGAGTTTGAAAGAAGAACAGCTGCCCTGGTGGTGGGTCGGTACAGGTGGCATACAATGCCTCTGCTGGAGTCGAGCCGACTGTCAGACACACAGTCTCTTCCTTCATGTTTTTCGTACTGTCTTTGCCAAAAAAGACACACTGATCCACAACACCAGTGACAACCACATCTACATGGAAGCTAGCCATGCAATCTTGACACATTGGGTCTGAATGCTGTTCTGCTGAGAAACCGGGTGCAGTTTCCTGTTTCTCTGAGGCTTCTTCCACTTCATCAGTCATCTCCATATTTAAAGGCTCATTGCTCCCACCCTCAAAGCTGTTAGCTATATCCCCACTACTGGGCAGCAGGAATTCCATATTGTTGGTAAGTGTATCACGGGATGGGCTGACCAACTGGTATAAGTCACATGTGATTTTGTCATTTGACTTTGTGCCATTGCCCCCACATCTCTTGAACATATAGTTGGGGCTGCCCTCAGAGGTGGCTCTGGCATCCCTGCTTGAAATACGAAATGATATTCTCACCTCTCCATGGCTATGCTGGGAACTGGTCATGCACTCGTACGTACCCAGTCCTGATTCCTTAGACAAGCCATTGTCAATTTTAACACCTCCACCTCGCTCCTGTGACTCTAAGTATGCCACAGCCTCTGCCACCCTGTTGCTATCAAAAGTTCTACAGTCATCATGGTTTTCCTCCTCATTGGAGGCAAATACCATGGACACTGACCTAGGCTTGCCAGCGTAAGGGTTCCCTTCACAAGGGCGGGAATAGTTCTGGAGAGCCAGAGCAGTTCGCTGCTCCACCAGGGCCACCATATCTGCTACGGAAAGCAAATCAGTATCATCATTCGAACTGCTGGATTCCGGTGTTGAGGAGCAGCAGGGTGATCTTGCAGACAGACACAAACAGTCTCCTCCTCTGCTGTTCGGATCATGAGATCGCCGCCTCCGCTTGGCTTTGGAACTGTCATTGCCCCATTTGCCTTTCACTTTTACAGCACTGGCTCGCCCTCCTACACTACACTGGTGAGCCACAAAAAAGGCTACCTTTTCTTTGGTGTTCCCAGGCTTGATGACATACCATGTGTCCAGCAGAACCCGCCCCTCCTCCACCTGGTTTTGAAGAGGGGGTACTGCTGCAAGGACAGGGGGAGTGTTTTCAGAATATGCTCCTTCTTCCACTTCTTCTGCCTTGGGCTTGCAGGACGGTTTCTTAATTTGGCTCCGGTTCTCAATGCTTTGCTTATTCTGTGAGTAGGTGCCAAAGGGTCTGGGGCACCACAGTTGGATGTGTGACAATTTCTTTTGATCCATCACCGGCACATTGCACAGAAGGCAAGAGCAGTTATTTGAATTTTCTTTAAATCATGACTTGGTAGTGGAGTTTTTGGATCCTCTGAATTGCTGGTACTAGAGAATGTGATGCACCTACAAAAAAGGGAAAATAATTGTAGGATTAGTGTCATCAGTACACAGAAAGAACTGAAGATTATTTGAGGTACACAAATCGATTGGTGGTTGTAAGTAATTTGATAATAACAGTGACTAATTACATATCTGACCCTGATCTTTTGCAAATGCCTTTGTGACTGCCCACAATACAGGTGTACATCCAGAGCAGTATGTGAATTGCGTTGCAGGCATAAAGGGTTTGTGGCAGGATAGGCAGAGTTGTGTTGTGCATCCTTTTCACCATGATTTTGCCTGCAGAGTAGCTGACCCCTATCTTGGGAGTGAGGAAGATTGGAGCCTCTGGATCACCTCACCCTCAATTCTTATGAGATCGAAGGTAAGATCCCCCATGCTGACCCTCTCTGAAATGGAAGGAGAGACATTGCCAGAGGCCATAACTGAGATGTAATGGCAATGCTTTATTTAATTCTCAATAGTGGAATGCCAATGAATACAACTGGACACAATGGATAAAACTGCCATATGTGCCGGGACTAAAGCTGAATAACAGATCTGCTAGACAGAAGAAATCTGAAATCTTGTTTAGTCTCTTATGGTACTGCAGGGAACAATATAGAATCATTAATTCCAAGTCAGCACCATAAAGCTGGCACATTTCCCTTTAATCCTACCTAGCAATATGTAAGTCCCACAGACGTTCATACCTACTCTAGCATCCCCTTTCAAGCATACTGTTAGACCACTTACACAACTCAGCAGGGCAGAGTATGGCCAATTACCAGATGTATAATGAGGACAAAAAAGTCACTTCAAATTGAATGTACAACAGACTTGGATAATCATGCATACCATCAAGCGATTATGAGAGAAGTTACTAGGAACATTATATTCTATGGAACTCGTAATACGGCTGGTGGTATATCCGACACTTTACCGTCACTTTTGGGACGGATTAACACCTCCTCAAAAGTTGTAATAACCCCCTAAGTCTCTGGGGGAAAAATATCATAGCTCCTCATTACCAGAGTGCATCATGTAAACCTGACAAACCAGTAACAAATGCCTTGCAGATACGTCACTTTTTCATTTTGCTGTATGAAGCTATTCTAGATTAACATGCTGTGCAATGATTGCCAAGCAGTGTTTCAAGCCTCATGGCAGCAGATGTGAAAAGCAAGTGGAATCAAACAAATTCTTGGATGTGTGTACGTACCTATGACTAAGGTGCAGCATTCTAATGAATCTCAAATAAACTGCTACACTGAGTTAGCATTCATCAAAAAGGTTTTGTTTGCAGATAAATGGGATAAAAAAAAAAAAAAAATCACTAAAAGATCCATTGTGCAACTACTTTGTGACTGCATTGCCCATGGATTTTGAAGCCAATACAAACAACTATTGGTACTTTGTAGGCTTTTTGATAGTTAATGTAATACATGGGAGGATACTTAGAGAATGAAACACTAATGGCTATTCTATGGTGTTATTAAAATGGAAAAGGATAGTATTTTTGGAGCAAACCTTGGATCAGTATACAAATCTACTCTGGGTGACACTCTGCATATGAATATTGATTTCTACAGTGAAGTCATAGTCATCAAGAAAGTCACTGTCCCAATATGAAGGCTGAGCAAATAGCTATGCGAAAAGATAACACGTGATAATAAATGTATAAGGATCAGAAGACAATAAGCACCAGCAGAACTTGGAATCTAGAGGTGTGGACGGTGCAGGTAGAGGGAAAGAGACACACAGGCAGCATGGGTTGGGATACGAAATGTAATCAAAGGTTGGGGTGAAGGGAAAGCAGGCGGGGAAGAGATTAAGGAGTAGGACATGCTCTCCTATTGAGTGCTGAAGTAAAAAAAACAATCAAAAAGCAAGGTGAAACCTAACTGGTCGAAGGAAGGCACAAACAAACTAGGAGAAAAGTCACTGAAGAAGGTGCAGGGGAGTGAAATGGACAAGAAAAACAATTCAAGCCAAATCTAAGTATATGCTAAAGTATTGGTTACAATGCGGTCTGCAACAGGCAGCTATAGCGGTCTCAAACAAAATGCTACTTTCTCTACAGCAGAAATGCAAGAATGGAGAGAAAGACCTCAGTGGGAAAACAGGGAAAGCCAGGTGACCGAAATCCCATAATTTGGGAAGTAAAAAACAAAACAAAACAAAAAGGAGGAGGCAAATGACTCACAAGAGCATCTAATGCACAATAAATTGGAACAGGATAATAAACTTCCTCCCCTGAAATTCTAATTATTTTGCTTCAACTTGGAAATTAAGAGGGCGGATATCTGTCACATTTGTGACAAGTAATCCCCTCCGCCAAGGTCGTAATCAGGCCCTATGTGTCTGATTTCAGGTTTGGCAGATAGGATATTCAGTTACAAACATGACAGATATCCCATCCACTGTTTTACAATTGCTACAGGATATAAGCCACTTGCAACATGGCAGACAGGATATCCACCACCTTTGTGACCTAGCACCCAGCTGCCAGACTCAAAATCCGTCTCGGTCTCAATCCTGGCACCTGTGAAATTGGCATTCATTAAAATGACACAAGAAACTGCAACTTGAAGATGTCTGGCACCTTATGATTGCTGTTAACTGGAGGTGATGAACTCCAACCCCAGGGCAGGATGCCTGTACTGCTACAAAGTATCAATGTAACTATCTTTGCTTTGGGAAGTCATCTTAGAACGGGAGTTTAACTTCTCCCAGTATGGAGCACCGCCTCCCCCCACTTTTTTATTTTTTACAGTTAACATCTATAGGAATTCCCTGCACTTGTATGATCAGGCCAGGAGGTGTCTTGTTTAAATTGGGATTCTGACAGTGTAATTAGGAGCTACCTCCTTGTTTGTATGTATTTTTTTTTAGTTTTTTTTTTTTTAAACAAGGCCTTCCTTTTGCCTTTGGTAGCATCCTCCCATCCTCCAACCCAATTTCCATAATCTTTAACCTCGGCATGTGCTTAACTCCTCTGCTATTGCAGGAGTATGTTGAAAAAGGTGAGCAACATAAAAGGGAACGGAGTAAGCGGTATTGCACATTTCCCTCTTTAGCTCTCTCTACTGTACTTGGGTACCAGGTTGTGCGGGTGTCTAGCATGGAACGATTAAACAGTAGTAGCTGGTAGCCAAGACAAGGAACTCTATCAATATGAGGCAGGCTGTCAGGGGCAAGAACCTATTAAGGTCCTGCCAGATAAGCTCTGGACGGATAAGCTGGGGAGGAGTTTTCTAACTTTCTGCACAACAGGAGGATTCAGAATGCTAAATAGAAGGTTTCCAGACGACATCCCTCCATCTTCGACAAGGGCTTCTGAGGAGTGTGTTTCATACTTAGATTACAAATTTGTCTATATATTGAAATATACAATTGAACATCAATTCAAAAGTGATCATCACCTGCAGGCTGTCATCTTATGTGCAACAATATCAGTACCCCAGATTTCCAAGGTACTATTGGTAGATGTGCATACAACAAACTTAAAAAGGCTTTAGTGAAATGAAGCATGCCTACCAGGCATTTTTTGTCTCAAATACAAATAAAGGGAATCAAATTGGCAACTGGGAAAATAATTATACTGATAAACTGGCATCTCTGTTTACTGCGAGCAGACCCCCATAATAATGAACTAATAGTAACTGGGAATCTGGGCCGGAAAAAGTTTAAAAATTAGACCTAGCTATATAAGAAGGCCAATTTTGAAGCACACTGGGTGAAGGTAGTGTATTCTAGCAGGTTTGAGAGTTCTGCAAAGTTTTCGCAGATGGTAAATCAGAAGAAACAAGCACTGCATAGGGCAAATAACACGAACATTAGTAAGAAAGATTGGATAAAGTATTTAACAACTCACCTGGAAGCTGAGGAGCGGATGTGCAGTGGGCAAAAAGAGCTGAAGGGAGCAAAGTCGAGCCCGGCTGAGACAGAATTTGATCCACTTTAAGTCAGAAGCAATTAGCAGACAATTGCAAAGACTTATTGAATACTCATGAGATGACCATGCCCCGGGTCCTAATGGGATTTCTCAAGCAGTCTTTAAAAAGTTACCCCACTTATGGGTAGAGATATTAGCCACCCTCTTTACTGAAGTCCTTCAGAGGGAAGAAGTCCCAGATTCTTGGAGGGGTTCAATAATACATCTCATTTAAGCGAGAAAAGAGGCATTCCCCAACTAATTAGCGTCCGATTTCACTTTTAGATATTTTGCGGCTTTGCTATTGAATACCTCAAATTCAGAGCAAAAGACAGAGTTAATTCCTATGAATCGGACAGGATTTCAACTAACACAAGGCTGTATCTCAAACTTGCTGGTTCTCGCCATGTTCCTGGCTCACGCTGATCCTACATAGACACAACTTTACATTTGCTTTGTTGACTTTAAGGCAGCAAACATGAGCTATTACAGAGAAACTGCTAGGGGCAACAGAATTCCTACACTCCAATACCTGGATAAGGATAAAATGAGGTGATGGTAATTATGTAACCAGGAAGGTCAATACAATAGCTGGGCTCGAACAAGGCTGGGTCTTGGCCCCCTTGCTATTTAACCTTTCTAAATCCGATCTCACATTGGCGTTGGATCTGGTCAATTCACACCTGCCAAAAATAGGAGGAAAGTTACTACCCAACCTCTTGTATGCAGATGTTGGCCACCAGCAACTAATTTATAAATTAGAGGAAAATATTAGGTAAAATGTATAAAGTGAATCAAATGTAAGAGGGTCAACGAAAACAAAAGGGCCAGCCACTGGAGAAACAAGAGCCTTGATAAAGTAAAGGAGTATAAGTATTTAGGAGTTTTAGTTGATGCTACAGGTAACCTGACAAGGAAAAAAGAATCAATCAGAAATAAAGGCAGGCCCTACAATACGCTTTTACAACTGCCTCTAAACATTTATGGGGCTCCAGCCTAGATCCAATCTTTCAGGTCATAAAGGCAAATCTACTGCAATCAATAACATACAAGAGTGAAATCCTGATAGCAAAGGATGCAGGCCTCTTGAATGGTTTGGTGGCCAAAATAAACAAGTCTTTTTTTCACTTTCCAAGGATGGGCTCCCCAACACAATTGCACCTAGAGTTTTTATTTCTCTGTGCCGTAAACTAAGAGTCTCTTGCTCTGGCTGGTTTTGATTTCCTGCCAGTTAAGATTCTCCAGGATGCTAGGCCTACTCATTGCACCTTCAGTTCCTGGAAATGACCTTATATGTCCTCCAGGCAAGGGATCTGTGCAGGTGGCTCAGGAAGTGTTTAAAAACGTGTTTCCATCAGCACTCATTAGATCATCAAGCTAGAGTATAAGAGCATTTTAGCACAGCAAATGCATGCCTGGATGGTGATAAACACATACAGTGCAAAAGGTCACCAGGCGTTCGAGCACTACTTATTCAAAGTATGCATTACTGATTTGAGGTCTTTCCAACTTTGGACCTTTTGCCCAAGTGGCTCACTTGGCCTATAGACTTTACCTGAGGCTCTGCATAACTGGAAATGAAGCCCTTATGCATGTAGTATGGGAAACGTCCTAAACAACACGTTGTAAAAAACACGGACGTTTCCCACGCAAGCAGAACGACGCATGCTGGAACAACTGCTTTTTTCTCTGCCTTAAGCACGCATGTGCCAAACTACGCATATGCGTGGTTAAGGCAGAGAAAAAGGCAGCAAGCAGTCTAGTGGATTGGGTGAGGACACGCTGAGGTAAATGGGTCTGGGGCAGGGTAGGGGGTCGTTTTTAGGGGTGGGGTGGATTAAAGGCTTTCGGGTAGTTTTTTTGTTAGAGCTTAGGGTGAAGGGCGGAGTAGTTTATTTTTTTTTAGCAGCGTTTAAAGAAGGGCGGGAGGAGAGGAGGAAGGATTGGGAGAGGATGCGGTGAGGTAAGTGGGGAGATTGAGGTACTTTTTTTTTTTTTTTTTTTTTTAAGGTTAAAGGGGAGAGGGAGGTTGTATGACAACCATGCATGCCTTTATCACATATGCCTTTATTAACAATGCTTTTACAACGAAACTCGTAAAGGCATGCGTGGAAAAGACGAGATTGTGGTTCTGACCACGTTTTTAAGGCATGCGTGGTTGTGTCATACTACCATGTAGTATGTTTGTGCCTAGCACTGTACAGAGAGCTCTTGCTCAGAGCTTTGAATATTCTTAACATGCGGACATACAGACAGGCCATTTTGGCAGTGCTGAATCCTGTCAACACCCACTTGAACATTGGACTTGTAAAGTTTTTATCCAAGTTCAGTGAAAAGCTGAGTCATACATAATGGACTATTAACTAAAATAATTTTAATGGTCAAAATGTATTTATACAACAATTGTTAAAGTATTTATTTCCATGGCATTTTATAATATGCACTTTACGGCGAACTGTGATCTTCTGTCTGTATAAGTATTAGAGACTTTTTTTATGCATTGTGTATTAATCTTGCTTTGCAAAGATATTATTTAATTCGTTTTTTTAGGGCTTGCTTAGATGTGTAGGTATGCAGTGGAAAGGCACCGGCTCATGAAGTGGTGCAGGTTCAAACTATGCAGCAGCATTCCTTGTTTCAGCACACCCCTGACTTTGAAAGAAGTTTTGGACAATGTTGTAGAGGGCCATGGGGCAAGTAGGTTTTACTTGATCGAACTGTGGTTGTTGAGGTCTTATACTCCTGATGTCCTGCAGCCTAAATTACAATAGGATTCAGAGTAACTGGGCTAAGTAGCCCTTCTGCACTGGACTCTCAGGGTAAGCATGGTCCAACCAGTCCAAGGATCCTTGTTGATTGGCTAGCAGCAGCACTAAATCATTGTCCAGCCAAATACTCTGTTTTAGGTACAGAGTAGTATTTTATTTTATACCGCTGCAAGCACAAAGATATGGAGCAATTCATACCCACAACGCAGGCATGAAGTGTCTGGAGTTCCCAAGTGTCCTGTCCACAGGTACTCACAGTGGCAGCAGCTGAGTCAGCCACAGGTGGCTACACTCAGCTATTGGAGAGTCTCACTAACGGGCGAGCTCCTGAAGAGAGGCTCCTCTTGTGGGGTGTCTAGTTCCTCTTCCAGTGGATGGCCAGGGGTGGTTTGTTGTAACATGTGGCAGTCCTGTCTTGAGTAACTCACCTGGGTGGTGGTGCGCAGGTGCTACCAAGGGGTCCTCACTTCTCCGGCAGGAAGTGGCCTGTCCGGTTGCAGTTATTGATGCTTAGAGTGATGCCCCTCTTGAACACAGGGTCACTGTATCTCATTGCATACAGGTTCCTGACCCCTCTGCTCAGTAAACCCTTTCAAAGCTGCCACTCCTGGCATAGGTGGACATAGACTTGGCACTATATATGGGCTTTGGCCCACAGCTCAATTCATGTAGGCCCTCTCTTGGCATATATGGGTTGCATCACACCTCATGTAGGGAGTCCACATGACAAGGCTTTCCATTGGGCCTTGCTCCCTCCAATGCACTGCTCTTCCTCCCAAGGCACACTGGACTTGGCAAGCAGGTGCTTGTGGTCTTTAATTCCATGAATGGTAACCCCCCTCACCAAGCAGGAAAACTAGCAGGCCTTGCCTTCAACCCAGAGCTGGTCATAGACCAAAGTCTTCAGAGCTTTCTCCCTTCTCACACAGCCTGTTTGGATGCTTGGCAGATGACACATGTTTGGGGTCTCAAACCGCCTCCTTATTATCCATTTCCAGACAGCAAATGTGATTTAGAGTCTGAGTCTTTGAAGTTTTATGTTGAGGTTCTGCTTCTTTTGAAGTGTCCACTCTCTCCCTCTTGAAAATAAGTCAGTCACAGCAGGAGTGTCTCAAAAGCTCACAGTCCCATAGCACAGGCTATGGAATTGACTACAGTTCACACCTGGATGTCAGCCATAGTGATATGTGCATCAAAAAGGTTAGCCAAGGGCCCGCTGCTCTAGTCTTTAGGATTCTCTCATCAGCACCATCTTTCTTTCCTGAGATGTACCCTGGCCCCTTCCTTGTGACCTCTCACTTAATTACAGAGCACCCTTTGAAGAGTACGGGAAAGCCTGGCTCTCCCTCCCCCTAGTGTTTCCCACCCTGGCTTACAGAAATGCAGCAATACACAGATCTGTCTGGAGGGGGATTTCTCTACCTCTGCTCCATGTTTCACCATGCAGACCTGGGTCTCTCAAAATGGAACCCAGGGCCCTCCATGTATTGTACCATCACAGACACACACTTCCAGTGTATGCATATAGCCACACACTACAGTATCCTTCATGCTTTGTAACACTCACAGGTACACATACACCAAGCACATGCATTTTCCTGCATGCACTGAACAACATTATATCCTTCAGATACTGTACCAGGCACACATACATTTAACATAATAACATACACGCATTGTTCAGTATTACATTCTCCCTGTATATTCCCTGTGTGAGCCACACACACACACCCCTCCCCCAAACCTGCGCTTCACTTCACACTAAACAGATGATGGCCGAGGACGAGTTAAACACATGTAAGTGGAACTTTAGCATGAGTGCGCCAGTAGGCTAACTATAATGACACACACGAATAAGGACCTCTTAATTCCTACTGATCACTACATGGTAGGCTGCCAGCACTGCGCTCATCCTGCTCAACTCCTGGTGAAAGCAGTAGCCTTTCCTGCACTGAAGGTAGAGCTATGGGTGCCCCCTCCCAGTCAAACACGACCGCAATTCACGAGACAGGTCTATGTCATGGCACACATGCATGATCCAGGATTGCCTAGGACAAAAACTAAAGCAGCATTAAGGATGCAGACTTCAGTACAGCTGGGCAGAGGTGTACGTGGAGAACCATAGAAGAGACGTTTTCAACCCAATAACAGCAATGAAAGAACTGAAAGGAAGCCATTCAGGAGCTTATCTAAATCAGTTAACAGTCATCAGGCTTGCTAAAGGGAAGCTTTCAAGGATAGTATGGACGGAGAACAAAGGTAAACACCAAAGCTGAATGCAGGCAGTTACTCTATTAAATTTGCATTAAAAGAAGAATGGCCTTCCAGTTTGAGGTGGTCTGTATATCAGAAGCAAGGTACATACTAGCACTTTCACTTTGTCCTTTGCTTTGGGGTTCATAAGCAACTGTTACAGAGTGACCCAATTTGTGCACAAATTAAGATCCAATGTCCACAACCATGATTTCAGGAACTACATGAACACAACACATGTGGGATAAAGGCTTGCACTAGTGTGCAGGTTTTAGGAACTGATTTAAGTAGAATGAAATTAACAGTTTTTCTAAACCTTTTCACTGAGGTGCACATGACAGCTCAGTTGCGGACAGGTGAAATATCTCTATCAAAATTCAGGGTAACTTTTCCAGGAACCAAAAGGAATGGAGATTGGAGAAGGCCCAAGGTCTAGTTGTGTGTGCAGGCACAGTTCTGCCAACTATGCGTGAATCATCTCGGGATCCGCTAGAGAGAACGGTAGCTTTAGTATCCATTATCTCAGGCATGAAGGCCCAAAAAATAAATCAATAAAAAAATTAAAACAACTACAAAAAGAAAATTCGAACTAGGAAAAGAACTGAATCCCTTGGCCCTTCCCCCAGTTTATAACTTCTGAACTTCTAAGGAAACCCTGATTGCAGTGATTAGTCACTGCACTTTTTATGACTAGACCATTGTAGATGCAGTCTCCAAATTTAAAAATATCAAATATCTTTTAGTATCAATCTGCAGTGTCTAACTTACAGGAGAAATAGGTCACCTTTTGAAATAGGGTTTGGATACAATCAGGATTTATATAAAGCCAACACAAAAAATCGAATTGGGCTACGTATGTGAACTTTTTTATTTTTATTTGCGCAACAGCCAAAATACCACAGTAATTTAAGTGAAGCTATTTTATTGGAGTCAGTTTATTGGATTACGTTCCCCAGTTTTGTTCAAGTGTAGACTATGCAACAGCATTGATATGTTGCAAATTAAAAAAATATTAATAAAGAAAAAAGGAGTTTAACTTCTGGGAGAAATAAGCCATTGGATCTCTCTCTAATATTATCAATGTATTGTAGGAGAACAGCACCAGGAAGGCAGCCTGAAGCATCAGCTTGCAGTATATGGAAGATTATGACGAACAACCCTGAAAGTGTATCTCTTTTAAAGTCTAGAAAGTGTTTTGTTGATTGCGATTAAAAACACTTATCCTTTCATTTTTCTGGGATTGGCCATTCAGGAATAGCCTTCATTGTGAAGGGGTTCATCTCTATGCCAGATAGAAAGAAACAAATCTATCACAGGAAGGTAATATGTGTCAGGTGGGTAAAAAGAAATTAATTAGTGTTTTGCATAATATCTATGGTGTCTTAATTTCCCCCAAAACGTTCAAATATGCATTCTATGTGAATTCAGAGAACAGGAAAAGAGGAGGATGTCTTCCAGATACTTCACACCTGCCCTAGGTGCCACATAACATAGGGTTGGAAAGCTGCAGAGCAATGAAAAGCCAAATGCCATAACCAAGTACCTGCAGTGAGTGGCCAAATTGGGTCATCATTGCCATCTTCCATTTATCACCACTGTCATGCGAACCCCTCTGAAAACCAATCAAAAGATAGATGGGAGTGTTTTCAGGGTTGAGAACATGTTTAAGAGGTGGAGGGTGCAGGCCCTTTAAAGAATATTGTTAAGCCTCATACAAACTATAAAATAACTATGTTCAGTAGCACCCATTATTAGTATTTAGAAAACAGGAGCAACTCCAAGAGACGAAGAACGTCACATAAATCTTTTGATAAGACTACAGTCAAAAAATTATTTTAAGCGGAATTTCCCTTTTTCAGTGAGAGTGTGTGTGTACCCATATGATATCTGGGCACCGGGAATTAAGTCGATTTTGCAACCACTGATTCTAAAGAAGCTAATCTAACACTTGCTCATTGCTTCTAATAAATCAGTAGACCAACTCAGGAGAGCGGTCTGCCCTACCTCTATACTAGAAGACTTACCAGGGGACAACACATTACTACAGATGAACCATGTGTCTGAGAATGAGGAATGGAACTAGACGGTATACAATGTTAGTGTAACAAAGTCTGTCTGTCGCCTCCAATAAAGGATGGGATTGTGTTTAATAAGTGAAAACTTAGGGGGCTGCAACAGCAACAAAGAAACAGTCTAGTGATGTGTTTGGGCTACTGTCATCAGTATAGTCACAGATTGTTACAAAAGTGGTTCAGAGCTGTTCCATCTAGAGACTGATTATACTAACTTTTGTCTTTATTAAGGGAATGGATAACATTACCTACGTATAACACTGTTTTCAGTAGTTCATGAAAAATGTTACATAAGTCATACCATGAGCTTGTATCTGGGGCGGTAGGAAGGAGCATGTGAATCTACAGCATTACAAGCTGCAGACTGCTATTTACAGGTAAGCATTTTTTTCCCTTCTGCAGAATGTGCTACTGAAGATCACAGGCTTGAAACAAACTTAAGGACAGTTTGCCTGACCATTGCCTCTTGACAGACACAACTGTCCATACAATAATACTTGCTGAAAGACTGTCAATTTTCCAAGTGGAACATGCCCTATGCACAGAATGTAACCGGTTTGGTTTTGGGATAGCAAACCTGAATACACTTCACAACTCTTCTAGGTATGCCCACTATGGAAAGAGGTTTCCCTTAGTGGGGCTTGACAGAAGCTGCAAAGTGTTACTTTGTTTTCCTAAAAGATGTAGTATGGTCAATGTAAGAGGAGGGCTTTTAATGTGTACCGTATCTAAGGTCTTTTACATAGCCAACTGAGTTTAATGGAAAAAAATGGCAACTCAATAGTTTGGTTGACACAGAAAGGAGAGAGAACTTTAGGCAGAAAACAGTTTGTTCTACAGACAATTATGGACTTTAATAAAGGGCTCCTCTACAGGTATGGCTTGCAGTTTACAAACTCTACAAAGACAAGTGACTGCAAGGAGGACAGCTCAAATGATGGCTACGTGAGCCAGGAAATAATGATGCTGAGGTCCCATGAGGGGACTGGTGGCACTGTTGGAGGGATCATCCTTTTAAGGCCTTCCATAAAGGTTTAGGCGACTGGTATTTGGAGTACAGACTGATGTCTGTTTTTTTAAATAAGCTGCTACTTGGATCCCCATGGTAATATACACTAATCCTACATTCTGCAGGTAAAACGAGTATCCAATAATGTCTTGTACCACAGACACAGCAGTAGTGGACTAAATTTTCCTTTTCATTATGTAGTAAGCCATCAGTGTGCACTTACAGGCGTCCTTTAGAATTACTATACACTCTTCTTAGTTTGGGTATTCCCAATTGTTAGGACTCAGCTGCCAAATCGCAAGAGGCAGACCCCTTAGGTTGAAGTGCTGAAGCCAACTGTAATGTTTGAGAAGATCTGCTTGCAGCCTCTCCAAGTCCAGAGGCAGATGTCATATTGCCATTGCTAGAGGCTATTGGGTGACATCAGGTCTGCAGGAGTCATTCAAGAGGCTAAATTATACTTGATTTGATCAACACGGAGACCTAATCATTTCACTTAAGCCCTTCTTCAATATCAATTTTGCACTCTCAGGTCACACCCTTGCTCCTTTTACAGGTAACATAGAAAAATCAAATGAAAATATAACGCGACAAAAGACTCTGGCAGAATGCACTACACAGGTGTAAGAAATGAATGAACACTGCAGGCCCAAATCCAATGCCGACCGGGAAAAAGTGAAGAGTTTGCTTAAGGACACACTGAAATTAATAAACTGAAAGAATTGCAGCTAAAAGCTAACTGAAAGGCGAACTCCTGTTTAGCAAACATGAATGTATTTATGACTAACCACATAGGATCCCTGGCTTGTACTTTGTGTTGTGATATAGATTGTAAAACTGATTAGACAATGAATGCAGGAAATCTAAACAGCTCAAACTACACAGAGGTCTTAGGGTTATAATGATAAGGTACAAAAGGTACTAACATTCTATTTGCTGCAGAAATGTATGTATTCAAGAGTGTAGAATGGTTAGTTTGTTGAGCATTGCTAAAGCTACAAGTGAAGGATTTGCAGAAGATTAGCTTGGAGTTAAGGGGTTATAAGGTCACAGGTGTTCAAATGTTTGTCCGTATCCATCTATAACTGGCCAGTGAATCATTATTTATTGTCTTGCAATAAAGCATTGGGTGCGTTTGTACATAAGAGGCTGTCTGTGCCACAGCAACTTGAGACCGTCTGCCTGCCTGTGTGACAAGGGTCAATCTCCTTGACAAGGCAGTAACAGGCTGCCTTTCCATTGCCAAAGAGAAGTTTGTCTTTCTTTCCATTTTTCAAGTTTTAATTTACCCTGCAACAGTTGGCAAGCCAGCATAGGAGGTCTCATTCTTGTTTTCACCTGAATGCGGACATCGGAGGACACCTATCCCGCTGCACAGATTATTGTGCACCTTTGACTGGATGAGCAGACGCTGTGGTTTCTGAAGTTCTGTCTGTGCATGTGGGCTTGGAAAGAGTCTGGGGACTGTTGTCTTTTAAAGGTGAGGGCAAATGCAGACTAACGTTCCATTCTCTTTGTTTACTATACAACTTATTTTCTTTGGCAATGGTTAACACAGATGTAGACATACAGATTCGTAACAGAAAAAAGGGTATTGTATGCATGATGGTGTATATGTGTTGCACAATATCAGGAAAGGCGCTACATAACTGGTTCACTGGTTGTTCCTAGCAACGAGCTAGAAGTGGTCAATGTGGGTAATCTGAAATTCTGAGGGAGTCGAGTATGTGTTTCTTGCTGACATACCAAGGGACAGCTGAAAAGCTGATGTCACAATATTTTACCTCCAGATAAGACCTAAACACTCAAATTACTGTCTTGGACCTCATGTCTGGAAGTTTTTCTGTGGTCTGAGAGACGGATGGTTTGAAAAGGTTATCTACTCGGAGTGTGAAAAAAGTGACAAGGGGTGACCAGTTGCATTTACAGTTTTAGAACAGAATATTGTTAATTGGCAGCTGTATAACCGGTTAACTTGTTAATCCTAATGACGAATTAGACACAGTCACTTTGGGTAATTCGAAATTGGGGGTTGTCAATGCATGTCTAATGATGTGACAAAGAGGGACAGCTGCAAGGCTGATGATAAAATGTACCTCCAAGTACAATATGGACACTCAAATTACTACTCGATCTAATATCCAGAAGTCGCTCTATGGTCCGAAGGACGTAAAGTTTGAAATGTTTATTCTCTCTAGGTGCAGAGGGAAGTGACTAGGGTTGCTGGTTGAATTTACTGTTTAGATTTAAAAAAACATACAAATTCATAGTTAGGAAACAGTTGATGTGTTCATATTTTTATTTAGATGGTGAGTGTATGTGTGTGTGTGTGCGCGCATGAATGAAGTGAGAACTGTGTGATGTTAATGTGTAATGCTGCATAATGTTCTTTAATGTGCATTGTACAATTGACAAAGACGAAAATTATGATAACTTTTCCTGCCTTTAAAAAGAGGTGTAATATTTGAAGGTTACATTTAGATACATTGGGAGGTGAGTAATTATGGAGACTCCCTTAGCAGATATGCAGAACGTTTTCCTTCAAAATTAGAAAAATTTACAACTGATCTAAAGCCACTCAAAAACATATGTATCCCTGGCCAAAAGCATGGACATTCGATGATAAAATAATTGAGCATATTATTACATACCTTAGGAGTAAATATGAAGGAACCAAATTACAGAAAAGAGAAACTATTTTAGTCCTGTGGCAAGGATTTTGTGAAAGATGTATGTAGTTTCTAGCATCAAAGAACATATCCAAGGTTTAACATTACTATTTTTTTAATTATATGCCCCTGAAATATACTTTCAACAGGAATGGATTATCTTTTTTTCCCCCCAAACCTAAAATTCATGTTTTTCTAACCACTACTTTCTCCTGCCAAATCTGTTGTTCTGTTAGCAACCTCCTCAAGGCTAACTCTTATCCCCTTATTCTCAACTACCTCCATCTCTCCATTTGCCCCTCTCTGAACTCCACCCATATGGCATTTGTCGTCCCACCAAGAACATTCTCATCTTCAACATTTTACTTTTGAATTCTTCTGAATGTAGCTCTATTCAGATATTTCCCAGCATTCTGTACTGCCTCCCCAAGCTCTTCAGTTACTTCCTTGTTTCTGGCAATTACCCACAATGCTTCCAATATGCTATGGTATCTCCATCTCGAATGTTGTGGAAACAGATGGCTGACTAATCCTCCCACCTACTCAAAGGGAAATAAATTATGCAAAATTGCATTAGGTGTGTAAAAAGGTTGGGGAGGACCCAAAATGGCGGCCGGGATGGACGCCTGATTCGAGCGCCCCGTCCCGGGTTTGCTAAAAATATCCTGTAGGGCGCCCCCCGGAACCCCACTGATACACGGGGAGAGGTGGTGTGCCCAGGGCGGGCCGGAGCGTCTCGTGGGAGCTGAGCGCCAGCCGGATCGAGGCTGTTGCGCCGGGGTCTGCCCGCGAGGCCGGGAGTCGCAGGACGCGGCGCCTGGCCCGGGCAGGACTGGTGAGAGGGGGTGCTGGGCCGGCGGACCTGGACTCGCCTCCTCTCGGCAGCCCCCGCACTTGCCTGGATTGTTGGACAACCGGTGAGACCGGGGAGCCGGGGGCGCGGGGCTCCGCCCTCGCTCTGCCGGCCGGGGCTCTCCTCGCCAGACCGAAACACGGGAGCAGCGATCAGCGCTCCCGCAACGAGACAAGGCGCCCGCGGGGGCGACGACGTGGGCCCAGGCCTGGGACACTACGCCGGTCTGGATTGCGCCTCGGCAGGGGAGGAGCGAGCCCTTCGCCGGGCCGGGCAGATTCACCTGCCCGTGAAGCGGGACGGACTGTGGCTCTCGGCCCGAGGCGGGGGCAGAAACGTGTTGAGCCAGAAACTGCAGGACAGCGAGGTGAGGGGGAGGCCTGCCAGGGGGGGCTCGGCTTTCACCAGAAATTTCCCCCCCCCTCGCTTCTTTCTATGCCGCCCGTTGGCTTCAAAATGGCGGCGCACGGCACCCGAGCACTGGTGGTGGTCCTTTCGCAGAGCATTGCACAGGGGCCCCACTGACCTCGCCCCGAAGGGCCGCTTCGGGACGGCGGCAGGCCTGGCCTGAGAGCGGGGGGGCCACACCTGGGTCCCATTGCTTAGCCGCGAAAGGGAGGAAACTGGCTGCTCTTTGTCCCCTCGGATCTCTGCCGGTGGCAGCAAGAGTGGACGCGGAGCCCGCCTGGGGGTCAGTCACCCGCTCCCCTCTATTGACTCACTTTGCTGTGCTCCCCTTCTCTGCCTTCTGCCGCGCCCCCCCTCCTCCCTGGTAGCACTGCTGCTGCCTGACTCCGTCGCTGCCCATGGGGGGACCGGCATCCCAACTTAATGCATATGGGACTCAACCCTGCAAGGGGTGCAACACATAATCCTGGGCCGACCCAACGCCGAGATGGACGGGTGAGTTGGCTGCCACCGCACCACCCCGCGAGCACACAGCCGTACGAACTGGTCACTCAAAAGCTAAGAATAAGTTCCCTCTTAGCTCTATTAGCCAACGTCAAACTGGGAGCGTAAAAAAGCGCACGTCACACCGAAAACAAAAGGCAAAAGGCCAGACCGACAAGAGGATAACGCCAAGCCGAGCGCAACGACACCCCACAAGGCACTCACCAGGCAGCCACAATGGCTGGCAGGTCCAAATCATCCAAGAACCTGGACCGCAACACTCTTGGAGCAACACCCAATGACCAGCAGACAAACCCGTCCCTACAGTCATTAGAAAATACTCTCATGTCGCACTCTGTACAGTTTGAGAAAGTACTACAGGCGATCATGGATACTAAATCCTCCTTGGAAAACAGAATAGATGCAGTCTCACAAGACCTGAATCTCTTACGAGTGGACCACCGTAAATTGGCGGAAAGAGTGAAAACGGCTGAAGAAGGGCTCTCCGATCTAACCCCTATGGCTCAAGACAATCAAAAAAAGATCCAGCGCCTAGACGCAGAGCTGAAAGTGCTCCGGAGGAGATCGGAGGAGTCTGAGAGTAGGGCACGTCGCAACAACGTGCGCTTCCTGGGGTTTCCAGAAAATATGCGGCAACCAGACTCGGAAATATCCCTGGAACAATGGCTAATCAAGGAGGTGTTAAACGGAGCTCCATCCAAGTTCTTCTCCGTGGAACGGGCGTACAGAATCCCGGGCAGACCTCTGGCCCCAGGCCAATCGCCTAGACCACTGATCGCTAGATTTCTAAACTACAGGGACCGAGACGCAATTTTACAACAGTTCCGCAACAAAGGCCCATATAAGTACGAGGACTCGACCGTCAATGCATATCCGGGCTTTACACAGGAGGTGCAGAGTCAACGTAACTCCTATGTTAAAATCAAGCAGCGTCTGCGTGAACATAACATTAAGTACGCTTTGTTGTTCCCTGCAAAACTAAGAGTGGTATCGGAGGACCGCACCCACATATTCACCACTCCCGAGGACGCTTGGATATGGCTGCATGCCAAGGGCCTCGCCCGCCCCCGGGAAGATGCGGAAATAGAGGTGGAATGGCTAACCTCAGCCTCAAGAAAGCGGTCCAGGAGGCACACCAGGGGCCAACCTAACGATCAACAAGTAGCAGAAGAAAGAGCAAGAGTACTGAAAGAGATTCCCTTACTCATGCAAAGCAACTTCGCGACTGCTAGGAAGCCCCTCGAGATGGGCACGGACTCGGACACGGCCAGCTCCGTATCCACAATAAACAGGAGAGCTAGGTGGACTGAGGGTCACCTCCAGATCCGCGGACGAACTTTAATCACACACAACTGTCCCGCCTGCCCGCGCAAAAGAGCCACATCTGGTAGATATGATAACTCCACCACGGAAATCCAATCGGATACGGGTTTTTTCACACACTTACGGGTTTAGTAGTTTCACACAAGTTGTTAGAAGGGTTGGGGATCCATTTGGGGTGGTTGGGGTTAGTAATCTAGTGAAAATGCACGTGCCGGATTCACTCAAAACACAGGGAACACTGCTGCACACGTCCCCCTTAACAAACAGCTCTTCCAGAGGGGCAGTGACCAGGAGGGCCAAGCTCAAGGACAGGAACCCAAGCACAGAGATATATCTCATAAACCCTCATGGCGCCTCACGGGAGAAGTAACAAAAACCAGTATGTCATAGTAACATGGAATGTGAAGGGCCTGGGAGCGCCGAGTAAACGGTCCAGAGTGCACGCACGCCTTAGGCGACTAGGAGTACACATTGCTATTTTACAAGAGACACATATGCTGTAGGCGTGCTTGCGGGAGCTACGCGTGAGGTGGGGAGGCCTGTTGATAGGCACTACGTACTACGTACTCCGCTTTCGCGGGAGGGGAGCGGGGGGGGGTGTTGATCTGGATCGCAGCTGGGGTCCCATTCCTCCTATCGGCACACAAAATAGACCAGGCAGGCAGATACGTGGTAGTGGAAGGCCAGTTGGATGGCAGACAGTTAGCTGTAGTCGGTATATATGCTCCAAACAGCGGGATTGTAGGTTTCCTGGGCACTCTCACGCCGACACTATTGACAAATCCAATGGCTCTGGCCCTCTGGGGCGGAGACTTCAATAGCACACCAACTGTAACACTGGACAGATACCACGCCCAAGCGAGCTTGATAGTAAATAGGAAAACCCCAGGTCCCTTTCAGCTATGGGCAGGCGATATGAGGCTATACGACATATGGCGCTTAGGTCATCCGCAACAGAGGGAATACTCATTCTACTCAGCCCCACACAAAACCCACACCAGAATAGGTATAATATGGGGCACCCAGGACATAGGAGCACTGGTCAGTGAGTCAGAATACCTAGCGAAGACACTGTCGGACCACGCACCACTGAGAGTAACACTGGACTGGGGTAGGACACGCCAGGCGATCCTCTCCCCGCTATTATTTGCTATAGGAATTGAACCATCAGTGGCAAGAGTACGCTCCATGGAACAAAGCTGGGGAATAGTCAGGAACGGGATCCATCATGCAATCTCGCTATATGCAGATGATGCCTTAATATATATCCGGAAAGGTAACGAGGTGGTACCCTCAGTAATGTCACAACTGTCTGAGTTCGGAGACCTGTCAGGTCTAGTGGTAAACTGGGAAAAGTCATGCACGTTCCCGCTAGTAAAGTGGTCACCTGAAAGACAGGGGGCCGCCCCGCTGGGGCGTCTGAAATGGTGCTTTGAAACATTTAAATACCCCGGGATAAATATATACCATAACACAGAAGATCTCAGAGACGGGAATTTGGGGAGGGCGCTGGCCTCCATAAAAGGCTCGCTGCAATTTTGGAACAAGCTACCGCTTTCGCCGCCAGGGAAGGTGGCGATCGCGAACATGCTGTTATACTATTTTGCGGCCTTGCCGATCATTAGCCCCAAAAGCTTCTTTGGTAATTTGAATACAGCGCTGCTGCAACTCATCTGGGGCGGGGGCAGAGCGCGAGTGGCTCTAACCGCTCTGCAACGACCAGTGGACGTCGGTGGCCTGGGAGCCCCCAACTTCGAATGCTACTACGCAGCTGCACAGCTGCAGTGGGTTCAGAATTGGATCCACAGACCGGCGCTGGCAGAATCCGTGCGGCTGGAGCCCTGGTTAAAAGGGACTTCCCTGCTAAGGTGGCTGGCATCCAAACGTCCCAAGGTGGAATCTGTTAATCCACTGCTGGCAGTGGCGCATGAATGCTGGGCTAAATATGTACAAAGTGGGGGCAACATGCTTCCCTACTCCCCGTACATCCCGCTGGACCACCTCCCGGGGTGGACCGGGGCTGGTACGCAATCGTCGACTGCGTGGTCAGAGGCAGGCGTACAGACAGTGGGCGACTGCTTTGAAGACGGCAAGCTAATGTCGTTCGAGGCCATACAGGCCCTCACCGAGGTGAACCCCGGCAAATTTCTGGCATACCACGCCATTTGCCATGCAATTAAAAAAACGTGGGGGGCAGGTACCTCAGAACCAGATTCCTCCCCTGTAATTCATCATATCCTACAATATGATGGCCAAATAAAAGTAACATCAAGCCTGTACAAAATCCTTAACAAGCCCCCCGAGCCGCATATGGAGAGGGCTAGGGAGAGATGGAACACCGTTCTCCCTGACCCGATCCCACAAGCAGAATGGCCGAAAGCTCTATCATGCCCGAGGAGTGTCAAGGAACCCCAGATTTAGGTACACCCAGTTCAACTTCACACATCAAACATATTTGTCCCCAGCCAGGATAAAGCGAATGTTCCCCGACTTGGAGCCGTCATGCCCTAGATGTAAAGCGCCATCAGCACACTTCTACCACATGGTCTGGGAGTGCCCTAGCATACAAAAAGCATGGACGGAAGTGGTTCAAGAGATCTCTGAACGGACGGGTCTTGAATTGGCAGTGGACCCAAAGTCCTGGCTATTGGGGCCGAGGTCAAGATCTAAAAAACAAAGACACTTGCACAAATTTGTAGACCTAGCCTGGTTGATGTATAAAAGACTGATAGACACTACGCTGGGCCCGCACGGAGTACCAGGTACTAAAGAAGCTGGCGCAAGAGGGTCAACAACACACAGGGTGCGTCGACTGGGAAACATTGGTAACCAAACTGGAGGCCAAAAACGATGATAAGCCCCCATGAACCGGGGAATATACATAATGAAAACACGCACATCACAAATCCGCCTGCGCACCCTCCCCCCCCCCCCCCCACAGAAGCACAACTCGACGCGCGGCCCACCACCACCGAACAGGCTCGGTCACCCCCCCCCGCACTGACAGCTGACTAGCTCACCAGCGCAAGAATATCTATAACACATAGGGTAAACACTTAACCTCCGTCACCACCTGCTGTAATCAAGCCCATGCAAGGCCACTACTAGGCGACACTTGGGATAGGATCAGCAGTAAAGGGTCCACACTGGTCTCGCGTGCACACCCCATCAGCTACCCAACACACGCTAAAGTTTCCAGCCAATGCAGCAAGTAATGATACTGAATGTTAGGTAGTGTTCCGAGACGTGTCTAAGTGTGGGGTTTGGGGTTTTTGTATGTTTCCTACGCAGATAAATGGGATCCTGTTGTTGACAAATGTATAGCTTGTAACGTATATCTGAAATATAAAATCAATAAATTTTTTTTTTTTTTTAAATGTGTGTAAAAAGGTTTTGAACAACCTTGGATGCCAGATTTCTAGGAGGAGGATTGTTCATATCGAAAGGCTACTCAAGAGACTGACAGGCAACTCGTGCGAGAAGAAAATGCCTCGCCCAGAGACACTTCAGTCTTGAACCATTATTCCAGGTTAAAAAAAATCATGCAAAGTTTTTACTTCTACAAAATGATGAAAATTGTGGACATGTTGCTTCATGCAAAAACAAAAAAAAAAACAACAACAAAAAAACGAGCATTATGTATGGTAATTGTTAGAAATGTTGTCTCTAGTTGCCAGTGGTTTGCAACCTGTCCATATTCACACATACATAATATGTCAGCAAGTGGCATCTTAGGCATGCTTGTGTATAGAGAGAAAGGGGGGTTACAATTTATAAAAAGATTTTGCCTAAAATTATACACCTCATAGAAGAAAGAGGAGATTATTATAAACATGTTTGGGAAAAGTAACTTTAGCAAAAGATCCTTGGAAAACGATTCTATCACAAGGAACACTTTCTTTGTATCTTGGAACAAGTGGTGTCCTTTTCATACTTAGAAATGATCAGTTCACACTCTAGGTTAGAGGTGACAAGTTTAATTTCAGCACGTTTCTGGCAAACCACATGCTAGGCGCTTTATTACTTTGGGTGTGCAACTTGTGAGAGCAGAAATAATAGCTAGGGTAATAGTTGTGCTCAAGTGGTCACAGATGCTGGGTCAGTTGTGTCCGGTTTTAAGGTTTTAGCTTTGATGTCCGTTGACTCAAACTTCTATAAGGATCTTCTGTTTTTGAAGTGCATGTAAAGAATTGAGGGATGATTGAAGTGCATGTGGTGGCTGTGTAAAGAATGTTTATCAGGTTGGGCAAGATGAGGAAAAGGGTTGACTATGTTTACAGAAGCACGGCTAGATTAAAGATTGAGGTTGTACATGAAGGTAAGTTCAAGCATATGCTCAGCTGTATCTCACTGCTAACTTAGTTGTTGGACAATACATGCTAGTTTCTCAGTGGGGTCTGTTTAAGATTTTTAAAATCAAGCCTTCCGACCAATAAACTGAAGTAGTTTAGGATAATAGTTCTGCTAGCCTTGGTCAGACGAGGTAGTCCGTTCTTCCATGAAATTGCAGATCTGACATGGAGCGATAAGACCATCACGTGGGATAGTGGAGCTTTCTCTAAAACATATCTCTGTGAGGTCAACTATGTGGCATTTGGAATGATATACAAGGTTGTTGCTAGTTTAATGTGAATTCCAGGGCCGAGCCAGTATTATTGAGGTTGGTCACTCTAAATTAAATTGGAATCATCAGGTGCTCAGGGAGTAAAACATTTTGTGTGAATCCAGAGGTAGGGGTGGTTGGGGTTGGTGATAAAACGACAGAAGGTATTGTGAGTGGATCGTCTGGGGAATGATGCTGACCGAGGTTTTGACAGGTAGGTATTAGGTTTGAGCTGATATTCTGATGTGTTCAAAGACCTTCTTGACTGTCAGGAAACTAAAGGGATTGGCGAGAAACATGACAGTTCTGCTGATGAAGAGGTTAGCTTTCTGAAATTATCCAGCTAATGCGTTATCAAATCTCCTGCTCCCCCTTTACATGGCAACTGTCTTTCTCATGGCAAGTTTTGTCCAGAATGCATGGACTATTACACAAGATTGTGTGAGAAGGTGGTTAGTCCTAGTGATCTTCGTGTTAAGGCTAATGTAGACATTCGCCAGAAAGATTTCAGTGGCTGCTCACGTTAGATTTTTAGTCTCTTACTTGCATTTATAGACCATCTAAGTGTGGATAGAGGACAGTGAAGTTTCAAGGACCAGAGCCTAAGAGATTTGTTTATATCCTTCTGAGGTTTCCATGTGCTGATGTCATAATGGTTGCATTCACAAGTCTTTCGGCTTAGATGGGTGGAGTTCTTACTCTGTCTGGGTCAAGGTGGGGCCTGGGTAGGAATAAGGTTGTTTTGAGCACTATATTTTGTTGTTGCTGCGGACACCATCAAATGAATGCATTTCCAGGTGTGCAGAGGTCTGGGTCTGCAGCTCCCATGTTTGAAAGGTGCAAGGGAATTCATACAGTTTGCACTGGCTGAATCTTGGCTGGTAGCAGTATGGGTGAATAGTGGTGTTAAGACTGCTTCAATCACTGGGTGCCAATATGTCTTGCTGTAGAGGATGCTGGGTGAGGGATTAGAGGATCATGACAGTTAATGGGGGAAATAGGCTAATTCATTCGGAGTTTAAGTTTCCATAGACCGTGATCCTGGAGGCCAGTAAACCCCACACCAATTTTCAATTGGAAAAACATTCACGCAACAGGGCTGCAGGTTGGTCTGTTCATCTCCTATGGGTTATGTCAACCTACACAAGCTGGCAAATATTTTGACTCAGGCGAGTGTGGAAAGAACAAATATATAACCAACAACACTGAAATGTACCTAGTGTGCACAACCTTCATTTTTAATAGATTTCAAGAATTCATTCAAACTTGTAAATTGTTTTTTTGTGTGCTATCTGGGAGCACGCTCAGTTCTAAAGTACAAAGTTTCATCAATTACCATGCTCCTTGTTACATAGCATTGTCATACAAACGCACTGCTGTATAGAGCTGATATAATACTTAAAATGTAATCAGTGTTGTACAATTTCCTTCTACAAATCTATTCCCTAATCTCTCTTCTGTGAGTGTACAAGTGCTCTTAGTGTACAGTTGGGTGATGGGAGGGAGAAAGGAACAATAAAAACAGTCAAATCTCTTGTAATATTTATATGTCTTCTGTTTCTCTTTTCCGTACCTTCCTCTCCGGTGTACTTTTCATATAGGTACACAATTGTGGCAAGAACACCCAACTATAAACTCATTTTTTTTGTGAGATTATATATTACCCTACTGGTGATAGACAGTAGGTAAGGAAAATGTCACTTACCCAGTAAGTACATCTGTTCGTGGCATGTTCCGCTGCAGATTCACATGCTGTGCACAGGTCCTGCCATCTAGTGTTGGGCTCAGAGTGTTACAAGTTGTTTTTCTTTGAAGAAGTCTTTTCGCGTCACAGGACCGAGTGACTCCTCCTTTTCGTCTCCATTGCGCATGGTCATCGACTCCATCTTAGATTGTTTTCCCGCGGATGGTAAGGTAGGAGTGATAAAGTATAAAGAAAGAGATGTCCATGCAATGGAATAAAGATGTATATACATATGTACAAATTTTAAATGTAACAAACGGCTACAGGCTCCCGGGGAGGAGGTAGGGCGCATGTGAATCTGCAGCGGAACATGCCACGAACAGATGTACACTGGGTAAGTGGCATTTTCCATTCAATGGCATGGGTAGCTGCAGATACACATGCTATGAATAGACTACAAAGCAGTTCTCCTCCCCTAAGTGGTGGTCAGCCCGTAGAAGTTGAAGTTGTTTGAAATAGTGTTCTTAGTACAGCCTGTCCTACTGTGGCCTGTTGTGTTGCTAACACATCTACAATCTAATGATTGGTAAATGTATGAGGTGTTGACCAAGTGGCTGCTTTGCAGATTTCTGTCATTGGTATATTTCCTAGAAAGGCCATTGTTGCTCCTTTTTTCCTAGTGGAATGAGCTTTTGGTGTAATTAACAGCTGTCTTTTAGCCTTTAGGTAGCAAGTTTGGATACATTTCACTATCCATCTGGCTATGCCTTGTTTTGATATAGGATTACCAGTATGGGGTTTTTGGAATGCGACGAACAACTGTTTAGTTTTCCTAAATGATTTTGTTCTGTCAATTTAATACATAAAATCTCTCTTAATATCTAATTTATGTAGTGCTCTTTCTGCCACTGAGTCTGGCTGTGGGAAGAAGACTGGAAGTTCCACTGTTTGATTTAAATGAAACGGTGAGATGACTTTTGGTAGAAATTTAGGGTTTGTGCGAAGTACAACCTTATGTTTGTGTACTTGTATAAAGGGTTGTTCAATAGTGAATGCTTGTATTTCACTAACTCTCCGTAATGAAGTGATTGCCACTAGAAATGCTACTTTCCAAGTTAGAAATTGAATCTGACATGAGTGCATGGGTTCAAAGGGTGGACCCATGAGTCGTGTGAGTACAATGTTAAGATTCCATGAGGGTACTGGTGGCATTCTTGGAGATATGATTCGTTTTAGACCCTCCATGAAAGCTTTGATGACTGGCACCCTAAATAGAGATTTGGTTTGTTTTGTTTGCAAATAAGCAGAAATTGCTGTGAGATGTATCTTGATGGATGAAAAAGCTAAATTTGCTTTTTATAGGTGGAGTAAATAACTTACAATGTCTTGTATGGTTGTGTCTAAGGGTGTTATGTGTTTTGCTTGACAGTAGAAAACAAATATTTTCCATTTGTTTGCATAACACTGCCTGGTGGTGGGTTTTCTTGCTTGTTTAATCACTTCCATACATTCTGGTGGAAGATTTAGATATCCAAACTCTAGGATTTCAGGAGCCAGATTGCCAGATTGAGCATCGCTGGATTGGGGTGTCTGATCTGTTGTTTGTTTTGTGTCAACAGGTCTGGTCTGTTTGGTAGTTTGACGTGTGGTACTACTGGCAGGTCTAGCAATGTGGTGTACCATGGTTGACGTGCCCACGTTGGTGCTATAAGTATGAGTTTGAGTTTGTTTTGACGCAGTTTGTTGACCAAAAATGGAATGAGCAGGAGAGGGGGAAAAGCATAAGCAAATATCCCTGACCAGTTGATCCATAGAGCATTGCCCTTGGATAGAGGGTGTGGGTACCTGGACGCAAAGATTCGGCATTTTGCGTTGTGGTTGGTGGCGAACAGATCTATGTCTGGTGTCCCCCACTGACTAAAGTATTTGTGAAGTACTTGGGGGTGAATTTCCCACTCGTGGGTTTGTTGGTGATCTCGACTGAGGTCGTCTGCCAATTGATTGTGAATTCCTGGAATGTATTGAGCTACCAGGTGTATGTTGTTGTGAATCGCCCAATGCCAAATTGTTTGTGCTAGAAGGCAAAGTTGTGATGAGTGGGTTCCTCCCTTTTTGTTTAGGTAGTACATTGTTGTCATATTGTCTGTTCTGACAAGAATGTGTTTGTTAGCAAGAAGAGGCTGAAAGGCTCTTAGTGCTAGGGACACTGCTAGCAGTTTTAAGTGATTTATGTGAAATTGTTTCTGTTTGTTGTCCCATTGTCCCTGAATATTGTGATTGTTGAGGTGTGCCCCCCATCCAATCATTGATGCATCTGTTGTGAGAATGGCGTGAGGCACAGGGTCTTGAAATGGCCGCCTTTTGTTTAAATTTGTGGGATTCGACCACTGAAGCGAAATGTGTGTTTGGCTGTCTATCAACACTGGATCTTGGAGATGACCATGTGCCTGCAACCATTGATTTGTGAGGCACTGTTGTAAGGGCCGCATGTGTAACCTTGCGTTTGGGACAATGGCGATGCATGATACCATCATACCCAACAGTTTCATGACAAAACGGACAGTGTAGTGTTGGTTTGGCTGATTTTTTGGCAATATGGTGTAGAACGATTGCACTCTTTGTGGGCTTGCAAGCACTTTTTGGGTGTTTAATGTAGCCCTTAAGTACTGCTGAATTTGTGATGGTTGCATGTGTGACTTTTGGTAATTTACTGAGAACCCTAGTGTGGGTAGGGTGTTTATTACATAACGTGTGTGATGTTGGCACTGTTTTTGAGTGTTGGCTTTTATTAGCCAATCGTCGCGATATGGGAATACATGCATATGTTGTCTTCTTATGTATGCTGCGACTACGGCAAGGCATTTTGTAAATACTCTGGGAGCTGTTGTTATCCCAAAGGGTAATACTGTGAACTGGTAATGTTTTCCTTGTATAACAAATCTGAGATATTTTCTGTGAGCTGGATGGATGGGTATGTGAAAATACACATCTTTTAGATCCAGTGTTGCCATAAATGCTTCCTGTTGTAGCAGTGGGACTATATCTTGTAGCGTTACCATGTGAAAGTGTTCTGATCGGATATAGAGGTTGAGTCCTGAGATCTAATATTGGTCTTTATGTTTTGTCCTTTTTGGGAATAAGGAAGTACAAGGAGTAAACCCCTATGGGGATTTTGCAATTTTTTAATACAACAGCTGAACAGATTTAAATCAAATGTGTCAGAAAGGTATAGGAAGATCCAGAAAGATCTTTTTGTTATTCAGTGCTAATCTGTTCAGGATGAGGATCCTCTTTGGATTTGTGGGTACCGGCCACCTGTGGATCTGAAACCCAAATGGGATGAAAAAAAAAACTCACTCATTCACTCCATACCCTTGCCTTGCATGGCTGAAGGCCATTTGCAGCATGGGGTTGGATCATATGGGGGGTTTGGCCACAGGCCCTGCGGCCAAACCCCACCACACACGGCTGAAGACAGTGTGCGGCAGTGGATGAAGTAACATCTGGTATTTATATGGTATTTTAAATTTAAAAAATAAATAAATAAATAAATAACACCTAGAAATTCACTGAAAAAAAACAAAGGTTACAGAGACGTTTTAGTTGGGTTCATGTTTTACCCACAAAAAAAAATCGTAGAAATTCACCAGTTATTATACTTAACTGAAGAAACCATAACTTGTGCCAGGAAGTAACTTTAGGCTACGAGTTATAATTATTCCTGGTGAATTTCAATGGGTTTGTGTGGGTAAAACGTGAACCTAACTATAACATCTCTGTAACCTTTGTATTTTGAATATAAACGTGTGTGTGTGTGTGTGTGTGTATATATATATATATATATATTTTATATATATATATATGGAAAATGTCACTTACCCAGTGTACATCTGTTTGTGGCATGCTCTACTGCAGATTCACATGCTGTGCATTATACTTCTGCCATCTAGTGTTAGGCTCGGAGTGTTACAAGTTGTTTTTCTTCGAAGAAGCGTTTGAGTCACGGGATCGAGTGACTCCCCATCATCGGTTCCATTTCGCATGGGCATCGACTCCATGTTAGATTGTTTTCCCGCAGAGGGTAGGGTAGGAGTGTTATAGTATATGGGTGATAGAGAAAAAGAGATGTCCATGCTAATGCAAAAATCTCTCTCACATACATACACACACACACATATATATATATATATATATATATATATATACATACACACACACACATATGTACAAGTGTTGTTAACTTAAACGACTGCAGGCTCCCGGGGAGGTGGGAGGGTGCATGTGAATCTGCAGCGGAACATGCCACGAACAGATGTACACTGGGTAAGTGACATTTGCCGTTTGGTGGCATGTGTAGCTGCAGATACACATGCTGTGCATAGACTTCAAAGCAGTCTGTCCTCCCATAAATGCTGTGGTTAGCCTGTAGGAGTTGAAGTTGTTTGAAATAAAGTTCTGAGTACAGCTTGACCTACTGTGGTGTGCTGTGTTGCTACAAATCTACACAGTAGTGTTTAGTGAATGTATGTGGTGTTGACCAAGTAGCTGCTTTACATATTTCAGACATTGGTATATTTCCTAAAAAAGCCATTGTAGCACCTTTTTTCCTTGTAGAATGTGCTTTAGAAGTAAGAGTTGTCTTTTGGCTTTAATGTAGCATATTTGGATGCATTTTACAATCCATTTTGCTAATCCCTGTTTTGAAATGGGGTTACCTGTATGAGGTTTTTGAAAAGCTACAAACAGTTGTTTAGTTTTCCTTAACGGTTTTGATCTATGCAGTATATTAGTGCTCTTTTAATGTCTAATGTATGTAGAGCTCTTTCTGCCACAGAATCTGGCTGTGGGAAGAAGACTGGTAATTCCACTGTTTGATTTATATGAAAAGGTGATACTATTTTTGGAAGAAATTTGGTGTTTGTTCTTAGTACAACTTTACGTTTGTGTACTTGTATGAACGGTTCTTCAATAGTGAAGGCTTGAATTTCAATGACTCTTCGCAACAATGCAATTGCGACTAGGAAGGCAACCTTCCATGTTAAGAACTGCATTTGACTTGAGTGCATAGGTTCAAATGGTGGGCCCGTAAGTCACGTAAGGACTATGTTTAAGTTCCAAGACAGAACTGGAGGTGTCCTGGGTGAAATGATGCGTTTTAAGCCTTCCATGAAAGCTTCAATAACAGGAACTCTAAATAAAGAGCTGTGCTGTAGATTTTGTAAATATGCTAAAATTGCCGTAAGATGTATTCTTATGGAAGAGAATGCTAAATTTGATTTCTGTAAATAGCATACAATATCTTGTATTGATGCTGTAAGGGAGCAATCTGTTTAGATTGACAGTAATATACAAATCTTTTCCATTTGTTAGCATAGCACTGTTTAGTAGTGGGTTTTCTTTCTTGCTTAATCACGTCCATACATTCTGATGGTAGTTGTAAACACCCAAACTCTATGATCTCAGGAGCCAAATCGCCAGATTGAGTGTCTTGGGATTTGGGTGCCTGATCTGCCCTTTGTTTTGTGTCAACAGGTCTGGCCTGTTTGGGAGTTTGGAGTGTGGTACTACTGACAGGTCTAACAATGTTATGTACCACGGTTGACGGGCCCACGTTGGTGCTATGAGTATCATAGAGTGTGCTTTGACGCAATTTGTTGACTACAAATGGAATGAGTGGGAGAGGGGGGGGGAAAAGCGTAAGCAAATATCCCTGACCAATTGATCCATAGAGCATTGCCCTTGGATAGGGGATGTGGGTGTCTGGATGCGAAGTTTGGGCATTTTGCATTTTCGCTTGTGGCAAACAGATCTGTGTTTGGTGTTCCCCATTGTTGAAAGTATTTTTGAAGTACTTGAGGGTGAATCTCCCACTTGTGTGTTTGTTGATGATTTCTGCTGAGAACATCTGCCAATTGGTTGTGTATCCCTGGAATGTATTGTGCTACCAGGTGAATTTGGTTGTGTATTGCCCATTTCCAAATTTTTTGAGCTAGGAGGGAACGTTGGGACGAATGTGTACCTCCTTGCTTGTTTAGGTAATACATGGTTGTCATGTTGTTTGTTTTGATCAGGACATTCTTCTGAGTGAGAAGAGGCTGAAAAGCTTTGAGTGCTAGGAAGACAGCTAACAACTCTAAGTGATTTATGTGCAGCTGTCTGTGGTCGGCATCCCATTGTCCTTGGATGTTGTGATTGGTTGGGGAGCTCACCTCAACATTCATTGATGCATCTGTTGTAATTATGGTCTGAGGCACAGGGTCTTGAAATGGCCGCCCTTTGTTTAGATTTGTGGAATTCCACCACTGAAGGTGCATGCATGTTTGGCGATCAATCAACACTGTATCTTGAAGCTGACCCTCTGCCTGTGACCACTGTTGTGCAAGGCACTGTTATAAGGTCTGCATGTTTAGTCTTGCGTCTGGAACAATTGCAATACATGATGCCATCATCCCTAAAATCTTCAGGACAAATCTCACAGTGTACTGTTGATTTGTCTGTATCTGTGTGATTATGTGTTGGAATGCTTGTATTCTTTGCATATTTGGACGTGCTAGCGCCTCTTGAGTATTTAGTATTGCACCACGATACTGTTGTATATGTGCAGGTTGTAGATGCAATTTTTGGTAATTTATTGAGAACCCTAGCGTGTGCAGAGTTTGTATCACGTAATGCGTATGGTTTTGACACTGCGTATGACTGTTTGATTTTATTGGCCAATCGTCTAGATATGGAAAGACATGTATATGTTGTCTTCTTAGGTAGGCTGCGACTACTGATAAGCACTTTGTGAATACCCTTGGTGCTGTTGTTATTCCAAAGGGTAACACTTCGAACTGATAGTGCTTTCCTTGAATGACAAACCTGAGATATTTTCTGTGTGCAGGATGGATGGGTATATGAAAGTATGCATCCTTGAGGTCTAATGTTGCCATGAAATCGTGTTTTTGGAGTAGTGGGATAACATCTTGAAGAGTTACCATGTGAAAATGATCTGACAGGATGTAAAGATTGAGGGTCCTGAGATCTAATATTGGTCCAAGGGTGCCATCTTTTTTGGGAATAAGGAAGTATAGAGAATAAACTCCTGTCCCAACTTGATCTTGTGGGACGGCTCCTATTGCTTGAGTAATAGAGATTTGACTTCTTCATGTAACAGTTGTATGTGTTCTGTGGATAGTTTGTGTTGTTTTGGTGGAATGTTTGGAGGAGTTTGTATCAATTGTAGGCAATAACCATTGTGGATAATTGATAGAACCCAATTGTCTGTGGTAATGTTTCGCCAATTGGGGTGGAACTGTTGCAGTTTCCCCCCCACAGGAGAGGTGTGGAGTGGGATAAGCCAAGTCACTGCTTATGGTGCTGTGGCATTTGTTGAGAAGTTGGAAACCTCCCTCTACTTTTGCCCCCTATATGACCACCTCGTTGGTATTGTGGTTGGTAGGTTGGTTTTGCCTGCGATATGGATGCCTCTGCTGTTTGGGCTCTAAATCCACCTCTAAACTGAGGTTCCCGAAAGGATCCCCTGTATGGTGTGGTGTACAGTACACCCATAGCTTTTGCGGTGTTTGAATCTTTGTGCAATTTCTCAATTGCAGTGTCAACTACTGGGCCGAAAAGTTGTTTTTTATTGATTGGCATATTTAACGCCGCTTGTTGGATTTTGGGTTTAAATCCCGAGGACCTGAGCCATGCATGCCTCCTTATTGTCACAGCAGTGTTGACACTCCTGGCAGCTGTGTCTGCTGCGACTAGGGCAGACCTAATCTGATTATTGGTGATGGCTTGCCCTTCCTCCACTATTTGATGTGCCCTTTTTTTATGTTCCTTGGGGAGATGCTGAATTATGTCTTGCATCTCATCCAAATGTTGTATCTAGCCAACAACGCCAGTGAGTTGGCTATCCTCCATTGATTTGCTGCCTGGGATGCAACTCTCTTCCGTGCAGCATCGAATTTCCTACTCTCTTTGTCTGGTGGGGATGCATCGCCTGATGACTGAGAGTTTGCCCTTTTCCTGGCAGCACTTACTACTGCCGAATCTGGAGGGAGTTGTTGAGTTATGTAATCAGCATCAGAGGGAGGTGGCTTGTATTTTTCCTCTATCCTGGGAGTAATTATCCTTGCTTTAACTGGCTCGTTAAATATTTGATCAGCGTGTTTTAGCATGCCGGGGAGCATAGGGAGCGACTGGTATATTGAATGTGTGGAGGAGAGTGTATTAAAAAAACATCATCCTCCAACGGTTCAGTGTGCATGGCGACACCATGGTATGCTGCAGCCCTCGCTAAAACTCGATTGTACCCCGTACTATCCTCAGGTGGTGAAAGCTTAGAGGGATAGCAGTGTGGGTCGTTGTCGGGAATGGGATCTGGATCATAAAGATCCCATGGGTCTACATTGTCCTGTTGAGAGTCAAACAAATGTGATGGTGACTGCATTGGTGTAGGACTAGTAGGAGGAGAGATATGCAGGTGTGGAGAGTGAGGAGGAGAAAACTGAGGAGGTGGTGGTCTCTTCTTTGGCTTTGGCACTTTAGCTGGAAGCTGCGTAGTGTCCAATTCCTTCTGAAAGGCTAATTTCCTCTTAGGTTTTAGAGGAGGTGCTGTTAGGATTCTGCCGAATTCTTTGTGGATATGAATCCTGGATTGCCTCTCATCCATTACTTCAAGTATTGGTTGTACTGGAGTGTCCTCTTCAGAGGTTTTGTGGCTTTCTTTTAGTCTTTTTGAAAGTCCATGTTCCTTTGTGTATCTTACTCTTTTCGGTTCCGAAGTCGGCTTTTTCGGTATCGAAAAAGATGGTGTACTGGATGTTCTCGGTTCCAAAAGGGATTTCTGAACTTTCGACTCCGAAAAATGATGTTTACTGGAGTCTGACACAGAGCCTTTTATCGACTCTGATGTTTTCGGAGGAATGGCCTTTTTCGGTGCCGAACTAGCAGTTTGGTCACTGGATGTCTTTTTTCGGGCTGAGTCATGGCCTTCCGGCAGTGACGTACCCAAGGCCTTATGCTTATGGCTCTGTGATGGTACAGAAGCAGGCGTACTCACATGCTGTTCTGCCGTGACCAGTCTGTCCTCCTCAGATTCTTGGTCGGAGTCAGAACCTCAGACGGAGACTGCTGTCTGCATGATCTCTTCCTTCTCCATGTCGAGATGTTCGGAGCTTTTGGATGCCATCTGGAGTCTTCTTGCCCTCCTGTGTCAAAGTGTCTTTTTGGACCGGAAGGATCGACAGGCCTCACTATTTTCTTCCCGATGATCTGGGGAAAGGCAAAGATTACAGATGCGATGTTGGTCTGTATAAAGGGAATTTAGCGTGGCACCGAGGACAGAATCGGAATGGAGTGCGATCCATGAGGCTTTCACGCAGTTGGCCCGACTAGGCCTGAGTTGGGCACACGCACCCCGAAGGGCGAGTAAGGTTGTCTTCTCCGATGGTATCCATGTGTCGATGGAATATGTAAACCCGATCGATACAATACCAACAAAAATAAAGAGTTTTCTAAGTTTTCTGAATCGAACTTTCGGAGCGAAAGGAAACACGTCCGAACCCGACAGTGGAAAGAAAACAATCTAAGATGGAGTCGATGCCCATGCGCAATGGAACCGAAGAGGAGAAGTCACTTGATCCCGTGACTTGAAACCGCTTCTTCCAAGAAAAACAACTTGTAACACTCCGAGCCAAACACTAGATGGCAGAAGTATAATGCACAGCATGTGTATCTGCAGCTACACATGCTACCGCGCGCGCACACACACACACACACACACACACATAAATAATGTACACTGGGTAAGTGACACCTATTCGTGGCATGTAGTGCTGCAGATTCACATGCTATGCATAATCCCGCCATCTAGTGTTGGGCTTGGAGTGTTACAAGTTGTTTTTCTTCAAAGACGTCTTTTTTTGAGTCACGGGATCGAATGACCCCTCCTTTTGGTGATAGTGCGCATTGGCATCGACATCTTTGTTAGATTGTTTTCCCGCAGAAGGGAGTAGGAAGGAGCGTTAAGAGTGAAAGAATATAAATGTATAAGTAAATGTAGTAAGTACATAAGATGTTCATGTAAATGTAAAAAACACACATATTATTATTATATATACATACATACATACATACATATGTACAAATAAATACTACAACAACTACAGGCTTTCGGGGAGGAGGGATGGTGCATGTGAATCTGCAGCACTACATGCCACGAACAGATGTACACTAGGTAATTTACATTTTCCGTTCAGTGGCATGTGTAGCTGCAGATACACATGCTATGTATAGACTAAAAAGCAGTTCTTCTCCCAAAACAGCGGTGGCTAGCCTGTAGGAGTTGAAGTAGTTTGAAATAAAGTTTTAACTACAGCTTGACCAACATTGGCCTGTTTTGAAAATACATCCACACAGTAATTTTTTGTAAATGTATGTGGAGGGGACCACATGGCAGCTTTACATATGTCTGCCATTGGTAAGTTACCTAGAAAAGTCATAGAAGCACCTTTATTCCTAGTGGAATGTGCCTTAGGTGTTAATAAAAGTTGTCTTTTTACTTTAATGTAACATGTTTGGATGCATTTAACTAATCCTTGTTTAGAGATAGGAGTTCCTTTATGTGGTTGCTGAAAAGCAACTAAAAGCTGTTTAGTTTTCCTATACGCTTTTGTTCTATCAACATAGTACATTAGAGCTCTTAAGGTCAAGAGTATGAGGAGCTCTTTCAGCAGTTGAGTCTGGCTGCGGGAAGAAGACTGGCAGTTCCACTGTTTGGTTTATGTGAAAAGGAGAAACTACTTTTGGCAAAAAGTTTGGATTAGTCCTGCGTACTACTTTATGTTTGTGTACTTGGATAAAAGGTTTTTCCAGAGTGAATACTTGTATTTTACTAAGTCTTCCTAATGAAGTAATTGCTACTAAGAAAGCAGCTTTCCAAGTAAGAAATTGAATATCACATGAATGCATGGGCTCAAATGGTGGTCCCATTAATCTTGTGAGTACAATATTTAGATTCCAAGCAGGAACTGGTGGGGTTCTTGGTGGAATAATACGTTTCAGTCCTTCCATAAAGGCTTTAATAATAGGAACTCTAAAGAGAGGGGTATGTTGTATTGTTTGTAAGTATGCTGATATAGCAGTAAGATGAATTGGGGGTTATGAGTATCATGGTAAGAGAGGTGTGACACAGTTTGTTGACCAGAAATGGAATTAGCGGAAGAGGTGGAAAAGCGTAAGCAAAAATCCCTGACCAGTTGATTCATACAGCATTGCCCTTGGACAGAGGGTGTGGGTGTCTGGATGCAAAGTGTTGGCATTTTGCGTTTTCGCTTGTTGCGAATAGGTCTATTTCTGGTGTTCCCCACATTTCAAAAGTACTGTTGAAATACCTGAGAGTGAATCTCCCATTTGTGTATCTGTTGCTGTGTCCTGCTTAGCAAGTGTGCTAGCTGATTGTGTATCCCTGGGATGTATTCCGCTACCAAGTAACTGTGATTGTGAATTGCCCATTTCCAAATTGTTTTGGCTAAAAGGGACAGTTGAGATGAATGTGTTCCTCCTTGTTTCTTCAGATAATACATTGTTGTCATATTGTCTGTTTTGATCAAGACAGTTTTGTGCTTGAGAAGGGGTTGAAAAGCTTTTAGGGCAAGGAACACAGCTTACAATTCTAAATGATTTATGCGATATGTTTTCTGTATTGAATTACATTCCCCTTGTATGGTAAGGTTGTGAGGTGAGCTCCCCAACCTATCACTGATGCATCTGTTTTTATGGTCTGAGGCACAGGGTCCTGAAATGACCACCCCTTTATTAAATTGTTGTGATTCCATCATTGAAGAGATTTGCGTGTTTGGCGGTCTAACAATACTAGATCCTTCAATTTACTGTGTGTTTGAGACCATTGCTGTAAGAGGCACTGCTGTAGTGTTCTCATGTTTAACCTTGCATGCAGTACTACTGCTAAGCAGGATAGCATCATTCCCAATAGTTTCATGATGAACCTTACAGTGAAATGTTGATTTGGCTGTATTTGTGATTTGTGATTTTGAAAAGCTTGTATCCTTTGTGTATTTGGATAGGCTAAGGTTCTCTGGGTATTTGGAATAGCACCTAGGTAAGGTTGAACCTGTGCTGGTTGAAGATGAGATGTTTGGTAATTGATTGTGAACCCTAATGTGTGTAGGGTTTCTATTGTGTATTGAGTGTGTTGCTGACATTGTATAGTATTGCTTGATTTTATTAGCCAGTCGTCTAGATAAGGAAAGACATGTATTTGTTGTCTTCTTAGGTAAGCTGCTACTACCGCTAGACATTTTGTGAAAACCCTTGTTTGGAGCTGTTGTTATGCTGAATGGAAGAACTTTGAATTTGTAGTGGTTTCCCGTTATTACAAACCTTAGGTACTTTTGATGAGCTGGATGTATGGGGATATAAAAATATGCATCTTTGAGATCCAATGCAGTCATGTAATCTTGTTTTTGCAGTAGTGGAATGACATCCTGCAGAGTTACCACGTAAAAGTGTTCTGACAGGATATATAGATTTAGTGGTCTGAGATCCAGAAAGGGTCTGAGAGTTCCATTCTTTTTGGGTATGAGGAAGTATAGTGAATATACCCCTGTTACGTGTTGAGATCTTGGAACCAATTCTATTGCTTGTTTTAGTAATAGCGATTATAACTTTTGTTGTAACACAACATTGTGTTCCTGGAACAACCAGTGATAACGAGGGAGAATGCTTGGAGGAGTAGAAATCGGTTCTAGGCAGTAACCATTGAGGATAATTGAAAGTATCCATTGGTCTGTGGTGAGATTTTGCCATTGGGAGTGGAATTGCTGCAGTCTGCCCCCCACAGGAGATATGCGAGGGTGTGGTATACTGAGGAAGTCACTGTTTTGATGGAGTGGGGACACTCTTTGAGGCTTGAAATTTGCCTCTGAAGTGTTGACCTCTATAAGAGGGTCTAAATGCTCCTCTTGGTGTTGCTGTTGACCTTGTTTAGGTTGTGAGGTGGACGCGTCTGCAGATTGGGGCTTGAAACCTCCTCTAAATTGTTGTTTACAGAAGGAGCCTCTACAAGGTGTAGATTATAGAGCTCCCATAGCTTTTGCAGTGTCAGAGTCTTTCCTGAGCTTTTCACTAGTTGTGTCAACCCCAGGACCAATTAAGTGGTTTTTTTTTTATCAAATGGCACATTGAGCACTGCTTGTTGGATTTCTGGTTTGAAACAAGAACATCTTAACCATGCATGCCTACGCATGGTTATGTCTGTGTTTATGCTTCTAGCTGCTGTATCGGCTGCATCAAGAGTAGATCTTATTTGGCTGTTGCCAATTGCCTGACCTTCAACTATTTGTTGAGGTCTTTTTTTATGTTCTTTCGGCAGGTGTTCTAAGAATTCCTGCATTTCGTCCCAGTGTGCCCTGTCTTATCTTGCTAGTAGGGCTTGTGAATTGGCAATGTGCCATTGGTTAGCTGCCTGTGTAGCTACCTACTTACCAGCAGCATCAAACTTTCTGCTTTCTTTGTCAGGGGGAGGGTTATCCCCTGAAGATTGGCTATTGGCCCTTTTCCTAGCAGCACTGACGACAATAGAGTCTGGTAGTACCTGTTGTGTGATATAAGCTGGGTCTGTTGGTGCAGGCTTGTATTTTTTGTCTATTCATGGTGTTAAAGTTCTAGCCTTAACAGGTCCTTTAAATATGTCGTCTGCATGTCTGAGCATTCCAGGCAACATTGGCAAGCACTGGTACTGTGAGTGGGTGGAGGACAATGTGTTGAAAAGAAAATGCTCCTCCAAAGGATCAGCATGCATTTGTACCCCATGGTACGCAGCGGCTCTCGAAATGACCTGTGTATATGCTGCGCTATCCACTGGTGGCAAAGGTTTGGAAGGATAGAGATCTGGGTCATTTAGTGGTATGGGATCAGGATCATACAAATCCCAGGGATCAACTGTATCACCATGCAAATATGTATGGGAGTGTGTTGGTGAAGGCAATGGTGGTGGGGGGAAAGAAAGTTGTGGCAAATATGGTGGAGAAATTTGTAATGGTAATGGTTTGTCCTTCCTTTTAAAGATTTTTGCTGGTAGTGGAGCAGTATAAAGATTTTCTTGAAACGCCAACTTTCTTTTGGTTTGTGGAGGAAGTGATACAATAATCCTCCCAGTCTCCTTTTGGATATGTATCCTTGTTTGTTAGGCGTCCATGATTTCAAGGATAGGCTGAATATCTGATTCTTCAGAAATATATTATGATGTAGGTAGTTTAGAGGATTGATCATCGACTGTCTGAGCTGTGCTTTAATCGGCTTGTAAGCACTTGTTCCTCTGAACGAAAATATTTTTTCGGCTCCAAAGTGGACAACTTTTTCGGTCCTGAAGCTACAGCCTGTGGTTTCAGCTCCAAAGCTGGACGTCGAACTTTCGACTCCGAAGAGTGTGGACGTCAGCCCGGCTCGCATGTGGAGCTTTCAATAGATTTACTCGACTCCGCCATCAAAACGGGTGTGGCCTTTTTCGGCACCGAACCCAAAGGTTGGTTGCCGCCGATTTTCTTTCGGGTGGAACCATGGCTCTCTGGCAGTGGTGCACCCAAGGCCTTAACAGGTCTCTTGGAACTGGGCATAGGGGCAGTTGTACTCACATGCTGATTCGCAGTGATCGGGTGGCTGTCTTCGTCCGAGTCTGTTTCAGAGTCTGCGTCCTGGATCGAATCGAAACTGCCACCTGTGCCTGTTCTTCTTCTACGGTGTCGATGTACTCTGTATGTTTCTACGCCATTTTGAGTCTCCTCGCTCTCCCGTCACGCAGTGCATTTTTCGACCGGAACGACCGACACGCTTCACAGTCCTCTTCTCGATGCTTGGGAGAGAGAGAGAGATTACATACCACGTGTTTATCTGTATAGGGGAATTTTGCATGGCATCAAGGACAGAATCGGAATGTAGTCCAATCCATCAGGCTTCGGTGTGGTACGCCTAAACAGGTCAGAGTTGGGTGCGTGCCCCCAAAAGGGCATTTTCTGGTTTCCAACGGTACTATTGGCTCGATTACAGATGGAAACACGATCAAAACAATAAAGACAGTGAAATAGAGTTATTATAAAGTTGCTGAATCGAAAACCTCAGAGTGAGGAGAGGAAACACGTCCGAACCCGACAGAGGAAAGAAAAGAATCTAACAAAGGAGTCGATGCCCCTGTGCACTATCACCAAAAGGAGGAGTCATTCGATCCTGGGAGTCGAAATCAATCAATCAATCACAATATTTATAAAGCGCGCTATGTACCCGTCAGGGTTTCGAGGCGCTGGGGGGGGGGGGGGGGGGGGGGGGGGATAGGGCTGCGCTGCAGTTAGCGGTCGAAGAGCCAGGTCTTGAGGAGTCTCCTGAAGGCGAGGAGGTCCTGGGTCTGGCGTAGAGATGTGGGGAGAGAGTTCCAGGTCTTGGCGGCGAGGAAGGAGAAGGATCTGCCGCCGCAGGTCTTGCGCTGGATTCGGGGGACGACGGCGAGGGCGAGGTTGGCGGATCGAAGTTGACGTGTGGGAGCGTAGAAGTTTAGTCTGGAGTTGAGGTAGGAAGGTCCGGTGTTGTGCAGTGCCTTGTGAGCGTGGGTGAGGAGTTTAAAGGTGATCCTCTTCTCCACCGGGAGCCAGTGGAGTTCCCTCAGGTGAGGGGAGATGTGGCATCGGCGGGGTATGTCGAGGATCAGTCGGGCGGAAGCATTTTGGATGCGCTGGAGTCGTTTGATGTCTTTGGTTGGGATGCCTGTGTAGAGTGCGTTGCCGTAGTCCAGTCTGCTGCTGACGAGGGCTTGGGTCACCGTCTTTCTGGACTCTGTTGGAATCCACTTGAAGATTCTGCGGAGCATGCGGAGGGTGTTGAAACAGGAGGAGGAGACGGTGCTGACCTGTTTGGACATGGTGAGGGCCGGGTCCAGGATGAAGCCGAGGTTTCTTGCGTGGCTGGCAGGGGTGGGTGGGGGTCCGAGGTCGGCGAAAAAAAGACTTCTTCGAAGAAAAACAACTTGTAACACTCCAAGCCCAAAACTAGATGGCGGGATTATGCATAGCATGTGTACATACATACACACACACACAAAAAAACGAGTTATAGTTGTAGGAAGGTAGCCTCTTTCTAGCCTTGTAACCCCCCACTTTTGGTCTGTTTGTGAGTATATTTCAGGGTGTTTTTACTGTCTCACTGGGATCTTGCTAGCCAGGGACCAGTGCTCATAGTGAGGACCCCATGTTGTCAGTATGTTTGATATATGTCACTGGGATCCTGCTAGCCAGGACCCCAGTGCTCATACGTTTGTAGCCTATGTGTGTTCCCTGTGTGGTGCTAACCAGAACCTCAGTGTTTATGCTCTCTCGGCTTTTAAAATTGTCACTGCAGGCTAGTGACTAATTTTACCAATTCTGATTGGTACACTGGAACACCCTTATAATTCCCTAGTATATGGTACCAAGGTACCCAGGGTATTGGGGTTCCAGGAGATCCCTATGGGCTGCAGCATTTCTTTGGCCAACCATAGGGAGCTCACACAGTTCTTACACAGGACTGCCACTGCAGCCTCAGTGAAATAATGTTCTTTCACAGCCATTTTACACTGCACTTAAGTAACTTATAAGTCACCTATTTGTCTAACCTTCACTTAGTGAAGGTTAGGTGCAAAGTTACTTAGTTTGAGGGCACCCTGGCAATAGCCAAGATGCCCCCACATTGTTCAGGGCAATTTCCCCGGACTTTGTGAGTGCGGGGACACCATTACACGCATGCACTACATATAGGTCAATACCTATATGTAGCGTCACCATGGTAACTCCGAACATGGTCACGTAACATGTCTAGGATCATGGAATTGTCATCCCAATATCATTCTGGTATTGGGGGGACAATTCCATGCATCCTGGGTCTCCAGGAGGGAGCCCGGGTACTGCCAAACTAACTTTCTGGGGTTTTCTCTGCAGCTACTGCTGCTGCCAACCCTCAGACAGGTCTCTGCCCCCCTGGGGCCTGGGCAGCCCAGTCCCAGGAAGGCAGAACAAGGGATTTCCTCAGAGAGAGGGCGTTACACCCTCTCCCTTTGGAAATAGGTGTGAAGAGCCTGAGAGGAGTAGCCTCCCCTGGCCTCTGGAAATGCTTTGAAGGACACAGATCATGCCCTCCTTACATAAGCCAGTCTACACCAGTTCAGGGGTCCCTCCAGCCCGGCTCTGGCGTGAAACTGGACAAAGGAAAGGGGAGTGACCACTCCCCTGACCAGCACCTCACAGGGGAGGTGCCCTGAGCTCCTCCGGTGTGTCCCAGACCTCTGCCATCTTGGATGCAGAGGTGTGAGGGCACAATGGACAGCTGAGTGGCCAGTGCCAGCAGGTGACGTCAGAGACCCCTCCTGATAGGTGCTTACCTTTCTCTGTAGCCAATCCTCCTCTGAGGGCTATTTAGGGCCTCTCCTGTGGGCATCTCACAAGATAATGAATGCAAGAGCTCACTAGAGTTCCTCTGCACTTCCCTCTTTGACTTCTGCCAAGGATCGACCGATGACTGCTCCAAGACGCCTGAAAATCCACAACAAAGAAGCAAGAAGACTACCAGCAACATTGTAGCGTCTAATCCTGCCGGCTTTCTCTACTGTTTCCTGGTGGTGCATGCTCTGAGGGCTGCCTGCCTTCACCCTGCACTGGAAGCCAAGAGGAAATCTGTGGGTCGACGGAATCTTCCCCCTGCCAACGAAGGCACCAAACTTCTGCATCACCGGTCCTCTGGGTACCCTCTCATCCTGACGAGCATGGTCCCTGGAACACAGGAGCTGGGCCCAAGTGTCTCCCACAGTCCAGTGGCCCTTCTGTCCAAATTTGGTGGAGGTAAGCCCTTGCCTCCCCATGCCAGACAGTAATCCTGTGTACTGCTTGAACTGCAGCTGCTAGGGCTTCTGTGCACTTTTGCAAGACTTCCTTCATGCACAGCCTAGCCCAGGTCCCCAGCACTCCGTCCTGCATTGCCCAACTCGCTGAGTTAGACTCTGACTTTGTGGGACCCTCTTTTGTTGTGCTGAGTCGACCGTCGTGCTCAGAGCTTCTGAACGCCTGTTCATGTGCTTCTGCGGGTGCTGCCTGCTTCTGTGTGGGCTCTCCATGTTGCTGAGCGCCCCCTCTGTCTCCTCCTCCAAGGGGCGACCTCCTGGTCCTTCCTGGGCCCTGGCAGCACCCAAAACCTTCAACCGCGACTCTTGCAGCTAGCAAGGCTTGTTTGCGGTCTTTCTGCGTGGAAACAACTCTGCATCCTCCAGCACGCCGTGGGACATCTTCTGACCAAAGGAGAAGTTCCTGGCACCTTCTGTTGTTGCAGAATCTTCAGCTTCTTCCACCGGCGGCAGCCCTTTTGCACCTTCATCCAGGGTTTAGTGGGCTCCTGCCCCCCGTGACTCTTTAGACTTGGTCCCCTTCCTTTACAGGTCCGCAGGTCCAGGAATCCGTCTTCAGTGCTTTGCAGTCAGGTGTTGTCTTTGCAGAATCCCCTATCTCGACTTTACTGTCTTTCTGGGGTAGTAGGGTAACTTTACTCCTACTTTTCAGGGTCTTGGGGTGCGGTATCTTGGACACCCTTAGGGTTTACTTACACTCCCAGCGACCCTCTACACACTACACTAGGCCTGGGATCCATTTGTGGTTCGCATTCCACTTTTGGAGTATATGGTTTGTGTTGCACCTAGGCTTAGTTTTCCCTATTGCATTCTATTGAGTTCTACACTGTTTGCACTACTTTTCTAACTGTTACTTACCTGATTTTGGTTTGTGTGTGTATATTTTGTGTATATTACTTACCTCCTAAGGGAGTATATCCACTGAGATACTTTTGGCATATTGTCACTAAAATAAAGTACCTTTATTTTTAGTAACTCTGAGTATTGTGTTTTCTTATGATATAGTACTAAGTGATCTAAGTGGTACAGTAGGAGCTTTGCATGTCTTAGTTCAGCCTAAGCTGCTCTGCTATAGCTACCTCTATGTGCCTAAGCTGCTAGAACACCTCTATTCTACTAATAAGGGATATCTGCACCTGGCACAAGGTGTAAGTACCACAAGGTACCCACTATAAGCAAGGACAGCCTCCTACAATAGTTCTGACTCAAAAGTGTAACATCACTGAAATTTGTTGGTTATGGTTTTAAACACCATAACTCTATTGGCCATGTATTTCCCCTGTTAAATGTTCATGTGCATCTATGCCATTGGCAAATAGGTGTTTTCTGCATGGCGGACGTCGTGATTTTTGGCATGTGCTGTGTGCGTTCATTACCAAATACAACTAGGAACTTTGTGTTTTTTTACGCATTTCATTCAGAACCATAAATTAGGGCCTCATAACGAGTTTGGCGGAGGGGATTACTCCATCACAAACGAGATGGATATCCCGTCCGCTCTATTACAAGTTCCATTATAACCTTATGTGTGGTTTTTGTCCAGTGAATGTCACTGTATTTTTAATGACATATTTAATTTCAATCCTCTCCTGCTGTGCATGGCTTTTGGCAGTGTGCAGTGAGGGTTGGGGGCAGGAATTTTCGCCAATCCACCGTGACTGCTGTATACCGCATTAGGTGGTTGGATGCAGAATCAACACAAGAGTTAGACAGAAAATGACAGTTGAATCTAGCTACAAAAATTGCCACTTGCAACAACTCACACACTGTTTTAGGCCCGTTTTTCCTCTGGATGTTGTATTTTTTAATTTCTTTGAGTACTTGAGACCATGGTAAAACTCACTAGTCAGAACTGACTTGCGAGTTTCATACTGGCAGAAAAAATTCAGAATGAAACCAGCCATTGTATAATAAATTCAAAATGTGATAGACAGGATTCTAGATCACTAGTATCACAACTTGTGAGTCGAGTCAAAACAGCAGAGATATACAAGAGCATTTACCTGTCCAAGTTCACTCAGAAACTTTTTTCAATTCTTGTTGGATCGGGCACTTTCACCCCAGACTTTTTGCCTTCCTTTGCTGAATCTGTGTGGTATTTTGACTCTGTTAATTTTTTCCTCCTAATCAATGATAAAATGTTTGTGCGTTAGTCAAGGGGCGTTAGGCAGTGCTGTGTCCTGATGGCAATTTTGTTTTGTTTTTATTTTATTAAATATTAATGGCCTGCATTCTCACCTGACTGCCTATGGTAAAGATTGTTTTAAAGTCAAGAGCACCCCAGTGCCTTCCTTACTATACGCTGATGATGCAGTTTTACTTTCCCGTCCAATGAATGGGCTTAAAGTTTTGGTGGATCTGTTTGTTGATTTTATGAGTGATTTAGAACTGGGTGTAAATACCTCAGGAACACACTTCATGGTCTATGGGAAGCGGAATCCAAAACGTAGACCCATTACAATCAAGGGGTAGGTAAGTCTTTGCTAATCGTTGTATGCGTTTCGATCGATCTTGTGGGGCCCTTTTTAGATTTGCTCGGATGGTTGGGAGTAAACCTGTATTGCCACGGTTTCCAATATATAAACCGAAGTGTTTACCCGTTTTACTGCATGGTGCAGAAATCTGGGAACTGTAAGGCTATTTAGCGTGAAGAAAAACACTTTTGCAGGAAATTATTTGGGGTAGGCCCTGCTAGTCATGGTTTGTTTATGCATGAGGAGCTGGGCTTAGAGTTTGCAGAAGATTATGCTAAAATTGCCTCTATGATGCTATAAATTGCAGTATGGAGTGGAGAGTGTACTTCATTTAATAGGGAGGTTATCGAGGACTGCCTTGGGTGCAAGCTAGGCCATAAAATCTTGTGGCTTAATTATATTAGATCTATAGCTTTGTCGCTGAATTATTTTATAACCCGGAATTGCTAAAACGGACAGACAGAAAGCTTGTGAAGGAGTTATTTCTTGAGCAAACCAGATAGAGTAGAGAAAACCTAGCATTGGGCACTCTCTCTGCCAGGGAGTTGTTGCTTTTAAATACTAGTCCTGGCCTGGAACCTTATCTTTCTTTTGTCAGAAATCCATGGGAAAGACTCCTCCTTACCAGGTTTAGATCAGGCCCTGTTCGACATAGCCTAGGTTTCCCCCGGGCAATATGAGCTATCCATGATCAAGGTCTGACTTGTGACAACATTTCGCCACCAGACCTTAGAACACCTAGTACTGTTTTGCAGTCACTACGAGCCGCCTAGAAGGTGGTTTCTGCTGCCTGTTCCTAAAGCGAAAGGTTTTTATCAATATCGCCCCGCTTTTATAGACTTACAAACGATGATTGAACCTTTTGTTGCCATGGCAGTTTCCCATTTTTTGAAGAGTGCACTTTACTGGAATAAGATTATGAATTTTGGGCTTTTATTGTAATTGTCTGAGGCGTTATTCTTCTTTTATAATTTCAAATTTATTTTAGCATGAAGTCTATTTAAAAAATGTTATGCCAATACGCCTTTTGTATTGATGCGATTTGTGGGTTTTTAAGCTTCTGGTTTTTATTTTATTATAGTATTTGTAAATGTTTATTTATGATCTTGTGCTTTTATGATTATCTGTATAATCAAAATAAAGATTTTCATTCATTCATGTGCTCCCTCCCTTAACCCCTTCGCTGCCAGGCCTTTTCCCCATCCTGTGCTGAGCCTTTTTTTGGCTCTTTGGGGCAGTTCGCGCTTAGGCCCTCATAACTTTTTGTCCACATAAGCTAGCCAAGCCAAATTTGTGTCCTTTTTTTCCAACATCCTAGGGATTCTAGAGGTACCCAGACTTTGTGGGTTCCCCAGAAGGAGTCCAAGAAATTAGCCAAAATACAGAGAAAATTTCGTTTTTTTCAAAAAAAATGGGAAAAAGGGGCTGCAGAAGAAGGCTTGTGGTTTTTTCCCTGAAAATGGCATCAACAAAGGGTTTGCGGTCCTAAAATCACCAGCTTCCCAGCTTTCAGGAACAGGCAGACTTGAATCAGAAAACCCAATTTTTCAACACAATTTTGGCATTTTACTGGGACATACCCCATTTTTACGATTTTTTGTGCTTTCAGCCTCCTTCCAGTCAGTGACAGAAATGGGCATGAAACCAATGCTGGATCCCAGAAACCGCAACATTTCTAAAAAGTAGACAAAATTCTGAATTAAGCAAGGGGTAATTTGGGTAGATCATACAAGGGTTTCCTACAGAAAACAACAACTGAAAAAGAAAACCATTGAAATTGAGGTGAAAAAAACATCAATTTTTCTCTACGTTTTACTCTAACTTTTTCCTGCAATGTCAGATTTTCGAAAGCAATATACCGTTACGTCTGCTGGACTCCTCTGGTTGCAGGGATATTGAGGGCTTGTAGGTTCATCAAGAACCCTAGATACCCAGAGCCAATAAATGAGCTGCACCCTGCAGTGCGTTTTCATTTTATACCTGGTATACAGCAATTAATTTGCTGAAATATAAAGAGTGAAAAATAGCTATCAAGAAAACCTTTGTATTTCCAAAAAGGGCACAAGATAAGGTGTTGAGGAGCAGTGGTTATTTGCACATCTCTGAATTCCGGGGTGACCATACTAGCATGTGAATTACAAAGCATTTCTCAAATAGATGTCTTTTTTACACACTCTCTTATATTTGGAAGGAAAAAATGTAGAGAAAGACATGGGGCAATAACACTTGTTTTGCTAATCTATGTTCCCCCAAGTCTCCCGATAAAAATGATACCTCACTTGTGTGGGTAGGCCTAGCGCCCGCAACAGGAAATGCCCCAAAACGCAACGTGGACACATCAAATTTTTTTAAAGAAAACAGGTGTTTTTTGCAAAGTGTCTCCCTGTAGATTTTGGCCTCTAGCTTAGCCGCCACCTAGGGAAACCTACCAAACCTGTGCATTTTTTAAAACTAGGGACCTAGGGGAATCCAAGATGGGGTGACTTGTGGGGCTCTGACCAGGTTCTGTTACCCAGAATCCTTTGAAAACCTCACAATTTGGCTAAAACAAACACATTCTCCTCACATTTCGGTGACAGAAAGTTCTGGAATCCGAGAGGAGCCAGAAATGTCCTTCCACCCAGCGTTCTCCCAAGTCTCCCGATAAAAATGATACCTTACTTGTGTGGGTAGGCCTAGCGCCCGCGACAGGAATTGGCCCAAAACACAACGTGGACACATCACATTTTTTCATAGAAAACTGTGCCTACCTGTGGATTTTGGCCTCTAGCTCAGCCAGGGGGGGCAGAAATGGCCTAAAATAAAATTTGCCCCCCCACCCCTCCCAACCCCCCCCCTGGGAGTGACCCTTGCCTACGAGGTCACTCCCCCTGCATGACATTGGCGGCAAAAAAAAAATCCCCGGTGCCTAGTGGTTTCTGCCCCCAAGGGGGGCAGAAATGGTCTAAATACAATTTGCCCCCCAGGGGAGCTACCCTTGCCTAATGGGTCGCTCCCCATCTCTAAAAAAACAAAAAAAACAAAAAAAAAAAACACACAAAAAAACTATTTGCCCTGGTGCCTAGAGGTTTCTGCCCCCCCGCCCTGGGGGCAGAAATGGCCTAAAATAAATCCCCCCCCCCTCGGGGAGCGACCCTTGCCTACAAGGTCACTCCCCTTGCGTGACGGCGCAAAAAAAAAGATCCCTGGTGCCTAGTGGTTTCTGCCCCCTTGGGGGCAGATTGACCTAAAATCGGCCGATCTGCCCCCAAAGCGGGCAGAAATGGCCTAAATACAATTTGCCCCTCCAGGGGAGCAACCCTTGTCCAAGGGGTCGCTCCCCATCTGTAAAACAAAAAATCCCTGGTGCCTAGTGGTTTCTGCCCCCAAGACCCCCCAGGGGGGCAGAAATGGCCTAAAATAATTCCACCCCAGTTCGCCCACCCCCCCCGGAGCGCAGTTGCCGAAGGGGTCGCTCCGCTTGCGTGAAATTCACGTAAAAAAAAAAAAAAAAAAAAAAAAAACTCCCTGGTGTCTAGTGGTTTCTGCCCCCCTTGGGGGCAGATTGGCCTCATCAAAATAGGCCAATCTGCCCCCAAGGGCAGAAATGGCTTAAATATAATTTGCCCCCTAGGGGAGCGACCCTTGCCTAAGGGGTCGCTCCCCACCTAAAACAGAACCAAAACAAAAACAAAAAAAAAAAGGATCCCTGGTGCCTAGAAGTTTCTGCCCCCGGGGGGGGGGGGCAGAAAAGGCCTTCCCAAAAAAATGCCTCCCCCCCCCCCCCACCCCCCCAAGGGGTCGCTCCCTTATGTCAATTTCCCAAAAAAATCCCTGGTGTCTAGTGGGGTTTCAAAAGCCAGATTGCAAGCAATCCGGCTTTTGAAACCCTGGAGAGACTTCAAAGGGAAGGAAATGTATTTCCTTCCCTTTGAAGCCTCCCCGGGCCTCCCCCACGTGATTGAAAGAGAAATGCTGAGAAGGGGTTAAACATGGTTACTCTGGCCTATATCTGATTGGTCCATTTAATTATTTACTTATAAAACCCTTTCAAACAGGCATCCATGTAAGCAGGTAAGGCTTGTAAATTAAATGCTACTAGTGGGCTGCAGCGCACATTGTGCCACTCACTAAAAGTACCACTGTAAAACATGTCTTGGGCCTGCCACTGTAGCCTGTAGTGCAGTTTTAAATTACCAACTTGACCTGACACAAAAAAACTTTAGCCAGGGCTCAGACATTCCGTCTAATACTTGTAAGTCACCCATTAGGCTCACAGGGCAAGGTATGTGGTATTTTATTAGTAAGACGTGCTTAAATTATACACCTCCTGACAGTGAAAATGTCCTAAAGTAATTTTTAAGGCTGGCTAAAAACACAAACACTGTGTTGTTATCTTATTACTCTTATTAGTGACAACTTCAATTTGGGGACAGATAGTAAAATGCTTCTTCCCCTCATGTGAATTGTAATTTATACTATTATTTAATGGTAAAGTCGGATTTTAAGATAATATTCTGAAAATGCCACTTTTAGAAAGATGCCAGTTTTCTTCCTAATGTGCCTTTCTGCCAGCATCCAGGGTCACATGACTGAATGGCTCTCATGAGGTATGCTCTGTATTTCTTCCAAGGACAAGGGGAGCCTGGTCTAAAGGGAGTGGATCTTCCTGACAGGGTGCCTGTGAAGGAGTTCTGCCCTGCCCCGATTGCACTGCAAACAACACTGTGTGCAGCACACACAAAATGAACCTGACCCCAGGCCTGCCCTTGCCTTTGTCACCCTCAACAGTTTGGAGCCAAACCCAGGAGAAGTTGAAGTGCTGACTAGAACCATTTTTAGAAGTAGGTCAAGGGATTTACCTCACACAAACAATGGCACTGGGTATACATGTGACATCTTAAAACCTCTTATCATAACACTCCTGGACCTCTGGAAGATTCAGAAGGACTGCTCGTCTGTCTAAAAAAAGAAGACAATCAGCTTGCCTTGAACCCAGTATCTCCAAAAGTGACTCTAAGGATCAGATGGCTGACCTTTTTAAATTACAAGGACACAACAAGCTTCCAGGGGCCTTCCTACATCTGCTGCTCAGCTGCCCTCCACCTGGATCTGCCAGAGGCCTGCTGTTGGCCTATGCTGAAGTGAGTCCTGTTCCCCAAGAGGTGCTCCCCCCAGGTCCTGACACTTTTGCTGCCAGAGTGTACTCTGCATGCTTCTAAACCACCCAAGATTGATACATTAATTTACAGATACTTAACCTAATCAAAAGCATCACCATCATTGTACACATTTATGCCTTTGTTTCTTTGTTTTATGCAAATTATTCTGAACATTTTGGTTTACCTCCTTCTCTTTGGCCGTCCACTGGAGCAATTAATATATTATATCATCCTCTTTATCCCGGCACTCTAAACAGCAATCTGGTTTGAGCACTATACAAAAAAATATAAATGAACATTTCTAAATTTTCTTGTGTCATGCACCTCTTCCAGCAGAACACTATGGCAATTAACGGGTTGACATCAATTCAAGATAGAGCCAACAACTTTAGTAACATTTCTACAGGTTGGTGTTTACAATTAATATATCAAAGCAAATGGTTCACTCAGGAAAACCTAGAGATGAGAAGGGAAAGGATAGGTAATCCAAAATTTTAATGAATACGTTAGAAAAGTAAGTAAATACACACAACATTTGATGAACCAAAAATATTTAAATGAAATTCATAGTCAAATATAGTGATAAAATAACAGTGCAGTGCAAGACTAGTAAAATGTAGGTGCAATCAAAGATCAAATAAAACTAGGAATAATAGGCTGCACATAAACAATAACAGGTGTGAAAAGGCAAGCATTAAACTGAAAAAATACAATTATAGAAAACATATTTTCATCTGCTGGTGCAGTCCCTATTATAATGAATGGGTTGACATTTCAGCTGTTAAGGTTAAACTGACCAGGACCATCATCAGGACAAATTGTCAACAATTTTGAGAAAAGCAATCTAAAGAGTTTTAGCTAAATAGCACCATAGGCTCTGCAGCGATATGGGCTGGTGGTGTGCCTGTGCGTCCCATTGGGGCAACAATGCTGCCCCACTGAATTTGCAGCACTCTTCTACATACTGTATTGATGAGCCTTGCCAGAGCAACAGGCACTGATGTTCAAGCCTGATCCGAAGGAAGGAAGGCCTACTGTACAGCATAGCACAGCTGTGTGGGAATTGGCATGTGTGTGCTTCCCACCCCTCCAAGAGAGCATAAGCCTCCCTTCCCACCAAACACAAAAAAAAAGTGAAAAAAAAAACAAAACAAAAAAAACACAATCAGGGCACTCGTCCACGGCGTTGGCTCTGTATTTCGGCCCATTGGAATAGTTCCTTCTTGCTGGGATGAACACATAGAATAACTGCTTTTAAGACAAAAGCAATCCAGCCAGGAGCCCATGCTAAAGATGTTTACAATAGAGGCAGAGCTGTTTATAAAAGTCATACAGCCACTGTCCCCTGCTGAGGGTGGTATATTATCCTCCCTGGTAGTACCCTTAAAGACCACAGTTGCTATTAATATGGAGGTCATATTGGGGGAAAAATGATACCAAAAGGGCCCATTAACATTTGAACCATAGCAGCACGTTTCTACTCAAACCCTAGATGGGATGCAAAGCAGATTAAATTAGTAATGCTCTCCTCTGAATGGAGCCAAACAATGCATAGATGTTGAAGAAGGCTGAACATTAATTGTAGACAAAGTGAAAACAATGGAGAAAACGTTGCTATCAACCCAGAACAAAAAGGAAGATTTAGAAGCCAGGTCAAGATGTAGCGATGTCAGGATAGTCAATCTGGCAGAGTCCACTGCCATCACAAACATTGACACCTACATGCAAAATTTTCTAATGAACGTTTCGGGGCAGAACGCTTTCTTGTCAATGTCTGCATTTGAAGGAGCTCCTAGATCATTGAGCCAGGAGTCCTTCGCAGACCGATCACTATAAATCTCTTAAACTTTAAGAATCCTTCAAACATTCTGAGCTGGCTCAAGAAAAAGTCAACATCTGGTCTTTCTAGAAAGATTTCACACAGACTGTCCAGATGACCAGAAGAGAATACTTCGATGAAAAGAAGAAACTGAGAAGCTAGGATGTTCAATATTGTATAATCTACTCAGCACCAGGGGTGACTTTTCAGTCCCAGATTTTGAGTTATATTATTGAGTGGTGCAAACAAACCGTGCTCTATTGGCATCTGCCTCCGCCTGTTCTACTGCATGATGTCACAGAGGTAAAAGCAGTTAGACAGGGAACCTTCGCAACATTGTTATATTGCCTTATAGGCTACCATAGAGCAAAAAGGCCGAGCGTGAAATCAAAGGGTATGGCATGGGACTTTATCCGCTAGAAAGTGGGGCTCTCAGTTCTGTATTCTCCAGAGTGCCAATTCAAGAATAATTCTTCACTCCTACTCATCACAGAATCTACAGCGATGCAAACCCACAGGAAACACACCTTGCCCAGTGTAGGCCAGTTTTTCCAAGACTACTTTCTACTTTTCCATTATATATGATTAAGAAAAACATAAAAATACATTTATCGATTTATAGTTACCGTGATGTAATTACTTATGATGTACGGTCCTCGATATAGTGTCCTTTTATGTTGCACACCTGGTGTAGTAATGGTGTACAATTATAGCGTACTTATTAGCCATTGCCTATTTAAGAATAAGGCAGTGGTGGTTGGTACCTTTATGACCTTCCCCAACAACACAGGTACAACAAAATCTAGGTGCTGACATGTATCCGAGGTAACCAAGTTACACACAGTTACCTTCAAGTACTTTAGTACAACACTATGAATTTAGGACAGTCATGGTTTGAAGTACCTTCGAGGTTCCAGGCCCTTAGGTACCATAGTTCTTTGCAAAAGTACACATTTTTACTTGCTATCAATCCTCAAAACGGTCTTGGGGAAGGTCCAGATGAAGGTGAATAACAAGAGGAGAAGAAAAGAAAAGAAACATGTTCTTTTACTTGTGTCACAGCAAGGCTCATTCATAGAACACTTTCTCCTTGCCATCTACTCCCTTTACCATCACAATCTTTGTACTTTGAAATTTTATTTCGTATGTGGATGGATGAGAGAAAATGCACCAGTTTGAACAAATGGAAATACAGGGGAAATAGAATGTATTTACCCAAATAATGAACCAAGATGTGACAGTCAAACTTCTGCATGTTCTACTTGGCCTTTTATCCTTCCAAGGTTGACAAATTAAATACCATATTGGTTAACAAGAACATCCACTGTCAGTCAACATTCCAAGAAATTCCTTAACCCTTTTGCTACTGAGGGGTAATTTGTGTAGTTTCTTTAACCCCTTCGCTGCCAGGCCTTTTCCCCCTCCTGTGCCGAGCCTTTTTTTGGCTATTTGGAGCAGTTCGCGCTTAGGCCCTCATAACTTTTTGTTCACATAAGCTACCCACGCCACATTTGCGTCCTTTTTTTCAAACATTCTAGGGATTCTAAAGGTACCCAGACTTTGTGGGTTCACCAGAAGGAGGCCAAGAAATTAGCCAAAATACAGTGAAAATTTCGGTTTTTTTAAAAAAATGGGAAAAAGGGGCTGCAGAAGAAGGCTTGTGGTTTTTTCCCTGAAAATGGCATCAACAAAGGGTTTGCGGTGCTAAAATCACCAGCTTCCCAGCTTTCAGGAACAGGCAGACTTGAATCAGAAAACCCAATTTTTCAACACAATTTTGGCATTTTACTGGGACATACCCCATTTTTACGATTTTTTGTGCTTTCAGCCTCCTTCCAGTCAGTGACAGAAATGGGCATGAAACCAATGCTGGATCCCAGAAACCGCAACATTTCTGAAAAGTAGACAAAATTCTGAATTCAGCAAGGGGTAATTTGGGTAGATCCTACAGGGGTTTCCTACAGAAAATAACAACTGAAAAAGAAAAATATTGAAATTGAGGTGAAAAAAACATCTATTTTTCTCTACGTTTTACTCTGTAACTTTTTCCTGCAATGTCAGATTTTCAAAAGCAATATACTGTTACGTCTGCTGGACTCCTCTGGTTGCAGGGATGTATAGGGCTTGTAGGTTCATCAAGAACCCTAGGTACCCAGAGCCAATAAATGAGCTGCACCCTGCAGTGCGTTTTCATTCTATACCGGGTATACAGCAATTCATTTGCTGAAATATAAAGAGTGAGAAATAGCTATCAAGAAAACCTTTGTATTTCCAGAAAGGGCACAAGATAAGGTGTTGAGGAGCAGTGGTTATTTGCACATCTCTGAATTCCGGGGTGACCATACTAGCATGTGAATTACAGGGCATTTCTCAAATAGATGTCTTTTTTACACACTCTCTTATATTTGGAAGGAAAAAATGTAGAGAAAGACAAGGGGCAATAACACTTGTTTTGCTAATCTATGTTCCCCCAAGTCTCCCGATAAAAATGATACCTCACTTGTGTGGGTAGGCCTAGCGCCCGCGACAGGAAACACCCCAAAACGCAACGTGGACACATCACATTTTTTTAAAGAAAACAGAGGTGTTTTTTGCAAAGTGCCTACCTGTAGATTTTGGCCTCCAGCTCAGCCGGCACCTAGGGAAACCTACCAAACCTGTGCATTTTTGAAAACTAGAGACCTAGGGGAATCCAAGATGGGGTGACTTGTGGGGCTCTGACCAGGTTCTGTTACCCAGAATCCTTTGCAAACCTCAAAATTTGGCTAAAATAAAACACATTTTCCTCAAATTTTGGTGACAGAAAGTTCTGGAATCAGAGAGGAGCCACCAATTTCCTTCCACCCAGCGTTCCCCCAAATCTCCCGATAAAAATGATACCTCACTTGTGTGGGTAGGCCTAGCACCCGTGACAGGAAACGCCCCAAAACACAACGTGGACACATCACATTTTTTTAAAGAAAACAGTGCCTACCTGTTGATTTTGGCCTCTAGCTCAGCCGGCCCCAGGGGGGGCAGAAATGGCCTAAAATAAATTTGACCCCCCCCCTCCTCCCGGGAGCGACCCTTGCCTATGGGGTCGCTCCCCCTGCGTGACATTGGCGCCAAAAAAAAAAAAATCCCCGGTGCCTAGTGGTTTCTGCCCCCTTGGGGGAGATTGACCTACAATCGGCCAATCTGCCCCTAAGGGGGGCAGAAATGGTCTAAATACAATTTGCCCCACATGGGAGCAACCCTTGCCTAATGAGTCGCTCCCCATCTCTAAAAAAAAAAAAAAAAAAAAAAAAAAAAAACCACAAAAAAACAATTTGCCTTGGCGCCAAGAGGTTTCTGTCCCCCCCGGGGGCAGATCGGCCTTATAACAATAGGCCGATCTGCCCCCGGGGGGGGGGGGGGGGGGGGGCAGAAATGGCCGAAAATAAATTTCCCCTCCCCCCCTGGGAGCGACCCTTGCCTACGGGGTCGCTCCCCCTGCGTGACATTGGCGCCAAAAAAATAAATAATAAATCCCCGGTGCCTAGTGGTTTCTGCCCCCTTGGGGGAGATTGACCTACAATCGGCCAATCTGCCCCTAAGGGGGGCAGAAATGGTCTAAATACAATTTGCCCCCCAGGGGAGCAACCCTTGCCTAATGGGTCGCTCCCCATCTCTAAAAAAACAAACAAACAAAAAAAAAGAAAACACACAAAAAAACAATTTGCCCTGGCGCCTAGAGGTTTCTGCCCTCCCTGGGGGCAGATCGGCCTAATAACAATAGGCCGATCTGCCCCCGGGGGGGGCAGAAATGGCCCAAAATAAATTTGCCCCCCACCCCACCCCGGGGAGCGACCCTTGCCTACAAGGTCGCTCCCCTTGCGTGACGGCGCAAAAAAAAGATCCCTGGTGCCTAGTGGTTTCTGCCCCCCTTGGGGCAAATTGACCTACAATCGGCCAATCTGCCCCCAAGGGGGGCAGACATGGTCTAAATACAATTTGCCCCCCAGGGGAGCGACCCTTGCCTACAAGGTCGCCCCTCTTGCATGACGGTGCAAAAAAAAAAAAAAAAGATCCCTGGTGCCTAGTGGTTTCTGCCCCCCTTGGGGGAGATTGACCTACAATTGGCCAATCTGCCCCTAAGGGGGGCAGAAATGGTCTAAATACAATTTGCCCCCCAGGGGAGCAACCCTTGCCTAATGGGTCGCTCCCAATCTCTAAAACACAACAACAACACAAAATACCTGGTGCCTAGTGGTTTCTGCCCCCGTGGGGGCAGATCAGCCTAAAAAAATAGGCTGATCTGCCCCCCTGGGGGGCAGAAATGGTCTATAATAAATTTGCACCCCCAGGGGAACGACCCTTGCCTAAGGGGTCGCTCCCCTTACGTGAAAAACAAACAAAACAAAAAAAAACTCACTGGTGTCTAGTGGTTTCTGCCCCCCTTGGGGGCAGATTGGCCTCATAAAAATAGGCCAATCCGCCCCCAAGGGGGGCAGAAATGGCCTAAATATAATTTGCCCCTTAGGGGAGAGACCCTTGCCTAAGGGGTCGCTCCCCACCTCAAAAAACAAAACCTAAACAAAAAAAAAAAATATATATATATATATATATATTTAAAAAAAATGCCCCCCCCCCCCCACCCCCCCGGGAGCGACCCTTGCCCAAGGGGTCGCTCCCTTTTGTCAGTTACATACATCAAAAAAGACATCCCTGGTGTCTAGTGGGCGTTTTGACAGCCGGATTGCTTCTTGCCTTACATTTCTCTGACAGAAACTTCTGGAATCCACAGGAATCTGCATAATTCCTACTGCCCAGCACTGACCCACCTGTGCCAATAAAAATGCTGCCCCATTTCGGTGGCTGAGCCTAGTGCCCGCGACAGGAACGGATCACAGCAAGGACAATGGGAACCGTTCCATGAGGACTCCAATTGACCTTGGTTGGGTCCGTTCATATAGCACAAAAATTACAGTTGTTCACCATTGCAAGTGGGTTGATACTGAGAGTTAGCCAAACTCTCCTGGCTCTTTTGTCGAAACTTTAGCAACACAAATGGATCATAGATGGGAGTGCCGAAACATTTTAAACACCCACCCCCAGTCACAGCTCTGGGTTCAATCCATCATTCTTTTGCTCACCATGAAACCCCAGGTAGGACCCAGCCATATGCAAACCAGTCTTAACCCTTTCCCCATGGGAACAGTCCAGCCCAAACAGCCAGGTTCTCCCAGGACCGGAAACATGCATCCTGGGACCGGTTTTTAGGATATCACCCTTTATCAGCCTGGCTTACTTGAATCCAGTAGGACAGTGAGCACAAGACCCACATCTGCGCATATCCTTGTCACTTAGGGCAACTTTGGCACCACAAAAGGATGATGGACGGACTGCTGAAACCTTTCAAACACCCACCCTATATCTGTGACTGGGGGTGAGTGTTTGATAATTTGCAGCATTCCGTCCATCATCCTTTTGTAATCCATTTGTCAAAACAACACCCCAAAGAATCAAACTTCCTCTTCCTTGACATTGGGCTGGGGTGATTTAGTCTGCAGGGGAGCAGAAAGACTGTTGAGGCTTTAGGAGTGAGGGTTAGGTCTGATGGTAGGTTGGAAAAAGACTATCCCATTATTCTATTACAAAATGTATATTGCTGCCATGCAGTGGGCTTTCTGCCCCAAACGCCCCCCCCCCCTTCACAATGAAGCGTGGGAGGGATGGGGGTGGCCTCACAGCTTGTGTGTGCTGGTGGGGAGGAAAAAGACTAAGTCGACATGGCACTCCCCTCAGGGATAGCATGGCCACCTCACACTGCCTGTGACATAGGTAAGTCACCCCTCTAGCAGGCCTTACAGCCCAAAGGCAGGGTGCACTTTACCACAGGTGAGGGCATATGCACATGAGCACTATGCCCCTACAGTGTCTAAGCAAAACCTTACACATTGTAAGTGCAAGGTAGCCATAAAGAGTATATGGTCTGGGAGTTTGTCAAACACAAACTCCACAGTTCCATAATGGCTACACTGAAATCTGGGAAGTTTGGTATCAAACTTCTCAGCACAATAAATGCACACTGATGCCAGTGTGGAATTTATTGTAAAATGCACCCAGAGGGCATCTTAGTACCCGTCCGAGTCCTAGTGCTAGGCTGACCAGTTTCTGCCAGCCTGCCACAACCAGACAAGTTTCTGGCCAGATGGGGCGAGTGCCTTTGTCAGTCTGCGGCCAGAACAAAGCCTGTACTGGAAGGAGGTGTTTCTCACCTCCCCCTGCAGGAACTGTAACATCTGGCGGTGAGCCTTTAAGGCTCATGCCTTTTGTTACAGCACCCCAGGGTATCCCAGCTAGTGGAGATGCCCACCCCTCCGGCCACTGTCCCCACTTTTGGCGGCAAGGCTGGAGGAGATGAGAAAAAAAAAAGAAAAAAAAAAAAAGTCACCACCACACACCAGTCAGGACAGCCCCTAAAGTTCCCTGAGCTGATGTGACCCCTGCCTTTAGAAATCCTCCATCTTGAGATTGGAGGATTCGCCCAATAGGATTAGGGATGTGCCCCCCTCCCCTCAGGGAGGAGGCACAAAGAGGGTGTAGCCACCCTAAAGGAGAAGTAGCCATTTGTTACTGCCAACCTGACCTAAACACACCCCTAAATCTAGTATTTAGGGGCGACCCAGAACCCAGGAAATCAGATTCCTGCAACCTACAAAAAGAAGAAGGACTGCTGACCTGATAGCCCGGCAGAGACAACAACTGACTTGGCCCCAGCCCTACTGGCCTGTCTCCAGACTCAAAGAACCTGCACAGTGACGCATCCGACAGGGACCAGCGACCTCTGAAGCCTCAGAGGACTGCCCTGAACCAAAGGACCAAGAAACTCCTGAGAACAGAAGCACTGTTCACCAACAGCAAAATTTTTGCAACTTTGAAGCAACTTTTAAAGAACTCACTCTTCCCGCCGGAAGCGTGAGACTTCACCCTCTGCACCCGATGCCCCTGGCTCGAGCTCCAGAGAACAAACACTGCAAAGAGGACTCCCAGGCGACTGCGACCTCGTGAGTAACCTGAGACGACCCATCTGCACCCCCACAGCGACGCCTGCAGAGGATCCAGAGGCTCCCCCTGACCGCGACTGCCTGGAACAAAGAACCAGACGCCTGGACCAAGCACTGCATCCGCAGCCCCCAGGACCAAAAGGAACCGAACTCCAGTCCAAGAGTGACCATCAGGCAACCCTCTGCCTAGCCCAGTCTGTGGCTGGCCCGAGAAGCTCCCCTGTTCCCTGCCTGCATAGCTAAAGTGACCCCCGGGTCCCTCCATTGATTTCTACAGAAAACTCGACGCCTACTAAGCACATTGGACCCGGCCGCCCCTGTGCCACTGACAGTGTGTTTTGTGTGCCTGTTTCTGCCCCCCCCCCCCTCCAAGTGCTCCTCAAAACCCCCCTAGTCTGCCCTTCGAAGACGCAGGTACTTACCTGTTGGCAGACTGGAACCGGAGCACCCCTGTTCTCCATAGGCGACTATGTGTTTTGGGACCTCCTTTGACCTCTGCACCTGACCGGCCCTGTGTCGCTGGTGCGGTGACTTTGGGATTGCCTTGAACCCCCAACAGTGGGCTGCCTATGCCCAGGAAACTGAACTTCTAAGTGCTTTACTTACCTCAGAAACTTAACCTTACTTACCTCCCCAGGAACTGTTGATTTTTACACTCTGTCCACTTTTAAAACAGCCTAATGCTATTTTAACCTATACTGCGTGTACTACTGCTTTAAATCAAAGTTCCTTACTTACCTGTGTGGAGTACCTTGCATTTTATGTTTGTACTTCAAATCTTGAATCTTGTGGTTCTAAAATAAATTAAGAAAATATATTTTTCAATATAAAAACTATTGGCCTGGAGTTAAGTCTTTGAGTGTGTGTTCCTCATTCATTGACTGTGTGTGTACAACAAATGCTTAACACTACCCTCTGATAAGCCTACTGCTCGACCATACTACCACAAAATAGAGCATTAGAATTATCTAATTTTGCCACTATCAACCTCAAAGGGGAACCCTTGGACTCTGTGCACACTATCTCTCACTTTGAGATAGTATATACAGAGCCAACTTCCTACATTGATCGATCAGCGGTGGGGTCTAAGACTTTGCATTTGCTGGACTACTCAGCCAATACCTGATCACACGACTAAATTCCCAAAAATGTCATTATAAACTGATTTCTGCAATTTTAACTATTTTTCTAATTTTTTTAAAGACCTGCAAGGGCCTTGTGTAAGTCCCTAGTGGCATTTCCTTATAGAGTTTAAAAGTTTGGATTTAAGTTCTAGAAGTAGTTTTCAGATTGTTAAAAAGCTATCCCAACTTTTAGAGTGATAATGTCTAGCACAGATGAGGTGGTGGTGGAACTCAACATCACCCCTTACCTGCATCTAGGGATGTCAGAGTTAAGGACTCTCTGCAAGCTAAAAATATAAAGACTGGGTCCAACCCTACCAAAGTAAAGCTCCAGGAGCTTTTGGCAGAGTTTGCAAGGGACCGCCCCTCTGAGGATAATCCTACAGATGGGGGAAGTTAGTGAACAGGACAATGATTTCCCCCCTCCTGTCCTAACCAGGGAGAACAGGGTTTCTCAAACCCTGACTCCACAAATCATAGTGAGAGAAACAGGTTCTTCCACAGGGGAGACCAGTAACTCTGGAAGCATTTAGGGCAGCCTCAATGAAGATGAACTCCTGTTAGCCAGGATGCCCAAAAGGTTGGCTTTGGAGAGACAGCTCCTAGTCATAGAAAGGGAAAGACATGAGATGGGTTTAGCTCCCATCAATGATGGCAGCAACTTAAATAGGGTCAGAGAGAATATTGACATCCTAAAAATCCCCAAAGGGATTTTAACAAAGTATGAAGATGGTGATTTCACCAAATGGTTCACAGCTTTTGAGAGGACTTGTGTAACCAGAAAAGTAAACAAATCTCACTGGGGTGCTCTCCTTTGGGAAATGTTCACTGGAAGGTGTAGGGATAGACACCTCACACTCTCTGGAAAAGATGCAGAATCCTATGACCTCATGAAGGCTACCCTGATTGAGGGCTTTGGATTCTCAGCTGAGGAGTACAGGATTATGTTCAAGGGGGCTCAAAAATCCTCTAGCCAGACCTGGGTTGATTTTGTTGACTACTCAGTCGAAACACTAGATGGTTGGATAACTGGCAGTGGTGAAAAGGATTATGATGGGCTGTATAACTTGTTTATGAAAGAAAATCTGTTAAGTAATTGTTTCAATGACAAACAACATCAACATCTGGTAGACCTAGGTCCAATTTCTTCCCAAGAAATGGGAAAGAATGCCGACCATTGGGTCAAGACTAGGGTGACCAAGACGTCCACAGGGGGTGACCAAAAGAAAGGTGTCACAAAGCCTCCCAGGGGAAGAGTGCTGAGACATCCAAGGGAAAAAGTAAAGAGTCTTCTTCAGGGCCCCAAAAACCTGCTCAGGATGGTGGGCCTGAGCCTCTTCACAGTCCTCAAATGGGTGTAAGGGTAAAAACTTTGATCCCAAGAAGGTCTGGTGTCGCATCTGTACTCAGCAAGGACACCAAACTGGAGACAAGGCCTGTCCCAAGAAAAGTCCTATAACAAGTACTACTCCAGTTAGAACTGGAATAGCCAGTCTCCAGGTGGGATCAACAGTGTGCCCAGAGGAAATCAGGGTTCACACTGAAGCTACATTAGTCTCTGACGGTGGGGTGGACCTAGCCACACTTGCTGCCTGGCCACCTAACAGGCAAAAATACAGGCAGCAGCTCTTAATTAGTGGGACTAGAGTAGAAGCCCTGAGGGATACAGGTGCCAGAGTCACAGTGGTGACAGGAAAACTGGTTTCCCCAGGACAGTACCTGGGTGGACAGACATATCCAGTCACAAATGCCGACAATCAAACTAAAGTCCATCCTTGGCAATGGTCACTTTAGAATGGGGAGGGGTCACTGGCCTGAAACAGGTTGTAGTCTCCTCTGCAATCCCAGTAGAATGTCTGCTTGGAAATGATCTGAAGTCCTCAGCATGGGCCGAGGTAGAGCTCAAGACCCACACAGCCATGCTGCGTATCCCTGAACTGGTGTGTGTCAAGACTAGGCACAGAGCAGGGCTCAGGGTGAAAAAGAACTGTTGGAGTCTGGAATAATGGCCCAACCTTCTGAGAGAAAAGGAAACATGACTGGGGAACCAGCTTCAACACAGCAAGAGAAACAGAACCTCTCTTGCCAGGAAGATGTTTTATCCCCTGAGGGAACTTAGTTCATGGAGCTGGATCCTCACCAGGTTGAGGTCTTGGGCCCAGGGGGACCCTCAAGGGAACAGCTGTGTAAGGGGCAAGAAACCTGTCCTTCTCTTGAAGGCCTAAGACAGCAAGCATCTGAGCAAGAAAAAGGAAATGTCAGTGGAACCCACAGGGTCTATTGGGAAGATAGGCTCCTTTACACTGAGGCAAGAGATCCCAAACCTGATGCCACTAGGAGAGTGGTAGTGTGTCAGGAGTTTAGGGAGTTCATTCTGACCTTAGCCCATGACATTCCCCTTGCTGGGCATTTCAGACAAACCAAGACATGGGAGAGATTAGTCAGCCATTTCTACTGGCCCAATATGTCCTAGAAGGTAAAGGAGTTGTGCACCTCCTGTGCCACCTGTCAAGCCAGTTGTAAGACAGGTGGCCATCCAAAGGCCCCCCTCATTCCACTTCCAGTGGTGGGCGGGGGCCTTTGAAAGAGTGGGAGTGGACATAGTGGGTCCACTGGAACCTCCCACAGCATCAGGGAACCAGTATATCCTAGTGGTAGTGGATCATGCTACTAGATACCCTGAAGCAATTCCTCTTAGGTCCACTACCGCCCCTGCAGTAGCCAAAGCACTCATTGGTATTTTTACCAGAGTGGTAAAAGAAGGTGGTTTCTGACAGACGTACCAACTTCATGTCAGCTTACCTAAAGCACATGTGGAATGAGTGTGGGGTGACTTAAAAATTCACCACACCATACCATCCACTAACCAATGGTCTTGTTGAGAGATTTAACAAGACATTAAAGGGCATGATCATGGGGCTCCCTGAAAAACTCAAAAGGAAATGGGATGTCCTCTTGCCATGCCTGCTTTTCGCCTACAGAGAGGTGCCGCAGAAAGGAGTAGGGTTTTCCCCCTTTGAACTTCTGTTTGGCCATCCTGATAAGGGACCACTGGCATTAGTAAAAGAAGGCTGGGAGAGAACTCTCCATTAACCTAACTAAACAAGATGTGGTGGACTATGTACTAGGCCTACGTTCAAGGATGGCATAGTACATGGAAAAGGCAAGCGAAAACCTTGAGGCTAGCCAACAACTCCAGAAGACGTGGTATGACCAAAAGGCTGCTACGGTTGAGTTTCAGCCAGGGTAGAAAGTCTGGGTTATTGAGCCTGTGGCTCCCAGGGCACTTCAGGACAGATGGAGTGGCCCTTACCTAGTACTTGAGAAAAAAAGAGTCAGGTCACCTACCTTGAGGACCTAGGCTCTAGCAGTACCCACAAGAGGGTGATCCATATGAACCGCCTCAAACTCTGTCATGATAGGGCAGATGTAAACATGGTAATGGTTGCAAATGAGGACCAGGAAGCTGAGAGTGAACCTCTCTCTGATCTCCTCTCCACTGACCCTAAGGATGGCTCAGTAGATGGAGTGATCTATTCGGACACCCTCTCTGGCCAACAGCAGGCTGACTGCAGGCAAGTCCTCCAGCAGTTTGCTGAGCTCTCTTCTTTGACCCCTGGTCAGACACACCTGTGTACCCATGATGTGGACACAGGAAACAGTATGCCTGTCAAGAATAAAATATTCAAACAGTCTGACCAAGTTAAGGAAAGCATCAAAGTGGAAGTCCACAAGATGCTGGAGTTGGGAATGACTGAGCACTCTGACAGTCCCTGGGCTAGCCCAGTGGTATTGGTCCCCAAACCTCACACAAAAGATGGCAAGAGAGAGATGAGGTTGTGTGTGGACTACAGAGGGCTCAACTCTGTCACCAAGACAGATGCTCACCCCATCGAGGGCAGATGAGCTCATAGATAAATTAGGTGCTGCCAAATACTTAAGTACCTTTGACTTCACAGCAGGGTACTGGCAAATAAAAATGGCACCTGGAGCAAAAGAGAAAACAGCATTCTCTACACCTGATGGGCAGTACCAGTTTACTGTGATGCACTTCGGCTTAAAGAATGCCCCTGCCACCTTCCAAAGGCTGGTGAATCAAGTCCTGGAGTGCTTTAGTGCAGCTTATTTGATGATATTGTGGTCTTTAGCTCCAGCTGGCAGGATCACCTGGTCCACCTGAAGAAGGTTTTGCAGGCCCTGCAAGCAGCAGGCCTCTCTATCAAGGCAACTAAATGTCAAATAGGGCAGGGTACTGTGGTTTACTTGGGTCAACTTGTAAGTGGAGGCCAAGTTCAGCCACTCCAACCCAAGATCCAGACTATTCTGGACTGGGTAGCTCCAAAACCCCAGACTCAAGTCAGGGCATTCCTTGGCTTGACTGGGTACTATAGGAGGTTTGTGAAGGGATATGGATCAATAGTGACACCCCTCACAGAACGGACCTCCAAGAAAATGCCCAAAAAGGGAACAGAACTGTGAACTGTCAAAAGGCCTTTGACACCCTGAAGCAAGCTATGTGTACAGCACCAGTTTTGAAAGCTCCAGATTATTCTAAGCAGTTCATTGTGCAGACAGATGCCTCTGAGCATGGGATAGTAGCAGTCCTGCCCCAAAGAAATGATGATGGCCTTGACCAGCCTGTTGCTTTTATGAACAGGAGGCTACTCCCCAGGGAGCAGCGTTGGAGTGCCATTGAGAAGGAGACCTTTGCTGTGGCTTGGTCCCTGAAGAAGTTGAGATCATACCTTTTTGGTATTCACTTCATAGTTCAAACGGACCACAGACCTCTCAGATGGCTGATGCAAATGAAAGGAGAAAACCCTAAACTGTTGAGGTGGTCCATATCCCTACAGGGAATGGACTTTGTAGGGGAACACAGACTTGGGACTGCCCATGCCAATGCTGATGGTCTTTCCAGGTTCTTCCACTTAGAAAATGAAGACTCTCTTGGGAAAGGTAAGTCTCATCCTCTTTCGCTTGGGGGGGGTGGGGGGGGGGGGGGGGAGAGGGGTTGTGTAAGGAAATGCCTCCTTGGCATGGTTACCCCCTGACTTTTTGCCTTTTGTTGATGGCAGCTATGATTGAAAGTGTGCTGGGACCCTGCTAACCAGGCCCCAGCACCAGTGTTCATTCCCTAAACTGTACCTTTGTTCCCCCAATTGGTACAGCCATGGCACACAGATAAGTCCCTTGTAAATGGTACCCCTGGTACCAAGGGCCCTTGTGCCAGGGAAGGTCTCTAAGGGCTACAGCATGCCTTATGCCACCCTGGGGACCCCTCACTCAGCACATGCACACTGCCTCACAGCTTGTGTGCTGGTGGGGAGAAAATGACTAAGTCGACATGGCACTCCCCTCAGACTGCCATGCCCACAACCCACTGCCTGTGGCATAGGTAAGTCACCCCTCTAGCAGGCCTTACAGCCCTAAGGCAGGGTGCACTATACCACAGGGGAGGGCATAGCTGCATGAGCACTATGCCCCTACAGTGTCTAAGTCAATTCTTAGACATTGTAAGTGCAGGGTAGCCATACAGAGTATATGGTCTGGGAGTCTGTCAAACACAAACTCCACAGTTCCATAATGGCTACACTGAATTTTTTCCAAAAAAGTTTTGTACCAAACTTCTCAGCACAATAAATCCACACTGATGCTAGAGAAATGCACAAGGATGGCATCTTAGAGATGCCCCCTGCCTTGTAGCCCAACTGCTAGTGCTAGGCTGACCGGTCTCTGCCAGCCTGCCACTTAAAGCCAAGTTTCTGGCCACATGGGGTGAGTGCCTTTGTGCACTCTGTGAGCAGGAACAAAGCCTGTCCTGGGTGGAGGAGCTTCACACCTCCCCCTGCAGGAACTGAAACACCTGGCTGTGAGCCTCAAAGGCTCAAGCCTGGTGTTACAATGCCCCAGGGCACTCCAGCTAGTGGAGATGCCCACCCTCTGGACACAGCCCCCACTTTTGGCAGCAAGTCTGGAGAGATAATGAGAAAAACAAGGAGTCACCACACCCTCAGCCAGGTCCACCCCTAAGGTGACCAGAGCTGATGTGACTCCCCCCTCCTTAGAAAATCAACCATCTTGTTTTGGAGGATTTAGCCCAATAGGAATAGGGATACGTCCTCCTGCCCAAAGGGAGGAACCAAAAGGAGGGTGTAGCCACCCTCAGGAACAGTAGCCATTGGCTACTGCCCTCCGGCCCTAACACACCCCTAAATTGAGTATTTAGGGGAACCCTGAACCCAGGAAATCAGATTACTGACGACCTACAACGAAGAAGGACTGCTGACCTGAAAACCCCACAGAGAAGAAGGAAGACAACAACTGCTTTGGCCCCAGCCCTACCGGCCTGTCTCCTGATTCAAAGAACCTGCACCAGCGACGCATCCTGCGGGCCCAGCGACCTCTGCTGACTCAGAGGATTGGCCTGCAATTACAAAGGACCAAGAACTCCCAAGGACAGGGGAACTGTCAACCTCCAACAAGAAGAAACCATCTTTAAAGGGACTGACCTCACTCCAGAAGCGCGAGTTCCCACCACTCTGCACCCAACGCCCCTGGCCCATGTCTAGAGAAACCAATGACCCAGAGAGGATCCCCACGCGACTCCGAGGTGTCCACCCTGTGTTAACCTCTCTGCACCCCCAGGACGACGCCTGCAGAGGGAATCCAGAGGAACCTCCTGACCGTGACTGCCCGGTAAGAAGTAACCCGACACCTGGAAGAAGCTCTGCACCTGCAGCTCCCAAGCTCGTGAAGAACCAACCACCAGTGCAGCAGTGACCAGCAGGTGGCCCTCACCCTTGCCCAGTCAGTGGCTGGCCCGAGAAGCCCCCCTGTGCCCTGCCTGCAACGTCTGAGTGACCCCCCAGGTCCCTCCATTGATTTCCATTACAAACCCGACGCCTTGTTTGCCCACTTCACTCGGCCGCCACTGTGCCGCTGAGTGTGCTTTGTGTGCCTACTTGGCACCCACCCAGTGCTCTACAAACCCCCCCTGGTCTGCTCCCCGAGGACGCAGGTACTTACCTGCCAGCAGACTAGAACCGAAGCACCCACTGCTTCCATAGGAGCCTATGTTATTTTGCCCCTCTTTGACCTCTGCACCTGACCGGCCCTGTGTTGACTTGAACCCCCAGCGGTGGGCTGCCTATGCCCTGGAGACTGAACTTGTAAGTGCTTTACTTACTGTATTAACCAACTTGTACTTACCTCCCCCAGGAACTGTTGAATTTTGCAGTGTCCACTTTTAAAATAGCTTATTGCCATTTTATGCCAAACTGTGTACATTACTGTTTTGATACAAAGTCCTGTCTCTACGTATGCAAAGTACCTTACATTTAGGGGCTCATTATGAACCCGGCGGTTCAGACCGCCATGCTGGCAGCGGCGGAAAAGACCACCACCGGCATGGCGGTCTAAACCGCCATATAATAAACACAGGGAGGGCTGCCTGTGGCGGCCTTCTGCCAGGCTACCGCCGACAGGCAGCCTGACGATGGCAGATTACAATATCTGACACGGCAGCGCTGCCCTCCGGATAATGAACCCGGTTTGCCGCAGTCTTTCCAGCCAGGGAATGGCTGGCAGAAGGGGTGCTCCAGGGCCCCTCTGGGGGCCCCTGCACTGACCATGCACTTGCCATGGCCAGTGCAGGGGCCCCAGTGCAGTGCCCCTTCGCGCAGGTCACTGCCCGATTTACGGGCAGTGATCTGCGCGACGGGTACTGCAATGTCCCGGCCCTGCATTCTGCTGGTTTCCCGCCGTGTTCATAATGAGCCCCTTAATGTACTTACCTGCAATTTGAATCTTGTGGTTCTAAAATAAATTAAGAAAAGAATATTTTTCTATATAAAAACCTATTGGCCTGGACTTAAGTCATTGAGTGTGTGTTCTCATTTATTGCCTGTGTGTGTACAACAAATGCTTAACACTACCTTCTGATAAGCCTAACTGCTCAACCACACTACCACAAATACAGCATTAGTATTATCTATTATTGCCTCCGTCAAGCCTCTTGGGGAACCCCTGGAATCTGTGTACACTATCTCATTTTGAGATAGTGTATATAGAGCCAGCTTCCTATATTGGTGGATCAGCGGTGGGGTCTAAGGCTTTGCATTTGCTGGACTACTCAGCCAATAAATACCTGATCACACGACTAAAATTTCAAAATTGTCATTAGAAAATGATTTTTGAATTTTGACTATTTTTCAAAAATTTTCAAAGTCCTGATAGGGCCTTTTTTAAGTTCCTGTTAGCATTTATTTTGAGGTTTAAAAGTTTTGTAAAAGTTAGGATTTAAGTACTAGAATCAGTTTTTAGTTTCTTAAAAAGTAATCCCAACTTTTAGAGACATAATGACTAGCACAGATGAGATGGTGATGGAACTTAACCTCACCCCTTACATCCATCTAGAGATGGCAGAGCTGAGGACTTTCTGTAAGCTAAGACAAATTAGAACTGGTTCCAATACTACCAAGGTCCAGCTCCAGGAGCTCTTGGCAGAATACACCAGGGACCACCCTACTGAAGGGGAAGAACTCCCCTCAGATGGGGAAGAAGAAGTTGGGGGTCTGGAGGTAGAACCCCCCCCTCCTACCCTAACTAGGGAGACCAGGGCTCCAAGACCCTGTCTCAACAAATCAGAGTCAGAGAGTCTGGTTCTTCCACAGGGGAGCCCAGTCCCTCCGTTAACATTGAGGACAGCCTCAATGAAGAGGACATCCTTTTAGCAAAGATGGTCAAAAGATTAGCTTTAGAGAAACAGCTCCTAGCTATAGAAAGGGAGAGAAAAGAAATGTGTTTAACACCCATAAATGGTGACAGCAATTTAAATAGGGTCAGAGAGAATACTGACATCCTAAAGAACCCAAAGGGATTGTTACTAAATGTGAAGGTGATGATATCACCAAATGGTTCACAGCGTTTGAGAGAGCTTGTACAACCAGAAAAGTAAGCATATCTCACTGGGGAGCTCTCCTTTGGGAAATGTTCACTGGTAAGTGTAGGGGTAAACTCCTCACACTCTCTAGTAAGGATGCAGAATCCTATGACCTTATGAAGTCTACCCTGATTGAGGGCTTTGGATTCTCAACTGAGGAGTATAGAATTAGGCTCAGAGGGGCTCACAAAACCTCAAGCCAGTTCTCAGTCAAATCACTAGATGGTTGGATAACTGGTAGTGGAGTGAATGACTATGATAGGCTGTATTATTTATGAAAGAACATCTGTTAAGTAATTGCTTCAATGATAAGTTGCATCAACATCTGGTAGACTTAGGTCCAATTTCTCCACAAGAACTAGGAAAGAAGGCAGACCGCTGGGTCAAGACAAGGGTAACGAAGACTTCCACATGGGGTGACCAAAAAAAAGGGGTCACAAAGCCTCCCCAGGAGAAGGGTGGTAAGACATCCAAGGACAAAAAAAAAAAAAAAGGGTCTTCTCAAGGGCCCCAAAAACCTGCTCAGGAGGGTGGGCCTGAGCCTCTTCACAGTCCACAAATGGGTACAAGGGTAAAAACATTGATCCTAAGAAAGCCTGGAGTCCCAACTGTAGACAGCATGGACACCAAACTGGAGACAAGGCCTGTCACAAGAAAATTCCCACAACTACTACTCCAGTTAGCACTGGAATAGCCAATCTCCAGGTGGGATCAACAGTGTGCCCAGAGCAAATAAGGGTTCACACTGAAGCTACTTTAGTCTCTAAGGGTGGGGAGGATCTTTCCTTTCGTGTCTCTTCTGCCCCACCTCCCGGTCCGAAGAGAAATGCAAAAGCATTTCTCTTCTGTGATCCAGCGCGATCAGAGGTCAGCGTGCGATTTGTGCGCTGACGTCATGAGACGTCACTGGGGGGTTGGGAGGGCTGGGTGGGGGGTGGCGCGTGGGTGTCCGAGGTCAGGGGTGGAAGGTGAAGCGATTCCCCTTCCATCCCCGACTGGGGGGTATGGGCCATAAGCAGGACAAACTGGTCTTGTCCCAGGCATGCAGCAACCGTGTGCCTGTCCGAGACCAGCTCGTCCCGGGCATGGGAGGCGTTAGAATAGCTTATTGCCATTTTATGCCAAACTGTGTACATTACTGTTTTTATTTAACGCCTTGCCTCTCTACCTATGCAGAGTGCCTTACATTTAATGTACTTACCTGCAATTTTAATCTTGTGGTTCTAAAATAGATTAAGAAAATCATATTTTTCTATATAAAAACCTATTGGCCTGGAGTTAAGTAATTGAGTGTGTGTTCTAATTTATTGCCTGTGTGTGTATAACAAATGCTTAACACTACCCTCCGATAAGCCTAACTGCTGGACCACACTATCATAAATACAGCATTAGTAGTATCTATTATTGCCTCTGTCAAGCCTCTTGGGGAGCCCCTGGACTCTGTGCACACTTTCTCTCATTTTGAGATAGTATATACAGAACCAGCTTCCTACAGAGAGGAGTAGCTGCATCATGTTTATTATCATTGGAATGGTGATGATAAATCCTCTTTATGGGTAAAGCCGGATTTATTATTACTATTTTACAAAAACACTTTCAGAAAGTGGGCATTTTTCTGCCTTAACTGTCCTGTCTGTGTTCCTACATCCTGTCTCCAGTACACGTTTGGCCTAGGCTAGGTGGCAGCTACAGTTGTATATTCCTTTTAGACACCCACAGCACAGGATACTCAATTGCATCCATCTGCATATTGATGGGTCTTCCTAGGGACGAGGTTGGGAAGGGCTCACACACTTCAAAGGGTAGTTGCCTAAACCTACGCAAAAGGGACTGATTACCACCAACTGATACTCTGGAGCCGGAGTTGGGCTGAAAGGGGGAACTTGCGCACTACAGGGAAAACATATGAAGCCATCCATCACTTCAAAGGCACTTTTTGGTATAGATACTGGGTTGTTGCCCCCCTAAAGCCAGTACACTTCTGGACTAAAGTAAACTCCCCAGGATTGCCTCTGTCAGGATTAACTGTTCCCAGGAACTGCTACTCTGCCTTGTTGTGCTGCCCTGCTAGTCTATCCCTTGCAAACCAAGGAGCAACAACCACCCCCAGAGGGACCACAAGAGACTGCTGACTTGCCTCCGGTTCTACTAGGGGTTTCTGAGACATCAAAGAAAGACCTCCGAGCAACTTCCCTGTAGCCCGCTTTTGCCAAGGATCAAAGAGTGGCTTCCCAGCAGCCTGCCACCCGCTTTTGCCAAGGATCGCAGAGCAGCTACCCTGCAGCCTGCTTTGGCTAAGGATTGCAGGGCGGCTTCAGCTCAGTTGACCGTCCGCTTTGCCAAGGACCGCAGAGCTGGTTTAGCTCAACCAGCTGCCCATGTTATCTGGACTTCAGCACGGGTTACCTACAACCTATCAACCGTTTGTACAAGAACTTCACCTCAGCTGCAACAGTCGCCACCCGGCTGCCCAGGTAACGGAGATGCGCTGCACACCTGTTCACACTTTTGCCTTCTGCTTCAGCACCAGCCGCTGCAATATCTCCTTACTTTTCAACACATGGCCGCAGCGTGGATTTTCCTGGTGCCAATGGTCCACGAACAGCTCCCCGGCGGCCTTGACATCTTTTATTTCCACTGTGCTGGGAAGTGTCTTGACCAAGAAAACAACACACAGTCACTCTATGGGAAAGAGTGTGATCAGAGTATTACTATAATTTACTTAACCCGAGTACATTCACATCACAGAATTCCCTGCATCATTTTAAACCACGTAACTTTCTAAAATCACTGCTTTGATAAATGTGGAAAGTGAAATACCATGATTGGATATTTGTTGCTCTGGTCTTAGTTTTAATAGATAAATATGGTCTATCTTCCTAATATTGTGTGGAGTGTTTTCGTGGTGTTCTCATTGTGATTACTATACGAGTGCTGCACAAATACTTTACACATTGCCTTGTAAGTTAAGCCTGCCTGCTCTGTGACAAGTTACCACAGGATGAACACAGGCTAATTTAGGTTGCGCATTTGACATTCCTTGACTAGGATTCTCATTCTGACTTGTTCATTTGCATTTCTGGTACATAATAGTCAAGATCTTCCCTTAGGCTTAGGGCTATACAGAGCGCTTAATTCCATTTATGAACTAGAGATGCACAATCTAGATCATGTAACTCACCTTGAACTGAATGGATTGGAGAAGGATAAGAACGGTATGCAGATAAGAGTTGCTTGGCACAATAATATAAAATCAGGCATGTAGTAGCAGGGGTGTGACTGAATGAATGTTTTTTTTATTAGTTAATTAAAACCATAAAAATATTCCTTCAACACAAAATTAACAGAACAGTATTGGTACTCTAAAACATTTATATTGCGATAAAAATTGTGAAAGAAAAATGATTTGATACATTCTACAGATTTGCCCCCTCTTAATTCCAGTTGCTGGTACATGACTTAATTACAGGGTTGGCTGGATACACAGCTACGTTACGCAAGAGCCTTCCTCTCTTTAATATATTTATTCATAGTAGATGGATCTTGTTTCCATTGGCACCCTCCCTATCACTATCTTGTTTCGGCACATGCAATTTTGGAGGAAATAATTTCCAAAAATTTAACCAGCCTAATTTTCAATATGATGTTTTGTGGATTAAATGCTTCAGTTCAAGCTGGTCTACATGATCTGATCCCTAAGACATTTAGTTCTATTTTCAATAAGTACCTTCTTTCAGCAGCCAAAGCTGGGCAAATGCAGACCACATGCACCAAGTTTTCTTCCGCCAGATGACATAGGCGGCACTCATGGGTGCCTGCTAGGAGCCCCTGCTTCCATTTTGGCATGAGGTCTAGCGTTGGAACTTCACCCAGCCTGTGCCATAGAAAAGCGTTGTTTGATCTTCCGTGAATAGGGGGAAGCCATAAGTGGTGGTTTGAGAGTTTTATATGAATTGAGAATCAACCAACAATGCAACCTTTTAGCCAAAAATTCCCTGTCTTCTAGCCAGCTGTATAATTTACTTGATTTATTCAATGCTTTGTTGAAAGCCACAGTGGGAAGCGACTGATCCCATACATCGTCTAAGTTCAAAGGATTATACTCTTTTCTAGATACCTTTAGTAATTGCTATTCCCTCTAACTAACAATTTCCTGCCAAACTAAATTAGCTAGTGACCCTTTTGGGGCGCAGCTCAGTTTGTAACAACATTTGATAAGTGCCACAGGACGAGCCAGCGACTGCTTTACCAATATAAATTCCAGTCTGACCTCGGCTGGGGAGGAATGTCCTGGTAACCGAAAGACACGCTTATATGTCTTTACCAGAAGTTTATCCAGGACCTCCATCCCCCTCATTATTTCAGCCCCATAGGAGAGGGTTAGAAGTAATTTTGCTCTCAATGGATTCAGAGCATGGCCACAGGTTGAATTTGCAAGCTTGCAAAAGGCGTGAACAAATGCGTGCGCCTTAGTTTTTTAATCGCTTCTTTTTGTGGCGCATAATTACCTCTGACATCCATCACGACTCCTAGGTATCTGTATGAGCATACTTCCTCTAAGGTCTTTCCATTCAGATACCATTTGCGCTGGCTAGTGAGTCTGCGACTGAGAGTAATCATTTTAGATTTGTTATAGTTAATTTCTAATTCAATTGTTCTTGCATACTCTTCTAAATTGTTTAGCAGTTTTTGCATGCCTATTCTGGTGTTACTAAGCAATAACAGGCCACCTAGAGAGGGGGAGTGGGCTGATTGATCGTTTAGCTTAGCAGAGAGATCTGCTATGTAATGGTTAAAAAGTGTTGGGACCAATACACAGCCTTGTTTAACACCGACTGTTGTTTTAACTGCCCTAGATAGGTGTGAACCTCCCTCCAATGTAACCTTCACCCATGTATCAGAGTAAATCAATTTGATGACACTTAAAAATAGTAGCTGGTAACCCCCAAAGCTGTAGTTTGGCCCAACAAGGGCAGCTTTTAAGTCAACAAAGCACAGATAGGTGGGAGTCCCACTTGCTTTTGCTCTGTTGATGATCAGTCCCAGTGCCATAAGGTTCATTAACGTTCCTTGATACTTGGTGAAGCTGCTTTGGTTTAAAGGCAGTATGTTGTTATCTGAAATCCATGTCTCTAAGTGTTTTAGCGCGCAAGATGAGAAATACTTGGAGGTCAACGTCTAAGAGGGCGATTCATTTGTAATTGCTTGGCGAAGCAGCGTTCCCTCCCTTGTATATGGGGTGGATTATTGAACCTCTCCAGGTTGCCCGGACAATTCCTGTTGTAAGCACCTGATTGAACATTGCATCCAGGAAATAAGCCCATCTTTCTGTTGCTTGTTTAAACAGTGCCTGCGGTAAACCGTTTGAGCCAGGTGCACAGTCACTTCGCGACTTCCCGATGATTTTTATTAATTCTGATGCCGTGATCTTCAAATTATTCGAAGCATCGGGGTCCCAATTTTTTGTGAACCCCTGAGTTAGCGGTCCTTCTTCAGTGGGCAATTCTCTTAGATGAGACTTTAGGTGGCACACCCAAGCTTTCTCTGTTATGTTTGCATTATTAGCTGCCTTTGGACCCTTATCTATGGTATTAATGAGTTTCCATAATCTTTTGGCGTCAGATGTTTTGGACGCATAGTGTAGTTTGGCCCAAAGCGTCTCCTGCTGATGTTTTTTAAAGGACCATAGTTCCCTTTTAAGCGGTTTTGTTTGCTCTCGCAAGGCGGACCATAGTGATAAATTTTCTGGGAATTTACGCAGTTGCCTTAGTAGTTTACCTACAACTGCTTTCCTTCTACGAACTGGCTGTGGAAAATATAAGCGTTTATGATAATTCAATTGTACTCCCTTTCTTGTATTTCCTGAGGAGTCTTTGTTTAGGAGATCACTAGCAAAAGGTCTCCCAGACTGCTGTCAAATTTGCCAAACTCATAGCCATTGATTCTAGCCTTAATAGAGCCTCTTCTGCTTGGCTTTCGATAGTATTAGATCACATTTCAGTCGCTTTAAGTTTTCAGTACCAATCACCTCTTTCAGGGCTACCGCTTCCACTAGCTTATATGGTGATGATCGAATCCCAATTATCTGCAGCTTGTGATCACTTTCCACGCGGTCCATAATACTAAAGTCACTCACTAAGGTGTACAAAGCAGGAGTTAACAGAGTATAATCTAGTTAAGAAGCCGTTTTCCCGGAGGATCTTGTCCATGCTGGAGGGATGTTGGGTGACTTCCGACCATTTAGCACAAAGAGGCCTACAGATTCACAGATGTGTATGAAACACTCCCCTAACTTATCTTTCCTACTTTTTATTGGGAAAGTTTGGCCGGGCACAATTGCCACTGTTTGAATATGATCTTCACCAGGATTATGGAATAGATAGAGATTAAAATCACCCGAAATTAGCCAATAGGCCGATTGTACTGTGCTTTTTATCCTTACCAGTTGGTTTAGTAACTTGTTGGCTTCAACTGTTTTCTCTTTTGGATTAATGTACATATTGATTAAGATCAATGGTTCCTGTATATTCTTTCCCATCCATCAAGTCTGAGTAGTTGAAAGGGTATATCTTCCTTCTTGTGCTCTTCGCTAGGATGCTTGTGCTAACAGATTGCTAGGCCTCCTTTTGCCCTGCCAGACCTATTGGTTTTTGTGGCTGGACTGAAATATTCCATACATCCTATTAACAGTGTTGATTCCTTTGCCCAGGATTCCTGTAGAAGTATAATGTCAAATGAACTAAAAAATGTTGTTACTGCTGGCTCCTCCATCTTTGCCAGTAGGCCACCTATGTTCCACGAGCAGATGTTTAATACGCCTTGTGGGGATTGTTCCTTAGCTATTCAGCTTTTGCCCGTCGCTCCTGGGGATGATGCCGTCAATGACCATTTCTAGTCGGGCTGAGATTTCGGACCTAAAACTAGTCTTTTCCTCCCTTCTTCCTTCCATATTTGAACTCTCAAAGGGAGTCTTGGGTGCTCTCCTTTTGCTAATAATTTCTTCAGTGACTCGACTGTGATGGATGGCAGCATGTGCTCCATGCAAGACTGACCACGTGCCCTTAGGCTTTTCCGAGTGTTGAAAGTCTAGTAGCGGGGACGGATATCGCTCGCCTTCATAAATGGCCACCTCAATCCCCCAGTCTTTCAGTAGGCCCTTCCTCTCCATAATCTGTTTGGAGAGGTCCGGCACTGAAAAGATAGTAAGCGTTGGGTCCATATGCTGGTTGCCTCTTGCTTGAATAAATTTTATAGCAGCAATGTCGTCCATGGACATATGCTGTAGGTCTGGAAGTGCTTTTATAAGTCTTAAGATAGTACAGCGATTGAGAACATCTGTAGGGGACCTCGAGGTGAATTCCGGAATCCAAAGCAGCTGATAATTCAGTTCATAATTATTTGTACCGGTCTGAGTTGACTGGTTTTGCTCCGCATGCCAGTTTTGTTCCCTGTAGCCAGCTTCACACTGCCTGGTACCATGTTCATTTCTCTTGCTGCTTAAAGTGGTCCGTGATAGTTGGCTAAATTGTCCAGGCATAATAATGTTTGCCTTTACACTCTGCTGACCCCTTGGGGGGCTTGTTCTTTTGTCCATGTGTTTGCCAACTACTGTGGGAGGTCCGATGCCCCGAAGGAGACCTTACTGACCGAGTGGCACCTGCTAAATCAAGGGGATTCTTTACGTCTGCATTTAGGTCAGTACTTGTGTTAGCATGGGCAATAATGTCCCTATTATACCTTCCACTTGATGCCATGCTCTCCTTGATTGGTTCATTTGGGGTTATTTTGGTGGCCTTTCAAGCGGTTAGTTGGTGAGACCGCACAGACTTCCTTCCTTTTCTTGCCCGTTTTGTGGGGTTCTCAGAGTTCCAGGGCTTATTGGCAGCTTGTGAGGGAAATTGAGTCTCCCTGGTTTCTATACTAAGGTTTGCTATAGTATTACTTTCTGCCAAATCACTTTTGTCTGTTATGGTTGGCGATGAGGGCACTTGAGAAGAGTGAAGCATCTCCTCTTGTTTCTGCGCAACCGGTGCAGATGTTAACATAGTAGGAAGGGGGTTAACGTGTGCGTTCATCATTTCGGGCAGAACAAACTTCTTTGAAATATCCCTTCTAAGATTAGCGGCAGTTGGGATAATTTAGATACCACCTCTTTATAAGAGCAGATGGTAAAATCATTAGTTTGGCTTGGGCCCTTGTTATCAAGGCATTTAATTCTTCCAGCTTGTCGTCAATTCCAGAAACAAATACTGCCATTGTATTTAGCAAATCTACCTGAATTTAAATTTTATTTGACTGGAACTGCAGGGCCATAACCATTGCTTGCTTTGAATTCAGGATTGCGGCCCACATTTCGTCCGCCCTGATTGCCGTCGGGGTTGTGATTGTGAGTTGGGCTTATGGTCCCCACTTAAAGCTCCTTCGATTGTATTTACTATTTGCTTTATGGAGATTATTCTGTGAGGTTTTCACTTTCTCTTCCTTCAATGTTCTGTTTTGAATACCCGGTTCTGTATCCCAGAGCTCCTGCTCCTCACATTCATACATCGGAAAGGAGTCGAGTTTGGGGCTTTGACACAGGCAACCACCTTTCTGGGAGTCTTGTTCTAGGGTTTCTGTGGTTGCTACCATCTCTGAATGCAGAATAGATAGATTAGCTGGACTGGATGTCCGGTGATACTTGGCGGGGTCTGAAGAAATGTTCCTCATGATTTTTTCTTGTCTGGGGATATGAGGAGCTCCTGTTGTAGGAGTTGAGACTACTGGGGCTATAATCGGTATGTCTTCCGTCAGAGGCTGCTTTCCCATAATCACTACTGTTAGAGAAAAAGGAAAAGAGGGATGGGGGGGGGGGGCGTAGATTCACTCTGGCTTTCTTTCCAGGTCTTCCTTGGGTTTGCAGATCGTAGATAGATGGTATAACACCCCCTGAGTTTAGTTGGATTGGTGCCGGCGAAGCAATCCTTTTTTCATCGTCATGGATCCTTGCAACAGTAAAGTAGTCAGTTATGTTACGATGATTGAGTGGGGCAACGTGGCTGCACCCCCCCCCAGAGGGGTCCCAATTTTCAAAAAATCAGATTCTCCCCAGTTTGTTTCTTCTACGCTGATTTTTCGCTCAACCGAGCCACTGCCTGTTTAGTTGGTTAAGGTCTGCCTCCTGCACGGAGTAGGGTGATGTAAATCACTACTTGCTCTCCTTTTTACTACTGCTTCATCCAAAACCAGTTCTCTTTCTTTTCCTCTTAGTTTGATTAGTGGGTTGGTTGGTAACATTGCTTCGTGCTTTATCTGACCTCTTACCCCTTTTCCCCGATTGGTCAGTCTGTTTACAGTGTTGTGGATTAGTCTACTCGAGGGGACCTTCAACAATTTGGACAGGCTGCGGGCAGGAGTGTTCACTAGGTCTATTCTAATACCGATGACTTGCCCCAAAGAACTCTCCAGCTGCTAGGTTGCACAACCTTCTTGAATTGTGTGTGTCATGTCATTTGAGGGTCAAGCAGGTATAGAGACCGGTGAGCAAGCTTGCCAATTGTCTGATGTCAATCAACTCCACTGGCCTCCGGTGGTAATATATGGTGGTACCAGTGTTGGTATTCGAACAGAGTCAGCAAAGTCTACGTGGCCACCCCTTATTATAGCCCAGCTTTAATAATAAGATCCCCCTCCGTTCCTCTTGCCACCTTCTGTTCCTTGGTGGCTTGGTGCTATGTCCGTGTTTCGTCTGTGCTCCGACTCCACTTCGTTCCGCTGCTGCACCACCTGCTCATGTCCCATTTTAATGCCCTTTTGCTCCTTTTTTGTGCCTCGTGGGAGCCTTACAGTCAAGTTTTTTTTTTTTTTTAAATGGCACTTCCAGAGTTCTCTAGGCATTGTTATTCCACTGGTTCCCCGGGCTCCACTAAAGCCTCCTCTCTTTCTCAATCACCTCTTACTGTGATCACTGCAACCACCACCAACCCACCTCGCAGGCTTAGGGGGAGCGTCCTGACTGCTTGCCGCGACGTCTCTCGTGTGCCACTCCACTGCTTGCCACTGTTGGAGTTTACTGAACTGGCACCTTGTCACACACTGCACTGAGCACTGAGCCTGTGTCACTCCAGGATCGCCGCAGACCAAGGACCAAAGAACAGCCCAGTGTTGCCACTCCTGCCGAGCTCCTACACAACCCTCACAGGTTGCAGACAACCCAGGAAATCGACGGGTGCCCGAAGGTTGTGACTGAGGTCCGGTTGGAGTTGGGGTCCAGCTGAAGGGCAGAGGCAAAGAAACTGTGCAGGCAGTCAAGGCAGAGATTACGCTGGGAGCCAGGGAGCCAGCGTTGCTGTCCCCACCTACTATTCTCCCGCCTCAGCGTGTCCGGGCTAGCAGAGCTGGCGGCCGCGCCCCCTTCCACAGGGGCTGGACACCGGCTACCAGGTGCCGGGCGCGCTGGGTATTAGCGGCTGATGAGGCTTGAAGAAGGCTTGAAGAAGCTCAAGCTTGGGCTGCCGCAGCGGACAGCTGTGCCGACCCCTGCACCTCGTCCGCTCCTCCAGCCGGGTTCTGGGGGTGGCTGGGGATTAGGGGCTAAAAGAAGTTGAAAACCTCAGGCGGCAGCACCAGACACCAACCATGCGCCTCGTTTGCCCTCTTTCGCTCCTCTAACCACCGACCTCCACTTCTGCTTCCGGTTCCTGCTGGCGCTCTCAGGTGCTGGCCACGGCTGTTTCAGATTTTCGGAGGGCTATAATGCTCCTGATGCACTGTGAGTTCCTCCTGCCTAACTGCCTTACCCCTGAGCGACACTCTTTCGTCCTCCAAAAACGAAATCCTATAGATTGACCCCCAGGACATATTTTTTGGAGTCAAGGACTACAAGTTTTCATGTTTATTTTGTCCTTGGGACAAGCAGGCCCAACCCCAAGCAGCACAAACACTTTGGCTGCCAGTTTACAGGGAAGGAAACTGCGGTTGAGGTAATATTTTTGTCCTATGTTAATACTTTTTGAACTTGTATGTATGGTTCATTAATGCAAAGCCTTTATTATTCAGGTGGGCACTCTAAATAAACTATGTAAAGTCACACTGCACTACTGACAGTGGTTCTAGTTTAAAAAATGTAACAATATGAGGCTGCATATAATCCTCCCACAATGCTCTCTGATTAGATGCAAATGTTTGCAGAAGCTTGTAAGCAAGATTGACGATTCTTTGCTTTCAAAATAAAATGTCCAGAAAAAAAAATGTAAATAGGAAAATAATGCTTTGCTAAATTACTGCGAAATTTTAGGTACTATTGCTTTGAAGCATTATTTAGTAAAATGTTTATTATTTCCAAAAATATTCATAATGGAAAAATCAGTAAAATCAATTTCAGCAAGATTATTGGAAACATGAAAATAAACAAGCTCTGGCAAAGTCAACTGATGGTTGTCGGTCTTTTGGTTTTGTCACTGCATGTCTTGTTTTGACATGGTGTTTGTAACACTTTATTGTTGTGGGAGCTTCACCATTGTAACAAACATTGGCAAAAAGCAAAAAAAGGTTTTCTGGTCTCAAAAAGCACACATTGTCACAGTAGTTCCTGGCACTGAACAAAACAACTTTGTGTGCCATTATGCTCCTTGAAGAAGAGCAGAATGTGTTCCCTCACAGTAAAGCCAGCCAACAGGTGGACAGAGAGATAAATAGAAGTATAATAAAAAACAAAATGCCTTGGTTAATTCCAGACCTAATTGGGGGCCCAATGCTTAAAGAAAGTCACAAAAGTGCACCCACAGTATATGTCTTTGCATTAGCAGCTTTCAGGATTCCACAAGAATTTACAGAAGTAGACCAGGAAATTGTACTCCTAGAAAATATTTATGAGCTGTATTTTAGCACAAGCAAATATGCATGTGTAGATTTGCTCAGGCGAAAATCTATTGAACATTTACATGTTCACTTTCCCTCCCAACCACTTTGTTCCACACCCTGGAAGAACTTCTGCAGCTGCTCGTCAGGAGTAAATTTCCAATCCTTTTCCAGTATGAAAACATCCTTAAAAAATTCAAGTTAGTAGGTTTGCAAAGAATCAAAGGCATTCCAGCCCTGGAACTATTGCATATTGCTTCCTCCAGCCCGAATATGTAGATCTGCGTAAAGGTGGCAAAATAAGGAAATTGCTATAGTAGGGCTTGAAATTGCTACTATAGTGTTAGCCGTGGCATAACCAGAGAGGCTGTTATCAGGAGCTCTAATAATGAGATTTCTGCCATAAGTTGTCACCACACTACATGGTAACAAAGAGACAAGTAGATTTTCTTACAGGAAAAGTAGATTTGAGAAGAATCCTGTCCCATGGACAAGTAGATATTTTATTAAATTCCACACCCCTGGGTTGTCAGACGGACAGGTAAAGTGAGTTTTTATCAACCTGATCAATCCTTTGAACACAAAAATGTGAGGAAAAAGCTCCACAAGAGCACTATGCAATATAGAAATATAACATACAGAGTCAGGGGACAGGTTGAAGAAAATAATTTGGGATAAATGAGGAGATGGTGATTGTTAGATTTAACCCCTTGGGTGCCCTGGACGAGCTGGTCTCACCCTTAGTCACAGTTGCTGTGTGCCAAGGACGAGACCAGCTCGTCCTGCACCCAGCCCACGGGGAGAGCGCTAGTGCTCCCCCCGTGGGCCTCCCACCCCCCTCCCAAGGGCAGGGATGGAAGGGGAATCGCTTACCCTTCCACCCCAACCCCCCTGCTCCCCCCAGTGACATCTGATGACATCAGCACGCGATCGCGCACTGACCTCATCAGAGGTCACCCCATGAGCTTCCAGCGTGGATGCTTTGCATTTCTCTTCCGATCAGGGGGTGTGGGGAGGCAAAGGCAGGAAAGGAAAGGCCTTTCCTTTCCTGTCTCTTTGAGCATTTCTTCACGATCGGGTCTCAGTAATGCCCTCTAGACACCAGGGATTGTTTTTTGTATTTCTGCATAAGAGGAGTGGCTCCTTTAGCAAGGGCCGCCCCCCAGGGGGGCAATTTATTAATAGGCTTTTTCTGCCCCCTTTGGGGGGGGGGCAGATTGGCCTGTTTTAAGCCACTAGACACCAGTGAGTTTTTCTTTTTATGTTAGCAATGAAGGGTAGCGACCCCTTGAGCAAGGGTCGCTTCTGGGGAGGGGGGGGAGATTTATTAGGCCATTTCTGAACCCCCAGGGGGCAGACTGACATTTTAATTAGGCGGATCTGCCCCGGGGGGGGGCAGAAGCCATTAGACGCCAGGGATAAAAAAAAATCTTAGGCAAGGGTGCAAATTGTTATTAGACCATCTCTGCCCCCCCCCGGTGGCTGATCAGCATATTTCTATTGGAGGGGGCTGAAACAACCTAGGCACCAGGGGTGGAGGGGGAGGGGTGTGCTTTCCATGAGGGCACATTACTGTTGCCCATTTCTGCCTTTGGGAGCAGATCAGCCTATTTTTGTAAGGTCCAAGCCCACCAAATGATATTGTTTTAAAAAAAAAAAAAAAAAAAAAAAAAAAAAAAGGGGGGGAGGGTGGGGGTATGGCTATACCCTTACCCCAAAAATAAATGGGAACAAAGTTGTTCTGCCCTCCCGTGGCCAGATGGGGCAACTACCCTCCGATCCACTCCCTGGTGGCAGAAAGCCTACTAGATGCCAGGGAATTTAAAAAAAAATATATATATATATAGATAGAGATATATATATATATAGATAGAGATATATATATATATAGATAGAGATATATATATATATAGATAGAGATATATATATATATATATATAGTGCAGTGGTGGCTACCAACCAGTATGGGCTTGGTTATGCCCCCATCCCAACTGAAGGGGGTAACACTCTTTCAGCCCTCACCCGCACACTAAAAGATCTTAACCCAATGGCAAGCAAGAAAATATTTTATTATTTTGGGTTTTGATTTTACATTTGGGCCTTGAGAGCTTGTCTAACTCTGAAAATCGTACCACTTGGAATGGTGAGGGCTGCACTTTTTGGACTTTGGGACGCTGCCATGTAGCAAAATCTACAAGACCTAGACATCTGAATACTAAACATCTGGGTGAGTCCAGGGTGGTGTGTCTCACATGCACCCCGCACCATTTTCTTACCCACAATGCCCTGCAAACCTTCAACTTTGCTTGAAATCACACATTTTTTCCACATTTTTGTGATGGAACCTTCAGGAATCTGCAGGAATCCACAAAATCCCTACCACCCAGCATTGGTGCATCTATACCAATACAAATTCTGTCCCACTTATCAGCCTAAAATCGGTTTTTTTCTAACTGCCCTTTTGGACCTGCTTTGGTTCACCCTCATTTTAGACATGTTTTTGGCTCTTCCCTGTCACAGGCACTCGGCCCGCCTACACAAGTGAGGTATCAGTTTTACCGGGAGACCAAGGAGAACGTTGAGTGGTAGAAAATGTGTGCTGGTGCAGTGATCCCACAGAGAAATGTAGGAACAAATTAGATTTTTTAGCTAAATTTGAGGTTTGCTGAGGATTCTCAGCGAAAAAACACTGGGGGGAAAAACACCTCCTTGGACTCCCTCAGGTGTCTAGTTTTCAGAAATGTTTGGGTTTGGTAGGTTTCCCTAGATGGCTGCTCAGCCCACAACCAAAAACACCCCCCCCCCCCCCCCAAACAAAAACAGGTAGTTTTGTATTTTTATAATTTGGATGTGTCCACATAGTGTTTTGGGGCATTTCCTGTTGCGGGCACTAGGCCTACCCACACAAGTGAGGTACCATTTTCATCGGGAGACTTGGGGGAATGCTGGGTGGAAATTTGTGTCTCCTCTCAGATTCCAGAACTTTCTATTGCCGAAATAGGAGGGAAAAGTGTTTTTTGGCCAAATTTTGAGGTTTGCAAAGGATTCTGGGTAACAGAACCTGGTGAGAGCCCCACAACTCACACCATCCTGGATTCCCCTCTGTGTCTAGTTTTCAAAAATGCACACTTTTGGTAGGTTTCCCTAGGTGCTGGCAGAGCTAGGAGGTCAAAATCCACAGCTAGGCACTTTCCAAAAAGCATGTCAGATTTCAATGTAAAAATGTGTAATGTGTCCATGTTGCATTTCCTGTCGCAGGCATTAGGCCTACCCATGCAAGTGAGGTACCATTTTTATTGGGAGACTTGGGGGAACACAGGATAGAAGAACAAGTGATATTGCCCCTTGTTTTCGCTACATTGTTTCCTTCCAAATGTAATACAGTGTTTAAAAAAAGACATCTATTTGATAAATGCCCTGTAATTCACATGCTAGTATGGGGACCACGGAGTTCAGAGGTGTGCAAATAACCACTGCTTCTCAACATCTTATCTTGTGCCCATTTTGTAAATACAAAGGTTTCCTTGATACCTATTTTTCACTCTTTATATTTAACCAAATGAATTGCTGTATACCCGGTATACAATGAGAACCGACTGCAAGGTGCAGCTCATTTATTGGCTCTGGGTACCTAGGTTTCTTGATGAACCTACAAGCCCTATATATCCCAGCAACCAGAAGAGTCCAGCAGACGTAACGGTATATTGCTTTTAAAAATCTGACATCGCAGGAAAAAGTTACATAGTAAAATGGCTGTTTTTTTGCCTCAATTTCATTTCTTTTTATTATTTCTGCTGTTATTTTCTGTAGGATCTACAGAAATGACCTCTTGCTAAATTCAGAATGTTGTCTACTTTTCAGAAATGTTTAGCTGTCGGGGATTCAGCATTGGTTTCACATCCATTTCTGTCACTAACTGGAAGGAGGCCGAAAGCACAAAAGATAGTAAAAATGGGGTGTGTCACAGTAAAATGCCAAAATTGTGTTGAAAAATGTGGTTTTCTGATTGAAGTCTGCCTGCTCCTGAAAGCTGGGAAGAAGGAGATTTTAGCACTGCAAATCCTTTGGTGATTTCATTTTCAGGTAAAAAAAAAAAACACAAGCTTTCTACTGCAGCCCTTTTTCCCCCCCCATTTGTTTTTAAAAAAAATGAAAGTTTTGCTGTATTTTGGCTAATTTCTTGGTCTTCTCCAGGATAACCCACAAACTCTGGGTACCTCTAGAATCCCTAGGATGCTGGAAGAAAAAAAAAAAAGAAAAAAAAAAAAGAAGAAGGACACACAGTTCGCGTGGATAGCTTATGTGGGCAAAATGTTATGAGGACATAAGCGCGAACTGCCCTAAATAGCCAAGAAAAGGCCTTGCAACAAAGGGGGAAAAGGGCAGATAATTAGATGGTCAAAAGTGAAGACTCATGTGATATTACTGGATATAATACATCTAAACCAGAAACACTTTATGGTGGGTCTGGATGAAAACAAAATAATAGAACAATTAAGTGTGCCTTTGATGCAATTTGTAGTCCAATCAAGATGTTGTTAAAACACTCGAAGTGCTTCCAAGAGGGGTATCATTCAGGATAGTTTGATCTGATACACTCAAACACAAAACTTGCTGGAAGCAATTCCTTAATCAAAGAGAAATAAGGAAGAATTTTAAAGCTGTAGGTCTAGAAACAACAGTCTTGCAGGACAGGAAAGCAACCGTTAGAGAAGAGGCCTAGGCTTCCCTAGTTGTGGCTAGTTGGCCCAAATAGAACACTGCTTTCTGAAAGGTTATAAATTCCTAGTACTTTAGGGAAGCTGCAATCCCATCTATGGATGCTAAAATTCCATGCAACAAATGGACTGAAAAACTGAATTTATGCTCAGTCATTAGCTGGCAGTGTCACTAAAAACTATATGCTTTTACCTTCTGAATTTGGGAGTGACCCTCTTACTTTTTACCTTTGAGGTCTCTCTTGTTTCTTTCAGTGAATTTATATGGCTTTTTTAACGTAAAGTAATTTCAATTACTATACGTTAATCCAACCACCACCGCTCAAGCCTTCGGCCAACCCGTATAACCACCCAACCCCGCACTGGGCATGGCCTTGTGCAGCAAGGGTTGGTCGCAGGAACAACTCTATTACCACTCAACCCAGTCCTTTGACCGTGTGCAGTGGGGGTTGGCCACAGGCAGGAAACACCTATAGCCACCTGGTTGTGAGCAGCGGGGGTTGGCTGCCTGTGGCCAACCCTTATAGCCACCCGGCCATGGGCACCAGGGTTGGCCACAGTTCTGCGTGCCCTCCTACCCCGGCCAATTTTGCACTCGGGGACCCCATCCCCAGGCTTTCTAAAATGTATTTATTTGGGGGAAGGGGACCGTGCAGGTAGCCATCCACCCCCTTCCCAGGCCAATCGTGGACCAGGGGACACCATCCCCCTGGGCCCAGCCTAAATATTTATTTATTTTTGTTTTGGAGTGGGGGCTGTGTGCCCCCCCCTTCCAAGGACACCTCCACCCCAGGCTGATCTTGCCCCCGGGGACCCATCCCCCTGGGCCCAGCCTAAATATTCTATATTTTTTGGGGGGTGGGGGGTGGGAATTGCACACGGCTCCACGCATCATATTTATTTAAAAGCCCCAGAAAGGTGCCCCCCTCCCGCATTAACAATAGCAATGCCCCCGGGACTTAGCTCACCTGGGGGATTCAGGATTAAAAAGCACAGGAGACAGAGCTTTTTTTGCAACAAATTCACAAAATCATTGCGATTTGCTGCAATTTTCTTTTTTTGAGTGTTTTTCTGCCCTGGGGTGGGGTCTCTCTGGGACCCCACACCAGAACTAAGGGGTCAGGGTGTCCCTACCCTGGCCCCTTGTCTTTTAATATTTAACTTTTTTGTGGGACTTGGCTGGAGCAGAGTCCCAAGAAGGCTGCCAACACTTTCTGGTTCAAGTGTTGGCAGCCCATCAGAGCTGTGCATATCTCTGCACAAGCTGGTTATTTGTGAATCCTTTGCACCTCTAGATATCTATATTTCTTTTTCTTTTAATATCTCAAAAACTATTGAACTGATATACACCAAACCAGAAGAAGCATTTGCAATGCAATAGGTCTTGCATTTGCTTAAGTTAGAGCTATTGCTATTCTAAATTGATAACTAGACTTTTCTTTTCTTGCCACATAAATTGGTCAACCCTGCCTCATAATTTGGTCGCATAGTAGCACATGAAATCCTAACTGTGAGTATGACAGCAAACCTACCATAAGGCCATTTTAGTACTACGTGTACATCTTACTCTGTTTAAATGCCAGTGCAAACGTATTGCTCTGGAACTGCGCTACAAGCATGCACCGTGCTAGAATTTGTCGCATCTTAGAGGTCATTGGCCAGGGAATGCTGGATTAACCAAAGCATGGGACGGGAAAGGGTAGCACTGTTGAAAGTAACATGTATTTCCAACTATGAGGGAGTTAGCCAAAGACATCATTGTAGCAAGAAATAAAAGCAACTTTCTTAAGAACAGAGATAAGTGTGAACTTAGAATTTGACTTAATTCTGAAGTCTTGAAGCCTTGTATCCACACTTCGAATTTTAAAAAAATACAGCGTTCCCCACTGTGGGAAAATGCTGCCAGTCTACCAAGCTCTTATATTAAGGCGACAAAAGCACCATTCTGGGTCAGACAATGATACCAATATTCAACATCCCGGTGAGGCTTTAATAATTCCAACCTTTCACCATTCCCCAGGTCATGTTTTTGTCCTGATGACACCTTAGAATCCAGCATGAGGCTCGAAACGCCATTGACATATTAATCATACAAGACATCTTCGATTATATTATGAATTATCAATCAATGTATTGACAAGCGTACTTCATAACTTAATCAGAGGCTGTCTTTGTGAGGTACACCAAAGATCACAGAACCATAAGCAATTTCTTTATTGCTTTTTGGTGTGGTGTCACTTTTCTCACTTGGGGATCACTTGTTTCAACTATCACTCTTGGTTTATTTTCCTAAAGTATGATTATAAAAATGATTCACTATTATATGCTGATGCAGCTTCCAAAGCATTAAAAGCATGTTTTTTACATATGTGATGGTACTGGATTCAGTAGAGTTTTTTTTAAAGATTCTAGACAGATGAGTTTCGTCTTCATTTAAGAATTTTTTGTTTCAGTTCACCAGTAGCAAGATTTTTCTGCTATATTATTTAAATTGATTGAAAAGGAGTTTCACGTGGATATGTGTTATGTGATGATTATACCCAGGTTCACTTGGACATTCTGGGTTGCTCTTGTATTTGTTTAGTGGCGGGTAGATGACTAGCATGTTTTATAATGCGTTTTCGTTTACTTTTATGAGAGTTTATTATTTATACTGCTATCTTGTCTGGCTTTTTGTAAAGCTTAATAAAGATCTGTAAATGGACATTCTGTGTCAAATGCCCTGTATAGCCTCAAAAAGTGGCACTGTTCTCCCATCAAGTCATTCAACATTCAATGAACACGGAGGAAGAACACTGTACGTTGGGGGATTTAGATTCTGGAACGCTTTCTGTCTGAATGAGATCCAAAGCTAGCTAGCTGTGGCTCAGAAAAAGTTTCAAACCTTATCTATTTAAATTTGCATTGAACTAAACTTAAAGCACAGGTTACAATCGAAGAATTTAGGTTTGGGTTATCCCTCACCTGCTTGCACTCTCACCCCTGCCACACTGTTGCTGCAATTAGTAAAAATACTCAGCAAATTGTGCTTATATCTCAGAACAACTAAGTGAAGTTTGGACGGCCTCGTATATGCAACGTGGATACTTCAGCATGTACAGGGACTTCTTCATAAAAAAAAAAAACTTCCACACGCGCTTCTGAAAGGAGAAATAGACCTGGGCACAGAATTGATGGCAACAGGCCCTTCAGTATCAAGGGAGCAAACCTTCGTCTTGATATTACGCAGTAATCTAAAGTCACTGCAGCAGGGATTGTATAGCATTTGCTGCTCCAACAGACCGCAACCTATGATAGAGTGGACCTCCACGCTACTCAGCTAATCTAATGCCCGCATGGTACAAGGCTGCGAGTCAGTACCCGTTAAGAACAAGCTCTTATTCCCACCCAAACAATGAACCTGATAACTTTGACGCACTAGATTTCTCGAACCCATCTAAAGAGCTTAGCCCTGGGTCAATTAAAGACGTTTGTGATGGAGCTTCCTCTTCACTTGGCCACCGCTCTCATCGATCAACTGGGGTTGGTCAAAAATAATACATAGGCCTCAATCATCCTACTCAAGCGTTCAACGGCTCGTCCGGTGAAACAGCAAAAGCCTATTCCGCCGAAGAGCTCGATTTCACATACCTGGCGCGAGCGTTTGCAGTCTGCCACAGAAACCAGTCAGCTGTAATCCTGTGGGGGCCGCGCTGGTATAACGAGGTAAGGGCCCGTCTACTGTACACTACCACCCCTTAGTCTAGAATGACTCAAATTTGTTGACAGTGACCTGGTCTGGGGGACGCCAATAGCAGGACTAGCTCGGGGGCATGCCCATATATGGAATGCTGCCCTGCTACCGGGGCCAGAGGGAGCATTGTAAAGAGCAACCCAGAGAGGAAACGAACACGGACGAGGGAGAGTGTCTAAAGGTCTGTTCGAAGACAAAACGAACAGACGACGAGACCGTACGCAAATAGGTAATCATTTCCATGTTTTTGTCCTTCAGAAGCGGCCTCTGGGAACTACAGGCTCCGTTTGGCACTGAAATTGAATTTCCCTGCTCCTATTGGTAAAGCGCTCAGTGAGACCGGTGGCTGTTTTGTGTGTGTTTTTTTTTTTTAAACAAAAACTATAATGGAGCAGCCTGTGCTCCGCCCCATTAGAAGGTAGGCGCATGGGGTGTCAGAAAGCGAAGAGAATGCTTTTATTGTGACATAGCGAGTAGATTAACTGGCTACAGTGGAGTTGCGTGGAGTATGTATGCATGGTGTGGTATCAAGCTTCCTAGGAAGACAGAGCCTTACATTTGACTTCTATCTTTGAATGTACAGCAAATTTGACAAGATGGGAACAGAAAGCGAGCATTCATGAAAGATTAGGAGCAATGGTGGACAGCCTATGCCCCAAGGGAGTGACAAAGACAGACTGGACAGCCTAAAATAAATAAAGGCAGCAAATAGAAAGCAGTCAAATGTGAGTTACAAAGAAAATGATAAGCATTGGGTGGAATGCATGCCCAGGGAAGCTTTTAGAATGTCACCAATGTCTTTGGAAACCTAGGCTTTGACCTAAAAATAGGCACCAATGTGCTTCTCCTAGCAGCTGCTACTGGGTACTTAGTTTAGTATGCTTCATACACAAAGGTTTAGCCTGCACATGGCAGCGAAGCTCTTACAGGAGCTTTACTCAACTTGATGTTTATACAGAAGTAGCATGTGGCCACCAAAGAGATTACGGGAGATGTGCTGTAATTCCAATCAAATTTAGTTCAAATGTCTAAACATTGCCGGGGTCTAGCAGCTAGGGTACTGATGTCCAATGTCAGGATGATTGTCTTGGAAAATGAAGTAGTGTAGGATCATGTTGATCCTTGAGGGGTTAAGTAAGATCAAGAAATTGGCAAAAAACTATTAACCCAGAAACTTGTGTCTGAGGATCTAGAGACCTCTTCAGATTCTGAATTGGTAGAGAAGGACGTGTGCATGTCACGCCCACCTAGCGTGCTGGAGCGCAATTGACGACTGACTTCTCAGGAAATTAATAACTTGAGTACTGCGGTCTCCAGAGAAGATGAGCATGCAGGTCTTTACTTCCTAACAAGCAGTTCTATATCTGGCTATTTTCCATCATATTTTAGAGCTGCCTTTAGGTTGCATTTATGTGAAACCTTGGACAGCTTCGTCTGAAGTGAGCAATTTCAGATTTTATCAGTTTAGAGAGCAAGATTTCAGGGAGGGAGGCGGGTAGGTGGAATCAGAGCTGAGGCTAAATAAAATCAAGGCTTTTCATTGCCCGTCTTATAATGGAGCAGGGGATAAGTTCAGTCAAAGTAACCAAAATAAATGGATTGTAAAAATAATGGGATTGCAGATATAATTACCTTAACCAAGGTTTGTCTTAGACAAATGCTGCTGCCACCTTCCTTTGAGTGTCACATAGGAGGTGCTAAAGAATAGCTTTGGGGTGATCTTAGCAAAGGAGGTCCCAGAGTGGGGGGCTCTGGCATTTTGGTATGTGTTGTCAAGAAGGCACCAATATTGAAAAGTACGTAGCTGGAATGACAAGAGAGCAAGGCATTTCGCTGCCCTGGTTTGGAGGATGCTCACCTTCCAAGAGTGGCAGAGAGCATGTGGCATCTGGGTTACAGTGCTGAGAGCCCTTTTGCAGGAGAAACACATGGAATGACCTTTCTTCAGGTTAGTCAGCGAAAAGTCACTTTGGCTGCTGGCATTGAATCGTTCCACGATAAACTCTAAACACATGGTTGGAAGAGCGGCATGCATCTCCCTGTGCAAAGGGTTAAGTGCATTCTGGTCTGGGAAAGACATTTGGTAATTAATACATTCACTCAAACTGTCTGGACTCGTACACAAACCCTTTCCTATGTGCCTCTGAGTTGTTTGTGGGTAAAGAGACCTGGCCAGCTTCCCTCTGCATGCAGCTTGACCGTCTGCTGTATCTCCCACATACTAGCCTACTGCCATGGAAGAAGCTCCAATTGATGCTGTATTCCTTATTAAACTAACTCTAGGGGTCTGTGAGCCACAGGCTGTCTACACCAGAACCTATATTTTAGGAGGACAGACACTAATACTAGGCAGACTTGTTTAGTTTCTCATGTGCCATTAGCGGTAATGTACATCGGGGTGTCCATTGTTGGACCACGGTATCCGATGCAAGGCGGATGTTCACGTTGAACACAGGCCGTTTTGTATGTAAATCCATATTGTGTTGATCTCCCCTGGATCAGGCTTTACTAGACCTATGTCGAAATCCTCTGACATAAATGTTTTCACAAAACTTGTTTACAAGGAAATGTTCAATCTAAAAGATAAATTGTTCACTGTATATTTTGGTGGGAATTTGTGAAGCTGTCTCACGTGTTGCTAAATAAATGAATATGGAATTTAACTCTTTTTCTTTTTTTTTTTAACTCTTTTTATTAAAGTACTTAAATGCTCAGAATACAAACCTTGTCATTATCATTATATGGATAACCATTTGTTGTTAGACGAAAAAGATACCATATTTCAATCTGACATATCAGCAAGTTATTGCATCTACTGTTCAGCATTCAGTTTAAGATTGACCCTTCCTCATCAGAAACATAGTTACCCATCAAAACTCCAATGTATTCTATGACTTTGTCACATGGCATGCATCACTTCAGAAACCTCTATAGCTGAGCCAGTGGGACCAGATTCTATCGTATTTCTTAGTACTTCCCCTGCTTTTGTAGATCTCCTGTTCGGCCAGTTGACACTAGTGTAGGAAGCTGGCTCTGTATATACTAGATCAAAGTGAGATATAGGCCCTCATTTTAAACTTGGTGGTTGAGACCGCCATGCCGGCGGCGGAAATTTCTGCTACCGGCATGGCGGCCTCGACTGCCACATAATAAAGACAGTGGGGACTGCCACAAGTGGCCTTCCACCACCACCAGGCTACCACCGACAGGCAGCCTGACGATGGCGGAATTCTTCATCTGACAGGGCGGAGCTGCTCCAGATGAAGAACCCTTGTTCCGCCAGCCATTCCCTGGCGGGTTCACCTGCAGAGGAAAGGCTGGTGGAAGGGGTGCTCCGGGGCCCCTCTGTGGGCCCCTGCACTGCCCATGCACTTGGCATGGGCAGTGCAGGGGTCCCCGTGCAGAGCCCCATCACGCAGGTCACTGCCCGATTTACAGGCAGTGATCTGTGCGACTGGTGCTGCTGCACCCGCCGCACAGCGGCATTGACAACGGCTCCATGTGGAGCCGTCGGCAATGTCCTGGCCCAGCATTCGGCTGGGCCGGCTGTTGGAAACACTGTTTCCTACTACCGGCCCAGAAGAATGTTTATTATTCAGCCGGCGGGGTCTCAAGGGGGCTGGCGGTCTGTGATAAGACCGCCAGAATGAGCACGGCGGGGATTCCCGCTGTGTTCATAATGACCTCCATAGTGTGCACAGAGTCCAGGGGTTCCCCAGAGGCCTAACAGAGTCCAAAGTAGGTAATACTAATGCTCTCTTTTGTGGTAGTGTGGTCGAGCAGTTAGGCTTATCACAGGGTAGTGGAAAGCATGTGTTGTACGCACACAGACAATAGAAGAAGCACTCAGCCAATGACTTAACTCCAGACTAATCTTTTTTATATAGCAAAAATATATTTTCTTAATTTATTTTTAGAACCATAAGATTTGAGTTGTAGGTAAGTACTTCAATAGATTCGTATTTCACACATGTATCAACAGTACTTTGTTTGAAATCGGTAAGTTATACAGTTTTTGAATTATTGGCAATAATCTGTTTTTAAAACTGGACACAGTGCAATTTTCAGAAACAGTTCCTGGAAGTAATGTCAGGTCGTTTTTCAGGTGAGTACAACACTTAGTTTCAGTTTCCGGGTTTTAGGAGGTCCACCGGTTTGGGTTCAAGTGAACCCCAAACACCCACCACCAACAACACGGGGCCGGCCGGGTGCAGAGGTCAAAGTTGAGCAATTTTAACGCTGGCTCCTATGTACAGGGAGTACTCAGAATCAGGTCGGACAGCAGGTAAGTACGTGCAACTCAGAGGGTAGACCAGGGGGGATTAGAAGAGCACTGGAGGGGCCACAAGTAGGCACCAAACACACACCCTCAGCGGCACAGGGACGGAATATTTCCAGGCATAAAGCATCATATGGGGGCACCTATTTTGTATTATTTTTTAATTGTAAGGGACAAAATACTGAAGTCTGTTCCAAGAGGATGCCAAGGTCTGGTCTGATGGATACATACAATAGTGGCGCTTATAGTGGTAAAACTAAATCAAAGTAGATGTATATGAGTCACAAAATCACATTGTCTCAAAAATAACTTGTACAACAATCTCCACCATTAATTGTCTTAAATAATTTAAGAAATATATACAAAAATAGATCAATGAAATCAAAGTGCTCAATTGATCCTACAGTTACATATAGTGCAGCGAAAAACTTGTATATACAAAGGAATCATTTAGAAAAAGCTAAATCTTAACAGTATAATTCCTAATAAAAGTTCCTGAATTGCATGTCATCAATTATCAACCATGCAACCCCAATTGTTGATGGCGTTGCAACCTGATCATTTATTCAAGAGGTCATCTTCAGAACATAATGACTTAGTGAAAAGGTGAGGTTGCCAGCTGGTCTCACAAAGAACCTGAAAACATAAAAAAGAACTAATCCGTAACCCGTAAGGAAAGGTATTAATTGTGGCATGTTCCATGTAAGTTAATAGTCACTGAAAATCCAGAAGAACTAAGTAAACAATCTGGCTAGAACTGAATAAACAGGAGCTGCAGTTAAAGAAAGTGCAACATGTGATTGGTCAAACCACAACAATCAACAATATCTGAGGTACTTAGTCCATATTGGATGCATGCCTAGAAAAAGATGTGTTGTTAGTGGCAATACATCAAATAAGCCCAGAAAGAAGAATGAGGAAAGGTAGTCATAAGAGTTTATTTGTCCTGCATAATGATCACCAACAGTAGACAGTCCAAGGAATTTGGATAAATTGACATGTTGCGGGACTGGTGTAGGAAAAAGGCCACCAAACACACGCAACCCCAAGGCCAGTAATGGTACTTGTGAGGTCCTAGAATGGCCCATGAAAAAAAAAAATATTTTGTCCGAACCTGGACCACTTATTATCTATCTTAAAACGATAGAGTAGGAAGCTGCACTGAGGCAAAATGGTGATACATATTGTGCTTTTGCATTCTAAATCCTTCTCTGCTATATGTGGCTCTTGAACAACTCCAGATGAAAGCCCTGTACTAACACCAGGATTCATATGTCCTTTGTAATGAATAACCAGTAGAAAGAAAACTCTTGCATATTGCCCCAAATCTGTCTTGGGAAAAACAAATGAGGCTTTCCTAAATTACCTACCCTTGAAATGTTGTGTAGAAATAACCACTTTAGAAGTGCAGACAGCATGATTTTCCTTAGGGGAAAAAGTAGCTACCAAGTCTTCGCTGGTCCTGGTGCTTTACTGGTCCAGCCTCTAGTTGTCTTTTTGAGAACCATGTGATCTTGGGGACCTTTACAAGAATAAACATTGCCTGCCATGTTCCGCCCTGCCAAAAACACCCAGGCAAAGAAGGTTTGTGCTCTGACTAAATTGGCGAATACACTAACAAATTTACTCACCTCCTTCACAAGGAGGTGTTTTAAGCATGCTCCCTGAGATAACAGCCCTGCTTTTGCGGTCAGAAGATCAGCAACCTATGGCTCTAATTGCACATTTAAAAACCTCATCTAGTCCACTGTTACAATACAATTTACATTGCTTAACACACAGGTCACCCATGTGTCCCACCCTGAAAGGAACTTCGGTTCTATATTCTTGACCTCCTTCTTGGCACAATTTCCCAGGTCTAGAATTTTTTCTGAGGGGAGATCCAATTGGTTGTCATGGGATTCCTGTCAGGGAAATCTACGACCTTTTTCAGGCCTTTGGAAAATGTATCAAAGCATTTAGCCTTCTTGGAGCCTTAATCTGGGGTCTGAGAAATCTTGCCTGCCATTGAGTGTCTACGGTGTTCCGCCTTATGGCAGGTTTCATATCTCCTTACGTGTTCATTTTGTAAGCCTGCTTTGCATATACAGGGCCACCTTTTTTGATGATACATACTATGCTGAGGTGGTAGAGAACATTCAATTCAAAAATACCATCCTGCCATTTGAGCTGCATTGGTCTAGCTACTGCAAACTGTGTCCTCCCTACTCTTGAAATCACTTTATGGACTGGTACATAGACATCAGTTTCAAGCATTCTCAAAACTTGTCTCTTAGCACCTAACTCTAAGGGCCCTTCCTTTTTGTAGTTCTTGTTCTCCAGGTAGAAGGAGCCCAAGAGATAGCCATATTCTGGGATGCCCATGGTTTACCTCTACCCCATTGTTCGTGTAGAAAAGTTCTTCATCCAAAGCGGATGGTTGTTTTGATATAAATGTTCAAAAGCATCCAGATAGATAGCAGACTCCCAGCACTCTTGTGCTTCTGTGTGCTTCCTTACCCTTGTGCCCTTTCCTCTTTCAGCCCCAACTTACCAGACAGTGAGGGATGAAAAAGGGTGGAGGGGAACCTAACTGTTTTTTTGCACCACTTACACTGCAGAGACTATTGGTGAACAGAGGCTCAAGAAAGACTACTTGTATCCTGGGAGACCAAGTTGGGGGCCATTGCCTTTAGTGCCCTGGGCCACAGTGCTGACAATCCCAGGAGTACAACTGTGGGCCTGGTCCTTGGCAGTTGAAGGAGTCCTGAGCACTGCTCTTGAAATGAGGCAGTGTGGAAACACTGACTCATGGCTGGGGTGGTGAGTTTGAGGCCCATCAAGAGACACAGGGTACTCCGCTTCCATAACACTCTGCCTCCAGAATGGTACACCGTGAACAGGGGGATCAGAAATAGATTAGACTGGAGACAATCTGGGAGACTGTAGGTACCTTGGTTGGAAACACCCCCATTGTAGCCATACTAAAGAGCTGGGCGAGAGAACAGTAGCAGTGAATCTAGCAGTGATCTTGGAGGTACAGAGCTGCAACTAGTAGTGTTGTAGTCTGTCATATATGATTGTTAGATTAAAATAACAATAATAGAACCCAGACAGCTTGCTGGAGAAGCTCCTCTGTCTGTAGTTTTGTTTCTGGGTACGAAACAAGAGGTCACACACCAGGGCGTCATGGTTAGAACCTGTCGCGCAAACTCCCAGAGAAGTCAGTATAACTGTATCTCTGCAAAGGTGAATACAATTAGGGGCTAGTAGGCCTGTAGATGACCACTACCACTTATGAGGAGACAGGGAATTAAGGTCTTTGTACTTGTATATGGCTGTTGCCAGCTGAAGATGCCATGTTGTGCTTTGTGAGTTTTGGGCACAGCCTGACTACTGACTCTTGACACTTTATTTTGAATTCTGCATCAGCTGCCAGAGTCACCATCTCCACACCTTCCGGTGTACACAATTTAGTTTACAGAGCAAGTGCCTTCCTAATAGGTTCACATGAGTTCATTGCATCTCACCAATTTTTGATTGTCTCTGATTAAACCTATTCTCACCAGAATTGGGGTTGCAACTTGGCACCTCAATTTAGAATTGAAAAGTAACAGTGAAGTAAGAAGTATGGCATTCACAGGAAAGGAAATTGGACTAATCAAAAATACAAAACCATTGAAAATCACATTAAGGCAAGATGCAGTCTTCACACAGATGCCCCAATACACACTCTCACCAGACGCAAAAGCTAGTATAGCACCCATCATTGTATGCTTGTTAGAACAGGACGTTCTAAAAGAAGTCATTGGGAATCCAAGAAGCTCCGATAATGGTGCTTCAAAAACCAAACCAGAAAAGGAAGATAATGCAGTACCTTTACAGAAATAACCAAATTATTGTTTAATGCTATCCTGTAGTCCTGAGTCCTGTTGTAATCCTTCTCCAAATTCCCCCCTGATGCTGAGTTGTTTACGGTCATCAATTCATGTCAAGCATTCTTTTACATCCCTTTTTAAGTTCAAATTCCAAGATAAAATTCTTGTTTGCTGTTGAGCTGCTCAGGGGTATAGAGAAAGTCCCTTATGCTTCAAGCAGATACTGAAGAAAAATTGAAACACCTTACAGTTGCCTTGTAGTTCGACATTGGTGCAGTACATTGATGACCTGCTCATGGCATCCATGACCAAAGATACCTACAGGCAGGATACAGTTGCCCTGAACACCACCTTGCTGAAAATGGGCTCAACGTTTTACCCAGAAAGGAATTTTGTTATCCAGAGCACCCAACGTTAAAAGTAGGCAGACAGTGTCCCACAGGAACATCTCCACTGTCCTAAAAATAAAATGCTCTTCCACTTAGAGGGAGGTGAGAATGTTTCTGTCAATGGTCGGCTACTCTCACCAGTGGACTCCCAATATTTCCGTAGTGGCGAAGCCCCTACAGAAGCTCATGCACAATGATATCAGTGACCTGTATCATTTGATGATGTATTTGTGAAAAACGTTCTAGAGCTCAGAATCTTATTTCACAGTACACCAACTCTAGTAGTGCTATACTACAAAAAGAAGTTTACATTGTACTGTCAGGAGTGCAATGGGTGCATTTTATCTGTGTTGGCACAAACTCAAGGGAAAGTGACGCGGCCAATGGCATGCTTCTCATGTAAACCTGATCCAGTGGCTGCAACGTTTCCTAGTTGTCTAAAATCTGTTGCTGTCAGTGTAGGAGGCTGGACTGGCTTGTAGTGAGTACCAAGGGGTACTTGCACCTTGCACCAGGCCCAGTTATCCCTTATTAGTGTATAGGGTGTCTAGCAGCTTAGGCTGATAGATAATGGTAGCTTAGCAGAGCAGCTTAGGCTGAACTAGGAGACGTGTGAAGCTACTACAGTACCACTTAGTGTCATATGCACAATATCATAAGAAAACACAATACACAGTTATACTAAAAATAAAGGTACTTTATTTTTATGACAATATGCCAAAGTATCTTAGAGTGTACCCTCAGTGAGAGGATAGGAAGTATACACAAGATATATATACACAATAGCAAAAATATGCAGTATAGTCTTAGAAAACAGTGCAAACAATGTATAGTTACAATAGGATGCAATGGGGAAACATAGGGATAGGGGCAACACAAACCATATACTCCAAAAGTGGAATGCGAACCACGAATGGACCCCAAACCTATGTGACCTTGTAGAGGGTCGCTGGGACTATTAGAAAATAGTGAGAGTTAGAAAAATAACCCTCCCCAAGACCCTGAAAAGTGAGTGCAAAGTGCACTAAAGTTCCCCTAAGGACAAAGTAGTCGTGTTAGAGGAATAATGCAGGAAAGACACAAACCAGCAATGCAACAACGGTGGATTTCCAATCTAGGGTACCTGTGGAACAAGGGGACCAAGTCCAAAAGTCACAAGCAAGTCGGAGATGGGCAGATGCCCAGGAAATGCCAGCTGCGGGTGCAAAGAAGCTTCTACTGGACAGAAGAAGCTGAGGTTTCTGCAGGAACGAAAAGGGCTAGAGACTTCCCCTTTGGTGGACGGATCCCTCTCGCCTTGGAGAGTCGTGCAGAAGTGTTTTCCCACCGGACGGACGCCAACAAGCCTTGCTAGTCGCAAATCGTGCGTTTGGCGTTTTTGGACGCTGCTGGGGCCCAGGAGGGACCAGGAGGTCGCAAATTGGACCTGAAGAGAGAGGGGACGTCGAGCAAGACAAAGAGCCCTCACTGAAGCAGGTAGCACCCGGAGAAGTGCCAGAAACAGGCACTACGAGGATGCGTGAAACAGTGCTTGCCGAAGTTGCACAAAGGAGTCCCACGTCGCCGGAGACCAACTTAGAAAGTCGTGCAATGCAGGTTAGAGTGCCGTGGACCCAGGCTTGGCTGTGCACAAAGGATTTCCGCCGGAAGTGCACAGGGGCCGGAGTAGCTGCAAAGTCGCTGTTCCCAGCAATGCAGCCCAGCGAGGTGAGGCAAGGACTTACCTCCACCAAACTTGGACTGAAGAGTCACTGGACCGTGGGGGTCACTTGGACAGAGTCGCTGGATTCGAGGGACCTCGCTCGTCGTGCTGAGAGGAGACCCAAGGGACCGGTAATGCAGCTTTTTGGTGCCTGCGGTTTGCAGGGGGAAGATTCCGTCGACCCACGGGAGATTTCTTCGGAGCTTCTGGTGCAGAGAGGAGGCAGGCTACCCCCACAGCATGCACAAGCAGGAAAACAGTCGAGAAGGCGGCAGGATCAGCGTTACAGAGTTGCAGTAGTCGTCTTTGCTACTATGTTGCAGGTTTGCAGGCTTCCAGCGCGGTCAGCAGTCGATTCCTTATCAGAAGGTGAAGAGAGAGATGCAGAGGAACTCGGCTGAGCTCATGCATTCGTTATCTAAAGTTTCCCCACAGACAGAGACCCTAAATAGCCAGAAAAGAGGGTTTGGCTACCTAGGAGAGAGGAGAGGCTACTAACTCCTGAAGGAGCCTATCACAAGGAGTCTCTGACGTCAACTGGTGGCACTGGCCACTCAGAGCAGTCCAGTGTGCCAGCAGCACCTCTGTTTCCAAGATGGCAGAGGTCTGGAGCACACTGGAGGAGCTCTGGACACCTCCCAGGGGAGGTGCAGGTCAGGGGAGTGGTCACTCCCCTTTCCTTTGTCCAGTTTCGCGTCAGAGCAGGGGCTAAGGGGTCCCTGAACCGGTGTAGACTGGCTTATGCAGAATTGGGCACATCTGTGCCCAAGAAAGTATTTCCAGAGGCTGGGGGAGGCTACTCCTCCCCTGCCTTCACACCATTTTCCAAAGGGAGAGGGTGTCACACCCTCTCTCAGAGGAAGTTCTTTGTTCTGCCATCCTGGGCCAGGCCTGGCTGGACCCCAGGAGGGCAGATGCCTGTCTGAGGGGTTGGCAGCAGCAGCAGCTGCAGTGAAACCCCAGGAAGGGCAGTTTGGCAGTACCAGGGTCTGTGCTACAGACCACTGGGATCATGGGATTGTGCCAACTATGCCAGGATGGCATAGAGGGGGCAATTCCATGATCATAGACATGTTACATGGCCATATTCGGAGTTACCATTGTGAAGCTACATATAGGTAGTGACCTATATGTAGTGCACGCGTGTAATGGTGTCCCCGCACTCACAAAGTTCAGGGAATTGGCTCTGAACAATGTGGGGGCACCTTGGCTAGTGCCAGGGTGCCCTCACACTAAGTAACTTTGCACCTAACCTTTACCAGGTAAATGTTAGACATATAGGTGACTTATAAGTTACTTAAGTGCAGTGTAAAATGGCTGTGAAATAACGTGGACGTTATTTCACTCAGGCTGCAGTGGCAGGCCTGTGTAAGAATTGTCAGAGCTCCCTATGGGTGGCAAAAGAAATGCTGCAGCCCATAGGGATCTCCTGGAACCCCAATACCCTGGGTACCTCAGTACCATATACTAGGGAATTATAAGGGTGTTCCAGTAAGCCAATGTAAATTGGTAAAATTGGTCACTAGCCTGTCAGTGACAATTTGAATGAAATGAGAGAGCATAACCACTGAGGTTCTGGTTAGCAGAGCCTCAGTGAGACAGTTAGGCACCACACAGGGAACACATACATATAGGCCACGACCTTATGAGCACTGGGGTCCTGACTAGCAGGGTCCCAGTGACACATAACAAACATACTGAAAACATAGGGTTTTCACTATGAGCACTGGGCCCTGGCTAGCAGGATCCCAGTGAGACAGTGAAAACACCCTGACATACACTCACAAACAGGCCAAAAGTGGGGGTAACAAGGCTAGAAAGAGGCTACTTTCTCACACAACCCCCCCCAAACGAAGGACAATAAGGCTAACCTTGGCCAGTTGAGACTTTATTGTCTAAGTGGTGATAAGTAGAGAGTAGCTCTGCAATAGACTGGTTACTCCCTTTATCATCCACTATATGGTTACTTCCCTGTGGGGATGTAAACCACCCTGTTTGAAGTTTTTTAGCTAAGCAACAATGTGAAGATGTATTTTCAGAGTTTCTATCAGTAAGTTTTAGTTTAGAGCAGTGGGAATTGTCCACTGAACCTATTTGTAGTGATGGAAATGCCAGACAGGGATGCTGTCTCAGAAAAGCCATAGCTGGGCAAAAACTTTGTCCATATGGCTGGAAGAGAGAACAGGGATGCTGTTTCTCTTGGTTTGGAGCAGGGCAGGGATGCTGTCCTATGAGCTCCACACTAGGGCAGGGATGCTGTCCTAAGTGTTGTGAGGCAGTGCAGGGTTTCTGCACTAAAGTTTCTCTGTGAGGGTTGGAGGGATGCTCCATGTTAACTAAAATGGTGCTCTTTTTCTCACCAATGTTAGTTATCCCACAGAGAGGTACTTCTACCTCAGGGAGTACAGTTTTGCCAACTGATGATTCCCTTGGAACAGGTGCCACCCCAGGAGAGGTTTCTCCCACCACAGGAATGGTATCCTGAATGGTAGGGTGGTTAGGGGATACTGTGATACCCTTTTTACCTGTTGATGGAGAGGGATCCTGAGTTTTCAGGCCTTCTCTCCTTTGCTTTTTCATTTCAGTAGAAATGAGAGGGAACAATTCCTCAGGGATGCCCAGCATGGCTGCATGGGCATAAAACTCTACATCAGCCCAACCTGAGGCCTCTAGGTCATTACCTAAGAGACAGTCTACAGGTAAGCTAGGTGATACCACCACCTGCTTAGGGCCAGTAACTCCACCCCAACTAAACTGAATTATAGCTAAGGGAAGAAACTTAGTGGAGTTATGGACATCAATAATCTTATACTGTTGTCCAATGATGTGTTGATCAGGGTGCACTAGGTTTTCAGTCACCAAAGTGATACTGGCACCTGTGTCCCTGTAGGCCAAGGCCTCAACACCATTTATTGAAACTGTCTGCCTGTACTTATCCATTGTAAGGGGACAAGCAGCCAGTGTGGCAAGGCCAATGCCACTAGGTGTGACAGAAACTGTCTTGGGAGTGACTACCCCAGTTTCTACTATGGACCCAAAAGTGAACCCAACTACACCCTTCACTTGACTGTTGCCAGCAGTCCCACCACTAGTACCACTACTGCTAGGGGCACTAGCGCTTGATGTACTAGTGGTGGTAGGCTCAGGGGGTTTACCTGGAGAGGACTTATCCCCTGGCCTATGGCCTCTGTTTTTACACACAAAGCACCAAGGCTTTTTAATGTGTGCAGGTTGAGAAGAAGAGGAAGAATTAGTTTTATCCCCACCCTCTGAAGAGTGTTTAAGATTTGAAGTGGGATCTTTGGTTTTACCCTTATCCCCATGCTTATCTTGAGATTTATCACCATCTTTCTTCTTATTGCCATCTTTGTCACCCCCTGTATGAACTTTTCTGTTCACCCTTGTTCTGACCCATTTGTCTGCCTTCTTTCCCAATTCTTGGGGAGAGGTCAGATCAGAGTCTACCAGGTACTGGTGCAACAAATCAGACACACAATTATTAAGTATATGCTCTCTCAGGATTGTGTTATACAGGCTTTCATAATCAGTAACTTTACTGCCATGTAACCACCCCTCCAAGGCCTTCACTGAATGGTCAATGAAATCAACCCAGTCTTGTGAAGACTCCTTTTTGGTCTCTCTGAACTTTATCCTGTACTGTTCAGTGGTTAAGCCATAACCATCCAGGAGTGCATTCTTAAGAACTTGGAAGTTATTAGCAGCATTTTCTTTCACAGTAAGGAGCCTATCCCTACCTTTTCCACTAAATGATAGCCATAGGATAGCAGCCCACTGCCTTTGAGGGACATCCTGTACAACACAGGCCCTCTCAAGTGCAGCAAACCACTTGTTAATGTCATCCCCCTCCTTATAAGGGGGAACTATCTTGTGCAGATTCCTGGACTCATGCTCTTTTGCAGGATGACTATGGGGAATACTGCTGCTGCCACCATGGGTTTCTAAACCCAACTTCTGTCTTTCCTTCTCTAGTTCAAAAGACTGTCTATCCAAATCCAGCTGTTGCTTTTTAAGCTTCAGTCTGGTTTGTTCCACCCTCAACTTATTGAGTTCCCTCTCTAACATTCTGTCATCAGGGTTGGTGGGAGGGACATTCCTAGATACAGAGGTATGATGGGAATGAACAGAAGGAGACCTGTCCCTTACAGAAGCCACCCTAACAGCTTGGTTAACAGAAACATTACTACCAGTATGGTGAGAATAAATGCTTTTGCTATGATGTGAGACAACACTATTTGTATGGTGTGGCTCATCATCATTACCAACTATGCTAGACTGTCTAGTAATGGGCAGGCTAGGAAGTTTATTTCCTGAATCTTTTCCTGGGGGAGTCCCTGAATCAGATTGGGAACTATTAGGTACTTTTTCAACATATGAGGCACCTATGGCCTTATCCTGTTCTCTAAGCATGTTAAGTAACAGTTCCAAGGAAGGATTCTTCCCTACACTCAAACCTCTCTCTATACAGAGACTCCTTGCTCTTTTCCAGCTAAGGTTGTCATATGCAAGTTTGGACAGATCAACATTTTGGCCTGTGCCAGACATTTTTAGAGAGAGTTAAAGTGATAGAAAAAGAGAAAAAAGTTTTCAGAACTTTTTGAAAAGACAGAAAAAAACTTTTTAAACTTTTAAGAACTTTTTGAAAGTTTAGAAGTACTTTTCAGCACTTAGAAAAGAGTGAAAAGAGGAAATGCAAAACTTTTTGGCTATGTGTATATACACTGACCTTGTTTTGTATATTTTTCTCTTATGAAAAGTACAATGACAAGAGTGGTAAGCAGTCTCAAGCACTTATCCCACCACTGCACAACCAATGTAGGAGGCTGCACTGGCTTGTAGTGAGTACCAAGGGGTACTTGCACCTTGCACCAGGCCCAGTTATCCCTTATTAGTGTATAGGGTGTCTAGCAGCTTAGGCTGATAGATAATGGTAGCTTAGCAGAACAGCTTAGGCTGAACTAGGAGACGTGTGAAGCTACTACAGTACCACTTAGTGTCATATGCACAATATCATAAGAAAACACAATACACAGTTATACTAAAAATAAAGGTACTTTATTTTTATGACAATATGCCAAAGTATCTTAGAGTGTACCCTCAGTGAGAGGATAGGAAGTATACACAAGATATATATACACAATAGCAAAAATATGCAGTATAGTCTTAGAAAACAGTGCAAACAATGTATAGTTACAATAGGATGCAATGGGGAAACATAGGGATAGGGGCAACACAAACCATATACTCCAAAAGTTGAATGCGAACCACGAATGGACCCCAAACCTATGTGACCTTGTAGAGGGTCGCTGGGACTATTAGAAAATAGTGAGAGTTAGAAAAATAACCCTCCCCAAGACCCTGAAAAGTGAGTGCAAAGTGCACTAAAGTTCCCCTAAGGACAAAGTAGTCGTGTTAGAGGAATAATGCAGGAAAGACACAAACCAGCAATGCAACAACGGTGGATTTCCAATCTAGGGTACCTGTGGAACAAGGGGACCAAGTCCAAAAGTCACAAGCAAGTCGGAGATGGGCAGATGCCCAGGAAATGCCAGCTGCGGGTGCAAAGAAGCTTCTACTGGACAGAAGAAGCTGAGGTTTCTGCAGGAACGAAAAGGGCTAGAGACTTCCCCTTTGGTGGACGGATCCCTCTCGCCTTGGAGAGTCGTGCAGAAGTGTTTTCCCGCCGGACGGACGCCAACAAGCCTTGCTAGTCGCAAATCGTGCGTTTGGTGTTTTTGGACGCTGCTGGGGCCCAGGAGGGACCAGGAGGTCGCAAATTGGACCTGAAGAGAGAGGGGACGTCGAGCAAGACAAAGAGCCCTCACTGAAGCAGGTAGCACCCGGAGAAGTGCCAGAAACAGGCACTACGAGGATGCGTGAAACCGTGCTCGCCGAAGTTGCACAAAGGAGTCCCACGTCGCCGGAGACCAACTTAGAAAGTCGTGCAATGCAGGTTAGAGTGCCGTGGACCCAGGCTTGGCTGTGCACAAAGGATTTCCGCCGGAAGTGCACAGGGGCCGGAGTAGCTGCAAAGTCGCGGTTCCCAGCAATGCAGCCCAGCGAGGTGAGGCAAGGACTTACCTCCACCAAACTTGGACTGAAGAGTCACTGGACCGTGGGGTCACTTGGACAGAGTCGCTGGATTCAAGGGACCTCGCTCGTCGTGCTGAGAGGAGACCCAAGGGACCGGTAATGCAGCTTTTTGGTGCCTGCGGTTTGCAGGGGGAAGATTCCGTCGACCCACGGGAGATTTCTTCGGAGCTTCTGGTGCAGAGAGGAGGCAGGCTACCCCCACAGCATGCACAAGCAGGAAAACAGTCGAGAAGGCGGCAGGATCAGCGTTACAGAGTTGCAGTAGTCGTCTTTGCTACTATGTTGCAGGTTTGCAGGCTTCCAGCGCGGTCAGCAGTCGATTCCTTATCAGAAGGTGAAGAGAGAGATGCAGAGGAACTCGGCTGAGCTCATGCATTCGTTATCTAAAGTTTCCCCACAGACAGAGACCCTAAATAGCCAGAAAAGAGGGTTTGGCTACCTAGGAGAGAGGAGAGGCTACTAACACCTGAAGGAGCCTATCACAAGGAGTCTCTGACGTCAACTGGTGGCACTGGCCACTCAGAGCAGTCCAGTGGGCCAGCAGCACCTCTGTTTCCAAGATGGCAGAGGTCTGGAGCACACTGGAGGAGCTCTGGACACCTCCCAGGGGAGGTGCAGGTCACGGGAGTGGTCACTCCCCTTTCCTTTGTCCAGTTTCGCGCCAGAGCAGGGGCTAAGGGGTCCCTGAACCGGTGTAGACTGGCTTATGCAGAATTGGGCACATCTGTGCCCAAGAAAGCATTTCCAGAGGCTGGGGGAGGCTACTCCTCCCCTGCCTTCACACCATTTTCCAAAGGGAGAGGGTGTCACACCCTCTCTCAGAGGAAGTTCTTTGTTCTGCCATCCTTGGCCAGGCCTGGCTGGACCCCAGGAGGGCAGATGCCTGTCTGAGGGGTTGGCAGCAGCAGCAGCTGCAGTGAAACCCCAGGAAGGGCAGTTTGGCAGTACCAGGGTCTGTGCTACAGACCACTGGGATCATGGGATTGTGCCAACTATGCCAGGATGGCATAGAGGGGGCAATTCCATGATCATAGACATGTTACATGGCCATATTTGGAGTTACCATTGTGAAGCTACATATAGGTAGTGACCTATATGTAGTGCACGCGTGTAATGGTGTCCCCGCACTCACAAAGTTCAGGGAATTGGCTCTGAACAATGTGGGGGCACCTTGGCTAGTGCCAGGGTGCCCTCACACTAAGTAACTTTGCACCTAACCTTTACCAGGTAAAGGTTAGACATATAGGTGACTTATAAGTTACTTAAGTGCAGTGTAAAATGGCTGTGAAATAACGTGGACGTTATTTCACTCAGGCTGCAGTGGCAGGCCTGTGTAAGAATTGTCAGAGCTCCCTATGGGTGGCAAAAGAAATGCTGCAGCCCATAGGGATCTCCTGGAACCCCAATACCCTGGGTACCTCAGTACCATATACTAGGGAATTATAAGGGTGTTCCAGTAAGCCAATGTAAATTGGTAAAATTGGTCACTAGCCTGTCAGTGACAATTTGAATGAAATGAGAGAGCATAACCACTGAGGTTCTGGTTAGCAGAGCCTCAGTGAGACAGTTAGGCACCACACAGGGAACACATACATATAGGCCACAACCTTATGAGCACTGGGGTCCTGACTAGCAGGGTCCCAGTGACACATAACAAACATACTGATAACATAGGGTTTTCACTATGAGCACTGGGCCCTGGCTAGCAGGATCCCAGTGAGACAGTGAAAACACCCTGACATACACTCACAAACAGGCCAAAAGTGGGGGTAACAAGGCTAGAAAGAGGCTACTTTCTCACAGTCAGTCTGGGCATAAATCAGAATGAGAGCATTGTGATGGGTTACCCACTCATTGTGATGGTCCGGCATTCAATTGAAACTCTCATGACCTGAACTCAACCTCAACACATGAAGAGTAGCCACCTTATTAAGTATGAACAGGTATTTTGGCAGCTGAGAATTTTTCTTTGAGGTGCTGTAGGGTACTCAACACTTTCGCCCATTCCTGACAGTGATTCTGAAGATGAGTTCAACCATAGTTGCGTTGAGACCCCAGACATCTGAATGTACCAAAAAGTCTGATCACACACTATTTGTAGATGGCTCCTGTTTGAAAGAGAGATGAAGAATTTTGAGAGCAGCATATTCCTTTTGCACTACGAATGATGTTGTGGAAGCATCTTACTTGTGCCATGTAACCTCCGCATAGATAGCTGAATAGATTACATTAACAAGAGCATGCTAAGTGTCTGGCGAGCAAAGTGTTCCTATTTATACTGATAGCCATGTGGTTCATAACGTTGGGCAGCTTTGGTCGCAGAGAGGGTTCTTGACATCCTCTGCTTGGTTTCCCTATTCAAAACAGCATGTATGTCATGATTTTGTTGATCACGTTTCAGTTCCCCGAGGAAACAGCAGTTGTGTACAGTGGTGGCTGATGAACTTTGAAAGAAGTGGGAAAGAAATCCATACCCGCAAGCTGTAAGGTGAAAGTAAGTGTAGTGACCGAGCAGGCCCATCTCACTCCCCTACCTATTTGCAAGGAAATGGGAAAGTAATTCCCATGTGCATTTTCCAGCATATTTTCCCTTTGAAACAGCCCAATTTCGGATTTTGCCAGGCAATCATTAATATCTCCAGTGGTGTGGTCATCTGGCAGTTAGACACAGCAGATAGGAGGAAGTGACATAGGATAGTGTTAAAACTGGCATCCTTGGTGTGGTTTCCTTTAACGTTTTGCCTTCTGACCTCCTGTTTTTTCTGACTTCATTTTTGCTGGCTTTAGGACTCTGTGCACTTTACCACTGCTGACTAGTGCTAAAGTGCAGGTACTGAGGGCCATATTTATACTTTTACACACAAAACTGCATTAGCGCAGTTTTGTGTGTAAAAGTATAGCGTCGGCTAGCTCCATTCCTGGACGCTAGCCATGTGCCATAATTATGGAATGGCGCTAGCCGGCGCTAATGCCCTGTTAGGGTCATTGTAAAGGACGCTAACCGGGTGGGGGAGGCGTAGAGGGAACCGAACCTTGTGCGCCGAATTATGGTGCTACACTGTTTAGAGCCAAAAATGCTTCTAAGCAGTGTAATGCCATTTCCTGGCGCACAAACCCCATGGACATGGCTCCTGTCTTAGTAAAGACAGGAGCATGCCCACCACCCCAATGGCCATGCCCAGGGGATGAATATCCCCTGGGCTTGGCCATTGGGGCCAGTGCCATGCAGGGGGCCCCAAGTCAGGGCCCCTGAGCAGGGGAAAAAATAGAAATACTTTCCGACACTTACCTGGGATTGGTCCCCCATCCTGTGGTGTCCCTTTGGTGTAGGTGGGGGTGTCCCTGGGGCTAGGGAAGGGCACCTGTGGGCTCTTTCCATGGTCTCTGACCATGGAAAAGGGTCCACAGGTGCCCTAACACCTGCCCATACCCAGGCGTTAGATAATGGCGCTAAGCAAGCTTGAATTTAGCACGGGGGATAAATATGGCGTTAAGGCCATATCGTGATTTTCCGGACAGGAACGCCTACCTTGCATCTCATTGACGCACAGTAGGTTTTCACATCCAGAAAATGACGTTAACTCCAATATTGTGGCGCTAGACACATCTAGCGCCAAAAATAAATATGGAGTTAAGTTTGTGCCAAATTAGCATTACAAAATGACGCTATTTCAGCGCATACAGGGTATAAATATGCCCCTTTGTACTCTTAAACATTGTGATATTGGTGTATCAACAAGTGGCATATTTAATTTACTTGTAAGTCCCGAGTAAAGTGCGCTGTATGTTCCCAGTGCCTGTAAATTAAATGCTGCTAGTGGGCCTGCAGCACTGATTGTGCCACCCACTATAGTAGTCCTTTAAACATGCCGCAGGCCTGCCAGTGCAGAGCTGGTGTGTGCTGTTTTACACTGACATTTTGATGTGGCAGATGCTCCCACTTGCCAGGTTGAAACCTTCCTTTTTATGAACAATTTTGAACATGTACTTTTAAGTTTAACATCTCCAGGTAGTGAAAAACGATTACATTTGTTTTTCACTACTGCAAGGCCTATCTCTGTTAAACATTGGGGTTACATTAAAGCAACTTTTAAGTGTAACTTCCAATTGGGAAAAGATAGAAGTTTAAAGTTTGGTGTTTCTGGACTCATACTTTAAAATCACAACTTGATGGTGAAGTTAGATTTTAAATTGCAAGCCTGAAAATGCACCTTTTGGAAATTTGGCATTGGCTCACTTTAACCCTTCTGTGCCTCTGCCTGTCTCTGAATACACACCTGGGGTGGGTAACATCTGGGCTTTATGCATTTCCTCTAGGCATGACACACAAAGGGAGCTGGGGTGTGATATTTGAATCCTGATGGCCCACACCAGGCTGATGAGTCTTCCTGGGATAGATGGAAGGTAGGAGCTGACACTGACACCTGAATAGGGCTGAGCCTCTCCCCACACAAAGGGCTGCAAACCCCTTTAGAGTGTCTGGAGCCAGGGAAGGAAAGGGCTAGGACCTTCTGAACTTCAAAGGTGTCTCTTTGATACCTCCCCAATGTAAAGACTCAACCAGCACCCAAACCCCACCAAATCAGAACTTTGTTGGAACCAAGGACTATTCTGCCTAGAAGAAGACTGCTGTGCTGTAGGAGGGACTGCCACTTTGCTAACTGCATTGCTATGTTGACCTGCTGATTGCTGTGCTGTAAGAGAGACTGCCACTTTGCTACCTGCTATGTTGTTTTGACCTGCTACCTGCTGCTCCTTGCCTCGGAGTGAGAAGGACTGGACCTACTCTCTACGTTCTTCAACCTAAGATTCTACAATAGCTTGCTGGCTTGCCCCCTGATCTTGATGCCTCGGGCAATCAAAGACTTCCCTGCAGCTTTGCCTCAGCTGCTGGACTCTGCCAGCCGTGAGTCCTCCCTTGCCTGAGGTGCGAATCCAGTCCTGGGCCTCAGAAGCGGGCTTTGCAGCTGTTTTCTTCACAAAGCGATGCATTGAGGCTGTGGCGCCAGTGCCCTCCGATGCTGATGCATTGCTCGTTCGATGACAGCGCAGGACGTGACAACACGGTTCGAAGATGATGCAGCGCTAATCCCAGGACATTGCTGCACAGCTCGGAGATGACGCATCACATAAACCTCAGCGGAGCTCGACACAGAACCTCACTGCAAGGCTCGATGACTTTTCATCTACTCAACTGCGTGCATCAGAAGTGACAAATCAAGTCTTCAATGCCGATGCTTGCTCCATCCAAGGTACTTTTTCAGAAGGCTCTGCATGAGCCCTGTAGCCAGTCAGCCCTCCATTTTGGTCGGCCTGAACTTTGATTTTTCCCCCGTCCAGCGTGACCTCAGGTAACCTTTTAGTGCTATTGACTTTCAAGCATTACATTGCAGTTTAATCTTTAAAAATATACATCTCAGGATCTACCTACTGGATGTTTGTCATTTTGGTCTTGTTCTACTCAGATAAATATTGTCTATTTTTCTAAACTGGTGTGGGTTATTTTTATGGTGTCATTCACTGTGCTACTGTAGTTTAAGTGTTACACAATATACTTTACACATTGCCTCTTAAGTTAAGCCTGACTGCTCTGTGCTAAGCTACCAGAGGGCGAGCACAGGTTAATTTAGGGTGTGTATTTGACTTACCCTGACTAAGATTGTGGCCCCTACTTGGACAGGGTGCATACCTCTGCCAACTAGAGACCCGATTTCTAAAAGATAGCCATAGAAAAGAGGTGATATAGGGAACAAAGTGACACAAGAAAAGGACAAAGAAAAGACACATAGACAGATTTTCATAAGAAATAAAGGAATCACTGTTTGAAGAGTCCAGACAGTGAGTTAAGGATAACACAGAATTGAGAAATGAAGAAACTGGCACAAAAAAGGAGAAGGAATATAGGGCACTGGGGTGGCAAAAAGAATAGAAGGCAGGATAAGATATTCTTGTAGTGAAAAGGCTCAAGGCAGATAAGATGGCAAAAAGTGACAGGATCGAAGTGGCAGAAATGTGTGGAAAGTGGGTGACACTAAAGAGACAGCTCGAGCAAAGTAGAGAGGATTGAGAATGAATGAAAAGTTGTAGAGAAGATATACAACAAGAAGAACAGTAAATGGAAACACCAGAGAGGACAGTTTCATAGTAATATGTGAATGAATATGGGGGTAGGACTAGGTAAAAGAAAGTAGAAAGTTACCGAAGGGGAGGGAAGATGGATGGGAGGCAGATAGGAGAAACAGGAGTGAGAACACATTATGGAGATTTCGAAAGGTATCTGTAGGAAGTTGGCTCTGTATATACTATTTCAAAGTAAGAAATAGTGTGCACAGAGCCCAAGGGTTCCCCTTAGAGGTAAGATAGTGGCAAAATTAGATAATTATAATGCTCTATTTTGTGGTAGTGTGGTCGAGCAGTAGGCTTATCAGAGGATAGTGTTAAGCATTTGTTGTACACACACAGGCAATAAATAAGGAACACACACTTGAAGACTTACTCCAGGCCAATAGGTTTTTATATTGAAAAATATATTTTCTTAGTTTATTTTAAGAACCACAGGTTCAGGATTTACAGTAAACACTTTAAATGTAAGGTACTTCACTTAGATACATTAGGAACTTTGAATAAAAGCAATATCAGATACAGTCTTTGTGAAAATGGCAATAAGCTATTTTCAAAGTGGACACAGTGCAAAAATCAGCAGTTCCTGGGGGAGGTAAGTAAAGGTTAGATTAGGAGGTAAGTAAAACACTTACAAGTCTCAGTTCTGGGGCATAGGCAGCCCACCGTTGGGGGTTCAAGGCAACCCCAAAGCTACCACACCAGCAGCTCAGGGCCGGTCAGGTGTAGAGGTCAAAAAGGTGCCCAAAACACCTCCTCTGCAGGCTTATAGGTCAGCAGTCCTTCTTGTTTCTTCAGGTTACAGGAATCTAGTTGCCTAGGTTCTGGGGAGCCCCTAAATACTGAATTTAGGGGTGTGTTTAGGTCTGGGAGGGCAATAGCCAATGGCTACTGTCCTTGAGGGTGGCTACACCCTCTTTGTGCCTCCTCCCGGTGGGGAGGGGGGCACATCCGTAATCCTATTGGGGGAATCCTCCAAACTCAAGATGGAGGATTTCTCAAGGCAGGGGTGTAGGAGGCTGGACTGGCTTGTAGTGAGTACCAAGGTGTACTTGCACCTTGTACCAGGCCCAGTTATCCCTTATTAGTGTATAGGGTGTCTAGCAGCTTAGGCTGATAGATAATGGTAGCTTAGCAGAGCAGCTTAGGCTGAACTAGGAGACGTGTGAAGCTACTACAGTACCACTCAGTGTCATATGCACAATATCATAAGAAAACACAATACACAGTTATACTAAAAATAAAGGTACTTTATTTTTATGACAATATGCCAAGGTATCTTAGAGTGTACCCTCAGTGAGAGGATAGGAAATATACACAAGATATATATACACAATAGCAAAAATATGCAGTATAGTCTTAGAAAACAGTGCAAACAATGTATAGTTACAATAGGATGCAATGGGGAAACATAGGGATAGGGGCAACACAAACCATATACTCCAAAAGTGGAATGCGAACCACGAATGGACCCCAAACCTCTGTGACCTTGTAGAGGGTCGCTGGGACTATTAGAAAATAGTGAGAGTTAGAAAAATAACCCTCCCCAAGACCCTGAAAAGTGAGTGCAAAGTGCACTAAAGTTCCCCTAAGGACAAAGAAGTCGTGTTAGAGGAATAATGCAGGAAAGACACAAACCAACAATGCAACAACTGTGGATTTCCAATCTAGGGTACCTGTGGAACAAGGGGACCAAGTCCAAAAGTCACAAGCAAGTCGGAGATGGGCAGATGCCCAGGAAATGCCAGCTGCGGGTGCAAAGAAGCTTCTACTGGACAGAAGAAGCTGCGGTTTCTGCAGGAACGCAAAGGGCTAGAGACTTCCCCTTTGGAGGACGGATCCCTCTCGCCTTGTAGAGTCGTGCAGAAGTGTTTTCCCGCCGAAAGAACGCCAACAAGCCTTGCTAGCTGCAAATCGTGCGGTTAGCGTTTTTGGATGCTGCTGTGGCCCAGGAGGTCGCAAATTGGACCAGGAGGTAGAGGGGACGTCGAGCAAGACAAGGAGCCCTCTTAGCAGCAGGTAGCACCCGGTGAGAAGTGCCAGAAACAGGCACTACGAGGATGCGTGAAACGGTGCTCACCCGAAGTCGCACAAAGAAGTCCCACGTCGCCGGAGAACAACTTAGGAGGTCGTGCAATGCAGGTTAGAGTGCCGTGGACCCAGGCTGGACTGTGCACAAAGGATTTCCGCCGGAAGTGCACGGAGGCCGGAGTAGCTGCAAAAGTCGCGGTTCCCAGCAATGCAGTCTAGCGAGGTGAGGCAAGGACTTACCTCCACCAAACTTGGACTGAAGAGTCACTGGACTGTGGGGGCCACTTGGACAGAGTTGCTGGATTCGAGGGACCTCGCTCGTCGTGCTGAGAGGAGACCCAAGGGACCGGTAATGCAGCTTTTTGGTGCCTGCGGTTGCAGGGGGAAGATTCTGTCGACCCACGGGAGATTTCTTCGGAGCTTCTAGTGCAGAGAGGAGGCAGACTACCCCCACAGCATGCAACACCAGGAAAACAGTCGAGAAGGCGGCAGGATCAGCGTTACAGAGTTGCAGTAGTCGTCTTTGCTACTTTGTTGCAGTGTTGCAGGCTTCCAGCGCGGTCAGCAGTCGATTCCTTGGCAGAAGGTGAAGAGAGAGATGCAGAGGAACTCGGATGAGCTCTTGCATTCGTTATCTAAAGTTTCCCCAGAGACAGAGACCCTAAATAGCCAGAAAAGAGGGTTTGGCTACCTAGGAGAGAGGATAGGCTACTAACACCTGAAGGAGCCTATCAGAAGGAGTCTCTGACGTCACCTGGTGGCACTGGCCACTCAGAGCAGTCCAGTGTGCCAGCAGCACCTCTGTTTCCAAGATGGCAGAGGTCTGGAGGAGCTCTGGACACCTCCCAGGGGAGGTGCAGGTCAGGGGAGTGGTCACTCCCCTTTCCTTTGTCCAGTTTCGCGCCAGAGCAGGGCTAAGGGGTCCCCTGAACCGGTGTAGACTGGCTTATGCAGAATTGGGCACATCTGTGCCCAAGAAAGCATTTCCAGAGGCTGGGGGGAGGCTACTCCTCCCCTGCCTTCACACCATTTTCCAAAGGGAGAGGGTGTCACACCCGCTCTCAGAGGAAGTTCTTTGTTCTGCCATCCTGGGCCAGGCCTGGCTGGACCCCAGGAGGGCAGATGCCTGTCTGAGGGGTTGGCAGCAGCAGCAGCTGCAGTGAAACCCCAGGAAGAGCAGTTTGGCAGTACCAGGGTCTGTGCTACAGACCACTGGGATCATGGGATTGTGCCAACTATGCCAGGATGGCATAGAGGGGGCAATTCCATGATCATAGACATGTTACATGGCCATATTCGGAGTTACCATTGTGAAGCTACATATAGGTAGTGACCTATATGTAGTGCACGCGTGTAATGGTGTCCCCGCACTCACAAAGTCCGGGGAATTGGCCCTGAACAATCTGGGGGCTAGTGCCAGGGTGCCCTCACACTAAGTAACTTTGCACCTAACCTTTACCAGGTAAAGGTTAGACATATAGGTGACTTATAAGTTACTTAAGTGCAGTGTAAAATGGCTGTTAAATAACGTGGACGTTATTTCACTCAGGCTGCAGTGGCAGGCCTGTGTAAGAATTGTCAGAGCTCCCTATGGGTGGCAAAAGAAATGCTGCAGCCCATAGGGATCTCCTGGAACCCCAATACCCTGGGTACCTCAGTACCATATACTAGGGAATTATAAGGGTGTTCCAGTAAGCCAATGTAAATTGGTAAAATTGGTCACTAGCCTGTTAGTGACAATTTGAAAGAAATGAGAGAGCATAACCACTGAGGTTCTGGTTAGCAGAGCCTCAGTGAGACAGTTAGGCACTACACAGGGAACACATACATATAGGCCACAAACTTATGAGCACTGGGGTCCTGACTAGCAGGGTCCCAGTGACACATAACAAACATACTGAAAACATAGGGTTTTCACTATGAGCACTGGGCCCTGGCTAGCAGGGTACCAGTGAGACAGTGAAAACACCCTGACATACACTCACAAACAGGCCAAAAGTGGGGGTAACAAGGCTAGAAAGAGGCTACTTTCTCACACAACCCCCCCCCAAACGAAGGACAATAAGGCTAACCTTGGCCAGTTGAGACTTTATTGTCTAAGTGGTGATAAGTAGAGAGTAGTTCTGCAATAGACTGGTTACTCCCTTTATCATCCACTATATGGTTACTTCCCTGTGGGGATGTAAACCACCCTGTTTGAAGTTTTTTAGCTAAGCAATAATGTGAAGATGTATTTTCAGAGTTTCTATCAGTAAGTTTTAGTTTAGAGCAGTGGGAATTGTACACTGAACCTATTTGTAGTGATGGAAATGCCAGACAGGGATGCTGTCTCAGAAAAGCCATAGCTGGGCAAAAACTTTGTCCATATGGCTGGAAGAGAGAACAGAGATGCTGTTTCTCTTGAGTTGGAGCAGGGCAGGGATGCTGTCCTCTGAGCTCCACACTAGGGCAGGGATGCTGTCCTGAGTGTTGTGAGGCAGTGCAGGGTTTCTGCACTAAAGTTTCTCTGGGAGGGTTGGAGGGATGCTCCATGTTAACTGAAATGGTGCTCTTTTTCTCACCAATGTTAGTTATCCCACAGAGAGGTACTTCTACCTCAGGGAGTACAGTTTTGCCAACTGATGATTCCCTTGGAACAGGTGCCACCCCAGGAGAGGTTTCTCCCACCACAGGAATGGTATCCTGAATGGTAGGGTGGTTAGGGGATACTGTGATACCCTTTTTACCTGTTGATGGAGAGGGATCCTCAGTTTTCAGGCCTTCTCTCCTTTGCTTTTTCATTTCAGTAGAAATGAGAGGGAACACTTCCTCAGGGATGCCCAGCATGGCTGCATGGGCATAAAACTCTATGTCAGCCCAACCTGAGGCCTCTAGGTCATTACCTAAGAGACAGTCTACAGGTAAGCTAGGTGATACCACCACCTGCTTAGGGCCAGTAACTACACCCCAACTAAACTGAATTATAGCTAAGGGAAGAAACTTAGGGGCTGATTCTAACCCCGGCGTGGTCGGCGGGAGCACCGCCGACAGGCCGGCGGTGCCCCGCAGGGCATTCTGACCGCGGCGCTTTGGCCGCGGTCAGAAAGGGTAAACCGGCGGTCTCCCGCCGGTTTACCGCTGCCCTCAGAATCCCCCATGGCGGCGCAGCTTGCTGCGCCGCCATGGGGGATTCTGACCCCCCCTACCGCCATCCTGTTCATGGCGGGAAAGCCGCCATGAACAGGATGGCGGTAGGGGGGGTCGCGGGGCCCCTGGGGGCCCCTGCCGTGCCCATGCCAATGGCATGGGCACGGCAGGGGCCCCCGTAAGAGGGCCCCGCAAGGTATTTCAGTGTCTGCCTTGCAGACACTGAAATACGCGACGGGTGCTACTGCACCCGTCGCACCTTCCCACTCCGCCGGCTCGATTACGAGCCGGCATCCTCGTGGGAGGGGAGTTTTTCCCTGGGCTGGCGGGCGGTCTTTTGGAGACCGCCCGCCAGCCCAGGGAAAAACTCATAATACCCTCCGCGGTCTTCTGACCGCGGAGCGGTATTATGGGGGCGGAATTCTGGCGGGCGGCCTCCGCCGCCCGCCAGAATTAGAATCACCCCCTTAGTGGAGTTATGGACATCAATAATCTTATACTGTTGTCCAATGATGTGTTGATCAGGGTGCACTAGGTTTTCAGTCACCAAAGTGATACTGGCACCTGTGTCCCTGTAGGCCAAGGCCTCAACACCATTTATTGAAACTGTCTGCCTGTACTTATCCATTGTAAGGGGACAAGCAGCCAGTGTGGCAAGGCCAATGCCACTAGGTGTGACAGAAACTGTCTTGGGAGTGACTACCCCAGTTTCTACTATGGACCCATAAGTGAACCCAACTACACCCTTAACTTGACTGTTGCCAGCAGTCCCACCACTAGTACCACTACTGCTAGGGGCACTAGAGCTTGATGTATTAGTGGTGGTAGGCTCAGGGGGTTCACCTGGACAGGACTTATCCCCTGGCCTATGGCCTCTATTTTTACACACAAAGCACCAAGGCTTTTTAAATTGTGTAGGTTGAGAAGAAGAGGAAGAATTTGTTTTATCCCCACCCCCTGAAGAGTGTTTAAGATTTGAAGTGGGATCTTTGGTTTTACCCTTATCCCCATGCTTATCTTGAGATTTTTCACCATCTTTCTTCTTATTGTTCTCTTTGTCACCCCCTGTATGAACTTTTCTGTTCACCCTTGTTCTGACCCATTTGTCTGCCTTCTTTCCCAATTCTTGGGGAGAGGTCAGATCAGAGTCCACCAAGTACTGGCGCAACAAATCAGACACACAATTATTAAGAATATGCTCTCTCAGGATTAAGTTATACAGGCTTTCATAGTCAGAAACTTTACTGCCATGTAACCACCCCTCCAAGGCCTTCACTGAATGGTCAACAAAGTCTACCCAGTCTTGTGAAGACTCCTTTTTGGTTTCTCTGAACTTGATCCTGTACTGTTCAGTGGTTAAGCCATAACCATCAAGGAGTGCATTCTTAAGAACTGCAAAATTATTGGCATCACTTTCCTTAACAGTAAGGAGCCTATCCCTACCCTTTCCAGTGAACGATAGCCATAGGATAGCAGCCCACTGCCTTTGAGGGACCCCCTGTACATTACAGGTCCTCTCAAGTGCAGCAAACCACTTGTTAATGTCATCCCCCTCCTTATAAGGGGGAACTATCTTGTGCAGATTCCTGGAATCATGCTCTTTTGCAGGATGACTATGGGGAATACTGCTGCTGCCACCATGGGTTTCTAAACCCAACTTCTGTCTTTCCTTCTCTAATTCTAAAGACTGTCTATCCAAATCCAGCTGTTGCTTTCTAAGCTTCAGTCTGGTTTGTTCCACCCTCAACTTATTGAGTTCCCTTTCTAACAATCTGTCATCAGGGTTGGTGGGAGGGACATTTCTAGATACAGAGGTATGATGGGAATGAACAGAAGGAGACCTGTCCCTTACAGAGGGCACCCTAACAGCTTGGCTAACAGAAACATCAGTACCACTGTGGTGTGAGTAAATGCTTTTGCTATGATGTGAGACAACACTATTTGTATGGTGTGACTCTTCATCATTACCAACTATGCTAGACTGTCTAGTAATGGGCAGGCTAGGAAGTTTCTTTCCTGAATCTTTTCCTGGGGGAGTCCCTGGATCAGATTGGGAACCATTAGCTACTTTTTCAACAGATGGGGCACTTCTAGCCTTATCCTGTTCTCTAAGCATGTTAAGTAACAATTCCAAGGAAGGATTCTTCCCTACACTCAAACCTCTCTCTATGCAGAGACTCCTTGCTCCTTTCCAGCTAAGGTGATCATATGCAAGTTTGGACAGATCAACATTTTGGCCTGTGCCAGACATTTTTAGAGAGAGTTAAAGTGATAGAAAAAGAGAAAAAGTTTGTCAGAGCTTTTAGAAAGACAGAGAAAAAAACTTTTTAAACTTTTTAGAACTTTTTAGAAAGTTTAGAAGTACTTTTCAGCACTTAGAAAAGAGTGAAAAGAGGAAATGCAAAACTTTTTGGCTATGTGTATATACACTGACCTTGTTTTGTATATTTTTCTCTTATGAAAAGTACAATGACAAGAGTGGTAAGTAGTCTCAAAGCACTTATCCCGTCGCTTGTCATTGTACTTTTCATAAGAGAAAAATATACAAAACAAGGTCGAGGCTACTTTCTCACAAGGGGTCACCTCAGCTCAGGACACCTTAGGGGCTGTCCTGACTGGTGGGCGACTCCTCCTTGTTTTTCTCATTATTTCCTCCAGCCTTGCCGCCAAAAGTGGGGGCAGTGGCCAGAGGGGAGGGGGGCATCTCCACTAGCTGGGATGCCCTGGGGCGCTGTAACAAAAGAGGTGAGCCTTTGAGGCTCACCGCCAGGTGTTACAGTTCCTGCGGGGGGGTGAGAAGCACCTCCACCCAGTACAGGCTTTGTTCCTGGCCACAGAGTGACAAAGGCACTCTCCCCATGTGGCCAGCAACATGTGTGGTGTGTGGCAGGCTGGCAGAAACTGGTCAGCATACACTAGAAGTCGGATTGGTATTCAGGGGGCATCTCTAAGATGCCCCCTGGGTGTATGTTACAATAAATTGCATACTGGCATCAGTGTGCATTTATTGTGCTGAGAAATGTGATACCAAACGTCCCAGTTTTCAGTGTAGCCGTTATGGAACTGTGGAGTTTGTGTTTGACAAACTCCCAGACCATGTACTCTTATGGCTACCCTGCACTTACAATGTCTAAGGTTTTGCTTGGGCACTGTAGGGGCATAGTGCTCATGCACATATGCCCTCACCTGTGGTATAGTGCATCCTGCCTTAGGGCTGTGGGGCCTGCTAGAGGGGTGACTTACCTATGCCACAGGCAGTGTGAGGTTGGCATGGCACTCTGAGGGGAGTGCCATGTCGACTTAGTCATTTTCTCCCCACCAGCACACACAAGCTGAGAGGAAGTGTGCATGTGCTGAGTGAGGGGTCCCCAGGGTGGCATAAGACATGCTGCAGCCCTTAGAGACCTTCCTAGCATCAGGGCCCTTGGTACCAGGGGTATCAGTTACAAGGGACTTATCTGAGTACCAGGTCTGTGCCAATTGTGGAGACAAAGGTACAGTTTATGGAAAAGACACTGGTGCTGGGGCCTGGTTAGCAGGGTCCCAGCACACTTTCAAATCAAAAGTTGGCATCAGCAAATGCAAAAGTTAGGGGGTAACCATGCCAAGGTGGCATTTCCTCACAGTATCCGAGGGAAGAAAAGGTGTGGACTATGAAAATAGAGCAAGAGGAAACAAATAGATAGGGGAGACATTGAGATAAGTGAAGTATGGGAGAGAGGAATTGCAAGAAGAAAGCCAAGGGGAAACATTGCAGTGAGAAGAGGAGTGAGCGACGGGGAAGAGAATAGTTATCATGCCAAGTAATCCAATTATACCACATTAATAGGCCGTAATGTTCCAATCCAACTGATGCTTCTCCAGCACCACACTTATTCATAGTTTTTTGTTTCGTTAGTTTTTTCAGTATAAAGAGCTCCTTGAAGAAATATGTCACGCTTATAGATCTGCAGAACTGGTTGTGAACAATTCTATGAGAGTAACGTCTGAGGCTTCAGCTGTACATTTAACTTGCCACTGGTTGGGAAATTAAACATATGTAAGAAGACAGACAACCCCAGGATCTGCGGCTTTATGGTATTATTGAAGTGATACGGGAAATGTCTGACTGCTCTTTTCCACCTTTATACTGTCTGGAACAAGACAAATATACACCCCATTACCTTCAAAATGTATCTGAACCGAGCACACACTGTTAATCCAATCATACCATTTAACATTTATCTGGGACTCGCTGAATAAGAAAATGCTTGTCAGCAAGTCTTTCATTTTCTGTAAGGCTTGAAAACACACTTCTATAATGCAGATTCATGTGTGCACCTGTTTAGATGACTCTGCTTGCTGGGGCATCCATGAATTTCTAGCACCAGAAGACCGAACTATGGTATCCAGAGCACTCAAATATGGCGGGCCTTGATAAGTCTAAGGGCAGTAGGGTCACATCTCCCAAGTTCACATGTCTACAAAATCTGTGTCAAATTACAAAAGGTTAGATTGACATGACATTCAGCCAAGTACTGGGCTGTGCATGGAAACGCCTGGGAGCTATATTATAGCAGTGAGAAGAAGCCAGTAGCATTGCAGCTCCACATACATGGCACTGAGGAGATGTTAAAATGCAAGCCCTACCACATGATGCCATTCTCAGAGTGCCATACGTATACTCTTACATTTGTGCTTCCCGATAGTGCCTTCTTGCTTGACCTTCTCTCAGTGGGAGACAGAGAGAAAATTCAGGCATGGACCATAACAATTTTCAATCAGTCATCATCAAGTTTGAACTTTTAAATGTAAACTGTGATGCTTAAACTGACTGGTGACAAATTGGAAATGTTTATTTTGAACTGCTAATTCAGAAAGGGTGCAGCCCAATAGCCTAATGGGGAAATCGTCCCTAGTCGTTTGTGTCTAGCCTACAAGAATGGTGATGCTTTTTTCACCAATGGTCATCGTTCCTCAGATGAGATTGCCAGGTATTGTGCTCTTGAGTCCAGCACATTTTACTTGAATGAATGTTATAGTAAATAAGATCACGTAAACTGGTGTGCTTCTGTCGTAGTGTTTATTGGGAGTTAATACGAACAGAGAAATCAAGGAGTTTCCTCGCCAGCCTTCGGCTCCCTGTTGGCCATCCAGTAACTGCTGCCACTGAACCGTCGACTCGATGTTCTCGACATGGAATTGTCGGCATGTGATGCATGCTAACAATTCCATGAATACAACATATCCACTCCCTTTATATAATTGAAAACAAACTATATAACATTTAAAACAAAATTGGTAATGAAAATTGCAGTAAGAACATAGATTAATAAACAATGTATAACAAAAGATTACATAATATAGTATTGCAAATAGCTTGGAATTGTACGACATCTTGAACTCAGCCCTCGCGTTTGAGTATCACAACTGGTGTTAGGTGTGTGATGACTACTCTCCCTTAACACCTGATCACCATTCAGCAGCTCCTCATTAGACATGAGTAAAAAACTGTTGCAATTCTCCCCACTCTCACCACCTATGTCAACATCTCTCTCCTTATCTCCCCTTCTGTAAACAGCAACTCTCCTCTTGTTTAAAAGTTGAGCGTTCCCCAAGACAACATGAAAAAGTTACTGGACGGCCGACAGGGAGTCGGAGGCTGGCGAGGGAGCTCCTTGATTTCTGTTTGTATTAACTCCCAGTAAACACAACGACAGAGGCTCTCCTGTTTACATCATCTTATTTACTACAACAATTTTGGTGAAGATTTGCCAGCTGACGGAGTGGCTTGGACACAGATATAAGGCGCGATGAACCCACAGAACTAAAGGACTTTTTTTAAAAAAGGCGTTGGCATATTTACCACAAAGTCTCAATCTTGTATGGAGAGCGGATTGAAAAATAAACCAAATTTGCAAGTGTGCTGTTGTTTCCTGCACGTGTGCCCTTAGAGCATTCAATAGTCAGCGTGAGCTCCCACTGCGTGTTGTGGAGCCCGCACAGTGTTCAAACAATGACCCAAGGCATACGTTAACGCCGCAGTGGCCATTTTATTATACGGTGATGCAATTAGTATAGTTGCTAGGAGATTTAGACTCACAGAAGCGTCACAGCGATTATTTTAAGACTTTGAGGATTAACACAGGATTTCTTACTCAAACGCTATAAAAACATTGTAACTCTTCATATATATATATATATATATATATATATATATATATATATATAATCCTTGAAGTCAGAACAAGTGAACCTTTGTAGTAGAGCCTATATAAAAAAATAAAATAAAAGGAAAATGAAAAAAAAAAAATCAATAGAATATATTGAACTGCAGCTATGGCTACCAACAACCAAGGTATAATACCACCTCCCCCGTTTCTTAGCCAACCTGACAATCCAATCATTCCATGGGAAGGGTGGGTGGACGTTTTTGAAAATTATTTGTTGGCATTGGATGGACAAGACTTGAGACCTGCAAGAAAAAAAGCGATTCTTCTTAGTACGTTAGGTCAAGAAGGACAGCGTACATTCCAATACTTATCCCAAATACTACAAACAGATGGACAACAAAAAATGGATACATATCAAAAGACTGGAAAAAAGGTTCACAAAAGAAACTAATATAGTTATGACAAGGCACATATTCTATACACAACCACAGAGAACAGGAGAAAGTATTGATGAATTTGTTTCAGGATTGAGGGAACTGCCTACTAGATGCCAATTTGGAACAATGACTGATGAGTTAATCCGGGACCAATTAATTGTGCAGTGTTGAAGCAAAAAAATGCAGGAAAGATTGTGGGTGGTGACAAACCCTACGCTGTAGGCTGCTATTGAAATAGCAAAGATTGTAGAACAGTCAGAATACTGCATGAAAGAAATGGAGAAAAAAGACAAAGGAAATGTTGATGAAATCAATGTTAATTGCATCAGTAAAGAGGGTGGTGATGTACTAGCAAGTACTAAGTGTGCATGTAAAAATAGTAACAAAGCGACTTATAACAATGCTGGTAAACATGTTAGTAGGCCGTGTACAAGGTGTGGAAGCAAGTTTCACAATTCGGAGTCTAAACGTGTTTTGCAGTGGGTAAAGAAGGCATGAGGAGTAGGGAAAAGGGGCATTTTGCATGTGTGTGTAAAACAGGATCCAAGTACAGTGTAGGAGTGGTTCATCATGATCACCCAACATTTGAGGAAGGATTAGATAGAGTTTTGTCAGTAGAGAACAAGAGAGAGGTGGAGGATTTCAGGCCACCTAGACCAACGGCAAACTTTATAGTAAGGGAGCGGAATATACAGCTAATGATTGATTCGGGTTATTGTATACCATTATAACCAGATAATTATTTACACAAGAATGGCCTGGAGTACGCCTTTTACCTAAAGACATAAATCCAGTGGGTTACCAGGGTGAGAAGATAGGTATATTTTTGAGTTTGGAAACAGATACATAGATGGGAAGGTATATGTGGCTAGCAATGGACCACCAATCCTGGGATGGTATCATCAATATGATCTACATATAACCATAGACCCACAAGCACCTAATAGTGTTATGTTAGTAGATGACACTAACATTGATGTGATTTTGGATGAATAAAAATAAGTTTTCACTGACACACTAGAGGAACTTAAAGGTTATGTGCATACAATTGTAGTAAGAAAAGATGCAATCCCAGTTCAACACAAGTTAAGAAAGGTACCAATCTCTGCTTGGGAGGAGGTGCAAAAAATTATCTAAAAAATGGTACAGGAGGGTATTATTAAACAGATTGAGACCTCTAGTTGGATTTCTCCAGTTGTTATAACTGGAAAATCGGATGGTCGTTTGAGGTTTTGTGTTGACTCAACCAAAATATTGTGTTAGATAACTATCCATTACCTAATATAAATGAATTGATTTTGTTGTTACAAGGGGAGAAATAGTTTTCCAAGCTAGGCCTTAGGAGCACATTTCAGCAAGTTAAATTGCATGATGATTCCAAAGAATTTACGGCATTTATCACAATGGAGGGGATCTTCCAATTCAAGAGGAAACCATTTGGTCCTGCCTCTGCTGCAGGGATATTTCAAAGGATGATGACTGAAGTATTCATGGGTGTTAAAAATGTTATTTTATTTTCAAGATTACATTTTAGTGTTTGGTGACACTGTAGAAAAACATAACAGCACATTAAAATGTGTATTGGACAGGATCAAGAGAGCAGGACTAATGTTAAAGAGAGAAAAATGTAAGTTTTTGGTGAGCGAGATATAATACTTGGGTTATACTCTGTCGGAGCATGGTGTAAAACCAAAAAGGTGTTTGTTAGATGCAATCAAAAATGCTCCTTCTCCCCAGGACAAAGATCAACTTAGATTGTTTCTAGGTTTGATCAAATATTATTCAAAATTCATTAAAAAAAACTCTTGCAACTCTCCCCACTCTCACCACGTATGTCAACATCTCTCTCCTTATCTCCCCTACTGTCAAAGGCAGCTCTTCTCTTGTTCCATTGTTGACCATTCTCCAAGACAACATGAGAATCATGAACTTCCTTCACCTTGTACGATCCACGGAATTTTGTAAGACCCATCCTCAACGCCAAAATTGTTGTAGTAAATAAGATGATGTAAACCGGTGCGCTTCTGTCGTAGTGTTTATTGGGAGTTAACGTGATCACAGAAATCAAGGAGCTCCCTCGCCGGCCTCTGGCTCCCTATCGGCCATCCAGTAACTGCTGCCAGGGAACCATCGACTCAACATTCTCAACATGGAATTGTCGGTATGTGATGCGTGCTAACAATTCCATGAATACAACTATGAACGATGCAATGATGAAAATGAAAGTGTCACAAATATGTTATTAGCCACTGTGCTGGCTTTTCGTTAGCACCAAGAGCTTCAAATTGAGGTGCCTAAGATCAAGAGAAAAATGGGAAAGACAAGGTTGTATGAAAGATGCCGGTGAGTCCTGGATATCCATTGATGAAATAATGGATCAGCCAAATTCCATGTTGTAGGAGGCTGGCCTGGCTTGTAGTGAGTACCAAGGGGTACTTACACCTTGCACCAGGTCCAGGTATCCCTTATTAGTGTAGAGGGGTGTCTAGCAGTTTAGGCTGATAGAAAAGGGTAGCTTAGCAGAGCAGCTTAGGCTGAACTAGGAGACGAGTGAAGCTCCTACAGTACCACTAGTGTCACTTGCACAATATCATAAGAAAACACAATACACAGATATACTAAAAATAAAGGTACTTTATTTTTATGACAATATGCCAAAGTATCTCAGTGAGTACTCCCATTATGAGGATAGCAAATATACACAAGAAATATGTACACAATACCAAAACATGCAGTAATAGCAATAGAAAACAGTGCAAACAATGTATAGTCACAATAGAATGCAATGGGGGCACATAGGGATAGGGGCAATACAAACCATATACTCTAGAAGTGGAATGCGAACCACGAATGGACCCCAAACCTATGTGACCTTGTAGAGGGTCGCTGGGACTGTAAGAAAACAGTGAGGGTTAGAAAAATAGCCCACCCCAAGACCCTGAAAAGTGGGTGCAAAGTGCACCTAAGTTCCCCAAAGAGCACAGAAGTAGTGACAGGGGAATTCTGCAAGGAAGACCAACACCAGCAATGCAACAACAATGGATTTCCTGACGAGAGTACCTGTGGAACAAGGGGACCAAGTCCAAAAGTCACGATCAAGTCGGGAGTGGGCAGATGCCCAGGAAATGCTAGCTGTGGGTGCAAAGAAACTGCCACCGGATGGTAGAAGCTGTGGATTCTGCAAGAACGACAAGGGCTAGAAACTTCCCCTTTGGAGGATGGATGTCTGTAGGAAAGTACCATCTTGCCTGGCATGTTACCCCCATATTTCACTGTATATATGTTATTTAAGTTGTATGTGTCACTGGGACCCTGCCAGCCAGGGCCCCAGTGCTCATAAGTGTGCCCTGTATGTGCTACCTGTGTTATGACTAACTGTCTCACTGAGGCTCTGCTATCCAGAACCTCAGTGGTTATGCTCTCTCATTTCTTTCCAAATTGTCACTAACAGGCTAGTGACCAATTTTACCAATTTACATTGGCATACTGGAACACCCTTATAATTCCCTAGTATATGGCACTGAGGTACCCAGAGTATTGGGGTTCCAGGAGATCCCTATGGGCTGCAGCATTTCTTGTGCCACCCATAGGGAGCTCTGACAATTCTTACACAGGCCTGCCACTGCAGCCTGAGTGAAATAACGTCCACGTTATTTCACAGCCATTTACCACTGCACTTAAGTAACTTATAAGTCACCTATATGTCTAACCTTTACCTGGTAAAGGTTATGTGCTAAGTTACTTAGTGTGTGGGCACCCTGGCACTAGCCAAGGTGCTCCCACATTGTTCAGGGCAAATTCCCCGGACTTTGTGAGTGCGGGGACACCATTACACGCGTGCGCTACACATAGGTCACTACCTATGTGTAGCTTCACAATGGTAACTCCGAACATGGCCATGTAACATGTCTAAGATCATGGAATTGCCCCCCCAATGCCATCCTGGTATTGGGGAGACAATCCCATGATACCCCGGGTCTCTAGCACAGACCCGGGTACTGCCAAACTGCCTTTTCAGGGGTTTCACTGCAGCTGCTGCTGCTGCCAACCCCTCAGACAGGTTTCTGCCCTCCTGGGGTCCAGCCAGGCTTGGCCCAGGAAGGCAGAACAAAGGACTTCCTCAGAGAGAGGGTGTTACACCCTCTCCCTTTGGAAAAAGGTGTTAAGGCAGGCGAGGAGTAGCCTCCCCCAGCCTCTGGAAATGCTTTCATGGGCACAGATGGTGCCCATTTCTGCATAAGCCAGTCTACACCGGTTCAGGGACCCCTCAGCCCTGCTCTGTCGCGAAACTGGACAAAGGAAAGGGGAGTGACTACTCCCCTGACCTGCACCTCCCCTGGGAGGTGCCCAGAGCTCCTCCAGTGTGCTCCAGACCTCTGCCATCTTGGAAACAGAGGTGCTGCTGGCACACTGGACTGCTCTGAGTGGCCAGTGCCAGCAGGTGACGTCAGAGACTCCTTCTGATAGGCTCCTTCAGGTGTTACTAGCCTATCCTCTCTCCTAAGTAGCCAAACCCTCTTTTCTGGCTATTTAGGGTCTCTGCTTTGGGGAATTCCTTAGATAACGAATGCAAGAGCTCATCAGAGTTCCTCCACATCTCTCTCTTCACCTTCTGCCAAGGAATCGACTGCTGACCGCGCTGGAAGCCTGCAAAACTGCAACAAAGTAGCAAAGACGACTACTGCGACCTTGTAACGCTGATCCTGCCGCCTTCTCGACTGTTTTCCTGGTGGTGCATGCTGTGGGGATAGTCTGCCTCCTCTCTGCACTAGAAGCTCCGAAGAAATCTCCCGTGGGTCGACGGAATCTTCCCCCTGCAACCGCAGGCACCAAAGAACTGCATCACCGGTCCTCTGGGTCTCCTCTCAGCACGACGAGCGAGGTCCCTTGAACTCAGCAACTCTGTCCAAGTGACTCCCACAGTCCAGTGACTCTTCAGTCCAAGTTTGGTGGAGGTAAGTCCTTGCCTCCCCACACCAGACTGCATTGCTGGGAACCGCATGTTTTGCAGCTACTCCGGCTCCTGTGCACTTTTCCAGGATTTCCTTTGTGCACAGCCAAGCCTGGGTCCACAGCACTCTAACCTGCATTGCACGACCTCCTGAGTTGTCCTCCGGCGGCGTGGGATTCTCTTGTGCAACTTCGGGTGAGCACCGTTTCACTCCACTTCGTAGTGCCTGTTCTGGCACTTCTCCAGGTGCTGCTTGCTTCTGAGTGAGAGGAGACCCAGAGGACCGGTGATGCAGTTCTTTCGTGTCTGCGGTTGCAGGGGGAAGATTCCGTCGACCCACGGGAGATTTCTTCGGAGCTTCTAGTGCAGAGAGGAGGCAGACTACCCCCACAGCATGCACCACCAGGAAAACAGTCGAGAAGGCGGCAGGATCAGCGTTACAAGGTCGCAGTAGTCGTCTTTGCTACTTTGTTGCAGTTTTGCAGGCTTCCAGCGCGGTCAGCAGTCGATTCCTTGGCAGAAGGTGAAGAGAGAGATGTGGAGGAACTCTGATGAGCTCTTGCATTCGTTATCTAAGGAATTCCCCAAAGCAGAGACCCTAAATAGCCAGAAAAGAGGGTTTGGCTACTTAGGAGAGAGGATAGGCTAGCAACACCTGAAGGAGCCTATCAGAAGGAGTCTCTGACGTCACCTGCTGGCACTGGCCACTCAGAGCAGTCCAGTGTGCCAGCAGCACCTCTGTTTCCAAGATGGCAGAGGTCTGGAGCACACTGGAGGAGCTCTGGGCACCTCCCAGGGGAGGTGCAGGTCAGGGGAGTGGTCACTCCCCTTTCCTTTGTCCGGTTTTGCGCCAGAGCAGGGCTGGGGGATCCCTGAACCGGTGTAGACTGGCTTATGCAGAAATGGGCACCATCTGTGCCCATGAAAGCATTTCCAGAGGCTGGGGGAGGCTACTCCTCCCAAGCCCTAACACCTTTTTCCAAAGGGAGAGGGTGTAACACCCTCTCTCTGATGAAGTCCTTTGTTCTGCCTTCCTGGGCCAAGCCTGGCTGGACCCCAGCAGGGCAGAAACCTGTCTGAGGGGTTGGCAGCAGCAGCAGCTGCAGTGAAACCCCGGGAAAGGCAGTTTGCCAGTACCCGGGTCTGTGCTAGAGACTCGGGGGATCATGGAATTGTCTCCCCAATGCCAGGATGGCATTGGGGTGACAATTCCATGATCTTAGACATGTTACATGGCCATGTTCGGCGTTACCATTGTGACGCTATACATATGTCGTGACATATGTATAGTGTACGCGTGTAATGGTGTCCCCGCAATCACAAAGTCCGGAGAATTTGCCCTGAACAATGTGGGAGCACCTTGGCTAATGCCAGGGTGCCCACACACTAAGTAACTTAGCACCCAACCTTTACCAGGTAAAGGTTAGACATATAGGTGACTTATAAGTTACTTAAGTGCAGTGGTAAATGGCTGTGAAATAACGTGGACGTTATTTCACTCAGGCTGCACTGGCAGGCCTGTGTAAGAATTGTCAGATCTCCCTATCAGTGGCACAAGAAATGCTGCAGCCCATAGGGATCTCCTGGATCCCCAATACCCTGTGTACCTCAGTACCATATACTAGGGAATTATAAGGGTGTTCCAGTATGCCAATGTAAATTGGTGAAATTGGTCACTAGCCTGTTAGTGACAATTTGGAAAGAAATGAGAGAGCATAACCACTGAGGTTCTGGATAGCAGAGCCTCAGTGAGACAGTTAGTCATAACACAGGTAACACATACAGGGCACACTTATGAGCACTGGGGCCCTGGCTGGCAGGGTCCCAGTGACACATACAACTAAAACAACATATATAAAGTGAATTATGGGGGTAACATGCCAGGCAAGATGGTACTTTCCTACACCCCCCCCCCCCCAAACGAAGGACAATAAGACTAGCCATGACCTGATGAGTCTTCATTGTCTAAGTGGAAATATCTGGAGAGTCCATCTGCATTGGAGTGGGTACTCCCAGGTCTATGTTCCACTGTATAGTCCATCCCCTGTAGAGATATGGACCACCTCAACAATTTAGGGTTTTCACCTTTTATTTGTTTTAGCCAAAGTAGAGGTTTGTGGTCTGTCTGAACAATGAAGTGAGTGCCAAACAGGTATGGCCTCAACTTCTTCAGTGCCCAGACCACAGCAAAGGCCTCCCTCTCTATGGCAGACCAACACTTTTCTCTAGGGGTCAACCTCCTGCTGATAAAAGCAACAGGTTGATCCTGGCCCTCAGAATTAAGTTGTGATAAGACTGCTCCTACCCCTAATTCAGATGCATCAGTTTGGACAATTATTTTTTTGGAGTAACAGGGGCTTTTCAGGACAGGTGCAGAGCACATGGCCTGCTTCAGCTCCTCAAAGACTTTCTGACAGTTTGCTGTCCACAATACCTTCTTAGGCATTTTCTTAGATGTGAGGTCATTAAGAGGGGCTTCAATGGAGCCATAGTTCTTTATGAACCTCCTGTAGTACCCAGTGAGGCCTAAAAAGGCTCTCAACTGAGTCTGAGTTGTAGGGGGAACCCAATCTATAATAGTTTGGATTTTCCCCTGAAGTGGTGCAATCTGTTCTCCACCTACCAGGTGTCCCAGATAAACCACTTTCCCCTGCCCTATCTGGCACTTTGAAGCCTTGATAGTGAGGCCTGCCTTTTGCAGGGCCTCCAAAACTTTCCATAGGTGGACCAGGTGATCATCCCAGCTAGAGCTAAAGACAGCTATATCATCTAGATATGCTGCACTAAAAGCTTCCAGCCCTTGCAGGACTGTGTTCACCAACCTTTGAAAAGTGGCAGGTGCATTTTTCAATCCAAAAGGCATTACTGTGAATTGGTAATGGCCTCCAATGGTTGAAAATGTAGTTTTTGCTTTTGCATCTTCTGATAACTTGATCTGCCAATACCCTGCAGTCAAATCAAAATTGCTTAGATACTTGGCAGATGCCAGTGTATCTATGAGCTCATCTGCCCTGGGTATAGGGTGAGCATCAGTTTTGGTTACCTGGTTGAGACCTCTGTAATCAACACAAAATCTCATTTCCCTTTTACCATCTTTGGAATGAGGTTTTGGTACAAGTACCACAGGAGAGGCCCATGGACTTTCAGAGTGCTCAACCACTCCCAGTTCAAGCATTTTCTGTACATCTTGCTTTATGTAGTCTCTGACATGGTCAGGCTGCCTATAGATCTTGCTTTTGACAGGCAAGCTGTCTCCAGTATCTATAGTGTGCTCACACCAAGAAGTGGTGCCTGGCACAGTAGAAAAGAGTTCAGAAAACTGACACAGGAGATTTATGCAGTGGTCTTTCTGCTCAGCAGTAAGACAATCTGCCAAAACTACACCTTCCACTAGAGCATCTTGTTCTGTGGAAGAGAAGAGATCAGGGAGAGGGTCACTCTCTTCTTCCTGTCCTTCATCTGTTGCGATGAGCAGGGTGAGATCAGCCCTGTCATAGTAGGGTTTCAGGCGATTGACATGGAGCACCCTAAGGGGACTCCTGGCAGTGCCTAAGTCAACTAAGTAGGTGAGTTCACCCTTCTTTTCAACAATAATGTGGGGTCCACTCCACTTGTCTTGGAGTGCTCTTGGGGCCACAGGCTCTCAGACCCACACTTTCTGCCCTGGTTGGTACTGAACCAAAACAGCCTTCTGGTCATGCCATTGCTTTTGGAGCTCTTGGCTGGCCTGAAGGTTTTTACTGGCCTTTTTCATGTACTCAGCCATCCTAGATCTTAGGCCAAGTACATAGTCCACTATGTCTTGCTTTAGAGCTTTTAAAGGTTGTTCCCAACCCTCCTTAACAAGTGTTAGAGGACCTCTCACAGGGTTTCCAAATACGAGTTCAAAGGGGCTGAAGCCCACTCCCTTTTGGGGTACCTCCCTGTAAGCAAAAAGGAGGCAAGGTAACAGGACATCCCATCTCCTGCGGAGTTTGTCAGGGAGTCCCATTATCATTCCTTTGAGAGTTTTATTAAACCTCTCAACCAGTCCATTTGTTTGTGGATGATAGGGTGTGGTGAACTTGTATGTCACACCACATTCCTTCCACATGGCCTTTAAGTAAGCAGACATGAAATTGCTTCCCCTGTCTGATACCACCTCTTTTGGGAAGCCCACCCTGGAAAAGATTCCCAGGAGGGCCTTTGCCACTGCAGGAGCTGTAGTGGTCCTTAGAGGAATAGCTTCAGGATATCTGGTGGCATGGTCCACTACCACCAAGATAAACCTATTGCCTGAAGCAGTAGGAGGGTCAAGGGGGCCAACTATGTCAACCCCTACCCTTTCAAAGGGAACCCCAACCACAGGTAGTGGAATAAGGGGTGCCTTTGGAGTGCCACCTGTCTTGCCACTGGCTTGCCAGGTTTCACAGGACTTACAAAATTCCTTTGTGTCCTCTGACATTCTAGGCCAATGAAACAAGGGGACAAACCTGTCCCAAGTTTTCATTTGCCCCAAATCTCCAGCTAAGGGAATGTCGTGGGCTAAAGTTAGGAGGAACTTTCTGTATTCCTGAGGAATCACCAATCTCCTGGCAGCTCCAGGTTTTGGATCCCTTGCTTCAGTATACAAAAGGTTGTCCTCCCAGTAAACTCTGTGAGAGTCACTGACATCCCCATTTGCTTGTTTGACAGCTTGCTGCCTTAGACCCTCTAGTGTGGGACAGGTATGCTGTGCCACACTCAGCTCCTCCCTGGCAGGCCCCCCTTCACCCAAAAGCTCAGCAGTGTCTGCTTCCAGCTCCTCTGGTGTAGGTTCTGCACAGGGTGGAAATTCTTCTTCCTCAGAAGTAGAATCCACTGTAGAAGGAGGGATAGTAGGTAGTGATTTACCTTTACTAACCCTAGCTTTAGGGAGCATTTGGTCCATTCTTCCAGGATCCAAGTCACCCTGTCCTTTTTGCTTTTTGGCCCGAGCCCTGGTTAAAGCAAAAATATGCCCTGGAATGCCCAGCATTGCTGCATGAGCCTCCAACTCCACTTCTGCCCAAGCTGATGTCTCTAAATCATTCCCTGATAGACAGTCTACAGGTAAATCTGAGGCAACCACAACTTTCTTTGGGCCAGTAACCCCCCCCCCAGTTGAGATTCACAACAGCCATGGGGTGGCTAAGGGTGTTGTTATGAGCATCGGTTACTTGGTACTGGTGACCAAGTAGGTGTTGTTCAGGGTGGACCAGTTTCTCTATTACCATTGTAACACTGGCACCTGTGTCCCTGTAGGCCTGAACCTCAACACCATTTATTAGGGGTAGTTGCTTGTACTTATCCATATTAAGGGGACAAGCAACCAAGGTGGCCCAATCAATGGCCCCCTCAGAGACTAACACAGCCTCTGTGGTCCCCCTAACAAGACCAACCCCAACTAAGTTACCAAAAGTGAGCCCAGCTACTCCCTTGGATTGGCTATTAGTAGGTTTGCTCCCACCACCACTGCTATTACTAGGGGCACTAGGTGTAGCAGCAGGGGTTGTAGTGGTAGGAGGCTTGGTGCTTTTCTTTGGGCAACTGGGATCAGTTGTCCAATGGCCTTTTATTTTACATAAATAGCACCATGGTTTCTTTTCTTTGTTTTGATTTGAAGAGGATGTGGGCCCACCACCCCCACCAGAGTGTTTTTGTGGGCCTGATGAAGACTCATTTTTAGATTTGTCCCCACCCTTGTCAGAAGACTTACCATCCTTCTTCTTGCCATCCTTGTCACCCCCTGTATGAACTTTTCTGTTCACCCTTGTTCTGACCCATTTGTCTGCCTTCTTTCCCAATTCTTGGGGAGAGGTCAGATCAGAGTCTACCAGGTACTGGTGTAACAAATCAGACACACAATTATTAAGAATATGCTCTCTCAGGATTAAGTTATACAGGCTTTCATAGTCAGAAACTTTACTGCCATGTAACCACCCCTCCAAGGCCTTCACTGAATGGTCAACAAAGTCTACCCAGTCTTGTGAAGACTCCTTTTTGGTTTCTCTGAACTTGATCCTGTACTGTTCAGTGGTTAAGCCATAACCATCAAGGAGTGCATTCTTAAGAACTGCAAAATTATTGGCATCACTTTCCTTAACAGTAAGGAGCCTATCCCTACCCTTTCCAGTGAACGATAGCCATAGGATAGCAGCCCACTGCCTTTGAGGGACCCCCTGTACATTACAGGTCCTCTCAAGTGCAGCAAACCACTTGTTAATGTCATCCCCCTCCTTGTAAGGGGGAACTATCTTATGCAGATTCCTAGAATCATGCTCTTTAACAGGATTACTATCTGTAATACTGCTGCTGCCACCATGGGGTCCTAACCCCAACCTCTGTCTTTCTTTTTCTAAATCAAAGTACTGCCTATCTAAATCCAGCTGTTGCTTCTTGAGCTTCAGCCTGGATTCTTCCACTCTCAATCTATTGAGCTCCCTTTCTAACACTCTGTCATCAGGGTGGGTGGGTGGGGCATGCCTTGAAACAGAAGTATGGTGAGAATGAACAGAGGGAGACCTGTCCCTAACAGATGGCACTCTAACATTCTGGCTAACAGAAGTAACACTCCTACTATGATGAGAAGTAACACTCTTACTGTGATGTGAATTTACATCAGTACCAGCTATGCTAGGTGGCCAGCTAATGGGCAGGTTGGGAAGGTTCCCTTCTAAATCCTTTGCTAGGGGTGCCCCAGGGTCAGATTGGGAACCATCAGCTAATTTCTTAACATAAGTGCCAACATTGGTCTTATCTTGTTCAGGGATTCTTCCCTACCCCTAAACCTCTTTCAATGCAATGACTCCTTGCTCCTTTCAAGCTAAGGTGATCATAAGCAAGTTTGGACAGATCAACAGTTTGACCTGTGCCAGACATTATAGAAAGTGTTTAAGGGACAGAAAAAGAAAGAAAACATTTTTAGAACTTTTTAAAGAACAGAAAAAAAAACTTTTAAAACTTTTTAAGAACTTTTAGAAAGTTTAGAGGTACTTTTCAGCACTTAGCAAAGAAGTGAGAGGAGAAAAGCTAAACTTTTTGGTTAGGTGTACATACACTGAACTTGTTTTGTATATTTTTCTCTTATGAAAAGTGCAATATGACAAAGTGGTAAGTAGTTGCAAAGTACTTATCCCACCGCTGCACAACTAATGTAGGAGGCTGGCCTGGCTTGTAGTGAGTACCAAGGGGTACTTACACCTTGCACCAGGTCCAGGTATCCCTTATTAGTGTAGAGGGGTGTCTAGCAGCTTAGGCTGATAGAAAATGGTAGCTTAGCAGAGCAGCTTAGGCTGAACTAGGAGACGAGTGAAGCTCCTACAGTACCACTAGTGTCACTTGCACAATATCATAAGAAAACACAATACACAGATATACTAAAAACAAAGGTACTTTATTTTTATGACAATATGCCAAAGTATCTCAGTGAGTACCCTCAGTATGAGAATAGCAAATATACACAAGATATATGTACACAATACCAAAATATGCAGTAATAGCAATAGAAAACAGTGCAAACAATGTATAGTCACAATAGAATGCAATGGGGGCACATAGGGATAGGGGAAACACAAACCATATACTCTAGAAGTGGAATGCGAACCATGAATGGACACCAAACCTATGTGACCTTGTAGAGGGTCGCTGGGACTGTAAGAAAACAGTGAGGGTTAGAAAAATAGCCCACCCCAAGACCCTGAAAAGTGGGTGCAAAGTGCACCTAAGTTCCCAAAGAGCACAGAAGTAGTGATAGGGGAATTCTGCAAGGAAGACCAACACCAGCAATGCAACAACGATGGATTTCCTGACGAGAGTACCTGTGGAACAAGGGGACCAAGTCCAAAAGTCACGATCAAGTCGGGAGTGGGCAGATGCCCAGGAAATGCCAGCTGTGGGTGCAAAGAAGCTGCTACCGGATGGTAGAAGCTGTGGATTCTGCAAGAACGACAAGGGCTAGAAACTTCCCCTTTGGAGGATGGATGTCCCACGTCGTGAAGAGTCGTGCAGAGGTGTTTCCGTGCAGAAAGACCGCAAACAAGCCTTGCTAGCTGCAAGGGTCGCGGTTAGGGTTTTTGGATGCTGCTGTGGCCCAGGAGGGACCAGGATGTCGCCAATTGCGTGAGGAGACAGAGGGGGCGTCCAGCAAGACAAGGAGCCCACTCAGAAGCAAGCAGCACCCGCAGAAGTGCCGGAACAGGCACTACGAAGTGGAGTGAACCGGAGCTCACCCGAAGTTGCACAAGAGGGTCCCACGAAGCCGGAGGACAACTCAGGAGGTCGTGCAATGCAGGTTAGAGTGCCGGGGACCCAGGCTTGGCTGTGCACAAAGGAAATCCTGGAAGAGTGCACAGGAGCCGGGGTAGCTGCAAAACATGCGGTTCCCAGCAATGCAGTCTAGCGTGGGGAGGCAAGGACTTACCTCCACCAAACTTGGACTGAAGAGTCACTGGACTGTGGGAGTCACTTGGACAGAGTTGCTGAGTTCAAGGGACCTCGCTCGTCGTGCTGAGAGGAGACCCAGAGGACAGGTGATGCAGTTCTTTGGTGCCTGCGGTTGCAGGGGGAAGATTCCATTGACCCGCGGGAGATTTCTTCGGAGCTTCTAGTGCAGAGAGGAGGCAGACCACCCCCACAGTATGCACCACCAGGAAAACAGTCGAGAAGGTGGCAGGATCAGCGTTACAAGGTCACAGTAGTATGTTCGGAGTTACCATTGTGACGCTATACATATGTCGTGACATATGTATAGTGCACGCGTGTAATGGTGTCCTCGCACTCACAAAGTCCGTTGAATTTGCCCTGAACAATGTGGGAGCTAATGCCAGGGTGTCCACACACTAAGTAACTTAAGACCCAACCTTTACCAGGTAAAGGTTAGACATAAAGGTGACTTATAAGTTACTTAAGTGCAGTGGTAAATGGCTGTGAAATAACGTGGACGTTATTTCACTCAGGCTGCACTGGCAGGCCTGTGTAAGAATTGTCAGATCTCACTATGGGTGGCACAAGAAATGCTGCAGCCCATAGGGATCTCCTGGAACCCCAATACCCTGGGTACCTCAGTACCATATACTAGGGAATTATAAGGGTGTTCCAGTATGCCAATGTAAATTGGTGAAATTGGTCACTAGCCTGTTAGTGACAATTTGGAAAGAAATGAGAGAGCATAACCACTGAAGTTATGGATAGCAGAGCCTCAGTGAGACAGTTAGTCATAACACAGGTAACAGATACAGGGCACACTTATGAGCACTGGGGCCCTGGCTGGCAGGGTCCCAGTGACACATACAACTAAAACAACATATATACAGTGAAATATGGGGGTAACATGCCAGGCAAGATGGTACTTTCCTACACATGTTGCCGGCTATGGTTTGGCGTTCACTTGGCCTGACCCATGCCAGCAAACATGGAAATGTGCCGTCTTTAAAACGGCCATGGCATGAAACCCACACTTTCATGCTGAGAAATTATATAAAGATGTAGTGGGTTTCCGAAAGTAAATATGAGAAGAAAGACTATTGTGACAAAAAATCATATAGGGAAGTCAAATTGTCCATTCAACTGCTTTGGAGATGGCCCTATATAACCAGCTGCAGTATATTCTAGTAGCTCTGTATTTGTTTACACTGTGGGTTGGGTCATACTGGACTGGGAGATATGTTAGTCTGACAATGACCAAACTACTCTTTAGGGAGTTGATCATGAGGTTTGGTATGCCTGGTTATGATCAGTTGGATCAAGGCAGTCATTTTCAAAGTGAGGTCATGTAGCTGTTATGCACAGCCTTCAGTATGACAAGAAGTCATAGGCCAGAAGTATCAGGAATAGTAGAAATGGGTAATTAAGGTCAATCTGGCAAAAGCATGAGACACCACATCTCTGAAATGCCCAGATTCACTGCAACTTGTACTTATTAGTATTTGGAGTACTTCTTGCAAAAGAATAGGAATCTCTTCCATTAAATCTTGATGGGGGAGTGCCATGAGAATTTCTTCTGTTCCTGCTGCTGCCCTTGTGAATATTACAGATCACATATTTTTTACTATTGCAGAGGACTGGGTAATGTGGTGCATTGTATCTCTCATCAGATTGACTTGGTGACTGTAGCAGCAAGATCCCAAGCTTTCCACAATCTGAACCCAGATGCTGGCTAAAGCTATGGGAAGGATTGAGCGGAACTGACGTCACATGCCATTTGCGAGTTGGTGTTGAAGCTGGGTGAAGCAGATGGAAACTCCTTGTGGTAGCTCCCGACAGCTCCTGATAGCAGAGCTCCGCAGGAGGGATCCAGTAATGTTCCTTGTCTGTGTCTGTGTGCAGAGCTGAGTTGCTGAGCGTGTCAGGCTCTGGACGGGCATGGGGGCGGTGTCCGTGCTGAGCTTCTTCACCCCTGTGTGCCTGTCTGCCAGCGCCATCTCTGCATTTCCGTAGGAGCAACAAGTGAAGCCATAAGGAGGCTAAGAATGTTGCGCAGCCCAGCCTGTGGGAGTCTGTGAGACCTTGTGTGACCTTCAAAGTGCCGCTGTGGTGCTGCTGGAAAAGAATTTCGCATTTTACTAAAGCTCATCTCAAGCAGCACTGGGCTCCATCAGCCTAACTATCTGTGCTTGTGGATCCGGGTATGGCTTGCAGGTAAGCCTGGGGTGCCCCACTCGCATCTTCTCAGCAACCTCGCTATCTGACCGGGACAATTGTTGTGTCCCCCAGAGTTGCAGTGTATCCACCTGTTTTACATAATTTTTCTACCCACAATTTCAGCGGGTGGGACAGAAGTTGGAGGTTGGATTACAAAAAAAAGCAAGCCGGGAGATGAGTGGTGAGGCGAGCATTAGCTGACTTAGCTGGTATACAGTGTGTGTCCCTTGGAAGGTGTGGCTTAGGGAGTGTTGTGAGTGCAGCGGAGGTGGTCGAGCCAGGAGCCACGACTTGGCACTGCTTGTGGCCTCACTCACCACAACTCTTTAGTCCTGCTTTCTCCTGCTCGCCTGCTCTCTCTTTGTCTCTCTTTATTTCTTCTTCTCCGCCTTCATCTCCTCACCTCCTCCCGCCAACCCCGAACACAAGGGCGAGCACATGTATGCTCCACAGTGAGCAAGGAAACAGTAACCAAACAGCAGTAAACAGTGAGAATTAGTGGGAAATAGCAGGGTCCAGGTGGTAACCAGATTGTGGTCCAAGCTGGGCTTCAAGGCGCAGCAACGGCAACCCTGCCACCTTTCCCTACTACACTCTATGCCTGCACTTGTGAAGGAGTACTATTCCCTAACACTTTTTAGGGGGCCTGAAGTGAATGAATCAGGAGTTAGATACCCAATTAGTCCTGCTCTCGACAGCTAAGCTATCCCCCTCTCAATTCTCAGAACTTCTCAGGTCATTTGTCCATCAGCCGGCCATCTCTTCTTTTAGTTGTGGTAATTTTCCGATGCCCATTTACTCCAGACTGTGGACAGAATGGTTGAGAACACAAGCCTGAGACCCAGAAGGACTAGTGCTTATACTACGGATTCCATAGATACTAAGCATCGGAAAGTTCAGTGTGACTCTGACTCGGAACCACCCTCAGGACCATCCTTGGGCCCCTGCCTTTTAAAGTCTCTGGTATCCTCGGCAGTTCCCATGGACAAAATGGCAGATGACCTTCCGTCTGCTTCCAGGAATTTGATTACCAACTTTATTTGGAGGTCGGTAAACATAGTATCGGTGGCTGGTACTGGTGCCAACACTACTGAAGTTGATATATAGGGGGCAGATACTGCAGCAACTACCGCACTGCTTCATACACCATTAAATATTTCATCTAGTGCACTTCCATTTCAAGCACAGGTGTGGAGATTGGAGCAGATGTACAGACAATGTTGTTTCCAGCCTTGCCATCCATCCAAGAGAGGATATCGCCTGTCACATCCACTACAGTTAACACAGCTACTACAGCAGGGTGAAGTCAGTATTTGGTTCCACCTAGCTTATCTAGTGCAACAACTCACTTAAAGTTTTCAGATCGGTTTGACCTTGACCCTGATATGGAAGACCTAGAGTCTGGGTTTAGTTCAAATTCAGTTCAACCATTTCAGCCTCATGATGAAGCAGTCCCGCCCACTCAAGCGAATGGCTGGCAGTGGTCAGAGTGCCATGCATGCTCAGGTCCAGATCTGGAAAGATCATACAAGGAATATAGTGGGCCCCCGTCTTAACCCCTCTCATTATCACTAATTCACCATCTTTATTTGGGGCATCCCATCTACATTACGTTTCCTTACAGAAACAATGCCCGAAGCACCTGCCCAGGGTCCCCAGAGCGCCATCGTCTCTGACCTACCACTCCGACAAATTAGGCACAGTAGTGGACATCCTCGGTTCTCTTGCAATGCTCATGATGGGTATTGATAGGAAGCTGGATACCTTGAATTGTTTGATTAACCATGTGCAGTCAGAGACAGAACTGGCTGATGCCCCTGAAAGGCTGCCTGGCGCTTGCCCGTTATCTCCGATTTTAAACAAAATGTCCACTTAGTGGCAAGCCATGGAAACACTGCTGCAGGACTTTAAGTCACAGCTTTCACTACCCAACCTTCCAGCAAGGGAGTGCACCTCACATCATTCCACCTGGGGCACTGATAAGTTGCAAGTCGCACAAAAATGCAGTTGGATAATTTCAGCTACTGATGTAGGAATAACAGTTGTTCTACCATACGGGAATAAAGCATCTTCCTTTGGATCTGTGACACCATTATAGTCTCTTTCACAGACTACCATTTCTCTTCCCCTGTCCAGCGACACACTCCTGGTAAGGTTAAGTAAACAATCTCACAAATGGCTAAGAAAACAACGCAACTAGATTCACAGAGCAATCCATTCCACCACTTTCCCCCTCTGATGCCGAATGTCTGGGACCTTATTAATTGTGCTTCTGACCCCCCCTGAGCTTCATCATATAGTTTATATATGACTGAATGCCGAACAAGGGAGACCCATGGCATCTTAAATAGGGGCACATTATTCTCCTGCTGCAATCAATTTCTGACTTCCAACATATAAAATCAGCTCACAATTCCGTGATTGAGGTCTTAAAGCCACGAAGAAAGCATGAACCAGAACCCACTCAGGTTACATTTCTTTCTACAACATGATTAGAATAGATTTTGGCGAAATCTAGTTTTAAAGGATGGGGCATACAAATTGAGCGAGTAAGGTTTAAAGGATATCCCACTGTGCTCTTGCACCAGCATAATCCTTCAATTTATTCCATTTTAAAAAATGTACAAGGAACTCAAGGCTCACAAATCTCAGGCCTGCTAACCCACATAATTCCCCAGACCATGCTCCCAGCTGCAAAATAAAAACATGGAGCACACAGACGTAGGAAGGCAGAGATTGACCAATCTTATTGGAACTGGTTATCAACTGCCCTTCAGACAAGGAATTCTCTGTGACAAAGTATTCAAAGCTATTCTAGACAGCGCTTAGGTAGGGTCAGACTCAGCCTATCTCATGGAACAAACATGGTCTCAATCAAAAATTGGAAGACAGCAAAGTTGCAACAGTTTGGGGGGACTTTGATCTCCTTATGCTACAAGAAATGTGGGCTCAAACAACTGTTTCTTTGATCCTCTATATCAATTTCCAGAAACCAGCCATTAAAATTAACAGACATGGTCCCCAAATGGGTGGCCTAACAGTCTATATTTCTACATCACTGCGCTACTTGGCAGGAGAGATTGCCCTGAAAGTACCATGGGCCTAAACAACCCACCTTAGCATATTTCACGTCTACAGAAAGCATTCGCTTTTGATTATCAACATCTATATCAGTCCCACCAAGTCCGGGAAGAAGTAGAAACTCAGGAACTTTGTATCATTCCTAAATGACCTCAAGTTAAAATTACTGTTATTAAACATTCTGTTATCTGGTGATTTCAATACCAATCTGGTTGGGGTATCAACAGGTCATGAAGCTAATAACCTGGACACCGAGGATGACCTCCCAGTTCAAAATGTACCAGTGGCAAATCATCAGAATTAATTAGCAGAGCTCTTTCTAACAGAGTGTGATCACCTAGGTCTTAGGTTCCTTAACGGGCGCCTTAGTGGCGATATACATCCTGGCTGGACAAGAGCTGCGGGAAAGTCCTTCTCTTATCTTGACTTTACCCTCTGTACAGTCGGTCTTTTTAAATACATTGACAGTTTTTCCTTGGGTCTCGTTTTGGCAGTGATCACAGACCACAGTACATCAATCTCTCCATCTCTCCACCAAAATTAGAAACTGCTTCTTCCACCAGTACTGGGGTGCAGACTGAAAATCTAAAACGGCTAAAATGGGACAATGAAACTAGCCGGGAAGCTCTGCCTTGGATAAGAGCTCAATTTAATGTATCCATAGCCCCCTTCAGACAGTGGATGCTCTTTACTCATCAAATTCTTCAGAAACTTCAAGTTAATCTTCCACCATGCACCAAGCTATGCGACCCTCCTTTGTCCAAACTCAGACTGACAGAGGCCCTCATTACAAGTCTGGCGGCCTACTGACTGCGAGGCTCGCAGTGGCAGTCCCAATGCCATCGGGCCAGCGGTGAAGACCACCAGATTACGAGTGTGGCAGTTTGGCCTGTGCCAAACCGCCACTCTCCCATTCCTACCGCCAGGGCGGTTGGACCGCCAGGCCGGAGATAAGCATCTCCGACCTGGCTGTCCACCAGAGACCGCTGACAGTATTACGAGTCCCCTTTCCTTCAGGGATTTTTTTGTGGTATCACCGCCACAAAATTCCTGGCAGAAAGGCTGCCGGTGACAGGAATTTGCATTCCTGTCAATGGTAGATGACAACCCCACCCCCCATCTACCCAAGAGCCCCCTCACCCCCCTTCCCTTAAAACATTCCCACCCTGAACCCCCTAGTAACTCCCACACCCCCCCACACTCCCAGTAGTAACCCCCACATACACGTACTCACCCCACCCAGATCCCCGTACTCTCTCCCTACCCCCGCATACACACACGCACCCACAGACACGCACACCCTGACACTCACTCACACTCACAACACCCTTACACTCACGCGCACACACTCACAACACCCTTAGACTCACGTGCACACACTCACAACACCCTTACACTCACATGCACACACACATGCAACACCCCCAAATCCATACACACATACACTAACACATGCATGCACAAACACTCCCCCATTCATGACACGCATACGCACACTCACACCTCCACCCACCTCCCCTTACGGAGGACACTTACTTCATCTGACGAGGTGCTTCTCCCTGAGGAGACGGGACCCAGCACTCCCACTGCCGGCAGCGCCCCGCCATTAGGACACCGCTAGGCCATATTACAGGTCATAATACGGCTGGTGGAGTCCTTTTAGAGGGGCGGGCGGGGCTGGCGGTGGAACTGCCTCTGCACTGCCGACCACCAGCATGACTGCTGGTGACTTTCCACCTAAAGAATGGGGGAAAGCAGCCAGCAGTCATAAGATGGTGGTCTGCAGAATTGTGAAACTCAATCTACGCAAATCAAGGTCTCTTTTTAGAAGAGCAATTTGGCATGCTAAAAAGGAAAGAAATTAGGACTTTTGGACCCGACTGCTGTTTGAAAGTAAGGAAAAGAATACAAAAAAATTCTGTCACAAATGGATGTAAGAGGGGTTCTAATGCATTCGCATTAATGCATCACACAACCTGCCCGGGTTTCATTTCTAGCAACACAAAAGGATGCTGGACAGAGTGCTGAACAATGCAAACACTCACCCCCAGTCACAGATCTGGGTTTAATCCATTGTTCTGTTGCTCACCATGCCACCCCAGTTTGGTATCAGCCATATGCAAATCAGTCTTGACCCTGTTCCTCGTGGGAACAGTCCAGCCCGAACTGCCAAGCCAGGTCCTCCCTGGACCGGAAACAAGCCTCCTGGGACCTGTTTCAGGGTATCACCTTTCATCAGCCAGGATAGCTTGAATCCAATGGCACAGTGAGCCAGGGACCCACGTCTGGGCATACCCTTCCCACTTAGGGCAACATTAGCAACACAAAAGGATGATGGACAGAGTGCTGAACAATGCAAACACTCACCCCCAGTCACAGATCTGGGTTTAATCCATTGTTATCTTGCTCACCATGGCACCCCAGTTTGAGATGGCATGGTGAGCAAAATAAACTGATGGATTACACCCAGATCTGTGACTGGGGGTGAATGTTTGATTTGGTCTACATTCCGTCCAGTAACTGTTCTTTTTGCATTTGGCGCCCCAGGTGGGAAGGGTATGCCCAGACTTGGGTCCCATGCTGACTATGCCACCAGATTCAAGCTAGCCTGGCTGAAGAGGGGTGATACCCTGAAACCGGTCCCAGGAGGCTTGTTTCTGGTCCAGGGAGGACCTTGCCTGGCAGTTCCGGCTGGACTGTTCCCATGGGGAACAGGATCAAGACTGATTTGCATATGGCTGGGTCCAAACTGGAATGACATGGTGTGCAAAAAACTGATGGATTACACCCAGATCTGTGACTGGGGGTGAATGTTTGATTTGATCTACATTATGTCCATCAACTGTTTTTTTGCATGGGTTTAATTTCTTACAGCCCATTTTTCATCACGTGCCGACTGTATGCCCACCAAATCTTCTTATACTTCGTCAAGTGATTTCCACATTACTCTGTAGGCTACAGAAACGCCCGTAATGGCCTCACCCAAAGCCAGCTCTCCAACGGTCCTTTATTCATCTAGTCAAATAGAGAAATGCTGTGCATTGAAGCTGTCAAGGTTGCAGAAAGATGGGGCACCAGGCCCCAGTGGGCTGCCTACTGCTCTTTTTGCACCTGTTCTGCATTTTGGACCAAGGTGTTAACTTCCTTGTTTAAACACTGCCTGGCAGCCAACAGCATCCCAGCATCCTGGAGAGGGTCCATCATCCAGCCAATGTTTAAAGGGTGCACGAATTCTAACCCCTTTCACTACCCACTTATTGCCTTAAAGGACAATGACACTAAGCTTTATGCTAGCTTGTTACTCTACAGTCTTAGAGCCTTGGCAGAGGAATGTCAGATCATTTCAAGAAATCAATGCCGTCTTAGAGATAATTGCGGCACCATGTCAAATCTGATGGCACTGGCTCTCATGTGCGACAGAGCAATCAGAAAAAAAAACAGGCACTTCACTCTTGCTTTGTGGACTTTGAAGCTTCTTTTAACAGTATACCAAGAGGCCCCCTATGGTGCAAACTGCAGGACTGGGGTCTGCCAGGTGCCTTGTTGAGAGCAATTGAACAGATGTATATTAATACCTGGGCGCGGATCAAACTAGGAGGCTATCTCAAGAAAGAGCCCTACAAAATCTGGACTGAAGCAAGGCTGCATGCTTGCTCCCTTGCTTTATAAATTAATATATAGCTGACATGCTGAAGCCACTTGATAAGTGAATTGCCAACCGCCCAAATTGGGAGGTCAATGCATGACTCATTTGATATATGCTGATGACCTTGTGCTCCTCAACCAGACAAAGAATGGCCTTCAGCTGCAATTCTCTACCTTGTGAATCGATATTGTTAGGAATGGGTTGGAAATCAATCAAACAAAAACCATGACAGTTACTTTCGCACCAAAATCAACCCGTCGCTGCAGGTGGCAGTTTAATGGTGTATTGCTCCGCCATAGTAATGATTACAAATATTTGGGCATTCTCCTAGACAGTAAAGGGTCATTCACATCTCACTTGCCCTCTACGACAAAAAGGCTCTAAATTAATGTTTGTTCTTTCAGCTGTGCCCTGAAACTACAAGGACCAAGCCGTGACCTTCTTTTCCAGGTGATGAAAGAAAATGTCTTCCCCGCATTCATTTACAGGAGCGAAATTACCATGTGCAGTGAGGCTAGGACAGCAGACAAACTGATTACTAGAATTTACAAAGCTGCTCTTCGTCTTCCAATTAGAGCATCACCAGCACAAGTGAGACTTGAGTACAGCATTATAAAACAGCACTGGGCTTGAGGCAGCTGTTTCCTTAACTTCTGCCACAGGCTCAGATCTACAATGCAAGATTCCATGCGCTGCCTAATCTGGTATGAATTAAAGGGCGCTGGTAGAACATCATGGTACAGGCGCCATCTTGATGACAAAGTGTCTGAATTATCACTGACTGAGGCAGGGAGTAAACATCTTTGTCACTACGTTTTTAAGAAATGAACAACATCCACAGCAAAAAAACCTGTCAAAACTGGAGGATTTGGCAGTACTAAGTAAGCGCTCTCGCACATGGTCAGTTAATAATTCCTATTCCTTTAGCAAACAGCAGAACTTTATCAGCTGTTCTTAATCTTTGTGGATTAAGGCTAGGTTTGTGGCTTTTAGTTTGGGTGAGTGAAACCTGCGTGCTCACCTCCCAGCATGGCGTCGTCCAGAATCCCATGACACAAGATGCCATCTTTGTGGCCAAGAAAAATAAACTCTAATCCACATTTTATGTACCTGGCCATTGCTGCAGCAAAGGAGAGTCCTTCGTTCTGACTTTATTTGTCTTGGAGTTCGCACCTTCCGGGAGCCAGTAATTGCTAGCCTGATTATCCTATTAACACTGTCAAGTTTCTTCGTAAGGTTGCGACCAAACTGGACAAAGTCAGCTCTACCAGTACTGTGGTAATATGCTGCTAAATGCTGCAATCTATGTTTACTGTTTACTTGTTTTGTACAGTGCGCCCTTCACCTTCTAACATCTGAGCCATTTAACACCGCTTGTTTAATTTCAGGCCAGTCGGAGCCTGTTAAAAACGCTATGACCTACACGCTATAGTTCTAAAATTAATTTCATCACCATTTGCATAGTATGTTGCAAACAGGCTAGGTCTAGTCATGCTTTCAGCACATTTTGCACATTGCACTTTAGTGACTATACAGGTTGCTTACTGTCTGGTTCCCCACTGCCATAATTGCACATTGTGCATTGTTTTTAAATTACCAAATCTGCTGATCCTTTTTGCCACCGGGCGCTGTTTAGTGTTTTTACAATATGTCATTCTTCAAAACTGTTTTTGCACTGGTACCCTGCAAATTGCATTGCTTGGTCATGCATTGGGTTAGTCCGGAGCAAGATAATCCTGTAACATGTCTCTTTTCTGTACTGATTGCAGATCTGTTGCCCTACAACAGGTCCTGGCCTTGCGTATTTTTCACATTGTTTAGCCAACTGAGTCAAAGGTCCGTTCTGTTTTATGTGGGATCGATCCAAAAAAAGAGAAGGAAAAAAAGGAGAGCCTTTTTGCACTTTGCATTTTTTCTTGTTTTACCTTTTAAATAATGGTTCAGTTGAATTTTTCTGGCCTGAATTTAGTTTTATTTGTTTTTATAATAATATGTTTTTTTGAACATTGTATGCTGAATACTCTCAATTGTTTTGCTTGTTTGTATTTTTCCCTTTTATTAAATGCTTGAGAAACAATTAATTACAGAAAAGAACAATGAACAAAATGACTATATCACATCAATGACAATGAAAGGAGATATAGCACCCAGTACCTTATTGACATATATTCTTTGGTTACGACTTTACTACATTAATTCATAATTCCATTAGTTAATTCTGATTGACTCCTAAAAAAACATGTGAGATTCGGTTTGCCCGTTTTGCTAACCCTATCCTAGACCTAGATGTTCTAAACATAATGTATAAAGAGCAAAAGAAGCGCATGTTGTCCATCAGTGCATAAGTGTGTTAGTGCAAACAGAAAAAAGTGCATATTGTGCTAGGTAATCCTACCGTTAACCCTAAAACGCCATTTATTCATTCCACCTACACTATTGTTTCGGTAGCTACTGGGTCCCGAGACTTAAACCACTTCTCAAGCAACCCACAAATTTCTTGCCCCTTGTGCCTGACTTTTCTGCCCTTCTGTTGATACAAGGCAATCACAAGATTATATAGAGAAAGGAGGCGACCCAGCCATTGTTGAAAAGATGAGGGTTGTGAGTCAAGCCATGCAGAAGCTAAACAAAGGCAATACACCACCATTGATAAAAATATGAAAGGCCGGTATTTTACTGTTCCTGGTGCCTCTGTTACCCCGAAAAAGGATGGTAGAAGGGGTGAGTTCCATATCATACTTCATTACTTCTTTCAAAAATTTGCGATCTCAATCTTCAGTGCAATCTAATCTTGTACAAGTGAGAAACATATGTATTAAATAAGCCCCCAAATCATGACATCTCGGGCAGGTTGTCCCCTCTATCCTCCCTGGTTTAACTATTATAGATGAGTTATAATATAATTCGAATATTGTCCTGTAGTGTTGGGTCTGCAGATTGGATGACATCAATATGATATAACTTAGCTCCAGGGATTCATAAAAACTAGTGTCCCTGGTACTTAGTTGAGTTTGCCACTTATCCCTGTGTTTTTCCAGATCGTCAGGTTGTTCGGAAATTAAAATTGAGTACAACAGGCTTTTGGAGGTTCAGGCTCTCTCAATCAATGCCTCCATAAGGGGTATCTTTCCAAACCCTGCCAGCCCCCCCCGGTTTTCCTGAATAAAAATCCCTAATTTGCAGATATTTGAAAATGCCGCTTTTGTCAAGCCTGTAATTCTCCTGGTGGTCCTCGAAAGTTCTTACCTTGGATCTTTCAAAAAAATCTCATTTATGAATCCCTAGCTACTCCACTTTGCAATCACCCAATACTGAAAGATTTCTGGAGGAATGGATTATTATAAATAGGAGTATATCTGTAAACCCTTCCAAGACCGGCTTTCTTTCACCACAAATTCCAGGATTTAAATGCAGCCTCTAATACCTTGAACCAAACTTTCTTGAAGTAACTGGGTTCCAACAAATTGAGCAACCCGTTATTAGACATAGTGCCGAATAGCAATTCATAAATATGTGGAACATATTCTAGCCCCTTTAAACCCTTATCTTCATTTACCATCAGAGGTCGCATGTACTGTAAGGCAGCAGCCAGCTGATACAGTATTAAAATAGGTAGAGACCACCCACATCATTCTCTAGGCAGAGTCATACATTTGCTTGCCCTTCTAGTCTTACCATAGGCCCAAATACAGTTTGTTATTAAATTATCCATTGATATAAACCATGTCTTTTCAAATTCAAGTGGAATTGCTTGAAACAAGTATAGGACCTTCGGAAGGAAGATCATTTTAATTATATTACATCGACCCTTTATAGACATATGGAGATTATTCCATCTAGTAAAGTCCTGTTTTCCTTTCTGTAGGATTGGTGATAGATTTAATTTAACTATTTGTTCAATATTTGGGCTATCGATCCCAAGGTATACTTTGTGGTCCACCCTTCTAGCATCATGTGTAAATGTGTGACTATTAATCATCAGCTGCGTTTTGTCTCTATTCAGGGAATACCCAGAAAATCTGCTGAATTTTTCCACAACCCTTTCAATTTCCTTTAAAGCCACATCGGGATTTGTCATTACAACAGCTGTGTCGTCAGCGTAAGCTAGAATTTTGGTATCCCATCCATAGCTCCTTACTGGTAAAATAACTGAGTTGCTCTCTAGCTGTCGAAGTAGGGGATCAATATACAAAGCAAATAATAATGGAGAGCATGGGCATCCTTGCCTGGTGCCTCTTCTAATTTGTTTCAGCTTATACTGACCCCCCATCAGTCGTATCTGGGTGACTGGGCTCTTATATATTGTCTGCACTGCTGTGATGAAGCCCCTTTCTAACCTGTAGGTTGCCATGGTTCTCTATAGATACTCACAGTTAACCCTGTCAAATGTTTTTTCGGCATCCAACAGGGCCACTGCCATGGGTTTTCTAGCAATATTAGCTGCATCAAACAGCATGGTGACCCTTCTGATGTGGTCAGTTGTTTCTCTCCCTGGCACATACCTGTGTTGATTCTGTGTGACTAATTTGCTTATCACAGTGCTTAGGCGCGATGCAAGCATTTTAGAATAGATCTTAGCGTCGTTATTTATCAATGTTATGGGCCTGTATGAGCTTGTTTTTGTGGTATTTTATCCTTTTTTTTAAATATCACTATGTTCTCAGTTGGCCAAGAACTGGGGATTTGCTGCCATGCTGCACTTGAGTAAAGAGTTCTAACAGGGTTGGTATTAGACCTGGCAGCTTTTTGGCGTGTCTCCCCTGTCTTTTTGTCTTCTGACCTCCTGTTTTTATGGTATACTGTAATCTGTTTCTGCTGGTTTATTGTCTCTGTGCACTTTACCACTGCTTATCAGTGCTAAAGTGCAAGTGTTCCCTATGTAAATTGTATTGGTGATTGGCATATTTGATTTACTAGTAAGTCCCTAGTAAAGTGCACTAGAGGTGCCTAGGGCACGTAAATCAAATGCTACTAGTGGGCCTGCAGCACTGATTGTGCCACCCATATAAGTAGCCCTGTAAACATGGCTCAGACATGCCACTGCAGTGACTGTGTGTACAGTTTTAAACGCCAATTTGACCTGCCAAACCTTCCCTTTTACTACATGTAAGGCACCCCAAGGGTAGGTCCTAGGTAGCCCCAAGGGCAGGGTGCAGTGTATGTTAAAGATGGGACAGGTACTGGTGTGTTTTGCCTGTCCTAACAGTGAAATACTTCCGAATTCGGTTTTCACTGTTGCAAGGCCTATTTTTCTCATAGGGTAACATGGGGGCTGCCTTTAATTATCCTTAAAGTGCAGTTTCCATTTGAGAGCAGATAGAGACATGAAGTTTGGGGTAGCTGAACTCACAATTTAAAAATACACCTCTTAGTAAAGTTGGTTTTTAGATTGACGGTTTGAAAATGGCACTTTTAGAAAGTGGGCATTTCTTGCTTAAACCATTCTGTGCCTCTGCCTGTTTGTGTACTCCACGTCTGGGTCAGACTGACAGTTGGGCTGTTGTGAATTCACTCTAGACCCTGACACAAAGGGAGCTGGGGTGTAGCTTCATATCCTGATGGGCCATCTGGGCTAAAGTGGAGGGAGGAGTGGTCACTTACACCCGAAAGAGCTGTGCCTGCCCTCACACAATGCAGTCTCCGACCCCCTGGTGTGTGTCTAGGGCCAGGCCTGGGCAAAGCAGGATCTTGTCAACAACAGAGACTTTCTTAGAACTTTGCGTACTTCAAAGGCTGAAAGGGGCTGCTTCTGCCTTAAAAGGGAGCAAACGGTGAACTTTACTTTATATCCTGCTTGAGAGGCTTCTCCAAGGGCTTGGAGTAGAGCTTGCCTTCTGTTGGAAGTCTCAGGGACACTAAATACTTCAGTTTCATCTGCCTACAGCACTGGAAACTGTGGGGGTCATTCCAACATTGGCGGTATAAGGTGCCTACCGCCGTGCAGAAGACCGCCAATACACCGCCGCGGTATACCGCCACAGCTATTATGACACACATCACGGAATCCGCCGAAATTCAGACACCCACACAATACCGCCACACCAAAGGTCAGCGATAAACATGCGGAAACAAATCCTCCACCTCCACGCCAACAGAAACACGCCCATGCCATTACGACCCACGAATCCACGCGGCGGTCTTTCAACCGCGGTATTCCATTGGCGGTACACACCGCCGCGCTCAAAATACACACACATATAAAAAACACTGCCACATTGGACAATTACATATACACACACCTGATACACATACACACACCACTCCCACACACCCAACACAATATAAAACACACACCCACATCACCCACAAACCCCTACGACAACAATTCACGAACGAAGGCCAGAGAGATAGCACAGAACAGACAACCCCATCACACAGAGGCACACAACACCATCACCCACGCAACATCCAAGCACAAAACACCACATACCACTACACTCACCACACTCATCAACACATACACCACCCCACACATCACACACACCACCCCATGTCACGCCAAAGACACCCCCGCTTCTCCGAGGAGGAGCTCAGGGTCATGGTGGAGGAAATCATCCGGGTAGAGCCACAGTTATTTGGCTCACAGGTACAGCACACATCAATAGCCAGGAAGATGGAGCTATAGCAAAGAATAGTGGACAGGGTCAACGCTGTGGGACAGCACCCAAGAAATAGGGAGGACATCAGGAAGAGGTGGAACGACCTACGGGGGAAGGTGCGTTCAACGGTATCCAGGCACCACAACGCGGTACAGCGGACTGGGGGCGGACCACCACCTCCTCCCCCTCAACTAACAACATGGGAGGAGCAAATTTTGTCCATCTTGCATCCTGAGGGCCTCGGAGGAGTCGTTGGAGGAACGGACACTGGTAAGTCAAATCTTAACTATCATAACCCCCACCCTACCTGCATGATATCACACACCCCCACCATCACACCCTCCCCTATCACCCCAAATCCTCACCTATCTACCCATGACACCAACCACCCATCCCAAGACCTCCATTACATAACTAAGCATGGACACCCATCACCAAAGCATGCCCACTGCACAGACCCAGAACACCCCCCACCCATCAGCACACAAGCCCCCCCACAGGAATGCCTGCACTGGGGTTCACGCACACCCAACCATTGCACACCATGAAACACACACATGCAATAATCAGGTACTTATACCCCCGCAGGAACCCGAAGGAACGTCACCACACCAGAGGGTCCAGACAACACCACTCCACCCCCAGAAGAGGCCCACAGTGACGACAGCAGCTCTGCCCCACTGGATCTTGATGACCAGCCCGGACCATCGTGGGCCTCAGGACAGTCGGTTCCCCTTGCCCAGACACAGCCCTACACCGAGCTTCCACCCTCTGGTAACACCAGCACACCACCCACCCAGCGGGCCCAAACCTCCCTACCCAGGACAGGTCAATCAGCGGTGTGTCCACCACTACAGGGCACCCAGGCTAACCCACCACCCCAACAACAACAGGGACCTGGGGGCAGTGGTAGTGGGCACACGGTCCAGGGGACGGAGGCACAGGAACATAGGGGAACTGGGAGGGCTGTTGTGCGACAGAGGGAGGACAGGCCAAGGGAACCCACTCTCAACGAGGCCCTCTCCTCCATCATGGGAGCATACCACCACTCCCAGGAGACGATGGCCACGGTCCTGGACAAGTTGCAGGAGAGCCTGCGTCTGCAGGAGGAACAATATTTGGGGTTCAGGGAGGAGCTCAGGACCATCGGCTCCGCCCTGGGCACCATCGTAGGGGTGCTGTCGGACATTCAAAAGACCTTGAGGGACACCGTGGCACTCCAAGGGGCCCCTGACACTAGCCAGGACGACGAACTGCCCACCACCTCCGCCGGCGCTAGTGGACAGGACGCCCCGCCACAGGACCACCACACCAGCACCCCACCCCCTGCAGACGGCCAACCACCACACAAGCGGGCCCTGAGATCCAGGAACAGGACAGAGCAAGATGGCAAGACCCCCGCCAAGAAATAAGACCACCCTGATTGTCCTCCCACTGTCCCACTTTGTTACCCTGCCCAAATCGGAACTGCCCCAGATCCACTTCCAATGCCCAGATGTGCAATGTACCTGTGAGACTAATAGACTGGACTCTGCCATGGACATTCCTCCACCATCACCCATCACCATTTTACATCCCCCCTTCATTTTTTTGCACTTAAATAAACACTCTTGAAACACACAAAAAAATGGAGTCAGTCTATGATTTGTAAATCTGTATCATCAATTACAGTTTCATAATGGGTTACCCATTGGAAGGCTAACATACCTATGTCACACATCACAAGCCCTTCAAGGATGCAAACAGTTGACACGTAGGTTACCACATTTGTGAAACTGAAATGGAAGGGGACAACTCAGTTAACAAATAGTGAGTGAAATGGAGGTACAGGATAGAGGTAGATGTGTGAAAGTTAATGTAATGGTAAAAAAGAAAATGTTCTCACCTGTGTGTCACTGGAAATATTGCTGTGTGACTGACGCCCTGTTGTCATTTTCGTCTTCCTCAGCTTCATCCTCATCACTGTCCACAGGCTCCACAGGCTCCACAGCTGCTACAACACCGTCATCTGGATCATCCTCCTGCAGAAAAGGCACCTGGCGTCGCAATGCCAAGTTATGGAGCATGGAGCAGGCGAGTAGAATAGGGATCCACCTGTCATATGGAGGCACCTGAACCTGGCCTTAAGAAGGCCGAAGGTGCGCTCGATAACCCTCCTAGTCCGCCCATGGGCCTCATTGTACCGTTCCTCTGCCCTGGTCCTGGGATTCCTCACTGGGGTCAATAGCCAAGAAAGGTTGGGGTAACCAGAGTCCCCCAATAGCCATACACCCATCATATCAGGGATGCTGCTATTCCGCAGGATGTAGGCGTCATGCACAGAGCAAGGGAACATAGCATTTACCTGCAAGATGTACTGGTCTGCCAAACAGACCATCTGGACATTCATCGAATGATAACTCTTCCTGTACACCTGTTCACTCCTGCGGGGGGGACCAGAGCTACATGGGTCCCATCAATGGCACCTATGACGTTGGGGATATGTCCAAGGGAATAGAAGTCACCTTTCACTGTAGGCAAATCCTCCACCTGAGGGAAAATGATGTATCTCCTTACGTGTTTCAGCAGGGCAGCTAACACTCTGGACAACACGTTGAAAAACATAGGCTGGGACATCCCTGATGCCATGGCCACTGTTGTCTGAAAAGACCCACTTGCAAGGAAATGGAGCACTGACAGCACCTGCACGGCAGGGGGGATTCCAGTCGGATGGCGGATTGGTGACATCAGGTCTGGCTCCAACTGGGTACACAGTTCCTGGATTGTGGCACGGTCAAACCTGTAGGTCTCGATTAAATGTCGCTCCTCCATTGTCAACAGGTCCACTAGCGGTCGGTACACCGGCGGATTCCGCTATCTTCTCATATGTCCCAGCTGACGGTGCCTACGAAGGACAACAGCGAAGAAACAGTCACTATTCCTCCAGGTATGTACCCACAGTCACACACAAGAGTACACCAGTCAATAAACCCTTCCTGTATGTGTGTTGAGTGTAGGCCTCAGTATGTGTGACGCAGTTGAAAATGAATCCATGTGGGCACCTGAAATGGCGGCTGCCTGACCTCTAAAGTGGGACAATGGGAATGTGGGGTAACAGCGCTGGCGTTGCACACCGTCGCGGTAGGCGGTCGTAGAGCGCGGCACAATGCTGCATTGGTTAACAATGGACCCTATGGGTCCCAGGAGCCAATGAACAGGTGCGCCGGCGGTGATGATGCGCCCGCCGCGGACGTCACCGCCATTTTCTATCTGTTCAATCACTAGATACCTGACCTTCGACAGGAGAGGACCTACACTGCTAGTGCTGCTGTGACCTCGGTCTGGAAGCGACGATGGCTGCTGCGTCTGGGGAAAGGGCCCCTGCCTTCACTGCACAGGAGTTGGAGAAACTTGTGGATGGGGTCCTCCCCCAGTACACGCTACTCTACGGTCCTCCAGACCAACAGGTTAGTACACAGGGAGCACGTTGTAGGGGCTAGGCCTGGGTGGACAGGGCTGGGTGGAAGAGGGAAGGGGGCAGAAGTCATACTACAGTAAAGCATGGGAATAAATGGGCCACATGGTCAGAGTATGGAGGGGGACACACACATTGATGGTGCAATTGGTAATGACTGTTCCTCTTCCCTTGTGCATGTCATGTAGGTCAGCGCCCACCAGAAGAGGGACATTTGGCGTGCCATCGCCAAGGAGGTCCGGACCCTGGGGGCGCCCCAGAGACGGGGCACCCACTGCCAGAAGAGATGGGAGGACATTCGCCACTGCAGCAAGAAGACGGCGGAGGCTCAGCTGGGGATGGCCTCCCAACGTGGGAGGGGTGCCTGTCGTACCATGACCCCCCTGATGTTCCGGATCCTGGCGGTGGCCTACCCGGAGTTGGATGGGCGCTTAAGGACATCACAGCAGACACAATGGGGTGACTACAACCTCATTCTGCGGACTTTGCGTGCAGTGGAGGTGTCTGGGTGGGGGAGGTGGGCTGTGGGTGTCCGTATGCCAGGGCGAGTTAGTTAGGCAAGGCCCCTCCGTAATGTAGGCCATGTGGTACTCTACCCCACCTCAGAAAATTAGCAAGTTGAGCTATAGTTGCCCCTGTGGCATCCATGTGCGCAGATTTCCACCATTGCCATGTAGGCCAAATCCATGAAATTGCATGTGCAGAGGGCAGGAGCGCGGCGTTGTGCATGGGGCTGTCTCCCCCCATTTTCCTGCTCTCCCTTTCCTTTTGTACATCAACATCAACAGGCAGAGGTACAGTGGCACCGGAGCACGAGGGAGCTGCATCCCACATGGCCATGGAGGGCCACACCACAGACTCTGAATACACCAGTGGGACGGAGGGCGAGGGGAGCTTCACGTCGGCCACCGGATCACCAACCAGCGACACAGACTTGTCCGCCGATGTGAGCTCCCCTGTGGTGGCGGCACCATCTGTGCGCCCCACTTCTACAGGTACAGCCGCCACCCCCCCTACCAGCACCGCCCTACTAGCAGCCCATCAGCGTTCGCCCCGTGCCTGCTCACCCAGGAGGGTGGGCATCACCTTCGCCCCAGGCACCTCAGGCCCTGCCCCAGTCACCCCTGCTGCCCTCAGTGAGGAGGCCATTGACCTCCTCAGGTCACTCACTGTTGGGCAGTCTACCATTGTGAATGCCATCCAGGGTGTAGAAAGGGCGTTGCAACACGGTAATGCATTCCTGGAGGGTATTCATTCTGGTCAGGCTGCCCTTCAGCGAACCCTGCAATCTCTGGCCTCAGCACTGATGGCAGCAATTGTCCCTGTGTCCAGCCTCCCCCCTCCAACTTCCTCCACCCAGACCCAATCCCCTGTATCCCAGCACATCCCAAGCACACCTACAGACCAGCATGCACACAAGTCAACACACACAAGTAGCTCAAGCAAACATAGGCACCATACACACCACAGGCACTCACACAAGCATCACACCCATACAGACACAGCAACATCCACTGTCTCAACTGTGTCCCCCTCCTCCTCTTCTCCCTCCTCCCTCCCAGTCTCGTCTACACACACACACCTGCATGCACCACATCTACAGGCACTAGGACTCGCACCAGGACACCCAGCACCACACGCCGCTCACCTGCACTCACCACCTCCACTGCCATTTACACGTCCCCTGTGTCCTCTCCCAGTGTGTCTGTGACACCCCCTCCCAAAGTACCCAAACGCCGGCAATCCCTCACCCAACATCCATCCACCTCACGACAGCCTCCAGTACCTGCACCCAAAACAGCTAAAGTGACACCTCCTACAACCACCTCCTCTTCCTCCACTCCCAGACCCCCTCCAGCTACCCATCCCAGTGTTCGTCAGAAACTGTCCCTCTGTCAAATTGACCTTTTTGCCCCCCCCCTCCAATTCATCAGTCCCATCGTAGTGCCTCAGCCAAAAAGCCTCCAGTACCAGTGGTGCGTGTTCCAGGTTTTTGGAGTGCACCGGCCACCAGGGCAGGCAGTAGGACCCGGAGCCAAGGCACTGGCAGCCCACCCCCTGTAAAGGCTCCGAAATTGGAGAGTGGACGACGGGACCGTGTCAAGTGAAATGGGATCGAAGGCGATTGGTGAGTCAGCTGTAACTCCAAAAAAGGTGAGGAAGGTCCAGAGGAATTCTGCCCAGCCTGTTGTGAGTGTCACGGCGGAGAAGTGCACCATCATTTCCGGCGGTCCAGACACAACCGCCAGCACCGTCGTCACTGGTCCAGAGACCACCGCCAGAGTCACAGCCCAGGAGGGCTCAAGTATCGTCACTGGTCCGGAGACCACCGCCAGAGTCACAGCCCAGGAGGGCTCAAGTATCGTCACTGGTCCGGAGACCACCGCCAGAGTCACAGCCCAGGAGGGCTCAAGTATCGTCACTGGTCCAGAGACCACCGCAAGAGTCACAGCCCAGGAGGGCTCAAGTATCGTCACTGGTCCAGAGACCACCGCCGGAGTCACAGCCCAGGCGGGGCCAGGATGCCACAGCCCTGCTGGGCAATGATGGAACGTCATGCCACACACCAATGTCCAGTGTGGAAATCGTCATGCCACACACCAATGTCCAGTATGGAGATCGTCATGCCACACACCAATGTCCAGTGTGGAAATCGTCATGCCACACACCAATGTCCAGTGTGGAAATCGTCATGCCACACACCAATGTCCAGTGTGGAAATCATCATGCCACACACCAATGTCCAGTATGGAGATCGTCATGCCACACACCAATGTCCAGTGTGGAAATCGTCATGCCACAGACCAATGTCCAGTGTGGAGATTGTCATGCCACACACCAATGTCCAGTGTGGAAATCGTCATGCCACACGCCAATATCGTCATGCCACACACCAATGTCCAGTGTGGAAATCGTCATGCCACACACCAATGTCCAGTGTGGAAATCGTCATGCCACACACCAATGTCCGTATCAGAACCGCCATGTCATAGCACCGCTGAACAGTCCTGAACCGCCATGTCAAAGCACTGCTGAAGAGGGCAAAGACCGCCATGTCAAAGCACCGCTGAACAGGGCAACGACTGCCATGTCATACCACCGCTGAAGAGGGCAAAGACCGCCATGGCAAAGAATCGCTGAACAGGGCAAAGACCGCCATGGCAAAGCACCGCTGAACAGGGCAAAGACCGCCATGGCAAAGCACCGCTGAACAGGGCAAAGACCGCCATGTCATAGCACCGCTGAACAGTCCTGAACCGCCATGTCAAAGCACTGCTGAAGAGGGCAAAGACCGCCATGGCAAAGCACCGCTGAACAGGGCAAAGACCGCCATGTCATAGCACCACTGAACAGTCCTGAACCGCCATGTCAAAGCACTGCTGAAGAGGGCAAAGACCGCCATGGCAAAGCACCGCTGAACAAGGCAAAGACCGCCATGTCATAGCACCGCTGAACAGTCCTGAACCGCCATGTCAAAGCACCGCTGAACAGGGCAAAGACCGCCATAGCAAAGCACCGCTGAACAGGGCAAAGACCGCCATGTCATAGCACCGCTGAACAGGGCAATGCACCGGGTAGGAATGAATGGCCCACCACATCAGGCATCCTTATCCCATGTGCAGCTGGGACAGTGACAGGACACTACCTTTCACGGGGAGACTCATCCAGTCTGGGCACCAGTCACCCCCCAGTACCAGTATGGACCTGCATCAACTTGTGAGACTGTGGCTTTGCACTCCCCAGGATGTAACAGTGGGAAACCCACCCACTTGTGAGACTTGAGAGACTGTGGCTTTGCACTCCCCAGGATTGAACAGTGGGCAAACCACCCACTGTAGAGACTTGAGAGACTGTGGCTTTGCACTCCCCAGGATGTAACAGTGGGAAACCCACCCACTTGTGAGACTTGAGAGACTGTGGCTTTGCACTCCCCAGGATTGAACAGTGGGCAAACCACCCACTTGTGAGACTTGAGAGACTGTGGCTTTACACTCCCCAGGATTGAACAGTGGGCAAACCACCCACTGTAGAGACTTGAGAGACTGTGGCTTTGCACTCCCCAGGATACATCAATGGGCATGGAGCCCCATCGTGGATCTGGCTTTGCATTCATGTGGCTGAGGTGCCCCCCTTTCCCTTCCCCCTGAGGTGCCTGTAGTGTTTCTATCTGATGCCCCGGCAGTGTTCTCTCCGATTTTGGTCAGGTATCTATTGTGGGCCTCGCCCATGCATTTTTGGACTGTTTGTGCACGGCCATTGTTGTGTACATATCTGCACTACTTCTCGGATTGTATATGTAAATAAGAGTGATTTTAGAATACATATATTTGTATATTTTTGTATGACATATATAGTGGCACATTACAAAGTTTGACCGAAATTCGCATTGTCTTTGCATTCTTCCGGGGGGATTGTGGGTTGTTACTGTTCTTTTTGTGACTGCATTGGTGTGTATGTTGTAATATGCGAGGGTGGGGGTGGGGGTGTTTGGTGGGTGTCCCCCTAACTTTTGCCTCCCCCCCTCCCCCGTGTCGTAGGTGCTGTACTCACCGGTATCTTCTGTGCCTACGTCGCTGTTGGTCGAGAAGGAGCAAAAAGACAAGGGCAGGTAGTATTTGGAGTTCCGGGTCCATGGAGTCGTCGTTCCTCGTGGGATGTGTAGAAGGTGAGCGTTTTCCCATAGCAAAAGCTGTTTCTGCCGTGTTTTTATCCACGGTGAATCCGCCCCGGAAAAGGTGGCGGATTGGCCTGTTGTGATACTGTGGGCGGTACATTGTCTTCCGCCTGTCTGTTGGCGGGGACCGCTGCGCTGCTTGTCTGTACCGCCGTGGCGTGCGAAGTGTTAAAGTGGCTGTCTTTGTTGGCGGTTTCCGCCAGGGTCATAATTCCCTTTTTTTGTCCGTCTGACTGTTTGCGGTATTACCGCATCTTTAACACCATCCGCCAGGGTTGTAATGACCACCTGTGTGTTTTGTGCTGTTCAGGAAGAAAAATCACTGCGCCGCCGCCAACGATGTTGCTGGCCTGCACCGTGACCTGCTGCTGCAGCACGGAGCTGCACCGCCCTGCTTCACACCGCAAACCTGGTCTCACCGATGCCATCATCTGACGCTGTCACTGAACCTGGGCATCCACGACAACGCCGCTCCTGCTGACACCGGTGCTGCTGCCTCCACCGTGGCCTGTGGACACCACTTGTGCAGTACACAAAGCACAGTCCCATCCCACATTGCAGCCACGGTCCACCGACGCCAGCACCGTCCTGTGCCGCACTGCCAACTTGGGCCTGCTGCCGATAGCACTTCAGCAACGACAATGCCGCTGCCTGCACGTGACCTATTGACACCGCACGTCGCACCGCCCGGCTTCACATTGCAGCGCTGGTCTCACCGAAGCCACTGGACATCATCACCAGGCCACTACCTGCACCGTGATCTGCGGGCACCGCATGTCGCATCGTCCCTCTTCGCACCGCAGCCCCAACGCCATCCATGCCAGCGCTCCTGTCTTCATAAGCCTGGAGTTCGATCCGCAATGCATGTGACTTCAAGGCCCGATGCCCCCCCCGTCGACCTCTGGAACTGAAACCGCGACACCAGCGATGCTGCTCTCAGGATCTCATTGCGAGGATCACAACGCCGTGCAACTCCAAAGGTACTGTTTACGGGCACCGTAGCTAGCCCACGATGCTGGGGCTGGCCTGAACTGTTGGTTTTGTTGATCCCGATGCCGTGATAGCCCCAGGTGGAGCTATCGACTTCAAGGGGCTGTCTTTTTAAGTAACGTTTGCAGAATTCATATATTTATTACTGTATGTTGTTGGATTTTTATCGTATTTGGTCTTGTTTCATATAGATAAATATTGGCTATTTTTCAAAAACTGGTGTGATGCCCTTTTGTAGTATTTTCACTGTATTACTGTGTTGTATGGGCAGATGCTTTTACACATTGCTTCTGAGATAAGCCTGACTGCTCGTGCCAAGCTACAGAGGGGTGAGCAGGGGTTATCTGAGCTGTGTATCTCCCTTATCCTGACTAGAGTGAGGGCCCCTACTTGCACAGGGTGCAAACTGACTGCCAACTAGAGACCCCATTTCTAACAGTTGGCATCAGAACATTCATGAAAATCTTATAAAATTCAAGAGGGATCGCGTCTGTTCCCACTGCTTTCCCTGACAGTAGGTCACGGAATTGCCGTAGCCAGCTCCTCGCCCAAAATTTTAACCCAAAATTCCTCCTGCTCGCCTTGCGTAATTTTATCTGGATTTACACTACTCAGGAACCCATTAATTAAATGCTCGCTCGCCAAGGGATCCGAGGGGGTTGCCCGATAAAGCCCCTCAAAATAATTATGAAAGATTTCCCTAATAGCCTCGGAGACAAGCACCCACTGCGTGTCCCTTAGTTCCTTAATTCTTCCGGCTGCTACCTTCTGTATAGTTCGTACTGCAAGAAGGCAACCTCCCCTACTCGTTATATTCAGAGCACTTCCTACACTTGGCAAGGTATTTCTCTGCAGCCTTTTCAGAGGAGGACCCATTGATTGCAGCTCTAGAGATGGTGAGCTGCCGTAGGACAGCATCAAGTCCTGTGCCCCTAGTTATGGCATTGGCTAGCTGGCTTTCGATCAATGTGAGCAATGAATATTGCCCCCGAATCTGGTCTTGAGCATGTTTCTGCTTCCTTATACTAAAGCTTAAGATTTCACCTTGGATCCCCACCTTAAAAGTGTCCCAAACTACCAGGCCCCTATTTATTTCCAAAAACTCCCATAGCCATATGTTCATATTATGCATGTCTGCAGGGTCATTCAAAAAACTTCTCTCAAAAGTCCAGCTTCTGCTTCTGCTTCCAAGGCACTTTATAGGAATACCTAATACCAAAGGGTTATGATCTGACATGAAGCGTGGGCATAGTTCTAGCCTTGACCCAGTTATCAACTCTGGTGATATTAGAAAGTAATCTAGATATGCTAATTTTCTGTGTGGGGCAGAGTAATATGTTTAACCGGGATCTGGTGCGTTAAGGGTAGGCCACGCATCAACTAGCCTATTCTCTTTCTGCAAACTACATACACTTTCAAGACCCTTGGTTTTCAACCTGTGTAGCCCCTAAGGTTAGTTTCAGTTATCTCCCACAGCCTGTCCCCAGAGCCAATGAAATAAAAATCTCCACATACTGTGTATGGGGTGGGCCACTCCGTGAGTTTGACTGCCAGAAAATCCAACACCGCTGGATCATCCAACACAGAACCATAAACTGAACACAGGGTGATCCCCGTTGTTTTGAGGCAGCACTCGGGTATAGTCCATCTACCATAATTATCTGCATTATGTCTGATAAACTCAGAGTCCCTGCTTCGAGTTAATATAGCAACCCCTCTGGTTTTTGAGTTCTGCTTAGTACATGTCACTACTTTCATCACAAGAGTATCTAATGTATGTTTTATTACATTATTTTACATGTGTCTCCTGCAGGCAGTATATATCAGCCCTTAAAGTGCTCAGATCTACTGCTAGTTTGTGCCTTTTTTGGGCATTATTTAACCCACAGATATTAACAGAGGCTATTTGAAGTTGAGCCATTTCTAAGAGATCTGAGCTTTTACTGCAGGGGAGCGGAACAGCCTGAGATAATCATACATCCTATTTAGTCCTGGTAGCCATCCCCCATACCTTACACCTATGTCTTGTTTATTGACTGGTGTTTTTATCTCGAAAAACGCCCTCCTTCTTCTTTCCTGTAGTAACCACTGCATCCTCTATTTCTCAAGCATATTTTTTGTTTACACCCCCAATGACAACCGTCATCAAGTCACCCCCACCCCCCTGGAGCCCTCCCCCAGCCCCTACACTAGTGCTGACCCTCCCGCTTCTACCGTGTCCACCCCCTCTGCCCACCAATAAGAGCAACGGTCTGAATGATGGCTCCCTGAGTGCCGTCTGTAGGCTTCCTCCCTCAGAGCCGTGTCCGTGACCCATTCTAGACAAACAAACCATTTGGTACACTGCAGTTATCTACTACAAGGCAGAGTGTAGCCCTGTGAGTTCCAACAAATTCTTAATACAGAACAACTAACCAGATTCAAGTCCATGATACTATCGACCCCTCTAAGAGTTAGCCCCCTACCCTTTGGCATATAACCAGTTTATGATCCACAGAATCTATCCGTGATGGCTAAGCTTCTTCCTTCATAATGAGCATTGATCAGGCTTCAGTAGTTTCTGTTCATTCAGATATTCCTTACCCTGAATCTCTGAGGTAAACACTTTGACCCATTCCTTAAATTGTGTTTTTTAATCATGGCTGGGCCAATACAGCAGCTTCCCCCCTGCTTCCTGGTAGGGTTTGATCAGCTGCCGAAGCCGCCAGCGGCATTCAACCCTTGCATGACAGAAGTCTGATCAAGTAAAGAAAGAGTGGTCCTCTACACATCTTGGAGTGTCAGGTTGAGCTTTTTTTAAATTAGCTTGTCTTAACAGGAAATTGCCAAAGAAAACCAAAATTGCTCTTGGATATTTCGCTTCAGAACTATGATCTTTCCCCCACCCTCTAGTTGAGGGCATCGATGCACTCTCTGAACTTCCATCTCCCAGTCCCAGCTCGCAAGCTCGGGAAAGGCTTTCTTCAAAAGAGCAGTCGTAAATGCTCTAATGTCATCGCCTTTGGCCCCTTCCTTTATCCTCAGAAACCGCAGATTGTTTCTCCTCTGGCAATTCTCCAAGTCTTCTAACTTCCACATGATATCGGATAATTGACCTTCCTGTGCCACTGCCTGCTCTTTTAATGTGCCTATGTCTACCTCCACCAGGGAGGTTCTTGTTTCAGTTGCGTTGTTTTTCTTCTATCTCCCCACTTGTCTTAGCAACCTTCTGCACCGTAGTCTGAAGTAGTTTGCTAGTCACCTTGGCCCTTCGGCTCTCCACACGGGTTTCAGTTTGAAGCTCCTTTATTGTTCCATAGATTAAGTGCAGCATTGTCTTATCTGGATTTCCTAAATTTTCCATGAGGCCACTTTCCTTGTCCACTTTTCCAGTACTGTTTGCAAAAGAAAAAACCACCAGCTCCCCCTCCTGAGTTGAAAGTCTTATATGTGAGTAGTCCCATCTCAGGTTTGCTTCCCTGTGACTGGGTGCTTGTTTCCCGGTTAGTGAGTAATATCTCACCCAGATCCTTTTACTCTGCATTGCTGCTCTTTTACCGTGGGTCTTGGTGCAGCAAGCTAGTACCACTATCCGAGGAGAGACTAGCCTCATCCTCAGTAAGAGAATAAAACGTATTCCCTCCTTCACAGGACCAATCAGAGTTTCTTCCGTTCTATCCATTATTATCTGCTTTATCTGTTTTATCCTCCTGTGCTTCTATGGTGGGGCCCCTGTCGATGCACGGCTCAATACCATTTTTATTGGTTGTGCGGCTCCTTTCAGACTGTGGTACTGATGCTAATAGCCTGGCGTTGTTTCCTTAGTATACTGCTTGATTCCTCTTTTTCAAAATTTCTGATTTGTTATTGCTTATCTGTCTGAGTGTTAACCAAGCTGTCCGTACTGCAGGTGGTTTTCGCCCTTCCCCCCAAATTGCTTGCTTCAAGGGTTTTGATTTATGTTCCTGATTGCATTTCATCTGCCCGCATGAAATCTCTGGGACACATTGCCCCAGTGTGAGACTCTGTTCCAGTCAGGTTTAAAAAGCTCGAGTTCATACTGACAGGGGGAGCATACTGCGCATGTTCTGCTTCTCTGGATTCTTCATATATTACTAAGCAGCTGGTGTTAGCTACTGTCTCTTGCCTGAAACCTTCAGGGGTTTTTGAGTCGGCCACTACCCTTATGTTCCCTGTCGAATATACTGGTAAAGTAGTTATCCCAACTAATCCATTAGCCTGACCACTGCTACTGCTGAAGAACTGCGTGCTTGCTGATTGTGGCCCATCCTCTTGTCTGCGCTTATTCTCCCCCATGGACTTTGCAGTTGCTTCACCAAGTTTAATGTTCAATTTAATTGGTGCTGTTAGAGACCTCCTACCTGCTGGGCCCCCACCGTTCTGATCTGGCTTCACCATTCGCTTCTGCCGAGCTCCAAGTGCCGGTCGGCTACCACCTGCTCCATCAGCCTTTCCCAGTTTTTAGCCAGTAGTATGTATGTTTTTTGGTGCCATATCTTCGGGTACTTAGGATGTTATGCTACGCAGCCTCACAGAGGTTACTGATGTCTTGCATCTGGCTGCTCTCTCAATTTGTGGTTTCCCATACATGCAAGTACAGCCACTTAGGTGAATGTGCAAATATCTTGTTTCGAGTTCGCCAGAAATGGCAGGAATGAAAAAAACAGCATCTGCTGTTTGGTTGTGTCTTGCTTACGATGAGTATCTTGCAGATCGCACAGGTACCTGGTTGCTCCCGTGACACCATTGGGCCGGTCACACACAGTGGCACTCCTCACGGGTCAAACCACACCGTACCGAGTTCTCACTATTCCCTGCTCAGTCACTTGCACAGAGATGGGGGCAGAGCAGCAGTCGTGCATATTACACATTCACCAACTTGTCGTTTCGCTTGTTTGTAAAGATTTTAAATAATCATACAATAAAATTGACTATGACTATGATTGGGTTCTTATGAAGAAAACACATGCACAAGTCATGCCTGGAAGCTGACTGGAGACGACCTCATCAAGTAATCTTTATGATCAGCACTGCTGTGAAATGTGGAGACTTACCAAACTGGATATATGCCTTGCATACAAAGAGAGTGATAAGAAGAAGTGCGGACAAAACCAACTGATTTCCAAGCCCAGTTCAATTCAAGGTTTCTGAGGTGTAAGTAGTAAAAAAAAAAAAGAAGAGGTCTCCCTTGAGTGTCTGCAACACCATCTGATCAGCAGCCAAAGCAAACCAAAGAGAAGCACCAGGGCATCCAGCTCAGGGAGAAATTAGGAGAAACTCAGGGCCAGATTTACCAACATTTGGTGCAAAACCGCAAGACAACATGCTGCATTGTGTCAAATAGAGAAAGCAAGAATGAGCCATATTTATTAATTATGATTCCTGTTCTCTCTCTGCGCTTGCACACTAAGGGCTGCCTAGCACCAATATAAACACTCTTGTGCCATGCTATCCCAACAACAAGGAGCAATATATTTATTTATTCTTCTTAAATCTTATTTACAGGCAGGATTGTTTTTGTGGAGAAAGGGAAATCTTCCTGCACAAAAACAATCCTCAGAGACATTGGCATATTGCTAGTTCTACATGTGCTGCAGAACGCAGAGTATGTACAAATAAGATTTAAGAAGAATAAATAAATATATTGCTCGTTGTTGTTGGGATAGCAGAGCATTTTGACACATTTTCAGATTTACTATTTTTGGTAAATCTGGGAATGCGCCCAAATCCATGGGTGGATGCATGGGAACACCTACTTTACACCACTCAGAGCCACTCAAGGTAGCTTTGCAAATTTTAGTAAATCTAAGTTAAGGGCTTACATTGCCTTGCACAACACAAGGGCAACACAAGCCTTTAGTAAATCTAGGCCACATAGACTAAGACTGAAACTCTATATCCACTGAGTCCATGGCAAACTCTGGAGAACAGAGAACAATCAAGTTGGAACCTGTGGACAGCCACATGAGGATGATGCAGGCGAAGTAGCAGAAGTAAATCCAGACTCTAAAACTGGAAATGTGCTCCATGAATTCAAAGAGACAAGTATCTCAAGGGAGACAGTGTATCACAAAGACAAATGGCCAAGAACAAGATCAAAAAGCTCAGAGACCATTAGAGAGGAAAGAGAGCTAGAAGAACAAGAGGACATAGAACAGGCAGAGCTTAGTGGTAGTGATAGTGAGCATCCAGAAGTCAAAAAGATTTAGAAAACGGAACAAGAAGTACTCAAACCGCCAATGAAATTACTTGGTGAGAAGTGACACTAACTTAGGGCCTGATTTAGATCTTGGTGGTCACAATGCAAAGCAGTTTTGGCGCAGACCAAAAACGACTGTCAAGTTGACGGTCTTCCGCCCACAGTATTTATATCATTGAGGTTGAGCCAAATACTGCCACGATGGAGGCCACTCCGTTTTGCAACCCGCAGCTGACGTGGCGGACTCCAGTGCTGATGACCAGGCCCTTCATTGCTGTTTTGATCGTGGGATCCCACAGAGCGTATTTAGGTCACACAGGTGTGCTGGCGGTCTTTCAGCAGCAGGCCCATGTCAGTGGGAGTCCGTCACTGGACCCATTCAGTAAAGTACTATCGCTGTGCTATTGGTGGGATGCGCATAGCCCTTACCTGTCGTATATTGGACAATTGTGAACACCTGCAAAACACACTATAAAATACACTCCATTTCAGACCATGATCCTTTGCATCACACTGCCTAACACCATTCAGCCAGAAGAATTTTCAACACAGGAGACAGGTTTCTTTTCTGTGTTCCTCTCCCTCTGTGTTTTTTGATAATTTTACTTTCTCTCATTACCCTTCATTTTTTTTGCACTAGTTATTTAAAAAAAATATTCACAATGGCAGGGAGGAGAAATCCACGTTTTGCACATGAAGAGTTGTCTGTCATGGTGAATTAAATCATTAGGGGAGAGCTGCAATTGTTTGGAGCACAAGTCCAAAATACCACAATATCTCAGAAAAGGCAAATGCGGGTCAGAATAGTGGACAGAGTGAATGCTGTAGCTAACAGAAGGATATTAGGAAGAGATGGAACAACCTGCGGGGGAGAGTCCACTCCTTGGCCTCCAAGTGTCAAATGGAGGCCCAGAAGACTGATGGTGGTTCTCCCAACAATCCCATTACAACTCTTTCCCTGGGAGGAGAAGGTCTTGCAGATCCTACATCCTAAAAGCTTGACTGGAATCCCTGGTGGAGCGGAATCTGGTAAGTTGAACTTAACTATGTCTCAACAATCACAAATGGAGTCCTGGCCTTAAGGCAGATTTTTAGACTTGGCCTACACCCTTATCAAAAGAGATATATCTAAACTTGACTTCACAAAATATTTTATGTCGTATCAGTTACTAGCATCATGGTTGTCTTTCCCTTTTGTAACAATGTGCAATATGACAAGTTACATTGTGTCTTGTTCCTCATGGATCGCCCTTGGACTTGCAAGCCTCTTGCTGTATATCAATGTATGCTGTTCTCACAAAAAAGGCACAAAATTCCATCTATTTGCACACGAAGGTATACTACCTGTACGTATGTTATTTCACTGATTCACATCATATCCATATGTGTGTCCATGTTGTAAATGTGTATTCATCTCTAATGTAGTCATTGAAAAAGATATGTGCAAATCACCTAACAACAACTATTGTCTATGGTGTCAGCAGATGACTAAATCTACCATGATGCCATGTTGTGGTGCCTGCAAAACAACAGTGCAAGGCAACATTGCTCCACCTTCATTTACTTTCATATGTGCACACATCTCCAAAACTGTGCATTTGACAGTCACCATGTCATGCCATGGATGAAAATGTCAGTTGTAGTGTCCCTCAACCATGGGGAGCCCTTCTCATAGCTAAGTTGAATTGATGTAAATGCCCACATATTTCATACTTTGTTCAATCCCACATTTACTACCCTCTGATGCTGCATGCTAAATAGAAGTAGTATCCACACACAACTTACTTAACACTTCCCATATGATGAGCAAAGCCAGCCATAATATTAAGTTGAACTACAGTTTACAATTTATTTTTAGCCTGACAGTCCTCCTTGGAATGGTCTAGTTCTTTAATGTACTAACCACTGTGTTGGCTTGAATGTATGGCACTTGTAATGTTTACTTCAGAAATAACATTTCCCATTCCAGGACATCTCTGCAACATCATCACTGAAGTTTGCATCTGTATAAATGAGCCTGAATGTATGAAACTATGATAAGCATATAAAGGCCTAATCATACTATTACTCTGATTTGTTCTTTTTCAGCTATCCCATTTCTAAGCAAAGACCCATAGGATGCACAGACTAGCTATTATTTACACATACTCTGCATTCTTCTCAAGTCCAACAACCCCCCCCCCCCAACAAGTGGACCATCATCTGTCTGCCAAGACACCTCCACTCCAGCCCAGGAACAGGTCTTCAATGGGGACTCCACTCCTACAAGTCTGGATGATCAGGAGCCACTTGGTCCATCTGGTCTGTCTAGCCAGACAGCCCCAATGAGTCACACTCAGCCCACACGGACACCTCCCACCCCAGCTCAAACAACATGACAGCAGCAGGACACCTCCACTTCCTGTGGAACCCAAAAACTATCTTGTGCCCCCCAGTCATAACAGATGTTGTTCCGTTAGCCACTCTGCCTCAAGTTCTGCCAGGACCCAGTGGAATGGGGCACACTGCTCTAAGTTGTTCGTATTCAACATAGTGTACATGGCATTGTGAAAAAAACTCACTTGCCTCCTAACACTGCAGCTAACAGGACCTCCTTGATTTTTTGCTCCTGTTACAGACCTCTGGGAGCCAGGATGACAGGCAAAACAGGTGAGATGGCCCCTGCCTTCAGCACAGAGGAGCTGGAGCTCCTTGCAGGGAGGTCCTGTCCCTATACAACCACCTCTATTGGACCCCAGAGGAACTAGGACATGTCTGTTTGGAGAATGTCTGACTGAGTAACCTCTTCCTTTTTGATCCACAGGCTATTTTGTTCCTTTTTGTTAATGGGAGAAATGTTGTGATTGGAATTAGCAGAATGATTTAGCTGGGACAACATTTGTTTTGCCACTGTCTGTAATGTCTGTGAATGGGAGAGTTAGGCCACCTGAAATGAAAAGCTGTAATATGTGTTCATGTAACTCACAATTCCAGTTTCATCAGACAAACTTTAGGCCACTGACTACAAGTGGCCAGTAGACAGTGCACCAGTAGTATGAATGACAGCATGCAACCACTGTTAAAATGATAGTGATATGTTAAAAAATAATTTTGATAGTCTGGAGTTATCTGAAGTTGTCCTGTCAAGTGGGATTCAAGCCCATATAGTGTAATAGGCTGTTCTGTATGATTTCATTACGTCATGGAGACACATATAGGTAAAGTTATTTCCTGTGCTGCAAGTTCAGATGACACTGGCTCACAATCATCCATCCCAGTATGTCCCTATCCAACACACACTTCTTCATACATCCCTCAAATCCCTGCTCTCAAAGACAAATAATTGCCCTTCTATACATCCATCAGTCCCTTAATGCGATGCTGACTCTTGGGAGTTTAGGCATGAAGCCAATATAGCTGTGTGTGGGGTTATGTGCACAGATTGCACAGGTTGTGTAGCCTTTAGTATTTCACAATGATCGTGTTTAATCAGGGATGGTTCTCACAACAGGACAGGTTTGATAGCCCTGGCCTAGATTATGTTGTAGGCCTGATTTGGTAACATGGGGAGCTAAAAAGTGTTGAGAGTGCTCATAAGATTCATGTAACTCACTATTTCCAAATTACCTGTAAATTGTTTTGGTACAAATGGAGTTACTGTTTGGTGAATTCATGTGTGGAATGCCAAATACTTTTTGTCACAGCAGTACCGACATACAAAATCACTCTAAATTTATTTTGTTCTTATTTTCGGTCATCCATACTGGTCAATGCCCATCAGAAGCATGGGATATTGAAGGCCAGCTCAAAGAAGGTGTGGACCATGGTGGTCCTCAAGTGGTGCAGCCTGCACTGTTGGAAGAGGTGAGAGGACCTGCGTTGTGCTACTAGAAAGTTTGCTGAAGGACAAGTTGGGCAGTCCTCCCAGCTATCCAGGCAGTGCGCCCCACCCTGACCCCCATATTGGCCTGCATCCTTGCGGTGGCCTGCACAGAGCTTGATGGGCAGTTGAAGGCTCAACAGCAGCATCAAGGGGGTAAGTCGTTCTCTGTAGATATTGTTGTTGTCTAACCTTTTTCATTTGTAGCAATGTTGTATGCCGTCAACATTAAGGTTGACACATATCCAAAGCCCATTAAGATTTCTGGAGGTGAGAGGAGCGATAATGTGTGACTAGCACATTATAGTGCAGGGAACCAGACACCAGCACGAAAATGTGCTAATTTAACCCCTGTCACATGGTACTTGGTATGGCTGCCGATCGGCAAGAATTTTTCAGGATGTGTGTAGGAAGAGATTTCTTCTATGCAGCCATCAGCTTATTACATGAAAAAAAGAGATTTTAAAAATCTTAAGTTCAGGATCATTACTGCCTACTCACAGGAAGAATGGGTACCTTAATATACTACAAGAATTGCATAAATACAGTTGCATATGTTACAGCATGTGTATATTTGGATTATCTGATTGAAAGCTGAGGAAATGCCAGGCACAAGCTCACTATCTATGCACTTACTTTTGTGTACTTTTATGTGCTGTTGTGAAATCGGCTTTTCTGAGGATATTCTGTAAAGGTGTGCATGCGTTATTAACATTACCAAAGTCAATAGGTCCATAAGCCAAGACTTGTTTACTTTGGCAATGCTTGTTTTCATATATGTTTTTCACTTTTTATGTTTTATGTAGCTTGTGTCAAAGCCCGGCCGCTGCACACTTCTATTGGGCCACTTATTTTAGGGCCCCACTCCCCATCACCCGTGTGTGACTGTAAAAAATAATTTATTTCCATCCTCTACGATATCTGCATCTTCACCGGTTTGCACCTGCCTGCAACAGTTGTGATTGGCTCTGAAGCAAGATCCATGGACCTATGCATAGCAGGGTGCCAACCCAACTATACTTGCACACCTGGGAAGCAGGTATATAAGCCAAGCACCAACAGTCCTTCCTGAGCAGGGGGCTGCCAACCCTTCAGGGGGAGCCCAACCCTTCGCAGGTGCCCCATAGAGCCTAAGGCCAATGAATGGCTGTGAGATATGGGAGACTCATGGGACCCTCATCACATTGTGCACAGGGCTTTGAGAAAGTAGCCTCTTTCTAGCATGATTACCCCCACTTTTGGCCTGTTTGTGAGTATGTGTCAGTGTGTTTTTACTGTTTCACTGGAATCCTGCTAGCCAGAACCTCAGTGCTCATAGTTAAAACCCTATTTGTCAGTGTGTTTTGCCTGTCTCACTGGGATCCTGCTAGCCAGGACCCCAGTGCTTATAGTCTGTGGCCTATGTGTGTGTTGTCAGTAGTGCTTAACTTTGTCACTGAAGTTCTGCTAACCAGAACTGCAGTGGTTATGCACTCTCTATTTCCAAATTAGTCACTATAGTTTAGTGACTTCATATTCCAATTTCATTTGGCACACTGGACCCCTCTTATAAGTCCCTAATATATGGTACCTAGGTCCCCAGGGCATTGGGGTTCCAGGAGATCCTTATGGGCAGCAGCATTTCTTTTGCCACCCATAAGGAGCTCAGACAAACCTTTCTTCAGGACTGCCATTGCAGCCTGAGTGAAATAGTGCCCACACTATTTGACAGCCATTTTCACTGCACTTAAGTAACTTAAAAAACACCTATATGTCTATCCTTCATTTACTGAAGGCTAGATACAAAGTTACTAAGTGTGAGGTCACCCTTGCACTAGCAAAGGTGCCCCCATGCTGTCCAGGGCCAATTGCCCAGACTTCGTGAGTGCAGGGATACCATTACAATAGTGCACAACATATAGGTCAATACCTATATGTAGCTTCACAATGGTAACTCCGAATATGGCCATGTGAGGTGTCTAAGATCATGGAATTGTTCCCACATTCCAAATCTGGTATTGGGGGCCAATCCCATGCATCCTGGGGGCTCTGTCATGGATCCCCAGTACTGCTAAACCAGCTCTCTGAGGCTTGCACTGCAGCTACAGATGCTGCCACCTCATAGACAGGGTTCTGCCCTCCTGGGGACTGAGCAGCTCAGTCCCAGGAAAGCAGAACAATGCATTTGGGGTTGTGGTGGTGGGAGGTTTGGTGTTTTTCTTTGGACAAGTGGCATCACTTGCCCAATGGCCTTTTACTTTACATAAATAACACCAAGGCTTTTTCTGATTGTGAGAAGAGGATTTGGACCCACCAGCCCCAGAGGATTTTTGTGGGCCTGATGAAGACTCAGAATGTTTTTTTATCTTTGTGCCCACCCTTGTCAGAAGACTTACCATCCTTCTTCTTGCCATCCTTGTCACCCCCTGTATGAACTTTTCTGTTCACTCTTGTTCTGACCCATTTGTCTGCCTTCTTTCCCGATTCTTGGGGAGAGGTCAGATCTGAGTCTACCAAGTACTGGTGCAACAAATCATACACACAATTGTTCAAAATATGCTCTCTCGGGATTAGATTATAGAGGCTTTCATAGTCAGTCCCCTTACTGCCATGTAACCAACCCTCCAAGGCCTTCACTGAACAGTCTACAAGGTCTGTCCAGTCTTGGGAGGTCTCTTTTCCGGTGTCTCTGAACTTAATCCTGTATTGTTCAGTGGTTAAGTCAAATCCATCCAAGAGTGCATCCTTCAAAGCCTTGTAGTTATTAGCATCACTTTCTCTGACAGTAAGGAGCCTATCCTTACCAGTGAAAGATAGCCACAAGATAGCAGCCCTCTGCCTTTGAGGGACCAACTGTACCATACAGGCTCTCTCAAGTGCAGCAAACCACTTGTTAATGTCATCCCCCTCCTTGTAAGGGGGGACTATCCTATGCAGGTTTCTGGAATCCTGTTTTCTAACAGGATTGCTATCAAAAACACTGCTGCTGCCACCATGGGGAACGAACCCCAACCTCTGCCTTTCCCTTTCCACATCCAGAGATTCCCTGTCTAAGGCCAGCTGCTGCTGTTTAAGCTTCAGCCTGGCCTCTTCCAACCTCAGCTTTCTGAGTTCCCTTTCCATTAAGTTATCCTCAGGGTGGGAGGCTTGGGAATTGTGAGATACAGACGAAAGGTGGGAATTGGCAGAGTTGGACCTGTCCCTAACTGGCTGGACCCTAGTAACCTGGCCTTTAGGTGTGACCCCCTCCCACTACCAGTGTCACTAGGTGGCCTGTTAGCTTGCAGGTCCTTGGAAGAACCCTCCCCAGTAACCTCAGGGGACTCCTCTGAGTCTGACTGGGTACCCCACTCCTCTACCTCCTGATCCTGGGATGGGCCAGCCTGGTTCTGGTCACTTTCTAGGAGAAGGCTGAGGAGATCTTTGGTAGGATTCGGTCCAATTGCTAAACCTCTTTCAATGCAGAGACCCCTCAAAATTTTAAAGTTTAGATTCCCATATGTTGCCTGGACAACTGTGGGAGTAAGTTCTACTGCAGACATGATAGAAAAGGTTTAGGACAGAGAGAAAAAAGATTTTGGAACTTTTGAAAGAACAGAGAAAAAACGTTTTCAAACTTTTTTTTCCAGAAAATTTGTAGAAAGTTTTAGAAAAGGAAAGTTATAATGTTTAGGTCAATGTGTATATTCTGAAGTATTTGGTATATGTTTTTCTTATGAAAAGCACCAATGACAAAGTGGTAAAGCAGTTACAAGTACTTATCCCACGATGCACCACCAATGTAGGAGGCTGGCCTGGCTTATAGCAGGTACCTTGTGGTACTTACACCTTGTGCCAGGTCCAGTTATCCCTTATTAGTAGATTAGAGGTGTTCTAGCAGCTTAGGCTGATAGAGGTAGCTATAGCAGAGCAGCTTAGGCTGAACTAGGAGACATGCAAAGCTCCTACTATACCACTTATATCACTTAGTACTATATCATAAGAAAACACAATACTCAGAGTTACTAAACATAAAGGTACTTTATTTTAGTGACAATATGCCAAAAGTATCTCACAGGATATACTCCCTTAGGAGGTAAGTAATATACACAAAATATACACACACAACCAAAATCAGGTAGGTAAGCAGTTAGAAAAGTAGTGCAAACAGTGTAGAACACAATAGAATGCAATAGGAGACAATAGGCCTAGGGGCAACACAAACCATATACTCCAAAAGTGGAATGCGAACCACAAATGGATCCCAGGCCTAGTGTAGTGTGTAGAGAGTCGCTGGGAGTGTAGGAAAACACTAAGGGTGTCCAAGATACCCCACCCCAAGACCCTGAAAAGTAGGAGTAAAGTTACCCTACTACCCAGAAAGACAGTAAAGTTGAGCTAGGGGATTCTGCAAGGACAACAACTGACTGCAGAGCACTGAAGACGGATTCCTGGACTTGAGGACCTGTAAAGGAAGGGGACCAAGTCCAAGAGTCATGCAAGTGTCTGGGGGGGGGGGGGCAGGAGCCCACTAAACCCTGGATGAAGGTGCAAAAGGGCTGCCTCTGGGGGGAAGAAGCCGAAGAATCTGCAACAATGGAAGGTGCCAGGAACTTCTCCTTTGGTCAGAAGATGCCCCACGGCGTGCTGGAGGATGCAGAGTTGTTTCCAAGCAGAAAGACCGCAAACAAGCCTTGCTAGCTGCAAGAGTCGCGGTTGAAGGTTTTTTTGGGTGCTGTCAGGGCTTAGGAAGGACCAGGAAGTCACCCCTTGGAGGAGGAGACAGAGGGGCTGCTCAGCAAAACAGAGAGCCCACGCAGAAGCAGGCAGCACCCGCAGAAGCACCTGAACAGGCATTCAGAAGATCTGAGCACGACGGTCGACTCAGCACAACAAAAGGGAGTCCCACATCTCCACAGGGAAGTAACCATACAGTGGATGATAAAGGGAGTAACCACTCTATTGCAGATCTACTCTCCACTTATCACCACTTAGACAATAAAGTCTCATCTGGACAAGGTTAGCCTTATTGTCCTTCGTTTGGCGGGGGTTATGTGAGAAAGTAGACTCTTTCTAGCATGGTTACCGTCAACTTTGGCCTGTTTGTGAATGTGTGAGTGTGTGTCAGTGTGTTTTTACTGTCTCACTGGAATCCTGCTAGCCAGGACCCCAGTGCTCATAGTTAAAACCCTATTTGTCAGTGTGCTTTGCCTATCTCACTTGGATTCTGCTAGCCAGGACCCCAGTGCTCATAGTTTGTGGCCTATGTGTGTGTTGCCAGTAGTGCTTAACTGTGTCACTGAAGTTCTGCTAACCAGAACTCCAGTGCTGATGCTCTCTCTACTTCCAAATTAGTCACTATAGTTAAGCGACTTCATATTTAAATTTCAGTTGGCACACTGGACCCCCTCCTTATAACTCCCTAATATATAGTACCTAGGTACCTAGGGCATTGGGGTTCCAGGAGATCCTTATGGGCTGCAGCATTTCTTTTGCCACCCATAAAGTGCTCAGACAAACCTTTCTTCAGGACTGCCACTGCAGCCTGAGTGAAATAGTGCCCACACTATTTCACAGCCATTTTCACTGCACTTAAGTAACTTGTAAGTCACCCATATGTCTAACCTTCATTTACTGAAGTCTAGATGCAAAGTTACTACGTGTGAGGGCACCGTTGCACTAGCAAAGGTGCCCCCACGCTGTTCAGGGCCAATTCCCCAGACTTTGCGAGTGCAGGGATACCATTACACGAGTGCACTACATATAGGTCTAAGATCATGAAATTGCTCCCCATTCCAAATCTGGTATTGGGGGGCAATCCCATGCATCCTGGGCGCTCCACCATGGACCCCAGGTACTGCCAAACCAGCTCTCTGAGGCTTGCACTGCAGCTACAGCTGCTACCACCTCAACGACAGGGTTCTGCCCTCCTGGGGTCTGAGCAGCTTTGGGAAAAGGGTGTTACACCCTCTCCCTTTGGAAATAGGTGTTACAGGCTTGGAAGGGGTAGCCTCCCAGAGCCTCTGGAAATGATTTGAAGAGCCCAGATGGTGCCCTTCTTGCATAAGCCAGTCTACACCAGTCCAGGGGCTCCCAGTCCCTGCTCTGGTGCGAAACTGGACAAAGGAAAGGGGAGTGACCACCCCCCTGTCCATCACCACCCCAGGGGTGGTGGCCAGAGCTCCTCCAGTGTGTCCCTGGCGTTAGCCATCTTGTTTTCCAAGGTGTGGGGACACTCTGGAGATCTCTGAGTGGCCAGTGCCAGCAGGTGACATCAGAGACCCCTCCTAATAGGCGCATACCTGGGGTAGGTAGCCAATCCCCATCTCAGGGCTATTTAGGGTCTCTCCTGTGTGTGTCTCTTCAGATTCAGCTTGCAAGACTCCTCCAGGAATCCTCTGCACCCTCTTCTTCAGCTTCTGACCGTCGAATCAACAGCAGACTGCGCCAGGAACCACTGTAACTGCAACAAAGTATCCAGGACGGCTCCTGTGACCTGCAACTTCAGCTCCCGCCAGCATTTGCAACTGTTTCCAAGGTGTGCACGCTCTGAGGACTCCCTGTCTTTATCTGGCACCAGAAGAACCAAAGGAATCTGCTGTGGAGTGAGGGAGTCACTTCCCTGCTCCTGCACCCTCCTTCTGCGACGATGACTGGTTCTCTGGGACTCATCTCCTGACGACGAGCATGCTCCCTGGAACACAGGTGATGGACCAACACGACCCAGACTGTCCTAAGGTCCAGTTGTCCAAATTTGGAGGAGGTAAGAGCTTGCCTTCCCGGTGTGCGACAGTACCCTTGCACACCGTGCCATCTCCAGCTCCTTGGGCTTCTGTGCACTTCTTCCAAGAATCCATCGCACACAGTGTAGCTCGGGTCCCCAGCACTCCATCCTGGGACGCACAACTCACTGAGTTTTTCTCCGGTGGCATGGGACCTTCTTTTGTTGTGCTGCACCAACCGCATTTTGCACCTTCTTTGTCCCTGTGTCCTGGGACTCCTGTGGGTGCTGCGTGGTCATCTGTGGGCTCTCTCTAGATTTGGGAGCCCCCTCTGCCGCCTCAGTCCATGTTGAGGCCCCAAGGTCCCTCCTGGGTCCAGGCAGTTCCATTTTGACCCAAACCCTGACCTTGCTTGAACCAAGGCTTGTTGGATGAATCCAGGTATGCAAACAGCCTGCATCCAACAACTCGACGTGGGACATCTCCTGCACCATGCAGGAACCCGCAGCATCTTCTTTGGTGCTCTTCGGCAGACTTCTTCTAACCGGAGAATCCTCTTTTGCACCATCTTCTAGGTTGGCAGGGGTTCCTGTCCTTCCTGGAATCTTCTAGGACTTCTGGACTTGGTCTCCTCTCTTCACAGGTCTTCAGGTCCAGGAATCCACCATTTGTTGATTGCAGTCTTGCTTGGTTCTTGCAATAACTCTTATCACCACTTGTAGTGTGTCTGGAGGAAACTTGCAGTACTTTACTCCTACTTTCCTGGGCTTTGGGGTGGGATATTTTACTTACCTTTGGTGTTTTCTGACACTCCCAGAGCCTATCTACACACTACACTTGCCTAGGGGGCAATTTGTGATTCGCATTCCACTTTCTTAGTATATGGTTTGTGTTGCCCCAGGCCTACTGCATTCTATTGTTTTTTCTACTGTTTGCACTTTTCTATCACTATTTACATACCTGATTTTGGTCTCTAGTGTATATATGGTGTATAATACGTTCCTCCAGAAGGAGTATTGCCTCTAAGATATTTTTAAGTACCTTTATTTTTGGTAACACTGAGTATTGTCTTTTATTGTTTATAAGTACTGTGTAACTATAGTGGTATTGCAGGAGCTTTGCATGTCTCCTAGTTCAGCCTAAGCTGCTCAGCTGCAGCTACCGCTAGACAGCCTAAGCTGCTAGAACACTGCCTACAGTTCACTAATAAGGGATAACCTGACCTGGTATAAGGTGTAAGTACCTTAGGTACCCACTACAAACCAGGCCAGCCTCCTACAAAGGCCCCACCGTTTTGCATTACGCCATAGCTGGGGAGTGGGGATAACTTGTTAGCCATGCTAAATTGATATGCCATTTCATTGTGTGCATGTTGTAGGATGAGCCCACTTTCAAGTGGGATGAAATATAATGCTCCATACAGTGACCAGAAAACTGAAAGTTACATGCAGCTGAATGTTTTCCCCAGCAATACAAAGTATACGGTGACATGGAGGTAACCCCAGGGGACTACTCTTATCCTGGAATATGACGGGTTTCTTAATCCATTGATTCCATGTTTGCAGGAAAAATGGGCCTGCATCGATTTTGTGTATGAGAATTATGTTGTTTCTTCTTGTAGAGTAAAATCGGTTGCTAAAAGCTAGCAGAGGTATAGCTATTTTACTCAAAAATAACATTGATTGGAAATTTAAAAATATTTGTTGACCTGTCAACATTGTGCCTTTGTTTAAACTGGGAATATGTTATAGCACTCTACAAGGAACTTACATGTAAATTAAATGTGCCAATCTGGTATATGCCAAAGGAGAGAGCACAAGCACTTTAGCACTGGTTAGCAGTAGTAGCGTGCACAGAGTCCTAAGGCCAACAAGCAGAAATCCACCCAAAAGTAGGAGGAGGAAGGCCAAAGGCTTGAGGTGACACTGTAAAGAGGGCCATTCCCAACACTACTCTGCGTTCATTGATTTCTCCACAGCGTTCCGTAGAGTAGTTCGGGAAATGCTGTGGGGAAAACTGCTTCTGCTAGGAATTCCCTCACATCTTATGAGGATTTTCATACCTCTTCACTCTTCTACGTGTACCCAAGTTATGATGGGTGGGAACCAAGGTCTATTGCAAAGAGTTATGATACATAATGGATTGAAGCAGGGGAGTCACCATTGCTATTCTCTCTTTACATTTACGATCTGCCGAGTAGAGTAGGAATACAAAGCAAAAACAACAAGTGATGGACGGAATGCTGAACATTGTCAAACATTCACCCCCTGTACAGTGATCTGGGCCTAAATCCATCGTTTTGAGGGGTGAAACCCTGAAACCGGTCCCAGGATGCTTGTTTCCGGTCCAGGGAGAACCTGGCCTGGCATTTCGGGCTGGACTGTTCCCATGAGGAACAGGTTCAAGACTGATTTGCATATGGCTGGGTTCAAACTGGGGTGGGATGGTGAGCAAAATAACGGATGGATTAAACCCAGATCTGTGACTGGGGGTGAATGTTTGATTGGTTCCGCATTCCGTCCATCCAGTTACGCTATCCCAAAGCGTTTTTGTTTTGCTTTGCTTTTGCCGCCCTAAGTGCGCCGGGTATGTCCAGACGTGGGTCCCGGGCTCACTGTGCCACTGGATTCAAGCTAGCCTGGCTGATGAGGGGTGAAACCCTGAAACCGGTCCCAGGATGCTTGTTTCCGGTCCAGGGAGAACCTGGCCTGGCATTTCGGGCTGGACTGTTCCCGTGAGGAACAGGGTCAAGACTGATTTGCATATGGCTGGGTTCAAACTGGGGTGGCATGGTGAGCAAAATAACGGATGGATTAAACCCAGATCTGTGACTGGGGGTGAATGTTTGATTGGTTCCGCATTCCGTCCAGCGTTTTTGTTTTGCTTTAAGTAGAGTAGGAATGGCAAGGGGCATTCCCCCTAAAATTGGCTCGCAGATGTATGTTGCCTTTTATATATCAACAATGTAGTCCTATTGCCTTTAACACCAGTAGGGCACCAAAGACATCTTAGTGCCTTGGAAGAATAAGTAAGGCACTCTCCTAAGCTTTTGCTATTAACAGATTGTTTAAGTGCTGTGGGGAAAGGCACTTTGCAGCCAGTTTACAAGGCAAATATTTTGTCAGCATTCAGTTATGCGTGTGAAATGATGAACATCAGGAATTAGGTCTTCGATATAGTGGAGGAATGTATTTGACATCCAATTTGTAATTGGAGCTCTTTGTTCGCCACTCATGCTCTCCGACTTTAGTTTGGACTACCTTCCACTGTTGCGCTCGTTTTGGCCGCAGTTTTGTGGTGGAGGAACTGCCTACTCAGAAATGAAAGGGGTCAATTCAAACTGCATTAAAGCACAAAACCTTCGACTTCCAGAGAGAGAGAAAAGTGTTTTTTTTCTTCCTTTAAAGAAGCTAATGAAACGTTTGTGGTGGTTCAAATTGCGGATCTTTCATTGCCAGAATCCCTTTTAAAACATTTTGGAAAAATCCTTGCATAAAGTAAGCAAAAAAGGGTATCTTTCGCTCTGTCAGCAGCACGTGAGAAATTTGGTTGTTCAGGAAAGTTGTGTATGGAAAAAGCCTCAGGCTTATATCTGGAATGTCCCTCATGGAGTGCATAGACTTATTTTGCTTTTAAGGCTGAATTTACTCCCTGTCGGCGAGATCACCGAAATATATGGGTATACCAAAGGTACAGAGACTTCGCGAATTGTGTTTTATACATGTGTAAGATTTAAAAAATATATGCTCTTTGTGTGCCCCTTATTTGCATTCTGCACATCATCACTTTTTTAAAACCTATCTTCCTAAAATATAAGGATCATTCGGCTGCTGAGGCTCCGCAATATTGGTGTGAATCTTGTTGAATTCAAGTATCAAACTCAAATCATATAGTTGTATATGCCCTATTGGCACTTTTCATGTCACTTTTTAAGATCGTTCTTTTTATATCGTCGCAATAACAACGAATGTGTAAATCTGTGTTACAGTTGTTTTTTTTTTGTTCTTCCTATATGGACCTCAATCGGAGTTCCAAAACATAAATAAATATATAAATAAATATATAAATGAATTAATAAATACGTGGAAATACGTGCAGCGTTTTAAACTTTTTGCTGGTTGCAGTAATACGTGATCTGTAAATTTAATGGCATGTTTTGCTCCTGCATATATTCATATTTTTATTGCATGCACCATACTGGTGACTGAATGTGTTAACGTTTTTGTTCGTTGCTGGATGAAATTCATTTCTGTAAAGCTGTGTGCATACAAGAGGTGGCATGTTCTGGTGACACATACACATACATCAGTCTGTGTACACATTTTAATTGTGTCTTCATATAGAAATTCCGTTCAAGATTATTTCGCTATTTTTGATTGGGGAGCTCATGATTTCTGGCATATTTGGTGCAGTCACCATCTTCTCTTCAGTTATAGGGAGAAAGTCTTGCCCTATTCTCCATAAGCTAAAATGCCCAGTCTTTGTGTGGGAATAAAACCTTCTCTGATTTTATTTTATTATACAAGATATGAGCCGAACGAGTCTCACCGGAACGTATCATAAAATTTACATAATACATCTTCATATACACATATATCTCAATATACAAATAAAAAGTACTAAAAAAAATAAAATTCTAAAACATACCATTTCATTTTGCTGCAAAATTAAGAACGAGGGCGCTTTCTCCAGGGTAAAAATTCCAAATCTACTGAAATAGGATACTGGTAAATCCTTCGAGCAGCATGTAACGCTGGACATAAAAATAAGACATGGTCCAAGTCTTGATCAGCCTCTTTACACAAATTACATATGCGATATTTCCTTTTTATTTTTTCCCATACTCCCATTATGGCCCCCATAGTTAGCACATTCAGGTCCATATTTATGGATTTTGCAGCAAAACTGCACTAACGCAGTTTTGCGTCAAAATCCATAGCGCCTGCGACCACCAATCCATAGCGCCAGCAGGGCACCATATTTATGTAATGGCGCAAAGGACAGGTTTGCGTCTAAAGGAAAGATGCTAGCCGGGGGAAATGGTGGGAGGGGAAAACGCGCTAGTTGGCTAGAATTGATGCTAGGCTGGTTAGTGGCAATAATTATGCTGCTGACCAGCCTAGCGTAATTTTCTGACGCACTACCACCCACACATGACTCCTGTCTTAGTAAAGACAGGAGTTATGCCCACCACCCCAATGGCCAGCCCAGTGGACCAGTGTCCCCTGGGAAAGGCCATAATAGCCAGTACCAGGTAGGGGGCCTGATGTAAGGGGCCCCCAATGGCACAAAACATAAAATAAACTTACCTGTACTAACCCAGGATGGGGTCCCCCATCCTATGGCGTCCCTCTGGTGTGGGTGGGAGTATTGCTGGGGTTTGGGGTGGGCATCTGCCGGCCCATTCCATGGTGTTTAGCCATGGAAATGGGTCCACAGGTCCCCTAATGCCTGGTCAGACACAGGTGTCAAATAATGGCGCCAAGCAGGCTTAGCGCCATTACTTTGGTCCGCCTACTTCATGCACATCGTTTTTGTGCCGGAGTACTGTATAAAGAAGGCAGTAGGGGGGTAGTGTGATATTGTGGACAGGAACACCTACCTTGCATCTAATTAGCGCAAGGTAGTTTGCTGCATGCACAATATGACGCTAATCCCTATATTTTGACGCTTGATGGGTCTAGCATCAAAATATAAATATGGAGTTAGCTATGCGCCGTTTTAGCGTCAACATTTTTTACGCTAAAATGGCACAAGCCAAGTATAAAAATGCACCTCAATTTCATAAGAAGAATTACTTTTCAAACACAATGATTCAAATTCCACTTCAAAAATGTTTGTGGTTTTTCTCCTTTGAAGGACAGCTGATAAAAGGGGACTTTTCTTTACTAAGACAAGAATCCCTATTGGTCTGCATGGTAAGAATCGGGCAAGTTTTTTTTTCAGGAAATAGCTTTAACTCAGACCTAGACAGCCCAATAAAGTTACATTTTTCCAACTTAACCAAGTTCAAGATTTTTGCCAAAAACATAATCAAAACTATTCACTTTAATGATTTCAGTTGTTAATTTTTTTCCATGATTTCTCTTCAGAATGCACCAAACATGGCCCCCAGCATATTACTTCTTCAATCCTCATGACATTTGCATTGATGAGACCAAATAGCACCGGTCAAGGCTGACATATTCAAAGATCATTGCTTTCTGAGGATTTTTCCCCTCAACCATATACACATGTAAGTCCAGCATTTTTCATCAAATTTCTGTGCCGTACATAGTAAAAAAGGAAGAACTTTTTATCGATGTAGTGTTAAAAAATTTCAAAAGTGTCTATGTTTGTATGCACTGTAAAATCTTCTCAACCTATTTTGCATGACTAGACGTTTTCTGAGTAATATGAGATGTATATGCTTTTTCATTTAATGGGGCGCAAAAAATCTTCCCCAGATATTTACATGTTTCTGTCACATCAAGAGAATTAGTTTTTGCTGTATTTCTTACCTTGAAGGTTAGAATTTTACTTTTTAGCTATATTCATTTTCAAAAAGTGGCAGACAGCAAAAGTTTTTTAAGTTATTAAAATGTTTTTGTAGGCCTATAGGTGTCAAATCTAACATTACAATATCATCAGCATGTAGCAAACAAGTTTTTGACCACTGACCGTAGGAGGATCTCCTGTAAACGTTGATAATGTCCCTGCTAAATAATAAATATATAAAGAAAATATTAACAGGGTCAGGAGACAACTCAGTTTTTAATCCATTATCTGTTATGTTCATGGTAACACCTTTTGGCCAAGGCCAATATCAAATGTAAGAGGGTCGTAGGGGCAGTCTGTGTCCCTACATGCCTGGGCCCGGTCAGTGCCCCCTCACCTGTCCTTCACAAAGGCTGCATACAGACCCTGGGCCAGGAATTCTCCCTGTCGGTATCCTCTGAACAAAGAAAAGTAAGGCAGGGGGCTGCTGAGGGTATGCATGCCCCAGGCTGCACTACAATCCCACAATGCCAGTGAGGATGCGCTAGGAGGTGCCTACAGCTCGCGCTTTAAAGCGATCTGCTAATCCCGCAGCATGGGTTTCTTCCAGGGGGCTGCATGCCCCAAGCTGCACTGCACTCCCATAATGCCAGTGAGGATGCACTAGGAGACACCTACACCCTGTGCTTTAGAGCACTTTGCTCAACCCACAGTGCAGGTTTCTTCCTGGGGCCTGCTGAGGGACTGCATGCCCAAACCTGCACTGCACTCCCACGACGCCAGTGAGGATGCACTAGGAGTTGCCTATGGCCCGTGCTTTGAAGCACTCTGCTCATCCCACATCAAGGGTTTCTTCCAGGGGGCTGTTGAGGGACTGTGCACTCCCACGATGTCAGTGAGGACAGTCTAGGAGGTGCCTACAGCCCACGCTTTAAAGCATTCTGCTGACCCTGCGCGCAAGTTTCTTCCAGGGGGCTGCTGAGGGACTGCATGCCCCAGGCTGCACTGCACTCCCATGACGCCAGTGAGGAAGCGCTAGGAGGCACCTACAACCCGTGCTTTAAAGTGCTCATTTCATCCCCAAAGACCTTGCCAAAAGCCGCATCTGCGCCTGTCCATGGCCGGATGAGGCTGGTCTGGGCCGATCCTTAACTCCTGACTGCCAAAAGGTGTGAGTGAATACCTGCAAACACCGTTTGGATGCCTGGGTTGGTAAGTAGTTGACATACCCACCGTTGCTGTTGGCATACTCTCATGATATGACAAAAAGATTGGTGGACTTACTCGCTGTTGTGCTCAGGTTTGCTGCCCTTTGAGTCAGCGAACTGATTATGTTGAGTCCACCTAAGTGAAGGCTCCTCTATTGTTTTTTTTTTTTTTTACTTCTGTCTGTCTTGGTCCCTGTGACTTCATTTCTAAGCTGCCTGCACTGTCTGTTCTTAGATCTTTGGGCCTTGGGCATCTCTGCTGTACAATTGGGTCCCTTTGGGCTCCATATTTTTGGCTTAATCAGTTTTTGTTCCCTCTGGCAATTAGTGAAGCGGGCCCCCATGTAGTATTTCCTAGATGGAAGCCAGCTGCCTCAAACTCAAATCAGACACGATGGAGATACTCAAAATTGGCCCCACCCCTTCCACCTGGAACGACTCCTGGTGGCTCACTGCACTGACAAACGCCCCCACTCCCACAGACCAGTCACGCAATATGGGCATTATCCTGGACTTCTCTCTATACATGACCCGCCAAGTCAACGCCGTCTCTTTGTCATGCTTCCACACCCTATGACTCCTTCGAAAGATCTTCAGGTGGATCCCCTCTGACACGAGGAAGACAGTCACCCATGCACTCGTCACTAGCAAACCGGACTACAGCAATGCATTCTATGCCTGCATCACCAAGAAACTACAATCAAGACTACAAATAATCCAGAAAGCAGCAGCTAGACTCATCCTGGACATCCCCTGAGACAGCCACATCTCCTCCCACCTCATAGACCTACACTGGCTCCCAGTCAACAAGCGCATCACATACAAACTACTGAACCACACCTACAAGGCACTACACAACATAGGGCCGGCATACCTCAACCATTACCTTGCCTTATACATACCCAACAGACAAGTCCGTTCTTCCCAGCTTGCCCTCGCAGCCGTTCCCAAGATCCAGAACAGCACAGCAAGAGGAAGATCCTTCTCCTACCTCGCAGCCCGGACATGGAACATGCTACCTGTAAAACTCAGGCAGACTGCACCACTGGAGCAGTTCATTAAGGAACTCAAGACCTGGCTCCTCGACTGAGTAGCACACCCGCAAACAGTGCGTTGAGACCCTATGGGTGATTAGCCACGCTTTAGAAATCACTAATTGATTTATTGATTCTCATACATTTGTGCTTCCCTAGGGCAAGTAGTCCAGGAGATTGCTCTGTTTTCTTTTCCCTCAGTCATTGGTAGGGGTTGCTCCTTCACCAGCCAGTACCTTAATTGTGCTTGGCTGTAATCTTATTCAATAGGTTCCCAGCAGGGTGGGATCTGTTGGGGGTGTGCCACTGCTAATAACTGGTTAATTTTACTTCCCTTTATAGGCTATATATCATCTAGCGCACATCCAAAAGTAGGGCTTTCATTTTCTCTTGCTTCTTGTATAAGTGCAAGCAGACACTCAGACAAGAGCCTCCCCTACCTTTGCCTTTTTCCCTCGCAGCCAATAGGATGGGTAAGAGGATCCACATCCACTTCCCCAGCTAAGTGCACCTCCATTGACAAGATGCCCCATAGGGCGATGGGGGTTCTCATTACAGAGATAGAGCTCACAGAATGCTGCCTTTCCCTTCAGGGAGGGAAATCCCAGGGGATAGTTCAGCTCCAACTACCTGCAATTCCGTGTCCGTGTACACCTTGCTGGAACCTGCCATAAATGTGGGCCCCCCACCCCAGTTCCCCGTGCAACAGTCCTTCCATTAAGCAGACAGGGAGAACCAAGCAAAATAGACACCCATCACATCAGCCAGTCATGGCTGCCACTTCAAATCTTAGTAGGCAGACATGTGCTACTGAGGACCTGGCAGGGTCTTTTGGTGAGGATCCTATCTGTGAAGTTCACGCACATAAATCAGCATGGATTGGGCATCTTATTGCAGATTGCATGAGCAATATTAAAGGCGACTGAGTTGAATTTAGCCTTTTTTATCCCTGACCTGAGTCCATTGAAATAGAGCTGCCCCTCCCAAGACAAGCTGGAGCACATTTAGACCCAGGTACTCGCACAGATGCCACGGGCAGCAGGGCTTGTCAGGGAGGATCTTCAAGGGAAAGGCAACTACTAAATGCGCTGAGCCCTTCTTTAGTTCACATCAGCAGGATAGGGGACTATTAGCATCTACCTCACAGCAGGCCTGTGGCTCTCGGGACACTGACCACCCACCTCCCACCCCTCCTCTCCTACATAATTTGCTTCTTTGCTTCAAGGTAGGGGCGAGCTGAAAGGGTCCCAAATCCCCAAGTGACTGTAGATCAGGCAGTTGCACAGGGGGAATAAGGCTCCCAAGGGTTAATATTCCACCAGCCTCATGTCCGTATGTTGTAATATTTAGTAGAGTACCAAAGCTGCATGCTGTTCTGAGAGAGACCTATGATGCATTATTCAACAAAACACTGGGCGGGCTTGTAAAATATAGAGACTTTCCCTTGACACAGGCCTTTAACATACTACTTATCTGACGGGTTCCATGGCTAGGGCCAGGCTGGGTGGCTTGTGAAGGGGACTGCATCATTGTCAACTTTAGGTTCTCTCACTAGCTCGATTAGTGCTTTTTGGGTGGGCATGTAATAATCTTGAGGCGAATAGTTGCATAGAGCCTCTTCCTTTGGGGTATTTTTATAAGCCACCCACTCAACAACATGCAGCCATCCTCTGGCAGCCTCAGCAGCCTACTCTCTCCCCTGCTCAGCTCAATCCTTCTCAGCCTAGAGGTGGTGATTTCTTTGCAATACCAACCTACAATCGGTTTGAACCTTTAGGAGTACACTGACTTACCAAAGATAAACAGCAACCATTGCCACCAACTACCTGAAATCTGAAGTGCTCAGCCCATTCAGCCCCCCCTAGTTCCACTCTCTTTAACCCTCCCCCATGCATTTAGATGTGCATTATAATTTAGACCCATCTGCCCCTTTTAACGCGGTTCTCGATTTGCAACCCCTTGGAGCTGCTGATATAGCAAGCAATCCTATAATGAATGCCCAAACCAAGCTAATTTCATGGAACGTAGTGGGCCTGGATACCAAACTGGTAAACCCAGACTGGTGCAGATTTATAAATGACTATAATATTTGCATCTTCCAGGAAACCTGGGCAGTGTTGCCCTTGTATCTCTCCAGGTTTGCCAACTGTTGGCAGCGCTCTCATTGGGACTGGCAAGTCATCAGGGGGCCTAACTATATGGGCGAAATCCTCAATTGTTGACTCACCTGAGTTACTATGTTTAAGCTTTACCATTGCCGGTGAACTGATATATTACATTTATAATGTTTACTCACGGTCTTCAGGTGCCAAATCAAAGTCAAAGGTGCTAGACATCTTCAAACGCATACTGGTCCATTATTCCGGCAACCACAAGGAAGATAGTGAGTAGTGACTTCAACTGCCAATCTGAACCCCTTAGCATTGATAGTTGGTCTCCCATGGCCGAAGAGGATGCTGTTTGCCATATTCCTGAAATAAGAATTGCACCTACTAAGAAATGGTCCACTGTAGCACTTCAAATGAATGCCCTCACTCTGAATCAGGGCCTGCGGGCATGTAATGGCAGAACCAACTCTGATAGACTAGGAGCACACAAATTTAACAGAGTAAACCATATTAGCCTAATTGATTATTTTATGCTTGATGTCAGAATTTGGCCAGATATAATTGATATGACAGTGGTTCCACGCACTGACAGCGATCACAATGCCCTGTCACTAAAGTTGAGTATCACCAACAAGGCAAACACCAGTGCAATAGTTGAGAATTTTGACAGTAAGCTGGAAGTCGCTAGCAATAGGCATAGGATTAAGTGGTGTAGGGTGCAACTCATGCAGGAGTACAGCAGCTGATCTATAGCCTTGTTGCTGACTGTCTGGAGGAGCTGTCAACAGTGGACCTATCAATGGGTGTTTTGGAGATCCTGGAGGCAGCAGAATCAACAAACAACCAGTTATTTTTAAACCTAAGAGACGTGTATTTTTAAAAAAGAAGACGGGTGAGCCAGTAGGGGGAGGTGCCAACACTCCTGGTACCACACCACATATAGAAGGTCCAGGTTTAATCTGGTCAAGGCAGTAAAGGAGCAAGACAGATCTTTGATCCTGACCACCAGGTGTCACCATAAAAAAGCACTCTTAGATGCCAAAAAAAGGGGAGAGGGAAAACTGGGAGAGCCTTTTAGAGGCGGCAAGATCTAAAGATCAACGTTCCATCTAGAATCTGGTTGCAACTGGAAGCCGGGATGGGGCATGCTCCTTAGAAAGTAATGTCCCAGCTAGTGACTGGGTTATGCATTTCTCTATCCTCTATTCACAAAGTGGGGACCGGATGTACCCCTTAGCTGATAGGTAGATTCCAGGATTACTAGAATGTTTTGCAGCACCTTCAGGAAGAAGGTACGAGCTCTGTGGCTGGTCTACGTCCGAACATAGAACAACCACATGGTATTGACCCATACAATATCACAGCCCAGGAACTGCTAAAAGCTATAAGAGGGATTGTTCCAAACAAGGCCCGTGGTCTTGATAAGATCTCTGACGACCTGTTCTCAAATGAGTGAAATGTCTGGAGTGTTTACTTTTCAATAGTATTTACTGCCATAATGCAAGGAGCCCCCATTCCATCTACGTGGGCAGGGGCTGAAATCAGCCCTATTTATTAAAAAAAAAAAGGCTCAGGGGATTCTCCCACTAACTATAGGCCAATAAGCCTTATCAACAGTGCACAAAAGCTTTTTAGTAAGGTAATACTGGACAGGTTGCAGAATTGTATGTCCTTAAATGATGCCTTAACTTCCTTGCAAGCAGGTGTTAGGGAGTCTGTTAGCACTATAAATCAGATGTTTCACCTCCAAATGCTATTCTGGAAAGTCATTACCCTGGGCTGAGGCCGATTATATGTTGTCTTTGTAGACCTTTGCTCGACCTTTGATTTAGTCCCCAGATAGATCCTGTGGAATGTCCTTGCTACAGTGGGGGTCCCGGCTACATATTTGACATCCCAGTGAAATTGCTCACTGACAACTACATCCAAGTGAGATGTGGCAGCGCAGGCAAATTGCCCTAACCCTTCCCAGTGAATATGGAAGTTAGGCAGGGGTGTGTCTTTGCACCAATGTTATTTTCTCTGTACATTAACGGCCTTGTTGACCATCTAGAATCAGTCACGGCTCACATCGCTTAAAAGGGGTGGGTGCGGCATGACAGGGAGGGAAAGGGGGTACAGGGGGACCGGGGGGTACATTAAATTATTATTATTTTTTATTAAAAACTTACCCGATCCACCGAACCGCAGCCGCTTTCCTTTCCAGCGTCGCTGCAGGCACAGGCTCCCAGCCTGCCCTGCGCCAATCCTGACGCTGCTCAAAGCAGCATCAGGATTGGCTGGGAGCCTGTGTAGGCTCTCTCCAGCCCGGCAACTGTGTTGCCAGGCTGGAGACAGCCTACTGCGCATGTGTGTTTGGCTGGCCCAAGGCGGCTGGCCAAACACACATGCGCTCTGAGGGTGAGTGCTGGGCACTCCCCCTCAGTGCACGTCACCCCTGTGGCCCCACCCCTTCCAAAACAAAAGGATAATAAACTTAGTTTGAAATGTTTGCAGCTTCTGCTGCTGGTTGGGGGGGGGGGGTGACACTCCTCCACCATTATGGAGGAGTTGCCCCTGTCTAGAATTGTATGATAATGATGCCCCCAAGCTGACAAATCAGAGGGTTCCTGCACTCATATATTCGCGGACGATACTCTACTCCTCTCCAGAACCCCAATGGGACTACAGAGGCTGCTGACTTGTTTCGAACGTTTCTGTAAAGTGAGAGGTTTAGAGATCAATTTGAGCAAGACTAAGTATATGATTTGGATTCCAGGGTGCTCAACTAGGGCAAATCCTAGGCTAGCAGGAACTCCCCTTGAGTGTGTACGTACTGGGTATAACCCTAACTGAGCCTCTGGGATTCCACACACATATTGTGCAGAGCAGGCTTATGCTGGAAGAAGTAGCAAAAGATATCATTAAGATGCTACTAAATCTCAGTCCCACCCTATTCAGCCAGCTTTACAAATTTATAACACTCTGGGGACAGCTTGCTATGGAGCAGAACTGTTGGGTCATCTCAGTGTGAATATACTTTTCAGTGGTGGAAAACCGCTTTATGTGACAGTTGATCGGACTCCCTATAAGTGCCCCACTGCTTCTGATCAGGCTAAATCTAGGGTTGAGACCTCTTCTAGATAAAGTAGGGTTGTGTACTTTACTTTACTGGAGGAGAATATGGCTCACCCCAGAGCTCTCTTCTTACCACAATGTTTTAGAGGAAATTCTGCCCATAGCTGGTTCAAGTGATATCACGTGGATAAGGTACATCAAGGCCACTTTACTGGAAATAGGGCTTTAGAGTCTGTGGAGTTCTCCTGTTAAAGCTAGGGTAACAACCAAGCCAGTGCTCAAATTTCCATAATGGCACTCCAAAGGCTCTGATTTATTTACCTAGATGAGTCATGGCCCCCTGACAAAACATTTCTATTTGTTAAAGATTCGTACTGGTTAGAGGATTTCCTGGATGAGATAGAACCCAGCTATCTAGGCAGCTGTGCCTACAGTTTTGGTATGGAACTTTGCCACTTGGCTCCTACATTGCAAAATGGGCACTCTAGGAGGCTGGCCTGGTTTGTAGTGGGTACCAAAGGTACTTACACTTCATACCAGGTCCAGTTATCCCTTATTAGTAAAATGTAGTCAGTGTCTAGAAGCCAGGCCATCTAGAGGTAGCTGTAGGCAGAGAAGTCTAGGCTGTACTAGGAGACTTGCAAAGCTCTTGCAATACCACTGTAGTCACACAGTACTCACTCACAGGAAAGACAATACTCAATGTTACAAAAATAAAAGTACTTTATTTTAGTGACACAATGCCAAAAATACTTTGGAGACTATACTCCCTTAGGAGGTAAGTAAATTACACAATATATATTAGTAACCAAAAACAGGATAGTACACAGTAGGAAAACAGTGCAAATAGTGATAATCACAATAGGTTGTAATAAGCCTGGGGGAACAAAAACCATATACTAAAATAGTGGAATGCGAAAGTCGGTTTCTCACCTAGGCAAGAGTAGTGTGTAGAGGGGTGCTGGGAGTGTAAGAAAACACCAAAGGTAAGTAATAGACCAGATCCCAGGAAAGCAGGTGTAAAACACAGCAAGTTACCTAAAACGCACTAGAAGTCGTGATAGAAGATAATGCAAGAACCAGAAGAGACTGCAAGACACCAACGATGCATTCCTGGGCCTGAAGACCTGCGGAAGAAGGGGACCAAGTCCAAGAAGCACTGAAGAATCCAGAGAGAACAGGAGCCCCTGCTAACCCGGATGAAGGTTCAAAAGAAGAACCACCAGTGAGAAGACAAAGTCAGTGTTGCACCAAAGAAGACAGATGCGGGTTCCTGGTTGGTGCAGAAGATGTCCCACGCCGGATGGATGAATGTAGTCTGGTTTGCGTTGCTGGATTCTGCCAACAAGCCTTGGTATATGCAAAGCTCACGGTTAGCTGAAAATGGCGCTGCCTGGGACCAGGAGGGACCTGGGGCCAGATGTATCAAAGCTTTTTGCATTCGCAAACGGTGCGAATGCCCATTTGCGAATGCAAAAAGCCATTTCAGAATTTATCAAAGGCATTCCGAAAGCAATTTTAAGGAATCGCTAAAATAGCGATTCCTTAAAATTGCGAACCTGTTTAGAGAGTCGCAAATTGCGACTCTTTAAATAAGTAATCGCAAATAAGGATTCCTTATTTGCGATTTCTAAAGCACATGTAAGAAGCAGTTCCTTAATGCGAATTGTGCATTAAGGAATTGCTATTTACCACCAAGTTGAACTTGGTGGTAACCAAGTGCAAATTTTAAAAATGCATTTAATATGCATTTTTTAAATGTACATGTAAAGCACACATGCCCTTTTGGCATGTGTGCACCTTACATGTCCTAAAAAACGTTTTGGGGTGCAGCAGAGGGGGCCTTAGGCCCCCAGCACCCTGGGGTTTTGCATTTACAAAATTGCGTATTTCCAGTTAATAAATTTCAATTTTGGAAATGCAAAAAATTCGCAAATATGGGCCTACAGGCCCATAGGTGCGAATGGGGCTGGTATCGCAATTTGCGATTCGGTAATAGCATTTGCAATTTTTAAGAAATCGCTATTACCGAATCGCAAATGTGATACATTGCATTTTGCGAATCAGAAATAGCAATTTCTTAAAAATCGCTATTTCCGACTCCCACAAGGCATTCTTGATACATCTGGCCCCTGGTGGCCTCTACCCAGGAGGGTAAGACAGAGGGGGCTCTCAGCAACTCAGAGAGCCCTCAGAAGACCAGGCAGCGTGCACAGCACGAGGACAAAGAAGGTACAAATGGAGGCCCACACAGCACAACACAAAGGATTCCCACTCTGCCAGAGAACCACTCAGGAAGCTGTGCGTCGCAGGATGGAATGCTGGGGGCTTAGCCTGTGCTGTGCACAAAGAACTTCTTGGAAGGTCGCACACAAAACATTGGCAACTGCAAGTCACTCAGTGCACAGGGGTACTGTCTTGCTTGGGGAGGCAAGCCCTTACCACCACCAAAGTTGGACATCTGGACGTTGGGTCTGCCGGAGTTACTTTAGTCCACCACCCATGTTGCTGGATCCACACCTGTCATCTGGGGAGGGGACCCAAGCCACCGGTCGTCGCTGCAGAGAGGTGCCTGCTGAAGCAGGGAAGTGACTCTGTCACTCCACAAGAGATTCCTCCGGTTCTTCTGGTGCAGGCTGAAGACAGGCAGTCCTCGGAGGATGTACGACCTGGAAACTGTTGCAGTTGCTTGCAGGAGCTGAAGATACAATGTTGTAGAAGTTGTCTTAGCTTCTTTGTTGCAGTTTTGTAGAGTACCTGGAGCAGTCAGCGGTTGATCCGTCGGTAGGAGATGAAGTAAAGGATGCAGAGGATTCGTGCTGGAGTATTGCAATCCGAATCTGAAGAAACACCCAGAGGAGAGACCCTAAATAGCCCTGGAAGGGGTATTGGTCACCTAACCAGGTAAGCGCCTATCAGGAGGGGTTTCTGATGTCACCTGCTGGCACTGGCCACTCAAATGCTCCCAGAGTGCCCCACCACCTTGGAATCCAAGATGACAAAACCCAGGTATACTCTGGAGGAGCTCTGGGCACCACCCCTGGGGTGTCCAGTTTCGCGCCAGAGCAGGGACTGGGAGGGTCCCTGAACCTGTGTAGACTGGATTATGCAAGGAGGGTACCATCTGTGCCCTTCAAAGCATTTCCAGAGGCTCTGGGAGGATACCCCTCTCATTCCTGTAACACCTATTTTCAAAGGGAGAGGGTGTACCACCCCTCTACTATAGGAAATGTATTGTTCTGCCTTCCTGGGATTGAGCTGCTCAAGCCCCAGGAGGGCAGAAGCCTGTCTGTGAGGTGGCAGCACTTGGGGCTGCCTGGAAAACCTCAGAAGGCTGGTATGGCAGTATGAGGGGTCCACTGTGGAGCCCCCAGAGTGCATGGGATTGAGCGACCAATACTGGAATCAGTATTGTGGTACAATTCCCAGTTGTTAGACACCTTACATGGCCATATTCGGAGTTACCATTGTGAAGCTGTTGTTGACCTATGACCAGTACACACTTAAAACTTAAAATGGCGTCCCGCACTAACAAAGTCCGGGGAAATGGGCCTGGACGATGTGGGGGCATCTCTGTTAGTGCAGGGGTTCCCTCACACGCAGGTACTTTGCACCCAGCTTCGGGGTCTGAAGGTCTGACATATAGGTGACTTATAAGTGACCTGGTGCAGTGAAAATGGCTGTAAAATAGTGCATGCACTATTTCACACAGGCTGCAATGGCAGTCCTGTAGAAGCCTCTGCATAGGCTCCCTATGGGTGGCAAAAGAAATGCACAGCCCTTTGGGATCCCCTGGAACCCCAATGCCCTGGGTACTTAGCTACCATATACTAGGAAGTTATAATGGGGGGCCAGTATGCCAATTTGAAGTGAAATACTGGGTTACCAGTATGTAAGGACAAATTTGGAATCAGAGAGAGCATAAGCACTGGGGTCCTGGTTAGCAGGATCCCAGTGACACAGTCAAGCATACTGACCAAAACAGTGAAACATACTGACAAGTAGGCCACAAACCATAAGCACTGGGGTCCTGACTAGCAGGATCCCAGTGACACAATCAAAACACACTGACAAAGAGGCCAAAAATGGGGGTAACCATGCTATAAAGAGGCTAATTTCTCACAAGGAAGTGTATGAGGCTCTGTGTCCAATGTGTAGCGATCCCAAAGAAACAGTTGAACACATCTTGTTTTTCTGCCCAGAGTTAATTAATTGCAGGAGAAATTGGATAATCCTGTTGTGTCAGAGTCTGTGAGTTAGATATTACAAAGAGGCCACTAGGATGGTGAGATATGACGCTAGTCACATAATTGGCTTCGCTGTAAGCAGATTTCTGCTGGGAATGGGAGATTAAGTCAGTTGGCGCGGACTGGACTTACCCCCAGAGGCGTGCATTTAGCTATACAAAACCCAAGTTCCCACATCCCACTGAATGATGAATGTGCCTTATTACCTCAACTGAGTTTTGCCTGGCTCCTACAGTACATCAATGGAAGCTTTTTACTGGTATTACTGTCTTCCTTTGGGGCCTCTTTGTTTGGAACCGCAGGGAAGCACCGTCTATGCACGTGTCACATTTGATGTGTTGTTGGTGAATTGTATGTTTGTGATGCTTATGTAAAGACTTCCTAAACCGTCAGGGAGCCTGTACTGTATTTTATTGTTGAGGACCAGGGCCCTAATTCTGAGTATATCTCCTTAACACCTTCTAAACATGTTCTTATTTGTTGATTTTTTTATTGTTTTATATATGTGATTTTATGGCTGTGAGCAGAAGTGACGTTCATTTATTTATCTATCTATCTATCTATCTATCTATCTATCTATCTATCTATCTATCTATCTATCTATCTATCTATCTATCTATCTATCTATCTAAATAAATGTAAAAGGGCTGATGGTATTCCAAATGTGACAAGTTTCTTCCATAATGTAGGTCGATCAACATGGGCAAAGACTATCCTTGAAGGTGTTTTAGTACTCTTGTAGCAAGGTCTCTCTTTGTATTATGGAGACTGGGATTTTGTCTGGGCCCATAGCCCTCGAAGGTCTTGCCTTCAGTGCAAAACTTTTAATCAACGTCACCGATGAGGGGGTGGGTGCATGCATATCTGTACACACTAAATACATAGACATCTCAGCCTTTGGAATGAAAACAGTCTCTTTATTTGCAGCATATAACTTAGAGATGTATTTTATGCACACTTGCTCACTTACAAGTAATGGCAGGGCTTTGCGTCTAGACCCAGACGTCCGCATTCGAGTTGCAGAACTTCCTGCTATTATTTCAAATGGAGTTTTCCCTAAAAGCCATCCATTTTTTACCTGAAATAATTTCTTTGTGACGGTCTTTTGTCTTGATTTTGTTCTTTACAACACTATGGCGGTCATTATAACATTGGTGGTAAAAGCTGCTTACTGCCTTGCAGAAGACCGCCAACACACCGCTGTGTCCGCGGAATTCCACCACAGCTATTATGACCCACAGCAGGAATCCGCCAAAATTCAGACACCCACACAAGTCCGCCACACCAAAGGTCAGTGATAAACTGGCGAAAACAAAACCTCCACCGTCACGCCAACAGAAATATGCCCACACTATCACGACACATGAATCCACGCGGCGGTCTTTCAATCGCGGTATTCCATTGGCGGTACACACCGCCGCGCTCAAAATACACGCACATATACAAAACACGGCCACATTGGACAATTCGAAATACACACACCTGATACACATACACATACCACTCCTACACACCCATTAAAATATAAAACACACACCCACATCACCCACAAACCCTCACACCACAAAATTCTGAAAGTAGGCCAGAGAGAAAGCAACAGCATCCACAGGCACACAACACCATCACCCAAAGAACTTCCACGCACCTCACACAACACACCACTACATATCAGCACACTTATCACCACACACTCCACCCCACACATCACCTACACCACCCCATGGCACGGCAAAGACACGCCATGTTCTCGGAGGAGGAGCTTAGGGTCATGGTGGAGGAAATCATCCGGGTAGAGCCACAGCTACTCGGAGCACAGGTGCAGCACACCTCAATTGCAAGGAAGATGGAGCTATGGCAAAAAATAGTGGACAGGGTCAACGCAGTGGGACAGCACCCAAGAAATCGGGAGGACCTCAGGAAGAGGTGGAACGACCTACGAGGGGAAGTTGCGTTCCGTGGTCTCAAGACACCACCTGGCGGTTCAGAGGACTGGCGGCGGACCCCCACCTCCTCCCCCACAACTAACAACATGGGAGGAGCAGGTCTTGGCGATTCTGCATCCTGAGGGCCTCGCAGGAGTAGCTGGAGGAATGGACTCTGGTAAGAGAAATCTTAAATATTACATCCCCTACCCTACCTGCATGCCATCACATACCCCCACCCTCACCCTCACCCTCACCCCCAGCACCCCAACTCCTCACATATGTCCCAACATCACAAATCACCCATCCCAACACTAAACCCTGTATGCAACAACAAAGAATGGACACCCATCACTAAAGCATGCCCACTGCACATACCCATACAACCCCCTAAACCATCATCACACAAGGTCCCACACAGGAATACAAGCACTGGGGTACACGGTCACCCACCCATTGCACACCATGACACACACAGATGTAATAACCATCCTTTTATACCTCTGCAGGACCCCTACCGAACGTCACCGGACAGGAGGGTCCACACATGTCCACACCACCAACAGAAGAGGCCAACAGTGATAACAGCAGCTCTGTCCAACTGGATCTAGATGACCAGCCCGGCCCATCGGGGACCTCGGGACAGTCGGTTCCCCTCACCCAGTCACAGGCCACCACAAATCTTCCCCCCTCTGGAAACACCAGCACAGCACCCACCCAGCGGGCCCATACCTCCGTCCCCAGGACACGTCAAGCAGCAGTGTGTCCACCACTACAAGGAACCCAGGATAGCCCACCACCCCAACAACAACAGGGACCTGGGGGCAGTGGTAGTGGGCACACGGTCCAGGGGACGGAGGCCCAGGAACACATGGGAACTGGGAGGGCTTCTGTGCGACAGGGGGCGGACAGGCCAAGGGAACCCACTCTCCACGAGGCCCTCTCCTCCATCTTGGGAGCATACCACCACTCCCAGGAGATGATGGCAACGGTACTGGCCAAGTTTCAGGAGACCCAGCGGCATGCAGGAGGAACAGTATATGGGCTTCAGGGAGCATCTCAGAACCATCAGCTCCACCCTGGGCACTATCGTAGGGGTGCTGAAGGAATTGCTCAACACCAGGAGGGACACTGTGGCACTACAAAGGGCCCCTGACACTAGCATGGACGATGAACTGCCCACCACCTCCGCCGGCGCTAGTGGACAGGACGTCCCGCCACAGGACCACCACACCAGCACCCCACCCCCTGAAGAGGGAGAACCACCCCGCAAACGGTCCCTGAGATCCAGGACAAAGACAGAGCACGATACCAAGACCCCCGCCAAGAAATGAGACCACCCTGATTGTCATCCTACTGTCCCACTTTGTCACCGTGTCCATACTTTAACTGCCCCAGCTCCACTTCCTATGCCCATTTGGGCAATGCACCTGTGAGACTAATAGACTGGACTCTGCCATGGACATTACTCCGCCATCACCCCTCACCATTTCACTACCCCCTCCAATATTGAGCACTTAAATAAACACACTTAAAGCACAAAACAATCTGGAGTCTGTCTGTGATTTCGAAATAGTGTATTAGCAATTACAGTGACAAAATGTTCTTTCAATTGTAATGTCAACATACCTATGTCAGACAGCTCTAGTCCACGAGGAATCTAAGCAGATGTCACACAGTGGGACCCACATCTGTGAAATCGTAAGGGAAAGTGACAACTCAGTGGCCATACACTGGGTGAAAACGACACACAGCAGAGAGGTAGTAGTGTTAAAGTACATGTAGTAGGCAGGTCTGTACTCTTACCTGTGTCTCACTGGAAATATTGCTGGATCACTGAGTCCCTGTTGTTCATGTCTTCTTCCTCTGCTTCCTCGTCTTCACTGTCCACAGGCTCCACAACTGCAACAACACCGCCATCTGGACCATCCTCCTGCAGAAAAGGCACCTGTCGTCGCAAAGCCAAGTTATGAAGCATACAGCAGGTCACTATGATCTGGCACACCTTCTTTGGTGAGTAGAATAGGGATACACCTGTCATATGGTGGCACCTGAACCTGGTCTTCAGGAGGCCGAAGGTCCGCTCGATCACCCTCCTAGTTCGCCCATGGGCCTCATTGTAGCGTTCCTCTGCCCTTGTCCTAGGATTCCTCACTGGGGTCAGTAGCCATGACAGGTTGGGGTAACCAGAGTCACCTGCAAATGGTGAGGGACAACTGTTAGACACGCACTAACCTGGAGGGATATCCCCAGACCCAGACAACCATTCCCACTGACTTGCCTCCAGGTGCTCCCCTAATAGCCACACACGGTGCCTCTGGAGTTGACCCATCACATAAGGGATGCTGCTATTCCGCAGGATGTAGGCGTCATGCACTGAGCCAGGGAACTTGGCATTCACGTGGGAGATGTACTGGTCTGCCAAACATACCATCTGTACATTCATAGAATGATAACTCTTCCGGTTTCTGTACACCTGTTCACTCCTGTGGGGGGGGGGACCAAAGCCACATGAGTCCCATCAATGGCATCTATGATGCCGGGGATGTGTCCCAGGGCATAGAAATCCCCTTTCACTGTAGGCAAATCCTCCACCTGAGAGAAAACGATGTAGCTCTGCATGTGTTTCAGAAGGGCAGACAACACTCTGGACAATACGTTGGAAAACATAGGCTGGGAAATCCCTGATGCTATGGCCACTGTTGTTTGAAATGACCCACTTGCAAGGAAATGGAGCACTGACAGCACCTGCACTTGAGGGGGGATTCCTGTGGGATGGCGGATTGCTGCCATCAGGTCTGGCTCCAACTGGGTACACAGTTCCTGGATTGTGGCACGGTCAAGCCTGTATGTGATAATCAAATGTCGCTGCTCCATTGTCGACAGGTCCACCAACGGTCGGTACACAGGAGGATGCCGCCATCTCCTCACATGTCCCAGCGGACGGTGCCTATGAAGGAGAACAGCGAGCACAGAGTCAAACAACTCAGAGGTACGTACCCACAGTTTACCCAGAACACCAATCATACACAAAAGGTGGCCTGTATGTGTGTTGAGTCTAGGCCTAGGTATGTGTGACGCAGTTGGAAATGAAGCCATGTGGGCCCCTGAAATGGCGGCTGCCTGACCTGTAAAGTGGGACAATGGGATGTGAGGTAACTGCGCTGGCGTTGTACACCGTCGCGGTAGGCGGTCGAAGACCGCGGCGCAATGCTGCATTGGTTAACATTGGACCCTATGGGTCCCAGGAGCCAATGACGATTCACGCCGGCGGTGACGGTACGCACCGCTGCGGACGTGACTGCCATTTTCTATCTGTTCAATGACTTGATACGTGATCTTCGACAGGAGAGGACCTACACTGCAAGTGCTGCTGTGACCTCGGTCTGGAAGAGACAATGGCTCGAGTGTCTGGGACAAGGGCCCCTGCCTTCACATCGGAGGAGTTGGAGAAGCTCGTGGATGGGGTCCTCCCCCAGTACACGCTACTCTACGGTCCTCCAGACAAACAGGTAAGTACACAGGGAGCATGTTGTATGGGCTATGCCTGTGTGGAGAGGGCTGGATGTAAGAAGGAAGGGGGGAGAGTGCTGCGTGCCTGAAAGACGGTGAATGCATGTGCCACATGGCAAGGGTAGGGATAGGGGACAATCACTTTGACAGTGCAGTTGGTAATAACTTCTCTTTTTCCCCTGTACATTTCATGTAGGTCAGCGGCCACCAGAAAAAATATATTTGGCGTGCCATCGCCAAGGACGTCCGGACCATGGGGGTCTACCACAGACGGAGCACCCACTGCCGGAAAAGATGGGAGGACATTCGCCGCTGGAGCAAGAAGACGGCGGAGGCCCAGCTGGGGATGGCCTCCCAATGTGGGAGGGTGCATGTCGCACCATGACCCGCCTGATGTTCAGGACCCTGGCGGTGGCCTACCCGGAATTGGATGGGCGCTTGAGAGCATCACAGCAGCCACAAGGGGGTGAGTTTACTCTCATTCTGGTGACTTTGCGCGCAGTGGAGGTGTCTGGGCGGGGGAGGTGGGCTGTGGGTTTCCCTAGGCCAGGGCGAGTTTAGTAGGCAGGCCATGTGGCACCCCAGCCCACCTCTGTGGAATGCCAAGTACACCTAGTCATATTCCTGTGTCATCTATGTGTGCAGATGTCGTCCAAAGCCTTGTAGGCCATTTCCCAAGAATTGAACAGTGGAGCCCAAGAGCGCGGCGTAGTGCAGGGGCTTCTGTGTCTGTCGTGTCCGCCAACGGTAGCAGTAATGCATGCACTCAACATGTCTTTCTTCTGTCTCCCCCCCCCCCCCCATTTTGTGGTCTCCCTGTTCTTGTGTGCATTAGCATCATCAGGCGGAGGAGCAGTGGCACCGGAGCAGGAGGGAGCTGCATCCCACATGGCCCTGGAGGGCGACACTACAGAGTTTGAATTCACCGTTCGGACGAAGGGCGAGGGGAGCTCTGCGGCGGGGACAGGAGCTGACACCTGCGACACGGACTCGTCCTCTGATGGGAGCTCCCTTGTGGTGGCGGCAACATCTGTGCCCCCTGCATCTACAGGTACAACTGCCACCCCCCCTACCAGAACCGCCCTCCCAGCAGCCCCTCAGCCTTTGCCCCGTGCCCGCTCACCCAGAAGGGTGGGCATCACCTTCGCCCCAGGCACCTCAGGCCCTGCCCCATCACCCCTGCTGCCCTCAGTGAGGAGGCCATTGACCTCCTCAGGTCCCTCACTGTTTGGCAGTCTACCATTTTGAATGCCATCCACGGTGTAGAAAGGCAGTTGCAACAAACCAATGCATTCCTGGAGGGCATTCATTCTGGTCAGGCGGCCCTTCAGCGAGCTTTTCAGACTCTGGCCTCAGCACTGATGGCAGCCATTGTCCCCGTCTCTACCCCCCCCTCCAACTTTCCCCACCCGACCCAATCCCCTGTACCTCAGCCTATCCCACGCACACCTACAGACCAACATGCACACACCTCAACACCCAAGGGAAGCTCAGGCAAACATAAGCACCACACATCCCACAGGCACTCACGCAAGCATCATACACATGCAGACACACCAACATCCACTGCCTCCACTGTGTCCCCCTCCTCCTCGTCTCCCTCCTCCCTCCCAGTCTCGTCTACAATCACACCTGCATGCACTATCTCTACAGCCACTACGTCCCTCTCCAGCACACCCACCACCACACCCGCTCACATGCAGTCAACACCCCCACTACCATTCACACGTCCCCTTTGTCCTCTCCCAGTGTGTCTGTGACGCCCCCTCCCAAGATACACAAACGCAGGCACACACCCACCCAACAGTCATCCACCAGGGCAGCCAGTGTGGCACGGAGCCACAGCACAGACAGTCCCCCACCTGTGAAGCATCAGAAGTTGGCCAGTGCCCAGCGGGAGAGAGGGAAGACTCCAGCCACCAAAGCTGCTTCCAGGGGTCCCATTGGGAGTGTGGAGTCAGCTGTGACACCTTCCAAGGTGGGGAAGGGCCACAAGAAACCCAGCAAGTCTGGGAAGAGCAGCACAGCGGAGAAGACCGCCATCATCCCCGATGCCCAGGAGGCCACCGCCAGCATCAACCCAGCTGCCCAGGAGGCCACCGCCAGAACCAGCCCACCTGCCCAGGAGGCCACCGCCAGCATCAGCCCAGCTGCCCAGGAGGCCACCGCCAGCACCAGCCCCGCTGGGCCATAAAGGACCGCCAGCAAAAGCCCCGCGGGGCCATGAGGACCGCCAGCAAAAGCCCCGCTGGACCATGAAGGACCGCCAGCAGCTGAGACCCTGCAATGGAGACCGCCGTCTCAAGCACCACTTACCAGGGAACCGCCATCTCAAGCACCGCTGAACAGGGCACCGCCGTCCCAAGCACCGCTGCACAGGGCACTGCCGTCTCAAGCACCGCTGAACAGGGCACCGCCGTCTCAAGCACTGCTGAACAGGGCGCCGCCGTCTCAAACAGGGCGCCGCCGTCTCAAGCACCGCTGAACAGGGCACCGCCATCTCAAGCACCGCTAAACAGGGCGCTGCCGTCTCAAGCACCGCTGCACAGGGCACCACCATCTCAAGCACCGCTGAACAGGGCACCGCCGTCTCAAGCACCGCTGCACAGGGCACCGCTGTCTCAAGCACCGCTGAACAGGGCACCGCCATCTCAAGCACCGTTGAACAGGGCGCCGCCGTCTCAAGCACCGCTGCACAGGGCAACGCCGTCTTAAGCACTGCTGCACAGGGCACCTCCGTCTCAAGCACCGCTGCACAGGGCGCCGCCGTCTCAAGCACCGCTGAACAGGGCACCGCCGTCTCAAGCACCGCTGAACAGGGCGCCGCCGTCTCAAGCACCGCTGCACAGGGCACTGCCGTCTCAAGCACCGCTGCACAGGGCACCGCCGTCTCAAGCACCGCTGAACAGGGCACCGCCGTCTCAAGCACCGCTAGCCCATGAGCGACAGGGGCACTGACGCAACTGAGTCCGTCACAGGGTGAATGATGCACTCTGGGCACCATGCCCCCTCCAGAACCAGTGGAGACAGTCATCCACTACCTCTGTCCTTAACAGGATGAAGCACTCTGGGCACCATGCCCCCTCCAGAACCAGTGGAGACTGTCATCCACTACCTCCGTCCTTAGCAGGATGAAGCACTCTGGGCACCATGCCCCCTCCAGAACCTGTGGAGACTGTCATCCACTACCTCCGTCCTTAGCAGGATGAAGCACTCTGGGCACCATGCCCCCTCCAGAACCTGTGGAGACTGTCATCCACTACCTCCGTCCTTAGCAGGATGAAGCACTCTGGGCACCATGCCCCCTCCAGAACCAGTGGAGACTGTCATCCACTACTTCCGTCCTTAGCAGGATGAAGCACTCTGGGCACCATGCCCCCTCCAGAACCAGTGGAGACTGTCATCCACTACCTCCGTCCTTAGCAGGATGAAGCACTCTGGGCACCATGCCCCCTCCAGAACCTGTGGAGACTGTCATCCACTACCTCCGTCCTTAGCAGGATGAAGCACTCTGGGCACCATGCCCCCTCCAGAACCAGTGGAGACTGTTATCCACTTGAGAGACTGTGGCTTTGCACTCCCCAGGATAAAGCAGTGGGCAAACCAACCACTGTAGAGACTTGAGAGACTGTGGCTTTGCACTCCCCAGGATTGAACAGTGGGCAAACCACCCACTGTAGAGACTTGAGAGACTGTGGCTTTGCACTCCCCAGAATTGAACAGTGGGCATGTGGCCCTCTTGTGGATTTGGCGTCGTGCACTCAAGCGGCTGAGGTGCCCCCCCTTTCCCTCCCCCTGAGGTGCCTGTTTAGTTGCTCTCTGATGCCCCTGCAGTGTTCTCTCCGTCATGGTCGGGGATCTTGTGTGGGCCTCGCCCATACCGTGTGGTCCCAGTGTTCCACGGACTTTCTTAGTGCACTACCTGGACTACTATGCTTGGTATATATTTTGTACATGGTGTATATATATATTTCTGCCTACTTGCCTTTAATATATTACAATGGTTACACTCATTTTCTATTGTCTTTGCATTCTTCTGGGGTGTTTGGGGGGGTGTAACTGTAATGTATTGATATGCATTAGTGTGTGTGTTGTAGTGGGTGAGGGTGGGGGTGAGGTGTTGCTTGTGTGTCCCCCTGTTTTTTGCCTCCACCCTCCCCTGTGTCGTAGGTGCAGTACTCACCGAGGTCTTCGCCGCCGCCGTTTGTGCTACTGGTAGAGGAGCAGGAAGACTATTGCAGGTAGAATTTGGAGTTCCGGGTCCATGGCGTCCTCGTGGGGTGTGTAGAGGTTAGCGTTTTCCCTTCGGGATTCCGGTTTCTGCTGTGTTTTTATCCGCGGTGAATCCGCCCCGGAAAAGGTGTTGGATTGGCCTGTCATAATTGTGTGGGCGGTACATTGTCTCCCACCTGTCTGTTGGCGGTGACCGCTGCGCTGTTTGTTTGTACCGCCGTGGCGGTCGGAATGTTAATGTCGGATTTCTTGCATTTTATATGTAGGCAAAAAACTAACTACTAATAAACAGTGGGTGGTGAAATACAGTAGTGATGTGACATTAAACCCACATGAGCCGGCTCTCTGCAAGCAGAGGAATTAGTGAGGCATATTTGTAGCTAACGGGCATAAAAGCAACTCCCATTTGTTGTTTTCAGGCTGCGATTCTGCTCTGCCAGAGGACTCCTTCGTCGCTGTCGACTTAAGAACTTAGGGCTGGATTTATGAAGGGTTTTCCCCGTGCTTGCACCACGCAACATGGTACATGCTTGGCACAAACCACTAAGTCATGTTTCTGAAGCCACACAAAGCCACTTTGCATGGCTTTGAATGGCTTCAAAAATATGGCGTAAGGCAAGACCGAACAAATCAATGTGTTGCCTTACTTTAGACTAGGGAGGCGTTCCATCTGTTTTCGGTGTGTGTTCCCAGGCAACACCTATGGTTTGTGATGCATTCCCAGATTTACCAACCCAGTTAAACCTGGGAATGCGCCACAATCCTACTCCTCCCCAGGTGAGGATTAATTCGGAGAGAGATCTTTTCGGGGTCGAGCACAAAGTGCTCCGTCCCCTGTAGTAATCTCTCTTTGGGCTTCCAACCACACCCATGTCACGTCAGTCACTTTCATTGGTTTGTGGGCTTGCCTTTTAAAATCCACTTGCTTTCATTTGTGAAAGGCATGCATACGTCATGCCTTTTCCTGTGTTTAGCCCACCTGCACAGCAACGGTAAACTACTGAAAACATACGAGGCTCGATGTTCTCAGCATGTTTTTTTGACAACTTTATCTGTTTATTTTCCACCCAGCGCGATCGTGCTGGGGTTTACATAGCGCAATTGCGCTCGGTTTTTCCGTTTTCAATTGTAGCACGAGCGCGCTGCATTTTACATACTGCGATCGCACTGCGTTTTTTTTTTCTTTTAATTTGTGTGGCAAGAAGTTAGGAATTTACAACGCTAATAGCTCTAACTCGAGCAAATGCGAGACCCGTTGCATTGAAAAGGCTTTTTTCTCCTTGTTCTTCCCTCGTTCGATGTGTGCTGTATTCTGCAGCACACTTAGAAAGAGGAAAAAGTCTCTCAGGATTGTTTTTGTGCAGGAAGGGGCAACTTCTTGCACAAAAAAATCCTGCATGCATTGCAGGCACCCTTGCATAATGATACAAGGGTGCCTGCATTGTCATTCGGCAGCCAAAAAGGCAGCAGCGCAGGGGGAAAGGACAGGAATGTGCCATATTGGATAAATATGGTGCATTCCTGCCCATTCTCTGTGATGCAGGGCAGCCCAGCAAGGTGACTTGCTGCGTTTTCCTGCACCACAAAGGCAATACAAATGCACCTTAAAGCCAATTTTCCTTTTGAGTCACCTGCACGGATGTTAAATGCAGACTACAGTTACCCAGAAAGAAACATTTTATTTGTGTCAAGAAACAAACAAGTATATGAGGAATAGTGGATGAATTCCAAACAGTGATTTATTGGGCGAGTTTTAATTTGCTATAATGGGCTCATTCACAAGTCCCTAGTGCCACTGGAGCGTCACTGTTTGTGACGCTCTGGTGGCGCTGTACACTGCGCTGTAAATGCAAGGCGGTGTTAAACCAATTTTTGTGGCTTAACACCACCTTGTAAATACGACCCCTTTAAATGCAGCACTTTGCATGGAAGGGGCGTGCAATGGGTCGTGCTGTGGGAGTGCCGCAGCAACACACATTGCATTTTGACGCTGCCCTGGATTTACAAGATTTTGTATACCTGAGGCAGCGCCAAAATCTAATACCACCCAAGGGGTGGCGTTAGCATGGCGCAACGAGTAGAAATGCTTTCATTTCTCCTTGTTCTTTGCTTTTTCTATGTGAACTGCATTCTGCAGCACACATAGAAAGAGCAAATCGCCATTGAAGATTGTTTTTGTGCAGGAAGGTGTCCCTTCCCTACAAAAAAAACAATTTCCCCGCAACACAGCCATCCTTGCACTATGGCGCTAGGGTGGCTGTCTCGACGCTCAGCAGCAAATTCAGCGCCAGCACGGTGGGAAACACGGGGGTGTGCTGTTTTCTTGTTAATACGGCTCATCCCTGTGTTTCTAAAGTGATGCAGTGCGGCACTGCCAATTCTAGCGCATTGCAGCGCTGCGCCACTTTATTGTAAATGAGGCCCTAAGAGTTATAATAGTTAATGGTATGTGTAGCACAAAATTCTGCTGACAACGAAGTTAACAGAGAGCATTGTGTGTGTGTTCCCTTCTGACAGTCAACAAGCAGGGAAGCCCTACACTGCGTTACAATCTAATTGACCGCACAAGGGCAAAGTAGGCCCTGCACAAATAACATAAATGCTGGCTGCCATGTTTCACGAGATACATGAAACCCATATCTACAAGATGGTAGTCTTTGGCCAAGATGAGGTGGGAGACGAATTTCCTAGATCAGTGGTTCCCAACCTGTGGTCCGGGGACCCCTGGGGGTCCGCAAAGCCTTCTCAGGGGGTCCGCGAGAGCCTAGAAAATTAAAAGAAATTAACAAATATTGACAAATTAGGTCCCCAGCTTCCAGGAATGACTCAGGCGGGGTCCCCGGATTCCCATGATGATTCAGTGGGGGTCCCTGGGTTCCATTAATGTTAAAGTGGGGGTCCACAGAACTCAAAAGGTTGGGAACCACTGTCCTAGATGTAAGCGGGATCACAGCCACATTCAAAATTAAATGTATTGAGTGCCAAACATGTCGATCTGAGTGTTGAACGTGAGTGTGTGCGCCAACCTCTGCAACCACAGGTGCACAAGCAGTGGCAGAGATGGATGGGTAATGTGTCAGCCATTCTCAGCCTCACTTTCAGATGCCCGGGTCACCCTTACTCTGCCCCGCACTGCCAACCACTATTGGAGTTGATTTTATTTAATATTTACTAAACAAATCAGCATGGCCATGGTGCGCTCATGGTGACGGCAGGCCCTAGCTCAAAACGAAATTATGATTGATATAGTGGACAGAATTTCACCAGGACCAATCACAGCTTTAGGCATGGCAAACCCTGGAGTCTCGCAAACTCGTTTGCACTACTAGCTGAGCTAATTTACACATCTGCTGCAGAATTTAGCTTTCAGCCACTGATATAGAACCCTGATAGGGTAGCGTCAGTCTTTCATTTGTTCGGTTAGGATAAAATCCTTACCATTGAGATTGCTTGCTGTGAACTCTATTACTCAGCACATAGATCTATGAACTGCAAATAAATATTAAGCACTCTGATCAGAGTGGCGTGAGAGCAACTCTCCACAGCATTAAGCATTTTGTAAATAATATTCGAGATTTGTGAGCCTATCAAAAAGAGAGGGTTACCAATACACAATGAATGGTAATTAATTTATCAGTCTTCGATGGAAGAGTGGCTGAATTAATCTTTCCATCACCTACAGAGCACTCTGAAGAAGGTACTGTCAGCTTGTGCAGAGTTATCTTAGCAGCCGAATGAAGGAGAGGGCCACAGTGCAAGGGACCTGAGTTGTGGGACCTTCACTATCACTTTTGAATCAGTGACCAGAACAAAAATAAATCAAACATCACCAGTGCTGACCGGCCTTTCGGTGAGTCTGGTGCTGCCAGATGGGCAACCTTGAAAGGGTCAGTGTTTGGGCTGTTTTCTGGTCCTATTGACTGTGACAGGACCATAAAATCCAGCCCATGTACTGGTCCTTTCACACTGGCCCATCTGACAGTGCCAGAATGCCAAACTCCCCGAAAGCTCACGTCACTAAACAGCACTAACCAGAGATAATAGATTTATGGATTAAATCACAGTTAAGCAGGCTATATTCCAACTACATTGGCACTGACGAGCTGCAATGTGAGTAGTGATATCAGGCTGATATGTGCTATGTACCACGTGGCACTTATAAGTGCACTCTTGCTGGTCCCTACCAACTGCCAGAGCGTTGGATAAGCTAATTTGTTTAAAGCGCACAGCTTAGATGTAATTACGTTATGAGAATTAGAATGTGGGTATTCTGATTTCACAGTTTACAATGTATCCTCTAGACTACATGCCAACTCAGTGCTACATCTTTAAAATGCTATTTGGTATAAGATGGTTGTATGGTACCCTTTCAAAATAGTTCATACTTTATGGATGCATGAACATTTTGCTGTAGAATGCAGTTTTGTTCCACAGATCACCAACTGCTGATGGATGCCAGGAAAATGTTTATGTTGTTAAATGATTGCCTCAAAACTGCACCCCTAGCTGACTCTCAAGGCCTGCCTCACTCAATTGGCAGATTACCGGCACTTATTTTTTCCCATTTAAAACAATGGCTAGCAGTCAGAGGGTCTGTGTGAAAAGTTGTTTTTATACCAAAATAGAGGTCCTATAATTGTGAGATGATGAAGGCTGTCCAAAAATAAATATAACAATGGTGCTAAAAACAAGTTAATATAGTTGAGGAACTATGGATGTCATTAAGTTAAGAAAAATGTTTTGATCAGTTTATACTCAGTCCCAGTATGAGGGCAGATATGCTTGTTCCCCCATGATCCTAGCAGCATCAGCATGATGGCTGAAGTAATTTAGCAGAGTAGGTGCGTGTTAATACACTTTGAGGCCTGTTGCACCTGTAGAATTTGTTCATGTTGGAGCAGATATGCTAATACGAGAAATTTCGAATGATATGCGTATACATACTAATGAGAAATATTGATAAAAGAAACTAATAATTGAAAATAATGTGTATGAGTAAAATGTGCCCACGGGGAGTGGTCACCATGTGTGTTAACAATGCTAAAATAATGAAAAAATAATAAAAATTCTGTACTAATATATCATATTTGAAGGTAAAACCTATGTTTATGATGATTCATGTTTCTAACTTAGCCGAACTAGAGGCGTGGTCGACGCTGGGCCTTGCTTGCTTAAATGTGGAGACGTGATGAGCTGCAGAGGACTGGAACTGGAGAAAAGGACCTTGAACTGTACAGAGTTCAGACGGGCTCTTCTAGACAATTCTTTAAAATGTACCAGTGGACAGGCGATGATGAGAACAAATTGATACAATTATGTGTAGAGTAGGCTAACCTTACTTTCCCAGGACTTGAACAATAGAGGCACTGACTAAAAGACTGTGGGCAACAATTTTGTTACCTGAAGAGCCAGATCATGTTCTCATCGACAGAAAGACCAATCATATTAATGGAACTTGATGCTTGAACTGACGCAAACAAGTGGTGAACAAAAACTATAGGTTAGAATCATAACCCCTGATGAGGTTGACCAATTAGCAATTTGTGGAAAGGACTGAGAGACCCTAATAAAAAGGCAGGACAAGGGAAGGAGAGGGGAGAGACAAAAGTTAATTACGTTAGGAGACGCTGTCCGAAGTGCTGATAATTGGGCTTACTTTCTGTGAGCCTGATACTTGCTGATGACTGATGACTTGGAGACGAAGACTGACTCGTTGCTGATCTATCTTGGATGTGTTTTTTCTTCTAGGTACCAACTGTGCTGTTTTAAAATGTTTTTCTCTCTCTAGATAGATTCTTCCAAAATAATGATTTTTGTCTAAATTGTTTTCGCATGCAGACCCACATGCTGATGCTAATCTGAGTTAGGTAGGCTGACAAGGGTGACTTAACGGTGACAGTTGACTGACTGACTTGCATTGCTGAATTATTCAAATGTTAAAGAATTTGCTGTCTTTTGTTGATGCTCGTTTTACTTGTCAATAATTCATGGTGAACAGTTGTTTATGATGCTAATAAAGTTTGATTAACAATAAAGTTGAATAAAGGTTTTTTGACTAGAATTGTAACTAATAGGGAATAAAAACGTTTAATCTAGTTGTGAGTCATGGTATTTTCTTATTAGATAGGGCTTTCCTTGGTGGTTCTTGTTGATAATAATGTTTATTGATGATTCATTAGTTACCGCTTGACTAGGATACTCTATGCGATCCAAAAGGTTAATCCACCTATACGCGTCCCCTTGTAAGTTTACTTACTAAGGACTAGGCGCGCTAGCAGTTTTTGATAGCAGCTTGATGGTTAGTTTGCTTGGGGAACTAGTTTAGTGGTGTCTAGTGGTTATGGTAGTAGTTTAAGTTAGGTACAGTTGTTTGAACTTTTTATGAGATTTGAATTTTGTTTTTCTGAAATGGCAATGGTTGTAAAGATGATGTTCCCTGAAGCCCAGAAATGACTCTCCCAGATCCTGGATCCCGTTGGTAGGATTGAGTATGTTCTCTGCATATTTTTGAGATAGTATGAGAGTAGTAGGTTGCGCTTGCACAGGCTTGAGCAAACTGCAGGTGAATTGTGATGTATGTGAGGTAAAAGTGGGGAGTCTGCGTACTCCAGTTAAGGGTTAGTAGGAGTGTGCGTACTCCAAAGTGTGAGAGTAGGGAAGTCGTCGAACTTCATTTGTGTGTGGCGCTTTGTGCTAAAAAATTGTCCACATGGTTGTTGGTGATGGTCTAAGACTCCGGAGTATATTGACAAGTGTAGGAGACACTTGGTTACATGTTGTAATCTGTCTGGTTTAGTAGGTTGATCGGACGTGGTCAACAAGTCAGAGTGAATGTTAGACAAATAAAAGAAGCTTTAACTGAGATTTGGGGAGTCCTATGTGCACCAGGACAGACCCATTGATCAGTCGAGAGTAAAGTTTGCGGGTCGAATTTTACTTGCGAATGTGGGAGACTGAGAAAGAGGAATAGCTAAAGAGCCGGAAAGAGCCATTAGTGAAAATCCATAAGGTCCCTGAAGCGATTGTGTCCCTTCCTGTAGTAAACCAGCAGGTTTGTTTTAGTTATTATTTGGTGAAGGCGTTCGCAATAAATTGCATTAGTCGAGAGAAATCAAGTTGAGGAGGACAAGCCGCAGGACTTTGTCAGCCGCTTTGTGTAAGTGTTACATCAGTGTGTGCTGCGCTGGGATAGGTCGGTTAGTGAGAAGAGCCGCAACCGGATTGGCAGCCGTCCGTAAGAGGCAATTGGTTGAGCAAACGGGTGAAGGGAATCTCAGGAGTAAAAGTAATTTCATTTATTGAATTAGTACTACACATAAACAGACAAAATTAAGTTTTTCAAGGCATTTAAGAGTGCGATGAGAGGCGATTCTTACATTAAAGCATCAGTGGGGGAGCCAACCCCCCGGATGATACTCCGGCGCATCTTGTGATGACAGAGAAAGGCATAGCTTTGTGTCTTTGGTTGAAGCAGTGGAGTAAGTTGACTAAAAATCAAGGAACATTAGCTTTTCCGGAGCATGGAACATTTAACTTGAGAATTTTGAACCAGTTGCGATTATCATTGTATGACATGAAGCTGTTACTGAGACCAGCACAATTTGAGGCTTTAGCAGTTTGGGAGCTACTTGCCAGACAGCAGCAAGAGCTGAAGTTCAATAGAAGGATGAAGAAGGTAGAAAAGTCACTAGCGGAAGCTAGATGGGATTGGGAGAAGAAGAGATGGAGGATGGCGACTATGAAAGAGATTAAGATGTTTCCAGCAATCGCAGAGGGTGAGAACTCAGATAAAGGGGATAGTGCCAAGGAAGAGGAGAGTGAAGGAAAAAAGAAAAGGAAGAAGTCTTATGTGGATGATGATGATTCTGATGTCGAGGATCTCATTACGCAGTTGCTGAAAGATAAACCTCCACTATGAAGACTTACGCAGGGGGTCCGGGAACTAGTGCTACAGCCCCTCCTGCTACTCCTGGAACATCCCAGGGAGCTGCGGGAGCTGTACAAGCAGAAGGAGAACAGTTACCGGGGATAGTACAGAGTACACCGGTTGCAGGAACTAGTACTGTAGTTCAGGCACAGACGCATCCATCTTCAGTACAGAGAGTTTACCCAGATGTGCCAGTTCTTGAGACTCTTTCAAATACCGTAGTGCCGCGGGAGCAGGTGCTTCCGAAGCCAATGTTGGTTCAGACAGACCCAACACCAATGTTATTACCCCCAGCACAGACGCAGGGTATGACGAAGTTTACCCCGTTGACAGGTGCTTCTGTTGATTTTACACCAGTTATGAATCAGAAAATGGGAGTACCACTCACACAGGGTGCAGGTGGTAGGGCAGCTCCAGATGCAATATCGCTACCAATGACTGTTGGTCCAGCGGTACCTTTATATGCACAGAAGAAAACAGAAGCAGGGGAACAGACTGAGATGTCACAGAGTTTGGGGACAAGGAGTGCGGGAGATGCAATACAGTCAACATCATCTGCAGGACAGGGTCCTGGTGAGCTTAGATCTCCTATGGGTTTTAGTCCTCTTGTGACATTTCCGGATGCAGTAAATGTCTCTAATGCAAATCAGAGCTTGAGACTCCTGACACCGCAAGCCTTGGGTACAGTGGCACAGCAGCTGCCAGTCCCGAATGGGAGTAATATCTCATTGCAAGGGTTAACAGCTCAGCAGTTAACTAGTTGGCTGGATAGTTTAAATTCTTCGCAAGGTGCATCAAAAGGAGAAGATCAGCTAAACTGAGTGGGATTAAATATCGAGGCAAATAAATTAGTCAAGGGAACAATGGGATTGAATAGGTTATAATCCTACACTGAAGAAGAGCTGAGGTATTTATGCCCAAGGATCACAAAAGAGATAGGGAAAATACACCAGAAATTAACGGAAGTGGCAGAGAAGCATGACATTGATCTTAAAACAACGAAGCATTTGAGATGAGAAGTTACAGATTAGATTTCGAGGCAAAGGATTTTGAACACATGAGATCAGCTGGAATGAAAGCACATTTGAGGGACTTGCTGCAGAATGCACAGATTTGGGGAGCATTAGGGAAGTGGGAAGGCAGATGGACAAAGAAAAAAGAGAAGCGAAAACGAGATACTCAAGAAGAAGCAGAGGAAGTTGAGAAAGGGGAATCAGTTAAAATGCTTCCGATGAGAGAAATTCCAGGGGTTCAATTTGTTCATGACCCATGGCACAGAAGTGACATATTGTCTTTTACGAATGATTATCCCAGATTGAGAGATAAACCAGTCGAATGGTATCAGCAGACTGAGAGGTTCGTGGAACTCTTTAAATGTTTGTGGGAAGACTTGAATACCTTATTCGAGATAGTTGTTCCAGCCGACTTATGGGTCGAGTGTAAGAGGGCAGTAGACTGGCCAACAAGTGAACCTGAGAGGAACAAGATTATTAGCGCACCATCACCTGGGGTAATGAAGAATTATTATAAGGTGATTGAGCTCCTGAAGTCTAGGGTTTCTCCTAAAAACATTGATTGGCAGAGGATTGACAGGAAACTAAAGAGTCAATACATACTTATTATGAAAGGTTGTTAAAGACTTTAAAGGAATACAGTGGCAAGTAAGCGGTCAAACCAAAAGACATGTTGCATTTCGTGTTTAGATTTGTTCAAGGGTTGAGACCTGAAGTAGGGCAGATGATTAAGACTCATTTGATTTGCTGGCAGACAAAGCCAATTGATGAGGTGTTGCAGTATGCTAAATATTGTAGTGATGAGATGGAATTGAAACAAAAGAAGTTGAAAGAAAAGGCAATGGTAATGCAGATTAAGGCAGCACAATCAGGAGTACAAGGAGCTTTAGTGCCGCCGATGCCGCCGCAACAGAGAGCTGTCATGTTCCAACCACAAGTGAGGGGTAGATGATGTGGAATGGATGTGATTCGTGGTCCGGATCTAAGCACTGTGGTTGTTCAGAGTGACATGCAGGGCATGAAAAGGATGTTGCCATGTCATTTGTGCGGAAACGTGGGACACTGGAAGCGGGAGTGCCCATTGATGGTACAGGAAGGAATGGTTCAGCAAAGTGATGTTGGTGCAGCTCAAACTGTAAAGGTCCCAAGAATAAGGGGCATAGTTTTGAATGCTCAAAATCGAGGTCAGAATTTCTTGCCTGTACAACAGTTGTAGGTGCCTCAAGCACAATTTACTTCTCTAACACCAGTACAGCAGCAGGTTTCTATGGTGCCTAGACAGCATATGCACATACCCCAAGCACCGATGGAGCAGCAACAAGTTATGCTTACTCAACAGGTCACAGGTCAGAGACCAGACAATAGTAACAATACAGTATATCAGTTCCCATTTTACAGTGAGGATTAAATAAACGATGAATGGATGAGTGACAGTTCGGATGAAGGAGCTTGCATTCTTGCGTCCCTAGAGGTAGATCAGAAAGGGCCTTTTCTGAAGGGAAAAGTAATGGGACATAAGGTCTCGTTCTTGGTTGACACTTGAGCCACAAGCTCTACATTGAGGAGTGTGGAAGTACCGAATTTACCCCTTTCCGGCAGGATAGTTCAGGTCGTGGGAGTGGAGAATAGACAGTTAACGAATCCTATCACAGAACCAGTGCAAGTTGAAATTGGAAATTATTTGGGACTGCATAGATTTGTGGTGTGTGACTCAAGTCCTGTGTCCTTGTTAGGCAGACATTTATTGTGCAAGACCAAATGTTCCATAAATTGCACAGATGCAGGGATAGAAGTCCAAACAAATAGTGATGATGAGGAGGAACAGGCCTCAGCCATGGTACTTAATAATGCTTATGAAGAATACCCATTGATTGAAATTTTTCCAATGTTCACTATAAAGGAGTTGCATGCAGACCTGCAGGGAACTGTAAAGGAGAAGGTTTGGGATTTGACAGGAAAGGAAGTGGGATTGATCAAAGGAGTGGAACCTATTAAAATAATTTTAAAGCCGAATGTTGAGTTTCCAAAACTTCCACAGTACAACATGGCACAGGATGTGATGATGAAAGTGGCGCAGATAATTGGAGGGTTCCTAAAACAGAGAGTTTTAAAGGAAGTGTTGAGCAGCCCATGTAATTCACTGATAATGGGACTGAAAGAGCCATGTGGGAAGTACGGGTTGTGCAGGACCTGCGAAAAGTGAATGACATGGTGTTTAAGTGCTGTCCGATTGTACCAAATCCAGCAGTGATACTGTTTCAGATTCCTTGTGAGGCAGAGTGGTTCATGGTGGTTGACTTGTCACAAGCTTTCTTTTCGGTGCCACTTCATGAGGATAGTCAGTTTCTTTTCAGTTTCAAATTCCTAGATAAAGTCTATAGCTGGTGCAGGCTTCCACAAGGGTATACGGAATCACCATCTTTGTTCAATCAGATTCTGAAGAAGAATTTGGAGTCATTGGAATTACCCTGCCAGTCGACTCTTGTGCAGTACATTCATGACTTATTGATTGCATCCAGAACAAGGGGTGAGTGTAAGCACGACTTGATTGCCCTGTTGAATCATTTGGGAGAGTTTGGACACAAGGTCTCACCTGCAAAATTGCAGTATTGCCAGAAGTCTGTCAAATACTTGGGCCATCAAATTGAGAAAGGGATGAGAAGAATTTCCAGAGAAATTATTACAATGATTTTGCAGAGAAATCCCCCGACTTTACAGAAGGATGTGCACATGTTTCTGCGAATGGTAGGGTATTGTAGACAGTGGATTCTGAATTTTGCTGAGATAGCAAAACCCCTACAGCAGTTGACACACAAAGGAGTTACAGCTCCCATTAGCTTAGATAAGGATTAGATGAGGGCTTTCACTGAATTGAGAGAGAGTTTGTGCAGAGCTCCAGCGTTGGGAATGCCTGATTATACAAAGCCTTTCACATTGTTTTGTCATGAACGTGATGTTTGTTCTTTATCTGTTTTGACACAGGTCCATGGAGGTGCTTATCGCCCAGTATCTTATTTTTCAGCTACCTTGGACCCGGTTGCAGCAGCTTACCAGGTTGTCTGCGAGCAGTAGCCGCAGTTGGTCAAAGTCTTTCCCAATGTGAAGGGGTGGTCATGGGATACCCAGTGACGGTAATGGTACCACATTCTGTTGAGATTTTATTGACAAGGACGAAAACACAACCTTTGACGGGGGCAAACTGACAAGGTATAAGACGAGCATATTGGGAGCTCCAAATGTAACTTTGAAAAGATGTACATTGTTAAATCCAGCAACATTATTGCCAAGTGATACTGTTGAAATTGAAAAGGAGGAGGATATAGAACATGATTGTCTTGAAGTAATTGAGCTATGTACAAAGCCTAGACCTTATATTAGAGATACTTGATTAGAAGAAAATGACCAAATTGTCTTTTTTGATGGTTCATGTCTTAGAGATGGAACAGGCACTTTGAGAGCAGGATATGCTGTATGTACCATTACAAGAACCCTAGAAGCATCATGGCTTCCTGGTGTATATTCGGCACAAGTAGCAGAACTGGTGGCTCTTACTAGAGCTTGTTATGTTTCTAACAGGCTGCAAGTGACAATATACACTGATAGCCAGTATGGATTTGGAATTGTTCATGATTTTGGTCAATTGTGGTCGCAAAGAGTTTTCATGACCTCCAGAGGAACACCAGTACGAAATGGTGACAGGATAAAATAATTATTATATGCATTCCAGATGCCAGAAGAGATTGCTGTGGTAAAATGCAGTGCACATCAAAAAAACGCAAGATTACATTTCCTTGGGAAATGGGTATGCAGATCAGGTTGCAAGGTTTTGTGCCCTGAACTGTATATCGTTCAAAGGCAAGTGGGAATTGATGCCAGAAGAGACCAGTTGTGCAAGTTTTGCATTAAAGATAATCGATACTCAAGAAGAATTGGAAACATTATAAGAAAATGCAGACCAGGAAGAGAAAAAGCTGTGGGCAAAGCTGAAGTGTGTACAGAGACCAGATGAGATCTGGATATCTGAGAAGGGTCAGATGGTATTGCCGAATTGTCTAATGACTCAGATGGCTCGGTATTACCATGGTCAGGCACACATTGGAAGAGACGCCATGATTAGGTTGTTCAAGGTTGATTGGTTCAATCCAAAATTTAGGCAGGCAGCTGAAGCAGTGTGTCACAGATGTGTGATCTGTCAGCAGTTAAATGTGGGAAAAGGGACAGTGATAAATCTGAGCCACATTGGAAGAGCAGGTGGACCATTCAGCAGAATGAAATTGGATTTCATTGAGATGCCAGCATGTGGCAGATTGAAGTAAGTGTTGGTAATTGTATGTGTGTTTAGTCTTTTGATTGAAGCATACCCCACACGCAGAAATGATAGTCCTACAGTTGCAAAGTTGGTACTTAGAGAATTGATACGAAGGTTCGGATTTCCGATCTCTTTAGAATCAGATAGGGAACACACTTCAATAATGAAGTGATTAAGCTCTTATGTGCAGCACTGAACATTGAACAGAAGCTCCACTGCTGCTATCATCCAGAGGCATCAGGACTCGTAGAGCAAATGAATGGTACTCTGAAATCAAGAATTGCCAAAATGTGTGCTGCCACAAATCTGAAATGGCCGGATGCATTGCTTCTAGTGTTGATGTCAATGAGAAATATACCTGACAGAAAGACAGGGATGTCCCCACATGAGATTCTTATGGGAAGAGCAATGAGGTTGCCAGCAATACCAGCCAATGCTCTTGTCAATATTACAGATGATATGGTGTTGGACTACTGCAAGGGTCTAGCTGATGTGGTCCGATCTTTTTCTCAGTAGGTACAAGCCGTTACCCTGCCACCTATCCATGACCCAGGTCACAATCTAAGAGCAGGAGATTGGGTCGTGATCAAAAAGCATATGCGAAAGACTTGCCTAGAGCCACGTTGGAGAGGTCCATATCAAGTGGTGCTGACAACTACAACAGCTGTGAAGTGTGCAGGTTTTCCCAACTGGATACATGCGAGCCATACCAAGAAAGTGGTAAGTCCTCAGGATCATAAAGAAGTGTTGAGGACACCAGCAGCAGCAAAGCAAATAGTTCTACCTTAACCAGAACTGGAGCAGGTCAAGCCGGAAGTAGATCCAGAATTGTCAGACAAAGGATCAATCACCCCAGTAAGAGACGAGGGTGCGGAAATTCAAGAGACAGAACGAGAGGTCAACTCAGCAGAAGTGACAAGAGATCCATGCACAGGAGAAGTTCTCACAGAAGTAAAGAGTGCTAAACCGCAAAGAGACCAAGTGCCAGAGCCTGAGGGGGAGAGAGCTGAGACAGGTCAAAGCCAAAGTGATCTGACTCCTCCTGAACCCATTGCAGGTCCATCAAGAGAAGGCACTACAGACAAGGTGCAGGAGAAGAGTCCAATCTTAAAGAGATTGTTCACAAAAGGGGCAAGAAAAGGAGATCACTGGCCTGAATCTCAAATAGGCAAGAAAAAGGACATGGTTATAAATTAGATAATAGAGGAAGAAATAGACACCACAAAGGAAGACAAACTGGAGAACTGACAGGAGAAAGAAAGTTGAAAAGAAAGAGAATAGCAAGGTACGCAGGACCAGAGTGGGCATATGCCGCAACAAGTGATTGGCAGAATATGTTTATGTCTTTTTGCTTTCAGAGAGCAGTTCCGAATAAGTATTTTGACGGAACCTGAAGGAAAAGATCAATAGACTGAGTCGTTGAGCTAAAGAAAAGGGAACTGGAAATTATTGATTTTGCCGAAAGAGACACTAATAACCTGATATGACACATTGAATCCCGGAAATGACCAGCTGCTAACCGATTTTTGACAAAGAAGAAAAAAGGGTCTTGTTGTGTTGCACATTAATTAAGAGTTAAATTCTGCTTTCTGATACTTTACAGATCATGGCTGGATTAGATAATAACATTAGGAACATTGGGTACTGTAGATATTTGAGTGTAGGAATGGCGATTGTGTGTGGCATATTGTTTATATTAATGATTGTGGGAATGTCAATTTATGAGATGAGAGAGGCTGAAGTTACATCTGTACTTGAGACTACTACACTAACAGCTATAGAGAGGTTTAAGTTGGACGAGCAATATTTGCATGATTATACTAACGCAAACGGAGAGCTGTCTTCTAACGTCTTTTATCGTTTATCGAGTGAGTATGTGGAGACAATGGATGCAAGGGAATGTCTTGTGTGTACTCAAATACCTTCCTCCGTGGAAGAAGGGGTCACTTACTATAGTCTACCTCTGACTTACGGTATAACTTGTAGTTTGCTACTAACTCGAGTCTATAATCAGGAGTATATACAATATTTTTATTCAAATTATGACATGGTATTTTCTTTTGTTCCTATAATTAGATACTTGAGTAGGGTGGCTAAGGATCATGATATAGTATTAGAGGATTCTTTGAGCCTACACTGACCTTTGGCACAGCTTATGCGCATCGTAACAATTTAACTTGCTTATTAACCGCTATGGAAAAGAGCTATATTAGGCATACTGACGATAGGAGAAAAGCACTAACAGAGAAACTAGAGAAAGGGTTAGAGAAAAGAACTTACAAGAATGATTATGCTTACACTGTTATTAAAACACAACGGAAACTAGCCTTAGATGCATTGCATATAGGGAAGCTTTGTATATATAGGCCAAAATCATTCACTGACACTTTATTTGTGGGAACGAGTGAATGTAGGCATGTGTTTTTGTTTCAGAGTAAATGGATATTTATGCTGAATGGTGCAGACCCTGTGATTCCTGGAATTTATTATATTTGTGGACTTAATGCTTATTACAGTCTTCCTACAGGATGGTATGGGACATGTTACTTGGGTATAGTTTTTCCTAAGATTTATCAAATAGATGATTTGCAAAAGATACTGAAAATGACTGAGTTACACCAAATGAGACAAAGGAGAGAGACAGCCTCTGCAATTGTAGGGGATATTTTTGGAGCAATAATTCCTTCTGTGGGAGTTATATTGAATGCAAATAATATACGAAAATTATCAACTAGTGTGGCTAACATGCTCACAAATTTTACAGGAGCTATACTTTGACTAAATACTGAATTAGCTGCAGATAAAGCTATGACGCTTCAAAATAGGCTTGCTTTAGACATAATATTGGTGAAGGACGAAGGACTCTGTAAAATGATTAATGCAAGGCACTGCTGTTCATATATACCTGAAAACGAGAAAGAGATAAAAGATTTGCTTACTAATTTATCTAATGCAAGTAAGGATTTGAAAGAGCTGCAGGAACCAGGAGTTTGTGAAAAGGTCGGAAATGGATTTGTTACTGTGGGAAATTGGTTCAGTCAACTTTGGGGTGGGATACTGTGGAAAATTGTCCAAGGAATATTAATTGTGATCATAGCTATATTAGGATTATGGGGGGCATGTAAATTATGGCAGAAAATCTCATTAAAAAGGGCTAAAAATGATCAGAGGAGGGAAGAACAACCCAGAATAAGAATATATAGGGAAAATGTAGGAGAGGAAATCAAAATGTAGCTGAAAGTGACTTGTAATATGATTGACAAGGGAAAGGTGTGATGACATATTTAGTCATCAGAGGAGGGACTGTTGGAGCAGATATGCTAATACGAGAAATTTCTAATGATTTGTGTATACATACTAATGAGAAATATTGATAAAAGAAACTAATAATTGAAAATAATGTGTATGAGTAAAATGGGCCCACGGGGAGTGGCTACCATGTGTGTTAACAATGCTAAAATAACGAAAAAATAATAACATTTCTGTACTAATATATCATTTTTTATGATGATTCATGTTCTTAATTTAGCCGAACTAGAGGCCTGGTCGATACTGGACCTTGCTTGCTTAAACGTGGAGACGCGATGAGCTGCAGAGGACTGGAACTGGAGAAAAGGACCTTGAACTGTACATAGTTCAGAGGCGATCTGCTAGACAATTCTGCAAAATGTACCAGTGGACAGGAGATGATGAGAACAAATTGATACAATTATGTGTAGAGTAGGCTAAACGTACTTTCCCAGGACTTGAACAATAGAGGCACTGACTAAAAGACTGTGGGCAACAATTTTGTTACCTGAAGAGCCGGATGATGTTCTCATCAACAGAAGGACCAATCATATTAATGGAACTTGATGCTTGAACCGACGCAAACAAGTGGTAAACAAAAACTATAGGTTAGAATCATAACCCCTGATGAGGTTGACCAATTAGCAATTTGTGGGACGGAGTGAGAGACCCTAATAAAAAGACAGGACAAGGGAAGGAGAGCCGAGAGGCAAAAGTTGATGACGTCAGGAGACGCTGTCCAAAGTGCTGATAATTGGGCTTACTCTCTGTGAGCCTGATACTTGCTGATGACTGATGACCTGGAGACGAAGACTGACTCGTTGCTGATCTATCTTGGATAGGTAGCTATAACAATGTGACTGACTAATTTGTGTTTTTTCTTCTAGGTACCAACTGTGCTGTTTTAAAATGTTTTTCTCTCTCTAGATAGATTTTTCCAAATTAATGATTTTTGTCTAAATTGTTTTCGCATGTAGACCCACATGCTGATGCTAATTTGAGTTAGGTAGGCTGACAAGGGTGACTTAACGGTGACAGTTGACTGACTGACTTGCATTGCTGAATTATTCAAATGTTAAAGAATTTGCTGCCTTTTGTTGATGCTAGTTTTACTAGTCAATAATTCATGGTGAATAGTTGTTTATGATGCTAATAAAGTTTGCTTAACAATAAAGTTGAATAAAGGTTTTTTGATTAGAATTGTAACTAATAGGGAATAAAAGCGATTAATCTAGTTGTGAGTCATGGTATTTTCGTATTAGATAGGGCTTTCCTTGGTGGTTCTTGTTCATAATAATGTTTATTGATGATCCATTGGTTACCGCTTGACTAGGATACTCCATGCGATCCAAAAGGTTCATCGACCTATACGCGTCCCCTTGTAAGTTTACTTGTTAAGGACTAGGCGCGCTAGCATTCACTTTGCTAACGTTTCCTCCTAGAGGATTGGTTGCAAGTGCATCTGTGTGTATATCTGCTTTTGTAATTACAGCATTGGTGTTGTAAGTAGGAGTGTGGGTAGTGCTAAGGCACCTCCAAAATGACCATGCTAGAGCTCAGGAGGTGTATAAGCAATAACAAATGCCTTTAAATTTTGTTTTTATCTTGTCACATTTGCTGTGCATTGAAAGACAGGCTACGTCTAGTCTGTTTATTCTCTTAAAAGAGAGTTTGATGTTTACTTTTCATTCTCAAACTGGAAAGTTAGAGGTTTTCTGAAGTGAACTATTCAGTAATATGGTTGGGTACAGTAAGTAAGAAAGGAAGGTGTGTAAAATATAATTTCTTCCTTGCACACAACAAGTGTTAAATACATTTAAATTATATTTTCGTTTTTTTTCAAAATATATCAGGAAATAGAAAAGCACAAGTGAAGTACATTGTTGTAATTCTGAAGTGCGAAATAAACACACATTTCAATAAGATGAAAATGAATCAATACACTTCTTGTGGCAAAAATGAAATATTGGGTGAAACCCAATTTCCATACATTATCGTTTGCATGCCATATATGTTTATCAGTAAAACTGTGCAAATGTATTGTCTGTTACAGTGGAAAATGTGATGTCTGTAACTAACACTGCACCTCTACACCATACTTAAGTAACATTTTTTGTAACTTTTTTGACTTCATTGCTTTGTGTTACATGTGAGAAAGTATCACTCTAAGGCCCATATTTAAACTTTGTTAGCGCCGCTTTTTGACGCAAAAACGGCACAAACTTAGAAAATACAATTGTATTTTGCAAGTTTGCGCCGCTTTTGCATCAAAATGCGGCGCAAACGCGGTGCTAAAAAAGTGTAAATATGGACCTAAGTGGCAAACGTTTGGCAGTGTCACTCATAAATAACTTAAAACCATAGAAATGTTATACATCAGCAATGTCTAGGCTTGGCAGCTATGTTAAGGCTATAAATTACCTGACACTTGTTAAATACTGCGGTGGGTCACTGCTGCACTAGTAAAGACAGGCAGGAGAGCTCACTTAATGCAAAGAGTAAAACATAAAATAATGGACAGTTAAATTAATGCATAGTGAGAGCAAGAAAAATATTTGATGGAGGAAATCCAATCATATAATGAAATAAACATAAGGGCAAGAGAATGAAAGAGAAAGGAAACACTGGCACGGGTTAAAATAGATAGATACAAAAAGAAAAACAACCTCAAAATGCGAGAAAGATTAAATGATAAAGGAATAAAAAGGCAATCAAAAAAAGGATAGATAAAAACAGGGAAATAAAGCACTTTGTTTTTTATATAATGAACATGTTACAAAGTGTTTTTGACAGACACATAGCTTGCAACGGTTAATAGTGTGACATGTTTGATTAAGTCAAAACAATAGCTAGAATGCCACCTTCATCTCTGTCAAGTTTCCCAAGTCCATGCGTGCTGTGCTGCTCCAGTCCAGGGTTTTTCCTTGAATTCTGGGACTTATTGTGTTGGTTATTGTAGTATAAAACAGGTCTGCAAGTCCCAGAAATCAAAGGAAAAAAAACCTGGACTGAACCAATCCATCATGCGTGGACCTGCGAAACTTGGCTGATATGCACCTTATTAGCATTTTGCATGCCTTATTTATATTTTTGAATCCATGCTATTTAAAAAAGCAATACAATTATGTATGTTTTCCTTTTGACACATAAACCTAAAACACAAAACACTCAAAGAATTCATTTAAAATGTCTATTTTATGCAAGGAATTTAAGGAACTGTAAATTTTTTTGCTATGGACGATTGTCCATCTCAAGGAATAATCACAACTTGAGTCAAGATGAACCCTCAGAGTTAATTAATTAACCTGAGCTCCTCCCCCTGATATCAATGGCGCAGAGCTGACAGGCTTAACTTGCAGCAATGTGTGAAATAACAGTAATAAAGTGAAAACAAATTACTGTATTGAGTGAAATGTTATAAATAAAATGACACCAGAGTGATGAAAGTTGATTAAGGGATACCAAGGATTTTAATTTTTGAAGAATAAAATGAAAATAGCACCAAAGACCACTATTTGTTAATGATAGGCAGTGGTCCTGGTAGAGTTTTACCTTGGGACTTAGGGCCCAATTACGAGTTTGGCGGTCAGACCACCAGACTGCTGCAGTGGCGGTCCCAAGAAGGCCGCCGTACCGGCGGTCTCCGCCCACCTTATTACGATGTATGCAGGTTTAACCGCCAGCCGTGCAGACATTTTTCTGACTGCCAGCAGCAGGCTGCAATGTTGAGGGTGAGCGCTCTGACGCCGTTATGGCAGTGGCCAACTGCAGAGCCTATTACAAAAACACAGTTGGCATGGTGGCCCTCTTGTGACAGTTACCTAGCAGTCTGCCGTCGCGGTTCTCTTACAGCAAAACACCAGAAGAGTGGCCGTTGGATGGATTAAAAAACAACACAGATGGCATCCATTGGCCAGGTGGGCACACCTGCAAATCACACTATAAAACACCCCATCCCAGATCATGGTCCTTTGCCTCTCCACTGCAGCACAGCAAGACAGAGACCACACTACTTTTTGTAATTTTTGTCACATAAGGCAGCCCATTTTTCCTATCCCATTTTTCACCTTTCACACACTTCTTCTATTTTTTTTTTTTTTTGTCCCTAATATCACTTGTTTTGTATAGCTTGTCACTGTCACCCACTTTATTTTCGGTCATGTCATGCCCCAAAAAGCCATGTTTTTCAGAGTATGAGTTGAGAGTAATGGTGGATGAAATAATAAGATTAGAGTCACAATTGTTTGGAGCCCAAGTACAACATACTCCTTTCAGTAGGAAAATGAAAATGTGGCAAAGGATAGTCAACAGAGTGAATGCTGTAGGCATCACCTTGCACACAAAGGAAGATATTAGGAAGAGGTGGAATGACCTGGGGAGGAAGGTGCATTCCCTGCCCTCGATGCAATACCTGGAGTCCCCCGAGGACTGGTGGTGGTTCTCCCAGCACCACATTACAACTCTTCCCCTGGGAGGAGGTCTTGGCCATCCTGCATCCTTAGTGCTTGACGGAAATAGCTGGGGGGCAGAGTCTGGCAAGTTACACCACAAAAACTGTCACAAAACTTCAGTATCCTGTATGCCTGCCGTCATCTCAGTTTTTGCCATTGTGTTGTTCATCTACTTTTAGAACCTGCAATACCCAAAGCTTCAGAGACAGTAGATTGTCAATGTGTATTTTCATACATAACATCACATAATTCAATCTCCTTCACATGCCACATGCCGTCTGTAAGTGTTTTAATGTCAAAAGATCATCCCAGGCCCCATGGTGTGTGTGAACATGTAAATGTGTGATCCAGTCTAACTGCAGTGTTTCAACAGGTATGTCAGACTAAACATTTGTCAAGTGGTGGTAACTACCATGAGCCCCCCTTTCTGTCATTCAAAACAAGAGACCCTTGTGCACTTGGCCAAAGTCACTTGTTAGTTATGTCACAACTATGTTCACTCAACATGGACTGAGCAATCTACATACTGTGCTTAACTCTGAGACATGTATGCCTACCTAGCTTGATGTTGTCCTGATAACCCCAAAAGACATTATTAATGCCGTGAATTACACCTTGCCAACTGTGTACGTCAAGTAGTTGTAAGAAATTAAGCTGCTTCAGCCATTTGGAAGTGGAAGGTAATTCATTGACTCTGCACTGTGTACATGATGTTGACTGTTTCATATATAACCAAGTTGTGTGTTCACCTGTATCTTATACAACTAGGCCTTCGAATGGTCAAACACAAATGAAACCTCTCCTCTGTGTTGCCTTAACTGTTAGATATCATGCTCATTCCTTATACCAAAATGCAAGTTATCAGCACATCTAATGATTTGCTCAATCCTATTGTTTTTGCAACCTCCACAAATGTCTTGTCAATATCTTCAATACAATGGAAATATGTCACAATAGGAAACCCTACCTTTTAACATTTTCCGTGGTCCCTACTTACTATGAAAAAAAACATTTGGATGTAGATTCCACACTTTCACCAATAACAATGCACTCTATTTTTCAACAGGTCGAACTGGCACTGCACCTGGGCAGGCAGTTCCAACTGAAAAGACTCCCAGTCCACCCTCGGATAAAGCCCTAAGGGATGACAAAACTTGTGGGCATGTGGATGCAGATGATGGACCTGGCACATTTGGGCAGTCTGGTCAGACGGCAGCAGTGAGTATCACTGTGCCCACATCAATCTCCCACCACAGCTGCTACCTCGACTCAGCCAGCAACATACCCCCAACCTGTGTACACAGCACAGTCAGTCCAATCTTGTGCCCCCAGGCCTGGATCCTGAAGTGCAGATCACCACCCCTGTCACAGAGGGACCAGGGCCCAGTTGGAGAGGGTACCCTGGGCCAAGGGCACAGGCTCATGGGGTAGGGTCTTGGGGAAGAACTGTGGGCCAGCAGAGTAAGGCCACTGGGGCTTAACTGAACCCCGGAAAATCAAGCAGCTGCTGAGGGACATGTACCAACAGATGGAGGCCCATAATTCCAACATAAGCACCCTAACACTGGTGCTGATGGACATCCATACAACCCTGAGAAGGGCTTTCCTAGCATCATCTACCCCTTCCTGTGGTGCAAGTACATCAATGCCATATATATCTGCAGCAGACACAGGATGGGAGGCCCTGCCAGAGGGAGAAACACTATCAGACACCCCTGCCTCTGCAGCAAGTGAGGCAGGGGTGTCCATGCACATATCCAGGAGGTGCAAGTGGCAAGACACCCACCACTGCCAGCAAGAAACATCAACCTTAATTACTTCCTTTGTGTGCCACGCATTCACTCTGTGGACTAATTCTGGTCACCTTCCCATTCCTGATGGGAGGAGTAGTTTGGACTTTGGATTTCAGATGATTTGGCAACTACATCTATGGTTTCATTCACCATGACTGACCCCTTCACTTTTTATTTTTGTTTGTTTTTGCAGCAAGTATGTCTTCTCTTTTAACACATTAATACATTCACAAGTCACAAACTCTGTTGTAGCAAATTTCACATTTAGCAATGTAGATATGTAAGGCCATGTGAACTATACATTGACAAAATAAGCTACTTGTGTAAGCATGGATATGTTGCATTTAGCTCAGGATCACAACAATATCACACCAACACATACATACAAGTGTCTTGTCTAAAAAGATTATTATTACAGTGTTCAAATCATAAGCTGGCAAGATATTAGATACATAGGAAATTAAACATGATTGAATTGTACTGTGTAAGTGATGAAATTACAGCTACAGACCTCCAGAACATGGAAGGATGGGATATATCAGAAATTGTCCTGTAGAATAGGAAAAAATGAATTTGGTTGTTGTCATCAGCTGGAGCCATATCGTCTACCTCACAAAAGGAATCCAAACATCACAAAATGCAACATTCAGACAGATGCCAGTGCAACAGTTGCTCATCACAGGGTCATTGCAATCCAGTCCTTCTGCATCTGCTGGTGTGATACAAACAAATGTAAGTGATGCGCTACAGTTCAAACAAAATGTGTTTAACCAATGTGAAGTAAAACTAACATGGATTTGGCCTACAACTACATAGGTACTGACTACCTGATGACACACACAATGCATCATTGCCACCACACAACAAGGAACAAGTCCAATGGGGTCTCCTGAACTTCCATCCTATCACTGTGCAAGCTGTCTTGGCACAGGTCCTTGTGAGGTTTGTTTAGTAACAGGGCCTCCTGCCAATTCACTACCATCAACTGCATAAACAACTTCAGGAACCTTTTTCTAGACACTGGGTATATGTAAATCTAGTGCAGTTTGTTGGTCCACAAAATGTCCTGTTGCCCCTGAATCAATTAGAACTTGTACATTATGGCCATCATTACAACCCTGGCGGTCGGTGGTAAAGCCAGGTAAGACCGCCAACTGACCCGTGGTAAAAAAAATGGAATCACGACCATGGCGGAAACCGCCAACAGAAACAGCCACCTTAACACTCCGACCGCCACGGCGGTACAAACAAACAGCATGGCGGTCACTGTCAACAGACAGGCGGAAGACAGTGTACCGCCCACACCATTATGAGAGGCCAATCCGCCACCTTTTCCGGGGCGGATTCAACGCAAACAAAAACACAGCGGAAACTGGACTTGGAAGGGAAAACGCTCACATCTACACGCCCCATGAGGAACCAGAACGCCATGGAGCTGGAACTCCAAATTCTACCTGCCATTGTCTTCCTGCTCCTCTACCAGGAGCACGACCGACGGCGGCGACCACCACAGTGAGTACTGCACCTAGCACACAGGGGAGTGGGGAGGGAAAAGAGAGTGGCACACACACGCAACACGCAATTCCCCCACCCCCACCCTCACACACAACACACACACCAATACATGTTGAAACATTACATTTACACCCCCCAACCCCTCCTGGAAGAACGCAATGACAAAAGGAAATGATTTGAACGATTGTAATCAGGAAAAATCCATTAGTCAAAAATATATATACACTATTAACAAATATGTACACCAAGATTTCAAGTCCATGTACTGCACCTACATAGTCCGTGGACCACTGGGCCTAAAATGCATGGGCGAGGCCCACACTCAATACCCGATCCAAATGGAGGGAACACTGCAGGGGCATCAGATCGAAATAAAACAAGCATCTCAGGGGGAAGGGAAAGGGGGCACCTCAGCCGGATGAGTGCACGACGCCAGCTCCACAAGGGGGCTCCATGCCCATTGATGTATCCTGGGGAGTGCAAAACCACAGTCTCTCAAGTCACTCCAGTGGGTGGTTTGCCCACTGCTTTATCCTGGGGAGTGCAAAGCCACAGTCTCTCAAGTCTTGTCAGTGGGTGGTTTGCCCACTGCTTTATCCTGGGGAGTGCAAAGCCACAGTCTCTCAAGTCTTTTCAGTGGGTGGATGGCCCACTGCTTGATCCTGGGGAGTGCAAAGCCACAGTCTCTCAAGTCTTGTCAGTGGGAGTGCAAAGCCACAGTCTCTCAAGTCTTGTCAGTGGGTGGCTTGCCCACTGCTTTATCCTGGGGAGTGCAAAGCCACAGTCTCTCAAGTCTTTTCAGTGGGTGGGTTGCCTACTGCTTTATCCTGGGGAGTGCAAAGCCACAGTCTCTCAAGTCTTTACAGTGGGTGGGTTGCCCACTGCTGCATCCTGGGGAGTGCAAAGCCAGTCTCTCAAGTGGATAACCGTCTCCACTGGTTCTGGAGGGGGCTTTGTGCCCAGAGTGCTTCATCCTGCCAAGGACAGAGGTAGTGGATGCCTTTCTCCACTGGTTCTGGAGGGGGCTTTGTGCCCAGAGTGCTTCATCCTGCCAAGGACAGTGGTAGTGGATGCCTTTCTCCACTGGTTCTGGAGGGGGCTTGGTGCCCAGAGTGCTTATTCCTGCCAAGGACTGAGGTAGTGGATGCCTTTCTCCACTGGTTCTGGAGGGGGCTTTGTGCCCAGAGTACTTCATCCTTCCAAGGACAGAGGTAGTGGATCTGACACTCCACTGATGGTGGGCAAACATGGAAGCTGTCCAGGCCACTGGAACTGACCACCAGCCTGGCACGACTGACCACTGGGGATGGCAGCCATGTATGCGGTGGTGCCACTGGCACAGGATGTGGTGTGGCCGCTGGCCTCAGTAGCGGCGGTGCTTGCGGCGCTCATTGGGCAGCGGTGCTGGTGGGTGGCTCAGTGAGCGTGCTGCTGGCGGCGGTGTCCTGGACAGCGGTGCTGGTGGGGGGCTCAGTGAGCGTGCTTCTGGCAGTGGTGTCCTGGGCGGCGGTGCTGGTGGGGGGCTCAGTGAACGTGCTGCTGGCGCCGGTATCCTGAGCGGCGGTGCCCGTGGCGGCGGTGCATGTGGCGGTGCCGGTGGTGGTCTTGTCCGCCGTGCAGGTTGGTGGCGACTTCCCTTTCCTTCTCTGGCCCTTCCCCACCTTGGATGGTGGCGCAGCTGTCTTGCCACTCCCAGCTGTAGTCCTGGGAGAGCCCTTGGTGGCAGGTGTTTTGGCCTTCTCCCTCCGGGCTGAGGCCAACTTCTTTTGTTTTTGAGGTGGGGGAATGTCCTTGGCCTGGCTCCTTGGCACACTGGCTGCCCTGCTGCTTGGCGCACTCCAGAAGCCGGTTACTGCTGGCACCACTGTTCCCGGTGATGTGGTGGCTGAGGTGCTGGGTTGGGACCTGGAAAGGCGGGCCCTAGGGGACGGAAGGGGTGGGGGAGGTGTAGGGAAGAGGTCAAGGTTTGACAGGAAAAGTTTTTTAGACACACTGGGACGGATAGATGGAGGGGGTTTGGGAGTGGAGGAAGAGGTAGTGGTTGTAGGAGGTGTTCGTTTGTTGACTTTGGGTGAAGGTGCATGGGCTGGAGGCTGTCGTGAGGTGGATGGCTGTTGGGTGGGTGTGTGACTGCGTTTGTTTAGTTTGGGAGGTGGGCTCACAGACACACTGGGAGAGGACACAGGGGATGTGTGAATGGTAGTGGGGGTGGTGAGTGCACGTGAGCGGTGTGTGGTGATGGGCGTGCTGGTGATGGAGGTAGTGGCTGAAGATGTAGTGCATGCAGGTGTGAGTGGAGACATGACAGGGAGGGAGGAGGGAGATGTGGAGGAGGGGGACACAGTGGAGGCAGTGGCTGTTGGTATGTCTGCATGGGTATGATGCTTGTGTGAGTGTCTGTGGGATGTGTGGTGCTTATGTTTTCCAGAGCAACCCTTGTGTGTTGAGGTGTGTGCATGCTGGTCTGATGGTGTGCTTGGGATAGGCTGAGGTACTGGGGATTGGGTCTGGGTGGAGGAAGTTGGAGGGGGGAGGCTGGACACAGGGACAATGGCTGCCATCAGTGCTGAGACCAGAGTCTGAAAAGCTCGCTGTTAGGCTGCCTGACCAGAATGAATGCCCTCCAGGTATGCCTGTTGCAACTGCCTCTCTACACCCTGGATGGCATTCAGAATGGTAGACTGCCCAACAGTGAGGGATCTGAGGAGGTCAATGGCCTCCTCACTGAGGGCAGCAGGGCTGACAGGGGCAGGGGCTGAGGTGCCTGCGGCGAAGGAGATGCCCACCCTACTGGGTGAGCGGCCACGGGGCACATGCTGAGGGGCTGCTGGGAGGGCGGTGCTGGTAGGGGGGTTAGTGGCTGTACCTGTAGATGCGGTGGGCACAGAGGAGCCCGCCACCGCAAGGGAGCTCCCATCAGAGGAGGAGTCGGTGTCGCTGGTCTCAGCTCCTGTCCCCGCCGTGGAGCTCCCCTCGCCCTCCATCCCACTGGTGAATTCGGAGTCCGTAGTCTCGCCCTCCAGGGCCATGTGGGATGCAGCTCCCTCCTGCTCCGGTGGCACTGCTCCTCCGCGTGATGATGCTAATGCAAACAAGAACGGGGAGACCACAAAAAGGGGGGGAAAGAAAGGAGAAAGACACGTTCAGTGCATGCAATACCCCTACCGTTGGCAGACACTACAGACACAGCAGCCCTCTGCACTACGCCATGCACTTAGAGTTCCCTAGTTAATCACAGGGCCATGGGGTACAAGGCCTATGCCCGATTGCTGCACACATGGAAGTCACAGGAGCCTGACTAGGGGTAGATGGCTCTTAACACTGGTGGGGTGGGGTGCCACTAAGCCTGCCTCATGAAGGGACCTTGCCTACAAAACTCACCCTGGCCTAGGGGAACCCACTGCCCACCTCCCCCGCCCAGACACCTCCCATGCGTGCTGAATCAGATGAATGTGACTGTACTCACCCCCTTGTGGCTGCTGTGATGCCCTCAAGCACCCATCCACCTCTGGATACGCCACCGCCAGGATCCGGAACATCAGGGGGGTCATGGTGCACGGGCACCCTTCCCACGTTGGGAGGCCCTCCCCAGCTGGGCCTCCGCTGTCTTACTCCAGCGGCGAATGTCCTCCCATCTTTTACGGCAGTGGGTGCTCCGTCTGTGGTGGACCCCCAGGGTCCGGACTTCCTTGGCAGTGGCACGCCAAATATCCTTCTTCTGGTGGGTGCTGACCTACAGGAATAGTACAGGGGAAAAGGTGAAACTATAACCGTCCGGACCGTCACAGTCATTGGCCCACGTTCCCACCCTTGCCCTGGCGCACATCTACTCACCGTCCTTTCATCCACGCCTCATTCCCCCCCCATCTCCCATCCACACCACTCCAAACAGGCATGGCCCATACAGCATGCTCACAGCGTACTCACCTGTTTGTCTGGAGGACTGTAGAGTAACGTGTACTGGGGGAGGACCCCATCCACTAGTTTGTCCAACGCCTCCGATGTGAAGGCAGGGGCCCTTTCCCCAGACACTTGAGCCATTGTTGCTTCCAGACTGAGGTCACAGCAGCACTTGCAGTATAGGTCCTCTCCTGTCGAAGATCAGGTATCAAGTGAGTGAACAGACAGAAAATGGGGGTCACGTCCGCGGCGGTGTGTAACGTCACTGCCGGCGTACATCGTCATTGGCTCCTGGGACCCATTGGGTCCAATGTTAACCAATGCAGGATTGCGCCACGGTCATCGACCGCCTACCGCGACGGTGTACAACGCCAGCGCAGTTACCTCATATCCCATTGTCCCACATTACTGGTCAGGCAGCCGCCATTTCAGGGGGACACATGCCATTCATTTTAAATGTGTCACAACATATCTAGGCCTTGCATACACACTAAGACAGGCACATAGCGGATTGACAAATGTGTGCAATAAAGTTGTGTTTTCATACCTCAGTGTTGGCTGACCCTCTGATCGCTGTTCTCATCCCTAGAGCACGTCCGCTGGGGCAGGTGAGGAGATGGCGGTATCCTCCGCTGGTGGACCTGTCGGCAATGGAAGAGCCACATGTAATAGTCACCTACAGACTTGATCGTGCCACAATCCAGGAACTGTGTGCCCAGTTGGAGCCAGACCTGATGTCAGCTATCCGCCATTCCACAGGAATCCCCCATCTAGTGCAGGTCCTGTCAGTACTCCATTTCCTGGCAAGTGGGTCTTTTCAAACTACAGTGGCCATAGCATCAGGGATGTCCCAGCCTATGTTCTCAAACGTGTTGTCCAGAGTGTTGTCTGCCCTGCTGAAACAAATATGCAGCTACATCATGTTTCCTCAGGTGGTAGATTTGCCTACAGTGAAAGGTGACTTCTATGCTCTGGGATATATCCCCAACATCATAGGTGCCATTGATGGGACACATGTGGCCTTGGTCCCCCCGCAGGAGTGAACAGGTGTACAGAAACCAGAAGAGTTACCATTCAATGAATGTGCAGATGGTGTGTTTGGCCGACCAGTACATCTCCCATGTGAACGCCAAGTTTCCTGGCTCAATGCATGACACTTACATTCTAAGGAATAGCAGCATTCCTTATGTGATGGGGCAACTCCAGAGGCACCGTGTGTGGCTAATAGGTGAGGACATGGACCCTATACAGTGTGAATAGTTGTCTGGGTCTGGGGTTGTCCCTAAGGGTTAGTGTGTGTCTAACAGTTGTCCCTTGACATTTGCAGGTGACTTTGGGTACCCCAAACTGTCATGGCTACTGACCCCAGTGAGGAATCCCAGGACAAGGGCAGAGGAACGCTACAGTGAGGCACATGGGCGAACTAGGAGGGTTATAGAGAGGACCTTCGGCCTCCTGAAGGCCAGGTTCAGGTGCCTCCATATGACAGGTGGTTCCCTATACTACTCACCAGAGAAGGTGTGCCAGATCAACGTGGCCTGCTGTATGCTGCACAACTTGGCTTTGCGACAACAGGTGCCTTTTCTGCAGGAGGATGGTCCAGATGGAGGTTTGTGGCAGCTGTAGAGCCTGTGGACCGTGAAGAAGAGGAGGCAGAAGAAGAGGACATAGACAACAGAAACACTGTGATCCATCAATACTTCCAGTGAGACACAGGTAAGAAGATATCACTGCCTCCTACAGCTGATATTTTTTTTCGACCTATCATCTGTCTGTCACTTTCACCCAGTGTATGGACCCTGATTTGTCACTTTCCTTTTTGATTTCACAGATGTGGGTCCCACTGTGTGACCTCTGCTATGTAACCTCATGGACTAGAGCTGTGTGACATAGGTATGTTGACAATACAATGGACATTGCTATTTTCCTTAGTTATAGCTAATACACATTTGTGAAAGCACAGGCTGACTCCAGATTGTTTTGTGATTCAAGGGTGTTTATTTAAGTGCAAATTAGTGGAGGGGGTTGTAAAATGATCATGGGTGATGGTGGAGTTATGTCCATGGCAGAGTCCAGTCTATTTGTCTCACAGGTGCATTGTCCAAAGGGGCATAGGAAGTGGAGTTAGGGCAGATTAAGGATGGACAGGGTGGCAAAGTGGGACAGAAGGATGACAATCAGGGTGATCTCATTTCTTGGTGGGGGTCCTGGCAATATTCTCTGTCTTTGTCCTGGATCTCAGGGACCGTTTGTGGGGTGGTTCTCCATCTGCAGGGGGTGGGGTGCTGGTGTTGTGGTCCTGTGGCGGTGCCTCCTGTCCACTAGCGCCGGCGGAGGTGGAGGGCAGTTCATCGTCCAGGCTAGTGTCAGGGGCCCCTTGTTGTGCCACAGTGTCCCTCCTAGTGTTCACGAGGTCCTTTAGCACCCCTACAATGGTGCCCAGGGTGGTATTGATGGACTTGAGTTCCTCCCTGAACCCCAAATACTGTTCCTCCCGCAGCCGCTGGGTCTCCTAAAACTTGGCCAGTACCGTTGCCATCGTCTCCTGGGAATTATGGTACGCTCCCATGATGTTGGAGAGGGCCTTGTGGAGAGTGGGTTCCCTGGGCCTGTCCTCCCCCTGTCGCACAGCAGCCCTCCCAGTCCCCCTGTTTTCCTGGGCCTCTGTCCCCTGATCCGTGTGCCCACTACCACTGCCCCGAGGTCCCTGCTGTTCTTGTGGTGGTGGGTTAGCCTGGGTTCCCTTTAGTGGTGGACACACTGCTGCTTGACGTGTCCTGGGGACAGAGGTATGGGCCCGCTGGGTGGGTGCTGTGCTGGTGTTACCTGAGGGGGGAGGCTCTGTGGTGGCCTGTGCCAGTGTGAGGGGAACTGACTGTCCCGAGGTCCCAGATGGGCCGGGCTGATCATCTATATCCAGTTGGACAGAGCTGCTGTCATCACTGTGGGCCTCTTCAGTGGGGGGAGTGGACATGTCTGGAACTTCCTGTCCGGTGACGTTGGGTAGGGATCCTGCAGGGGTGTAAATGCATAGTTTTAGTATCTGTGTGTGCCATGGTGTGCAATGGGTGGGTGACCCTGTACCCCAATGCTTCCATTCATGTGTAGGACCTTGTGTGATAATTGTTTAGGGGTCTTTGTGGGTATGTGTAGTGGACATGCATTGGTGATGGGTGTCGATGCCTTGTTGCATGCAGGGCTTGGTGTTGGGATGTATGGTTTGTGATAGTGGGACATATGTGAGGAGTTGGAGTGATGAGGGTGAGGGCGAGGGTGGGGGTATGTGATAGCATGCAGGTAGGGTGGGGGATGAAGTAGTTAAAGATTTGACTTACCAGAGTCCAATCCTCCAGCTACTCCTGCGAGGCCCTCAGGATGCAGTATAGCCAAGACCTGCTCCTCCCATGTTGTTGGTTGTGGGGGAGGAGGTAGGGGTCCGCCGCCAGTCCTCTGAACCGCAATGTGGTGTCTTGAGACCACGGAACGCACCTTCCCCCGTTGGTCGTTCCACCTCTTCCTGATGTCATCCCGTGTTCTTGGGTGCTGTCCCACTGCGTTGACCCTGTCCACGATTCTGCACCATAGCTCCATCTTCCTAGCTATGGTGGTGTGCTGCACCTTTGATCCGAATAGCTGTGGCTCTACCCGGATGATTTCCTCCACCATGACCCTGAACTCCTCCTCAGAAAACCTGGGGTGTCTTTGCGGTGCCATGGGGTGGTGTGGGTGATGTGTGAGGTGGTATGTTTTGTGATGTGTGGGGTGATGTTTAGGGGTGTGTAGTGTTTTGTGTGTGGATGTGTATATGTGATGGTGTTGTGTGCCTCGTGTATGCTGGCCTTCTTCGGATTTTTGGGTAGTAAGGGTTTGTGGGTAATGTGGGTGGGTGTTTCATATTGGATTGGGTATGTCTATGTGTATCGGATGTGTGTATTACGAATTGTCCAATGTGGTAGTGTTTTGTAAGAGTGTATATTTTGAGCGCGGCGGTGTGTACCGCCAATGGTTTACCGCGGTTGAAAGACCGCTGCGTGGATTCGTGGCTCATGATAGTGTGGGCGTATTCCTGTTGGCGTGACGGTGGAGGTTTGTTATCGCCAGTTTATCACTGACCTTTGGTGTGGCGGACTTGTGTGGGTGTCTAGATTTTGGCGGTTTCTGAGCAGTGGGTCGTAATAGCTGTAGTGGAATTCCGTGGCGGTGTGTTGGCGGTCTTCTGCATGGCGGTAAGCGGCTTTTACCGCCAATGTTGTAATGAGAGCATGTGTCTATTTCCCTGTACAGTCAGTTGTACTAAAATTCGAAAATGTTTAACATAGTGATTTGTGCAAGAACACACTGAAGGGATTGTCAATATGCCCAAAAGGTCCACTTTATTTTTACTTGAGCACTTTAGTTTTCCTGTGAATTTTCCAAAGCAATTGCTATCTTTTTCTTTGTCACAAATGTTGAATCAATTTTACCTTTGGGTTTCTTTTGACATTCCTTTACGAAATGTCCCTTCTTTCCACAATACAGACACTGTCCATTTCTTCGTCGTATGTCTTTCTCCTCTATGGTCAATGATGGGCGAACAGTTCCGATATACATCGGTTCTATAATAGGATCTGAGGACAACTGAAGGTGTCTAAGCCTTTCCATTCGCCAGTTGGGTTTTTCCCATTTTTTCCTTACTCCTTTTCTCTCTGAGAGTCTATGATCTATCCACAGGGTTAGATTAATTACATCAGTACAAGTTTCCGGTTGCGGTTCAACTTGGGCCAGTGCGTCTTTCAGTTCGTCTTTTAGCCCTTTATAAAATACTGCTGACCTTTTTTCCTCTGGCCAAGCGGTTTCCACTATTAACCGGTTGAAGTGTGACAAATACGTTATCAAGTCTTTGTTTCCTTGATGTAGTTCTAGTAACTCTTTGTCTGCAGACATAGTTATTGCGCGCCTGTCAAATACCTTTACAAATTCTTCAACAAAACGAGGCCAGTTATACAAAAGGGGACTGTCTAATCGGACTAATGGCACTGCCCAAGTAGCTGCATCACCATTCAGATATGATATAAGGAATGCAATTCTAGATTGTGCGTCCGGAAAGGCACAGGGACGACACGTAAAATGTAATTCCACCTGTGTGAGAAGAACCTGAACCTTATTGGGGTCCCCAGAAAATCTTTCTGGTGCAGCTAGAGGAATCTGTGTCGGCACGTTCACAGCTATGTTAGTAGGTGTGGAAAGCGTAGGACGAGACTCAGATTCATAACCATCCACCTTACTCTGTAACTGGGTTACTTTGTTAACTAAATCGGCTGTAACATTTTTTGAGTCTGTCAAATCCCTTTGCATTTGAGTGACTACTTGCATAAGGGTGTCTAAGGTGCCCATTTTGCGCAGCTCACTTACTGACCAAGAGGAAAGTATAAACTCGTGGGCTCACTATTCTGTCACAGTGCCCTTTCCTCTGGATCTGCACGCTGCTGAACAAAAGGCCCACCTCCCGGCGTCACCAACTCAGAAAGCTATTATAGCACAGAGTTATGATAAAGCCAGACAGGGGGGGAAGGGAATTAGGGTATGGAACTGCAGGGAGAGAGATCTGAAAAGAAACGGTTTGAACAAATTTGCATACATTCATTCATAACAGTATAATTCACCAATAGACTCTTGAATAAAGGCGTCTCCGTGATATCATATTGAGCCCCTTTGTGAACTGGGCGTAGCCCCTTCTTTGAATCATGGAACAAGAACAAACTGCAACCTCTAAACCTAGAGATGGCAAGAGCTTTGGACTATGGTCATACTCTAAATATCAATCATGTAACAATTATGCATTCATAAGATAAACGTTTGATCTAAGCCTAGAAATTCTCAAAGACTTAAATATGTATCTCACATATTATGTTTCCCAAAAAACAATGAAAACTATAAGTTCGATGGCATCTGTCGCTGTAGATACGCATGTTCTGCAATAGCTCGCCATCTGGTGTTGGGCCGGAGTGTTACAAGTTGTTTTTCTTCGAAGAAGTCTTTCGAGTCACGGGACCGAGTGACTCCTCCTTTTGTCTCCATTGCGCATGGGCGTCGACTCCATCTTCGATTGTTTTTTTTCCGCCATCGGGTTCGGACGTGTTCCTGTCGCTCCGAGTTTCGGAACGGAAAATTAGCTAATTTCGGAAGATTTTCGTCGGTATTGTTGCGTTCGGGATCGGCGTACTTAGATTCCACACCGCATCGAAGATCGAAGAGCTCCGGTGCCCTTCGGGGTAGTTTTTCGATCCTCCGTCGGGGCCTGGTCGGCCCGACCGCGTGCTGAAGAACGCCGATGGAACGGACCCCGTTTCGTTTCTGCCCCAAATGCCACAATAAATACCCCTACACAGACCAACACTTGGTCTGCAACCTGTGCCTGTCACCTGAGCACAGCGAAGACACCTGCGAGGCCTGTCGTGCGTTCCGGTCCCGAAAAACACTCCGAGACCGTCGAGCCAGAAGACTTCAAATGGCGTCCGCACCGACAGCCCAACGGGAGTTCGAGGAACAGGAAGAAGAAGGTACCTTCTCGTTCCAAGACTCAGACTCCGAAGGATTCGACGACACACAAACCGTGAGTAAGACGTCGAAAACCACACAAAGAAACATTTACAAGGCCCAGGGGACGCCACTGCCACCAGGCCATGGCTCCACCCATAAATTCGGTGACCGACCGTCGGCACCGAAAAAGGCCAAAACAGTGCCGAGATCGTCCGACTCCGGTCGAGACACCGGCACGCAGCCTTCTCGGGACCGAGAAAGTGCTGGAGACAAGCCTCGACACCGAGATGCCGGTGTGGACACGGCTCGACGCCGAGACAGCGGCACCGAAACAGATCGACGCCGAGAGGTTTCGGCCCCGAAAAGGAAAAAAGTCACCTCGGAGCCGAAAAAACACGCAGACAAAGTTTCGACGCCGAAACAAACTGCAAGCGACCCAGCTTCAGGCTCTTATACAGAAGAGCACTCGCTAACCTCCCAAATGCAAAAGCATAGGTTTGAGGAAGAGCTACAAGCAACTGATGTGGACCATACGCAAAAGCGTATCTTCATTCAGCAGGGGACAGGAAAAATAAGCACCCTTCCCCCCATTAGGAGAAAGAGAAGGTTGGAGTTCCAGACGGAACAAGCACCACAACCAAAAGTGGTTAAAAGAATTACACCACCACCCTCTCCTCCGCCCGTGATTAACGTTTCACCAGCACAAACTCCATCTCACTCCCCAGCTCACACCACCATGAGCCAGGGTGACCAAGATCAGGACGCATGGGACCTATACGACGCCCCAGTGTCAGATAACAGCCCGGAGGCCTACCCTACAAAGCCATCTCCACCAGAAGACAGCACCGCGTACTCTCAGGTGGTGGCTAGAGCAGCACAATTTCATAACGTAAGCCTCCAAACAGAACAGGTCGAGGATGATTTCTTGTTCAACACACTCTCCTCCACCCACAGCTCCTACCAAAGCCTGCCTATGCTCCCTGGTATGCTCCGGCACGCAAAAGACATATTTAAGGAGCCGGTCAAAAGTAGGGCAATCACACCAAGGGTGGAAAAGAAGTATAAGCCGCCTCCTACGGACCCGGTTTTCATCACTACACAGCTGCCACCAGACTCTGTTGTTGTAGGAGCAGCTAGGAAAAGGGCCAACTCTCACACATCTGGAGATGCACCACCCCCAGATAAAGAAAGCCGCAAGTTTGATGCAGCTGGTAAAAGAGTCGCAGCACAAGCTGCAAACCAGTGGCGCATCGCGAACTCCCAGGCACTACTTGCGCGCTATGACAGAGCCCACTGGGACGAGATGCAACATCTCATTCAACATCTGCCCAAGGACTTCCAAAATAGGGCGAAACAAGTGGTTGAGGAGGGACAGACCATCTCCAACAACCAGATACGTTCCTCCATGGACGCTGCAGATACAGCTGCACGGACAATTAATACATCTGTAACTATCAGACGGCATGCATGGCTCCGAACGTCTGGATTTAAACCAGAGATTCAACAAGCAGTTCTCAATATGCCTTTTAATGAAAAAGAACTGTTCGGTCCAGAAGTGGACACAGCGATTGAGAAACTCAAAAAAGATACGGACACTGCCAAAGCCATGGGCGCACTCTACTCCCCGCAGAGCAGAGGGAATTACAGCACATTCCGTAAAACGCCCTTTCGAGGGGGGTTTCGGGGTCAAAGCACACAAGCCAGCACCTCACAAGCAACACCGTCCACTTACCAGGGACAGTATAGAGGAGGTTTTCGGGGACAATATAGAGGAGGGCAATTCCCTAGAAATAGAGGAAGATTTCAAAGCCCCAAAACCCCTACTACTAAACAATGACTCACATGTCACTCACCCCCTCCACACAACACCAGTGGGGGGAAGAATAGGTCATTATTACAAAGCATGGGAGGAAATCACTACAGACACTTGGGTTCTAGCAATTATCCAACATGGTTATTGCATAGAATTTCTACAATTCCCTCCAAACATACCACCAAAAGCACAAAATTTAACAACACACCATTCCAATCTCCTGGAGATAGAAGTGCAGGCACTATTGCAAAAGAATGCAATCGAATTAGTGCCAAACACACAAATAAACACAGGAGTTTACTCACTGTACTTTCTGATACCAAAGAAGGACGAAACGCTCAGACCAATCCTAGACCTCAGAGTAGTGAACACTTTCATCAAATCAGACCACTTCCACATGGTCACACTACAAGAAGTATTGCCATTGCTAAAACTACACAACTACATGGCAACTTTAGACCTCAAGGATGCTTATTTCCATATACCAATACACCCATCGCACAGGAAATACCTAAGGTTTGTATTCAAAGGAATACATTACCAATTCAAGGTACTGCCTTTCGGATTAACAACCGCACCAAGAGTCTTTACCAAATGTCTAGCGGTAGTCGCTGCACACATAAGAAGGCAGCAAATACATGTGTTCCCATATTTGGACGACTGGCTAATCAAGGCCCATTCGTTCATACAGTGCTCAAATCACACAAATCAGATCATACAAACCCTCTTCAAACTCGGGTTCACCGTCAATTTCACAAAATCCAAAATTCTGCCACGCAAGGTACAACAATACCTGGGAGCCATAATAGACACATCAAAGGGAGTAGCCACTCCAAGTCCACAAAGAATTCAAAATTTCAACACCATCATACAACGCATGTATCCAACACAAAAGATACAGGCAAAGATGGTATTACAACTCCTAGGCATGATGTCATCATGCATAGCCATTGTCCCAAACGCAAGACTGCACATGAGGCCCTTACAACAATGCCTAGCATCACAGTGGTCTCAAGCACAGGGTCACCTTCTAGATCTGGTGTTAATAGACCGCCAAACTTACCTCTCGCTTCTGTGGTGGAACAACATAAATTTAAACAAAGGGCGGCCTTTCCAAGACCCAGTGCCACAATACGTAATAACAACAGATGCTTCCATGACAGGGTGGGGAGCACACCTCGGTCAACACAGCATACAAGGACAATGGTACGTACATCAAACAAAACTGCATATCAATCACCTAGAACTTCTAGCAGTTTTTCAAGCACTAAAAGCTTTCCAACCAATAATAGTTCACAAATACATTCTCGTCAAAACAGACAACATGACAACAATGTATTATCTAAACAAGCAGGGAGGGACGCACTCCACGCAGTTAAGCCTGCTAGCACAAAAAATTTGGCATTGGGCAATTCACAACCAAATTCGCCTAATTGCACAGTTTATACCAGGGATACAAAATCAACTCGCAGACAATCTCTCTCGAGATCACCAACAGGTCCACGAATGGGAAATTCACCCCCAAATTCTGAACACTTATTTCAAACTCTGGGGAACACCTCAGATAGACTTGTTTGCAACAAGGGAGAACGCAAAATGCCAAAACTTCGCATCCAGGTACCCACACAAACAATCCCAAGGCAATGCCCTATGGATGAACTGGTCAGGGATATTTGCTTACGCTTTTCCTCCTCTCCCTCTCCTTCCTTACCTGGTAAACAAACTCAGTCAAAGCAAACTCAAACTCATATTGATAGCACCAACTTGGGCAAGGCAACCCTGGTACACAACGCTGCTAGACCTATCAGTGGTACCCTGCATCAAATTGCCCAACAGGCCAGATCTGTTGACACAGCACAACCAAAAGATCAGACACCCAGATCCAGCATCGCTGAATCTAGCAATCTGGCTCCTGAAATCCTAGAATTCGGGCACTTACAACTTACCCAAGAATGTATGGAAGTCATAAAACAAGCAAGAAGGCCATCCACCAGGCACTGCTATGCAAGTAAATGGAAGAGGTTTGTTTGCTACTGCCATATTAATCAAATACAACCATTACACACAACTCCAGAACATGTAGTGGGTTACTTGCTTCACTTACAAAAATCTAACCTAGCTTTCTCTTCCATTAAGATTCACCTTGCAGCAATATCTGCATACCTGCAGACTACCTATTCAACTTCCCTATATAAAATACCAGTCATTAAAGCATTCATGGAGGGCCTTAGGAGAATTATACCACCAAGAACACCACCTGTTCCTTCATGGAACCTAAATGTTGTCCTAACTAGACTTATGGGTCCACCTTTTGAACCCATGCACTCCTGCGACATACAGTTCCTAACCTGGAAGGTGGCATTTCTCATCGCCATTACTTCCCTGAGAAGAGTAAGCGAGATTCAGGCGTTTACTATACAGGAACCTTTTATACAACTACACAAAAATAAAGTCGTCCTAAGGACCAATCCTAAATTTTTGCCAAAGGTTATTTCACCGTTCCATCTAAATCAAACAGTGGAACTTCCAGTGTTCTTTCCACAGCCAGATACCGTAGCTGAAAGGGCACTACATACATTAGATGTCAAAAGAGCATTGATGTATTACATTGACAGAACAAAAAACATCAGAAAGACTAAACAACTCTTTATTGCATTTCAAAAACCTCACGCAGGAAACCCAATTTCAAAACAAGGTATAGCCAGATGGATAGTTAAATGCATCCAAATCTGCTACCTTAAAGCTAAACGACAGCTGCCCATTACACCAAGGGCACACTCAACCAGAAAGAAAGGTGCTACCATGGCCTTTCTAGGAAACATCCCAATGCAAGAAATATGTAAGGCAGCCACATGGTCTACGCCTCACACATTCACCAAGCATTACTGTGTAGACGTGTTATCCGCACAACAAGCCACAGTAGGTCAAGCCGTATTAAGGACATTATTTCAAACTACTTCCACTCCTACAGGCTGATCCACCGCTTTTGGGGAAATAACTGCTTACTAGTCTATGCAGAACATGCGTATCTACAGCGACAGATGCCATCGAACTGAAAATGTCACTTACCCAGTGTACATCTGTTCGTGGCATCAGTCGCAGTAGATTCGCATGTGCCCACCCGCCTCCCCGGGAGCCTGTAGCAGTTTGGAAGTTACCTTCAATTATTTATATATGTATCATCTCAACCTTAAATAGGTGCATACTTAGTCACTCCATTGCATGGGCACTATTACTACAATTCAACTCCTACCTCACCCTCTGCGGGGAAAAACAATCGAAGATGGAGTCGACGCCCATGCGCAATGGAGACAAAAGGAGGAGTCACTCGGTCCCGTGACTCGAAAGACTTCTTCGAAGAAAAACAACTTGTAACACTCCGGCCCAACACCAGATGGCGAGCTATTGCAGAACATGCGAATCTACTGCGACTGATGCCACGAACAGATGTACACTGGGTAAGTGACATTTTCATTTCCTTATCTCTGAAACGTTTTCACATTTACTACCTAGGCCTGAAAGTTTACTCATGAACTTGAAGCATTTTGTTCATTGGGCAGAAGCGCCTTGCTTGTTGTTCATGAAGCGCTTTGATCATCATACATGAATGTGTGTTCATTATGCCAGAGAGCGCTTTTACTTGCTTTGTCTGAAGCGCTACGCTCGTTATGCCAAGCGGCGCTTTACTCATGTGGCCTGAAGTGTTTTGATACTCATACCCAGATCACTTTACTCATGTAGCCTGAAACACTTTGATTGTCATACCAAGGGCGCTTTACTCTTGTGCCTTGAAGCGCTTTGCTCGTTGTGCTAAGGGGGCGTTTTTACTCATGTGGACTAAAGCGTTTTGATCCTTGTGCCAAGACCGCTTTACTCATGTGGCCTGATACGCCTTGATTGTCGTGCCAAGGGCGCTTTACTCATGTTGACTGAAAAGCTTTGATTGTCATGCCAAGGGTGCTTTACTCATGTGGACTGAAATGCTTTGATTGTCGTGCCAAGGACGCTTTACACGTGTGGCCTGAAGCGCTTTGCTCATTGTGCTAAGGGGCGCTTTACTCCTGTGATTGGAAGCGATTTGATCGTCGAGCCAAGGCCGCATTACTCTTACAACTGGAAACGCTTTGCTCGTTGTGCTAAGGGGCGCTGTACTTTTGGAAGTAACCTCTTCCTTCAAGATTGAGCTCATCAAAACTTTACCACTAGGAGTACGACCTACTCGTATCTGAATTCACCATGGAAACAAGGATACTCCGACTTGCTGTCAATCTGACATGCAGGAAATCTGCTCTTCTTCAGCGGAACCCACATGCGCTCTGACTGCATCGAAGTCTTCAAAATAGTGAGCAATTTGCTTGGGTGTGGCTGGGCTTTATAGGCCTGCCATACTCCAAGATGGCCGCTGCCTCTAAAAACCTGGGAATTGTAGTCCCTTCATAAAATAGCACTGATAAGTGCACCTTGTCCACCAATGTCCTGACCCTGCAGCTACATAAGCTTTACCAGAGGGTGTCGCGTTGGCTCTCATTATCCTAAATGAGACTACTGGATTTCTGGGTATCAGGGTCGTTCTTGGTGTGAGGGACTAAGGTGGTCATTACAACCCTGGCGGACGGTGTTAAAGGTGCGGAAATACCGCAAACAGGCCAGCGGACCAAAAAAGGGAATTACGACCCTGGCGGAAACCGCCAACAAAGACAGCCATTTTAACACACCGCCCGCCACGGCGGTACAGACAAACAGCCTGGCGGTCACCGCCAACAGACAGGTGGGAGACAATGTACCGCCCACACTATCACAACACACCAATCCGCCACCTTTTCCGGGGCGGATTCTCCGTGGATAAAAACACGGCGGAAACAGCTTTTGCTATGGGAAAACGCTCACCTGAACACACTCCACGAGGAACGACAACTCCATGGACCTGGAACTCCAAATCCTACCTGCCCTTGTCTTTCTGCTCCTCTACAACCAACAGCGACGTAGGCGCAGAAGATACCGGTGAGTACTGCATCTACGACACGGGGGAGGGGGCAGGCAAAAGTTAGGGGGACACCCACCAAACACCCCCACCCTCGCATATTACAACATACACACCAATGCATTCACAAAAATCACAGTAACAACCCACAATCCCCCCGGAAGAATGCAAAGACAAAGCGAATTGCGGTCAAACATTGTAATGTGCCAATATACATGTCATACAAAAATATACTGATATATATCTCGAAATCTGTCATAATTATATATACAATACAAGAAGTAGTGCAGATATGTACACAACAATGTCCGTGCACTAACAGTCCAAAAATGCATGGGCGAGGCCCACAATAGATACCTGCCCAAAATCGGAGAGAACACTGCCGGGGCATCAGATAGAAACACTACAGGCACCTCAGGGGGAAGGGAAGGGGGGGCACCTCAGCCGGATGACTGCAAAGCCAGATCCACAACGGGGCTCCATGCCCATTGATGTATCCTGGGGAGTGCAAAGCCACAGTCTCACAAGTCTTTACAGTGGGTGGTTTGCCCACTGTGCCATCCTGGGGAGTTCAAAAGCCACAGTCACCTCAAGTCTCTACAGTGGGTGGGTTGCCCACTGTGCCATCCTGGGGAGTGCAAAGCCACAGTCTCTCAAGTAGATGCAGGTCTCCACTGGTTCTGGAGGGGGACTGGTGCCCAGACTGGATGAGTCCCCCCGTGAAAGTTCATGTCCTGTCACTGTCCCACCTGCACATGGGAGAAGGATGCCTGATGTGGAGGCCTATTCATACCCACACGGTGTTTGCCTTGTTCAGTGGTCTTCACCATGGCGGTCTTTGCCCTGTTCAGCGGTGCTTTGCCATGGCGGTCTTTGCCCTGTTCAGCTGTGCTTTGACATGGCGGTCTTTGCCCTGTTCAGCGGTGCTTTGCCATGGCAGTCTTTGCCCTGTTCAGCGGTCTTCACCATGGCAGTCTTTGCCCTGTTCAGCGGTGCTTTGCCATGGCAGTCTTTGCCCTGTTCAGCGGTGCTTTGACATGGCAGTCTTTGCCTTGTTCAGCGGTCTTCACCATGGCGGTCTTTGCCCTGTTCAGCGGTGCTTTGCCATGGCAGTCTTTGCCCTGTTCAGCGGTCTTCACCATGGCGGTCTTTGCCCTGTTCAGCGGTGCTTTGCCATGGCGGTCTTTGCCCTGTTCAGCGGTGCTTTGACATGGCGGTCATTGCCCTGTTCAGCGTTGCTTTGCCATGGCGGTCTATGGACTGTTCAGCGGTGCTCTGACATGGCGGTTCGGATACTGACATTGGTGTGTGGCATGACCATCTCCATAATGGACATTGGTGTGTGGCATGACGAACTCCAACCTGGACATTGGTGTGTGGCATGACGATCTCCACACTGGACATTGGTGTGTGGCATGACGAACTCCAACCTGGACATTGGTGTGTGGCATGACGATCTCCACACTGGACATTGGTGTGTGGCATGACGAACTCCAACCTGGACATTGGTGTGTGGCATGATGATCTCCACACTGGACATTCGTGTGTGGCATGACGATCTCCACACTGGACATTGGTGTGTGGCATGACGTTCCATCATTGGCCAGCGGGGCTATGGGATCCTGGTCCCTCCTGGGCTGTGACTCCGGCGGTGGTCTCCTGACCAGTAACGATACTTGTGCCCTCCTGGGCTGTGACTCCGGCGGTGGTCTCCTGACCAGTAAAGATACTTGTGCCCTCCTGGGCTGTGACTCCGGCGGTGGTCTCCTCACCAGTAACGATACTTGTGCCCTCCTGGGCTGTGACTCCGGCGGTGGTCTCCTGACCAGTAGCGATACTTGGGCCCTCCTGGGCTGTGACTCCGGCAGTGGTCTCCTGACCAGTAGCGATACTTGGGCCCTCCTGGGCTGTGACTCCGGCGGTGGTCTCCTGACCAGTAACGATACTTGGGCCCTCCTGGGCTGTGACTCCGGCGGTGGTCTCCTGACCAGTAACAATACTTGGGCCCTCCTGGGCTGTGACTCCGGCGGTGGTCTCCTGACCAGTAACGATACTTGGGCCCACTTGTGCCCTCCTGGGCTGTGACTCCGGCGGTGGTCTCCTGACCAGTAACTATACTTGTGCCCTCCTGGGCTGTGACTCCGGCGGTGGTCTCCTGACCAGTAATGACGGTGCTGGCGTTTGTGTCTGGACCGCCGAAAATTATGGCGCACTTCTCCGCCGTGACACTCACAACAGGTTGGGGAGACTTCCTCTGGACCTTCCCCACCTTCTTGGGAGTTACAGCTGACTCACCAATCGCCTTGGATCCCATTTCAGTTGTTGTCCCACCAGGAGTCTTGACACGGTCCCATCGTCCACTCTCCAATTTCAGAGCCTTTACAGGGGGTGGGATGACAGTGCCTTGGCTCCGGGTCCCACTGCCTGCCCTGGTGGACGGTGCACTCCAAAAACCTGGAACACGCACCACTGGTACTGGAGGCTTTTTGGCTGAGGCGCTACGACGGGACTGATGAATTGGAGGGGGGTGGGGGCAAAAAGGTCAATTTGACATAGGGACAGTTTCTGACGGACACTGGGATGGGTAGCTGGAGGGGGTCTGGGAGTGGAGGAAGAGGAGGTGGTTGTAGGAGGTATCACTTTAGGTGTTTTGGGTGCAGGTGCAGGTACCGGAGGCTGTTGTGAGGTGGATGGATGTTGGGTGAGTGATTGCCGGCGTTTGTGTACTTTGGGAGGGGGCATCACAGACACACTGGGAGAGGACACAGGGGACGTGTAAATGGCAGTGGAGGTGGTGAGTGCAGGTGAGCGGCTTGTGGTGCTGGGTGTCCTCGTGCGAGTCCTAGTGCCTGTAGATGTGGTGTATGCAGGTGTGGGTGTAGACGACACTGGGAGGGAGGAGGGGGAAGAGGAGGAGGGGGACACAGTGGAGACAGTGGATGTTGCTGTGTCTGTATGGGTGTGATGCTTGTGTGAGTGCCTGTGGTGTGTGTGGTGCCTATGTTTGCTTGAGCTACTTTTGGGTGTTGACTTGTGTGCATGCTGGTCTGTAGGTGTGCTTGGGATGGGCTGGGGTACAGGGGATTGGGTCTGGGTGGAGGAAGTTGGAGGGGGGAGGCTGGACACAGGGACAATGGCTGCCATCAGTGCTGAGGCCAGAGATTGCAGGGTTCACTGAAGGACAGCCTGACCAGAATGAATGCCTTCCAGGAATGCATTACTGTGTTTCAACTCTCGTTCTGCACCCTGGATGGCATTCACAATGGTAGACTGCCCAACAGTGAGTGACCTGAGGAGGTCAATGGCCTCCTCACTGAGGGCAGCAGGGGTGACTGGGGCAGGGCCTGAGGTGCCTGGGGCGAAGGTGATGCCCACCCTCCTGGGTGAGCGGGCACGGGCGAACGCTGAGGGGCTGCTGGGAGGGCGGCGCTGCTAGGGGAGGTGGCGGCTGTACCTGTAGAAGTGGGGCACACAGATGGTGCCGCCACCACAGGGGAGCTCACATCGGCGGACGAGTCAGTGTCGCTGGTTGTTGATCCTGTGGCCGACGTGAAGCTCCCCTCGCCCTCCGTCCCACTGGTGCATTCAGAGTCTGTGGTGTGGCCCTCCATGGCCATGTGGGATGCAGCTCCCTCGTGCTCCGGTGCCACTGTACCTCCGCCTGATGATGCTGATGTACAAAAGGACAGGGAGAGCAGGAAAAGGGGGGGAGACAGAAGAAAGAGAGTTTTAGTGCATGGCATACTGCTACCGTTGGCGGACAAGGCAGACGCAGCAGCCCACATGGCCTACATTACGGAGGGGCCTTGCCTACCTAACTCGCCCTGGCCTAGGGACACCCACAGCCCACCTCCCCCACCCAGACACCTCCACTGCACGCAAAGTCCACAGAATGAGGTTGTACTCACCCCCTTGTGTCTGCTGTGATGTCCTTAAGCGCCCATCCAACTCCGGGTAGGCCACCGCCAGGATCCGGAACATCAGGGGGGTCATGGTGCGATGGGCACCCCTCCCACGTTGGGAGGACATCCTCAGCTGAGCCTCCACCGTCTTCTTGCTGCAGCGGCGAATGTCCTCCCATCTCTTCCGGCAGTGGGTGCCCCGTCTCTGGTGGGCCCCCAGGGTCCGGACTTCCTTGGCGAGGGCACGCCAAATGTCCCTCTTCTGGTGGGCGCTGACCTACATGACATGAACAAGGAAAGAGGAACAGTCATTACCTACTGCACCGTCAATGTGAGTGGCCCCCTCCCAACTCTGCCCATGTGGCCCATTCATCCCCATGCATTTCTGTTCTTAGAACTTTGCCCCCTTCCCTCTCCCACGCAGCCCTGTCCACCCAGGCCTAGCCCATCCAACGTGCTCCCTGTGTACTGACCTGTTGGTCTCGAGGACCGTAGAGTAGCATGTACTGGGGGAGGACCCCATCCACAAGTTTCTCCAACTCCTGTGCAGTGAAGGCAGGGGCCCTTTCCCCAGACGCAGCAGCCATCGTCGCTTCCAGACCGAGGTCACAGCAGCACTGGCAGTGTAGGTCCTCTCCTGTCGAAGGTCAGGTATCTAGTGATTGAACAGATAGAAAATGGCGGTGACGTCCGCGACGGGGTGCATCATCACCGCCGGCGCAACTGTTCATTGGCTCCTGGGACCCATAGAGTCCAATGTTAACCAATGCAGCATTGCTCCGCGGTCTACGACCGCCTACCGTGACGGTGTCCAACGCCAGCGCAGTTACCCCACAATTCCATTGTCCCAGTTTAGAGGTCAGGCAGCCGCCATTTCAGGGGCCCACATGGCTTCATTTACTACTGCGTCACACATACCGAGGCCTACACTCAAAAGATATCCCAGAAGGGTTAATTGTCTGTTGTAGTCTTGTGTATGACTGTGGGTACATACCTGGAGGAATGGTGACTGTTTCTTCGCTGTTGTCCTTCTTAGGCACCGTCATTTGGGACATATGGGAAGATGGCGGAATCCGCCGGTGTACCGACCGCTGGTGGACCTGTTGACAATGGAAGAGAGACATTTGATCGTGACCTACTGGTTTGACCGTGCCACAATCCAGGAACTATGTACCCAGTTGGAGCCAGACCTGATGTCACCAATCCGCCATCCGACTGGAATCCCCCCTGACGTTCAGGTGCTGTCAGTGCTCCATTTCCTTGCAAGTGGGTCATTTCAGACTACTGTGGCCATGGCATCAGGGATGTCACAGCCTATGTTTTCCAACATTTTGTCCAGAGTGTTGTCTGCCCTGCTGAAACAAGTAAGGAGATACATCATTTTCCCTCAGGTGGAGGATTTGCCTACAGTTAAAGGAGACTTCTATGCCCTTGGACATATCCCCAACGTCATAGGTGCCATTGATGGGACCCATGTAGCTCTGGTCCCCCCCGCAGGAGTGAACAGGTGTACAGGAACAGGAAGAGTTATCATTCCATGAATGTCCAGATGGTCTGTTTGGCAGACCAGTACATTTCGCAGGTAAATGCTATGTTCCCTGGCTCTGTGCATGACGCCTACATCCTGCGGAATAGCAGCATCCCTGATATGATGGGTCAACTCCAGAGGCATCCTGTATGGCTATTGGGGGACTCTGGTTACCCCAACCTTTCCTGGCTATTGAACCCAGTGAGGAATCCCAGGACCAGGGCAGAGGAACGCTATTTTCTGCAGGAGGATGATCCAGATGACGGTGTTGTAGCAGCGGTAGAGCCTGTGGAGCCTGTGGACAGTGATGAGGATGAATCTGAGGAAGAAGAAAACGACAACAGGGAGTCAGTTATACAGCAATATTTCCAGTGAAATACAAGTGAGAACATTTTCAGGTTTCACATTACATTAACTTTCACACGTCTACCTCTATCCTGTACCTACATTTCACTCACTATTTGTTAACTGAGTTGTCCCCTTCCATTTCAGTTTCACAAATGTGGTAACCTACGTGTCAACAGCTTGCACCCTTGAAGGGCTTGTGATGTGTGACATTGGTATGTTGGCCTTCCAATGGGTAACCCTTTTTGACAGTGTAATTGACAATACAAAGTTCAAAATCATAGACTGACTCCAGTTTTATTACTGTTTCAAGGGTGTTTATTTAAGTGCATACATGTAGGAGGCTGGACTGGCTTGTAGTGAGTACCAAGGGGTACTTACACCTTGCACCAGGCCCAGGTATCCCTTATTAGTGTATAGGGGTGTCTAGCAGCTTAGGCTGATAGAAAAGGTAGCTTAGCAGAGCAGCTGAGGCTGAACTAGGAGACGAGTGAAGCTCCTACAGTACCACTAGTGTCACTTGCACAATATCATAAGAAAACACAATACACAGATATACTAAAAATAAAGGTACTTTATTTTTATGACAATATGCCAAAAGTATCTCAGTGAGTACCCGCAGTATGAGGATAGCAAATATACACAAGATATATGTACACAATACCAAAAATATGCAATATAGCAATAGAAAACAGTGCAAACAATGTATAGTTACAATAGGATGCAATGGGGGCACATAGGGATAGGGGCAACACAAACCATATACTCCAAAAGTGGAATGCGAACCACGAATGGACCCCAAACCTATGTGACCTTGTAGAGGGTCGCTGGGACTGTAAGAAAACAGTGAGGGTTAGAAAAATAGCCCACCCCAAGACCCTGAAAAGTGAGTGCAAAGTGCACTGAAGTTCCCCAAAGAGCACAGAAGTCGTGATAGGGGAATTCTGCAGGAAAGACCAATACCAGCAATGCAACAATGATGGATTTCCAGACGAGAGTACTTGTGGAACAAGGGGACCAAGTCCAAAAGTCACGATCAAGTCGGGAGTGGGCAGATGCCCAGGAAATGCCAGCTGTGGGTGCAAAGAAGCTGCCACTGGAGAGTAGAAGCTGAGGATTCTGCAAGAACGACAAGGGCTAGAAACTTCCCCTTTGGAGGATGAATGTCCCACGTCGTGAAGAGAAGTGTTTTCCTGAAGAAAGACCGCAAACAAGCCTTGCTAGCTGCAAAGCTCGCGGTTAGGGTTTTTGGATGCTTCTGTGGCCCAGGAGGGACCAGGATGTCGCCAATTGCGTGAGGGGACAGAGGGGGCGTCCAGCAAGACAAGGAGCCCTCTCAGAAGCAAGCAGCACCCGCAGAAGTGCCGGAACAGGCACTACGAAGTGGCGAGAAACGGTGCTCACCTGAAGTTGCACAAGAGAGTCCCACGCCGCCGGAGGACAACTCAGGAGGTCGTGCAATGCAGGTTAGAGTGCCGTGGACCCAGGCTTGGCTGTGCACAAAGGAAATCCTGGAAAAGTGCACAGGAGCCGGAGTAGCAAAAGACGTGGTTCCCAGCAATGCAGTCTGGCGTGGGGAGGCAAGGACTTACCTCCACCAAACTTGGACTGAAGAGTCACTGGACTGTGGGAGTCACTTGGACAGAGTTGCTGAGTTCAAGGGACCTCGCTCGTCGTGCTGAGAGGAGACCCAGAGGACCGGTAATGCAGTTCTTTGGTGCCTGCGGTTGCAGGGGGAAGATTCCGTCGACCCACAGGAGATTTCTTCTGAGCTTCTAGTGCAGAGAGGAGGCAGACTACCCCCACAGCATGCACCACCAGGAAAACAGTCGAGAAGGCGGCTTGATCAGCGTTACAGTGTCGCAGTAGTCGTCTTTGCTACTTTTTTGCAGTTTTGCAGGCTTCCAGCGCGGTCAGCAGTCGATTCCTTGGCAGAAGGTGAAGAGAGAGATGCAGAGGAACTCTGATGAGCTCTTGCATTCGTTATCAAAGGAATTCCCCAAAGCAGAGACCCTAAATAGCCAGAAAAGAGGGTTTGGCTACTTAGGAGAGAGGATAGGCAAGCAACACCTGAAGGAGCCTATCAGAAGGAGTCTCTGACGTCACCTGCTGGCCCTGGCCACTCAGAGCAGTCCAGTGTGCCAGCAGCACCTCTGTTTCCAAGATGGCAGAGGTCTGGAGCACACTGGAGGAGCTCTGGGCACCTCCCAGGGGAGGTGCAGGTCAGGGGAGTGGTCACTCCCCTTTCCTTTGTCCAGTTTCGCGCCAGAGCAGGGCTGAGGGGTACCTGAACTGGTGCAGACTGGCTTATGCAGAAATGGGCACCATCTGTGCCCATGAAAGCATTTCCAGAGGCTGGGGAGGCTACTCCTCCCCTGCCTTAACACCTTTTTCCAAAGGGAGAGGGTGTAACACCCTCTCTCTGAGGAAGTCCTTTGTTCTGCCTTCCTGGGCCAAGCCTGGCTGGACCCCAGGAGGGCAGAAACCTGTCTGAGGGGTTGGCAGCAGCAGCAGCTGCAGTGAAACCCCTGAAAAGGCAGTTTGGCAGTACCCGGGTCTGTGCTAGAGACCCGTGGGATCATGGGATTGTGCCAACAATGCCAGGATGGCATAGAGGGGGCAATTCCATGATCATAGACATGTTACATGGCCATATTCGGAGTTACCATTGTGAAGCTATACATAGGTAGTGACCTATGTATAGTGCACACGTGTAATGGTGTCCCCGCACTCACAAAGTCCAGGGAATTTGCCCTGAACCATGTGGGGGCACCTTGGCTAGTGCCAGGGTGCCCACACACTAAGTAACTTAGCACCTAACCTTTACCAGGTAAAGGTTAGGCATATAGGTGACTTATAAGTTACTTAAGTGCAGTGGTAAATGGCTGTGAAATAACGTGGACGTTATTTCACTCAGGCTGCAATGGCAGGCCTGTGTAAGAATTGTCAGAGCTCCCTATGGGTGGCAAAAGAAATGCTGCTGCCCATAGGGATCTCCTGGAACCCCAATACCCTGGGTACCTCAGTACCATATACTAGGGAATTATAAGGGTGTTCCAGTATGCCAATGTGAATTGGTAAAATTGGTCACTAGCCTGTTAGTGACAATTTGGAAAGAAATGAGAGAGCATAACCACTGAGATTCTGAATAGCAGAGCCTCAGTGAGACAGTTAGTCATAACACAGGTAACACATACAGGGCACACTTATGAGCACTGGGCCCTGGCTGGCAGGGTCCCAGTGACACATACAACTAAAACAACATATATACAGTGAATTATGGGGGTAACATGCCAGGCAAGATGGTACTTTCCTACACAACCCCCCCAAACGAAGGACAATAAGACTAGTCATTACCTGATGGGTCTTCATTGTCTAAGTGGAAATATCTGGAGAGTCCATCTGCATTGGAGTGGGTACTCCCAGGTATATGTTCCACTGTTTAGTCCATCCCCTGTAGGGATATGGACCACCTCAACAATTTAGGGTTTTCACCTTTCATTTGTTTTAGCCAAAGTAGAGGTTTGTGGTCTGTCTGAACAATGAAGTGAGTGCCAAACAGGTATGGCCTCGACTTCTTCAGTGCCCAGACCACAGCAAAGGCCTCCCTCTCTATGGCAGACCAACGCTTTTCTCTAGGGGTCAACCTCCTGCTGATAAAAGCAACAGGTTGATCCTGGCCCTCAGAATTAATTTGTGATAAGACTGCCCCTACCCCTAATTCAGATGCATCAGTTTGGACAATGAATTTTTTGGAGTAACAGGGGCTTTTCAGGACAGGTGCAGAGCACATGGCCTGCTTCAGCTCCTCAAAAGCTTTCTGACAGTTTGCTGTCCATAATACCTTCTTAGGCATTTTCTTGGATGTGAGGTCATTAAGAGGGGCTGCAATGGAGCCATAGTTCTTTATGAACCTCCTATAGTACCCAGTGAGGCCTAAACAGGCTCTCACCTGAGTCTCAGTTGTAGGGGGAACCCAATCTATAATAGTTTGGATTTTCCCCTGCAGTGGTGCAATCTGTTCCCCACCTACAAGGTGTCCCAGATAAACCACCTTCCCCTGCCCTATCTGGCACTTTGAAGCCTTGATAGTGAGGCCCGCCTTTTGCAGGGCCTCCAAAACTTTCCATAGGTGGACCAGGTGATCATCCCAGCTGGAGCTAAAGACAGCTATATTATCCAGATATACTGCTCTAAAAGCTTCCAGCCCTTGCAGGACTGTATTCACCAACCTTTGAAAAGTGGCAGGTGCATTTTTCAGTCCAAAAGGCATTACTGTGAATTGGTAATGGCCTCCAATGGTTGAAAATGCAGTTGTTGCTTTTGCATCTTCTGATAATTTGATCTGCCAATACCCTGCAGTCAAATCAAAAGTGCTTAGATACTTGGCAGATGCCAGTGTGTCTATTAGCTCATCTGCCCTGGGTATAGGGTGAGCATCAGTTTTGGTTACCTGGTTGACCTCTGTAGTCTACACAAAACCGCATTTCCTTCTTTCCATCCTTGGAATGAGGTTTTGGTACAAGTACCACAGGAGAGACCCGTGGACTTTCAGAGTGCTCAACCACTCCTAGTTCAAACATTTTCTGTACTTCTTGCTTTATGCAGTCTCTGACATGGTCAGGCTGCCTATAGATCTTACTTTTTTTGACAGGCAAGCTGTCTCCAGTATCTATAGTGTGCTCACACCAAGAAGTGGTGCCTGGCACAGTAGAGAAGAGTTCAGAAAACTGACCCAGGAGATTTATGCAGTGGTCTTTCTGCTCAGCAGTAAGACAATCTGCCAAAACTACACCTTCCACTAGAGCATCTTGTTCTGTGGAAGAGAAGAGATCAGGGAGAGGGTCACTCTCTTCTTCCTGTCCCTCATCTGTTGCCATGAGCAGGGTGAGATCAGCCCTGTCATAGTAGGGTTTCAGGCGATTGACATGGACCATCCTAAGGGGAATCCTGGCAGTGCCTAAGTCAACTAAGTAGGTGTCTTCAGCCTTCTTTCCAACAATTATGTGGGGTCCACTCCATTTGTCTTGGAGTGCTCTTGGGACCACAGGCTCCAAGACCCACACTTTCTGCCCTGGTTGGTACTGAACCAAAACAGCCTTCTGGTCATGCCATTGCTTCTGGAGCTCTTTGCTGGCCTGAAGGTTTTTACTGGCCTTTTTCATGTACTCAGCCATCCTTGATCTGAGGCCAAGTACATAGTCCACTATGTCTTGTTTTGGAGCTTTTAAAGGTTGTTCCCAACACTCCTTAACAAGTGTTAGAGGACCTCTTACAGGGTGTCCAAATAGGAGTTCAAAGGGGCTGAAGCCCACTCCTTTTTGGGGTACCTCCCTGTAAGCAAAAAGGAGGCAAGGTAACAGGATATCCCATCTCCTGCGGAGTTTTTCAGGGAGTCCCATTATCATACCTTTGAGAGTTTTCTTAAATCTCTCCACCAGTGCATTTGTTTGTGGATGATAGGGTGTGGTGAACTTGTATGTAACACCACACTCCTTCCACATGGCCTTTAAGTAAGCAGACATGAAATTGCTTCCCCTGTCTGATACCACCTCTTTTGGGAAGCCCACCCTGGAAAAGATTCCCAGGAGGGCCTTTGCCACTGCAGGAGCTGTAGTGGTCCTTAAAGGAATTGCTTCAGGATATCTGGTGGCATGGTCCACTACCACCAAGATAAACCTATTGCCTGAAGCAGTAGGAGGGTCAAGGGGGGCAACTATGTCAACCCCTACCCTTTCAAAGGGAACCCCAGCCACAGGCAGTGGAATAAGGGGTGCCTTTGGAGTGCCACCTGTCTTGCCACTGGCTTGACAGGTTTCACAGGACTTACAAAATTCCTTTGTGTCCTCTGACATTCTAGGCCAATGAAACAAGGGAACAAGCCTGTCCCAAGTTTTCATTTGCCCCAAATGTCCAGCTAAGGGAATGTCGTGGGCTAGAGTTAGGAGGAACTTTCTGTACTCCTGAGGAATCACCAATCTCCTGGCAGCTCCAGGTTTTGGATCCCTTGCTTCAGTGTACAAGAGGTTGTCCTCCCAGTAAACTCTGTGTGAGTCACTGACATCCCCATTTGCTTGTTTGACAGCTTGCTGCCTTAGACCCTCTAGTGTGGGACAGGTATGCTGTGCCACACTCAGCTCCTCCCTGGCAGGCCCCCCTTCACCCAAAGGCTCAGCAGTGTCTGCTTCCAGCTCCTCTGGTGTAGGTTCTGCACAGGGTGGAAATTCTTCTTCCTCAGAATTAGAATCCACTGTAGAGGGCGGGATAGTAGGTAGTGATTTACCTTTACTAACCCTAGCTTTAGGGAGCACTTGGTCCTTTCTTCCAGGATCCAAGTCACCCTGTCCTTTTTGCTTTTTGGCTTGAGCCCTGGTTAAAGCAAAAATATGCCCTGGAATGCCCAGCATTGCTGCATGAGCCTCCAACTCCACTTCTGCCCAAGCTGATGTCTCTAAATCATTTCCTAATAGACAGTCTACAGGTAAATCTGAGGCAACCACAACTTTCTTTGGACCAGTAACCCCCCCAGTTGAGATTCACAACAGCCATGGGGAGGCTAAGAGTGTTGTTATGAGCATCGGTTACTTGGTACTGGTGACCAAGTAGGTGTTGTTCAGGGTGGACCAGTTTCTCTATTACCATTGTAACACTGGCACCTGTGTCCCTGTAGGCCTGAACCTCAACACCATTTATTAGGGGTAGTTGCTTGTACTTATCCATGTTAAGGGGACAAGCAACCAAGGTGGCTAAATCAATAGCCCCCTCAGAGACTAACACAGCCTCTGTGGTCTCCCTAATTAGACCAACCCCAACTAAGTTACCAAAAGTGAGCCCAGCTACTCTCTTGGATTGGCTATTAGTAGGTTTGCTCCCACCACCACTGCTATTAGTAGGGACACTAGGTGTAGCAGCAGGGGTTGTAGTGGTAGAAGGCTTGGTGCTTTTCTTTGGACAACTGGGATCTGTTGTCCAATGGCCTTTTATTTTACATAAATAGCACCATGGTTTCTTTTCTTTGTTTTGATTTGAAGAGGATTTGGGCCCCCCACCAGAGTGTTTTTGTGGGCCTGATGAAGACTCATTTTTAGATTTGTCCCCACCCTTGTCAGAAGACTTACCATCCTTCTTCTTGCCATCTTTGTCACCCCCTGTATGAACTTTTCTGTTCACCCTTGTTCTGACCCATTTGTCTGCCTTCTTTCCCAATTCTTGGGGAGAGGTCAGATCAGAGTCGACCAGGTACTGGTGCAACAAATCAGACACACAATTATTAAGAATATGCTCTCTCAGGATTAAGTTGTACAGGCTTTCATAATCAGTAACTTTACTGCCATGTAACCACCCCTCCAAGGCCTTCACTGAATGGTCAACAAAGTCTACCCAGTCTTGTGAAGACTCCTTTTTGGTTTCTCTGAACTTCATCCTGTACTGTTCAGTGGTTAAGCCATAACCATCTAGGAGTGCATTCTTAAGAACTGCAAAATTATTGGCATCACTTTCTTTCACAGTAAGGAGCCTATCCCTACCCTTTCCACTAAATGATAGCCATAGGATAGCAGCCCACTGCCTTTGAGGGACATCCTGTACAACACAGGCCCTCTCAAGTGCAGCAAACCACTTGTTAATGTCATCCCCCTCCTTATAAGGGGGAACTATCTTGTGCAGATTCCTAGAATCATGCTTTCTTGCAGGATGACTATTGGGAATACTGCTGCTGCCACCATGGGATTCAAATCCCAATTTCTGTCTTTCTCTTTCTATCTCTAAGGACTGCCTATCTAAATCCAGCTGTTGCTTTTTGAGCTTCAGTCTGGATTGTTCCACTCTCAATCTATTGAGCTCCCTTTCTAACATTCTGTCATCAGGGTGGGTGGGAGAGGCATGTCTAGAAATAGAAGTATGCTGAGATTGAACAGAAGGAGACCTGGCCCTAACAGATGACACTCTAACATTCTGGCCTACAGAAGTAACACCTTTACTGTGATGAGAAACAACACGATGACTGTGATGAGAAACAACACTATTACTGTGATGTGAATTCACATCACTACCAGTTATGCTAGGTGGCTTGCTAGGGGGCAGGTTGGAGAGTTTCCCTCCCACATCTTTTGCTAGGGGTGCCCCAGAATCAGAGTGGGAACCATCAGCTAATTTCTCACCAGAAGTGCCACCTAAGGTCTTATCTTGTTCAATGAGCATATTAACCAACAGTTGTCTTGAGGGATTCTTCCCTACCCCTAAACCTCTATCTATGCAGAGACTCCTTGCTTCCTTCCAGCTCAGGTTATCATAAGCTATATTGGACAGATCAAGAGTTTGGCCTGTACCAGACATTTTAGACAGTGTTTAAGGGATAGAAAAAGTGAGAAAAAGTTTTCAGAACTTTTTAAAAGACAGAAAAAAAACTTTAAAAACTTTTTAAGAACTTTTTAGAAAGTTTAGAGGTACTTTTCAGCACTTAGTAAAAGAAGTGAGAGAAGAAAAGCAAAACTTTTTGGTTAGGTACACTGAACTTGTTTTGTATATTTTTCTCTTATGAAAAGTACAATGACAAAAGTGGTAAGTAGTTGCAAAGTACTTATCCCACCGCTGCACAACCAATGTAGGAGGCTGGACTGGCTTGTAGTGAGTACCAAGGGGTACTTACACCTTGCACCAGGCCCAGGTATCCCTTATTAGTGTATAGGGGTGTCTAGCAGCTTAGGCTGATAGAAAAGGTAGCTTAGCAGAGCAGCTTAGGCTGAACTAGGAGACGAGTGAAGCTCCTACAGTACCACTAGTGTCACTTGCACAATATCATAAGAAAACACAATACACAGATATACTAAAAATAAAGGTACTTTATTTTTATGACAATATGCCAAAGTATCTCAGTGAGTACCCTCAGTATGAGGGTAGCAAATATACACAAGATATATGTACACAATACCAAAAATATGCAGTATAGCAATATAAAACAGTGCAAACAATGTATAGTTACAATAGGATGCAATGGGGGCACATAGGGATAGGGGCAACACAAACCATATACTCCAAAAGTGGAATGCGAACCACGAATGGACCCCAAACCTATGTGACTTTGTAGAGGATCGCTGGGACTGTAAGAAAACTGTGAGGGTTAGAAAAATAGCCCACCCCAAGACCCTGAAAAGTGAGTGCAAAGTGCACTGAAGTTCCCCAAAGAGCACAGAAGTCGTGATAGGGGAATTCTGCAGGAAAGACCAACACCAGCAATGCAACAACAATGGATTTCCAGATGAGAGTACCTGTGGAACAAGGGGACCAAGTCCAAAAGTCACGATCAAGTCGGGAGTGGGCAGATGCCCAGGAAATGCCAGCTGTGGGTGCAAAGAAGCTGCCACTGGACAGTAGAAGCTGAGGATTCTGCAAGAACAACAAGGGATAGAAACTTCCCCTTTGGAGGATGGATGTCCCACGTCGTGAAGAGTCGTGCAGAAGTGTTTTCCTGAAGAAAGACCGCAAACAAGCCTTGCTAGCTGCAAAGCTCATGGTTAGGGTTTTTGGATGCTGCTGTGGCCCAGGAGGGACCAGGATGTCGCCAATTGCGTGAGGGGACAGAGGGGGCATCCAGCAAGACAAGGAGCCCTCTCAGAAGCAAGCAGCACCCGCAGAAGTGCCGGAACAGGCACTACGAAGTGGCGTGAAACGGTGCTCACCCGAAGTTGCACAAGAGAGTCCCACGCCGCCGGAGGACAACTCAGGAGGTCGTGCAATGCAGGTTAGAGTGCCGTGGACCCAGGCTTGGCTGTGCACAAAGGAAATCCTGGAAAAGTGCACAGGAGCCGGAGTAGCTGCAAAAGACGTGGTTCCCAGCAATGCAGTCTGGCGTGGGGAGGCAAGGACTTACCTCCACCAAACTTGGACTGAAGAGTCACTGGACTGTGGGAGTCACTTGGACAGAGTTGCTGAGTTCAAGGGACCTCGCTCGTCATGCTGAGAGGAGACCCAGAGGACCGGTAATGCAGTTCTTTGGTGCCTGCGGTTGCAGGGGGAAGATTCCGTCGACCCACGGGAGATTTCTTCGGAGCTTCTAGTGCAGAGAGGAGGCAGACTACCCCCACAGCATGCACCACCAGGAAAACAGTCGAGAAGGCGGCTGGATCAGCGTTACCGTGTCGCAGTAGTCGTCTTTGCTACTTTGTTGCAGTTTTGCAGGCTTCCAGCGCGGTCAGCAGTCGATTCCTTGGCAGAAGGTGAAGAGAGAGATGCAGAGGAACTCTGATGAGCTCTTGCATTCGTTATCAAAGGAATTCCCCAAAGCAGAGACCCTAAATAGCCAGAAAAGAGGGTTTGGCTACTTAGGAGAGAGGATAGGCTAGCAACACCTGAAGGAGCCTATCAGAAGGAGTCTCTGACGTCACCTGCTGGCCCTGGCCACTCAGAGCAGTCCAGTGTGCCAGCAGCACCTCTGTTTCCAAGATGGCAGAGGTCTGGAGCACTCTGGAGGAGCTCTGGGCACCTCCCAGGGGAGGTGCAGGTCAGGGGAGTGGTCACTCCCCTTTCCTTTGTCCAGTTTCGCACCAGAGCAGGGCTGAGGGGTCCCTGAACCGGTGTAGACTGGCTTATGCAGAAATGGGCACCATCTGTGCCCATGAAGGCATTTCCAGAGTCTGGGGGAGGCTACTCCTCCCCTGCCTTAACACCTTTTTCCAAAGGGAGAGGGTGTAACACCCTCTCTCTGAGGAAGTCCTTTGTTCTGCCTTCCTCGGCCAAGCCTGGCTGGACCCCAGGAGGGCAGAAACCTGTCTGAGGGGTTGGCAGCAGCAGCAGCTGCAGTGAAACCCCTGAAAAGGCAGTTTGGCAGTACCCGGGTCTGTGCTAGAGACCCGTGGGATCATGGGATTGTGCCAACAATGCCAGGATGGCATAGAGGGGGCAATTCCATGATCATAGACAAGTTACTTGGCCATATTCGGAGTTACCATTGTGAAGCTATACATAGGTAGTGACCTATGTATAGTGCACGCGTGTAATGGTGTCCCCGCACTCACAAAGTCCGGGGAATTTGCCCTGAACCATGTGGGGGCACCTTGGCTGGTGCCAGGGTGCCCACACACTAAGTAACTTAGCACCTAACCTTTACCAGGTAAAGGTTAGACATATAGGTGACTTATAAGTTACTTAAGTGCAGTGGTAAATGGCTGTGAAATAACGTGGACGTTATTTCACTCAGGCTGCAATGGCAGGCCTGTGTAAGAATTGTCAGAGCTCCCTATGGGTGGCAAAAGAAATGCTGCAGCCCATAGGGATCTCCTGGAACCCCAATACCCTGGGTACCTCAGTACCATATACTAGGGAATTATAAGGGTGTTCCAGTATGCCAATGTGAATTGGTAAAATTGGTCACTAGCCTGTTAGTGACAATTTGGAAAGAAATGAGAGAGCATAACCACTGAGGTTCTGAATAGCAGAGCCTCAGTGAGACAGTTAATCATAACACAGGTAACACATACAGGGCACACTTATGAGCACTGGGGCCCTGGCTGGCAGGGTCCCAGTGACACATACAACTAAAACAACATATATACAGTGAATTATGGGGGTAACATGCCAGGCAAGATGGTACTTTCCTACAATAAACATGAAGGGGGGTTGTGAAATGGGGATGGGTTATGGTGGAAGAATGTCCATGGCAGAGTCCAGTCTATTAGTCTCACAGGTACATTGCACATCTGGCCATTGGAAGTGGAGCTGGGGCAGTTCCAATCTGGACAGGGTAACAAAGTGGGACAGTGGTGGAACAATCAGGGTAGTCTTATTTCCTGGCGGGGGTCTTGCCATCTTGCTCTGTCCTGTTCCTGGATCTCAAGGACCGCTTTCGTGGTGGTTGTCCGTCTGCAGGGGGTGGGGTGCTGGTGTGTTGGTCCTGTGGCGGGGCATCCTGTCCACTAGCGCCGGCGGAGGTGGTGGGCATTTCATCGTCGTGGCTAGTGTCAGGGGCCCCTTGGAGTGCCACGGTGTCCCTCAAGGTCTTTTGAATGTCCGTAAGCACCCCTACGATGGTGCCCTGAGCTCCTCCCTGAACCCCAAATACTGGTCCTCCTGCAGACGCAGGGTCTCCTATAACTTGTCCAGGACCGTTGCCATCGTCTCCTGGGAGTGGTGGTAGGCTCCCATGATGGAGGAGAGGGCCTCGTTGAGAGTAGGTTCCCTTGGCCTGTCCTCCCTCTGTCGCACAGCAGCCCTCCCAGTTCCCCTATGTTCCCCTATGTTCCTGTGCCTCCGTCCCCCTGGACCGTGTGCCCACTACCACTGCCCCCAGGTCCCTGTTGTTGTTGGGGTGGTGGGTTACCCTGGGTTCCCTGTAGTGGTGGACACACCGCTGATTGACCTGTCCTGGGTTGGGAGGTATGGGCCCGCTGGGTGGGTGCTGTGCTGGTGGCAGCTCGGTGTTGGGCTGTGGCTGGGCAAGGGGAACCGACTGTCCTGAGGCCCACGATGGTCCGGGCTGGTCATCAAGATCCAGTAGGGCAGGGCTGCTGTCGTCACTGTGGGCCTCTTCTGGGGTGGAGTGGTGTTGTCTGGACCCTCTGGTGTGGTGACGTTCCTTCAGGTTCCTGCGGGGGTATAAGTACATGATTATTGCATGTGTGTGTTTCATGGTGTGCAATGGTTGGGTGTGCGTGTACACCAGTGCTAGCATTCCTGTGTGGGGGCTTGTGTGCTGATGATTGGGGGGTGTTCTGGCTCTGTGAAGTGGGCATCCATGCTTAGTTGTGTCATGCATGTCTTGGGGTTGGGATGGGTGGTTGGTGTTATGGGTAGATTAGTGAGGAGTTAGGGTGTTAGGGGAGGGTGTGAGGGTGGGGGTGTGTGATAGCATGCAGGTAGGGTGGGGGATATGATAGTTAAGATTTGACTTACCAGTGTCCGTTCCTCCAACGACTCCTCCAAGGCCCTCAGGATGCAAGATGGACAAGACTTGCTCCTCCCATGTTGTTAGTTGTGGGGGAGGAGGTGGGGGTCCGCCGCCAGTCCGCTGTACCGCGATGTGGTGTCTGGATACCGTGGAACGCACATTCCCCCGTAGGTCGTTCCACCTCTTCCTGATGTCCTCCCTATTTCTTGGGTGCTGTCCCACAGCGTTGACCCTGTCCACTATTCTTTGCCATAGCTCCATCTTCCTGGCTATGGATGTGTGCTGTACCTGTGAGCCAAATAGCTGTGGCTCTACCCGTAGGATTTCCTCCACCATGACCCTGAGCTCCTCCTCAGAGAAGCGGGGGTGTCTTTGGCGTGACATGGGGTGGTGTGTGTGAGGTGTGGGGTGGTGTATGTGGTGATGAGTGTGGTGAGTGTAGTGCTATGTGGTGTTTTGTGCGTGGATGTTGTGTGGGTGATGGTGTAGTGTGCCTCTGTGTGATGGGGTTCTCTATTCTGTGCTGTCTCTCTCTGGCCTTCTCTCTGATTTTGGGTAATAGGGGTTTGTGGGTGATGTGGGTGTGTGTTTTATATTGTGTTGGATGTGTGGGAGTGTTGTTTGTATGTGTATCAGGTGTGTGTATTTGTAATTGTCCAATGTGGCGGTGTTTTGTATGTGTGTGTGTATTTTGAGCGTGGTGGTGTGTACCGCCAATGGAATACCGCGGTTGAAAGACCGCCGCGTGGATTCGTGGGTCGTAATGGCATGGGCGTGTTTCTGTTGGCGTGGAAGTGGAGGATTTGTTTCCGCATGTTTATCGCTGACCTTTGGTGTGGCGGTATTGTGTGGGTGTCTGAATTTCGGCGGATTCCGTGATGTGTGTCATAATAGCTGCGGCGGGCTCCCGCCGCAGTGGCGATGTGTTGACGGTCTTCTGCACGGCGGTAAGCGCCTTTTACCGCCAATGTTGTAATGACCCCCTAAGTCGGACCCACGAAGAAAGATCCCTGTCACCTTCAATCCGGTTTTGCTCCGGCTAACTAGCAGTGCCTCATCTCTCCCAAGGGGAAGGGATGATTGGGCAGCCGAGTGCATGACATCTTAGAACTTCTCAGGGAAGTCGTGGTCACTCAGATCCCAACCAGCTCTCTCATTTACAGTAAGATCTAATATACAAATGACAAAAGCAGTTTAAGTTTTATAGATTGATTTAATAAAACGACTGCATTTCAGATAATAAGGCGTGAGCTGCAATAACCAGAACCATACAACAGAGTAGGATTGAAATAGTAACGAAGAGAGTGAAACATAAGAATAACGCTATCATAGTGTTAACAAATTACGTTCTCTCTAATTTAGTTCTATTTCGAGCACAGCATGTTAAGCTCTGAGCTTGCCTTTCAGATTCCCTGGCAAGACATTAGAGCAAAGGCCTGTGATCTGGATCAGCATCTGCAACAGGGCAGTCAGCATCTAGTTTGGTTCCCTGGTCGGAATCTCCCTCTTACGTGTATTAGGACTAGGAAGTGTTTTTATAACTATCATGTCAATGCGCTAACAAAACGTCCCTACGTAAGAATATGTATCGTCTATAAACCAAAGACTAAACTCCTACCACGTCTATCGGCAATGTACCAGACTGTATCCTTGACTGAAGCACAGAGTGAGCAAGAATGTATTATTTGAGAACTCCAGTGCTGAAGTAAGCTAAACAGTGTGATATAAGAAAATAAAACAAGACCGCGGAACTGGCTATTTGAAAAATAACAGTGTGAGGCTGAATAAAATGCATCTAGAGCAAAGTGCACAGAGGCCCGATGCTGTAAGCAAATGAATAAAATGCATCTAGGGCAAAGTGCACAAAGGCCTAACGCCTGAAGCAAACACGCAAGAGCTACATAAAAATGGCTACACTACAAGGGCAGGCGATGCTGATGACCACTTTTAGAACAGGAAGGGATGACAAGTGGTGCAGATGAAGCGCCGCAAATACGCGCAGCGAAGTTTCAGGCGGGACCTGGACCGAGCACAGCCTTATTTCTGACATTCTGCTTGTTTCAGCTAGTATTATTTATTTAATCCTATTCCTAACCTTGTCGAACCTCATCTTCCATGCTAATAACTTGCCACAGCCTTCGCCATATTCAAAATGCGCCAGTTTACTAGCTTCCCATTTGCTTTTCACAATTGATTCTAAAAAGACCTCAAGTGAATGTTGCACTTCCTGAATTTGGTGGTTTAAGTCTGTGTGCGTTGTTGCATCGTGAGAGGATCGACTTTGGGCTTGCAAAGTATGGAGTTTATCCTCAAGAGACTCTATTCTGGTTCTGGTTCTCTTAGCTCTGAAGGCGGCATAGCTTCCGCGAATACAAGCCTTATATGTTTCCCAGAACGTGGCTATTGACCCAGAGCCTAAATTAATCTCAAAGGATTCCTTAGAGTCTCTTTTCAACTTTAAAATGATCTCTTCTTCCCCCAAGAGAGAGCGGTTCAGTGTCCATCTAGTATATTTACAAGAGTCAACAAGGTTTATAACCAGCTGAACAGCTGAATGGTCTGAGAGATGACTAGGCTGGTAGGAGATTCCCATTAAATTATTGTGAAGTTTTGCATCTATCAGAAAAAAGTCAATTCTGGAAGCATGCCCAAGTTTCTTACTCCGGAAAGTAAACTCTTTAGTCTGTCCCATTCTATTATGCCAAAGGTCAGTGAGATCAAGATTTTCCATTATGATGTGCAAGCAGATTCTCATATTCGGTGTACTGACGGTCGGTTTGCGGGTAGACCTGTCTAAGGAGGGATTAAGCAAAACTTTAAAGTCCCCGCCGACTATTATCAAGTTCTGAGCTCTTCCAATCAGTTGCTCGTATAGATCCCTGAGTGGGCCCAAGTCGTCCACGTTGGGGCCATAATAGGAGACCAAAGTATGTTGGACTCCTCCTAACTTTTGCCAAAACCTATCTCCCCCTAGGATCAGCACTGACATCTGTCAGCTGACTTCGAACTTTACTCTTTACAATAATTGCTACCCCTCTCACGTTGCAGGATTGAGTAGTACAAGCAAAGTGGGTGATCCACTTTTGCGACTTAAGAATACTCATCCACTCCTCATGTCTTAAATGGGTCTCCTGCAGGAGAATGATCTGGCTATCAGATAGCCTTAAGAACGCAATAATTCTCCTTCTTCTACTGCTCACCCTAAGCTTGTTTACATTCCAAGTCAAAATTTTAAGTTTAAAAGTATCACCGGGTTCCATCCTCATGTGTTTATCCAGATAAAGAACTCTTGTCTGACCCCAAACGTTGTACACCCGTGCGAGAACTCAATGTTTTTCAATTTTCCCCATCTGCTCCCCACCCAGTGTGACCTTAATTGTATCATTAAAACACGTGACACACTACCCTTCCCAATACCCTCCCTGGGGAATCCTCCTTGAAGCCGTATTGGGTCGCTCATACTACCCATTGGGCCTCAGCTCTCTGCAGCTTGCTGGCTCTCCCCATTTATCCGATCAATCAAAACTCTAGCTTCTTGGAGATCACGAAAATTGTACACTTTGTTTTTCCACATTACCCGCAAGGTGGCAGGGAACCTCAATTGTGCAGTGTCACCCAGAGACTTAAAATCTTGCATAGCCTTCCCCGGCTCCCAGCGTTGATCTAGCATTGGCCTGGACATAACAGATCTTATTAAGAATGACCAACCCTCATGCCGAAAGCCCTGAACTTTGAGAGCTTCTGCAAGAATCAGTTATTTAACTCGATATGAGACAAAATTAACCAGAACCTTTCTAGGTTCCTCCTTGTTAGGATTTCTCTTAAACGGGTCCCAGTGAATTCTCTGAATTTCCACGGCCAAATCTAGGGAGGTCACTGTCGGGATATGGTGTTTAATCAAGGATATTATAAAGTCTTTAATATTGTCTCCTTACGCCCCTTCTGGAATATTCAAGACTCTGAGGTTATTCCTCCTGCAGTGATTTTCCAGAGATTCTAGTTTCTCCCTCAGCTCCTTCTCGCTTCGCTTCAGTGTTTGGGCCTCATGAGTGTTCAACTCCACATCTGCCTGTAGAGCACAGATAGAGGACTCCGCAGCCCCTAGCCTCTCTGTTAAATCAGCGATCTTCGCATCGAGACCATCACAGAGCCCCTGGATTTTAGCTTGTTTGGATTCGGAGACACCAAATTTGTCTCTCATCTCATGTAGTAATGACTGGAGAACGGAATCCTTGTGGGATGGACTAGTTTGTTCATAGTCTACCTCGTGCAGGGACACAGATGCCCCTCGAACTGTGTCCTGTTCTGCCTCCTGCATAGGTGGGCTATGTAATAAAACAGACGAGGTGGGGGGAACTCCCGCCATGTTAGCCAAATTCACAACCGTACCTACCAAGGAAGTAGGTGCAGTTTGTAGAGTACTGGACTTGTCTAATACTTTAAACAAAGACCTAGGAGATGGAGTAACTTTGAGTCGCTCAGTAGTAAAGCTTGCAGTGATTTTAGCTGGTGGGGCTTGATACTCTAAAGGAGAAACCCCTCCCTCCGTTCATGGATGAAGAGGCAAAAGTAAAGATGCTTTACCTTTATTGGCGCACTTGTTCCTTACCCCAGGACCCGGTAGAGACAGCACTGATGAAGCTGGTAGAGAAGCTGGGGGGTCCAACCCAGGTTTTGAGGATGGCAACTTCTGTCCCCGTAGCTGAGTTCTGGCCCCTGGCCCAGATGGGCATCTGGAGGTCATGCAGGAGGGCCGGTTGTAGAGAGCCTGGGGCGTAGAATGATGTTGGCAAACGTCTTTGTTGCAAGGGAGCCCGAAGTCCTGCTCCCTGAGGAGATCCTGGTTCAGCCCAGGCAAAGCCAAGTACGCCTGTGCTGACTCAGCCCCTACTGCCCTGGAAACAGAGCCTGGACGCCGCCCCTCTGTGTCGGTGAAGCGACCAGGCTGCTTGGGTCCAGCGTGGAGGAAGCTGCAGCTCAAAGGAGGCCCCTAAACACGGAGCGCCCATCTGCCGCGGGTACCAGGTAAGTGTAAAACAAAGGCAAACAAAACAAAAAAGAACCAAGGCTCATCCCCACAGCGGGGGAGCCGGCGATGCAAAGCGGAAGATCACGACAGTCCAGCTGGGGCTACCTCCCAATGTGGTTGTGCTATGTGCTGGATTCTGACTCCCCTAATGGCCCGCATACTGGAGGTGGCCTACCCGGTGCTTTATGGCATTTGAGGGAATCACAGCAGCTACAAGGAGTTGAGTTCTAGACAGATTCATTCATGTTACATTGTCATCTTTATTTGTTAGAAGCAGCCATCGCCCCCTGAATATTGGAGGTGGCCCATGTGCAACCCACAAGAAGAGTTGATGTTTGTGTATGTCTGGTAGTAGGTGCATGCTAACATGCCTTGCCTATTGTCCAAATGACTAGGTACACAACAAAGTCCAGTCCACCACTAGTATTCTATATTGAGCAGGCACATGACTGAGTAAAGTGATCAATCAGCTCATGTTGTTTGATGTGGGTGACATAAGTACCTAACCGGCCACTAGTCTTCAGTGTGTCATGAGTGTTGGTACCTCACTGCTGTGTCTCATGTGATGTTGGCCCTCATTCATATGCCATGACATATAATGCACTTTGGGTGCAGTCACTGAGCAATAATTTCCCTTGGTAAGTGGGGAATGTACAGTGTACATGAGTTGGCTAAAATCACTTTTGCCAGCAGTATTTGTGCCTACATGTTAGCATGTGTATTATAGGGAAATTCCTCCCTTGGAATATTTACCCCCTAACCTTTTGCCTTTTGTTGATGCTGTTATGATTGAAAGTGTGCTGGGATCCTGCTAACCAGGCCCCAGCACCAGTGTTATTTCCCTAAACTGTACATTTGTCTCCACAATTGGCACAGCCCTGGCACACAGATAAGTCCCTTGTAACTGGTACCCCTGGTACCAAGGTCCCTGTCGCCAGGGAAGGTTTCTAAGGGCTGCAGCATGTATTATACCACCCTTGGGACCCCTCACTCAGCACATGCACACTGCCTCACAGCTTGTGTGTGCTGGTTGGGAGAAAATTACTAAGTCGACATGGCACTCCCCTCAGAGTGCCATGCCTTCAACCTACTGCCTGTGGCATAGGTAAGTCACCCCTCTACAGGCCTTACAGCCCTATGGCAGGGTGCTCTATACCACAGGTGAGGGCATAGTTGCATGAGCACTATGCCCCTACAGTGCCAAAGCCAAACCTTAGACATTGTAAGAGCAGGGTAGCCATAAAGAGTATATGGTCTGGGAGTTTGTCAAACACGAACTCAACAGTTCCAAAATGGCTACACTGAATACTGGGACGTTTGGTATCAAACTTCTCAGCACAATAAATCCACACTGATGCCATTGTGGGATGTATTGAAAAATGCACACAGAGGGCATCTTAGAGATGTCCCCTGTATACCAGTCCAATTCCTAGTGTTAGGCTGACCAGTTCCTGCCAGCCTGCCACAACCAGACGGGTTTCTGGCCACATGGGGTGAGTGACTTTGTCACTCTGTGGCCAGGAACTCAGCCTGCACTAGGTGGAGGTGCTTCTCACCTCCCCCTGCAGGAACTGAAACACCTGGTGGTGAGCCTCAAAGGCTCATGTCTGTTGTTACAGTGTCCCAGGGCATCCCAGCTAGTGGAGATGCCCGCCCCCCTGGACACAGTCCCCACTTTTGGCGGCAAGTCCAGAGGAGATAATGAGAAAAACAAGGAGGAGTCACCCACCAGTCAGGACAGCCCCTAAGGTGTCCTGAGCTGAGGTGACCCCTGCCTTAAGAAATCCTCCATCTTGGTTTTGGAGGAGTCCCCCAATAGGATTAGGGATGTGCCCCCCTCCCCTCAGGGAGGAGGCACAAAGAGGGTGTAGCCACTTTCCAGGACAGTAGCCATTGGCTGCTGCCCCCAAAACCTAAACACACCCCTAAATTGAGTATTTATGGGTGACCCTGAACCCAGGAAATCAGATTCCTGCAACCTGAAGAAAGAAAAAAGACTGCTGACCTGAAAGCCCCGCAGAGACGATAGAGATGACAACTGACTTGGCCCCAGCCCTACCGGCCTGTCTCCCGACTCAAAGAACCTGCACAGCGACGCATCCAGTGGGAGAGGACTCAGAGGACTGAGCTGCACCTAAAGGACCAAGAACCTCCTGAGGACAGCGGCTCTGTCCAGAAACAGCAACAACAGCACACTGCACCCGGCCGCCCCTGTGCCGCTTTGGGTGTGTTTTGTGTGCTTGTGTAACCCCCCCACCCCCCTCCTCCAGTGCTCTACAAAACCCCCCCTGGTCTGCTCCCCGAGGACGCAGGTACTTACCTGCTAGCAGACTGGAACCAGATCACCCCTGTTCTCTATAGGCACCTATGTGTTTTGGGCCCTCCTTTGACCTCCGCACCTGACCGGCCCTGTGTTGCTGGTGTGGTGGCTTTGGGGTTGCCTTGAACCCCCAACGGTGGGCTGCCTATGCCCAGAAGACTGAACTTGTTAGTGCTTTACTTACCTGAAAAACTAACCAATACTTATCTCCCCCAGGAACTGTTGATTTTTGCAGTGTCCACTTTTGAAATAGCTTATTGCCATTTTAACCAAAACTGTGTGTATTACTGTTGTAAATCAAAGTTCTATATTTACCTGTGTGAAATACCTTACAATTTATGTACTTACCTAAAATTTGAATATTGTGGTTCTAAAAATAAATTAGGAAAATATATTTTTCTATATAAAAACCTATTGGCCTGGAGTTAAGTATTTGAGTGTGTGTTCTCATTTATTGCCTGTGTGTGTACAACAAATGCTTAACAATACTCTCTGATAAGCCTACTGCTCGACCACACTACCACAAAATAGAGCATTAGAATTATCTAATTTTGCCACTATCAACCTCTAAGGGGAACCCTTGGACTCTGTGCACACTATATCTCACTTTGAGATAGTATATACAGAGCCAACTTCCTACATGTATCTTTCACTTTAGTGGTATCATTTACATTACTGTTTCCCCACATAATCAAGCTGTCTTCAGGGGATGATGTCTGAGTCCATCACATATGTGTGCATTAATGAATTAATTGGAAAATGGTTGTATGTGCAGGGTATATAGTTCATGTGTTATCACAGACAGGAGTGTGTCAACATTGGTTGGTGGGTCACACATACCCTCATCAATTACTCAATGTCATTTGTCCTGTCCAGTTGCTAAAGCAATGACGGACATGACAGATAGACCTACAGTATTTATTCACTATGTGCATTTCCATGACATTGATGTGGAATTATTAAGATTAGTGATTTGCACATGTTTATTGGTGAAGGATCATTAACTTACTGTTGAGATGCATCAGGGAGTAACATGCAGAAATGTATGAATCATATGTGAGCGTGTACACTTAGTAATACATTGGAATTTGTGTTTTCATGGACATTAGGTACAGTGATGTGCCTTCCCATTGTGAAACAGATTAAACCAACTCTTAAGGTAATGGAGTTTCCCTGAGCCTCAAAAACATCCAATGGACTATTGGCTTTTAGTTATGCAATATTAGAATGAAGTTCACACCAGTAGCAATTACAAAATGGTGATCTGCCTAGAACTAGCGAATTCATTGTGCTGTGGATATTTGTAGGCAAATCTCCTAGACATTTTGAGTAGATTGTCTCCAGTGTATTTTTCAGTGCAACATGTGTTATGTTGCAAAGCTACCTTAGTACTTCATTCATGACACTATTTTGACATTGGACATATTAGGAAGTTCTTATAGCTACTGAACATCTTGCTGCAACATAGATGTATTAGTTAACCATCATTTCATAATTATGTGGTGTACATTTGCAGATTGCAGGGTCTTGTGTTGAATCAGTAGGAATACATTCTGCATTGCCATACTATTTGATAACAAAAGGTTGCTGAGGTATGTTACATGACCCAAACCATTCAAGGTGACAAGGTATCCTACTTGATACGTGGGCATTGTGATTGCACAACTTCACTAATCCAATTGGAGTTGTCTGTGATTCTGACTTTACAGTGAGCAACTGTTTACAGGTCATGTAGCATGCATGTATGTGGCCTTTCAAATGTTGAAGCCATTTTGGTGGGCATTGTAGCTGGGGTCTACTGTACATTATTGTAATGTTCTATGATCCTTACTGTTGGTCAAGTGTGTTTTGGCACATGCAATAAACCTATTTGTATTTGTCATATCAGCATCATGCCAGGCAAGAGGAGGAGACAGGGCTGACATCTGTGGAGAAGCAATTGGCCACAGTACCTTCGGTTGGGACACCACAGATACAAAAGGACCCAGTGGCCCAGAGGGTGTTAGGCCTGCAAACCAGGATATGCCCCAGTAAAAACACTTCTGAGTTGATCATTTGCATTTGCAGAGACCAATGCTTGTTTGCAGAGACCAATGCTTGTTGGAACTAATGCTTGTTATACACCAATGCTTGTTTGGGAACGTGTGTTGCACAAGCCTCCAGCATCTCTATGTCTCAGACTGGATGTGGCTCCCTATGACACAGAGTGGGAGCGGATGAAAGCAGCAGGTATTTAAACCACACCCGGCCTGAGTGAATTGTCTGCTGCAAAGGTCACCAGCTGAAGAGAAGGAATCTCTACTCCTCCGCTTTTGATCTTCATGTTCTGTTCTGTCCAGCATCTTAAAGGCCGCTTCTGGAAGAAGAAGAGACCAAGAGAGTTAACCCTTAAAAAGGTGGTAAATTGCTGCGTGTGATTTAAGAACATTTATTGCTAAAACTTGATACTTGCTGACTTGAAACATGATAAGAGAATGTTCCAGGATGTGATGCACCTGAAAGGGCACATCTTTGAGTTTTAAGGTCATTGGGATGTTTGCCCCTAGTCATGCAATAACGCTTAATGTAGTTGCTTGCATTATACCACAGAAAGGAGTTTCTATTGAACAATTATTATGAAAATGATATACTGTGAATATGTTTTTTATCACTGAGTTTAATGTGTCATTACTATTGTTGTTAGCGATACAATGTAATGTGAATATAGCTATTATCTCTGAGTTCAAAGTGGCATTTACATTATTTCAAATTGTTGCTGGTGATGCACAACATTCTGTTTTTGGCGATTAAACGATGTTGAAGCTTATCTTTGCCGTGCTCAAAATTACACTGTGATGTAACAGTGACAAGCCGGTTGTTCATGAAGTTGAAAACAATTGATTAACCCTATGTTTTCATAGTAATACAACGTGAACCATAACCCTTGATATTAACACTATGTTTTCAGTGTGATTTAACCACTGAGTTGCGTTCCTCGCATTACTAGCCAGTACAATGATTAACCCATTAATATCTGGAGAATCTAATTCCCTGAGAGTTTGTTCTTATTATTGTTGCCTATGTAAATGTCTGTGAGTGGAATGAGTCAGCATCTTGGGAAATCTTATCAAGGTGAAACATGCAAGATATCCACTGAACATCAAGGAACATCTAGATAGGCTTAATTGATGTGACGATGGGCTAATCTGGAATCACAGTGGGAGTAGTTATAGACAGTATATGAGGTTCAAGGCTCTTACTTAATTACAGGTAATCCACGTAGTTTCCCAAAATTCCTAGAGAGAGGGAGAACCATCAAAAGTGGGAAATGGGACCCCAACTGGTACATCAAGCTTGCACATCATAGTTTAACAGTAGAGTATACATGGGTTATGAGATATTAGTTATTTGACTGATGTGTAATTTATCATTGGAAAGACCGGCTCTTCAAGAGCCATCACTAGGCGTCCGGATCCAGCCATGCAACTCCAGTGTCTCTCTCCTTCTCTCATCTATCCCCTTTCCCCCGGGACATTGCGGTGTCGGTACACAATGCTTAGGTGGAATTGGGAACAAGCAACTTAGTCAACATTGTGTCTTTGTGGGACAAACAGGTTAGAGTTTGACAGCACAGCAAGCCTATGCTTAAATTCCCACCCAGACACAATGGAGGCTCAAGAGGCTTCCCTAGCTGATTTGGCACACATGCTAGGGAGATTGCAACACGAAACCCAGGTATTGTCACAGTGGTTAGATGCTCTTCAGCCCACACTTGCAGCCGAACTGGCTCCTTTAAGTAAACCTGCATTCTTTGGAGCAAGGCCTCAACCATTTCAAGTGGGGGCTGCTCGAGAACAATCACAGAATAATGCCTTGGTAATTCAGGTCACTACACCATTTCCAGTACCATTAGCCCCCCCAGAGCGCAATACAGGGGATCCTGCTAAGTACGCTATATTTTAAAATCAATGTCACCTTCATTTTTTATGTCGACCAACCTCTTTTCCCAATGAGCAGTCTAAGATGGTATTTGTATTCTCGTATTTGCCTGGCATTGCTGCCTCATGGTCTATTCTGTCAGTGGAACGGGATGATCTGTTATTGTATGACTATCAGGCCTTTAAAACAGAAATTTAATTTTTTTTCGATAAGCATACATTTATCCATGCACTAGACTTGGAACGTCTTAATCTAAAGCAAGGTAATATGGATTTGCTGGCATACATAACTGCCTTTAATAGGCTAGTGGCTGAGGCTGATTTGCTGAAAGAGAAGAGGGGGTCCTTGTTTTATGGATGGTTAAAAGATGAACTTAAGGATCTTTTACCTCAAGTAGTTAATCTACCCATCTCTTGCGAAGAGCTAATTGACTTAGTGGTCAAATTGGATCACCGGTTGTCGGAGAGACAGAGTGACAAGGGTTGCGCCGACCACAGGTTGTTGGTGATTACAGATAAGAAACGAACAAGGGCACTAATGAAAGTGAACCGATGCAAATCAGTACTGTTAGGGACCCACTTACTAAAGAAGAATGACAGTGAAGACGCAACCAAAACTTGTATCTGTATTGCGGTAAAAAGGGTAACTTTTTAAAGGATTGTACTGCTAAGCCTAAGAAACAGTCCGTAGGGGCCGAAAGCTCTGAAACTTAAAAGTTTGAGGGAAACTAGTACACCCGACTACTATGGTGACTAGTTGTTTGGGTGTGAAAAGACCAGAAATCTCAAATTCTTTGCTCAAATTAGCTCCCAGAAAGAATTCCATCACTTATATATATATATATATGCACAGATAAGGTCTATTTTCAGACCGCCCAGTTCTACTCAACCTTCTGTTGGATTCAAGAGCCACCTGGAATTTCATGGATATCCTTTGCAAAACAACTTGGGATACCGGTTCTGCTTAAAACCAGTCCTGAGGTAGTTAAAACCATTGATGGTAGCCCTTTGTTCTCAGGCCCCATTACCAAAACTACTTGTGAGTTAACAATGTGCTTATACTCCAAACATCATGAAATCATACAATTCGATTTGATAGTAATATAAAGTAATATTAGGACTTCCATGGCTACAAAAACATAGTCTCACCATAAACTGGGTTACATAAAGTGTTACCTTACAGTCTCATTTTTATAAAGATCACTGTTGGGCGGAGGCCCTACCAGATAAAGGTACTGCTTTAAGCGTAGGTAATGCAGAAAAAGGAGAACATGATTTACCTTCGGTATACCAAGATTTTGCAGATCTCTTTTATAAAGGAAAGGCCACTACATTGCCACTGCATCGTCCCTTTGACTGTCAGATAGATTTACAGCCAGGTTCACAAATTCTTTGAAGTAGAATTTATGCTCTAACAGAAAGGGAAACATTTGTGCTAAAACTTAGATGATATGCTGGTCATGGAATTTATAAGACCCTCTAGGTCCCCAGCGTCATCACCACTATTTTTCGTTCCTATGAAGGGAGGGGAACTTTGGTCTTGTATTGATTATAGAGCCTTAAACAAGATTACAATAAAAAATAAATATCAGTTACCTTTGATTTCAACCCTTGTAGATCAGGTAAATAAAGCATCCATATACACTAAATTGGATTTGCGATTTGCATACCATCTTGTGAGAGTCCGGGAGGGTGACAAGTGGAAAACAACTTTCCAGACCAAATTTGGGTTATGTACCTTGTCATGCCTTTCGGACTCTGCAATGCCCCCACGGCTTTCCAATATTTCATCAACAAGGTACTGTGTGATTTTATTGATCAGTCTGCTATTGTCTATATTGACGACATTTTGACCTTTTCCAAATCCTATGAAGAACATGTGGCTCATGTCAAGGTCATTTTACAAGCCTTGCAAAAAAATAATCTCTTTGCAAAACTAGAAAAGTATAGTTTCCATGTTCAAGAAGTAGAATCCTTGGGTATATCTTAACAATGGACCCTAGAAAGGTTGAAGCCATCGCTCATTGGAAGGCTCCACAAAGTGTCAAAGCTGTACAAAGCTTCCTAGGGTTTGCCAACTTCAATAGAGGTTTTATTGATCACTTTTCCACCATTGAAGCGCTGATCGCAAAGTTACTTCCTAAAGGAATAAAGTTTCCATGGGGAGAAGAGGCAGATGAGGTTTTTCATCAATTGAAATACAAGTTTAGTACTGCCCCCATTTTTACAACCTCCGGATCCTACACAACCATTTGTGGTAGAAGCGGATTCTTCTCAAGTAGCGATAGGTGGGGTCTTGTCTCAACGCGACCCTGGAACCGGCAAGCTTCATCCAGTGGCTTACTTCTCCCACAAATTGATCCCAGCTGAAACTAACTACTCAGTAGCAGACGAAGAATTACTAGCAATAAAATAGGCCTATGAGGAATGGAGACATTGGGCCTGATTACGACCTTGGCGGATGGGATAGTCCGTCCCAAACGTGATGGTTATCCCGCCCGCCGTTTTACAAGTTCCATAGGATATAATGGAACTTGTAATACGACGGACGGGATATCCGTCACGTTTGTGACGCAGTATCCCGTCCGCCAAGGTCGTAATCAGGCCCATAATCTTTTAATCGATTTACACACCGTCACCATTTTAACAGATCACAGGAACTTACAATTCCTTAAGTCTGCCTGTGCTTTGCCTTCGTGACATTTAAGATGTTCCAAATTTTTCAATAAGTAAAGTATGACTTCCTTATCCAGTTCCAACTAGGTTGGAAGATTGGAAAATCTGACACACTTTCTAGTCTAGCTGACACTGTTACAGAACAAGTGGAAGAGGAGCCCTTTATTATTTAATCAGACAAGATAGTTGGGGCCTCTAACCTTGATTCAGACTTCTTGCAAGAAATGCAGCGAGAGCAAGAAAGTACGGTAGACATAGAAACTCTGTAACACTACACTACTGACATTACTAGCCGTGGGGGATTAAAGTGTGTAGCACAAAAATTACACCTACCCACAAAACACTACATGACAAAGCTTGTAAGTGGTATCATGTTAGGAAACTTGCTGGTCACCCAGGGGAGAAAAAGACTCTAGAAATCCTTCAATGATACTTTTGGTGTTCATCCATATCCAAAGACCTTTGTAGAAAATTGTGTGACCTGAGCCCAAGGAAAGAGTTCTCATCAAGCCCCCGCTGGTCTTTTGCGACCCTTACCTACACCACCTGCACCGTGGCACATGGTATCTTTAGACTTCGTATTAGAATTACCAAAATCTCAAGCTGGGTTCAACACAGTTCTAGTTGTGGTAGATCATTTGACCAAGACGGCACACTTTATTTCTCTAAAAGCCTTACCTTCAGCTATACAGTTTGCCCATGTATTCCTACAATCAATAGTCCGTTTACATGGTCTTCCTTCGGTAGTCATGTTCGACCGAGGGACACAATTTGTGTCCAAATTTTAGAAATGTCTTTGTCAGGAATTGGATATGGATGTCCACCTGCCATCAATTCATCATTCACAATCAGATAGACAAACCGAAAGAGTTAACCAGTGTATGGAACAATATTTACGTTGTTATCTCCGAAGCTCAGAAGTGGATTGGGCTGAGTGCTTGTGGAAAGCCGAATTTGCATATAACAATGTGATCCATGTATCCACTGAATATTCACCTTTTTACTGCACTTATGGATATCACCCCTGAATGTTGGAATTGAGTGCAGTACCTCAGTTAACCACTCCCGTGGTACAAGACTTTTTACAACAATTGAGTGACATTCAAAAAAATGTTCAAGACAATCTAAAATTAGCAAAGCAAACATACAAAATATATGCAGACAAAAAAGACGTCAGGGACCAAAGTATGAAGAAGGACACAGGGTTTGGTTATCAACTAAACACTTACATTTGAAAGGTGGACAAAAGTGTCATCCAAGGTTTATGGGTCCATTTACCATCATCAAAAGGATTAGTGAGGTGGCAGTGAAACTAGAACGTTCCACTTCTCTACCAATTCATTCAGTGTTCCACATCTCCTTATTAAAATCGGTAGCAGACTCCATGCATTGCCCAAAAACACCTCTTCCAGTCCTAGTGGATAATCAACCGGAGTATGAGGTCAGGGCCATACTAGACTCTAAATGAATACATAACAAACTTTATTATTTTTTGGACTGGAAAGGTTATGGGGCGGAAGATTGTTCATGGGAACCAGCAGGACACGTACCTGCTCCCCGATTGGTTTGTCAGTTCCACCATCGATACCCCTGAAACCAATTGGGAGGGCCTTGCGAGGGGTGTACTGTCAGGTATGCAAACCTGGATATACCCAGTAAAAAACATTTGAGTTGATCATTTGCCTTTGCAGAGACCAATGCTTGTTTGCAGAGACCAATGCTTGTTAGAACTAATGCTTGTTAGAGACCAATGCTTGTTTGGGAACATGTGTTGCACAAGCCTCCAGCATTCATATGACTCAGACTGGGTGTGGCTCCCTATGATTCAGACTGGGTGTAGCTGGATGCAGTATGTATTTAAACCACACCCAGCCTGAGTGAATTGCTTTCGGTAAAGGTCACCGGCTGCAGAGAAGGAATCTCTGCTCCTCCACTTTTGATCTTCACGTTCTGTTCAGCATCTTGGAGGCTGCTTCTGGAAGAAGAAGAGACCAACGCAGTTAACGATTAAAAAGGTGGTAACGCGCTGAGCACAGTTTAAGAACATTTATTGCTAAAACTTGGTACTTGCTGACTTGAAACTTGATAAGAAAATGTTCCAGGATGCGATGCACCTAAAAGGGCACATCATTGGGTTTTAAGGTCATTGGGATGTTCGGTTCTTGTCATGTTTTAACGCTTATTGTAGTTGCTTGCATTATACCAGAGAAAGGAGTTTCTATTGAACAATTATTATGAAAATGATATACTGTGAATTAGTTTATTATCGCTGAGTTTAATGTGACATTACTATTATTGTTAGCGATACAATGTACTGTGAATATGGTTATTATTGCTGAGTTCAAAGTGGCATTTCCATTATTTCAAGCTGTTGCTGGTGATGCAAAACATTCTGTGTTTGGCACTGTGACGGGACAGACGGGTATTTTGGTGGAGGGCAGCACAGAGAAGGGTGTAACAAACAAGAATTGGGGCGAGGGGACAGTACAAAACAAGGGAACAACAGATGGGAATGAGAGGGAGGAAATAAGACCCCGATAATGTAGAAAGAAGTAGAAAGTGAAACAGGAGGCAAGCAATAGTAGCAAGAAAAGAAAAGGAAAAACCCAGGAAAACAGAAAGACCCCTAGCAAGAGGAAAAGGAACAACAAGGAAGCAGAATACAGAAGAGGAGAACCTAAGAAAAGAGAGAAGCCGCCAACATTTGACAAAAGTCAAAGAGAGATAGAGAAAAAGTCAGAAAGAAGACAGAAGGGGAGAAGGGGAAGGAAAGACAGGAAATAAGAAGAAAAGATAAAACCCGTAACTAAGGGCAGTCTACTTACTGGTTCTTTGTCTTGTTTTTCCCACATGTGCCTCCCGGGAGCCTTGAAACGAGAAGACAAGGATAAGAAATAATGAAACAGACATCATAGATGCGGGAAAGATAACAATACTGGACTCATATCTTTAACTGTAAATAAAAACTCACCCTAGCATTCGACCGCTGACTACGTGTCCTCATTGCGCCACCCAGCCAGAGGCACTTAAGTGAAGTTGAAGCTTATCTTTGTCATGCTCAAAATTACGCTGTGATGTAACAGTGATAAGCCGTTTGTTCATGAAGTTGAACACTATTGACTGACCCTATGTTTTCATAGTAATACAACACGAACCGTACTCCTTGATATTAACCTTGTGTTTTCAGTGTGATTTAAACACTGAATTGCGTTCCTCGCAATACTAGCAAAGTACAATGATTAACCCATGAATATTTGGAGAATTTAATTCCATGAGAGTTAGTTCTTATTATTGTTGCTTATGTAAATGTCTATGAGTGGAGTGAGTCAGCATCTCGGGAAATCTCATCAGGGTGAAACATGCAAGATATCCACTGAACGTCAAGGAACATCTAGGTAGGCTTAGTTGAGGTTACGAGGGACTAATCTGGGATCACAGTATGAGTAGTTGTAAACAGTATAGGAGGTTCAAGGCTCTTATTTAATTACAGGTAATCACATTTGTTTCAGAAAATTCCCAGAGAGAGGGAGAGCCATCAAAAGCGGGAAATGGGACCCCAACAGGTGCATCTAGCTTGTACATCCTAGTTTAACAGTAGAGTATACATGGGTTATAAGATATTGGTTATTGGACATGCGTAATTTATCATAGGTAATAACGGCTCTTCAAGAACCATCACTGGTGTCCAGAACCAGCCCTGCAACTCCAGTGTCTCTCTCCTTCTCTCATCCATCCCCTTTCCCCCGGGACGTTGCAGTGCCGATCATGTGTATTTAAGTGGGAGGCAAGCAGCTTTTATGTGGAATTGGGAACAAGCAGCTTGATCAACATTGTGTCTCCATGGGACAAACAGGTTAGGGCTTGACAGAGGATGAGGGGAGTGCCACGGAGGAGACCGATTCAACACTGTCAGCATCCAACTCCAGCTCCAGTGAAAACTCCCTAGTGGTGGCAGGACATGCAGGATCAGTTCCTGCACCATCCTTGTCTACCACCCCACCTACCATCTCCCCCCTCCTTGTTGCTCCCCATGCAGTTGGTCGGGCTCACTCATTCAAGAGGGGAACTGTCTCCTTAGCTCCAGGCACCTCACCTCACCCCCTGCCCATGGTTCCTCTGCTGCCCTGAGTGAAGAGGCTATTGACCTCCTGAGGAACATCTCTGTGGGTCAGAAAGCACTACTGAATGCCATCCAGATGCAGGGCTGACATCTGCAACAGGTGTCTGCCTTACTGAGATCTTTTCAGGCTCTGGCCTCCTCCATCACGGCAGCCTTCCACCCATCCCATATTTCTACCCTCCCACCTGCGTATTCCCCATCCAATTTCCCTATTCCCATACCTACCTCAAGCACACTCACACATAAGCATTCTTACACCTCAACAGCCCCAAGCAGCACATGTAAACAAAAACACCACAAAACACACAAACACACAACCACTCAACACTCACCTCACTCACAACCACCACCACCCCACCATACCCCAGGTACCACAGCCACACCCACAGACATCCACCACCCCCACCTTTCCCCAGACACTACACCTACCACACCTTCTGACACCACACCCACACCAATAGACCCATGCACCACTCCCACCATCCGCCAGACACCACACCCACAGACACATCCACCACTCCCACCATAGCCCCAGACATTACACCCATACCAATGGACAAATCCCCAAATTCCAGCAAATATACATCACACACCACAAAGAAATGCAAACACCCACACTCACCCACATAACAGACACCTCAAAACACAAACATCATATATCAGACACACAGACATCAGCACCAATAACACATACACTCACACACTTGGCACTTCAACTTCCTCAACCTCCAACTCCTGATCCCTCCTGGGCACCCTACCCATTTTCTTAAAGAAAGTCTATTGTTTGCCCTTGCCCTTACCCCTGCCAACTCCCCCTCCCAAAGCCAGGGGGACCTTGTCCACCCCTCAACCTATCCCTTCCACATCCAAGTCTTCCCCTGTGACCCCTGATTCCCGGCCCATTGAACCCAGTCATACCACAAAGAAAGCCAAAAAAGGACCCCCCTCCCAAACACAGGCCCAATTCTCCCAAAACCAAACCCACCCATCCCAAAACCGACACCCCTCCCAAAGGATATAATTGAGGTACCTGGACTGCCCACCAGAAGCCCCTTCCTGTTGAGGTTCCCATGGCAGAGTTCTGAAAGGCAATTTAAGTAACACAGCAGTGTTCTGGGCAACCAATATTACTGTTGGACTGGCATTGGCCTTATGACTTTATTTATCTGTTAAAAATAAAAAGGTTGCTAGTTTTTTTACACATTAGTCCTGCAATTACTTTTCTGCCATTTTGATGTTTATGGATACTTGGAGATTTGTGACTACAGTTGTGTTTGTTTCACCCTGATTGATGATCCATTTGATGTGGTTGGTATGATCTGGCCTTGATACCAGTGCTAGAGCAACCCAAGACAAGGGGAACTGTACAAATGGATGGATATGTGGGATATCATCTTAATGGGGCTGACATTACATTGGGTGGTATTTCATATGGTAAGTATTTCTTATTGACTTGGTCAATGTCAACATCAGTTGGGTTTCCTTTCTCCCCAGGATGTACGTTGGACCTTTGTTTAATGTGTGCAAGCTAGAGATTTTTTTGTGCACACATGTAGAGTGTTCAATTGTCATACCTTTGTATACATTTTAATGGACGTGTCCATTTTCATGTGTGTACTTTACACCTACTTTAACTAAATGTTTGGTCCATGTTGTTACTGCTATATACAATTGGTTGTGCCTGATATACATCAAGGTACAGTTCCCGTGCAGATAGTGGTTTTGAGGGATGCGCAAAGTGGTATGTGGCACAGGGCACCAGTCTTCCAGGGGTCCCTGATTATTTGGCATCCCATTAAACTTGCATTATCATGAAATGTGGGTGATATGTGAAAGTTCATAACAGAGGTTTAGCAGAGAAGTTGGGATTCAGTTTCATGACACAGCCATACAAATGTATGTTATATCACAATAGTCCATGGACAATGTGAGGGTGTCACTTAGACAGTAGGTGTGATATTGATGATGAGTTGCTGTTGTGTGACACAATACTATGGCTACGATGCCGATTTTGTACTTCATCCCGCAGCACAAACAGGGGAAATGTGAGTACGATCGGCTTTATGGCGGCACTGGATGTGTGAAGCTGAGTAGAGATGAGTTTCGGCCTTGTATGCCTCCCTTTTTGCCTGTTCAGATATGGTGTTTCGACCGCCACATTCACAATAGCGAAATGACACATCGTATTTGGACTGGTGGTTGCACTGGCGGTCTACCCTCCGACAGGCACATTGGCCTACCTCACCAGCTCCGCGGTCTAGATTTGCTGGCGGTGTCGATGGGACCACAGCAATCTTTCATCTATGTAACATGGCGTTCTGACCGCCAACACTGCGTCTGGTCACCGTTGCCAATGTGCTCCCAGGACCGGCAAAGTCACAATCAGTCAAACTCCTGTGGTTCTAAAAATTCTGGACCCATGTAATTTACTTTGCCACAGCAGTACGATTTTAGTATCAAAAGACCGATAATGACTAGTACACTAAGCATGAGCATTTTCGCTCAATTCCAGCAGCGTTTTCACCTCGAAATCGCCATTTTCGTCCTGCACTCGTGGCTCCCATTTTATACACAGCAGCCATTTTTTAAAGTTGCCCTCACATAGGCTTATAATACAGTCAGATTTGATTCCAAGGACACGTACACCTTGATTGACTTTTCTCTGACCTGGGCAAGCTGGAACCATTGCCTCAGGCCAAACCTGTTTGGTCAGTCCCTCTCCCAGTGGCCGAATCAGATAGCATCAAGGCACACCATGCCATAAAACCCTTATTATCGCTCACACACCTTGCCTAATCTTGCTCACACCTGCACCTGCTCTTTTCTTCTTCTTACTTTACGAGAGGGAGGTGCCCGTTTTTATTGGGGGTCCACACTTACCTGATGTAAAATACTAGGCCTTGCCGGGTAATTTATTATGGGTTGGATGACATGAAATATGAGGTTTCATCATGACACTGTTTTTTCCTTTGTAGTGAAAACATGTGAATGACCAACCAAAATGTCAAGAATGTTTGCCTGAAGCTTAAAAAACTGTATATAAGGAAACCTGACTTTGCATTGACACACAGTCTCCTGAGAACATACAAACCGTGCTGTTGTACTTCTAGGACGCTTGTTACTTGGTTGCAGCCAATAAATTCGATCTTTGACTTCACCTAGAAGACTCTGAGTTTCTGTGGTCTGAATCAGGAAAGTACCCGAGGTCTTTGGGTGTACCCTGGCACCACTGGGTTACCGGATCAGTACCTGTTCTGAAAAACCCAGTACCTCAGTTGGCGCCCAACGTGGGGCGATACCAGCGGTACCGGTCCAAGCCTGAGGTCCGTGAGGAGCTTCGTGTGAAAATTCTGGAGGAAGGCCGCCACTTCATCGACCCCTGCATGTCGACGTGGTCCGAAAGTCTTTGCTGCGAGGTTCCCCGCTTCCCGATGGCTACGAAGGACTGCTGCCCTGGCTATCGCCCTGATTTGGACCCTTGATGTTTGGTAGAGCGAAACGATAAGACGAGTCTTCTGGTGACATCATCGATATTTTCAGTTAACTATAAGTGGAGCGTCTCCCAGTCCTTAGTTGGACACTTGGTTTGGTCCTTAGTTGGACATTTGGTTTGGTATCCCTTCGGGATCACTTTGATTTGGAACTTGCAAGTACCAAAGCCGAAGGACTCGTGTATTCACGAGACTATCGTAAACGATAATCCTTTGAAGTTTGAAGCTAGACTAGTGAGCGAAGATGCCTGGTCTTAGCAGACTTGGAAATTTGTTCTGTCTTGGTTGTAAAAGGGACTCCCGGTTGGAGGACTCATGTCCGGTTCCTCCGATTGGAACTCCAACCTATGAACTATATGTGAAGCACGGAGTAGGCCCCATCACATATAATGAAGTATGGATCCGTTACACCAGAAAAGATGGTGTTTTAAAATGGCCCCAAAATGGTAGCTTTGACACAGAAATCTTAGATAACCTCGAAGTTAGACTTTTTAAGAAGAAAGCCCGGCCGGCAATGTTTGATTCTTTCCGCTTATGGCGTAAGGAAGCCAAGCAAAAGGAAATTAAATTAGCTAAGAAAAATAAGAGAGAAAAAGGTATTTCGATTATGCAAGCTGCTATACAGTTTAAAGATAACGAAGTAGAACAGTTGAATGAGCAGTTGCATAGGCGACATGCAGCAAAAGACTCTGAAAAAGATCCCCTAATGTCGCATTTGCTAAGTTCGCCACCACCCTATGCGCAGAATGCCACGGCACCTCCGCAACCTCTAGTTGCACAACCAGTGGTTGCATTGCCTCCTGCTCCTCCACAGCACCCACCAGCTATTCTTCAGTTGGTTCCTATTCCTCCGGTGCAGCCTCCTCAAGGGCCACTGGCTTTGACATCTGCTCTGCCTTTACTTCCTACAACTTTGACTACTATAGCGACTACCACTCCTGGTATTGTTTCTGACACTGCTTCTGTCTCTGCCTTGTCTCATTCTGTTTTTCCTCCTGTTCATTTGTCAACCTCTCCCTCTATCCGTCAGAGAATGACAAACACTGTGACTAGTCTTTTATCCCCTCTCTTTGGGTCATTAGCTACGACCCCAGTTTCAGAGCGTAAACAATTGCGTAGCCAATTGCCTGATGGTAGGGAGAAAGAGACACTGAATTATTTGGCGCATAAATGGGTTACTGAACCAGCGAGATATGAACTAGAGTCTGTTATGGATGTCTTCCATCAGTGGGAAGAACCGAAACAGAGATACGTTTTTGAGAAAATGTGTACTTTTCTTTCTGAGGATTTAGAGGAAAATGGTTTGGAGCCCAATCCGCCGTGTACGGTTCGATTTTGCGACAGGTTTGATTGTGGGTTCAGATGTCGAGAAAGCAGTTGCGATGTTATTGTCGTTTAGGACTGAAGGTGTTTCCAGGTTATTGTTTAAATATGATTCTTCTGCTAAAAAGAAAGGGAAACAGTCCCCCATGAGAGAAGTTCCCCCACAATGGAGGGAAGGGGACCCAAATGCTAATCCACCTGTCCTGCCTCATTTCCAGCGTGTATGGGTACACGTTCCATGGAAGCGAGCTGAAGTTTTAGCCCTTAAGCAGACATTGCCTGATCCCCGTAAGAATCCCACAGGGTATTACAAGGAATTGTCACAGACTGCGGGGTCTTGCATTATGAATTTAGCTGACATAGACATGTTGTTTGGGAATGTTGTTCCACAGCCTTTATGGGGAAAGATTCGCCATACAGACCATGCTCAAGGGTTAGGTGACACATGGGCTAATATTGCTGCTGCAGATGCCCGACAAATTGGTGGTGCTAAACCTGAGCCTTTAGTGACAGAGCTTCCTGGTAGGATTATTGATTACATGAAAACTATAATGCCTGCGATGCGTGTAAACTGGGATAAATTGTCTGCATGTAAGCAAAAGAAAGAAGAAACGGTATCAGATTTCTTCACCAGGTTTGAAGAAACGTTTGTGGACCACAGTGGTCAAGATATGAGCACGGAAGGTGGTCAACGTTTGTTCGTCGATAAATTTGTGCATAATCTGCTTCCTGAGTTGTGTAAAAAGTTAAAAGATTCAGAAAGTTCTTGGGCAGTTTCCTCTTCAGCACAGATATTGGCTACTGCACAGTACTACGAAAATAGAGATAAAGATGAGAGAGATAGAGTAGAGAAGAAAACTAAAGAATTGAAAACGAAGGTTCTGTTACAACAAGCGTACCCGCCACGTGGTGGTCAAAATAGTGGTGCACAGAGTAACTATCAGAACAACTATCAGAATAACTATCAGCCTCAACCGTTTCAGAGAAACTCGCAAAGAGCCGAGTATGCTCAACCACGTATCCCAGTAGGTCCCAATCAGTGTTCATATTGCAAGGAAGAGGGTCATTTCAAGTATAGTTGCCCTGCTTTGCTACAGCGCGCAAATGGTACTTCTGGTTTAAGAGGTCGAGGTGTTCCACAAGCACCTAGAGGAAGAGGACGTGGATATGTTCCCCAGAGCGCGCGCCCATTCCTCCCTCAAAACTCAATGAACAGATTTGATCAACAGGTTAATGCATCTGGTAGGACGGCTCAGTACTATACTGATGATTACTATACAGAGGATGAGCATTTGGACAGTAATGATTGCTAGGACAGCCATAGACAAAGAGAGGGAGTTGTTTCAGTTCCAGTAGATCAGAGTGGGCCTTATGTTAAGGTGATTGCATCAGGTGTGTCAGAACCTTTTCGGTTGGATACTGGTGCTACCAAGAGTTCTATTATGCACTCAAAACTCCCTGGCGCACCTTTGTCTGGCGAAACAAATGTATCAGTAGGGTTTTCCGGCGCCCCAGTTAGAAATCCGATTTCTAACCCTATATCTCTTTCTGTTGGACCTTGTAAATTTGAAACGCCCCTTATTTTGACGACAGGTTGTGGCGAGAATTTGTTAGGATTAGATCTGTTAAAGAGATTGTATGCGACATTGTATTGCTCTCCTTCTGGAGTGCAACTCACATTGGGTAAGAAAGTGGTTTCACCAATGTATTTGTCAAAGGACAGATTTCCACCCGAATTTTCTTCTCTTCCTAATACTCTTTGGGCTACTGGACCTAATGATGTAGGTCTTTTGGAAATTCAGCCATATGTGATAACATTAAAAGCCAATGTTAAAATGCCACGTATTCCCCAATACAAGATCTCTAGTGAAGGGGAAAAAGCGTTGTTAGCAATTATTTGTGATCTGATTGAGAAGGATGTAATTGAAGAGACAAGAGGCAACGTTTGCAATAGTCCTGTTTTGCCTGTCTTGAAGCATACTGACCCTACTCAGCCACATGTTTATAGGTTTGTAATTGATCTTAGAGAGGTGAACAAAATAGTTGTGCCACAGTTTCCAGTCGTCCCCGATATCACTGCATTGTTGACAATGATTCCAGCTTCAGCCACTTGGTTTTCAGTGATAGACCTGAAAAATGCTTTCTTCAGCATCCCTATTGCAGAAGAGAGCAGGGACATTTTTGGCTTCAATTTGGGAGGACGAAGCTTCAGATTTAAGAGAGCTCCTCAAGGCTATTGTGAAAGTCCATCTATCTATAGTCAGGCTTTGAAAGCACAACTTGACACTCTTATGTTACCTGATGGCGCCACTCTCATTCAATATGTCGATGATTTGCTAGTTGCTGCAGATACTAAGGAGATCTGCAAAGAAGCAACATTGTCATTATTGCGTCATTTGTCTGATTTACACCACAAAGTGTCCCTTTCAAAGTTACAGTATTGTCAAAAAGAAGTGACCTATTTAGGTCATCTCTTTTCGAAGGAGGGAAGGCAACTGACCCCAGAGAGAATCAGGGCTGTTGCAGCAATGAGTGTGCCAAGAACACAGAGAGAAGTGCGTGCTTTCTTGGGTATTACATCATATTGCAGACAATGGATACCTAATTTTTCGTTAATAGCCAAACCCTTGGTGGCATTAACTTGTAAAGATACACCAAATCCCGTCCCATGGTCTGAAGATTGTCAGAAAACTTTTTGTCGAATTACGTGATGCATTATGTTCTGCTCCTGTGTTGGGTACCCCCAACTACAGCAAGCCTTTTACATTGTATGTCCATGAGAAAGAAGGTTGTGCGTTAGCAGTTTTGACACAACAGTTTGGAGACAGGGAGCGTCCATGCGCCTATTTCTCTTCAACCTTAGACCCAGTAGCTAAGGCACTACCAAGCTACTTAAGAGCGGCAGCGGCAACTGCTGTTTCTATCCGACAGTCTGCTGGTTTAGTGATGAATAACACATTAATTGTAATGGTTCCACATGCAGTGGACACGTTGTTAAACAGAACCAAGACACAGCATTTAACTAGTGCTCGATTGTCAGGTTATGAGTTGACATTGTTAGCAAGCCATGTACATATAAAAAGATGCACTACACTTAACCCAGCTACGTTATTGCCAATTGTGACAGAGTTAGATACTTCTGAACAACATGATTGTCTCCATAGAACAGAAGAAGAAACGAAAGGGAGAATAGACCTTCTGGACACTCCCCTTGCAAAGAGTGATGGTACTTTGTGGGTGGATGGTTCATGCTTTAAGCTCACGAATGGTGACACGACTGCGGCGTATGCTGTGACAACTTTGTGTACGATTGTTGAAGCTGCACGTATCCCACACAATTCAGCCCAAGCAGCTGAGTTAATAGCCCTAACAAGAGCATGTACAGTATCAAAAGGAATGAAAGTGACTATCTATACCGATAGCCAATATGCGTTTGGTGTGGCCCATAGTTTTGGGCGTTTGTGGAAGGAACGTGGGTTCCTGACCTCGCATGGAACTAAAATACAGCATGGTCAGTTGGTAAATGAGCTCCTTGATTCACTTACTTTACCGTTGCAAGTTGCGATTGTGAAGTGTAGCGCACATAAAAAGGTGACTGATGATGTTGGTCGTGGGAATGCATTTGCTGACGAGGTCGCAAAAGAAACGGCAAGGAATGTGATGAGCCGAATGTATGTCGCGGGCCCTGCAAGATGGATTGGTGATGTTGGAATGTGTGAAGACACGATAGAAAGCGTGAAATCGATTCAAGCTGAAGCCACAGAGAGAGAATTGAGTGTGTGGAGAGAAAGTACAGGTAAATTGGATGCAAATGGTTGTTGGGTCGAGTTGTCAGAACATCAAAGATGGTTGCTACCCGATGCGTATGTGCTTGCAGTAGTTACAATGGCTCATGGAATGGCTCACATCAGTGTGAAAGGGATTTGTAAGTTGTTGGCCCCAGTATGGCAAAATGCAGGAATTCCCAAGTGCGCAGAAAATGTGGTTAAAAATTGCATGGTATGCCTGAAACACAACCCTGGTAGAGGAACCCCAACTCCAGCTGGTCATTTTGCACCTCCTACGTATCCGTTTGAAGTTTTGCAGCTAGATTTCATCCACATGGAGAGGTGCAACAACTTAAAATACGTACTCGTTGTTTGTGCCTTTTCAAGATGGGTGGAAGCCTATCCCCTAAAAGACAATACTGCGCTATCCACAGCCAAAGCCCTTGTGAAAGAGTTCTTCCCTAGATTCGGAATGCCGAGAATGATCTGGAGTGACAATGGAAGTGAATTTGTGGGTCAAGTGATGAAGAAAGTATGCGAAGGGCTAGGCATAAACCAAAAGTTTCACGCTGCAAATCACCCCCAATCAGCTGGATTAGTGGAGTGCTATAATGGCACTCTAAAGCTAAAATTGGCCAAGATACAAGCGAGCTCTGGTCTTAAATGGCCTGACGCTCTACCCTTAGCACTCCTATCAACCAGAATGACTGTGCATTCACGAGTGAAACTTAGTCTTTATGAAATAGTCTTTGGCCGCCCGGCCAATATATGGGGAGTGCCCAGGCCCAAGAAGTTTAGCGAGATAGAGCATCCTGTTTTGCTTGACTATCTGTATGAATTGACGGCTAAATTGCGTGTTTTACATCAACAGGTCCACGACACCCTGCCTCCGGTCTCTGAATCTCCAGGTCATCCCATTGAGCCTGGATCCTGGGTTTTAATAAAGAACTTTCAGCGAACCAAAAACGAGCAGCCCAGGTGGACCGGACCGCACCTCGTTCTTCTCTCCACAAGATCAGCTGTTCGAGTAGAAGGGAAGAAACGGATCCATGGGACCCATTGCAAAAGGGTACCCCTACCTCTGCCATATGACCGGTGGGTCCAGGAAGGTGTCGCCGACTCAGAGACTGAAACCGTGCCACGTTTTCTGCCTTTCAGCGATGCACGAATAAAAGGAACACTCACTGAGAAAGAAAGTGATGACATTTTACAATCAGCAGTATCACCGTCAGTTCGATTGGACACTGCAGAACCTGAACTCCTTTTTCAGGACCACACGATACCTGGGACTAACCGTTATAATCTACGACCAAGAATAAAGGACAAATAAAACAGTTTACTTTTCTTCCCTTTAGCAAAGTTCTCCAATATGGAAAATTATTTTTGAATGACTTTTTGTTTTTTTTGTGTTTTTCGAACCTCCATCCGGGTTTCAGCTGTAGGATCGTGGCTGAAAAGACTTAGGGGGGTAGCCTGTGGACACACGGTCTACAGGTCTGGTTTGTTCTAGGGCGGCCTGGAACATTCAGAACACTCCTAAGTGAAGTAAACCAACCGCCACGAACGGCAACGGTTAGAGGATGGAATCTTTCCAAAATGGAGAACATGTTGAAAGACTGAGTTTCAAGAAGAGAATATGTGAAACGATAACCAGGAAACGGTTTTTGCTGCTGTGCATTTTTATGTTATTTAGTATACTTATGTTTTTTATAGGATATGTTTTATTCTGTTTTAACGTGATATTGGCACCCACTACCTCGTCTACACCTCCTCCTTCCACTGTTTCCCCACATTCTTTTCAACTCCTCCCTAAACATGAATCTGCTAGGAGACTAGAGTTCATTAATAACTCCTTCATCCAGCTTTTGCACCAACACCAACTAGTGATAAATACAAGTAACTGTTGGGTGTGTGGCCTTATGCCTCACACAGCAGATAAAGGTATCCCTTATCTGATCCTGCCTTTCAGCCACAATGGTTCCGTGTGGGCATTCAGAACGATATTCATCTATGCACACTACCCCCTACGTTTTGCGGAAGACAACCCTAAGAAAAATGCTTTAGTTAAAGGTATCATAGACATGATGAAGGACAATATCTTCTACGAGACTATCCCCAGAGATGAGACAATAGCATATATAGGATGGAACATGACCGGATATGAAGCCACAATGAGTGAGAAACAGCAAGCTAAGATATCTTCCCTGATTTGGGTTGTACCCCATCAGGGTCACCTGTGTCTGCAAGGTACTGGCAAGAATCCCAGAGCTCAGCTAGGGGAAAGCGTCTGCACTGAGACATATGTTTTCGCATCTCAGACCTCCCCTCCGCTCTTGGCAGCTAAGGGTACCTATTTCATCTGCCATGATAGAGCCTTTACATGGTTGCCCCCTGACTTTTCTGGCACATGCTTCGTTTCGTTCCTGTTGCCCCCTACCTACACAGCAGCGGCAGATTACCACAAGACAAGGATAGTTAGAGGCGTCTTCAGTGAAGAAGACACTGCAGGACAAGAATTTGGGGACTTCGTAAAGGGTTTTCTGCCGTTCTGGGGACAAATAGGTAACAGCAGGAGCATAAGGCAATTGATAAGAGTGGTTGAATCCACCGTGGCTGAAACCGCTGGTGCCCTTGGTAACTTGACTGCTGAGCTCCAGTCGGATCGTCTTATGACCCTTCAGAACAGGGTCGCATTAGATGTCATACTTGCAGACCGGGGTGGAGTATGTACATTGATCCAATCGAGTTGCTGTGTTTTTGTCCCAGATAACGCTCCAACAGTATACCAGGCCATCTCCAAACTGCATAGAATTTCCGAATCTATTCATTTAGATAGAGGAGATTGGTCATTAATGGGATGGTTCTAGGAACTGATATCAGCATGGGGATGGAAGATACTGATGGTCATTGGGATGATCTTGGCCATTCTTTTCCTGTTCTGTCTATGCGTGCAGTGTGCTCCTGCGATATGTGGCCTCTGTGTTACATCATGCATAAGGAAACCTGCACCAAGAGATGAGCTAAATACTAGGATGATGTTACAGCAACATCTCAACGACTTTAGAAACATAGACCTGGACTCAGATTAGCATGAGAATAGGTTTATTGCCTATGTAAGGGCAAAAGGAGGGTTTGTGGTTCTAAAAATTCTGGACCCATGTAATTTACTTTGCAACAGCAGTACGATTTTAGTATCAAAAGACCGATAATGACTAGTACACTAAGCATGAGCATTTTCGCTCAATTCCAGGAGCGTTTTCACCTCGAAATCGCCATTTTCGTCCTGCACTCGTGGCTCCCATTTCATACACGGCAGCCATTTTTAAAAGTTGCCCTCACATAGGCTTATAATACAGTCAGATTTGATTCCAAGGACACGTACACCTTGATTGACTTTTCTCTGACCTGGGCAAGCTGGAACCATTGCCTCAGGCCAAACCTGTTTGGTCAGTCCCTCTCCCAGTGGCCGAATCAGATAGCATCAAGGCACACCATGCCATAAAACCCTTATTATCGCTCACACACCCTGCCTAATCTTGCTCACACCTGCACCTGCTCTTTTCTTCTTCTTACTTTACGAGAGGGAGGTGCCCGTTTTTATTGGGGATCCACACTTATCTGATGTAAAATACTAGGCCTTGCCGGGTAATTTATTATGGGTTGGATGACATGAAATATGAGGTTTCATCATGACCCTGTTTTTTCCTTTGTAGTGAAAACATGTGAATGACCAACCAAAATGTCAAGAATGTTTGCCTGAAGCTTAAAAAACTGTATATAAGGAAACCTGACTTTGCATTGACACACAGTCTCCTGAGAACATACAAACCGTGCTGTTGTACTTCTAGGACGCTTGTTACTTGGTGCAGCCAATAAATTCGATCTTTGACTTCACCTAGAAGACTCTGAGGCCCGTATTGATACTTTTTTTGCGCCGTTTTTGCGTCGTTTTTTGACGCAAAAACGGCGCAAACTTGCAAAATACCATTGTATTTTGTAGGTTTGCGCCGTTTTGCGTCAAAAAGCGGCGCAAATGCGGCGCTAAAAAAAGTATAAATACGGGCCTGAGTTTCTGTGGTCTGAATCAGGAAAGTACCCGAGGTCTTTGGGTGTACCCTGGCACCACTGGGTTACCGGATCAGTACCGGTTCTGAAAAACCCAGTACCTCACTCCTTCAGTGGGACAAGGTGCAGTCTGTATCTAACAATGGCTTCCATGAAGCCGAATACCTTCTCTCAGAGGGCACGCTAAATCAAATTTGCTGCTGCGGAGAGAGTGGGATAAAACTTTTTTTCTTCAACCCAGCAAGGCTGTGGCTTGGGCAGATAGGATGGGTTGGTTCGCCCCAATCCTCCAGAGGTCTGGAAATCCAAAGAGTTTCTATGTCCAGCTTTTCAGAGGTGGTAGGATAGTTCTAGTTAGCACAATCCAGGTTTTGAGGAACAGCTCTTGGAGTCAAGACTCACTTCAGCAGAGGCCATCAACAGGTTCTAGGTCAGATGCAGTTGTTACTGGTCAGATGGGCACTTCAGGGAAAAGACCTCTTGTAGCTTGTTTCTGCCCTGAAGCTAATCAGGTCAGCCAATTGACCCAAGGAGTCCACTTTTTGTACTGGGTACAAAGGGAAGCAGGTCCAATCCTTCAGGGTACCTCTTGGGTACCTCTCAGGTTACAGAAAGCAGGCCCACTCCTCTTCTGTTCTTCCACAGGTCCATAAAATGTTCCAGAAAGAGAGCTTGGAGGTGCCACATTTATGCATGGCAGCAGCTATTGGATGACTCCTGGCTCCTGCCTAAGTAATGGAGTAAAGGATCCCAGGGGTATCCCTAACCACTTTTGCTGCTGTTCCTGTTTTCCATTCTGTAAACAATCCCACAATGCCCCCTCACTCTTGAAATCCAAGATGGGAGAAACTCCTCTTTATTTGTGCTGAGCCTGTGTGACCACCCAGAGGTGTGCCAGGGTAATGAACACTCTCCTTTTCCGATGTCACCCTAAATCACTTCTGACGGTAACTTTCCTGCCACTGGGTTTGATGCCAACCTGATTGGGAGGAAAAATGCAGAGGCCTTTTCAGGTGTCATCAACCATTTGCCTGTTACAGGAGACAACGCTTCGAAGTTAAGTTCCTGGGCCCACCCCATTAGTCTTCCTGCCAGAGAAGTGAAAAACGCCTCCCCACACCTAAGCCATTGTCCCTACTCAGGGGTCAGTTTTCATACCATTCATCACTGCTAGCTCCTGACTGGGACACTACTGTAGAGATAATGCGTATTGGCCCCCACGAGCTTCAAGCAAGGAAAGGGTAACTTTCTAAAATATATATTTTCTTGATATTCATTAAAAATCATACTTCACACCATTGAGTTGATCTTTAAATGACTATAAAAAATAGTGGTGTGATAATATTTCTAGCGGGTCCCTTACTGGAGATACCAACATTTATTTTTACTGTTGCTCCCCAGTGTTTCTCTGTGGGTTAGCAAGAGCCTTCTTTCAATGAAAATAGCTTTTGGATGCTAGTCACTATAAAGGCATGGCAACTTTAAATTTATACTGGCCTACTTTTAAACAAAATGCACCTTGAATTGTGCGGTATAAGGCTTACATAGGGGTGACTTTCTAATAATTAAAAGAAATGTTTTTACCTGTCAAAATTTTTTATATTGAAAGGTTGTACAGCTGGTTCTGCACTGCAGCCATCAGGATACACACGTAGGCCTGAAGCCATGTTTGTACTGCAACTGTGGTTGATGGTACAACAGGTGCTGCAGTCCTCGAGTGGCACTGAATCCCAGGCCCTGTGTGCACTTTTTAGACCATATGATAGGGTCTTCTGGGCTAGTTAAATGTACCAGTCAGGGATAAGTAATTTAACTATGTTTAAATGTGCCCTCAGCTACTCTACTAGCAGGGTTAAACAGCACAGATTTCAAACGCAGACATGGAAAAGTTCTGGGGGGACATCGCACCAAAATGGTCTTTTCCTACAATGATTTTCAAAGAAAGCACAATTGTTATAAGTATATACAGAACATTTCACACAAATACCTTTTTAATGTGTCACTTCTTGGCCGTTCCACAAAGGTGAACATAAACAATATCTGTGTTTTGGTGCAACCCCAGTGTCAAGTAGCTTTATATTATGAGCGATATCAGTCTTCAATTTTTAGGCCACATCATGCGTTCTGGGACTTGTAATTTCGCTTTTAAGACTGACAGTATGACTGATAAATTGTAGCAAGCAAAACTATTGTGACATCAAAAAGACGACTAGCTGGCTTTGGAATACAATAAAAGTTCTGCATGGGCATCAACAGTGCAATAGTCAACAACTTGCAGAGATTCCAGAATTCACGCACCTGCAGCATAAATGTCAGTCTAAAACATGATAACTACTGTCAGGACTTATCAATGTAGATATAGGTGTAATAGGTGCTTGCTTCAGGTGCCAAGTGAAGTGCATTCGAAATTCAAGGGAAAAACTTTCAAGTTAAAAAACAAAAAGAAAAAATGTTCTTAGCCTCGAACTTTCATTGGATTTTGGTGGGTGGATGTATCCTGTACTTGGTTTGGTTAGGGGGGGCAGTTAACAGTAGTTAATCTAGTGCACAACTAATTTTAGCACACGCTGTCCTTGTTCTGTAGCATTTTGTATTTCCCTTTCCCCAAAAACTCAAAATGGGTAAGTAATACAAAATGGCCATATTGGTAAGTGAATACACTTTTTTTCTATTAACCTGCACCCATCTTTGTATCTTTGTGTTTTCTAATATCTTTTGTATGGGGATACCAAAAGAAATTACTCAAGTATTGATATATATTAGTCCCCACCTTTCAAAGGTTTCCTTTTAGCCATTGACCAGTTGAAATGGCCTTTTATTTGATAAATGTTGCCAGTATTTTCTTGAACTTTTTATATCATTCCATAAGCTTTCACATCTGGTTCCTTTGGAGGGTATCAAATATAACGTTGCATATACATCCCTTAGGTTTTCAGGGTTAGAACTTACCAGGATACAACCTGGCATGGTCTTACTCTGGCTGGGTGAACACAGTATTTTTCTGCCAAATAGCACCTTCCTTGAGTTTTCCAACATCTTTTACTACGGGGGTGACACATTTCACTGTTCATGCATTGCTGTAATATCTCATATCCCTTACTTTTCAAGGGTTTCCTTTTAGCCATTGACCAGTTGAAGCTGTCCTCTTATTTAATAGCAGATTACAGTATATTTTGTATTTGTTATATATCATTCCACAAGCTTTCAAATCCTGTTCCTACAGAGGATACCCATACAATAGCATACAGGCTATAATATTTGGTATCCTCTGTGTTAACAGGGTTCGAAAGTACTTGGATACAATCTGACATGGTCTATTGTTGTCTGGGTAAGCACAGTTTTTTTTGCCACATAATACCCTTCCTTGTGTTTCACACAATCTTCTACTCTGAGGATATTAATGGGGATACCAAATATTACTGCTCATGCATCGCTGTATTATCTCCTATTTCCTGCTTTACATGGGTTACCATTTAGCCAGACTAATTGAGGTTGCTTTGTATTTGATGAAAGATTACAATATATTTTCACATTTTTTATTTAATTTCAAAAGCTCTCACCTTCAGTTCTTTTTGGGGGTACCACATATAATGGCACATTTGGGCAATAATATGTGGTATCCCCTATGTTTCTTGGTTTAGAATGTGCCAGGATTCAATTTGACACGGTCTTATGTTGGCTGAGTGAACACAGTATTATAATGCCAAATGGCACCCTTCCATGTATTTTACAACATCTTTTTTTATGGGGATACCAAATGCTATGGCTAATGCATTACTGTAATATCTGGTAAGCCCCTACCTTTCAAGAGTTACCTTTTAAGTTGAAATTGCCGTTTATATGATTGCAAATTACAATATGTTCTAGCACTTTTGATATAATTTCACAAGTGTTTACTTCCTTTTCCTTTGGGGGATACCAAATATAATGCCCTTTATGGTTATAGGGACTCATTAGGAGTCTGGTGGTCTAATGACTGCCAGACTAGCAGAGATTGCAACCCTGGTGGTCGGACCGCTGGCACCGCCAGGACATTTTCCTGATGGGGTGGCAGCAGTCAGATTCGTGGTCAGCCACTCTGGTGCTGAGTTCAGCGCCGCCATGCTGATCACGAGTCCTCTTTCTGCCAGACTTTTCATGGCAAGGCCCCTGCCATGAAAAGGCTGGTGGAAAACCAATGCTAGGGCCCCCCCCCTGCCAGCACCCTCGGAAGGTGCACTGCCTGCACTGCAGACAGTGCGCATTCCCAGAATGCTGGTGTGCCACGGCATTGGCCTTAAGGGAGCCAAGGGCAATGCTGTGGCACTGTTTCCACCGGTCTAACTGGAGGAAATGTTGTATCACGATCAGCCAGGTGGAAACATCATAATGCAACTTGGTTTGAGGGTGAGGGTATGATGGCAGTCTCCTCCCCTCGGATTCGGCAGTCGAGTAAGTCCGAGCACCAAAGTCGTAATCAGGCCCATAATATTTAACATCTCCCTTGGTTCTAGGATTCAAATTTACCAGGATACAATTTGACATGGCCTTATGGTGGGGGTGAACACAGTATTTGTCTGCCAAATCACACCCTTTCTTGTGTTTTCCACTGTCTCTTTCTATGGTGGTACTACATATTATGGCTCTTGCATGGCTGAAATATCTGGTATCCCCTAATATTTAAGGGTTACCTGTTAACCATTCACAAGTTGAAATTGCCATTTTTTTTTACAGCAAATTACAGTATTGTTTACCACTCTTGATATCATTTCATTAGCTTTCTCTGCTGGTTCCTTTGGGGGATACCAAATATAATGGTCCATACCAGCTATAATATTGTTTTTCCCTATGGTTCTAAGACTAGGGGCCTAATTACGAGTTTGACAACCGCCACTGTCTCTTTCTATGAGATACCAAACACTACAGCTTATACATCACTTTAATGTCTGGTATCACCTACTTTTCTAGGGTTACCTTTTAACTATTGACAAGTTAAAATGTCCTTTTATGTGACAGCAGATTACAATATATTTTAGCACTCCTGACATCATTCTATCAGTGTTGACTTCTGATTTCTTTGGGGGATACCAAATATAATGGTCCATACAGGGCTATTATATTCAGTACGCCCTGGAGTTTTGGGGTAAATTCTTACCAAGATACGTTTTGCATGGGTTTATGTTCACTAGGCAAGTACAGCATTTATCAGCTAAACTGCACACCCCCTTGTATTTTTCAATATCTTTTTGCGTTGGGATACCAAATAATACAGTTCATATCTTGTGTAATGTATTTTACTCCCTACTTGCCCTTTAGAGACTGAATAGTTAAAACAAAATTGCCTTTCATTTAATAGGTGATTGCACTATGCGTAGGTATTTTTATATATTTTGTATTGTTATACTAACTTCCACAACCTGTTTCATGGGCTATAAAAATATCATGACTTATGCAATGCTATAATATTTCAGGAGTTAACACTTACCCATATAAATTTGACATGGTATGATTGAAATTGCTCATAGGAAATTATACAAGAATGCATTCCCTAATAAATTAATTAATGACATGTAGACCTTCAGAAATCTCTTCAGAGGGTATACTTCAGTAGACTTTCAGGATATTCTCACACACATGGCCAATGTCTTACAAAGCTAAAGTAAAGACTTGCCTTTATTTTTTACATCCATGGTCCACATCTCCCTTATTTGCCGTGCCTCAGTTTCTACAGATCTTTATAGAAGATTATTATTGTGGTGTTAGACCATATGGCTCTCAATAAGTAAGCAAGTGACAGAACAGGTATGCCATTCTTCTGAGGAAAATACATCAGTCTTTTTTGCTGTTATACCCAAAGGAGATGTCACTGTTAGTAACATAACCTATGCATAAGGGGTGTAAGAAATTGAGTTATTACTTATAAAGGGTCAGTGTCTTTTGCAAGTAATAGATCAACAGTTGTCTCTTTACTGAGAACCAAGTAACCCCTCTTGTCACTCTCTCAGGGTAGCAAGTAAGAGCTGTCTGAAGCACACTTCGCAGATGTGGTATGGGCTAGTAATTGCAATTTGCTGGCCTTCAACAACTCTCAGTAAATTATTGTACAGTCAGTGCCTTTTAATCAATATAGTGCATTAGAATTAATAGAAACCACATGGCAATTCCAAGCCATTCATTGAAAATGTCAACCTTGCATTGTTCATCACCAAAACTGGTGAAAACGTATTTTAATTAACTGGCAATATGGGCGTTAGAGTCTTTTTTTTTGCTTTTTACAGGTTACGTAATGTAGCAGTAGGTCCAACCGCAAGGGTCCCTGCACTCCAGATGCCAAGAGTAAAAGTTCCAACTGTGGGAATGCTTAAAAACAATGGAGGTCTCTCCTGGGGTCATGGCCACAAGGCCCCAGGAGACTTAGGGGCAGATTTACCATTCTTTCATACAACACAACTCAGCAAGGCAAGGGAGAGGGCAGAAATGCTAAAAATGTACATAGATATGGAGCATTTCTGCTCCCTTCTTGCACTGGCACACTTTGTGCTGGCTAGAGCTAATGCAGGTACCCATGCACCATAGTGCAAGGATGTCTGGGTTTCCATTAGAATACATGGATGGATGCATAGGAACACCCATATTACCCCTACCTGACTCAAAGTAAAACAAGGCTGCGTATGTGCTGCATTGCATTACGTTGTATTTACTAAACCACACAAATTGACTTTGCATGGCTTGGTAAATCCCAGTTAAGGATTTGTGTTGCTTAGCAACAACTTGCAGCACACAAAGGTGATGCAAGTCACTAGTTAATTTGCACCGTAGACTTTTTCTAAGACAACCTGAGGAGACTGTTGCACCTCCTGCAACCTTCCAAACACTCTCTATTTATCATGGTTGTGATCCTGCTCTTCATGCATTACCACAGAAGTGAATAGGTACTTTTCAGCCCCCTCAGGGGGCATTATGAGACGGTCCTAGGACAGAATTTAAAAATGTTTTATTAGTCAATCTGTAGGCACTAAGGCCCATATTTATACTTTTTTAGCACCGCATTAGCATACTTTTTTGACGCAAAAGCAGCGCAAACTTACAAAATACAATTGAATTTTGTACGTTTACGCCGATTTTGCATAAAAAAACTACGCAAATACGGCACTAAAAAAGTATAAATATGGGACTAAGTGGGCTCCACTGCACAATTTATCCCTTTGCTTTATGTGATTTTTTTGGTTTGGATTATTCTGTTCCAGATGGGGCACCCTGATACCATCTCTTGTTGGGAGCTCGGGCGCAAGCCCCTAAGGCCTGCGTGCCCGAGCTGGCTCCCTGTGGGTGTGTGCAGCTCCTGTGCATTACGCAGGAGCCAGCATTTTAGCTGCATGCTTCTGACAGCAGGAGCAAGGTTCATTTTCTTCGCCCACCCGCAGAGGGTGGTGTATTAGCCGTTCACTCTCCGCCCCCCTAGGCTTGAGCATGGGTGCATGGGAAGCACAACAGATTAGACACAGGGCTTGTCATTGTGGGATCAGCAACGCAGGAGTGGGATGATGCTCCAATGTGACCTGCTTTGAATCCTAGAGGGATTCTTTCTGCACTGGCTCCCGAGGAGATGGGGGATCCCAGACACAGAAAATAAACATGGGAAGGTGGCTCCACTCAGGCCTCCTCCCTAAGGAAATAAATAATGAAAGCTATGGTCCACCCTTGGGGTAAGTTTAAAGACATCAGGCAGAGAGCTACACATTTCTGCATTTCGGGCTTGTTTCGCTCCTGGTGGCCAGCACTAGCCACCAGGAGCATTTTCTTAAGGCCTCACGGGCTCTAAATGGTGCTTTGTATGGGGAGCTGGATATTTAGTGCTTTTTGCGCCAAAAGTATCCTCTGCCTGGGATGCTGATGCCGTGTTCTGCTTTGGGACCATCTTCCACAGCACATTCTTAGCCAACATGCAGAACAACCTCCCTGATGTCCTCTCAAGGACCCATGATCTTCTGGCTGTCTTGCAGGGCACTTGCGTGTCAGCAGCCGGGTTAAGGGCTAGTCCTTCATAAGTCCTAAGAGAACTTCCCAAGGCCCCCCATCTGTTCCTTTTCCCCAGCTGATCCTCAGAGGGCATAAGGAGGCCAGCACCATTGACAAAAAACATGCAACATCTTGTGAAGTGCACCAGCGCTGAATGCAAAGGCGCAGATTTCCTGAAATTTCATGCCACAGAACACTGTAAGGAAACTTGCAATTCTGCATTGCATGAAACAGAGACAACAGAATTGAGCCATATCTACTAAGATATGGCACACTTCTACTCCCTCCTTGTGTTGGCACTCTGTGCGCTGCCTTACCCCTATGCAGGTACCCTTTCGGCATAGAAAGAAGACGCAATGAGGAGAAATACACATATTACTCCTTCTTACATCATGGTTGGGGGTGGGATACCATTTTTGGTGCAATCCCAGATTGAAATTTTTCAATAAATCTGAGATTTTGTCAGACTTCATGGGTGAATGCATGGATACACACATGCTACACCCATAAAAGGCCTACCACTAAGAATTGTAATGCAACGTAGTGCAAGCCACTGTGCTGCGTTACATTAAATTTAAAATTGAAATATTTGTAATATTTCTTTTTTAGGTAAATCATTTTTCTTCACTATACTTTACCATGCAGAGATTTCCACGCTGACTGCAGTGTCTCCCTTAGGTAAAATATATAGAGAATAAAAAAATAATGATCTAACTCAAAAATAAATGTGTTAGAAATGGGGTCTTTGGTTGGCAGTCAGGTTGCCCTTTGTCCAAGCAAGGACCCTCACTCTAGTCAGGGTAAAGGAGAATCACACTCAGTTAACCCCCGCTCAGACCCTTAGTAGCTTGGCATGAGCAGGCAGGCTTTACTCAGAGACAGTGTGTTAAGTATTTGTACCAACACACACAGTAATACAGTGAACCACTATAAACTGAACAACACAGGTTCAAAAAAATAGTCAATATTTTACCTAAATAAACAAGACCAAATATGATAAAAATCCACAATACACCATTAAAAATATCATCTTAGCACGTACAAACACAAACATAGTACCTAGAGGCACAAATACTGCAATTTGGAGGCCCACTGCCACCCACAGGCACCCACCTGCGCCTCATCCCTGGTGGTCTAGTGGCCATTTATATCTGTCTGTCTCTGTCTTTCTTGCCTTTCCATGTTTTTCCTTTCTTTGCACTCTTGTGCTGCTGAAATTGCTGTTTGCCATTTTTCAGCACTTCACCCCTGCCACTGCTGCCCCTGCGGCACGCCCCCTTCCTGCTAAGCACTTTCCTGCCCTGCCACTTCCCAGCTGACTGGCTCCTCCCACCTCCCTCCCCTTTTTAATTGCAGCTGCTACACAAGAGGGGAGACAAATGCAAGTCCGTCTGCATCCGTCTGTGCATAGACTGCACCCAGCGCCATGGACCCTGGCTCCTGCACCACCCACAAATACAACGCCAATGCTCTGCATGCCCTCAAACCTGTAGGATCTTCAGCCTCCCACCAAGCTGACCCAAAGAATACTTATGGACCATTTTCCTGCTGCTTCTGGTCCCCCACCTGCCTCCACATGCCACACTACACCACCCCGCCCATAACCCAGACGGACACCTCAAGTGCATAATGCTCAACACCCGCTCCCTCGCCAAACATGCTATAGATGTTTGGGACCTCATCGACTCGATCGTCCATGACCTCGCCTTCCTCACAGAGACATGGAACACCCCCACCTCAGCCCTAGACATCAGCACCGCAATTCCTGATCACTACAAAATCATCCACAAAGACAGTCAATTTACCAGGAGGCGTCACCATAGTCTACAGGAACACACTCCGCCTTTTGACCACCATTGAGACACAGAACCATCCAACCATCCTCGAACACCTACACTTCGAAATTCACACCAACCTGAACACCTCCCTTTAAGGCACCCTCATCTACAGACCACCTGTGCCCTGGCCCCAGTTCAGTAAAGCCATTGCTGACCTCATCGCCCCCCAAACACCTGCCTCCACAACTACATCCTACTCGGTGACCTCAACTTTCATCTTGATAACCATGATGGCCCAAACACCACAACCCTCCTGGACAACCTTGCCACCCTTAGTCTAAAGCAACTAGTCAACCTCCCTCTCACACAGCAGGAAACAACATCACCATCTCTCACACCTCTGAACACATTTGACTGACCACCAATGCGTCCATTTCGCTTTCACAAAGGACCACCACACTCCACCAGACCCTACACCCCCCCAGCAAAAACTGGAGCAAAGTCACCAAAGCCCAGATCACCGACACACTCACCCACCCCCCCTCCACTGGATGCCATGAAAGCAAATGACTCAGCACGCAACCTACACTACTGGAGCACAGAATGTGCTAACAATATAGCCCCCTTCAGAAAACCCACCCAAAAACCAGCACTGTAAGAAACCTAGCGGGTTCATGACAGAACTCCAAGAGTCAAAACGCACCTGCAGACAACTGGAACGAAAATGAAGAAACAGCAAAACAACCACAGATCACACAGCTTGCAAAGATGCAGTCACCACTCACCACCAGCACATCAGAGCCTCCAAGAAAACTGCCATTCAAGAACGCATCAGCACCAATGCAAACAACAGCAAGGAGATATTCACCATAGTCAAGGAATTCACTAACTCCGGAACAGACACCTCAGACATCCCCCCCCCCTTAGGTCTTCTGTGACAACCTCACCACCTTTTTCCACTGGAAAATCCAGAACATATATGAAGGATTTTAGAACCAAAACCCACCCCCACTGCCCACCAGCACCTGGAAACTCCATCCATTCAGGGGCACCCTCAGCCCCGTGCCCACATCACATCTTCAACTTGGCACGTGCCACCATCGCACCAGAGCTTTGCTGGACTGTCAACCGTTATATCAAAACTGCCACCTTCTCATCTGACTGGAAGCATGCAGCAGTTAACCTGCTCCTAAAGAAACAGTCGGCTGACCCAAGGGAGTAGAAGAATTACAGACCCATCCCTCTGCTGCCCTTCCCAGCCAAGTTAACAGAAAAGGCCATCAAAATCGTTAGACAACATGGCATAAACATTGTTTTCTATGCCAATGATACCCAAATCACCCTCTCCGTGACCGACCGACCCATCAACAGCCAAGAGAAATTTCAACAATGGAATGAGAGCAGTCGCCGCCTGGATGGAAACGAGCTGCCTCAAATCAATTCGGACAAGACAGAGATCCTCGTTCTCGGCTCCACCCCCCGCCTGGAACGACTCCTGGTGGCCAACCGCCCTAGGAAAAGCCCCCACCCCAACCGACCACGCATGCAACGTGGGCATTATCATGGACTCCATGCTTTCCATGACTCATCAAGTCAACGCAATCTCATCACCATGCTTCCATACTCTGCATCTCCTTCAGAAGATTTTCAAGTCATCCCCACTGAGATGAGAAGGACAGTCACCCACGCACTTGTCAGCAGGAAATTGGACTACGGCCACGCACTCTATACCAGCATCACAAAGAAGCTACAAGCAAGACTACAGAGAATCCAGAACGCAGCATCCAGCATCATCCTGGACATCCCCCTCCACAGCCACAGCCACATCTCCGCCTATCTCAGAGACCTTCACTGGCTCCCGGTCGACAAACGCATCACTTTCAAGCTACTGACAAACACCTACAAGGCACTTCACAACATCGAACCAGACTACCTCAACCACCACCTGACCTTCTATACCCCCGCCAGGCAACTCCGATCCTCTCAACTCGCCCTTATCACCAGAGTCAGGAAGAGCACAGCTAGAGGCAAATCCTTCTCTTACCTCGCAGCCTGGACATGGAACGTACTCCCACTCAAACTCAGACAGGCCACCTCACATAAGAGGGTCAGGAAGGATCTCAAGACCCGGCTCTTCGAGTGATCAGCACACCCACAACAGCGCCTTGAGATAAGCCACGCCTTACAAGTGCCTGATTGATTGATTGAATGATTGATTGAATTGAATCGCAAATGTCACGAACATTTTCTAGAGGGTGAGTCTGTGGACACCATCAAAATCTAGAGCTATATAAAATTTACAAAAGCTGCAAAAGCTGCATAGCTCGCCTGCATGTATAGATTTTACTAAAGCTATACTGTCTAATACTGAACAGTTGGCTTTAAAGCCTAACTGTACACATGGTATAATGGCATTCTTGAAGGACCAGATGTGCAGGTGCTCCAAAATACTCATGAGAGATATCTTGCTTAATGAAATCAAAAGCACTATTTGTGTGACAGATATGACTTTTTTAAATATCTAGAGTATATTGCATCTGCCCCAAAACTATATAGCTGCTGGGTTTGTTAGTGTGTGCATGTGGAGAAGATAATTCTTGATTCGTCATTTTATGCCTGAAATCAGGACCATTCTATTTCAGTTACCCCTGATCTCTTGGGTCTTTCAGATGTGCTGTATTGGCTCGCACAATAAAGACATCTTTACTTTCATGGAGTCTTCTGTAGCTGTATAATTCACTGCAAGGGCTATACCAATTATTAGAACACTACTATTCCCACTGTAATCCGAACAACAGTAGGAAGTGTTGGACATTGGAGGGGTTAGAGTTACTCTTCCTGCTCCAGTCTAATCAACAGTAGAGAGTGGTTACATTTACTATTCCCACTTCAGTCTAAGCGCAAGTTGGGGAATCATTAGTTTTCAGGGGGTTTAAATGTATAATTCCCACTCCACTTTAAGCAACAGTAGGGAAAGCACTGAACCGCAGAAGAGTTAGGTGAACTATTCCCACTCCAATCCAAACCACAGTAGTGAAAGTGTTGAATCTCGGAGGTGATATATTTACTATTCCTACTCCAGTCTAATCAACAGTAAGGAAAATGTTGGACTTCAGAGGAGTTAGGTTTACTATTTCCACTCCAGTTCAAGCAACAGTAGGACACTCATTGGACATTGATGTAGTTAGATTTACTATTTACACTGCAGTCTAAACAACAATAGGGAAAGTGCTGGACTTTGGAGTGGTTAAATTGACTATTCCTACTTCAGCCTAAGCAAAAGTAGGGGAAGCATTGGAATTTAGAGGAGTTAGATTTATTATTCCTAGTACAGTCTAAGCAACAGTAGTGAAGGTGTTTGACTTCAAAAGGATTACATTTATGAATGCAAGACCTAATAATTTACTAAAACATTTTGAACTCTTAATATAAAACATTATTAGGTTACAATATACAGAAATAAATATTTATATATTTTGTATCATAAATTAAACTAATCAATATATATTAAAATTGAAGGACAAAAATAAAATCACATGTAATAATAGAAACTTTCCTAACAACAAAACAAAATGATGAAATCATTACTTATTTATTTAATTTCAATGTATACATAAAACTACAAATAAAATGTAACTAACAAATATCATTGCCCAAACAAAATTTCACAAACACCATTAAATGAATGTCATTTAAAAAAAATATTAACTATAAAAATATACATTAGTTAAAAACAATAAATTACATGCTCATTCAAAACATATTTTATATTTATTTTCTTCTTAACCTGCTCACCTAAAAAACAATGTCATGTGTAATAAACATAGAAAAATTAAAATACTTAATAAAATAAATAAAACAGTACACCTATTGCACAATAATCAATACACTCAGTAATGTACATGAGGAATAACCTTATAATATTTAATAACAAATAACTTTAGATTACAATTTATTTATTTTATTTAACTTCCCACCCCATTACTAATAATAACACTAAAATTAAAATTTCAATTTTAAATTCAAAATATAATAAAGCACTTAAGAAAATTACATAATTAATAATCAATTAGAAAATGAACAATACAAAATAAATTTATATTAAATTAAAAATATTTCAAATTTAAGTAACACCCCACTCTACCCTTACTAGCCCAACAACCCAGTATGATAATATAAATTACTAACACCATTAAAAAAATACTAAGAGCCTCATTACCAGGCTGGCAGTCCTAGGACTTCCAGCATCGGGGAGGCAGCTGGACCGCCACATTTCAACCCCGGCAGCCGGACCCGCAAGGAGACTGCTATTCCCGCTAGGAACATTGTTCCCGAAAGGTGTGACAACAGTTGGAGTTGTAACCAGCCAGGGCAACGCTGAACTCAGTGCCACCTGGCTGATTAGACCCCCCCTTTCTTTCAGCCTTTTCATGGTGGGGACCCCGCCATGAAAAGTCTGGTGGATAGCCAGTGCTGGTGGCCACAGGGGGGCCCCTGCACTGCCCATGGCATGGGTAGTGCTGGGACTCCCCAGTCCAGTACCGTCAAAATGCACACTGTCTGCTTTGCAGACAGTGCGCATTCCGGGGTGCTGGTCAGCCCCCTCTGTGCTACAGTATAGGACTGGGCTCCCTTTAGGGAGCCAAGACCTATATCGTAGCACTGTTCCTGGCAGGCTGACTGGTCGGAATGCTCTATTACAATGTTCCTGCTGGTCTGCTCGGAAGGAACATTGTACTAGGGCAGGGGGGTGGGGACGCCACCGGTATAATGGTGGTGTCCTCCCCGCTGCGTTGGCGGTCAGCTGGTTTGAACACCAATGTTGTAATGAGGCCCTAAATCACTCTAAATTACAAACTATATTTTATAAAAATTAACAACAATTATACCAACAATACTAACACCAAAAATTAATATAACAACTAAAAAACTTTAAAATGATCATAAAACAAAATGTGTTACAACTAAATTTCTGAAAAAAAGATTACAAACAACTATAATCTTGGAAATCACATAATTTACAAAAACAATGATATTTTTGATAACAATACTCTATCCCACAATATTTTTAAATCACTTGTTGCACCATATGTATGTACTACTGACATTTTAAAACTCAATATTTTGTCCAAACACCTCTGTGGCTAGTTTACTGGACTTCTTACACAGAAATTATAAAGGGGTGCCACACATCCGCTGACTCCATTTGTAAAACTGCTTCTAAAAGTCACCAAACATAAACACTGTCTCTAAGACGTACACAATTTTTGAGACACCCTGGGTGGTAGTACACCACAGTTCCAATCTAAATGGAAGGGTGTGAAGCAAGACTTTCTCAGAAGAACAATGGAGTATATTTCTGAGACAGACATAGCGGATAATCTTTCATGCCTTGGGACTAGAGCAAGTGCCAAACTTAACTTTGGGTGGCATCATACACCCACTCGAATTCACGACATAGACACAACAAAAGTAGATAAATGTTGGAGAGATTGTGAGGATAAAGGAAGACCTACACAAGATCTGTGGTGCTGTGAGAAGACTAGAACATTCTGTGATCAGATCTTTTGTGCAATAAAAGAGGCCCTAAAAGTGCAGTGCCCTCCTGACCCAGGGGTCATAGTATAAGGCTCTCAAAAACATAAAAACCCAAAAGGAAATGGTAATAAACAATCTGTAATGTAATGATACTAGTAACAAACAAATAAATCCTGTTGACTGAGGAACTAAGACCATCAACCTAATTACAATGATGGAGGTAAAGGACCCACCACTGCTTTTGTGCGGCCTTCCTGGCTGCTTCCTTGGTGGTCGGACCACTTGATTATGAAGTGAGCAAGAGGACCTCTTCAAGACCTTCACCACAGCCAACATTTGTGTTCCCATGGAGGTGGCAGGAGAGGGACAGGCGGGCCATGGAGGCAGTGCTGCCATTTTTACTGCCAGCCCGACTATGTAGTGCCTTCCGCCGACCTTTACTCGGCTGGAACAGTGGCAAGCATGAGTCGGTGGAAAGGCACTCCATGTGACTCAAATTGTGTGCAGGGGAGTGTGCCCTTGTGTACCATCACTGGTGCACATAGCATGCGATCGAATACCTTTAGTTTAGGTTCATGCTGTGTCACACAGGGTACTCCTCGACCCACAACACTTACAGCTGACTTGCTGGAACTACATTGTGGGTGTGTCCAGCAGTCAGCAGTGTGGCCAGCATTGAAATCTGGCTCCTTTCCTATGGCACTCGTACTACCATCAGTGCCACCAATGCCGCCTGTCCGGTGGAGAACTTGTTATTGAACAGCCAGGGAGGCCGGTTGCTCGGTGAAGTGCTCTGTCCAGCAGCCGCGGTGGTCTGGCGGTCTCACTGCCAAACTCATAATTGGGCCCCATGACACATATTCAGATATTGCATATTCTTGCTGGGAAACTAAGACCGTGTCACAGATCTATGAATGGTATCTGTGTCTATGGTATACAGTAGCGAACAAATTATGTACTCTCTTCGTTTAAAAAATATGTCTTTCAAGAAGATTAGGCACTACCTCCAGCTTTCTTTAGCCCACCATATACTATCCTCTGTGTAATTGCTGCCATAGGAGTATTAGAATCTTTATTAACTGCTTCACTATTATAGAGTATACTAGATTGGTGTAGAGTTAGGGAGGATGGGATATTTGTTCCATCTTATTTTAATTAATGTTTAGCTATTTAGATTTGGTGCACACATGGGACAAGATGACACAGTTTTTCTTCTGTGAATTCTCAGCTCTGTATTCATGCTATCTGATGATTTCACTTGTGCATGGGGGAGTGCGGTGTCTACTGGGGAAAATACAGCACATTTGTCAGTGGGTAGTCCCACTTTGAAGCTATTTTTTTGTACTCTTTATAGTGTTGGAAAAATCCTTTAGGAAAATAATTGAAGCCTAAAGTAGACATGACATACCTAACATCAGTACATGGCATGGCAAATCATGCAGTCTTCACCTATATGATTTAATAAAACATAGGCATTAGATAATATGGCTGTGCTACTGATGATCGTCTTACAACTAGCCATGGAAACATAGGTACTTAGGGCCTCATAATGTGTTTGGCGGTCCGTCGACTGCCATGTCGGCAGAGGCAGTCCAATGGCCATTGGGTTGGCGGTCAGACCGTGAGATTATGAGTTGTGCTGCCTATGGAGCAAAGGCTGCTGTGGTCCCACCAGCACTGCCAGGTAGCACAGGCCACCAAGGTCAGCACAAAGAGGCCGGCGGACCCATTGTTTCCATCTGACACAATCAACCACCACGTATCAGCAGGCAGAAACGGACATTATAAAGGGAGACACTCACCTGCAGGCAGCCTCACACATCCGCTGCTGCCATGGAGCCCATCACACATGTACTGCCACTGTTGTTGATCATCGATGGCCCACAAATACTTGCCGGCGTGGACGCAAACGACCGCAAGTACAAACACCTACCTGTGTCATGAACTGTAACAACAGATCATTGTGCTGTCGTCCACATGATATGGGGGTCATGCTACAGACACTAAGTATACACCTCATTGTGTACACAGTCAGAATCATACATAAAGATGGACACATTCACAGTCATAATATGCCCTGTTTGGGGCAGGTCACTCACACTGCACTGCAACACTACACAAAACACACATCCACTCATCTCAGGCACAGGGATAGTGACATTGTCTCACACAACACTAACAACACACCAACATCACATATACAAATACAACTTGCGTGCTCACATTCCTCACGGGCCATGGAATGTCATTACATACAACACACATATGTATGGATGTGTCATAGAACACAAACACCACTCCCATTAAACAACTCCCCAATGGACACCCACATCAGACACATCACAGTGAGGAAAATGTGTTTTTTTAAGCACATTTTGAGGTGTGCAGAGGAGTCTGGGTAAGAAAATGTTGGGAGATCCACGTAAGCTACACCTCCCTCGACTCCGTCTAGTTTTAAAAAATGTCTGGGTTTGGTAGGTTTTGCTAGATGACCGTTGCACCCGGGACCAAAAACGCAGGTGTCTCCCCCTTGCAAAAACAGTTCTGTAATAGATCATTTTGTTCACGTCCTTCTGTGATGTTCCAAACATTCAAATTATGAAATGAAACGCCATTCGGTTATGCTAAAAAGACCCTTCACCCACCAAACTAGTTGTTGGCATGCTTCATCATCGGGGTCCCACCTGAGACACCTAGCATGTCATGAGTGTGCTTCGACGCCTGATTACAGCGGAGCAGGTTTTTTCATTTTTTATTTTACCACACATATTGGTTGGATTTGGCACAAGGGTGAGTGATGGTTCAATAGATCAAATGTTATTTACAAGAGATTTCACAAAAATTAAATGCACTGTTAATAACTGAAATGCCAAAAAACGGAACCAATGACTCACAGCTTGTGAGCTGTAAAGCCACGACAAGGCACCAACCGCTTTACAGTCCATTCACAACCTTTCATACGTCACATGCACAAGACCAATCACGCCGCCAGCCGCGGGCCCAGCACATTACAACATTCACACCAACAGACAGCACGATTCAAGGGCCCATCACTTTCATATGCCCACATGCCTGACAGAGTAACCACACCAGCTGACAGAGTCTGTGGACTGGCATTTGGCTAGCAGTGTCATTATTTACACCGCCAGCCAAGCGCCACTCAACGCACACCGCCATCACTTTTTTTTTTAACACAAAAGAAAACACTAACTAATTATAAGTAAGTACAAAAATACAAACACAAAAGCTCTAAATATATGACAGTAATGCCAACTGCGAAACTGAACAAAAAATATAAAACAATATAGAAGAGGCAGCTTACGCTCACGGTATTTCTCAATAATTCTTTTGGGTGTGGTAACTTCTGAAACAGCTGACCACACACAGCCCAGGCTTAGAAGGACAATCAGGGCAGTACATACGAGTCTCCCTCTGGATACCTCTTCCAGCACAGACTCTACATTTCTTAGCGGGAAAGTCTTTTTTGTGGATGGGAGGAATGTGATCAGGAAAGTGGCAATCTTTCAATCTAGCCACACCTACCACCACAGCTTCTCCAGGAACTCTTGCCTGTTCCACCACTACAAGGTTTTCTATCACAGATGCCTGAAATTTAACAAATTTCATCCTTGGCTCAGTGGAACAATCCTTGAATACAATAAAGGCATTGAAATTTGCTAAATTGAACTAGTGTATAGCCCACTTTTTATACAAAGTGTAAGACTTACGAACAGCAGTGTATGGTTCCAACCTCTGATCTAATCTAGCTACACCACCCATGTGCTTATTGTAGTCTAAAAGCACGCAGGTTTGCGCACTTCAGCAACCTGACCCCAAACAGCTGCAAGGGAAGAACACTCATCATGAATGATAGTCAGCATGTAGACATCTCTCCTGTCTCCAAATTTCACAGCTGGCAGCTCATCATTACCAAAGGCTCTGCACTGTCCAATCTCAAGTTTTTTTACACACAAGCTCCATTGGATAGCTTTTACAGTTAGAGCGGATTGTGCCACAAGCAACAGTGTCCACTCTGAACAATTCCCTGAACAATGTGTTAAAACGTCCACCAAGTTCCCACACAATTTTCTCACTAACTCCAAAAGTGGGCGGACAACTGGGGAATCAATACTGGAATACCTACCAGTGTAAACCTGGAAAAAATAAACATATCCTGTACTACTTTCAGACAGCATAAACATTTTAATTCCATACCGTGCCATCTTGCTAGGAATGTACTGCCTAAAATTCAAACTGCCCTTGAACAGGACCAAAGACTCATCCACAGATATTTCTTTCCCTGGAACATAGACCTCTGAAAACAATCGACAAAATGATCAAGGACAGGCCTAATCTTAAAAAGACAGTCAGAATCAGGGTGATCTCATGTCAAGGCTAAAGCATTATAAACAAAATGCAGTACCCGAAAAAGAAGCAAATACCAATTATGAGTCATGGTTTCAGGAAATATAGCTGCTGCCATCAAAGGACAAGGAGACCAATAAGAAGACAGTGACGGCTTCCTTATAAACCCCATCAAAAAAGTCAAACCCAAGACCTTTTTCATCTCTTCCAGATTTTGGGGAATCCACTGGGTAGCTCTAGAGCAGTAGTTCCCAACCTGTGGTCCGGGGACACCTGGGGGTCTGCAAAGCCTCCTCAGGGGGTCTGCGGCTGCTTTAAAAATCAAATAATATTAACAGATTAGGTCCCCAGCTTTCAGTAATGACTCAGTAGGGGGGCCCCAGATTCCAAGAATGATTCAGTGGGGGTTCCAGTAATGCTAAAATGGGGGTCCACAGTAGTCAAAAGCTTGGGAACAACTGCTCTAGAGTGTGGCCTAAGTCTGGCACTGTTGTCCCTCAAGTACTGCTCAGCATACAAATTAGTCTGCTCAACAATCTCTTCCAAAAATACATCGTCCATAAACAACTGAAAGAAATTGATATCTAAAAAGTTTTCTGTATTGACTCTACACCCTGGGAGACCAGTAAAGGCAGGCAACTCTGGCTGCTCCATGTTTGGTTCAGGTTTTCTAATGGGAAGGCTTTTAGCCCCAGGCTGCTGCACTATTGACACATCAGTATCCTCCTCTAAAACAGGCACTTCATCCGCACTGAGAGTGCCTTCATCATCAGATGATTCCTCTCGGACCGAAAATTCACTGCCAGAATCTTTCACTTCTCTTCTGCCTCAGATGCAGTCAGTCTCATAATCATGGTCAGAAGAAGACTCAAAAAGCATACCAACAACCTGCTGAGCGGTCACCCTGTGGCTAGGCATGACCCTTTCTAAGAAGTGTGACTTGACAAATGCACCAACAATAACCATCACTGTGTAAAATAAGTAATAAACAAACTGTGGCTTTATCGCCAAGAGTTATGTACTCAAAAACTATACCACTCACTTGCATGAAAAAGCTAGACTCACCAGCAACTACTCTGCACAGACACAGCAATCACCAATGATATACCACTAAAAAGAAAAAAGAAAAGAAAATTACACATAAGACAACACAAAGATCATCGTGCACAAATCTAAGGACAATTTCACACACAATCCTGGATTTAGTACACTACTTACAAAAATGTCATTCATGCATGGCAACAATACTCATTGGGAGTAAAATGTTTTTTCCTACCTAAAACATGCAACTATGCAAACTCCAGGGCAACCACCTCCAAAACCGCAAGGAGTAACTGTAAAGGAAGCAAAAGATTTGAACAAGAACAAAAAGGAGAAATAAACCTTTATAATCACAAATGAAAATACTTCGCCAGTTGACAAACACCTCGCCACCAAACATTTAGAAATTTTCCCTGGTGTCCAGGCCTAAAAAACTAGGCCGATCTGCCCCTAATGGAGGTGGGGGGGCAAAAATGGCCAACAGTTATGTGCCCCCTTTGAGGGGGCGACTCTTCTCCAAGGGACTGCCCCCCCACACAAAACAACAGAAACAAAAACTATCCCTGGATCCTTAGTGGTTTCTGCCCCCTTGGGAGCAGATGGGCTTAAAACAAATTGGTCGATCTGCCCCCAAGGGGTGCAGGAATGGGCAACAGTTGTGTGCCCCCTTTGGGGAGCGACCCTTGCCCAAAGGGGCAACTCCCACAAAAAAAAACACAAAACAACATACTGAAAAACTCCCTGGTGTTTTAAGTGGGTTCTGCCCCCGTGGGGGCAGATGAGCCTAAAAATAATAGGCTGATGGCCAACAGTCAAGTGCCCTCTTTGGGTTGGGGTGACCCTTGGCCAAGTGGTCGCCCCCCACATAAAAAAAAACATAAAACAAAATAATCCCTGGTGTCTTTGTGGTAGATGGGCCTAAAAAAAAGGCTGATGGCCAACAGTTGCCCAACGAGCCGCTCCCCCACAAAAAAAAAATCCCTGGTGTCTTTGTGCCTTCTTGGGGGCAGATGGGCCTAAAAACAATAGGCCGATCTGCACTGAAGAGAGGCCGAAATGGGCATCAGTAACGTGCCCCCATGGGGAGCGAAGCTTGCCCAAACTGCCACCCCCTAAACAAAACACACACACAATCACTGGTGCCTAAGTGGTTTTATGGGACTAAATAAAATAGGCCGTTCGGCCCCCAAGGGGGGCAGAAATGGCCAATAGTGCTGTGCCCCCTTTGGGGGCAACCCTTTCCCAAGAGGCCACCCACCCACACAAAACAAAAAAGTAAACAATCCCTAGCACCTTAGTGACTTCTGCCCTCCTTGGGGGCAGATCTGCCTAAAAATAATAGGCCGATCGGGGGCAGAAATGGTGTAAAACATGTGGGCCCCCTAAGGGGAGTGACCCTTGCTCAAGGGGCCGCTCCCCCCAAATGAGTTCGACACAAACAAATCCCTGGTGTCTAGTCGGCATTCCTGCTGCCCGATCGAGGTGCGATCGGGCAGTAGGAATGCTGAAAGAAAAATCAAGAGAAAAGAAAGGCCTTTCCTTTCCCTCGATGTCTCTTTCAAAGTGAATCCTCCCAGGCCAAAGGAGAAACTTACCTGTTTCCTTTCCGATGCGCTGGAAGCAAACGGCTTCCAGCGAGTCCGGCTGTCTCTAATGATGTCAGGGCGTGGTGCGTGTTGACGCCATTATATGCCTGGGGCGGGGCATCAGGGTGGCACGTGAATCGCTTCCCCTTCCATCTCTGCCGAGGGGAGGGGGCCAGGTGCAGGACTTAACGGTTACGTCCTCAGCTCAGCAGTGCTGCAGCCGAGGACATACCAGTTACCTTCAGGGCACGCAAGGGGTTACCATATATTTGTTATTGAATACATTTATTTTTTTATATTAGTTAGGAATTTATCGTTTTTTAACGTTTTTTTTAAATTTTACATTAATATATTTGATTCAAAAAGGTCAATTATATGTTTCTTTGAGGAATGTTGTTTTTAAGTGTAGAAAAGGTAAACTAACTTTTGATTTATTTTTGTAATATATAGGTTTAATGAAATATTATATATTTTGTAATTATTATAGGAAAATATTATTTTCTTTATTCATTGTTTGTTCCTGTAAATTGTTTGTGTGGCCTTTAAATATTGTGTTTGTTATTGTATTAATTGTTTTATATGTGCAATGGTAAATTATTTTATGTGTAATTAATTTTTTTTAATTATATGAGTTATTATTATTGTATGTTTTATATATTTTTAAACTTTTTTTAGTTTACATGTTCAGGCTCGCTGACCACCAACCAAAAAAAATGCAGAACGCTAGCGGCACGGAGGGCTGGAAAAAGGCAGTCCGACCTCCAGCACCAACATCATCACAACCAACCACTGACCATATTACAAACACACAGTCACCATGGCGGACCCCCATGTCAGTCAGCCAATGGTGGTCTGAACCACGGAGGTCCGAAGTCACCTAAGTAATACACAACTGCACATGGATGAATTTAGAAACAACACAGCTGACACACATTGCCACACTGGACATACTTGCAAAGGAAACTATAAAACACATCCCTTCACACACCACAATCCTTTGCATCTCCAAACCGAAACACTGAAGCCACAGCGACCTTTGTCTACAGAACAGATATTAGGCACCACTTTTTTCTTACCGTCTCTTTACACACCCATCACATACTTTTGCCCAGTCACACCCTTTTGCACTTCGCCTCTTTAGTAAGTCACTGTCACACGTTTTATTTCCTCCTTGTCATGTAAAAAAAGAAATCCCCGTTTTTCTGAGGATGAGTTAAGAGTCATGGTGGATGACATCATAAGAGTAGAGCCACAATTGTTTGAAGCACAAGTCAAGCATACTCCTCTCAGTAGGAAAATAGAAATGTGGGACAGTATCATCGACAGAGTCAATGCTGTAGGCACCACCCTGCACACAATGTAGGACATCAGGAAGAGGTGGAACAACCTCAGGTCAAGGTCCGTTCTTTGGTCTCCAGGCACCAGCTCCAGGCCAAAAAGACTGGCGGTGGCCCTCCAAGTGCCCCATTACATCTCTTTCCCTGGGAGGAGAAGGTCTTGGCTACCCTGCATCCTAAGGGAATACCTGGGAGAGTGGAGTTTGGTAAGCCATAACAATAAAAATGTCACCAAAGTGCTATGTCATGCATGCTCACAGCTCACCTTTTGCCACTTTTACTGTCACTACACTTGCCAGCCCAGTGTCCACCTGTCCAAGGACCTCTATTTGGCAACTCATATTTGAAGTGTACTTACTTGGGGAGATAACATATGTATAGTGTGCGTAGAGTAGGGACTGACATGACTATAACTCCCAGCAGGCACTGTTTCTACAACTCCAAACACCAGACCAGTGGTTACTTGTCCACATACCCGTGTGGCAAATCATAAATGAAGATTGCTCACCTGAAAAAATGCCATTTGTCAAGTGTGGAAAGTAGAGAGAGTGATCTGACTGCAACTCCCAGGAGGCACTACTCCTGTAATTACAAACACTAGCATAGTGTTCACATTCTACAATACATTTGTTAGTGAACTCGCAATTGAAGTGCACTCACCTGGGGGGAGAACATTGGCTAAGTGTGTGTAGTACAGGGAGTGACCTGACTCCAACTCACAGGTGGCACTGTTTCAGCAACTCCAAACAACAGAACAGTGGTCACTTGTACAAGACCCCTGTCTGCCAAATCACAATTTAGGTATACTCAGCTGGGAGGATACCATTTTTCAAATGTAGGAAGTAGAAAGAGTGACATGACTACTAAGGCCAGGAAGACCCTGTGTTGGTAAAACCAACCATCAGAGCAGTGCACTCTTGTTTAAATATTATTGTTTATTGTCTCTCAATTGCAGTGGGCACACCTTGGAGGATAACATTTGTATAGTGTGTGTAGTACAGGGGGTGACTCGACTGCAACTCACAGCAGGCACTGTGTCTGTAACTCCAAACACCAGCACAGTATTCTCTTGCCAATGGACCCCTGTGTCTAAACTCTCAATTGAAGTGAACTCACCTGGGAGGATGATATTTGTGTAGTGTGTGTAGTACAGGGAGTTACATGACTGCAACACCCAGAAGGCTCTGGTTCACTAGGTCCAAACAACAGACCAGTGGTCACATGCCCCAATACATCTGTTGGTGAACTCTATAATTAAGTTTACTCACCAGGGGACATAACATTGGTCAAGGGTGTGTACTGCAGAGAGTAACCTGTCTGCAACTCTCAGAAAGCATTGTGTCTCTAACTCCAACTACAAGACCATTGTTCAGTTGTCCAAATACCGTTGTTTGGTAACTCTCAATTGAAGTCTACTCACCTGGGAGGATGATATTTGTATAGCGTGTGTAGTACAGGGAGTTACATGACCGCAACTCCCAGCAGGCCCTGTATCTGTAACTCTAAACATGAGCTCTGTGTTCTCTCGTCTGAGGGCCCCTGTGTCTTAACTCTCAATTGAAGTGTACTCACCTGGGAGGAGACCATTTGTATAGTGAGTGTAATACTTGGAGTCACATGACTGCAAGTCCTAGGAGGCTCTTTTACTGTCACTTCAACCACCAATCCAGTGTCCTCTTCTCCAAAGACTCATGTTTGGGAACTACTTGGGGGGATTATATTTATCAAGTGTTTGAAGTAGATGGGGGGTGACATGACTGCCAAGGCCAGGAGGCTCTATTTCTCCAACTCCAAGCATAAGCCCATTGTTCTAATGCCCAAATACCCTTGTGTCTTAACTCTCAATTTAAGTTTACTCACCTGGAAGGGACCAAGATACAGATAATGCTCAAATCTGAGATGTGTCTGGCCACCTAGCTCCACCTTGACCAGCTCACCCAAGATGAAACTATTGAGTACAGGAAGGACAGCTTACTCAGTGTCCAAAACAATGATCCCAAAGACCCCAAGATGCATCACCAGAATGGTATTGGCAGCAGCCACATTCACAATGCACTGACCACATGACGACTCCAGTCACATATACAACAAATCCTGGTCTGCCTGCATAACAATCAACTAGGCCTCAATATGGCCAAAAACATACCTTGTCTAGCCACTGTTTTGCCTGCACTGGTGGCAAGATGACATTCTCAGGCCATCCTCCCAAGATTTAATGATCTGCACATCTCAGCAGCTGCTTCAGTCAAAAACATCTATCTGGCATGCTCCACAGTTGTCATGTCAATACAACCAATGACATGGCTACTTGCCACAATAAGATTAACTGCAAAATAACTTTGTACAATGTCCATGCTTAATGTAACACTAAATTGTTGGAGGTAGATGTCACAATACAATCAGTAACATTGTGTGTTTCACATCAACAGGTGGAGCTGCCACTGGGCACACAGAGGCCACAGAAGAGACTGCCTTTCCTATGGATGAAGCCCTCAGTGAAGAAGACACTATTGGATGTCTGGACGTGGAGGACGGTACTGGCCCATCTGGGAAATCTGGTCAGGCTCCACCAGTGAGTCTCAGTGTGGCCACATCAAACCTCCCAGCCCGGTTGCCTTTACCGCACCAGCAACCATTCACCCCCAAACATGTGTTCCGAGTAAACTGTCTACCATCATGTGCCTCTCAGTCCTGGATCCTGAGTTGCAACGCAACGCTTCCAACAATGAGGGTCCAGTACCCATTGGGAGAGGGCAACCTGTCGCAAGGGCATAGGCTTGTGGGGATAGGGTGTGTGAGAGGGATGCTTTGGGCCAGCGGGGTGAGACCAGTGGGGATGCTCCTGGCCAGGACCACTTCAGCAATGTCTTGGGGGTCTATCAGGAGTACCAAGGCATGCTGTGCCAGGTCTTGAACAAACTCCAGAAAATCAAACAGCTACAGAGGAAGAGGGATAGGGACATGTGGGAACATTGGGAGGCTCATAATACCAACATGGCCTTCCTAACAGGGATAATGAGGGAAATTCATACCACCCTGAACAGGGCTCTACAACACCACTCTACCCCTTCCTTTGGCCAGTCAACACAAGGCCCTTCTTCATCGGTGCCAGCCATTGGAACGGAAGCCCTGCCAAAGGAACAAGGCCCAAACACCCCCACTTCTGTAACAGCAGACCCCACCACCAAGCAGGCAGGGATGTCTGGTGAAGAATCCAGGAGGTGCGGATGGCAAGACACGCACCACTGCCAGCAAGTGACCTCTCCCTAAAAGAATTCCTTTGTGTGCCACACATTCGTCCTGTTGACTGATCCTGAACTGCCCATTGGCAATGGGCCTCATTGAAGTGGACTTCTACTAGTGAAGTTGGATCCCTTATTTGCATCAACAACCGAGGACAGTTTGGATATATGAGTCTCGTGTTAAGTAATGGGACATATATGCAAAAATGAGTCACTCAGTTCATGATTGTAGCACCAGACATTGCACACACACAAACAGGACAGATGTGCCTTACTAACCAGCCAGGCCCTCTCTGGGTACAGTTGTGATATCAGCTGGGGTATGGTGCTGTTCCTCATTATGAAGGAATAATTTGAGGAACCCGGGTAACATTTCACAGTCCTGTAAAATGTAGAGATCCGCCAAACAGACAACTTGCACGTTGATGGAATGCATGTTCTTTCTGTTGCGTTATACTTGTTCATTCACCTGCAAAGGGACTATGGGGCATATTTATAACCCATTTGCCCTGAATTTGCGTCATTTTTTAATGCAAATTAGGCGCAAAACTAACTCCATATTTATATTTTGACGGTAGGCACGTCTGGTGTCAAAATATTGGAGTTATCACCATTTTTTAGATGTGTGAACCTACCTTGCGTCAATGAGATGCAAGGTAGGCGTTCCTATTAAAAAAATGGTGCTAACCCCATATTTATCCCTCATGCTAAAATGACGCACGGGTAGGAGGAGGGGCTAAATAATGGTGCAAAGCTTGCTTTGCACCATTATTTAACGCCTGGGTCAGACCAGGCGTTAGGGGACCTGTGGACACCATGGAAAGGGCCCACAGGTGCCCACCCCAAGCCCCAGGAACACCCCTACCCACACCAGAGGGACACTGGAGGATGGGGGACCCCATCCCAGGTAAGTAGGGTAAGTATACTTAAGTATTTTAATTTTTTAATTAAAGTGCCATCAGGCCCAGCTTGGGGCCCCCTGCCTGGCACAGGGTGCAATGGCCATGCCCAGGTGACCCTTGTCCACTGTGCTGGCCATTGGGATGGTGGGCATGACTCCTATCTTTTCTAAGACAGGAGTCCTGTGGTATGGATGGTTTTGCATCCGAAAATGACGCCAGGCTGGTTAGAGGCTTTTTTTGCCTCTGTCCAGCCTTACTACATTTTTTGGTGCAAAACTCCCTTATCCCATACCGCCATGCCCACCCGGTTGACAACATTTTCTTTTACGCTAGCCCACCCTTTGTGCTGGATTGCGCCAATCTGTAAATTTGGCGCCCGGTTGGTGTCCTGGAATGGTGCAAGCCGGCGCTATACTTTTTGACACTAACCTGCGCAAACGCACGTTTGTGTCAAAAAGTATAAATATGGGACTAAGTCACCATGGCCCTGATTTATAGTGAATGGATGAATGAATTAATAAATAATTTTTATTGCATGATTATTTAAAACCTTTGCAAAGACACATTACTAAAGAAAAAGCAATAAAACCACGACCAAACTAAAATTACACTTTATAGTAAAACCCCGTTTCCTTGGTGCCATCTATCTTCATGCCATTGCCTAAAGTTCTCTTGGACTAGAGTGGACTTAAATCGCAGAACTTGGTTGCAGTTATAAAGTGCTAAAGTGACAGGAAGAGCCGCCGTAGTGTATATGGAGTGTACGAGCCAGCACAACATAAATAAAACAAAATTGGCTTGCAGGAAAAATTGTTGTCTAGAAGCAGTGTAATAAAATACCAAGAAATGTGAAATAAGACAAGTCTATAACGGTGGGTATAAAAATGTACTAAAAGACTTTAAAATGGGGATTCAGGTGCCCAACAGTGCGTAATCTGCCTCCGTTCGGCTCTGACCCCCTGTGGCAGTGTACTAATGTTCAGTGTCTATGTTGGATTTCATATGTAAGTGCCGATGGAGCACGCAATTACTCTTTTTAAAGCTAATCATAGTCAACATTTAGGGGGGTGCGTCAGCCACTTAGTTAATAACGTTGCTTTAGGGGCAGCCACCCGCTTTTTAATTTCTGTAAATTGATGGGCCCGTGCTAGCAGTAAATTTTTCCTCATGATAGTAAAGAATTGCCCAAAACGGGCCAGCTCCATGGGAATCTCTGCAGCAAATATGTATTTAATGGCTTCTTTACATGTCCTTTGGCCATATTTCAGAAAAAGAGGTTTTAAAAGTCGATGTCTCTCTGAGGCCAAGCCCGGGCAGCAGCATATTAAATGAGACATGGATTGGGAGTGAAAATTACATAGAATACATTCCTGGGAGTGCCGCCACTTTGATTTCCAACTGTATCTAAGTTCCCAAGCCGGTAATGTTAGTAGTCGCATATGTAAAATACTTTGAAAAGCTCGAGCTCCCAGGGCTGCTTTCATATACGGCTTGAGGTTAGCGACGGTATATGGCTCGGCTAAATCCTGTACTCCCCTAATTTCCCTGATTATGAAGATGTCCTTTTCTCTGGAGATTTGCGTACCATGATCTTTCAATATCTTTTTCAGGAGGGCCTTTGATGTTAGGGGATCCGATGAGTACGTGGGGACTAGATAAAAAAAAACCTCGGCATGCATGAGATAAATAGCCCAGCTACTGGAAACATCTTCAAAGATTACTTTCAGCGAGCCCCTCAGTCTGTCGATACTGGCCCTAGAGACAGCGTGGAATAGCTTAATAATGTCCGTTTTACAATTTATGTCCATATTTGTTATATTCAATTCTAGACATATCCCTGAATGTCTGGTGGATTTAGGGATTTGAAAGATCCTTTTGTATGCTCTCATTTGACGTTTCTCCAGAGTTTTTGTTATCCTGCCTGGGTATGCTAAATGGCCATAGATAATAGTGGGTAGAAGTTTTGCTTTTATAACTCTCCTAATTGATTAAGATGTAGGTGCTTGGAGCTGGAGATAGAGTTTAGCTAAAGCGTAAATGGTTTTCTCTGCCTTTGTTCTTAGTGCTGTTGCATGGTGTACTATTTTACTGGTGTTAGATAGCCATACTCCAAGGTACTGATATTTTTCTTCCGGCCCTATTCGTAAAGCACCAAGGGCCAGATGTAGCAAAGGGTTTGTGCCTCGCAAACGGCGAAAAACGCCGTTTGCGAGGCGCAAAAGCCTCTCTGCTATGCAGAAATGCATTTTGCGAGTCGGATCCGACTCGCAAAATGCATTTCCGACTCGCAAATAGGAAGGGGTGTTCCCTTCCTATTTGCGACTCGCAATGCTATGCAATTTCATTTGCGCCCGCGAAAGCGGTCGCAAATGAAATCGCTGTTACCATCCACTTGAAGTGGATGGTAACCCATTCGCAAACGGGAAGGGGTCCCCATGGGACCCCTTCCCCTTTGTGAATGATCACAAAAAATATTTTTCAGAGCAGGTAGTGGTCCTATGGACCACTGCCTGCTCTGAAAAATACCGAAACAAAAGGTTTCGGTTTTTTTTCTAAGTGCAGCTCGTTTTCCTTTAAGGAAAACGGGCTGCAGATAGAAAAAAAAAAAACTGCTTTATTAAAAAGCAGTCACGGACATGGTGGTCTGCTGTCTCCAGCAGGCCACCATCCCCGTGAGTGCCCATACTCTCAATGGGGTCGCAAACTGCGACCCACCTCATAAATATTTATGAGGTGGGTCTTTGCGACCCCATTGCGAGTTGCAGAAGGTGCCTGAGACACCTTTCTGCATAGCAAATTGCGACTTGCAATTTGCGAGTCGCACAGACTCGCAAATTGCAAGTCGCAATTTGCTTTTTTCCTACATCTGGCCCCAAGCTTCCGTGCTCTTGGATATTTCTGTGGCTGGCAGTCAAACACCAAAACATAGATTTTTGCTGCATTGACCTTCAGAGCGTTTTTTTCGTTATAATCATGCAAGATGGCCAAGCCCCTTTTCAAGCCCAGTTGAGTCTGCGCAAACAGGACTAGGTCATCTGCATATTGGATTATAGGAAGCACTGTCTTTCCCAGTTTCGGGGGGGGAATGTGCTTCCTCTGAGTAGGTCCTTACCAAGGTCGGCCATATGGAGATTGAAAAGGGTGGGAGCAATGACACAACCTTGTTTTAGGCCTTTGTTAGTGTATATTATTGCATGTTCAAAATCTTTACTTTCACCCATGTGTCAGAGTAGAGTGCCATTATTGCTGCCAATAGATTCCCTGGTATCCCCCAGGAGGCCAACTTCTTTCAGAGTATGTGGCGTACTACGCCATCAAAAGCCGCACTGTAGTCGATAAAAAACGCAAAGAGAGGTTGAGCAGCTGGTTTCAAGGTTTTCTGTCCTAGATATGCGAGAGCCAGCACATTATCTAGGGTGGGTGAGCATGGCCTAAATCCAGTTTGCTACATTGGTATAATGTTATTTTCTGTGATGCAATGTTCCAGTTCCCGAAGCAGGACCCTTGCATAGGCCATGCCGTCCACATCCAATAGAGCTATTAACCTATAGTTTCCCAGGAGAGTAGAGTCACCCTTTTTAAAGATGGGATGCAGCAATGAGCCTTTCCAGGCTCCAGGAACGTCTGACTAACGTAGGAAGCTGTTGAAGAGAGTGGTCAAGGGAGCTGCCTAAAAATCTTGGTCATCCTTAAGTATACTCCCAGGAAGGCCATTTGGGCCAGATTTATACTTTTTTATCCAAAACTGAGCTAAAGCAGCTTTGTGTGAGATATACCGCCGGTTAGCACCATCCTAAGACGCCAGCCGAGCATCATATTTATGGTTAAAAAAAAGGATGCTAGCCGGATGGGGGAGGCGTAGGGGGAGGCAGGGGGTTGTGTGTCAAAGGATGACCCTAGCATGGACAGAGGCATAAATAATGCCTCTAACCAGACTAGCGTCATCCTTTGACGCACAACCTCCATGGACATGACTCCTGTCTTGGTAAAGACAGGAGTCATGCCCACCATCCCAATGGCCATGCCCAGGGGACATATGTCCCCTGGGCATGGCCATTGGGCCTAGTGCCATGTAGGGGGGCCAAGTTAGACCCCCCCAATGCACCTCTTAAAACAAAATATATAGTTACCTGTACTTACCTTACTTGCCGGAGGATAGGGTCCTCCCATCCTCTGGCGTCCCTCTGGTGTGGGTGGGGGTGTCCCTGGGGCTAGGGAAGAGCACCTGTGGGCCCATTCCATGGCCTCTGACCATAGAAATAGGCTCACTGGCCCCCTAACGCCTGCCCTGACCCAGGCATTAATTAATGGTGCTAAGCAAGCTTAGCACCATTATTTAAGGCCCCCTTCCCCCCATGCTTGATTTTAGCATGGGGGGATTGATATCGCACTAAGGCCATATCGTCATTTTTTGCCTGGAAGCACCTACCTTGCATCTCATTGACCCAAGGTAGTTTCCCGCAGGCAAAAAATGACCTTAACTCCAAAGTATAAATTTGGAGTTAGGTTTGTGCCGAATTTGCGTAAAAAAGTGACGCAAATTTGGCACAAATGGGGTATAAATATGCCCCTATGTGTGCCATCACTGGCCCCCACCACATGTGGAATGCATGCAAAACCATAAACATCAGCCTTCACATGGGCTAAATCCTCACGTTGTGGAAACTGGATATAGCTGTCCAGGTGTTTTAACATTGCTAAGAGGACATCCTACAACATCAGACTGAACATAGGTTGGGGCATGACAGCAGATAGCACCACTGTATATTGGAAGGACCCTGTGGCTAGGAAGTACAATACTGACATGACGTGCCATGGGTGGTATGCTAGTTGGATAACTAATAGCTGGTATCAGATCTGGCTCCAACTGATGACATAAGTCCACTATTGTTTGCTTATTCAGACAGTACTGCAGGATGATGTGATGTTCTTCCATGGTCTGAAGGTCTGGCAGTGAACTGTAGACAGGAGGTTGTCACATCCTCCCTCTCCTATTTATGACAATACATGATTTCTAACATTGGTCAGTGTGTCCACAGCAAAGTATATGAAGAATGTCCATGATATCACGTGACAAGGCATTTCTGGATGGATAGACATGGCAACCAGTACACATCACAACTGCAAATAACAAAAGGGCCATATGTGGCCACTATGGTTTTCCACACATGATCACAACATGTATATGGACCAAATTCAAAGATGTGCAACTCAATTTCCCCTCAAAATGTGATTGATATCCCTATTGCCAAAATGACAGTCAGCGGTGGTGGACTGTGCCCCACTGTTAAATGCCTTCTGTGCCCTGCAACATACTACAATGGTGTCTGAGTATTAGGACCTACATGACAAGACAGGATAGGCCTGTTTGTGAGGTCAAAAATCAATTTTTGCAGGTGTGATGCAGTTCATATAGCCCAATACAGGATTTCAGGCTGCCAAAATGGTAGCTGCCTAACCTACTCCACTGGACATTAGGAACCGTCCGCTCCCGTGGGCTGAAGAGATCATGGTCGTAGGTGGTTGCAACTGTGGGGGAGACTGACATAGGCTAATGTTGTTGCCAGTGGCAGCCGTGGGCCAATGGCTGTGTCTGCCGGAGGTGACGGCAGTAAACGTGGCGAACGTGACTGCCACGTTCTGCAGATTCACTTATGTGACTCCAGACACTGCTGCCAGCAACACCTCCATGACCTGAGCTGCTGTGTGCCACCTCTGGGAGCATTCATGTCACATCCAATAGGTGATAGGGCCCCTGCCATCTCTTCAGAGGAGCTAGAGAGGCTAGTGAATGAGGTCCTCCTCTTGTATGGACAGATGTCTGGCTCTCCAGAGGAGCAGGTAAGTCCCTCAAGTACACATGTTTCTCTGTACTTCAGCGTCCTTTCGTGCCAGTTTGACTACTTGTGTGCCTGTAGTTGCAGTCTATTTGGCATCATTTGGAAGGACAATGTGCAGATATTGGTGACCATTACTATGTTGTGTTCATTCACATTGTGTTGTGTGATGGTGATGTTTTTTGGGGTCCTAGATCCTCCTTGTGTTGGATGCATATACAATGACATTTCTTTCTTTATGATTGTTGTAAATGTTAGACATGTAGGTACATGACAGCATTAGTTGTGTATGCATCTTGCCTGAGTCATTTGAGGATATTGTAAGCACTGTGTAAAGTGCAACAGATTTTTCACCCCACATCTGGCCTTGAGTAACTGTTGTCTGAAAGGCATATCATGACTCACTCTTCCTTTCAGGTTGCAACACAAATCACAAGCCACATTGCTGATGGCCACATGATGAACTGTCATGCATGGAAGAGAAGGAAATGTGGGTCACATGTAGGTTCTGTATGCTCAGCCTGCAGAGACCAGGGCCTGTCAAATGTATCTCCCAGTATGGACATAGCCCAGGCTGTGGGAGAGTCACCGTGGTTATGCAAGTATGGCATTATACCTACTCCCTGTACATCAGCAGGTCCTGTCATCTGCCCAATCTGAGGCTCTAGTTACAGCACTTGCTCTGAATGCCTCAGTCCATTGACTAGATTAGGAATGGGTATTGAGGTAAATCCCTGAACTAGTCCATATGTGCATTTTCCATCATTGTCAATGTGTGTCCTTGACTCATGATAAGTCCCTTACTACCACAGCTCTGTTGCCACCTTCACAGAAGTCATATTTGTCCTGTACAAGCTTATTACACAAATGACAAACCCACAGCACAAACCGTGTGTAGATTTCTGGGAGGCTATAGTTTAGGAGGCTGGCCCTCTATGTAGTGTGCTAAGTTCAGCACTCTGTGCAGGGGTCCAGCTAACCACACAATGGTTTACATAGGTAAAAACTAGATCACGTAATGCTCTAATTTTGATGGTAGCTTGGTCGAGTAGTTAGGCTTACCTTGGAGAAGTGCAAAGCAATTGTACTCACAGTATCAATAAATCGAGGCATACATTTAAAAGAATAACTTGAGACCAATTTACAAAACTACTTTAGATTTCTATAAATTGCATTTTTTAAGACCAAGATCATCAAAATTGGATAAGTACTTTTTAAGTTATGATTTTTTAAAGTTTTAATAAAGTTAGTATTTTTGTGCGTAATTACGCACCATAGGAATCAATGGAAAAATACTTTGAAAATTCATAGTAAATCAGGCGGTGTGTTTACCAATGTCTCCTTTTGCAGGTAAGTCAAGGTCCTCGTTGGGTGCCCTGGACCAGCTAGAGAAGTTTGGGCGACTCCTGGTTCTGGCGTGAGCAGCTGCAGGAAGTTGATGGAGGGGTGCCAGGCCACTGCGGGAGACCACTTGGAACTGCGCTGCACAGGTGGACTTAAAGGTAAGTCCAGTGAGTTCCCTTGGGGTGTCAAGGTTGCAAGGGGTGTGGGACCCTTAGGACACAGCTGGATCTTCGGTGCAGGGCACAGGGACACTGGGTGCAGAGCGAATCACTGAGCCAGGAGCTGTGCACAAAGGTGCCCTTGGAAGCAGGAGGTAGGTTAGTTTGAGGGTTGCTTGCAGGTTAGCAGGGGCACTCTGTTTGGAGGCCCAGGTAGTTCCTGAAGCCCCTCAACTGGGGCTTCCTCCTGGTTCTTTTTCAGTCTGGAATGTACTGTCCTTCTGGGTGTCCGTTGTGAGGTGACCAGTACCTGGTGCTATTGCATGGTCTGGCCACTGGAGGTCGCAGTGCCACCAAAATTTGCATGCTGGTAGTTTTTTTCCTCACAGTCAGACCGGTGAAGTTTGGTCAGGCTGCGGAGTCCGGTTCCTTGGTCAATAGCTGGTCAGTGAAGTAGCCTTCACTGGATCTTTGGTTCATTGGAGTTCTAGAGTGATGCCTTTACTCTGGAGGGAGATCTTTGTTGATTTTTGAAGAGTAGTGGTCCTTAGGGGGGGTTGAAGAGTCTGTCCAATGGCAAAGCAACCCCATAGGAGTGATTGTCGAGCCCTGGGTGCAGCAAGCTGGGTTTGGCACATTTTCTTGGTGCAGCAGGACTTCAGTTCTTGAGCCTTGGGTCTTCTTTGTTGTTGGTCTTCTTTTGTCCATGGAATCTAAATTCTTGGTCTAGGAAAGCCCACTCATTACTATAATTAGAAGGCGTTTTAGGGGGGAACCTTGTAGTGACTAATGGGTCATCTACCTTGGGGTGACTACACCCACTAAGTGACCACTTCCTGTGGGCAGAGGTTACTTCCCTACACCCGATTGGCTATTTTCTTTCCATGCAAGATAGAGGAAAATAAAATGGAGAGGTCATCTTGCCTGCAACACATTGGTGGGGGGTGCAAGCCAGAACCAACCACTCCTCCTGTCCTTTGTCTGGTTTCCCGCTGTTGTTCCTGCCAAAAGTGGGGGGGTTGCACGGGGGCATCTGATGCTAGCAGCTGTCCTGGGGGTTGAGTTTCAAGGGTGGTAAGCCCTTTGAAGCTCGCTAGCACGGCAGTGCACATTTCTGAGGGAGGGGGTGTTAGCACCTCCACCCAGGAAAGGCTTTGTTCTGAATCCAAGAGAGCAGGATCTCTCACCCCAGGGATGCTGACTCTTGTCTGGTTGGTGACAGGCTGGTTGTGTCTGGCTAGCAACCATGCCAGGGTAGTTAGCTTTTGCAGGGGGCACCTCTAAGGTGACCCCTGGGTACATTTTACAATAAATCCAATACTGGTACCAGGTTTGATTTATCATTCTGAGTTAATTGATACCAAACATCCCAGGGTTCAGAGTGGCCATCATGTAGCTGGGAAACTTGTATTGACCAGTGTCCAACATGTGCGCTTCAAATGGCTGTCTGTTCACTTACTATGTCCCAGGTTTGGCAAGGACACAGTGGGGGCATATTGCTCATGCAGCTATGCCCTCAAATACAGTGTAGTGCACCCTGCCTTAGGGTTGGAAGGCCTGCCAGAGTGGTATCTTACTGCATGCAGTGGGTAGGGGACAGGGCACACAGGCACTGTGCCATGTTGAATATGTCTTTTGGAATTGCGTCAGGACACTCAGCCTGCAATGGCAGTGCTGGGTGCATCTGACTGCATGGCCCTAGAGGGTGGCACAATCAGTGCTGCTGGTCTCATGGGTCTACCCTTAGTACCCCATGCCCTGGGTACCTAAGTACCATATTCTAGGGACTTATAGAGGCAGCTAAAGGTGTCTCCAATTGCGCCAATGCAGGGAAAGAGATCTGACCCAGGACATCTGGTTAGCAGGGGCCCTGGGCATTAACACCTTTGAGGGTACATCATTTACCAGTCAAGAAGTGGGGGGATAACCATGTCAAAAGAGGCCTTTTATCATACATGGCATGTGACTCAGTAGCTTGGTTACATAGCAGAAATTGTACAATGCATACCTTTGTATGGTGGATGCCATCTCTGTAGTTTAGACATATATGTCCAAAGGAGTGTTCTGTGGTATAGGTGCATACCACAGAAACTCTCTCTGAAGAGGCATGAGTCTGCATTTAGTAGGACACATGCACAGGGAAGACACTTTCTGTGCCCACCATGCCAGCCCCTTCATTGTCACTCAAGTGTAAGAGTGAATTATGTACTATGGAAGTTGCCTGCAGGGACTGTATACCATGAGTCAATCTCGCAAAGTGTAAATGTGTTGGACCAGTCAGGCCTAAGGAGGTTACCCTCCAGAAGTCATGTAGGTGTTTAGTGTTTCATTGTGGCTCACATCACAGTACATGTTGCTGGAGCATGGGCTTCCCAATGTCAGTTGGCTTGCTTAGTCAATGTAGGTCATGAGCAGAATAATGGGTTAGTCTGCAGATGGATACAAAAGTGTGTAGTCATGTCCCTATACTTACTGGCATGTGTGTTTTACACTTGTGATGTATTGACAAATTGACCATTTTTTGCTTGATGTTTCTGACATGCATGTGACACAAGCACTTGGGCTAAAACTTGCTATTGTAATCGCTTGATTTGTCTCTTGCATGATTACAGGTAAACGTTCATAAAAAGAAGGAGATATGGAGAGCCATCACCCAGAACGTGCAGGCCATGGGGGTCCACAGCTGGTGGAGTGCACACTGTCGCAAGTGGTGGGAGGAGTAGAGATGCTGGGCCTAGAAGATCGCAAAGGTCCAGCTGTGGCTGTCCTCCCAACATGGGCGGGGCGCACATCAGACCATGACCCCCATAATGGCCCACGTCCTGGTGGTGGCGTACTCAGAACTTGATGGGCAATTGACAGGAGCACAGCAGCCACAAGGGGGTGAGTACAGAGCATACTCCTGCCTGTCACATTGCCAAATTAATGTGTTAATTTGATTGTGGATGGGCCATGAGTGGCACAGTAGATGAGTAACTGATGGTGTAGGTTTTGTGATGTGGTGCATACTGATGTGCCTTGCCTATTGGCCCAGGGACCTAGGACACAACTGTGTACAATTTACAAAACATTGCTCTCCAGGGACAACACATGGTTGTGTACATTGATCAATCAAGTAATGTTTCTTGTTGTAGTGGGTGTAAATTCTGTTCTACAGACCATTTCTCCTCTGTGTTACAGGCCAAAGACAAAAGAAGTGATGGATTACTGTCCTCAGCCATGTGTCTGGTCAAATGAGTAAATTGGCATCTGCTCCCCAGAGGCAACATGTCTTCAGTGTGTGATGAGTGCTGGTGCCTCACTGCTGTCTGTAATGTGAAGATGGGCATCATACATGTGACAGGGCATACATTGTTCTTTGGTTGAGCTACAGATCAATACTTTCCCTTGGTAAGTGGGGAATGTCCATTGACATCATTTATGTGCTATTACTGTTGGCAACATTCCTTGTGCCAACATGTTTGCATGTGTCCCTTTCTCTTTTGACAAAATGTGTACAGTGCTGTTTCATGCATGGTCTACCTGTGTTTATGGGATGATTTCTGTATTCCCTCACATGCATGTGCATGACAACCCGTGTTTGCAATAGGACATTTGCAATGGGGCTACATTTCATGTGGTGCCACAGACAGGAGTGTGCCAACATTGATTGTCGGTTCACACATATCCTCACCCATCATAGCATGTCATTTGGCATGTACAACTGCAGTAGCAATGATGGACATGAGGGGTAGGACTAGAGATTTTGCACACAGTGGCCATTGATGTGGCATAATGTGGAAAAGTGCACTGCACATGTGTAATGGGGAAGATTTGTTACCTGACTGTTGGCAAGCATCATGGAGTTACTTGCAGTTATGTTGGAATCACATGTGGTTGGGGACAACCATTGATCCACAGGCATCTGGGTTTGCAGGACCAAAATGGAGACAGTGATGTAGCTTCCCATTGGGAAACATGTTGAAAGCCTTCTACAAGTACTTGCAAATCTCTGGTCCTCTCCAACTTACAAAGGACTAATGGCGTCTACTGATGCAATCATAGTATGTCTTTGTAAGGGGTGCTAGACATTAGTGGTGATTTCCCTGGGGCTTGCTGATTCATTGTGTTGTGGATTTTAAAGACATATCTTCCTGACAATTTGCACATTTTGTCTACATTGTACTTTTCCATGCCAAATGTGTAGCATTTCTGAGCAACATTAGTACTACCTGCATGACTCCATTAGGATAAATTACACTTTGTGAAGTCTGCATTGTTGATATGTTTCCAGTGTGGCATGATTAATTCCATGTCACCTTTCCGGGCTACTGCACTGCTGTCAGCAACATGGCAGGTTTTAGGAGCATCATTTCTTATCGTTGTGTTATTGTGTATGTGACAAATAGATGTCTGCATGACCTTGTGTGGGATCTGTGGAAATGGAGTTGGCAATGGCCTACTATTGTATGACAACAGGTAAGTGATGTATGGTCCATGAGGAAAGAATTTAAGATGATGTGGTCTCCTACTTGTTCAATGGTTACTGTGATTGCACAACTTCAATTGTAATTGTCTGAGATCCTGATTTTCCTATGAGCAACAGTTCAGATGGCATGCACTCACATGGTATGGTACATATGGGAGGCACTTTGATATAGTTTGTTGCAGGGGCCTACCTGAAGACATGATAATGTTTGCTAATCATAGCTGTTGTTCTGGTGTGATCAGGAACATGTGGTGACCATTTTTCTCTTTGTCTTTGCAGCATCACCCAGTAAAGTGAGGGAGACAGGTCATAACCAAGTTGGGAAGCATCTGGCCACGGTACCTTCAGTCATGACACCACCAACACAGAGGGACTCAGTGACCCATAGAATGAGGGGTGTGCCACGTAGGAGACAGGATCAACGTTGTCATCATCTGATTCTTCCTCCAATGGCCACTCCCTAGTGGTGGCGGACCCATCAGGACCTGCTCCTGTATCATCTTTTTGCACCACCCCAGTTCTATCGCCACCCTCCCTGTTGCTCCCCACCTAGTTGGCCATGCCTGCTCACCAAGAGGGTGGGCGTCTCATTTTCCGCAAGTACCTCAGCCCCAGCCCCTTGTTAATCCTGCTGCCCTGAGTGAGGAGGCTATTTACCCCCTGAGGAGTATCTCTGTGGAGCAGACTGCCATTGTGAATGTCATCCAGGAGTTGGTCAGTCAACTTCAGCAGACCAGTGCTTTTCTGGTAGGCATTCATAGTGGCATGTGTGGCCTACAGGGATCCTTTCAGGCTGTGGCTTCCTCACTGATGGCAGTCAGTCACCCCTCACATTCCTCAACCCCTCCACCTCCCTCTTTCCAATCCAAATCCCCTATTCCCCCCCCTGTCAAAAGCACACGGGCACATCAGCATCAACCCACCTCAACACACACAAGCAGAACACATCGATACAAACACCACAAGACACACCAGCACACAGGCACTCAACATAAACCCACAAACACCACATCAGTCACCACTTCACCATATACCCCGCCAACCCACAAACAACATCCAACAAACCCACAGACACCACCACAACAGCCAGTAACATATCCACCACATCCACCATACACCCCCAGACACCAGCACAGCACCACAGACACATCCACCACATCAACTATACAGACAGACACCACCCCCAACACACACAGACACATCTACCATACCCACAGAGAGCACACCAACACATGCTATCTCTATCTCATCGTAATTGAGAGAGAGAAAATCACCTAGCCACTGCCTCCCAAACAGAAAACTATATCACACTGAGTTTTTGGTTGAGTCTACCCCAGTAGTATCATCTTACAGGGGTATGGATAGACAGCTCATGATGAAGCATGCCAGTATTTAGTGGGTGAGGTGTCACCACATCCAGCATACCCAGACACCACCCCAACAGATATACAAACATCCACTACTTCCAGCATACCCACAGACACCACCGCAACAGACACACACACATCTACCACTCCCATGTCACCCAGGACCTCCACCTTCGAGCCCCCAAGACACGCAAACACCCACACTCACACATGTCTGAGACACCTTTCTGCATAGCAAATTGCGACTTGCAATTTGCGAGTCGCACAGACTCGCAAATTGCAAGTCGCAATTTGCTTTTTTCCTACATCTGGCCCCAAGCTTCCATGCTCTTGGATATTTCTGTGGCTGGCAGTCAAACACCAAAACATAGATTTTTGCTGCATTGACCTTCAGAGCGTTTTTTTCGTTATAATCGTGCAAGATGGCCAAGCCCCTTTTCAAGCCCAGTTGAGTCTGCGCAAACAGGACTAGGTCATCTGCATATTGGATTATAGGAAGCACTGTCTTTCCCAGTTTCGGGGGGGGAATGTGCTTCCTCTGAGTAGGTCCTTACCAAGGTCGGCCATATGGAGATTGAAAAGGGTGGGAGCAATGACACAACCTTGTTTTAGGCCTTTGTTAGTGTATATTATTGCATGTTCAAAATCTTTACTTTCACCCATGTGTCAGAGTAGAGTGCCATTATTGCTGCCAATAGATTCCCTGGTATCCCCCAGGAGGCCAACTTCTTTCAGAGTATGTGGCGTACTACGCCATCAAAAGCCGCACTGTAGTCGATAAAAAACGCAAAGAGAGGTTGAGCAGCTGGTTTCAAGGTTTTCTGTCCTAGATATGCGAGAGCCAGCACATTATCTAGGGTGGGTGAGCATGGCCTAAATCCAGTTTGCTACATTGGTATAATGTTATTTTCTGTGATGCAATGTTCCAGTTCCCGAAGCAGGACCCTTGCATAGGCCATGCCGTCCACATCCAATAGAGCTATTAACCTATAGTTTCCCAGGAGAGTAGAGTCACCCTTTTTAAAGATGGGATGCAGCAATGAGCCTTTCCAGGCTCCAGGAACGTCTGACTGACGTAGGAAGCTGTTGAAGAGAGTGGTCAAGGGAGCTGCCTAAAAATCTTGGTCATCCTTAAGTATACTCCCAGGAAGGCCATTTGGGCCAGATTTATACTTTTTCATCCAAAACTGAGCTAAAGCAGCTTTGTGTGAGATATACCGCCGGTTAGCACCATCCTAAGACGCCAGCCGAGCATCATATTTATGGTTAAAAAAAAGGATGCTAGCCGGATGGGGGAGGCGTAGGGGGAGGCAGGGGGTTGTGTGTCAAAGGATGACCCTAGCATGGACAGAGGCATAAATAATGCCTCTAACCAGACTAGCGTCATCCTTTGACGCACAACCTCCATGGACATGACTCCTGTCTTGGTAAAGACAGGAGTCATGCCCACCATCCCAATGGCCATGCCCAGGGGACATATGTCCCCTGGGCATGGCCATTGGGCCTAGTGCCATGTAGGGGGGCCAAGTTAGACCCCCCCAATGCACCTCTTAAAACAAAATATATAGTTACCTGTACTTACCTTACTTGCCGGAGGATAGGGTCCTCCCATCCTCTGGCGTCCCTCTGGTGTGGGTGGGGGTGTCCCTGGGGCTAGGGAAGAGCACCTGTGGGCCCATTCCATGGCCTCTGACCATAGAAATAGGCTCACTGGCCCCCTAACGCCTGCCCTGACCCAGGCATTAATTAATGGTGCTAAGCAAGCTTAGCACCATTATTTAAGGCCCCCTTCCCCCCATGCTTGATTTTAGCATGGGGGGATTGATATGGCACTAAGGCCATATCGTCATTTTTTGCCTGGAAGCACCTACCTTGCATCTCATTGACCCAAGGTAGTTTCCCGCAGGCAAAAAATGACCTTAACTCCAAAGTATAAATTTGGAGTTAGGTTTGTGCCGAATTTGCGTAAAAAAGTGACGCAAATTTGGCACAAATGGGGTATAAATATGCCCCTATGTGTGCCATCACTGGCCCCCACCACATGTGGAATGCATGCAAAACCATAAACATCAGCCTTCACATGGGCTAAATCCTCACGTTGTGGAAACTGGATATAGCTGTCCAGGTGTTTTAACATTGCTAAGAGGACATCCTACAACATCAGACTGAACATAGGTTGGGGCATGACAGAAGATAGCACCACTGTATATTGGAAGGACCCTGTGGCTAGGAAGTACAATACTGACATGACGTGCCATGGGTGGTATGCTAGTTGGATAACTAATAGCTGGTATCAGATCTGGCTCCAACTGATGACATAAGTCCACTATTGTTTGCTTATTCAGACAGTACTGCAGGATGATGTGATGTTCTTCCATGGTCTGAAGGTCTGGCAGTGAACTGTAGACAGGAGGTTGTCACATCCTCCCTCTCCTATGTATGACAATACATGATTTCTAACATTGGTCAGTGTGTCCACAGCAACGTATATGAAGAATGTCCATGATATCACGTGACAAGGCATTTCTGGATGGATAGACATGGCAACCAGTACACATCACAACTGCAAATAACAAAAGGGCCATATGTGGCCACTATGGTTTTCCACACATGATCACAACATGTATATGGACCAAATTCAAAGATGTGCAACTCAATTTCCCCTCAAAATGTGATTGATATCCCTATTGCCAAAATGACAGTCAGCGGTGGTGGACTGTGCCCCACTGTTAAATGCCTTCTGTGCCCTGCAACATACTACAATGGTGTCTGAGTATTAGGACCTACATGACAAGACAGGATAGGCCTGTTTGTGAGGTCAAAAATCAATTTTTGCAGGTGTGATGCAGTTCATATAGCCCAATACAGGATTTCAGGCTGCCAAAATGGTAGCTGCCTAACCTACTCCACTGGACATTAGGAACCGTCCGCTCCCGTGGGCTGAAGAGATCATGGTCGTAGGTGGTTGCAACTGTGGGGGAGACTGACATAGGCTAATGTTGTTGCCAGTGGCAGCCGTGGGCCAATGGCTGTGTCTGCCGGAGGTGACGGCAGTAAACGTGGCGAACGTGACTGCCACGTTCTGCAGATTCACTTATGTGACTCCAGACACTGCTGCCAGCAACACCTCCATGACCTGAGCTGCTGTGTGCCACCTCTGGGAGCATTCATGTCACATCCAATAGGTGATAGGGCCCCTGCCATCTCTTCAGAGGAGCTAGAGAGGCTAGTGAATGAGGTCCTCCTCTTGTATGGACAGATGTCTGGCTCTCCAGAGGAGCAGGTAAGTCCCTCAAGTACACATGTTTCTCTGTACTTCAGCGTCCTTTCGTGCCAGTTTGACTACTTGTGTGCCTGTAGTTGCAGTCTATTTGGCATCATTTGGAAGGACAATGTGCAGATATTGGTGACCATTACTATGTTGTGTTCATTCACATTGTGTTGTGTGATGGTGATGTTTTTTGGGGTCCTAGATCCTCCTTGTGTTGGATGCATATACAATGACATTTCTTTCTTTATGATTGTTGTAAATGTTAGACATGTAGGTACATGACAGCATTAGTTGTGTATGCATCTTGCCTGAGTCATTTGAGGATATTGTAAGCACTGTGTAAAGTGCAACAGATTTTTCACCCCACATCTGGCCTTGAGTAACTGTTGTCTGAAAGGCATATCATGACTCACTCTTCCTTTCAGGTTGCCACACAAATCACAAGCCACATTGCTGATGGCCACATGATGAACTGTCATGCATGGAAGAGAAGGAAATGTGGGTCACATGTAGGTTCTGTATGCTCAGCCTGCAGAGACCAGGGCCTGTCAAATGTATCTCCCAGTATGGACATAGCCCAGGCTGTGGGAGAGTCACCGCGGTTATGCAAGTATGGCATTATACCTACTCCCTGTACATCAGCAGGTCCTGTCATCTGCCCAATCTGAGGCTCTAGTTACAGCACTTGCTCTGAATGCCTCAGTCCATTGACTAGATTAGGAATGGGTATTGAGGTAAATCCCTGAACTAGTCCATATGTGCATTTTCCATCATTGTCAATGTGTGTCCTTGACTCATGATAAGTCCCTTACTACCACAGCTCTGTTGCCACCTTCACAGAAGTCATATTTGTCCTGTACAAGCTTATTACACAAATGACAAACCCACAGCACAAACCGTGTGTAGATTTCTGGGAGGCTATAGTTTAGGAGGCTGGCCCTCTATGTAGTGTGCTAAGTTCAGCACTCTGTGCAGGGGTCCAGCTAACCACACAATGGTTTACATAGGTAAAAACTAGATCACGTAATGCTCTAATTTTGATGGTAGCTTGGTCGAGTAGTTAGGCTTACCTTGGAGAAGTGCAAAGCAATTGTACTCACAGTATCAATAAATCGAGGCATACATTTAAAAGAATAACTTGAGACCAATTTACAAAACTACTTTAGATTTCTATAAATTGCATTTTTTAAGACCAAGATCATCAAAATTGGATAGGTACTTTTTAAGTTATGATTTTTTAAAGTTTTAATAAAGTTAGTATTTTTGTGCGTAATTACGCACCATAGGAATCAATGGAAAAATACTTTGAAAATTCATAGTAAATCAGGCGGTGTGTTTACCAATGTCTCCTTTTGCAGGTAAGTCAAGGTCCTCGTTGGGTGCCCTGGACCAGCTAGAGAAGTTTGGGCGACTCCTGGTTCTGGCGTGAGCAGCTGCAGGAAGTTGATGGAGGGGTGCCAGGCCACTGCGGGAGACCACTTGGAACTGCGCTGCACAGGTGGACTTAAAGGTAAGTCCAGTGAGTTCCCTTGGGGTGTCAAGGTTGCAAGGGGTGTGGGACCCTTAGGACACAGCTGGATCTTCGGTGCAGGGCACAGGGACACTGGGTGCAGAGCAAATCACTGAGCCAGGAGCTGTGCACAAAGGTGCCCTTGGAAGCAGGAGGTAGGTTAGTTTGAGGGTTGCTTGCAGGTTAGCAGGGGCACTCTGTTTGGAGGCCCAGGTAGTTCCTGAAGCCCCTCAACTGGGGCTTCCTCCTGGTTCTTTTTCAGTCTGGAATGTACTGTCCTTCTGGGTGTCCGTCGTGAGGTGACCAGTACCTGGTGCTATTGCATGGTCTGGCCACTGGAGGTCGCAGTGCCACCAAAATTTGCATGCTGGTAGTTTTTTTCCTCACAGTCAGACCGGTGAAGTTTGGTCAGGCTGCGGAGTCCGGTTCCTTGGTCAATAGCTGGTCAGTGAAGTAGCCTTCACTGGATCTTTGGTTCATTGGAGTTCTAGAGTGATGCCTTTACTCTGGAGGGAGATCTTTGTTGATTTTTGAAGAGTAGTGGTCCTTAGGGGGGGTTGAAGAGTCTGTCCAATGGCAAAGCAACCCCATAGGAGTGATTGTCGAGCCCTGGGTGCAGCAAGCTGGGTTTGGCACATTTTCTTGGTGCAGCAGGACTTCAGTTCTTGAGCCTTGGGTCTTCTTTGTTGTTGGTCTTCTTTTGTCCATGGAATCTAAATTCTTGGTCTAGGAAAGCCCACTCATTACTATAATTAGAAGGCGTTTTAGGGGGGAACCTTGTAGTGACTAATGGGTCATCTACCTTGGGGTGACTACACCCACTAAGTGACCACTTCCTGTGGGCAGAGGTTACTTCCCTACACCCGATTGGCTATTTTCTTTCCATGCAAGATAGAGGAAAATGAAATGGAGAGGTCATCTTGCCTGCAACACATTGGTGGGGGGTGCAAGCCAGAACCAACCAGGGATGCTGACTCTTGTCTGGTTGGTGACAGGCTGGTTGTGTCTGGCTAGCAACCATGCCAGGGTAGTTAGCTTTTGCAGGGGGCACCTCTAAGGTGACCCCTGGGTAAATTTTACAATAAATCCAATACTGGTACCAGGTTTGATTTATCATTCTGAGTTAATTGATACCAAACATCCCAGGGTTCAGAGCTGGGAAACTTGTATTGACCAGTGTCCAACATGTGCGCTTCAAATGGCTGTCTGTTCACTTACTATGTCCCAGGTTTGGCAAGGACACAGTGGGGGCATATTGCTCATGCAGCTATGCCCTCAAATACAGTGTAGTGCACCCTGCCTTAGGGTTGGAAGGCCTGCCAGAGTGGTATCTTACTGCATGCAGTGGGTAGGGGACAGGGCACACAGGCACTGTGCCATGTTGAATATGTCTTTTGGAATTGCGTCAGGACACTCAGCCTGCAATGGCAGTGCTGGGTGCATCTGACTGCATGGCCCTAGAGGGTGGCACAATCAGTGCTGCTGGTCTCATGGGTCTACCCTTAGTACCCCATGCCCTGGGTACCTAAGTACCATATTCTAGGGACTTATAGAGGCAGCTAAAGGTGTCTCCAATTGCGCCAATGCAGGGAAAGAGATCTGACCCAGGACATCTGGTTAGCAGGGGCCCTGGGCATTAACACCTTTGAGGGTACATCATTTACCAGTCAAGAAGTGGGGGGATAACCATGTCAAAAGAGGCCTTTTATCATACATGGCATGTGACTCAGTAGCTTGGTTACATAGCAGAAATTGTACAATGCATACCTTTGTATGTTGGATGTCATCTCTGTAGTTTAGACATATATGTCCAAAGGAGTGTTCTGTGGTATAGGTGCATACCACAGAAACTCTCTCTGAAGAGGCATGAGTCTGCATTTGGTAGGACACATGCACAGGGAAGACACTTTCTGTGCCCACCATGCCAGCCCCTTCATTGTCACTCAAGTGTAAGAGTGAATTATGTACTATGGAAGTTGCCTGCAGGGACTGTATACCATGAGTCAATCTCGCAAAGTGTAAATGTGTTGGACCAGTCAGGCCTAAGGAGGTTACCCTCCAGAAGTCATGTAGGTGTTTAGTGTTTCATTGTGGCTCACATCACAGTACATGTTGCTGGAGCATGGGCTTCCCAATGTCAGTTGGCTTGCTTAGTCAATGTAGGTCATGAGCAGAATAATGGGTTAGTCTGCAGATGGATACAAAAGTGTGTAGTCATGTCCCTATACTTACTGGCATGTGTGTTTTACACTTGTGATGTATTGACAAATTGACCATTTTTTGCTTGATGTTTCTGACATGCATGTGACACAAGCACTTGGGCTAAAACTTGCTATTGTAATCGCTTGATTTGTCTCTTGCATGATTACAGGTAAATGTTCATAAAAAGAAGGAGATATGGAGAGCCATCACCCAGAACGTGCAGGCCATGGGGGTCCACAGCTGGTGGAGTGCACACTGTCGCAAGTGGTGGGAGGAGTAGAGATGCTGGGCCTAGAAGATCGCAAAGGTCCAGCTGTGGCTGTCCTCCCAACATGGGCGGGGCGCACATCAGACCATGACCCCCATAATGGCCCGCGTCCTGGTGGTGGCGTACTCAGAACTTGATGGGCAATTGACAGGAGCACAGCAGCCACAAGGGGGTGAGTACAGAGCATACTCCTGCCTGTCACATTGCCAAATTAATGTGTTAATTTGATTGTGGATGGGCCATGAGTGGCACAGTAGATGAGTAACTGATGGTGTAGGTTTTGTGATGTGGTGCATACTGATGTGCCTTGCCTATTGGCCCAGGGACCTAGGACACAACTGTGTACAATTTACAAAACATTGCTCTCCAGGGACAACACATGGTTGTGTACATTGATCAATCAAGTAATGTTTCTTGTTGTAGTGGGTGTAAATTCTGTTCTACAGACCATTTCTCCTCAGTGTTACAGGCCAAAGACAAAAGAAGTGATGGATTACTGTCCTCAGCCATGTGTCTGGTCAAATGAGTAAATTGGCATCTGCTCCCCAGAGGCAACATGTCTTCAGTGTGTGATGAGTGCTGGTGCCTCACTGCTGTCTGTAATGTGAAGATGGGCATCATACATGTGACAGGGCATACATTGTTCTTTGGTTGAGCTACAGATCAATACTTTCCCTTGGTAAGTGGGGAATGTCCATTGACATCATTTATGTGCTATTACTGTTGGCAACATTCCTTGTGCCAACATGTTTGCATGTGTCCCTTTCTCTTTTGACAAAATGTGTACAGTGCTGTTTCATGCATGGTCTACCTGTGTTTATGGGATGATTTCTGTATTCCCTCACATGCATGTGCATGACAACCCGTGTTTGCAATAGGACATTTGCAATGGGGCTACATTTCATGTGGTGCCACAGACAGGAGTGTGCCAACATTGATTGTCGGTTCACACATATCCTCACCCATCATAGCATGTCATTTGGCATGTACAACTGCAGTAGCAATGATGGACATGAGGGGTAGGACTAGAGATTTTGCACACAGTGGCCATTGATGTGGCATAATGTGGAAAAGTGCACTGCACATGTGTAATGGGGAAGATTTGTTACCTGACTGTTGGCAAGCATCATGGAGTTACTTGCAGTTATGTTGGAATCACATGTGGTTGGGGACAACCATTGATCCACAGGCATCTGGGTTTGCAGGACCAAAATGGAGACAGTGATGTAGCTTCCCATTGGGAAACATGTTGAAAGCCTTCTACAAGTACTTGCAAATCTCTGGGCCTCTCCAACTTACAAAGGACTAATGGCGTCTACTGATGCAATCATAGTATGTCTTTGTAAGGGGTGCTAGACATTAGTGGTGATTTCCCTGGGGCTTGCTGATTCATTGTGTTGTGGATTTTAAAGACATATCTTCCTGACAATTTGCACATTTTGTCTACATTGTACTTTTCCATGCCAAATGTGTAGCATTTCTGAGCAACATTAGTACTACCTGCATGACTCCATTAGGATAAATTACACTTTGTGAAGTCTGCATTGTTGATATGTTTCCAGTGTGGCATGATTAATTCCATGTCACCTTTCCGGGCTACTGCACTGCTGTCAGCAACATGGCAGGTTTTAGGAGCATCATTTCTTATCGTTGTGTTATTGTGTATGTGACAAATAGATGTCTGCATGACCTTGTGTGGGATCTGTGGAAATGGAGTTGGCAATGGCCTACTATTGTATGACAACAGGTAAGTGATGTATGGTCCATGAGGAAAGAATTTAAGATGATGTGGTCTCCTACTTGTTCAATGGTTACTGTGATTGCACAACTTCAATTGTAATTGTCTGAGATCCTGATTTTCCTATGAGCAACAGTTCAGATGGCATGCACTCACATGGTATGGTACATATGGGAGGCACTTTGATATAGTTTGTTGCTGGGGCCTACCTGAAGACATGATAATGTTTGCTAATCATAGCTGTTGTTCTGGTGTGATCAGGAACATGTGGTGACCATTTTTCTCTTTGTCTTTGCAGCATCACCCAGTAAAGTGAGGGAGACAGGTCATAACCAAGTTGGGAAGCATCTGGCCACGGTACCTTCAGTCATGACACCACCAACACAGAGGGACTCAGTGACCCATAGAATGAGGGGTGTGCCACGTAGGAGACAGGATCAACGTTGTCATCATCTGATTCTTCCTCCAATGGCCACTCCCTAGTGGTGGCGGACCCATCAGGACCTGCTCCTGTATCATCTTTTTGCACCACCCCAGTTCTATCGCCACCCTCCCTGTTGCTCCCCACCTAGTTGGCCATGCCTGCTCACCAAGAGGGTGGGCGTCTCATTTTCCGCAAGTACCTCAGCCCCAGCCCCTTGTTAATCCTGCTGCCCTGAGTGAGGAGGCTATTTACCCCCTGAGGAGTATCTCTGTGGAGCAGACTGCCATTGTGAATGTCATCCAGGAGTTGGCCAGTCAACTTCAGCAGACCAGTGCTTTTCTGGTAGGCATTCATAGTGGCATGTGTGGCCTACAGGGATCCTTTCAGGCTGTGGCTTCCTCACTGATGGCAGTCAGTCACCCCTCACATTCCTCAACCCCTCCACCTCCCTCTTTCCAATCCAAATCCCCTATTCCCCCCCCTGTCAAAAGCACACGGGCACATCAGCATCAACCCACCTCAACACACACAAGCAGAACACATCGATACAAACACCACAAGACACACCAGCACACAGGCACTCAACATAAACCCACAAACACCACATCAGTCACCACTTCACCATATACCCCGCCAACCCACAAACAACATCCAACAAACCCACAGACACCACCACAACAGCCAGTAACATATCCACCACATCCACCATACACCCCCAGACACCAGCACAGCACCACAGACACATCCACCACATCAACTATACAGACAGACACCACCCCCAACACACACAGACACATCTACCATACCCACAGAGAGCACACCAACACATGCTATCTCTATCTCATCGTAATTGAGTGAGAGAAAATCACCTAGCCACTGCCTCCCAAACAGAAAACTATATCACACTGAGTTTTTGGTTGAGTCTACCCCAGTAGTATCATCTTACCGGGGTATGGATAGACAGCTCATGATGAAGCATGCCAGTATTTAGTGGGTGAGGTGTCACCACATCCAGCATACCCAGACACCACCCCAACAGACATACAAACATCCACTACTTCCAGCATACCCACAGACACCACCGCAACAGACACACACACATCTACCACTCCCATGTCACCCAGGACCTCCACCTTCGAGCCCCCAAGACACGCAAACACCCACACTCACACATGCAATATACATGACCCAAACAGAAGAATACCTCACACATGCACACCCAAGGCATCTACACCCACACACAAGACAACCACTCCCTCAACCTCCAGATCCCCAACCTCTTCTGCAGACCCTCCCTGTGTTCCCAAGGAGAGCTTCCTTTTTGAGCTTGTATGTTCCCCTGTTCCCTCCACCCCCATAAAGCCAGGAAGCCCAAACGCACTTTCCAAACCATCTCTTCCAAATCCACGTTGTTCCCTGTCACATCTGCGCCCCAGCAAGCACCCATACCCCTCCCCCTAAGCCCACCGCTCCAAAAAGAAAAAGACCTCTCCTCCCAAACCCAAACCCACCCATCACAAATCCAACCCCCACACTCAAGGATAATCTCTGAGGTGCCTGCAAGCCCACTTGATGCCCTTCCTGTAGATGTTTCCTGACAGTGACTGGAGTCAAGTTTGGGCACAGTAATGTGCATGGGCATCTAACTGGACTGGACAGTGGCCTTTGATCCAAATACATTTGAGTTAGTACACCCAAGTGGTTGTTCTTTTGGGTACATATTTGTCCAGCAATTCCTTTTCTGCCTTTATGTTGTTCCTGAGTAACTTGTGTTGTATTCCTACAGTTGTGTGTGTTGCAGCCTGATTGCTTATCCATTTGCTATTTTTGGCAATATCTGACTTTGTTGGAAGTGCTGGTGTCACCCAAGACAAAGGTAGATCTTGACTGTATGGATATGTGGGTGGTAATCCAAATGGGCTGCCATGACATTATGTTATGTTTGGTACAGCACATATTTAATCTTATGTTGTCCAATGTCAGCATGTATGGTGTTAGATTTGTCCTACTGATATGGATTGTACATTTGTCTCATGTGTGGAAGCAGATGTTGTTTGTCCACACATGGAGGGTGTTCAATTGTGCTAGCTTCCTTTGTATCTGACTGAGCATGTGTCCATTTGATGTGTGTACCTTGCAGCTACTTCATCCAGATGTATGGCCCATGCTGTTGTTGTTGTATTTGCTTTCCTGACTTGCACTTCTACATTATGAAGATAGGCATGTCACTTGGCTCTACTATTGTTTGTCTCTGAGATACATGAAGGACCAGTTCCTGTGCAGATGTTGTTTTAGGGGCATGTGCAAAGTGATAAGTGTCCGAGAGCAGCATTCTTTCATGGGCGGCCCTGATGCCCCATCACCATTGTGCAGGTATTGTTTGCATAGTGAGCTTTGGATATTTGTCTCTCACCCTATTGTGCATCCCATTGACCTCCCATTGTGTTGCAATGTGGGTGATGTGTGGGTCCATTGCAGGGCTGTTTCAAGGGAGGGGTGTTTGTGTTCTATGACACATCCATCCATATGTGTATTCAATCTGACGACAGTCCATGGCATGTGTGCAATGTGAAGGTGCAATGTGAAGGTGTCAGTTGAATTGGTAGATGTGATTTTGATGTGGGGTTGCCGTTGCATGACAATGTTGTGTATCATTCTTTGTGAATGACTCTGACTCTGAGCACAGTGACACATGTAGTTGGTGCCCGTAGGGTGACCCCAATATCTGTTTTTGAGATTAATTATAGAGGTATGTGTGCGTACTTGCCATTGGTTGCGTCCACAGTGGCGTGGATTTTGGGCACCTTCGATGAGAAGCAGCTGCTGCAGGAGCTGTGTGATAGGCTCCATGGCGACACAGGACGTGTAACTCTTTCTGCAGGTGAAGTTGCTTCCTTTATTCTCTCCTTTTCTGCCAGCTAGGCCATGGTGGTTGGCCCGCCATGGTCACATTGGCAATGTGCAACACCATAATGAGTCCGGCAGAAACGCTGGTTCCTCCAGCCTGTTTGTTCAGCCTCGTCACTGCGGCAGTCTGTGCTGCACTGCGTGGCGGTGCGGACGGGACTGAGGCAGTCTTTGCTCTGTGGGCCCGCCAACATTGTAGTACAGTGGTCTGACTGTCAAACTGATGGCGGTTGGACTGCTGTCACCACCAAGGCAGTGCACTGACCGCCAAACTCGTAACCAGGCCCTTAGATTGGAGTGGCTAATAGTAAATGTCACAACTAAAGTGTTCAAAACCTACAGCTATATGGCTTACATTGGAGTGGAAATAGTAACTGTGATCCCTTTAGTATACAATATAACCCCTACAATGCTTTCAATAGTAGTGAGAGTAATACATCTAATTATTTTAGTCTATAACTGAATGAAATGCTAGGTTATAATGTTATTAATAGATGTAAAACTTTAATTATTGCATTTTTCACATAGATCATTAGTATTGATTTTTTTATAGCATAGTAAATGACAGTTTTCTACTTTTGTATATTTCTATTTTTCTTTTAATACACATATATATATCTATATATATCTATACATCTATATAAATACATATATATATATATATATATATATATATATATATATATATATATATATATATATATAGTCACTAAAAATCCAAGGTTACGGGGATTATAGTTAGGTTCTGAATTTGGCCGTATATGGCGGGGGTTGGCCATAGGGCCTGACCTTTGGCCACACCCTGAACCAAGCCCTCTTAACCACACAACCTCCCACTGAGCACAGCCTTTGTCCGTGCACAGCACGGATTGGCTACAGGGCCTGTCTCTGTCAGTGGATCTGTGAGTGGGTGCATGAGTGTCTGAGTGGGTCTGAGAGGGTGCATGAGTGTATGAGTGGGTGTATGAGTGGGCATATGAGTCTCTGGGTGCATGTATAAGTCTATATATATATATACATATATATATATATGTATATATATATTTACTTTAAACTTTAAAGATAATACAAATTGTTAAGAATTGTTTAACAATGCCTTTGATATTTTTTCACATACATTATATTTATAGTTTTTGTAACATTTGTTCGCATATTGGTATTTCCCACATTTTTCTAAAACACAAAAGATGGTATATACTTTTATTACTGTTTTACGTATTGGTATTTTTCATATTTGACAGAAAACATATATTTTTACAATGTTTCACATATTTTTATTTATCAACATTTTCAAAATGTAGTACATTTTATGAATCACACACTGAATAGGTACACTCTTCCATGAATCTAGGGGAACATTAATGTTCAGGAGCAAGAGCCTTCACACACCCAAATGGATGTCATGCTTCATCATCGGGTTGCTCCTCGTCAGACTGGCAGTGCAGTATCTGACAGGCTCCCCATTCAGGGGCTCTTTGCCGGAAATCTTTTTATCAGTGGCTGCCGTAATAATCGTGAAGGTCAGACACTAACTGCGGCAGGAGAGTGAAAAGGTTAAAATTGGTTCTCAACCCCCACAAGAGTCTGCTCTATTTAATGTGTCAATGAGCGAGGCTGAGACCAAGATTAAAAACACAGGGAAAGTGGAAAATTAGGATTTATGCTCAACCACTTTATAATAGAGCCTAGAGGTTGGGGGAATTATCACCTGACCCCTAAAGTATAGTCAACATGTTTCGCGTATGGTGGTCTATACAGATCCTATAACGCTTCTTCAGGACCAGCAATCAGATAAACTTCTCCTGACTCATAATAAGTTAAGGGAAAAAAAGAAATACAAAACTACTTAGGGGGTCATTCTGACTTTGGCGGGCGGCGGAGGCCGCCCGCCAAAGTCCCACCGGCAGAATACCGCTGCGCGGTCAAAAGACCGCCGCGTTATTCTGGGTTTCCCGCTGGGCTGGCAGGCGACCGCCAGAAGGCCTCCCGCCAGCCCAGCGGGAAACACCCTTCCATGAGGATGCCGGCTCCGCATGGCAGACACTGAAAATCTTGGTGGGGCCCTGTTACGGGTGCCCCTGCAGTGCCCATGCCATTGGCATGGGCACTGCAGGGGCCCCCAGGGGCCCCACGACACCCCATACCGCCATCCTCTGCCTGGCGGCCAAAACCGCCAGGAACAGGATGGCGGTCGGAATCCCCATGGCGGCGCAGCAAGCTGCGCCGCCATGGAGGATTCCCCAGGGCAGCGGAGAACCGGCGGTACACCGCCGGTTTTCCGTTTCTGACCGCGGCTGTACCGCCTCGGTCAGAATACCCAAGGGAGCACCGCCAGCCTGTTGGCGGTGCTCCCGCGGTCGTTGGCCCTGGCGGATTTTACCGCCAGGGTCAGAATGACCCCCTTAGTGTATATATGAAAAAATACAGTCACTTACATTTTGGTAAACTGTTTGTCAAAAAATGGAAACAGAAAATTTGCCCTAGAAAACAATATGTACAATATATATAATAATCAGTATACACGGTTAGATAAACAAAACACCCGTGGTAAACCAGTGTCAAAAAAGAGGTGGTAGCCCCTAGTGTTGAAAACAAGTTGAATCATTTGCTTACCATCCCTCATCATTAGGGGGGCTCCTTGGGAAATAGCCTGCCACAAACTGTCACTACTGGTAAGAATTGAAACATAACATTTTGCATAAAGTGACTGCATCAATATTTGTTATAGTCCAACCAGTACAATACAATATAACAATCTGCCATGTTACTTTTGATAGTGTGTTGATATGCCCATTTGTCTGGAATGCTCACTCAGGTTAGAAAGGGTTAAGCATTCACTAAAAGTAGGAATCGTAAAATATCAATATCCAAAATGCCTTTTATGCTGTGTGGCATCTACTTAGATACAGCTTAAACAAAAACGGTAGACAAGATAGTCGAAAATAAAAATAAGAATAAAAATTAGGGCCCCCATTCACAGGGAGATCTGTAAGTTAACACCAGATGGGCCCGCCGTCCCATCTCGTAAATAAAGGCAGTAATTAACTTGAAAGGGATTCCCGGAGTGTGGGGAGTCCTAAAGCCATCAGGATCGCAAAAGGTGCAAAAACTGAAGTTATGCTGAGGAGACAAGCGAGCCACTTACTTGTGTAGTTGAGGTCGCGGTCCGTTTAACCTATCCTCGGTGTGCTCTCCCGACATAATACCGATTGGGAGTGCACGGCTTGTATTTAAAGTCAGCGCGACACAGAGACAACGTTCTTCTGCGTCACGTGATGCTTTTTGGTGTGAACATAAACGACGGACTGGCCCTGATTGTGGTCAGTCATGGAAAACGATAAAGGGCATCCAGGTAGGCATTTTTGACGGACATATTGGAGTAGATAACTCGGTTCTCACCGGTTGGTACCGAGAATATTTTAAATAAAAGAAAGAAAACCACCCACTGGTAGTCGGGGAGAGGAAGATACTGGCCATAACTAATAGTCAGTGGTCTGTCGCTGTAATAAGACCGATCGAGGTGGAAAAAGAGAGGAAAAAACTACCAATCAGAAGAGAATAACTTAATTATTTCTGGTACATACAATAAATAGCCCTGTAAGTAGTAGGCTGGAGAGATCCATAGAGACCTCTAAATACCTCTATAACAATGGGGCCTATCGTGTAACAGGTCTACAAAGACCTAGAACTTCGGGATGGTGACATATGCCCCTAAAAATTACGGGACTAAGTATGACTAGTCAGATGATTAAAACAGTAATTAGTGTGGAGTTAAATGAATTCAGTTCACGTGAGAGATATTCACAAGGCCCATCCACTATGTCAGGGAGGAACTAGCGGGACAGTGTGACCCATGGTATGTCATCGTTCAAACCATTGGTATTTGTATGCAGTTTGAATAACCAGTGTTGTTCGAGTCTGAACAGCGAGTATGAAGAGTTGTTGATGAATCTGGGGGATTCGAAGACCACCCACCGTACGTCGTCAGGACTGTGAGGTGTCTCTAGGAAATGGGCCCATAATTTAGTGGTGACACGTCCACACCTAATGTTGCTCCTATGTATGTTGATCCGTATTTTAACGGGTCTGGAAGTCATCCCAACATATCGTAGACCACAAGGACATGTAATCATGTGCACACAATTCCTTGTGTTGCAATTAGTGTGTTTGGTCAGGTGCCATTGGCCTATTGGTTCCAATTCAAGGGTCTTAATGTGACTGGTCAGAGGGCAAACATTACAGTGTCCACAAGGATAATGGCCCATCACAGGGGGAAGATTCCAAAGAGTCGACTGTGATTGTACAGTGCCCTTAGGACGGGTATGGATTATCAAGTCCTTAATATTTCGTGATCGTTTAAATGCAAATACAGGTCTGGGAATAGAATTTCCCCCACTTGTGAGAATAGGCCATCTCATATTGATCAGTTTTTTTTATCTCATTTGATAGGGGGGTAAATGTGGACACACAAGTCAACAGCCTATTAGGGTCCCTAGTGCTAGGTTGGAGTAAGGCTTCCCGATTGTTGTTTCTAGCTCTCTTGCAAGCATGATTGACAATATACTGGGGGTAGTGTTTTAACAATGCAAAACAACAATAGGAGCTACACAGCACTAAGGACACACCCATGCTGCGTATGTCAGGGTCCATCCTGTGCCTGGATAACAATGCAACATCCCAAATGTCATACTGCTCAGACAACAGCATTGAGGGGGGGCACATGTAACTGGTCACTGAAATACACCTGCACAGTCAGAGGAGGAAATAGGACACTGATACGATTATCAGGGCAATCCAATGTAACACACATTACCCAACATCAGCAGTACGCATTACCAATGTCAACATCCATATCGGATCATAACATTGCTATGCATAGGATATGCCACATGTCAAATACATTTAAGTGGATGTGAAAGATCAGAGATTGGGGCAGGTCCAGATTGTTAAGTGTGCTGCCAGGGCCATCAGAACACCCACAGCCAGTGAAAGGTCTCACTATGAGAATGGATGTAGATGGAGGCTTGAGTAGGACAGGAAGGTGGCAATTCTCTATTTGGCCTAAACCAACACCTAGAGGCGATGATGCTGACAAGTCTAATAACTCAATAACATACATGTGACATGCAGGTGGGCCATAGGCCTGGAAGAATGCCCATCTGAAGGACTGGAGCAATTAACACGAAACAAGATCACAAAGTGAATTCATCAAAAGGCAGGCACGTCACATCAAAATTGCCACAACACAGACACACTAATTGTACCCTGTTTCATTGCAGAGGAAGATGGATCTCCTGCGGATATGCCTGTCCCAGATTACCCTGATGACATGGATGACAAGCCGATAAACATTCCCCAGGAGACTATTCAAAAGGTCCTTGAAACCCTCCAGACCCCACCTTCAGTCACAAGGATGAGCACAGAACAAGCAGCCATCACAGAGGATCCACCCACATCCCCAATTGTAAGACCGGCCAGCTCCAATACAGCTGAGGACTCTGACGACACTGGCACCAGCTTCGAGAAAACTGTTGTTGGAGTACAGCAGGAGCTGGCCAAGGAGATGCACGTGGGGATGCAAAATATGGCAGCCAGCCTTGAGGGGATGCGTTTGTGCATGATGTCATCTGCAGATCAGGCAGCAGCTATGCAAGCCCTAACATCTAACTTGCAGGAACTGCAGAAACCCAGAAGGAAATCAGCACAGCTGTAATACAGTTGACCCAACACCTACAACAGCAATACTGTCAACGCGTGCACGAATGCAACATTGAACCCCTCAGGGCCGACCTGGCTGCCTACCATTGTGATGCGGCTGCTATTCTCAAGAACCAGCAGATACTCCTTGCTGCAGTACTGCCCTTAAGACCTTCACAGGGAGCAGCGACCGGGATGTCTGACTCCACATCTTCTAACACTGAGGTGCGTGTTGCCCCTTCACAACCAACAACAACAAGGACAGAGGAGGCAACACACACATCAGAAGAAGAAGACATGGAACAGATCACATTCACAAGGAAAATGACCCGGAAGCACTAGTCCCTGCCACATGGCCAACAATTACCAAGGTCCTGTGCTTTGTAACTTGCCAGTCTTGCAACAACTGTACTCAAGCACTGTTCTGCAAACCACTGTATATCTTGTCACCCAGCCCAGTGATTGTCTCTCTCCTACTCATTGGCACATTCTGTCCCTCTGCACTGTCTGAAACAGCAACCCCAGCATGTCAAAAGCATTGTTGTAAACGCTTGTGTTGGATCACAATGTAAGATGTTACTATAATGGACTCACAATCATGGAGAATGTACAGATAGCACTACAGCACTTTTCAATAAATAGCACTTACACAACAAATCTGTTTCTGGGTAATGTGACATTTCAGCTGTGCAGTAGATAACTGAAATGTGCCTACTGTCAAATTACGTAGCTTGTCAATACAACTGTCCTGATATTAGGTAGTCAGAGAAATCTGCACAGTGCCCATGATTGCATCATACTCTGCCCACCTTGAAGGGACATATCTGATGAAGTGAGAAACCATACACCATCATGCTGTGTTGGACAGAAGAATGCTTCCTCAGGGGATATCTAAGTCATCAAATAGTGGCCGCAAAATGTTGTCAACATGCAAAAATAACACATATAACAGTGCACACTAATCTAAGCAAACACTACAAAAACTGCATAAATGAAGGTGTCTGAGTTTACATACAAATAGGTAATCATGCTGAACTGTGTCACAAATGATGTATGAGAGTCATGAAGACAAGAATACAAGAGTGCCAATGAGAACTCATCTTATAAGGGTGTCCTTGATCATCACACTGCAGTCAGACCTAAAACTGTTTCCCCAATACCAAGTCTGGAAGCATTGTTTGTGACTTTGAAAACACACTTATCAACAGAAACACACTGTCATCCATATTAACTGTGATTGGTGGTTGCAACGAAGGGTCGACACTTTGCAAGGTAGCTCTGGGCTAGCTGCCAATCGTACAGCTCAGCTGGGATTTGTTTGTAGCATAGGACACAAATGTAATAGTACAAAATCTATGTATACTGAATCCAAACCCACGATCAAGTACCATTCAACACATACTATTAAGGGTTAACCAAATATTTATTAAATGCTAATCACAGAAGAGAAAACTGAGGGAAAAATCTTACCAACCCTAATCTACCCTGACTACTCATTACCCACAACTGTCCCTAACTAACCTAAGCTACACTTACTTATCACATGTAACGAAACGTTCTAAACATCTACCCCCCATCCCCCTTATGAGATGGGACACATGGAGGACAACACATACTAACCTAACCACATACTATACTATCCTAAACAAATATATATTTTTTTGTATTTGTTTTGGATTTTTTTTTTTTAAACACACAAGAACCCCAACATAGCCCCCCACCCACCCACCCACCCATCCACACACTTAATAAGTAAAAATATAAAGAATCTGGACCCCACATCCCCACCCACTAACACTAACTAAACTAACAGCCTATACTAACCTAACACTAAGCCCCCTAAGCCCACTAACTATAAGAACAAGGAAAGAGGAGGGAGGGGAGGGAATCATGTCCATCAAAAAATGTCTAGAGGTTGGCCCTTCGGAGGGTCCTCCTGATAGACTTAAAACGCTGGTTAATGTGGCGCACATCCCGGCTCAGGTGGCTCAACTTGCACAGCACACGGTCCATCTTACGTTCCATGATGTGGAAGGCTGCAGGGTCAACAGATGGAGCTATGGCAGTCTGGGTACCGGTGGAGGAGGTCTGTGTGTGTGTGGTGCCAGGCCCAGTGGGCTGTCCTGCTCCGGTAGCAATGATGGGCCTGGAAGTCCAGCAGATGTAGGACCAATAGTCCAAGCTGTGGGTGGGGCCACCTGGCTTGAATTGGTGGTTGTGCTGGTGGTGGCTGTGGTGGGCAAAGTAGGGCCACCCTGTGGGAAGGCTCTCCATGCCCCGGAGGCCCGTTCATGGCGATATCGCCGGGCCATCCTCCTGAACCCCGACTCCACCAGCAGGATGTGCTGGTATCTCATGGCCCAGCGCTGGAATTCACGGACCTGGTCTGGAGTCATGTTTGCAGCTGTGAAGACAAATGCAGATATTCTACATTAGTAACTGCATTGTGTGAAATGGCACAAGAAGTTAATCAGACAATACATCTACTGTACTTGTAACAGCTCATATCACAATACAGATCATTGAATGTCCCTGAGGAAGTACATGGCAGGCCAGCCTACAAAGGTCACATCACACATTGCACATCCATAACCTACAAGATGGGTAACAACTGGCTTTGACTTGCAATCTGAGTTCTGCCAGTTATCAGCTAAGAATCATGCTGCATATCCTCCGCCAAGACCTGGGCTACAAATGTCAGTGTACGGAAAGAAAAACTAAAGCCACATGGTCTGCAAGTTGTAACTGGACTTGCCAGTATAGTACCAAGTGCCAAACCTGAGTGTGTATACTAGGTTCCAACCAGTCACTTATTCACATGTATGTGTAACATACTGGTAGCATCAGTACTAGGTACCCCATTCACAAACCCATGCCCGTGTTTGAGGGTGGGGAGGTGGATAAACAACTATCAATTTCCAACAACATGTACACCGAGGAGTGTATAGAAAACTTCACACGTGTTTGGCTCTACAAACACACACCACAGGTAAGGTCTATCAACAATTAGGAGTCAGCAAACCCTAGAGCAATCATAGGGCCACACATGTCAGGAAATGCAGAACTTGGTACACAACATATACTTCCAGTAAGGCCTGACTTACATCAGACACATAGTTGCAAGAACACCCATGATCATGAATTGCATGCACACCTAGGCCATTGCACTCAAGTTCCACATACTTGTAGCACTACATGTGGAAGTACATGCTGCTAGGAGGTTCTACCTACTGTTTCATAATTATGTTGGTAAATAGGGAAGCAGATGTCCATTGGAAAGCAATTTGCTGTACCAATCTTGGAGAATGTGGGTCTGACAGGCTGGCTAAATCGGAGCCGACTTCCAGTGCGACTCTTGTTGATACAAGTGTCATCCACATGACTAACCCCTGTACTCACAGTGGGGCCTAAAGGAATGGCCTACAGTCCCTACATAATACCATTGGATATGCACTGGCCAACTCAAAACATGTGAGAAACTGAATTCCCACTCATGGAACAAGAGAAATTATTGCCCAACGCATCACACCCTGCTATGCGTTCAACACACACGAGTCCATAACCAGCAAACACAACACATAACAGACATATCAACACTTACTGGAGTGGTCGGGGTCCCCAAATGTCGTCACCTCTCCCACAGTGTAGGGTGCCGGTCCACCTGTAAGGTATGGAAGGAAGAAATGTGCTCAAAATCTGTGCACAGCGCAATAATTTCATAAACATATACAATGTGTAGGCTGAATAAGGAAATGGCAGCCATTCAGACATGATGGTACTGCATCTGATATATCACGGCCAACTTGTACATAGCATGGGTCTCCTGTGACAGTTACACACATATCTGCACACATACATTGGCCCTAACTATCATGTGGTTGCAAACATGCCCCGTAATTGGTGAGCAGAAAAAAATATGGAGTGTAATCGTCTCATCATGTGCATCCAAGAGAGACATCCAAAGCCTGGTTACTTGAGGACTGCATTACCAGTCAAACATGCCTTGTGGCCATGACACATTAATGACACATAGGTACAATGTACAGAGGGAGGGGCAGGGACTTTTGTAAGCCCCCCTGTTGTTACATTTGATTCAATTGATGTGGCCCAGCTATGGTGATTTGCACCAACCATGGAGATGTGAAGCCATGTGCATACACTTGGACTGCCATCCATATTTGGAATGTGGCACAACTAACTCCAACAAACATTCTATGTTAGCTGAGGGCACCTTACACCTTTTCACGATGTTTTCAAATCCAGATCTGACATGTTTCCAAAAAGATCAAGGAACACAATAATCCCAAACATTCATAGTACTTCCGTGAACGCTTTCCTTCCACACTCACCAGACTCACATGAGACATATGTCTGAGACACTCAGCTATTATCAATTGACGTGAAGGCAGCACTCATTTTCAGCATCATGTAGTGATTCTAAAGTCAGTCTAGCTATTGCGTCAACAAAGTTAGCCAATATGTTGGTACATCTTTACTTCTCTGTCAATAGTACCCTATATAGACATGATTGGCTCCTATTTTGTTTGGTTGTCTGACAAAAAGGCCGCACCAATTTACTTCATGGAAAAGTATCCTGTAAGTTTGCTGAGCATGTGTTACCTGACAGCTAGCAATTGTGATCCTTGCCATAGTGCATCAATTATCCCTGTATGTTTCCCCAGCATTACACACAGTCAGCAAGTTAGCTGGCAGACATAGTACAAATCCTCTTATGTCACTACAGAGCATTTAATCGTGCACATTTACATGATTAGTACTCACCAACAGTGCCACCAATCACGATTCCCAGGTGGTCCAAGAGATCCTGCTCCCTGGTGATGAGGTCAGCCCACTGGTGCTTCAGCTGGTGGTCACTCCTCTGGCTGGCATACACACGCTGCAGGTGATGCAGCACCTTTCCCCACCGGATTCTGCGTGCCTCTGTTGGATACCCCTATATCACCCTGCCTGGATCATGAGTGGCAAGAAATGGCACACAAGCCATATGAACCCCCCCAACTCCTCTTCACCCATCCTGCCAAGACGTGGCCTACCAGACATACTGTAAAAGTGAAAGGGAATAGGGGTAAAAGAAATAGAAAGGGGAAAAGGGGTAGGGGTACAAATACAGATGAAAAGTAAACTTAACCACTAAAAGAGCCCAACTATCCACAAACTAACACTACCCACAACAGACTCCCACAAACAACAAAAACACAAGAAAAATTGGCAAATGTAGACAAAACACAGTAGTACAGTATACACCAACAAGATGTACTTCACAAATGGACTTTACAGATAGCACACAGGACAAAAAAGCACAAAATCTCAGGTCACCACTCTCTACACAGTCACACAGTCTAGAAGGATCATAGACTGCAAAGTGAAAGTGAAAGTACACCCACTGTACATGATCTGTAAACAGGATAACCTATTACATCTCTTCCTGTATGAAATGTCCTGCCTTTTTCACGTTATGCGTCATTTTGTGTCTACCAAAACTGTAATTTCATTTTTGTTTGATGCACAGGAGTGAAAATTAGCCCGCATCCACATAATAGTACATGGCCTGTACAAATATCTGGATGCGGGATAATTTTCACTCCTGTGTGTCCAAAAAAATGATGCAAATACAGGTTTGGTAGACAAAAAATTACGCATAACACTAGGAACGTCAAAATTTCAGTGCATTAACTGGTTTTGGGAAATTGTTCTGTTTTTTTGTTATGTTACATTTGGGACACATCAGAGATAGGCTGATTGAAGACACTATGGTGTTGATGGTGTATGTTCACATGTGTGACATCATACTGCAGCAGACCATGATCCGCTACTCCCTTCACAGTATTTTTACGGTTGGCTGACGCAATAGTTGGTCATAAGTGTGGCCTACATATATGTGTTGCACAAATTGTGCATGTTTGGCATCAGTAGAGGATAGCAATGTGACACACATATGTACAATACCTAAATGCCTTTGGCTCAAAGTGTGTGCTTTGGCAACTAATGTATTTGTTGACCAAATGTGTGTGTATCTCATGAAGCATAATTGCACATATGCTTGTATGAATGTGACGTCCATGTGTCCAATCCTTAGATGCAAGTCATTGTGGAAATGAGAGAGGGCATGTGTTAGTCATACATGTAGCAACATCCGTAATGTGGACTTCCAAGATTTAGGGTAACGTAGACACCACATGTGACATAGCATGCACCAGATAGATGGGAGACGCTTGTTCATGTCAATGGTCCACGTTTTTAACATCCTATGTCCTAGAGTATTGGTAACTGCTTCCTAGGCACTAGTTGGTGAATCCCACAGTGAGTCATACACATGCATTGAGGAAGTGGGTACCATGTTGTTTGCACAGACAGACAAGGGTGAATCTCAAATGTATGATGATACCACAGTTGAGGCCATACAAGTGAGCCCCAACTATCAAGTGGCTGTGGTGGACCAGCATACAAGACAGCACGTGTCCACATATTTCCAGTGATCAATTGCACATAGGTGTCTTGTTCATATGTGTGTGGTCCAATTATGATCCTGTATATTGTTTGGGGTGTAATTTGTCACAGTTCGGTCAAGGACTCATCATGAGTCAGTGGCAGCTATTCTTGTATCTACTGAGTATCCTTGGTTGATCAATGTGAGTAAAGTGGATGTGGACATAAGAACCTACATGGGTATGGTCCCACCCTGTCACTAAATACGTGTAATGAGACAGTCAACAGGGCAACCTTGGTGTGCTGAGTGAGGTAATGTCTCAGGTGTCATGTTCCGGCAGGTGTCATTACAACATTTGTACACAGGTTAGCCTCTGCAATTCCCACTGCATCTGGGAACATCATAGCCTCTGTGCTGATTATTCTCACAGCTATTCACCACACACAGCCCATCAATATGTTGTGAGCACTGTGATTCTGTGTGTGAACTGTGATGGTCCTGACATGTGTGTATTTTTCATGGACATTATCAGAAGTTGCTGATTGTGCTGAAAGCCCCGTACCCAATCCCTGCCTACGGCCCTGGGACACTGTCACACTTTGTCATTCATGCATAAATGAGACCCAGACAAGGGATGGTACAGTTAAAAGGCAGATGATGTTATACAATGTATTTGGGTATGCATTGAAGAAGCCCATGCCCAATACCCCCTGATGAATGAGAGGTTTGCTAACGCAAGTGTGGTACATATGTAGACACAGGGATACTTTAGTGTGACGCACAGACAGATGCCAGTCAGGCTGACAGAATGCAGGGTGATTCAGGATCCAGCAATTTGACAAGTTACATAATCAGTGGTCTGACTCAGACTGTTTGGAGGATAAACTAGACAGTTGACATGTCAAACTGTGTATGTCCTGTGTTTTTGAAGGTGACAAATGAACCCAAGGGCTGTGTTAAACAGCTTAATTAGTATCAATGCTTAACGGTGTAATTGACTAAATGGCAACTCCTATGCTGTTCCCGGCATCAGCAGTGGCAGTGCTTTTTGAAATGGGTAGTGTGCATGGAGTTGATCACAGGTGTGGGCTGCATCTGTTTCTTACCAGTCCTCTAGGTGAGATATGCATTCTGAGGGCCAACATACATTTTCACACGAGAAGCAATCTATAGGTGCTAACAGGGCTTTGAAACTAGAAGACAGTGTATAAATTAACCTGACGTCCATGCAGTCAGATGTTCTATGACAATGGCATACCATAGGAAAGGGTGTAGCACACTGGATTGCTAATGTTGGTCTGTGTGTGTAGAGGACGGAATATCGGGGTACACATCTTAGTATTCCAGGGACCTCTTCTGACAGGTGGGTTGTGACCAGGTGCATGGGTGTGTCAGGAGTTAGGAAATGGGCTGACATGTACATGGAATGTCATGTGTGCAATGCTGCTCATATGTGTGGCACTTGCACTGTCTATGTTCTGCTTCTATGGGACTCTGGTCACAGATAGTCCTTGCAAATATTGGATGCAGTTGGACTTACTGCTGTCAAGGGTCTGGTCAGGCATTCCTGTTACTGATGCAAAAGCACTTTGACTGCCTCATGTGTGAGGCTTGTTTTCCCCTTATTGAGTGATGGTGTCTTAGTTGTGTGCCATATGCTGCGTTGGACCTTGATTTCAACATGTATGTGTGAAATAGGTGTGGTCCTCTGCTATTGGCCTTCAAAGGAGAAATGTACATGATATATGTCATTAACAGTGTGTGTGTGTGTGTGTGTGTGTGACCATTGTATGTTAGGCATCACATTAGCTCTGGGATGTTCAGTGTCCAAATCAGTATCTCAGCAATGCTCCATGAGGCAACACTCTTATTCTGATAGAAAGTAAAGTAGATATGAAGGTGTGCAAAAATGAATAGCCAGACCATGATATGGTGATTATTATAGGTGTTTATTTAAATTAGTTAACTAAAGTGGTGAAGGTGATTATATTTAAAAGAAATTGTTGACGATATGTTGCCGCCTGCGTATACCAGCGGTCGTGTTCTGTAGTTCCCCCTCATGTTGCAGGCCTGCATCCTCCTCTTCCTCCTCTTCAGGCATGTGTGGCTCTGGTTCCAGGAGGGGAATGTTCCTTTTGATGCAAATGTTGTGCAATATTGCACATGTTAGGATGATATTACAGACCATCTCCGGCGAATATAGGAGGCTACCACCAGTGATGTCGAGGCACCGGAACCTTGATTTGAGGATGCCAAAGATCCTCTCAACTATGCTGCGTGTCCTCCTATGTGCGTCGTTGTAGGCACGCTCTGCAGCAGTACTCGGGTTGCCAAATGGTGTCATAATCCATGGCTGTATGTCATACCCCTGATCAGCTGCAAGAGAAAATGAATGGGATAATATTGATGTAGCTGGCCCTATTGAAATCACCTTTCATGGCAGTAGTTGTCTTGTGTTGTCTGTGACTCTTTTGTGTTATAATGTAGCATCCTAGGCTTGTAGGATGTACCATCTGCATTATGTTGTTTCCTTGGCTGAACGAGTGTTTGTCTGCTAACCGGTTGCCAGCAGTATGTTTTGGGATTTGCAGTACAGTGTGCCCTCCCTAGCATTGTGACTTGTGATACAGGTGTCCGTGTGTCTTCACTGGGGGTGAGATGATAGTTCCATACACAGGTTAAAATTGACAGTGGTGGTAACACGTTCATATCAATGTGCCCTGGACATCCCATACCTTTAGACTTTTGCAATGGATTAATGTAAGCGTCATTGGGACACTTACATTTTGCAAGGTGACATTTAGGCAACATTGTGATCTTTGACGTCTTAACATTAGGCTGTACAGTAATTTCAGATGTGTGACAGGTTCAATGGTGACCCAAGAAACATGGCTTACGATGTCACGACCTCAGTGTGTTCCTGTTCAAATGTTGCTGTTGTGGTGTATGTGTTGTGTGTCCTAGAGGGTTGCTGTGCAGTGTGTATATAAGTAGGTTTTTGTACTTACCAACAAGTAGTCCATTGCCATACCGTCCATCCTGGAAGTGTTCATTGATGGTGCGGTGACGGAAGATGAATGAGTCATGTACACTCCCAGAATATTTAGCCACGATGTTGGTGATCAATCCCTGGTGATCGACAATGGCCTGCACGTTGATGGAATGTGTGCGCTTCCTTTTGCAGTAGAGGTGTTCAGTTGCAGCAGTGGCACAAGGCGTACATGTGTGCAGTCGATTGCACCAAGGACATGTGGAAAGCCACTGATAAGGTAGAACCCCTGTTTTGTTTCCTGCTGCTTCTGCAGTGTGTTAGGGAAGCAGATGTGGTGGGGTGTCAGTCCAATGATGGCATCCAGTACTTTGGGCAAAAAGGTAGAGAATGATGGTTGTGATATTCCGGCAACCAGGGCACCAGTTGTTTGAAAAGAGCCACTTGCCAGCATATGAAGTACGGCAAGCAGCTTGGTTTCTGTTGGGATGGTGCAGGGTGTCAGCAAAGTGGGGGCCAACTGCGGTGCAATGTTGCGCAGCAGCTGCTGAATGGCCTGCCAGTTCAACCTGTACCTCTGGATGATGTTGTGTTCCCTGAGGCCCTGAAGGGTTGTTCTGGGGCGGAATATCCTCTCCTGCCTTCTGCGCTGCCTTTGGGGTCCCTGCTGGTGTTGTTATAGCTGCTGTTGTTGCTGCTGGGCTCTGCGTCTGTGTGCACGCTGGAGTAGAATCACCTCCATGTCTCCCTGTTGCTGCTCTGCTGTTGCTTCTGAGTGTTCTAATTAAATACGGGTGTGTTTGCCCCATTTTTACGAAAATCGGGCTGTGCGTCATTTTCCGGCTCTGCCTCCCGGGCGTGCGTCATTTTTGCCCGAAAGCATAAATACGACGCATGGCCGTTTAAGTCATTTTTTGGACGGGAACGCCTACCTTGCATATGATTAACGCAAAGCAGGTTGCTGCATCCCAAAAATGACGCACACAGTGGAATTTTGTCATCCGCGGGCTCGGGCGTCAAAGTTTAAATACGGGGCAACCTTTGCGCTGAGTTGACCCACATTCAGCGCAGATGGAGTTTAAATATGCCCCCTAAGTAGTTTTGGATTTCTTTTTTTCCCTTAACTTATTATGAGTCAGGAGAAGTTTATCTGATTGTTGGTCCTGAGGAAGCGTTATAGGATCTGTATAGACCACCATACACGAGACATGTTGACCATACTTTAGGGGTCAGGTGATAATTTCCCCAACCTCTAGGCTCTATTATAAAGTGGTTGAGCATAAATCCTCATTTTCCACTTTCCCTGTGTTTTTAATTTTGGTCTCAGCCTCGCTCATTGACACATTAAATAGAGCAGACTCTTGTGGGGTTGAGAACCAATTTAAACCTTTTTACTCTCCTGCCGCAGTTAGTGTTTGACCTTCATGATTATTACGGCAGCCACTGATAAAAAGATCTCCGGCAAAGAGCCCCCGAACAGGGAGCCCTTCAGATATTGCACTGCCTGTCTGACGAGGAGCAACCCGATGATGAAGCATGACAATCATTTGGGTGTGTGAGGGCTCTTGCTCCTGAACATTAATGTTCCCCTAGATTCATGGAACAGTGTACCTATTCAGTGTGTGATTAGTCAATTTGGGAGACCCTACACTGGACCAACAATCTCCCCATCCCTCCCTTTGTTGATATCCTAGTACATTTTATGAAACCATATATATTTGTAATACATACATTTTTATTTTATAACAATTTTGATGTACATTTTAAAGTATATGTTAAATAGTACTACATTATATTATTTACTCATTTGTATTATTATTTATTTTATACTTTATGTATTTGTTCATAATACATGTTTTGACTTGTTGTACATATTTTATATCACTGTTACATACTTTGAAACTTTTTTTGAATTTTTAATTAACGGTGCATTGTTTTCTATAGAGAGATGGGGGTCATTACAACATTGGCGGTAAAAGCCGCTTTCCGCCGTGCAGAAGATCGCCAACACACCGCTGCGGCCGCGGAATTCCGCCACAGCTATTACGACCCACATCTCGAAATCCGACAAAATTCAGACACCCATACAAGTCCGCCACACCAAAGGTCAGTGATAAACTGGCGAAAACAAAACCTCCACCGTCACGCCAACAGAAATACAAAAATGCTATCACGACCCACGAATCCACACGGCGGTCTTTCAACCGCGGTATTCCATTGGCGGTACACACCGCTGCGCTCAAAATACACACACACATACAAAACACCGCCACATTGGACAATTCAAAAGACACACACCTGATACACATACACACACCACTCTTACACACCAAATACAATATAAAACACACACCCACATCACCCACAAACTCCTACGACAAAAAATTCAGAAAGAAGGCCAGAGAGAGACACCACCATCCACAAACTAGCAGCCACAGGCACACAACACCATCACCCACACTACTTCCACGCACAAAACACCACACACCACTACATATCACCACACTTATCACTACATACACCACCCCACACATCACCTACACCACCCCATGGCAAGGCAAAGACACCCCAGGTTCTCGGAGGAGGAGCTCAGGGTCATGGTGGAGGAAATCGTACGGGTAGAGCCACAGCTATTTGGATCACAGGTGCAGCACACCTCCATAGCTAGGGTGATGGAGCTATGGCGAAGAATTGTTGACAGGGTCAACGCAGTGGGACAGCACCCAAGAAATAGGGACGACATCAGGAAGAGGTGGAACGACCTACGGGGGAAGGTGCGTTCCGTGGTCTCAAGGCACAACATCACGGTACAGCGGACTGGCGGCGGACCCCCACCTCCTCCCCAACAACTAACAACATGGGAGGAGCAGGTCTTGACTATTCTGCATCCTGAGGGCCTCGCAGGAGTCGGTGGAGGTATGGACTCTGGTAAGTCAAATCTTAACTATCGTATCCCCCACTCTACCTGCATGCTATCACAGACCCCCCACCCTCGCCCCTCCCCTATTACTCCAGCTCCTCACAAATGCACTAATAACACAAACCACCCATCCCAACACAAAGCCCTGCATGACACAACAAAGCATGGACACCTCTCACTAAAGCATGCCCACTGCACATACCCATAACACCCCCCTCAACCATCATCACACAAGCCCCCACACAGGAATGCTAGCACTGGGGTACACGATCACCCACCCATTGCCCACCATGACACACACAGATGCAATAATCATGCTTTTATACCCCTGCAGGACCACTACCCAACGTCACCAGACAGGAGGGTCCAGACATCTCTACCCCACCCACAGAAGAGGCCCACAGTGATGACAGCAGCTCTGTCCAACTGGATCCAGATGACCAGCCTGGACCATCGTGGGCCTCAGGACAGTCGGTTCCCCACACCCAGTCACAGGCCACCACAGACCTTCCACCCTCTGGTAACACCAGCACAGCACCCACCCAGCAGGCCCCACCTCCGTCCCCAGGACACGTCAATCAGCTGTGTGTCCACCACTACAGGGAACCCAGGATAACCCACCACCCCAACAACAACAGGGACCTGGGGGCAGTGGTAGTGGGCACACGGTCCAGGGGACGGAGGCACAGGATCACAGGGGAACTGGGAGGGCTGCTGTGCGACAGGGGGCAGACAGGCCTAGGGAACCCACTCTCCACGAGGCCCTCTCCTCCATCATGGGAGCCTACCACCACTCCCAGGAGACGATGGCAACAGTACTGGCCAAGTTTCAGGAGACCCATCAGCTGCAGGAGGAACAGTATTTGGGGTTCAGTGAGGAACTCAGAACCATCAGCTCCGCCCTGGGCACCATCGTAGGGGTGCTGAAGGAGATACTTAACACCAGGAGGGACACTGTGGCACTGCAAGGGGCCCCTGACACTAGCATGAACGATGAACTGCCCACCACCTCCGCCGGCACTAGTGGACAGGACGTCCCGCCACAGGACCACCACACCAGCACCCCACCCACTGCAGACTGAGAACCATCCTGCAAACGGTCCCTGAGATCCAGGAACAAGACAGAGCACAATGCCAAGACCCCCGCCAAGAAATGAGACCACCCTGATTGTCATCCCACTGTCCCACATTGTCACCCTGTCCATCTTGGAACTGCCCCAGCTCCACTTCCTATGCCCATATGGGCAATGCACCTGTGAGATCAATAGACTGGACTCTGCCATGGACATTCCTCCACCATCACCCCTCACCATTTTACAACCCCCCTCCAATATTGAGCACTTCAATAAACACCCTTGATACACAAAACAATCTGGAGTCAGTCTGTGATTACGAAAATGTGTATTAGCAATGACAGTGACAAAATGCGTTTTCAAATGTAATGTCAACATACCTATGTCACACATCTCAAGTCCATGAGGAATCTAAGCAGATGACACACGTTGGAAATCACACCTGTGAAACTGTAAGGGAAATGTACAACTCAGTTACCATATACTGGGTGAAATCAACAGACATGATAGAGGTAGAAGTGTGAAAGTACTTGTAGTAGGCAGGAATTTGTTCTCACCTGAGTGTCACTGGAAATATTGCTGGATAACTGAGTCCCTGTTGTCAATGTCTTTTTCCTCTGCTTCCTCCTCATCACTGACCACAGGCTCCACAGCTGCTACAACACCGTCATCTGGACCATCCTCCTGCAGAAAAGGCACCTGTCGTCGCAAAGCCAAGTTGTGAAGCATACAGCAGGCCACAATGATCTGGCACACCTTCCTAGGTGAGTAGAATAGGGAACCACCTGTCATATGGAGGCACCTGAACCTGGCCTTCAGGAGGCCGAAGGTGCGTTTGATCACCCTCCTAGTCCGCCCATGGGCCTCATTGTAGCGTTCCTCTGCCCTGGTCCTGGGATTCCTCACTGGGGTCAGTAGCCATGACAGGTTTGGGTAACCAGAGTCCCCTAATAGCCACACACGGTGCCTCTGGAGTTGACCCATCACATAAGGGATGCTGCTATTCCGCAGGATGTAGGCGTCATGCACAGAGCCAGGGAACATACAATTTACCTGGGAGATGTACTGGTCTGCCAAACATACCATCTGTACATTCATCGAATGATAACTCTTCCGGTTCCTGTACACCTGTTCACTCCTGTGGGGGGGGACCAGAGCTACATGGGTCCCATCAATGGCACCTATGATGTTAGGGATATGTCCAAGGGCATAGAAGTCACCTTTAACTGTAGGCAAATCCTCCACCTGAGGAAAAACGATGTAGCTCTGCATGTGTTTCAGAAGGGCAGACAACACTCTGGACAACACGTTGGAAACATAGGCTGGGACATCCCTGATGCTATGGCCACTGTTGTTTGAAATGACCCACTTGCAAGGAAATGGAGCACTGATAGCACCTGCACTTGAGGGGGGATCCCTGTGGGATGGCGGATTGCTGACATCAGGTCTGGCTCCAACTGGGCACACAGTTCCTGGATTGTGGCACGGTCAAACCTGTAGGTGATAATCAAATGTCTTTCCTCCATTGTCGACAGGTCCACCAGCGGTCGGTACACCGGAGGATTCCGCCATCTCCTCAAATGTCCCAGCGGACGGTGCCTAGGAATGACAACAGCGACCACAGAGTCAAACAACTCAGAGGTATGTAACCACAGTCTACACAGAACACCATTCATACATAAAATCTGTCCTGTATTTGTGTTGCGCGACAAGGCCTAGGTCTGTGTGATGCAGTTGGTAATTAGGCCATGTGGGCCCCTGAAATGGCGGCTGCCTGACCTCTAAAGTGGGACAATGGGATGTGAGGTAACTGCGCTGGCGATGTACACCGTCGCGGTAGGCGGTCGAAGACCGTGGTGCAATGCTGCATTGGTTAACATTGGACCCTATGGGTCCCAGGAGCCAATGATGAAGTGCGCCGGCGGTGATGGTACGCACCGCCGCGGACGTGACCGCCATTTTCTATCTGTTCAATCACTCAATACCTGATCTTCGACAGGAGAGGACCTACACTGCAAGTGCTGCTGTGACGATCTGGAAGAGACAATGGCTCGTGCGTCTGGGGAAAGGGTCCCTGCCTTCACTGCAGAGGAGTTGGAGAAGCTTGTGGACGGGGTCATCCCGCAGTACACGCTACTCTACGGTCCTCCAGACCAACAGGTAAGTACACAGGGAGCACGTTGTATGGGCTATGCCTGAGTGGAGGGGGGGGTTGTAAGAATGAAGGGGGCACAGTTCTGCGTGAAGGACTGTGAATGTATGTGCCACATGGCAAGGGTACGGATGTGGGCCACTCACTTCGACGGTGCAGTTGGTAATGACTTCTCTTCTTCCCCTGAACATGTCATGTAGATCAGCGCCAACCATGGCGGTGGCGTATCCGGAGTTGGATGGGCGCTTGAGGGCATCACAGCAGACACAAGGGGGTGAGTACCAAAACATTCAGCGGACTTTGCGCGCAGTGAAGGTTTCTGGGTGGGGGAGGAGGGCTGTGGGTTTCTCTAGGCCAGGGCGAGTTCCGTAGGCTAGGCCCCTCCGTAATGCAGGCCATGTGGCACCCCACCCCACCTCTGTAGAGTGCCAAGTACAGATATACATGCCCCTGTGTCATCTATGTGTGCAGATGTCGACCATTGCCATGTAGGACATATCCCAGGAATGGCATCTGTAGAGCCCAACAGCGCGACGTAGTGCAGGGGGCTGCTGTGTCTGTATTGTCCGCCAACGGTAGCGGTAAGCCATGCACTCAACCCGTCTTTCTTCTGTTGTCCCCCCCTTTTTGTGGTCTCCTTGTTCTTGTGTGCATCAGCATCATCAGGCGGAGGTACAGTGGCACCGGAGCACGAGGGAGCTGCATCCCACATGGCCATGGAGGCCCACACCACGGACTCTGAATACACCAGTGGGATGGAGGGCGAGGGGAGCTTCACGGCGGGGACAGGATCAGCAACCAGCGACACGGACTCGTCCTCCGATGGGAGCTCCTTTGTGGTGGCGGCAAAATCTGTGCCCCCCACTTCTACAGGTACAGCTGCCACCCCCCCTACCAGCACCGCCCTCCCAGCAGCCCCTCAGCCTTCGCCCCGTGCCGCTCACCCAAGAAGGTGGGCATCACCTTCGCCCCAGGCACCTCAGCCCCTGCCCCTGTCACCTCAGCTACCCTCAGTGAGGAGGCCAATGACCTCCTCAGGTCCCTCACTGTTGGGCAGTCTACCATTTTGAATGCCATCCAGGGTGTAGAAAGGGAATTGCAACACACAAATGCATTCCTGGAGGGCATTCATTCTGGTCAGGCTGCCCTTCCTCGAACCCTGCAAACTCTGGCCTCAGCACTGATGGGAGCCATTGTCCCTGTCTCTAGCCTCCCCCCTCCAACTTCCTCCACCCAGACCCAATCCCCTGTACCCCAGCCTATCCCAAGCACACCATCAGACCAGCCTGCACACACCTCACCACACAAGGGAAGCTCAGGCAAACATAAGCACCACACATCCCACAGGCACTCATGCAAGCATCATACACATACAGACACAGCAACATCCACTGCCTCCACTGTGTCCCCCTCCTCGTCGTCTCCCTCCTCCCTCCCAGTCTCGTCTACAATCTCACCTGCATGCACTACCTCTACAGCCACTACGTCCCGCACCAGCACACCCACCACCACACCCCGCTCACGTGCAGTCACCACCCCCGCTCCCATTTACACGTTCCCTGTGTCCCAGTGTGTCTGTAACACCCCCTCCGAAGATACACAAACACAGGCACACACCTACCCAACAGCCATCCACCTCATGACAGCCTCCAGCGCATACACCTTCACCCAAAGTCACCAAACGTACACCTCCTACAACCACTACCTCTTCCTCAACTCCCAAACCCCCTCCCGCTACCCGTCCCAGTGTTCCTAAGAAACTTTTCCTGGCCAACCTTGAACTCTATCCCACCCCCCCACACCCTCCAACTCATAGGTCCCATACTAGCACCTCAGCCCAAAAATCGCCGGGACCAGTGGTGCCTGTTACAGGTATGTGGAGTGCACTGGCCACCAGGCCAGCCAGTGTGGCACGGAGCCACAGCACAGCCAGTCCCCCACCTGTGAAGCACCAGAAGTTGGACAGTGCCCGGCGGGAGAGGGGGAAGGCTCCAGCCAGCAAATCCGCTCACAAGGGTGCCGGGGGTAGTGTCGACTCAGCTGTGACTCCTCTCAAGGTGGGGAAGGGGCAGAAGAAATCTCCAAAGTCTGGGAGGGGCAGCATCCCCGCTGCCCAGGAGGCCACCGCCAGCCCAATCGTCACTGGCCAGGAGGCCACCGCCAGAGTCACTGCCCAGGAGGCTAGCCCAATAGTCACTGGCCAGGAGGCCACAGCCAGAGTCACTGCCCAGGAGGCCAGCCCCATCGTCACTGGCCAGGAGGCCACCGCCAGAGTCACTGCCCAGGAGGCCAGCCCCATTGTCACTGCCCAGGAGGCCACCGCCAGCCCAATCGTCACTGGCCAGGAGGCCACCGCCAGAGTCACTCCCCAGGAGGCCACCGCCAGCCCAATCGTCACTGGCCAGGAGGCCACCGCCAGAGTCACTGCCCAGGAGGCCAGCCCAATCGTCACTGGCCAGGAGGCCACCGCCAGAGTCACTGCCCATGAGGCCAGCCCCATCGTCACTGGCCAGGAGGCCACTGCCAGAGTCATTGCCCAGGAGGCCACCGCCAGCCCAATAGTCACTGGCCAGGAGGCCACCGCCAGAGTCATTGCCCAGGAGGCCAGCCCCATCGTCACTGGCCAGGAGGCCACAGCCAGCCCAATCGTCACTGGCCAGGAGTCCACCTCCAGAGTCACTGCCCAGGAGGCCAGCCCAATAGTCACTGGCCAGGAGGCCACCGCCAGAGTCACTGCCCAGGAGGCCAGCCCCATCGTCACTGGCCAGGAGGGCCCCGCAAGCCACAGCCCAGCTGACCCATGAAGGACCACCAGCCACAGGCCTGCTGGGCAATGAAGGACCGCCTTGGCAAGCACCGCTGAACAGGCCAGGGACCGCTGAACAAGGCAAAGGCCGCCATGGCAAGCACCGCTGAACAGGCCAGGGACCGCTGAACAAGGCAAAGACCGCCATGGAATGCACTGCTGAACAGGGCAAGCACCGCTGAACAGGCCAGGGACCACTGAACAAGGCAAAGACCGCCATGGAATGCACCGCTGAACAGGGCAAGCACCACTGAACAGGTCAGAAAGAGCCAACTGAAGCACCGCTGAACAGGGCAAAGACCGCCATGGAAGGCACCGCTGAACAGGGCAAGCACCGCTGAACAGGTCAGAAACTGCCAACTCAAGCACCGCTGAACAGGGCAAAGACCGCCATGGAAGGCACTGCTGAACAGGGCAAGCACCACTGAACAGGTCAGAAACTGCCAACTCAAGCACCGCTGAACAGGGCAAAGACCGCCAAGGCGAGCACCGCTAGCTCATTAGCGGCAGGGGCAGTGACGCAACTGGGACCGTCACGGGGTGAGTGCTGCACTCTGTGCACCAGTCCCCCTCCAGAACCAGTGGAGACATGCACCCACTCCGTCTGTCCTGCACAGGATGAAGCACTCTGGGCACCAGTCCCCCTCCAGAACCAGTGGAGACCTGCATCGACTCCGTCTGTCCTTGGCAGGATGAAGCACTCTGGGCACCAGTCCCCCTCCAGAACCAGTGGAGACATACATCCACTCCGTCTGTCCTGCACAGGATGAAGCACTCTGGGCACCAGTCCCCCTCAAGAACCAGTGGAGACCTGCATCCACTCCGTCTGTCCTTGGCAGGATGAAGCACTCTGGGCACCAGTCCCCCTCCAGAACCAGTGGAGAATGTTATCGACTTGAGAGACTGTGGCTTTGCACTCCCCAGGATGGTACAGTGGGCAAACCACCCACTGTAGAGACTTGAGAGACTGTGGCTTTGCACTCCCCAGGATTGAACAGTGGGCAAACCACCCACTTGTGATAGTTGAGAGACTGTGGCTTTGCACTCCCCAGGATAGTACAGTGGGCAAACCACCCACTTGTGAGACTTGAGAGACTGTGGCGTTGCACTCCCCAGGATGGTACAGTGGGCAAACCACCCACTGTAGAGACTTGAGAGACTGTGGCTTTGCACTCCCCAGGATTGAACAGTGGGCAAACCACCCACTTGTGAGACTTGAGAGACTGTGGCTTTGCACTCCCCAGGATGGTACAGTGGGCAAACTACCCACTGTAGAGACTTGAGAGACTGTGGCTTTGCACTCCCCAGGATTGAACAGTGGTCAAACCACCCACTTGTGAGACTTGAGAGACTATGGCTTTGCACTCCCCAGGATGGTACAGTGGGCAAATCACCCACTGTAGAGACTTCAGAGACTGTGGCTTTGCACTCCCCAGGATTGAACAGTGGGCAAACCACCCACTTGTGAGACTTGAGAGACTGTGGCTTTGCACTCCCCAGGATACATCAATGGGCATGGAGCCCCCTCGTGGGTCTGGCGTGGTGCACTCATCCGGCTGAGGTGCCCCCCCTTCCCTTCCGCCTAAGGTGCCTGTTGTATTTCTATCTGATGCCCCAGCAGTGTTCTCTCCGTTTTGATCAGGTATCTAGTGTGGGCCTCGCCCATGCATTTTGGGCCCAGTGGTCCACGGACAATGAATGGTGCATTACCTGCACTACTAATCGTGGTGTATATTTTATTTAATGTGTATATATATAAGTATATATTTGGTTACTGTATTTTGATATATTACAATGGTTCAACTCATTTCCTTTTGTCTTTGCATTCTTCCGGGGGTTCTGGGGGTTGTTACTGTAATGTTTGGTTATGCATTGGTGTGTGTGTGTTGTAGTGGGTGAGGGTCGGGTGGGGATTGTGATGTTGGTTGTGTGTGTCCCTGTGTTTTTCCCTCCCCCTCCCCTATGTCGTAGGTGCAGTACTCACCGTGGTCTTCGCCACCGGCGTTGTTGATGCTCGTATAGGAGCAGGAAGACTTTCGCAGGGAGAATATGGAGTTCCGGCTCCATGGTGTCGTTGTTCCTCGTGGGGTGTGTAGAGGTGAGCGTTTTCCCTTTGAAATGGCTGTTTCCGCCGTGTTTTTATCTGCAGTGAATCCGCCCCGGAAAAGGTGGCGGATTGGCCTGTTGTAATACTGTGGGCGGTACATTGTCGTCCGCCTGTCTGTTGTCTGTGACCGTCGCGCTGTTTGTCTGTACTGCCGAGGCGGTCGGAGTGTTAAAGTGGCTGTCTTTGTTGGCGGTTTCCGCCACGGTCATAATTCCAAAAATTTTACCGCCGGCCTCTTTGCGGTTTTACCGCTGCTTTAACACCAACTGCCAGGGTTGTAATGACCACCATAGTCTTTTTTTGCTTACCTTTAGTGGCCTTTTTTCAGCTGTCTACTTTTTATAGTCTGTTTGTGTCACTGTATTGTAGATTTGGTAGGAGTGGGTTGTGGTTACCTGCTGCTGATTTCTGGAGAAGGTAAGACCTTTTTTTACATTTTTGAAAGGCTTTTGGGGTAGGAAGGCTGCAAGTAGAGTTAGTTAAAGTGAATTATAGTGTTTTAATTTTGAGGGTTAGTTAGTTGTAGTGTGTGTTCTGTGGTTTACCTCTGTTGTGCATTAGGCCTACTTAAAGTCTGGTAGTAGTGAAGTGTCATTTTAGATATTATAATTTTACAATTTATGTTTATTACATTGTAATGTTATGTTTATCTTGTATTTGAACATAGTGATTTGTGTAGGTGGGTATTCTATATTTTTTCAGGTATACAGATCATAAACTTTCCTGTGGACCTGTGTTTTTGCTTTTTTTAAGGGAATTAATTTGGTTTCTATTAACAATATGGGCCTGATTATGAGTTTGGTGGTCAGACCGTCTGACCGCCATGTTGATGGTCCTAAAAAGACTGCTGTGCCAACAGACTCTAGCCTGCCATATTACGAAGGAAACAGGCAGAACTCCTGCCCGGCAATCAAAAAGGCAGACTGCCAGTGTACAGCGGTCTTGTATCTAGTGGTCCGACCTCCAGCATCATCAGCGCTGCGGCCAACCACCGTTCCTATTACAAATACACAGTCGTTGTGGCAGTCCCCTTGTGGCAGTTACCCAATGGCGGTTGACCACCGCAGTACTCATTCAGCAAAGTAACAGACAAGTGGACATTGAACAAATTAAAAAACAACACAGCTGACACACAGTGGTCCAGTGAACACCCCTCAAATCACACTATAAAATGCACCTTTTCACAGACCACAAGCCTTTGCATCTCCCCTGCAAGAAAGGAACCACATAACACCGTTTTGTTAATATTGTTAGATAAGGCACCCCTTTTTACATCATCCCATTTAACACCTGGCACACACTTTTGTCCATTCTCTCCCTATTGCATGCCCCCTGTTAAGTAAGTCCCTGTCACCCACTTTAGTTGTCTACCCCATTTCTCTGAAAGATGAGTAGAGAGTTGTGGTGGATAAAATCATAAGAGTAGAGCCACAATGTTTTGGAGCCTAAGTCCAGCATACTCCTCTCATTAGGAAAACAGAACTGTGGCAAAGGATCGTCAACAGAGTGAATGCTGTAGACACCACCCTGCGCATAAAGGAGGACATTAGGAAGAGGTGGAACTATTTAAGGTCTCTCTCTTGGGTGGTTCTTCAGATTCGGATTGCAAGACTCCAGCAGGATTCCTCTGCATCTTTTTCTTCACCTTCTTACCAAAGAAACTGCATCTGGACCCTCCAGGAACTCTACAACTGCAACAAAGAAGCAAAGATGACTTCTGCAACATTGTATCTTCAGCTCCTGCCAGCAACTGCAACTGTTTCCCGGTCGTCCATCCTCAGAGGACAGCCAGTCTTCAGCCTGCACAAGAAAAATGAAGGAATCTCCCTTGAAGTGAAGGAGTCACTTCCCTGCTTCAGTAGGCACCCCGCTGCAGCGACGACCAGTGGCTTGGGTCTCCCCTCCTGAAGAAGTGTGTGGATCCAGCAACATGGGTGGTGGACTGAAGTGGTCCTGACAGTCCTGAAGTTCAGCCGTCCAACTTTGGTGGAGGTAAGAGCTTGCCTCCCCATGTAAGACAGTAGCCCTGTGCACCGCATGTTTTGCAGTTGCCAAGGCTTATTGGCATCCTTCCTCGAAGTTCTTCATGCACCATGCAGCTCCAGCTCTAGCACTCCTTCCTGTTATGCACAGCCTCCTGCGTAGTTCTCCGGCTGCGTGGGATCCCTTTGTGTAGTGCTGCATGGGCCTCCTTTTGCACCTTCTTTGTCTCCATGCTGTGGGACTCATGTGCACGCTGCCTGGTCTTCTGAGGGCTCTCTGAGTTGCTGAGAGCCCCCTCTGCCTCCCCCTCCTGGGTAGAGGCCACCAGGTCCCTCCTGGTCCCAGGCCGCACCATTTCCCGCTAACCGCAAGCATTGCGTGTGCCAAGGCTTGTTGGCAGAATCCAGCGATGCAAACCAGACTGCAATCATCCATCCGGCGTGGTTCTTGCAAAATCTTCTATCACGTGTTCTTGTGTGTTCTAGGAAAGTTACTGTGACTTAGTCCTGCTTTCCTGGGCTCAGGGGTCGGTACTTACCTTTGGTGTTTTCTAACACTCCGAGTGCCCCTCTACACACTACACTTGCCTAGGTGGGAAACCGACTTTTGCATTCCCCAATTTTAGTATATGGTTTGTGTTTCCCCAGGCCCATTTCTAACTATTGTGATTTTCACTATTTGCACTGTTTTCTAACTGTTTTTACTATGTGTGACTACGGTGGTAATGCATGAGCTTTGCATGTCGCCTAGTTAGGCCTTGGCTGCTCATCCACACTACTACCCCTAGAGAGCCTGGCTTCTAGACACTGACTACATTTCACTAATAAGTGATAACGTGACCTGGTATAAGTTGTTAGGTACCCACTACAAACCAGACCAGCCTCCTACAAGAGAGCACCCTGTGCCAAAGGCAAAGACTTGTGGGGGTAGAGTGCGTGGGAGGGATGCTGTAGGCCAGTGGAGTGAGACCATTGGGGCTGCTTTCGGCCAGGACACCATCAGCCAGGTCTTCGGGGTCTATCAGGAGTAGCAAGGCATGATGGGCCAGGTGTTGACTGAACTCCGGGAACTAAAGCAGCTTCAGAGGGTCAAGACTGAAAAAATGGATGCCCATAACACTGAAATGGTCACCCTAACACACCACCCTGAGCAGGGCTTTATTCCCACCATATACCCCTTCCTGTGTGGCAACAACATCACACCAAAGTACATCTGCAGCAGCCACAGGAAGGGAGGAGTTGCCAGAGGCACAAACACTCACAGACATCCTTGGCTCTGCAGCAGCTGACCCCCCTCACCCTCGCAAATGGGGACATCCAGCAGAGAATCCAGGAGGTGCGGATGACAACACACCCACCACTGCCAGCAATAAAACTCTTCCTTAATGTCCTCCTTTGTGTGTCACACATACACTCTGTGGACTGATCCTGAACCACATTCCATTTCCAATGGGAAGGATACGCTGGACTTTGGATTTCCAACGGTGTGGCATCTACTCCAATGATTTCATTCACCATGACTGATCCCTTCACTTTACATTTTTGTTAATTTATGTCACAAATATGTTCTGTTAGTAGCATTGTAATAAATTCATCCATCACAAACTCATTGTCTGCTGTCATTAATTTCACATTTAGCTATGTAGCTATGTATGACCATGTGAACCATATGATGATGATCCAAGATACTTGTGCAAGCTGGGATATATTGCATGTAGACAGTGTCTAGCTCAGGATTACAACCATGCCACACAAACACATACATACAAGTGTCTTGTCAAAGACGAAATTGTATTACATTGGTCAGCGCATAGGCTGTCAATATGTTTGAAACATGGCAAATCATACATGATTGAATTATACTGGGTAAATCATCAAATTTACAGATACAGACCTCCAGACCATGGAAGGAAGTGATTTATCAGGCATTGTCCCGTAGAATAGACAAACATTAAATTGGTTGATGTAATCAGCTGGAGCATATCGCCTACCACACATAAGTAACCCAAATACTCAGATAGATTGCAGTACAACAGTTTTTTGATCACAGGGTCATTACAATCCAGTGTGTCTGCATCCGGTGGTATGACACAAACAAATATCAGTGATGTGGCACAGGCATTTTGGCCTACAATAATGAAACACATCAAAAGCTACAGTCAGTTCATTCAAAATGAGTGTTCAGCCAATGTGAAGGGAAACTAACATGATTTTGGACTACAAGTACATATTGTCTGACCACATGATGACACACATGATGTATCAGGGCCACCACATGACAAGGAACAACTCAAATGGAGTCTTCTAAACTTCCATCCTAGCACTTTACAAGCTGTCTTGACACAGGTCTCCTACACCCAAGTCTGTGACCTACATTCTCTAGAACAATCTATGTCCACTTCATATGTCCGAACAGCATCACACACCTGCTAATGTCACAACTCTGAAATGCCCCCACGAACATTTTATAGCGAAGGTGCCTGAAAAAAGAACAGAACAATGAGTATAGTTATGAAAACAAACATATGACACAAGTCACATAGCAAGCATCTGGAGAACAAAGTCCATTATAATACATCTAAAACAAACAAAGCAACATCATCAAGATGTGGATGTGTCAAAAGCTACCTCGACAAACACCATTTGGCTGATTTTGCCTGGGCATCATCTACCTAGCTATTTCCGAGAATTTACTACACACATTATCACTACAGTTCATTGTACAGTCCAAGTCATGACATCACATGATATACTTATACTCATGAGAAGAAGCTGCCAATGAGATCTTGTTGCAAGTCAGCTCCTTCCCCTTCACTACTATCAACTTCATTTGGCATTTCAGGATTTTCACCCGGTGGCACTGCAGGCTCCCCCTTCTCTGGAATGTAAGGGATATTCCTCCATAGGAAGATGTTATGGACTATGCAGCATGGCACAGTGATTTGACACACTTTCCCAGGTGTGAAGAGGAGGCCTCCACCAGTCCTGTCCAGAAAGTGAAATCTGGCCTTCAGGAGCCTAAAAGCCTGCTCCTCTGCCTGCCGTATTCTTCCATGGGCCTCATTGAAGTGGACTTCCCCTGGCGTAGTAGGATTCCTCAGCGGCATCAATTACGAAGGACTTTTTGGATATGCTGAGTCTCCTGTTTAGGAATGAGACATATGTGCAACAATGAGTCACTCACTTAATGATTGTAGCACCTGACATTGCTCACACAAAATTAGGACAGATGTGACTTATCAACCAGACAGGCCCTCTCTGGTTGCAGTGGTGACATCAGCTGGGGTATGGTACTGTTCAGCATTACAAAGGAATCATTGGCTGAACCATGGAACCAGGCAAATATGTTTGAGATGTAAAGATCCAACAAGCAGATAACTTGCACTTTGATCGAATGGAAGTTTTTCCTGCTGCGATAGACTTGTTCACTGGCCTGCGGTGGCACCAACGCAACGTGTGTGCCATCAATGCCTCCCACCACATGTGGAAGGTGAGCAAAACCATAGAAGTCAGCCTTCAAATTGGCTGAATCCCACGTCGGGGAAACCTGATATAGCTGTCAATGTGTTTCATCATTGCTGAAAGGACATCTCTTATGACAAGACTGAACATAGGCTGGGACATACCACTGGATTTGGCCATTGTATATTGGAAGGACTCCGTGGTCAGGAAGTGCAATACTGCCATGAGTTGAACAATGGGTGGAATGCAGGTTGGATTACTGTTTTTAGGCATCAGATCTGGGTCCAACTGACTACATAAATCCACAATTGTTTACCTATTCAGACGGTACTGTTTGATGATGTGACATTATTCCATCGTTTGAAGGACAGGACATGATTTGTAACATTAGTCAGTGTGTCCACAGCAACACACATGATGCATGTAAACAATATTATGTGAAAAAGCATTCTGACTGGAAATATATTACATCCAGTACACATCACAGTTGTCAACTACACAAGAGTCAAATGTGACCCCCATGGTTGTCAACAAATATGTACCCAACATGGATTTGGGCAACACCTAACTATCTACTCCTCAAATGCACCAAGAAATTTAACAGTCTGATTCAACTGCCAAAAATACAGCCAGTGGAGGTGGACAGTGCACCACCGTCATATGCCCATCTGTGCCCAGCAACGCCCTACAGTGGTGATTGTGTATTATGACCTACACAAGAAGACTGCTTTAGGATGTTTGTGATGATCTGACAAATATATGGTGTTGTTACACATTTAACAGGGCCCAATACTATATTTCCAATCGTCATTGGACATTCGGAACAGCATGCTGCCGCCAGCGGAAATCGTCCTCGTGGTAGGTGGTTTCAACCGCGGTGGACAAAGCCATAGGCTAACGTTGTTGCCTGTTGTGGTCGCAAGCCAATGTCTGTGCCCTTCGGCAGTGATGATCGCGTACGTGGCGTACATGTATGCTGCGTTTTGCAACTTCACTCACTTGACTCCTGACACTCCTGCCTTCAACATCTCCACTGCTTTAGCTGCTGTGTGCCACCTCTGGGAGCAATCATGCCACTGCCAACAGTGAAAGGGCCCATGCCTTCTCTCAGAAGAGCTGGAGAAGCTTGTGGATGAGGTCCTTCCCCTGTATGGTCAGCTCTATAGCTCACCAGAGGAACAGGTAAAAACCTCATAGGCACATTTGACTCTGTTCAACACCATCCTTTCCCCTTCTCATAGGCTACCATATGCCTCATGTATGCCAGTTAGACTTCTCGTGTGCCTGTTGTCTCATTTTGTGTGGCACAAATGGGATGTACATGGTGTAGCTAGTGGAGAAATGTACTTTATGTATTGCACTTTCACACTGTGTTGTGTGATGGGTTTTGAGGTCTAGCTAATCCTCTCTTGCAATCATATATCTAGGCATGGAGACTTTACAGCCATACAATAACACATCAGTGGATATGATGGTTATAAATGTCAAATGACATGTATGTGCATGACAACATGAGCTGTGTATGCATACTGTTTGAGTCATTTGAGGATCTTGTAAGCAATGTGTATAGTACCACAGATCATTCACACCACATCTGCCCTTTCCAAACTGTTGAATGAGAGGCATATAACGAGTCGCTGTACCCTTCAGAGTGCCAAACAAGCCATAAGCCACATTGATGATGGCAACATGATGTACTGCCATGCATGGGATTGATGGAAATGTGAGTTCCATGTAGGTTCTGTATGCTTAGCCTGCAGGGACCAGGGCCTCACAAATTTATCTCCCAGTATGTGACATAATCCAGGCAGGGGTATAGTTACTGTGGCTATGCAACTGTGGCAATGTGACCACTCCCTCTAGATCTGCATATCCTGGCATTTAGCCACTATGAGACTCCAGTGGCCTGAATGCCTTAGTCCATTGACTAAATTAGAAATGGGTACAGAGGTAAATCCCTAAACTACTACATATGTGCATTTTGCATCATTGTCAACGTGTGTCATTGACTTATGACAGGTCCCTTACTTCCACAGCTCTGTTGTTACCTTTACATACGTCATATTTGTCCAGTACAGGCATGTTGCAAAAGTGACAAACCCACAGTACAGGTTTTTTGTAAATTCCAGGGAGGCCATGACATGTGACTCAGTAGCTTTGTAACATGCCAAAAATTAAACGAAACATACCTTTGTATATTGGATGCTATCTCTGTAGGTTTGCCACATATGATCAACAGTGTGTTCTGTGGTACAAGTACATACCACACCAACCCACACTGAAGTGGCATGAGCCTACATTGGGTAGGCCACATGTCCACACATGCACAGGGAAGAGACTTTCCGTGCCCACCATGGCAGCCCTCTCCTTGTCACTCAAGGTGTAGGGTGAAGTCTTTACTATGGTAATTGCCTGTAGGGGCTGTATGCAGTGAGTCAATGTTGCAGAGTGTAAATGTGTCTCTCCAGTCATGCCCAAGGAGTGTACACTTCAGAAGGCCACGATGGTGTGTTGTGTTTCATTGTTGTTCACATCACAGTACACATTGTTTGAGCCTGGGCTACATGATGTAAGTAGGCTTGCATAGTCAGTGTAGACCATGAGCAGGGTATTGGGTTAGTCTGCAGATAAATTCAAAAGTGTGTAGTCATGTCCCTCTGCTTATCAGCATGTGTGCTTTACAGTTGTGGTGTGTTGACAAGTTAAACATGTTGTGCTCGGTGTTTCTGACATGTGTGATACAACCATTTTGGCAAGAACTTGTGTTTGATCCTTTAGATTTGTCTAAAGGTAACCCACATAGCAGGTGCATGGCAATGTCTCAATCTGTTGTTGAATTTCGGAACACCAGTAGGTGTGTGGTCTTGCCCTCGGTTGTGTGTATGGTGGTGTGACGTTTGGGCTCCATCTATGAGCAGCTACAGCAGCAGGATGTGTGTGATCAGCTCCATGGCAGCACGGGACGTGGGATGCTGCCTGCAGGTGAGTTCCTTCCTTTAATCTCCTTGTTTCCATTAGCTGGGACATGGTGGTTGGTCCGCCACAGTCAAGTTGACGGACGTTGACATCATAATCTGTCTGACGGAAACACTGGCCCCAATGGCCTCATTGGCCTTTCTCACCACTGCTGCTGTCTGTGCTGCCTGGCGGTACAGCAGCAGTCTTTCCTCTATGGGATTGCATGCATTGTAATACGGTGGTCCGACCACAACCAACCATGGCACCACCATATATATAAAATATCATTTATCAGGATTCCTGAAGCTTTTTTTTTTCTGGTGTATCACTTCATGTGAATTTGAATTAGTTCAATGGATTTTCTTTGCTCTTTTTCATTTTAGCATTTTTATGGCTTTTTAGAACTACAATTTTTCATTGGTAGATTCTATTTTGAGGACCTGGATGTGAATAGAGATCTAAAGCTACCGAATTGTAAGTTTATTTTTGTAAGTTTATTTTTTTAATACTTTATTATCTATGTGCATTTGGTATAATTGTAATGTATTATTTTACATTTCTATGGGCCAGATGTATGAAGAATACACTTTGCGATTCTCTAATAGCGATTTTTAAGAAATTGCTATATCTGAGTCGCAAAATGGTATGTATCATATTTGCGATTCGGTAAAAGTGATTTCTTAAAAATCGCAAATGCACTAGCCCTACGCTGCAATGCACTGCAAATCCTCGTCAATGTAACACCTACAAATTAAAGAGACACCCACACATTGTTCACATGCCATGGCCTATCATAACAGACCATATACATCTGCATGGATGTGGAACTGAACCCAAACACACCTTCCCTGTAAAATCCTTGTAATGGATGCATACATATCACTCACATTGCAAGGGAATGTAACTTAAATGGGATGCAGATTAATTTGTGTGACAAACATCCAAAGCACACAAGTAAACAATCCCTGAAGAATAGGTATGGCAGCATCATGGGGACCCCAGGAAGGCTACTGCCCTAGGCCACACTTCAACTTGCCCATGTGACAAAAACACAATTTGCACAGGAACTGCTGCCTGATAAATATCAGGGACAACCAATTGTATAACCAAGTGTCATGCCCATGTGACAAATGTGTAAGTGCAAGTCTAGAAAAGCAAATACAGCAGTAACAGCATGGGTCATGCATTTAGATAAAGTAGATGTAAGGTACACACATTAAAATGGGAACATGTACATTCAAATGTATAGGATGATAGTACAATTTTACACCCTCCATGTATGGACAAACAAACCTCTAGCTTGCACACATTAAACAAATGTCCAATTTACATCAGGGGGAGGAATGTAACCCAATATATTTTGACATTGGCCAAGCCATTAAGGAATACTTAAAATATGAAACAACACCCAATGCCATGCCAACCCAATTGGATTACTTCCCAAACATCCATCCATCGATCATTTCCCATTGTCCTGGGTGACTCCAGCACTGGTTCCAAAGTCAGATCTTACCAACCCCATCAAATGGCTCATCAATCAGGGTGAAACAGACACAACGGTAGTCATATATGAGAAATTATTCATGAACATCTAAACCAATGTGTAACAAAGCAAGATTTGGCCTGAATGCTTTTACATTGACTACATTAAGAATGGGGACTGAGGTAACCACCTGACCTGTTACTTATTTTGATTGACATGCCTGTTGTCACCTTTCCGGAAGTCATTTTTGTACAGTACAGGCCTATTACACAAGTGACAAACCAACAGTGCAGATAGTTGGTTAATGCAGGGGAGATCATGACATGTGAATCATAAGCTTTGTTACATGCAACCAATCGGACCAAACACACCTTGGTGTGTTGAATGTCATCTCTGCAGGAGTGCCACATATGGTTACAGTGTTTCATGTGATACCAATACATACCCCACAAACCCACTCAGAAATGGTATGAGATTCCATTATGTAGACCACATTTCCCCACATCCACAGAGAAAAAGTATTCAGTGACACCCATGCCAGCCCTTTCATTCGCACCTAAGTCTTACGGTCTAGTCTGCACTTTGTTAGTTGCCTGCATGAACCATATGCATTGAGTCAATGTGCTAAGACAGCTTGCAGAATGATAGCATGGAGATTTGGAAGACTCCATTAGACTTGTTCCTTGCCGTGTGGTGGGCCTGATGCATCATGTGTGTCATCATGTGGTCAGAAAATATGTAGCCCTATGTCGAATTCATGTTTGTTTACCTTCACATTGGCTAAACACTGTTTTTGTATGAACTATATGCAGCTGTTGATGTGTTTCATCATTGTAGGCCAAAAGCCTTGTGGCACATCACTAACATTTGTTGGTGTCATACCACCAGATGCAGAAGCACTGAATTGTAATGACTCTGTGATCAGAAACTGTTGTACTGCCATTTGTCTGAGTCTTGCATTATATGATATTGGATTCCTTTTGTGAGGTAGGCGATATGGCTCCAGCTGATGACATCAACCAATTTCATGTTTGCCTCTTCTACAGTGGAATGTCTGATATATTCCTTCCTTCCAGTGTCTGGCTGTAGTTTTGATCATTTACCCAGTACAAGTTCAGACAGGTATGATTTGCTATGTTTTAGACGTATTGACAGCCTATGAGCTGAACAATGTAATACAATTTCTTCTTTCACAAGACACTTGTATGTTTGTGTGGAATGGTTGTAATCCTCAGCTGGACACTGTGTACATATAACATACCCCTGCTTGTACAAGTAGCTTGTTTTTTCATTGTATGGTTCACATTTTCTTATAGATCTAGATTGCTAACTATAAAATTTAAGACAGCAGACAACAAGTTTGAGACTGGCAAATTTATGACAGTGCTAAGGATGAAACAAACTTGTGGCAAAATGTAACATAAGGGAAAAGTGAAGGGGTCAGTCATAGTGAATGAAATCATAGGAGTAGATGCCACACCATCGGCAGTCCAAAATCCAGAATACTCCTCTCATCAGATATGGAGTGGAGTTCAGGATCAGTCCACAGAGTGAATATGTGTCACACAAAGGAGGACATTAAGGATGAGGTTTCTTGCTGGCAGTGGTGGGTGTCTTGCCATCTGCTCCTCCTGGATTTTGACATGGATGTCCCCGCTTGCAAGGGCAAGGTGTTCAGCTGCTGCCGAAGCAAGGATGTCTGAGGGTGGTTGGGCCTCTGGCAAGGTCTCCCTTCCTGTGTCTGCTGCAGATGTACCTGGCCTTCATGTATTTGGCCCACAGGAAGGGGTAGATGTTAGACGAAAAGCCCTGCTAGCCTCAATCATCCCTCCCACCAATCCTACCCCACGAGCCTGGGGCCCTTGGCACAGGGTGCCCTCTCTAAATGGGCCCCAGACCCTCAATGTCAGGATTGTTGACTTGCACCTCAGGATACAGGACTGGGGGGCACAAGATGTTAGCAACTGTTCTAGGTACACAGGTTGGGAGGCACATTGTTGTCTGTGATGTTGAAGCAACTGGGGTAGGAGGTGGTGTTGAGGGCACAGTGAGACTCACTTTTGCCATGCGACTAGGCTGCCCAGATGGGCTAGGACCATCACCCACATCCACAAGTCTAGGATTGTTGTCATCACTGAGGGCTTCATTCAGACGTGGGTTGGGAGTCTGGTTGGTAGACCATGTCTGCCCAGGTGCTGTGCTAGCTCCACCTGTTGAGAAATAGAATACATTGTTATTAGGTGAAGTGTGGAATCTACATCCCATGTTTTTGTGTCACTGCAAGTAGAGACCTTAGACAATCTTAAGTAGTAGGTTTGCTGATTGTGCTGTTACCATGGTATTGAAGTTCTTGACATGACATGTGTACAGCTTGCAGAAACTGTTAGACTCAAGCAGCTCATTAGATGTGCTGATCAGTTGCACTTTAGATCAGGGAATAAAAATGACATCTTAGAAACAGTGGAAAGGAAACATGTGAATTTGACCTTTCCAAGGCTGTGTGAGATATAGGTGAACACACAACTTTATTGTATATGTGCCTGTAGCCATAACATGAGCAGTGCTGAGTCAATGTGTTAACTGCCACTACAAATCTCATGAAGCAGCTAAATGCTTTAGGAATACTTGATGTAGAAACTTGGTAAGGAGTCATTCCTGTCCTCAATAGTTTAATTTTGGGATACCAGGATAAGAACAAGCTAGGTAGACAGATACATCTCTTGGTTAAGCATGATAAGTAGACTTCTCACTCCCACTTGAGTCAACATTTGTTGTGAGATGGCACACAGGTGTATTTGGACAAATGCAGAACTTTCTGAGGTAAAGAAACTAGGCCTCCTGGAAGTTGTACTTATGGCACTTGCTGACTCCCCACACTACACAAATGTTAAACTCCCAGGGGAGGGTACATCATTTGAGAGATTGCACACAGGTGTATTTGGGCAAGTGCAGAATTGCCTGTTGGTTTGAGGTACAGAAACAGGGCCTCCTGGTACTTGTAGTCATGTCATTTGCTGACTCCCCACATTACACTAATGCTAAACTCCCTGGGGAGGGTACATCATTTGAGAGATGGCACACATGTGTATTTAGGCAAGTGAAGAAAGGCCTGTTGGTTTTAGGTACAGAAACAGGGCATCCTAGTAGTTGTAGGCATGTCACTTGCTGATTCCCCACACTACACAAATGCTAAACCCCCAGGGGAGGGTACACTGTTTGAGAGATGGGACACAGGTGTATTTGGACAAGTGCAGAAAGGCCTGTTGGTTTGAGGGTACAGGAACAGGGCCTCCTGGTAGTTGTAGTCATGTCACTTGCTGACTCCCCACACTACCCAAATGCTAAACTCCCAGGGGAGGGTACATCATTTGCAAGATGGCACACAAGGTGTAGTTGGGCAAGTACTCAAAGGCCTGTTGGTTTGAAGAACAGAAACGGACCTCCTGGTAGTGGTAGTCATGTCGCTCTCTGTATTTCCTAAAACTTGACAAATGTTTAGTCTTACATATCCTTTGCCATACAGCAGTTAGGTTGGACCATATATTTACATTTTGACACATACCATGGGTTCTGGGATGATCTTTTGATATTGAATCACTTATATAACCCATTCCAACATATGGCATGTAATGGGGATTGATACATGTGATGTTCTGTATGACAATGCACATTGACAAGCTTATATCTCTGCAGTTATCTGTATTGCATGTTGGGAAAGTAGATGAACAACACAGTGGCAAAAGGTGAGATGTGAGGATACCGGCCTTTAAAGATTTGTGACAGTTTCTGTGTTGTAACTTACCAGATTTCACTTCCCCAACTATTCCTGCCGAGCCCGCAGGATGGCCAAGACCTCCTCCCTGGGAAAGAGTTGTAATGGGGCATTGGGAGGACCACCACCAGTTCTCAGGGACTCCTGGTGTTGCCATGAGGGCAGGGAACACACCTTCTCCCTCAGGTTGTTCCACCTCTTCCTAATGTCCTCCTTTGTGCGCAGGGTGGGTTCCTGCAGCATTCACTCTGTCGACTATCCTTTGCCATATTTCCATTTTCCTACTGAGAGGATAAGCTGGACTTGTGCTCCGAACAATTATGGCTCTACTCTTATGATTTCATCCACCATGACTCTCAACTCATCTTTAGAAAAACAGGGCTTTTTCAGATGTGACATGGAAGTAAATTAAAGTGGGTGACAGGGACTTCCTTAAAAAAGTGATATAGGGAGTAAATGGACAAATGTGTGTGAAAGGTGTTAAATGGTATGGTGAAAAAAGGGGTGCCTTAGCTATCAGTGATGTGAAAAACTGTGGGCTCTGGTCTCCTTCTTGCAGTGGAGAGGCAAAGGATCATGGTCTGGAAAGGGGGGTGTTTTATAGTGTTATTTGCAGGTGTGTCCACTGGGCCAATGTATGTCAGCTGTGTTGTTTTTGAATCCATCCAATGGGCAATTGTTTGTTGCTTTGCTGAACCGAGCACCATCAGGTTACTGCCATAAGGACACCGCCACATCGAATGTGTTTTTGTAATGGGCTCAACAGTTCCATGCGCCATGAAAATGACGGAGTGCACACCACCAAGATTGCAGGCCGCTATGCAGCTGGCAGGCAGCCATTTGTGTTGATGGCTGGCGGTTAAGGCTGCATACACTGTAATATGGCGGTCTGGAGACTACCGGTGCAGTGGTCTTTTTGGGACCACCACCTGGGCGGTCTGGCGGTTCAACTGCCAAACTATTAATCAGGCCCTTTATTCTTAATAAATGATCTGCTGCAGCAATTATACTATTGTATTTTTCATTTTATTTAGGTTGTTATGCAGGTGGAAGGGTTCATTATTATGTGTAGTGGATAAGTGTTCAGGTATTTGGATGTCTTCATATCTTCTAGAGGCAGCAGGGGTGTCACTGATGGCTTTTTCTGTTTGTGCTTTTAAGTGTTTTAAAGTTTGTATAGCTGGTAGCTGTCCTGTGATGTGTTCAGGTATTCTAGGGAGTGCATCTTTTAGAATTTTAGTAGTGGGTTCTTGGGAACTGTGCTTGCCTTTATTAAATCTTTGAGTACATGCCTTACTTCCATTTCACTACGATTTGGGAGTGGTTATGGTGTCTCACGCTATTACCAACAACATAACTTTTTCACAGAAACTGTCTTATAACATGCATTAGAGTGGTATTTTGTACATTTCTAATTACCATTCCTGTTGCGTGCAGTTTCTTGGCTGTATGTGTTGACCATGTGCAAGATTAATAGTTTTCCTTTCTGTTAGGTGATTCATCTTGCTCCTTCTGTCATTCTGTGTGTCAGTATTTTAATAATATATTTAAATAAATTATAATAATTTTATTTTTGCATTACCAATATACATAAAATGTTATGGTAATTAGTTTGTATTTTATACTTACATATCTGTGGTTTCTGCCCCCCTTGGGCTGATCTGTCCCTAAAGGGGGCAGAAATGGCCTTGGTACACGTGCCCCCAAAGGGGGGGGCGACCCTTGCCCAATGGGTTGCCCCCCCTCCACTAACACACACACACACTATCCCTGGTGTCTAAGTGGCTTCTGCCCCCCTTGGGGGCAGATCAGCCTAAAAATAAAAGGCCGATCTGCCCCCAAGGGGGTCAGAAATGGCCACAATAAAGATGCCCCCAAAAGGGAGCGGCCCTTGCCCAAGGGGCCGCTCCCAAATACAAACATTTAAAAATAGTTTTAAAAAAAAGAATCCCTGGTGTCTAGTGGATTCTGCCCCCCTTGGGGGCAGATCGGCCTAAAATAATAGGAGGCGCTGCCCCAAGGGGGGCAGAAATGGCCACATTACAAGATGCCCCCAAAAGGAAGCGACCCTTGCCCAAGGGGCCGCTCCCTGAGTCCAAAGTTTAGAAATATAAAAAATAAAAAATAAATCTCTGGTGTCTAGTGGATTCTGCCCCCAAGTAGGACGATCTGCCCCCAAGGGGGGCAGAAATGGGCAATTTACAAGATGCCCCCAAAAGGGAGCCACCCTTGCCCAAGAGGCCGCTCCCCGAGTCCAAAGTTTAGAAATATAAAAACAAACAAAAAAAGTCCCTGGCGTCTAGTGGGCAATGCGATCGGGCAGCAGGAATGCTCAAAGAGACACCGGGGGACAGGAAAAGTCTTTCCTTTCCCCTGGTGCCTCTTTGGCCCAAACCCCCCACCCGCTGGAGGAGAAACTCACCTGTTTCTCCCTGAATCGCACTGGAAGCAAATGGCTTCCAGTGCTACCGGTGCAGGGTAATGAGGTCAGCGTGCGATCACGCGCTGACGTCATTACGGGGGGTGGGGGTGGAAGGGGAAGGTCTTCCCCTTCCATCCCCGCCTTGGGGGGTTGGGGGGGAACCCCACGGAGGGAGCGCTAGCGCTCCCTCAGGGCTCCATCCCGAGGACGTAATGGTTACATCCTCGGCACAGGAGCACTGTGCCGCGGGACGTAACCGTTACGTCCGCGGCACAGAAGGGGTTAAAGGTGCTTAGTTTTATTTTTTACTTTTAAGGCTTAGCTGATATTTATAAGTGGTTTGTTTTTACTTACTTTTATGTGCCTTTTTCCAAGTTTGGTTTGTAGTTTGTAGATCGTTTTTCACTTCTTCTGTAGTACTTAAAGTTTGGTCAATAAACAAAAATAGAGGGATGGGCTAGTTATTTATATTTTACAGTTTTTATATAAGTTGCTTACAGCTATGTCAAAACAAATGTTTTACTTACATGTGAAGGTCATTTTTCTTCTTTGCTTTTCTTTTGGCAAACTGGTAGTGTTGTTCTCTTGCAGCTTTGGCTTTTTGGCATGGTAACTATAACGTTTGTGTTCCTTTTATATTGCATGTTTAATCAATTTCCTTTTTCTATTAGTTTGCTTTGTGGTTATTTTATTGATTAATGTTTGTTTTGTATGAATTGTTTCAGTTCTTTCCTTTTATGGAGGATGCTAATTAGCATTTTTTATTAACCCCTTCTCTGCCAGGCCTTTTCCCCCTCCTGTGCCAGGCCTTTTTTTGCCTATTTGGGGCAGTTCGCGCTTAGGCCCTCATAACTTTTTGTTCACATAAGCTAACCAAGCCAAATTTGCGTCCTTTTTTTCCAACATCCTAGGGATTCTAGAGGTACCCAGACTTTGTGTGTTCCCTTGAAGGAGGCCAAGAAATTGGCCAAAATACAGTGAAAATTTCGTTTTTTAAAAAAAAAAATGGAAAAAGTGGCTGCAGAAGAAGGCTTGTGGATTTCCCCCCGAAAATGGCATCAACAAAGGGTTTGTAGTGGTAAACTCAGCAGCTTCCTAGGTTTCAGGAACAGGCAGACTTGAATCAGAAAACCCAATTTTTCAACACAATTTTGGCATTTTACTGGGGCATACCCCATTTTTGCAATTTTTTGTGCTTTCAGCCTCCTTCCAGTCAGTGACAGGAATGGGCATGAAACCAATGCTGGATCCCAGAAACCTAACCATTTCTGAAAAGTAGACAAAATTCTGAATTCAGCAAGGGGTAATTTGTGTAGATCCTACAAGGGTTTCCTACAGAAAATAACAGCTGAAAAAGAAAAATATTGAAATTGAGGTGAAAAACACATACATTTTTCTCTATGTTTTACTCTGTAACTTTTCCCTGCAATGTCAGATTATGGAAAGCAATATACCGTTACGTCTGCTGGACTCCTCTGGTTGCGGGGATATATAGGGCTTGTAGGTTCATCAAGAACCCGAGGAACCCAGAGCCAATAAATGAGCTGCACCCTGCAGTGCGTTTTCATTCTATACCGGGTATACAGCAATTCATTTGCTGAAATATAAAGAGTAAAAAATTGCTATCAAGAAAACCTTTGCATTTCCAAAAAGGGCACAAGATAAGGTGCTGAGGAGCAGTGGTTATTTGCACATCTCTGAATTCCGGGGTGACCATACAAGCATGTGAATTATAGGGAATTTCTCAAATAGATGTCTTTTTTACACACTCTCCTATATTTGGAAGGAAAAAATGTAGAGAAAGACAAGGGGCAATAGCACTTGTTTTGCTAATCTATGTTCCCCCAAGTCTCCCGATAAAAATGATACCTCACTTGCGTGGGTAGGCCTAGCGCCCGCGACAGGAAACGCCCCAAAGCGCAACGTGGACACATCGACAATTTTGGGAGAAAACAGAGGTGTTTTTTGCGAAGTGCCTACCTGTAGATTTTGGCCTCTAGCTCAGCCGGCACCTAGGGAAACCTACCAAACCTGTGCATTTCTGAAAACTAGAGACCTAGGGGAATCCAAGGAGGGGTGACTTGCGGGGCTCGGACCAGGTTCTGTTACCCAGAATCCTTTGCAAACCTCAACATTTGGCTAAAAAAACACATGTCCCTCACATTTCTGTGGCAGAAAGTTCTGGAATCTGAGAGGAGCTACAAATTTCCTTCCACCCAGCGTTCCCCCAAGTCTCCCGATAAAAATGATACCTCACTTGCGTGGGTAGGCCTAGCGCCGGCGACAGGAAACACCCCAAAGCGCAACGTGGACACATCCTAAATTTTGGAAAAAAACAGAGGTGTTTTTTGCGAAGTGCCTACCTGTAGATTTTGGCCTCTAGCTCAGCCGGCACCTAGGGAAACCTACCAAACCTGTACATTTCTGAAAACTAGAGACCTAGGGGAATCCAAGGAGGGGTGACTTGCGGGGCTCGGACCAGGTTCTGTTACCCAGAATCCTTTGCAAACCTAAATATTTGGCTAAAAAAACACGTGTCCCTCACATTTCTGTGGCAGAAAGTTCTGGAATCTGAGAGGAGCTACAAATTTCCTTCCACCCAGCGTTCCCCCAAGTCTCCCAATAAAAATGATACCTCACTTGCATGGGTAGGCCTAGCGCCGGCGACAGGAAACACCCCAAAGCGCAATGTGGACACATCCTAAATTTTGGAAAAAAACAGAGGTGTTTTTTGCGAAGTGCCTACCTGTAGATTTTGGCCTCTAGCTCAGCCGGCACCTAGGGAAACCTACCAAACCTGTGCATTTCTGAAAACTAGAGACCTAGGGGAATCCAAGGAGGGGTGACTTGCGGGGCTCGGACCAGGTTCTGTTACCCAGAATCCTTTGCAAACCTCAAAATTTGGCTAAAAAAACACATGTCCCTCACATTTCTGTGGCAGAAAGTTCTGGAATCTGAGAGGAGCTACAAATTTCCTTCCACCCAGCGTTCCCCCAAGTCTCCCGATAAAAATGATACCTCACTTGCGTGGGTAGGCCTAGCGCCGGCGACAGGAAACACCCCAAAGCGCAACGTGGACACATCCTAAATTTTGGAAAAAAACAGAGGTGTTTTTTGCGAAGTGCCTACCTGTAGATTTTGGCCTCTAGCTCAGCCGGCACCTAGGGAAACCTACCAAACCTGTGCATTTCTGAAAACTAGAGACCTAGGGGAATCCAAGGAGGGGTGACTTGCGGGGCTCGGACCAGGTTCTGTTACCCAGAATCCTTTGCAAACCTAAATATTTGGCTAAAAAAACACGTGTCCCTCACATTTCTGTGGCAGAAAGTTCTGGAATCTGAGAGGAGCTACAAATTTCCTTCCACCCAGCGTTCCCCCAAGTCTCCCAATAAAAATGATACCTCACTTGCATGGGTAGGCCTAGCGCCGGCGACAGGAAACACCCCAAAGCGCAATGTGGACACATCCTAAATTTTGGAAAAAAACAGAGGTGTTTTTTGCGAAGTGCCTACCTGTAGATTTTGGCCTCTAGCTCAGCCGGCACCTAGGGAAACCTACCAAACCTGTGCATTTCTGAAAACTAGAGACCTAGGGGAATCCAAGGAGGGGTGACTTGCGGGGCTCGGACCAGGTTCTGTTACCCAGAATCCTTTGCAAACCTCAAAATTTGGCTAAAAAAACACATGTCCCTCACATTTCTGTGGCAGAAAGTTCTGGAATCTGAGAGGAGCTACAAATTTCCTTCCACCCAGCGTTCCCCCAAGTCTCCCGATAAAAATGATACCTCACTTGCGTGGGTAGGCCTAGCGCCGGCGACAGGAAACACCCCAAAGCGCAACGTGGACACATCCTAAATTTTGGAAAAAAACAGAGGTGTTTTTTGCGAAGTGCCTACCTGTAGATTTTGGCCTCTAGCTCAGCCGGCACCTAGGGAAACCTACCAAACCTGTGCATTTCTGAAAACTAGAGACCTAGGGGAATCCAAGGAGGGGTGACTTGCGGGGCTCGGACCAGGTTCTATTACCCAGAATCCTTTGCAAACCTCAAAATTTGGCTAAAAAAACACATGTCCCTCACATTTCTATGGCAGAAAGTTCTGGAATCTGAGAGGAGCTACAAATTTCCTTCCACCCAGCGTTCCCCCAAGTCTCCCGATAAAAATGATACCTCACTTGCGTGGGTAGGCCTAGCGCCGGCGACAGGAAACACCCCAAAGCGCAACGTGGACACATCCTAAATTTTGGAAAAAAACAGAGGTGTTTTTTGCGAAGTGCCTACCTGTAGATTTTGGCCTCTAGCTCAGCCGGCACCTAGGGAAACCTACCAAACCTGTGCATTTCTGAAAACTAGAGACCTAGGGGAATCCAAGGAGGGGTGACTTGCGGGGCTCGGACCAGGTTCTGTTACCCAGAATCCTTTGCAAACCTCAAAATTTGGCTAAAAAAACACATGTCCCTCACATTTCTGTGGCAGAAAGTTCTGGAATCTGAGAGGAGCTACAAATTTCCTTCCACCCAGCGTTCCCCCAAGTCTCCCGATAAAAATGATACCTCACTTGCATGGGTAGGCCTAGCGCCGGCGACAGGAAACATCCCAAAGCGCAACGTGGACATATCCTAAATTTTGGAAAAAAACAGAGGTGTTTTTTGCGAAGTGCCTACCTGTAGATTTTGGCCTCTAGCTCAGCCGGCACCTAGGGAAACCTACCAAACCTGTGCATTTCTGAAAACTAGAGACCTAGGGGAATCCAAGGAGGGGTGACTTGCGGGGCTCGGACCAGGTTCTGTTACCGAGAATCCTTTGCAAACCTCAAAATTTGGCTAAAAATACACATGTTACTCACATTTCTGTGGCAGAAAGTTCTGGAATCTGAGAGGAGCCACAAATTTCCTTCTACCCAGCGTTCCCCCAAGTCTCCCGATAAAAATGATACCTCACTTGTGTGGGTAGGACTAGCGCCCACGAAAGGAAAGGGCCCAAAACACAACGTGGACACATCACATTTTTTTATAAAAAGCAGTGCCTACCTGTGGATTTTGGCCTGTAGCTCAGCCGACACCTGAGGAAACCTAGCAAACCAGTGCATTTTTGAAATCTAGAAACCCAGGGGAATCCAAGATGGGGTGACTTGCGGGGCTCTGACCAGGTTATGTTACCCAGAATCCTTTGCAAACATCAAAATTTGGCCCAAAAAACACTTTTTCCTCTCATTTCGGTGACAGAAAGTTCTGGAATCTGAGAGGAGCCACAAATTTCTTTCCACCCAGCGTTCCCCTAAGTCTCTTGATAAAAATGGTACATCACTTCTGTGGGTAGGCCTAGCGCCCACAAAAGGAAATGGCCCAAAACACAACGTGGACACAACATATTTTTTCACAGAAAACAGAGGTGTTTTTTGCAAGGTGCCTACCTGTGGTGTTTGGCCTGTAGCTCAGCCGGCCCCAGGGGGGGGGGGGCAGAAATGCCCTAAAATAAATTTGCCCCCCCACCCTCCCCCGCCGGGAGCGACCCTTGCCTACGGGGTCGCTCCCCCTGCGTGACATTGGCACCAAAAAACAAATCCCCGGTGCCTAGTGGTTTCTGCCCCCTTGGGGGCAGGTTGACCTAAACTCAGCCAATCTGCCCCCAAGAGGGGCAGAAATGGCCTAAATACAATTTGCCCCCCCAGGGGAGCGACCCTTGCCTGATGGGCGCCTAGAGGTTTCTGCCCCCCCCGGGGGCAGATCGGCCTAATAATAGGCCGATCTGCCCCCCGGGGGGGCAGAAATGGCCTAAAATAAATTTGCCCCCCCAACACCCACCCCCCCCCGGGAGCGACCCTTGCCTACGGGGTCGCTCCCCCTGCGTGACATTGGCGCCAAAAAACAAATCCCCGGTGTCTAGTGGTTTCTGCCCCCTTGGGGGCAGATTGACCTAAAATTGGCCAATCTGCCCCCAGGGGGGCAGAAATGGTCTAAATACAATTTGCCCCCCCAGGGGAGCGACCCTTGTCTGATGGGTCGCTCCCCATCTCTAAAAAAAGAAACAACAAAAAAAAAAAACACAAAAAAAAAATTGCCCTTGCGCCTAGAGTGTTCTGCCCCCCCCCCCGGGGGCAGTTCGGCCTAATAATAGGCCGATCTGTCCCCCGGGGGGGCAGAAATGGCCTAAAATAAATTTGCCCCCCAACCCCCCCCCCCCGGGAGCGACCCTTGCCTACGGGGTCGCTCCCCCTGCGTGACATTGGCGCCAAAAAACAAATCCCCGGTGCCTAGTGGTTTTTGCCCCCTTGGGGGCAGATTGACCTAAAATTGGCCAATCTGCCCCCAGGGGGGCAGAAATGGTCTAAATACAATTTGCCCCCCCAGGGGAGCGACCCTTGCCTGATGGGTCGCTCCCCATCTCTAAAAAAAGAAACAACAAAAAAAAAAAACACAAAAAAAAAATTGCCCTGGCGCCTAGAGTGTTCTGCCCCCCCCCCGGGGGCAGTTCGGCCTAATAATAGGCCGATCTGTCCCCCGGGGGGGCAGAAATGGCCTAAAATAAATTTGCCCCCCCCAACCCCCACCCCCCCCCGGGAGCGACCCTTGCCTACGGGGTCGCTCCCCCTGCGTGACATTGGCGCCAAAAAACAAATCCCCAGTGCCTAGTGGTTTCTGCCCCCTTGGGGGCAGATTGACCTAAAATTGGCCAATCTGCCCCCAGGGGGGCAGAAATGGTCTAAATACAATTTGCCCCCCAGGGGAGCGACCCTTGCCTGATGGGTCGCTCCCCATCTCGAAAAAAAGAAACAACAAAAAAAAAAAACACAAAAAAAAAATTGCCCTGGCGCCTAGAGTGTTCTGCCCCCCCCCGGGGGCAGTTCGGCCTAATAATAGGCCGATCTGTCCCCCGGGGGGGCAGAAATGGCCTAAAATAAATTTGTCCCTCCAACCCCCACCCCCCCCCCGGGAGCGACCCTTGCCTACGGGGTCGCTCCCCCGGCGTGACATTGGCACCAAAAAACAAATCCCCGGTGCCTAGTGGTTTCTGCCCCCTTGGGGCAGATTGACCTAAAATCGGCCAATCTGCCCCCAGGGGGGCAGAAATGGTCTAAATACAATTTGCCCCCCAGGGGAGCGACCCTTGCCTGATGGGTCGCTCCCCATCTCTAAAAAAAAGAAAGAACAAAAAAAAAAAACACAAAAAAAAAATTTGCCCTGGCGCCTAGAGGTTTCTTCCCCCCCTGGGGGCAGATCGGCCTAATAATAGGCCGATCTGCCCCCAGGGGGGGCAGAAATGGCCTAAAATAAATTGCCCTCCCCCCCAGGGAGCGACCCTTGCCTAAGGGGTCGCTCCCTTTGCGTGAAATTCACGCAAAGAAAAAACTCCCTGGTGTCTAGTGGTTTCTACCCCCCTTGGGGGCAGATTGGCCTCATCAAAATAGGCCAATCTGCCCCCAAGGGGGGCAGAAATGGGCAAAATATAATTTTCCCCCAAGGGGAGCGACCCTTGCCTAAGGGGTCGCTCCCCACCAAAAAAAAAAAAAATGAAACAAAAAAAAAAAAAATGGTCCCTGGTGCCTAGAGGTTTCTGCCCCCCTGGGGGCAGATCGGCCTAATAGTAGGCCGATCTGCCCCCAGGGGGGGCAGAAAAGGCCTTCCCGAAAATATGCCCCCCCTGGGAGCGACCCTTGCCCAAGGGGTCGCTCCCTTTTGTCAATAACAATAAAAAAAATAAAAAAATCCCTGGTGTCTAGTGGTTTCTACCCCCCTTGGGGGCAGATTGGCCTCATCAAAATAGGCCAATCTGCCCCCAAGGGGGGCAGAAATGGCCAAAATATAATTTTCCCCCAAAGGGAGCGACCCTTGCCTAAGGGGTCGCTCCCCACCTCAATAAAAAAAAATGAAACAAAAAAAAAAAAAAAAAAAAAATTAAACAAAAAGGGGGGCAGAAAAGGCCTTTTAAAAAAAATGCCCCCCCTGGGAGCAACCCTTGCCCAAGGGGTCGCTCCCTTTTGTCAATTTCAAAGAAAAAAAAAAAAATCCCTGGTGTCTAGTGGGGTTTCAAAAGCCGGATTGCAAGCAATCCGGCTTTTGAAACCCTCGGAGGGACTTCAAAGGGAAGGAAATACTTTTCCTTCCCTTTGAAGCCTCTCCGGGCCTCCCAAGTGATTGAAAAAGAAATGCTTTTGCATTTCTTTTTCAATCGCGCTGCAAGCAGAGCTTCCAGCGTGACGAGGGAGGCCCCTGTGACACATCAGCGCGCGCACGCTGACGTCACGGGGGGGGTGGGGGGGGTCGGGGGTGGAAGGGGAAGGTCTTCCCCTTCCATCCCCGACTTGGGGGGGGAAGGGGGGTGCACGGGGGGCGCGCTAGCGCGCCCCCAAGTTCCCCTGTGCCATGGACGAGATGATCTCGTCCAAGGCACAGGGGAACTGTAGCCTTGGACGAGATCATCTCGTCCAAGGCACCCAAGAGGTTAAAGGTGAAACATATATATATATGTGTGTGTTTTTGTGCTGTTTTGGATGTAAAATGTATGCTTAATTTTATTGTTTAATGCTTATTTTGTATAGTACATGAATTGCTGAAAGTATTATTTGTTTTTTTCATTTTTTAAAGTTCTGCAATGTATTATAAATATTGGCTTACAGTTTTATATGGAGTCTATTTTTAAATTAAAATAGACTTATTTTAATTTCAAATATTTTGATTTTTTGTGATAATGGTGCACTCAATATTGTGCATTTTGATACTTTTGACATTTTATATATTTATTTATTACTATTGATATGTTTGTTTATGATTTTCATGGTGTCAATGTTAGTAGAAATAGATATTTTTACAGCAATATTTTGATCGTTAATATTTGTATTATAGTTAATTAAGTATAGTAAGGCGATAATTTTGTAGACAATACTTTTTCCACAATTTTTGGTGATTCGATATTGTTTTCAACAATATTATCCTACTGATCCCTCCTGAGTTGGATTGAATGGGAGTGCTTGGTGTAGAGCTGGTTGGAAGATTCAAGGATATCCTGGTTGTTGATCCTGGTCAAGCACCCCTGATCCTCCTACCACTTGTGGCACTTTGGCCAGTGCCAGTGGTATACCCACTGCATTGCAACACTTAAAATGACAAAACACAATGAATGTACTGGCTACCTACTGCAGGGCTACACGTGGTTTTGTTGTTGAGAAATGTCCCAAAGGCAGCATGCACTGCTGTGGTTGGTTACTGCTGCCCCCAAGCCAGCATTTAAATATGTATCTGAAGACTGCTGGTCCCAAGAAGAAAATTGACAATGCTTTTGACTGCTACCACCAGTGCAGATTGAAGCCAATTCCTCCATGTAGGTTTTGTTGAATTCTGTGGGGAGGTCATCAACCCCCGTGGCAGCAGTGTTTTTAACTTGTTTAATAATGTACTGAATTCCCTCAATGGTGGTTGGTTATATCAGGAGGGTCTACTGCCTTAGTTCAAAGCGTGGTGTAGTAGCTTTGTCTAAGTATTTATGAATGTTGCTTGCTTGTTTAAATATTCAGTAGATTGGAATAAAACTCTGCAAAGATACCACAAACATCAGCAGAATCCTAAACTGAATGGCCATTTTCCTGTTAATATCGTTTTTATACTATTGGCTGCTGATTCTAGTATGATAACTGAAGCTAATGTTTGCCCAGGATATTCACCCTCCCCATATACCCTGAACATTTGAGTATTTACTTCTAAGAAGGATCTCCCTTTCTGACAAACCTTTATACTCTTTAAGTAGCAGTGGCATGTGTTCTAGAAAACAGTAAACTGCAGTTTAATAATTTCTTTTTATTTGTTGTGTAGCCCTGCCTCAAACTCTGCCAACTGGACACATGTAGGTCCCAAGTCACAAAGGTAAACTTGGACCTTAAGCCTAACTTTAGACCTGAAGTCTTCTTTTAGACCTGAAATCTAACTTTAGACCTGAAGTCCAAGTTTAAACCTGAAGTTTGAGTTTAGACCTGATGTCTAACTTTAGACCTGAAGCCTGAGTTTAGACCTGAAGTTTAACTTTAAACCTGAAGTCTAAATTTAGACTTGAGGTATCAAGTTAGATTTAAAGTCTAAGTTTATATTTCACGTCTAAACTTGGAATTAGGTCTAAGCTTAGAACTTAGGTCTAAAGTTAGACTTCAGGTCTCAGTTTATGTTTGTCAATCGGGTCCTTAGACTTAAGGTCCAAAGTTGGACTTCAGGTGTAAAATTAAATTTCAGGTCTAAAGTTGGATTTCATGTGTAAACTTATACTTCAGGTCTAATCTTAGACTTAGGGCCTGATTTATATGTTGGCGGAGGAAAATAATCTACAATAGCAACATGTTGGCGGAGGAAAATAATCTACAATAGCAACATAGCAAGATGATTGACAAAGTGCTGAAACTTTTCAAACAATCACCCATAGTCACAGATCTGGGTTAAATCCATTGTTTTTGCAACCCAGTTTCGATCCAGCCATATGCAAATCAGTCTTGACCCTATTCCCCATGGGAACAGTCCAGCCTAAACTGCCAGGCCTGGTCCTCCCTGGACTGGAAACAAGCATCCTGGGACCGGTTTCAGGGTATCACCCCTCATCAGCCAGGCTAGCTTAAATGCAGTGGAACAGTGAGCCGGGGACCCACGTCTCAAACACCATGGAGCTTCAGAATGTATTCCTGAAACTAGAAAGAATTACCAAGAAAGAATCCCAAAATCTGTGGGAAAATATTACTTTGCAATGTTACCTGGAGGTTTGGAGAATTCCAAGGCAACTGCGCGTTAAGATTTATCCAGCAGTTGAAGATATAGATGTGGAACACGCTGATAAGAGGGTGAAAAAATTAACAGCTACTTCTAATGGTGTCATGAAGATGCTTATAGAGCAAACTGATACTAGGATGGATCTTCTGAGCAAGGAAATTCATGAAACCACGATAGCTATTGCAGATTGCAGAATTTAAGCTAGACGTAGGGACTAGGAAAATCTATGAAATACTAGATGATATTTTAGAAAAATATCAGGAAGAAATTAAGGAGAAGAAAAGAGTTAGGTTTTTGCATGAGGAAAGAGACTACAACTCTGGGCAGATTTATTCATATGCTAGAAAATTTGACTGTGGATTTAAGAGAGGCATTACTACCAAAACTGTGTCACAAGAAAGTGTCTCCATGTCAGATTCCTCCAGTGTAGACTCTAGAAATTCAAATATTTTGTCAAACCCAAATTTGGATTAAGTAGTGAACAATTTTTTCAGACAAATTGAAAAAAAATGCTGTTAGCAGAAAACATGTGGAATCGAACAAGGAAAATGTATCAGGAGAAAGCACCAAGGGAGGAGACAGAAACACGCAAATAGGAGGTCATCTAAGTACATGCAAAAGTAATCAATTACCACGGAAGGGATAAGAGTCCCAAATCCTCCCTAATTGTCAATATATCATCTAGACAGCTTACTAAAGAAGAAATAAGTATTTTAGATAAAGGTTTGTCATTTTATCGGACGTGTCATTTCAATAACTTTCAAATGAAAACTGATCTTTATAAATTTTTGAAAATTTTGAAATGATAACATTCTTCTCTAGTAAACCTGCCAGACTAATACTTGTTGAGTTGGAACTTAACATTACTACACTTACAACCAAGACCTTACTATTACACACCTACTCATGGGCCTTGATCATTCTGGAAAGTTAGACATTGAAGATTTAGCTGATAACCTCTCTATAGTAAAACACATTATAAAGGACAGTGGGTTTGCCAGGAAATCAACTTTTAGACCTCTTCTCCCAAAAGGGAATGTGATTGATATTTTCTATGATTTGGTGGCTAGAGATTTTGATTTGCTGCAAAAACTGGTTTATAATGCAAATTTATCCACTAAAGATGTTTTGGAAATTCAGAATTTACGTAAAGACTGTGATGTCATAATATATGTGGTGGATAAAAGAGGTAATGTTTTATTGATTGACTATGTGAACTATGAAAAGGAAGCTTTCTGAAAACAAAGGCCAATATTTATTCTTTTTTAGCGCCGCATTTGCACCGCTTTTTGATGCAAAACCGGCGCAAACTTACAAAATACAATTGTATTTTGTAAGTTTGCACCGCTTTTTCGTCAAAAAATGCCACAAATGCAACGCTAAAAAAGTATAAATATGGGCCTAAATGTGGTTACTGACTATACTAGATGTACATGTAATGATTACAAAAATACACAAAGAGGGAGCTAATCCACCATGTAGGCTAATAGTATCTGGGATAGGGTCTTCTATTGGGGAAATGTCAGAATATATCGATATTTGTTTTAGCACTAATGGTGACTTCACTGTCCTCATATCTTCAGGACCTTAAAAAGTTCTTAAGTAAATTGTCAGAATTCCCATGGGAAAATAGATATTTGTTGGTATCAATGGATGTCAAGAGTCTTTATGCTATAATTTCCCATACAGATGTGCTGAGAGCACTACAATACTTTTTCACTTTCACAAGTGTGAATCACTACAGACATGTTTTGATGCTATTAGATATGACTAGATTTGTCCTTGAAAACAACTACTTTTTGTCCCAAAAGGAATTTTTCCATCTGCTGCGCAGCACAGCAATGGGTGCCCGGTTTGCTCTTTCCTATGCCAACCTCTTTATGGGGTGGCGTAAGAGGCAGCATGCCTGGAATGAGAAACTACATTGGGGATACCAGAAGGTACTTGCGTGGTATCGCTATATTGATGACATTTTTCTGATATGGAGTGCTTCCATAGGGGAACACAAAGAATACCATACTTTTCTCAACAATACTTTCAATGTAGAACTTTCATTGGAATTTGATAGGCATTCTATTACATTGCTGGACCTTCAATTTTATGTTAAGGACATGACTTTACTAAGTAAAACCTTTCAGAAACCAACTGCCAGCCATGGCCTTCTTCACTTCAGTTCAGGACATTCTACTAAACAGAAAACTAACATTCTATATGGTGAGATGTTATGCTTAAAACATAATTGTAGTGTTCCTCAAGACTTTGAGACACAAATGAAAGGATATATTCAAAGGTTTCACCAGAGGGGGTATCCAGCGAAAATGCTTATTTCTGCATTGGAAAGGGTAGGAAAAGTTCCAGGCAACCCTCTTTCTTATCAACAATCACAAGACTAGGTCGTCAGCACATATTGCAGATCCTCAGATAAGGTTTAGCGCCAAGTGTTGTGCTGAAAACCAGAAAATTTTAAAAATCTTATCCAAACACTGGGAGGTTTTGAAATTAGATCAGGATCTTAGTAGAATGTTACCTAATCATCCATTGATTACTGTGTGAAAAAACAATACTTTGGTTCGACTGAAAGAGCTTTTAAAGAAAGATGAAAGGAATATTTGGGGACAATCAGATATGTGGATTCAAGATCTCCCATAGCGGATCATTCTGTGAAGGAACATCAATCAGGCCAGATTTGAAAGATTTCTTTCATGGGGATAGACCATGTTCACGCACACCACAGTGGTGGGATCAGAGAGCAGAAACTACGCCGCTAGGAGAATTGGTGGATTAACTGCTTGAATTCAGTGAAACATGGTCTTAATGTTGATTATGAAATAAGTAATACCCTGGAAGTAGTGTTCTGTGTTATATCTGCACTATATACCATTTTGTTTAAATGCTATTTTGCCGTATATATGCATTGTGTATTATTTTGAGTTGATGTATTACAAACACAACATGTTGCATGTGCTTCCTTTGTTGGAATCGAGTTAGATACATTGTATCATTGTTCTTTTCTTTTCTCGTTTCTCAGAGCTGCATGATGTTGTTAGCTGAAACGCATTCTGTTATTTTGGAATACCATATTTCTCCTTATTTCTTGCCTACTCAAGCAGACTATATTGATTACGCAGAACTAAACTATACTACATACTACTTTGTTTAAATGCTATTTTGCCATATGTATGCATTTTGTATCATTTTGATTTGATTATTACAAACACAACAGGCTCTTTCAGGGCACTTGTATGTGTATAGTTAACACCTACAAACATCAGTTTCTTTATCCTTATATTTTATTCAACTCTATACCTTATTGGGTCTCCTTGTACATTATGTTGTCCTTCTTCCCTTTATCTTGGTCATATTGAAGGATATGTAACTGAAAGGTATCTCTATCTATTATGTTTAATAACATGGTAGTGTTTTACAATTCTCTTTTTTTTTTTAAGGTCCTATTAGACATTGACATAATTGTGATGCCTTAGCTATTCTTGTGTGACAGTTTGTATTGGTTTGGAAGCATAGTGTGATGGCTTGGTAGCATGACAGTGCTCCATAATTCTACGATTGCCCATTCCTTTTCAGGTTTTTGGTAGATATTGGTGTGATCGTGATTACCTAGCCTCTGTGGTGTAACGGTTCAATAGCTGATAATAATGAACAAGTAACATTAATGGGTTTGATTCCTGATTCAACATGGAATGGCTAATTTAACTGCTTTTCATTTGTCTTTTCTTTTTCTCTTTTGCTTTTTGTCTTTTTTGTGTTTTAGGCTTTTGATCTCACTTTATTTTAACATTTTACTGTTGCTATCAGAGGCGGCAATCTCTTTAGACTATGTGCAATGCATTTTGATACTGTTATTTCTCATTTATTCTTTGTATAATTTATCATGGAGATGTCTGGGATGGGCATATCAGTTTAGCATAAGCATTTAGAGCTCCTAGTTTCAGTATGGTGTCTCCCGACCATGATGGCAAAGTAGGTCTAACTGTCTGCTATTTTGTTACTTTTTTTTGGTTTGAGGTAATTTAGTTTGTTGTTTCTATCTGAGCTTTGTATTATCACATTGCAAATTTATCCAATCTGCTTCTTATTTTGGGATTTTGCTGTTGATTGGTAATTTTGAATCTATGCTGACAAATACCATGCAGTCTCTTCAGCTGGGAGCAGTGTACTGAGACTGGCAGGTTTATATAAGAACAAGTCTTACTCATTGTAAATCTTTGTCTTGTTCTTTGAGAAAGTTTATGCTGAAACATGCTTTTTGAATAGCAATAAAGAATATTCAGGGTTTTCTAGTGCAGGTGTTTCTTTTTTTGAATTCCAATTAGATACATTGGGCCTGATTACAACTTTGGAGGAGGTATTAATCCGTCCCAAATGTGACAGATATACCACCAGCCGTATTACGAGTTCCATAGGATATAATGGACTCGTTATACGGCTGGTGGTATATCCGTCACATTTGGGACAGATTAACACCTTCCTCCAAAGTTGTAATCAGGCCCATTGTATTGTTGTTCTTTTTTATTTTCATTACCTAGAGCTGCATGATGTTGTAAGCGGAATTATGTACTGTCATTTTGGAATGCCATATTTTTCATTATTACACGCCTACTCCAGCACATTACACTGATTTGCAGAACTAAACTCTAGTGATTTTGGGGTAATAGACTACTGTTGGGATACCACATGCTTGAACATATGGCTTCTTGAGGAGCTAAAAAACTATCAGATGTGCATCAGTATTAGATCTTGGAGGTTTATGTTTTAATAATAGTACTATCAACAGCTACCACGGCTGCATTTTAGTGGTGGCAAGACTCTAGAAGGCTTGATCACAGTTAACGGGAATCTGGTTTGGTGGGAACACGTACTTTAACCAATTGATGGGGATTTGTGAAGATGGTACAATCTTCTCATTGTTGAATAGCCTGATTTAGTTGTTTGTTTGAGATTCCTAATTGTGTCAATTGTCATATCATTTTAGGATTTGGAACTTAAGTATACTATATACGCACATTTGTCATGACAATAATTGGTTGGATGTTTCAGATTGTGATTTTTATGCTTTATTCACTTTTTGATTGGATTTTTGGTGAGTGTGTCCTTTATTAGCTACATAAACCTGATGAACTTTGACTTATATGTAGGATTTTAGTATGTTTTTGCATTTCAGTGTGAAATTATCGTGTTGCTTTCTCTTATGTAAATACAGTGCTTTTGTCAATATTATTTTCTTTTGCTATATATTCTGCATTAAGCTTCTGGACTTTTGTTTACTTACTTTAGTCTTTTACCTATCTTATTGATATATTTTAACTAGTCTTCTATCAGGAGAGGTCAGAACTAGTCCATTTCAAATCCAACATTGCATGCTGGATGCCTGCCCATTTTTCCAAATGTTTCTAATCTACCATATTGACCTTTTAGAGCCCTACAACCCTTTTGTGTTATTATGGCTATGCTTTCTCTTACTGGGTTCTTGTAGTTTGCTATAAGTCTATACTTACTTGTTCTTTATGTTTATATTTTGTTCTGTTTGTCTTTAGCTCCGAAGAAGCAGAGAGTACATTCCACCAAACACGTGTTAGCAACTTCAGTGTTTTAATTGATGCAATATTGACTGCTTAATACTTCAAGTTATTCAATTCAGTTGGCAATTTATTGATGGACAGAATGTAAATCTGTTATACTGTTTGTTCTAATAATTGAGTGGCAACTTCAGTGCTTTGGTTTATGCAACATTGTTGACTACATAAGGTTACAACTCATATAACTGTATTGTGAATTTAATGGTGGATAGATCGTAACTTCACAATACTTTTGCTTTTAAAACTGAACATAAAGATATTGAATAAATTTTATATTTATGGTGGTATGTGTATTTTCATTGTTTTTGACTCCCCACAACCCCCATTGCAATTTGATTTAACTTTTGTCAGTAGGATAAACTGCCATCAGTGTTTGAGTGAGCAGGGTCTTAGCTCAGTTTATCCAGTTAGGTCCATATATATACTTTTTTACGCTAAACTGCAACAACACAGATTTGCGTCAAAAAGTGTAGGCTGGCTTGCATCATTCCAGAATGCCAGCCAGGCACCAAATTTATGGAATCCCACAAGCCGGCGCAAAGGGTGGGCTAGCATCTTGGAAAATTACGTTAGCCAGGTGGGGGTGGCAGTTTAGTGGAAGGGGTTTTGCACCAAAAAATGACGCTAGGCTGGTTAGAGGCAAAAAAAATGCCTTTAACCAGCCTAGCGTAATTTCCTGATGCAAAACTATCCATACCACATGACTCCTGTCTTATAAAAGACAGGAGTCATGCCCACCACCCCAGTGACCAGCACAGGGCACAAGGGCCCCCTGGGCATGGCCATTGCACCCAGTGCTATGTGGGGGGGGGCATTTCAGAGCCTCCAATGGCACTTTAAAAACGTTTTTTAAATACTTACCCTATTTACCTGGGATGTGGTCCCCCCCATTCTGTGTCCCTCTGGTGAGGGTGAGGGTGTTCCTGGGGCTTGGGGTGGGCCCCTATGGGCTCTTTCCATGGTGTTTGACCATGGAAATGGGTCCACAGGTTCCCTAACGCCTGCCCTGACCCAGGCAATAAATAATGGAGCTAAGTAGGCTTAGTGCCATTACTTAGGCCTTTCTCCCCCCAGTGCACCTTTTTTGCACAGGAGGATAAACAAGGCACTAGGGGCTTTGAGTCATTTTATGGACAGGAACACCTACCTTGCATCTCATTGACGCAAGGTGGTTTCACACATCCAAAAAATGACTTTAACTCCAATATTTTGATGCTAGATGGGTCTAGCATCAAAATATAAACATGGAGTTAAGTTTGCGCTGAATTTGCGTAAAACAAAATGCCGCTAATTCAGTGCAAAGAAAGTATAAATATGCCCCTTAGTATTTAAATACAGAAAGCAAACCCTCTGTTAGAAGGAAGGCACTTTTTCAATCTAGCATTAATCAAGATTAACTCCTTGATCCAGTAGTCCTGGAAATAGGAGATGACAGTTGGTTGCATTCATCCTACCTTAGGTGTAGCAGTCGGGAAATAATGTGTCCTTACAATTGACAAGTCTTGCATGGGTAGCCCTGCAATCTCCCTTAATAGTGATTCCCTTAACAGCTGCACCAACCATTTTCCCATATCAGTTGATGCTCTCTCTAAGCCCTCAGGAACTCCCACAATATATATATTTGACCTGCGGGACCAGTTCTCTAAATCTTCACATTTTCTTGACAGAGATCTTATTTGGCAAACCATTCTACTCATGGTAGAATTGTGATGTTCCTCCAGGACTGTCATATGGTTTCCCTTCTTTTGCTGGCCTAATCATGAAGCACGTCTTTTCCCATCTAAAGCTACCACACTCAGTAAGCCTCTCCAAGTGAGGTGCTTGCTCAGTTTGAGTTTTCTTAACTTTCTTAACTTCCATCAGGATACACCTAAACATTTGCTTAGAAGAATGACTTGTATACAGTGAGGCCACTGAGCTGTCCGAGTCAGCCAGATTTTCTGAACCCAGGCTCCCCCACCTGGGGGCTGCCAGAGGGTCCCCCTTTGTATCAAACTTCTCTCCCATCTGTTCCTATGCCAGATCTGATGCTACCACTGGGCCTGGTCCCACAACAGCCTCAGTAGTTGCCATTAACACAGAGTATTGATTCAAAGTTGGAGTTTGAGCCTGATGTGGGTGGCCCCCTTGGAGATCTTTCAAGTATAATATGCACTTTCAAGCTGGCCCTCCTGAACTGGGTTCACCCTAAATATTAACTGAGCGAGGGAGTTTTTACCCCAACTGTACCTCCTTCTTGACCTTAGGAGTGGGAAGCGCTGGCAAGTTTGTATTTAGATTTAAACAGCCAAGTTTATCATACTTCCTTTTCTGGCCACCTGACTTGGCCAGTGGGGAGACTGCAACCGCAGCCTCTTGTGGAATCCCCATTGCTCCTTATCTCTCCTCACTAGGGTGCGGGGATCCTCATCCACAGAAGCCCCTTATGTCTACAGGCTCTCTGAGTTATCCCAGAGTGCTGCATAGTATGGCTATCCTAGTCCTAGGTGGGCAATATCAACATCCTTCAAGGGAGGTCTGCTGGGGGGGGGGGCTGACTTCTCCCTGTCCAGTCCAATACATTCCCTTAATAGGTATCCACTGGTGTAGCCACTGATAGCTCCATCCTGCTTCTCCCTCCCCCTCTCCCAACCTGGCCTAGATCAGTCCCAGACTCTCCTCTCACTGCCTACCTTGAACCCTGGTTGGCTCGCTGGCTCCCTCCTAGATTTACATCATCCCTTTGCAGGATTGTTAGGTCTCTGCTTTCCCAAGGTCTAGGGAAAGAAAATTCCATGCTTAAAGAACAGTAAGTGAACTAAGTCACAACTTTCCAGCCCCCACCACTCAAAGTATGTTGCAGTATCCACTGCTGTGTTCAGAATTTCAGGAATATTAGCAGTCTCTGAAAATGATAGGGGGGTTGCTGGGTTATGTCCTCATGCCTTTTATTGTTCCCCGTGTTCCTCCTTCCTTCCCTTGTCTTAAACCTCCTAATCTTATTTGTAGATACATTTTCAAAAAACACCTTTTTTCCTTCCCTTGCCCCCCACCCAAAGTCCAGTCCAATAAGGGCTGCTCAAACAGCACAAAGAAAGGCCACTGTCCAGTCCTGACCTGTGTTTTTTGATCCAGGACCAGACTGGAGGGGTGGGGATAAAGCAATATAGCGAAAAGGCACACACCGGCACTGATGTTTCTCTTAAACCTCTGTGTCTCTCATAGGGTACAGGATCCAATGTGGTAGTCACAGCTAGGTCCAGGGCTGCTGATAGCTCTAGGCATTGCTTACCACTTGCCGCCCAAACATACTTTCAATCCATTTTCGGCATGTTCAGGCCCCGGAACATGTCCGGAACATGTCCATGGAGGACACAGAGGACCCTGAGGCCGGAAGATCCTGGTCAAACACTGAAGATGTGGCATTACAGCAGCCCAGAGAGGCAGGTCTTCAGTGAGGTCGGGAGTTGAAGGGCCCCCATTGTGATGGCCGTGGGTCAGACACTGCTGGTTTTGAACTAGGAGCGCCGCATATACTGCACTTTCTACTTCAGTTTACCCCTGGCCGGATGTGATTCTGGTTGGATGCTGCAGATGCTGCATCTGTGTTGTGCCTGTATTGAATAACTGAGGGGGAGTGAGGCAGCACAGTGTTACATTGTTACAGTGGCAATGCTTGCAACATGTCACAGGCGAAGTTCCTTAGGAGGAGAGTTCTATTTTTTCCCTTATGGATGTCCATGGGGTTTGACCTTCTCTGCCTTTCACAGTGGTGGCTTCTACACCAAGGTCCATGGTGGAATCAGCCTCTAAGGGGACAGCAGAGGAAGTGAGTCCATAGAGGCTGCAACACTATAGTACAGAGTGGCTATCCACCTTTTCCCTTTCACCCTCTCACTCCATGTTCTCCCCACACTTGGTGATAGAATGGGAATGATGTTCATTGTTAATATTTTGTAACAACATAACACATTAAACACAATTTTAATGCTTGGGATATATAACATTTCCATTTAGTGGAAGCAGCTGATATTGTTTACATTAACCTTACTTTCAAAATACCATATAAAAAATATATATATATATATATATATATATATATACAAAAACACAGTCAGTAAAATATTTTTTAAAGTTTTTGAAGAAAGATTAATAATAATAGAATCCTTTAGAACCCTTTTGCCTTTTAAAATATATTTAAATCTATAATAGGCACCATGTTGAAGATGCTGTAAAACATCTTAAAAAGCATTTCTTCTTGTTTTAATGACCCACTTAAAATATTTATAGGATATTAACATTTTTAAAAATGTGAATGTTAAAAAAAATTGTGAATCATCATTGCCATGCTAAATGTTTGTTAATGCACAATGTTGTTTCTTGTATTTAGGGATATGATATCCCTTTAAAATAAAGTTGATTTGATGTAGAATTAAAAACAATGATTTGTTTTTTTCACATGCTTTTCAACAGACCACGTGGGCCAACCATCATCAGAGTAGGACCCAGGGCACAGAAGAAGATCCCTGACTGCAAGGAAAGCTTGCCTGCTATCCACAACTAGCGAGGAGGAAGCATGTGTCAAGAGACACCGTCTGCCTGCCCAGAGACAAACAAGATCAGTCATCAGAAGCCTGCAGGTGGAGACTGAAGAGCCACCATTGGGGGTATAAGAAGAAGACACTAGTAACCTGGGAGAGGCAGATATGGGGGCTTCTCCTAGAATTCAAGAATAACGTCCTGCAGTGTCCAAAAGTAGGCTCATTTGTCATCTGGGTCTGTACCCACCCCGTAACCTCAGAGGCTCCCATACTACTGGGACTCCAGCTGCACCCCTGCACAGCTTTCATCTCCTCCTCCAAGTGCCAGTGAAGAACATCAACAGCAGTCAAAGGAAACTTTAGACCCCCAAAAATCAGAGCCCTCGTGTGTTGGCCATACCCTTTCACCACAGTATGTCACTATGACTGTTCTCAAAGAGGTCCTGAGGCCAATTGAAGAGGTTCAGGGATAGATCTCTCGGGCTAGCTGGAACTTAGTTGGGGTGGTCCAAATATCCTTAGTGTCAATCGCTGATGTGCTCTGAACATTATGATAGCATGTCTAACCTCTCCTCTCCTCTGACAAGTTTCAGAGCGGAAGGGCTGCCATTAGTGTTACATAACTGAAATCATACGGTTTGTGAACAATTCAAGCATCATACAAAAAATAAGTACAGTAAGCAAGCCACACCCACTCAGCAAGACCATGGTATGGGTGTGGTATGTAGCTAAGGGTGTATTTTGGAGAACACTGTTGCAAATGTATTACTGAAGCATGGTATAATATCACAGTCATTTACAGACAGATCATTGAAATAGCAACATAATTTGCAATGACATGCAGTTTTACTGATAAAGCTACATAGCACACAAACAATAATTTGAGGAAATAGTGTTTCAGCAAATATTTATAATTAGCACTTCACCAAGAAAAGTGTCTTTATTTGTTTTGATCCTACTAAAATCTTTATTTCTATCACACTTCAGAATTACATAAAATTTTGCTTTGTTTATGCCTTCCTAAAGACTAATATATTTTTTTATATTTTCACAGTTCACTTACAGGTATTTACTTTGTGTTCTGTTTTAGAAAACAGCTGACATCCGATGTCCTTTTCTTTCCCTCTCCCTGTACCCCAGCAAATTTGACAGATAGTTCCCTTTACAAATTATTCTAAATTTGCAGTCAGAGAAAGAAAAATAAACCTCAGGCTCCAAGTTAAAATAAGCAGCTGTCTGTCAGAAGACTTAGCCTGACATCTGACTCATGTTCATGAATGCACAGCAAATGTAAGAAGATAAAAATAACAAGGCATCTTTATTGCTCATTCACCTTCTGAACTGCAGCAAGGTTATTTGGTAGGTACTGCAATACCCCTGCACTGCTACTTCCAGCATCTATGCATCTTCCAGTTTGTTAGTCATATATGTTTCCACATATGTCTCCTGTGTTTCCTTCTTCCCCTGGAGTCTCTGGTCTCTGCATCATCAGGGGACATCACATCTTTGTTGTGAAATAGAGGATGTCCAGGAACTGTTGCCCCCAAAACCAGGTACTTGACTTTGACACCTGCTTTGGCATGAGGGTGTGTGACCTTACGGTAATGAACTTCGAAGGCAAACAAACAACAGATCACAAATAACACTTTCCAATGTAGTAACCTCCAAATCAAACATTGAACAGAAGACGAAAGATAGACATCTTTTTTTTTTTAACTAAAAAAAGGTATACAGGCATGGCTAAGATGGCAGAGCGGTGAGATGCTCCTTGTCATGACTCCCACTGGCTGGCCGATTTCCAAGCATTTTCTGTGCCCAAATTACACCAGACAACCCTGCTTGTGCTCAATCAATGTTGGGGGTTACAGTGGGACATCTGCATTTAGCCAAAGACATTAACAAAAAATGAAGCTGGGCATCCACCACAATTAATGAGGCTGCCCACAAGATGTAGTCACTGCCCTGAGCAGAAGCCACAGTGCAGAAGAAAATGGCAACCTGACAAATGACCTGAGGCCCCAAGTGCAGCTGGGTCTCTTGGGGGCCATTGGGGCTCTGTCGCCATGCTAGTGAGATGTGAAGGCCTCTCTGAAGATGCTGCTGGCTGGAGAGAGCGGGACCAAGTGGCTTGTTCAACAGGCCCTGGCCTGGCACCACAGGAGGGTAAATCACCAAGGCCAGATGACACAAGATGGCCCAGCGAGGTGGAGATATGGCATGGCTGGATGTAGGTAAGGAGAGAGTGTGGGGAGTGATTGGTGCTGCAGGTGAGGGGGTGGCCCTCAATACCAATGGGGGTGGCCTCCTCTGCCACACTGACTGCCACTTTGCTTGGCACAGGCTGAGGAATTATAGGCACCCAGGGAGACACAAGATGCCAAGCAACCCTAGGGGGCACAACAGTACATAGGGCAACAGCCCCATATGGGACCCTAACTGGCTTGAGCCTCTCAGTTTCCTGAGAGACACCGCTGCACAGGTTGTTTCCTTAGTGCAAGGTGGAGAGGCAGTGCAATGTGGGGTGGGTCATTCCAGATGCCTGGACCCAAGCGGGACCTCGCTGGGAAACCTGTGCAATGCATCACTCACAATAGGTAGTGTTGCCTGTGCCAGAGGTGGAGGCCTCGTTCATGCCCCAAGAAGAAAACCCCAGCACAAAGTGCACTTCTAGCTTGTTCGAATTGTCCCCAGCCTCAGACGATGCAACTGCAAAGCAGCACCTCAGGCGCTGCAATGGCACTGTCAAAGATGGATCTCTTGGACAGCCTTCAGGTGTTCAAGATGGAGCGCAGGAATGAATTCAAGTAAGACTTTGCAGAGGTTCTAGCACAACTCCACACAGACCTAGGCAATCAAATTATGGTCCTCAAGCAGATATGGACCCAGAGGGACAATGCATAGTACAGTCTGTAAAGCACCTGGAGACAATTGTGATGCTTATGCTACCATGGCTCCTACCTGGTTGGCCAATGATGACCAAATGAAGGCTAGCATGCAGAAGCTCAGGACATGGAAAACGTCTCACATAGATAAAATCTCTTCCCTAGAAGTTTTGATGAGGCAATCTTGGATACCAACTTTGACAACTTTGTGGTGGGGATGCTCTCCTCACTACTGGGAGACACCCACTCCAAAATAATGATGGATTGGATACATCAAATGGGCCCTTGGAGACAATTCCAGCAACAATGTCCCCAGGATGTGCTCATCAAGTTTCACTATTTCTCAGAGAAAGAGGTCTTACAGCAGGTGAGGAAAGCCGACTATTCAGAACTTCTCCTGCATAGTCTTTCAAGACAAATCCCAAACTATGCTCCAGCAGTGGGCAGCATTTTGGTCCATCACAAATAATTTCTGAGATGATGGCATTTACTACAAATGGAGATAGCCCTTTGACTTCTCTTTTAAAATGGATGGCAAATGCCACATAGTCACAGAGGCCCGTCAAATAACAGCTATACTAGGCATTGCCAGTGATATTGCCTTGAGCAGTTCCTACGCCCTTGGCTCAAAGCCTACACTCCCATGGGGAGGAAAAAAAGGAAAAGAAAAGGGAGGAAAAAAGGGAAACCAAACCAAACCAAAGCAAGTAATCATACTTCACGCAAGGCCTACTAGATATAGCTGGGTCCCAAGCACCAGTAAAACTCCCTGAGAAGGAGAAAAGGGCGGTGACCACCTTCAACAGAGGTCATGAATGCAGGAGATAAATATTTACAGTAGAGAGATGGCTGTCGGGGCAGGAGAGAGATCCACAAACTCTCAGTGGCAGAAAGAGTCTTGCGAACAGGAACCATTCTGGTTGGCGGGACCTGGTCGAGTTATGAAGAGGGACCTCCTGCACACAGTGTATTGGAAGTGCAGGTGCCCCCTTAATACCCTTCAATGCTACTGCCTGTGTTTAAAGTTATTGTTGGGGAAGTTGGGAGGGGGTAGTTGCACCAGTTCCACCGCACTCTGTGCCTACTATTGTCTATAGGCACACCTACACCCAATCATTTCTCCCTTGCAAGCCACAAAAATACAATTAATCTCACTTGATGCAAGAGGGCAGAGTTCTCCGATTAAGCACAGCACCATTTGGGGCTCACTTGGCCACTCCACAACCAACATAATCTTCCTCCAGGAAACCTATCTACTCCGCAAAGATCAGGGCAAAAAAACACAGGGAGTACTCTATGGGATTCCATGCCTCAGGTACTAATAAAGAAAAAGGAGTTGCAATATATATCAGACGCAAGTTACTCTTGACAGTGTGACACACCCATGCAGACAAGGGGGGGTGATACCTCATCTTGGTGGGGGGTCCTTCAGAGGCAGACCCCTTACTATAGCTACAGTGTATGCACTTATCTCTGCCCAAGACTCTTGCCTCATTGACTTTCTGGAGAAACTAGTAGGAATAACCCAGGACAATATTGTTTTGAGGGGTGCCTTACCTCAGTGTGGGACCCTCCCCACAACAGGGAGGGCAGACAGGATGCCCATTCCTGGGCCTTCTCCAAAAGATTGAAATGGACAATGGGTGAGCTGGGCTTGTAGGATGTGTGGCGAGAACAAAACCCAACCTAGGTGGCCTTCACCTTTTATTCTAACATACATCACACACACTCTTCCAAATTGACTATATACTTCTAAGCAACTCCATTATAGGACTGACCTACTCCCCAGATACCAGACTCATTTCAGTGTTGTACCATGCACCAATGTTGGCCCAGTTTGACCTATGGTATTAAGGACCAGGGGAAACTGGAAACTGTACACATTCCTACTCAGGGACCTAGTCACCAAACATGATATAGGGCTACAACGTAATGAGTACTTTAAATACAATGAAGGGGCGGTGCCTCCTCCAAGAGTATGGGAAGCCTTTAACAATCATTAGAGGCTGCTTCAAAGTGGCAGCAGTGGAATACACACACCTATGCACACTAGGAGAGTGGAAATTAGAGGAAGAGATCCATGAATTAAAAGACAAAAGACTCCAGCAGCCATGAGCAACACTCAGTATGGCCAGAGGCCAATTACAAGTACACTCTACTAGTGAGGTGAAACTTTCACTTCTCCACTTTAAAAATTGCTTGTATATTGCAGGTGGCAAAGTTGGCACCCCTCTTGCCTGGCTCCTCTGGGGGAAATGAGAAAAAGGCTATGTCAGAGAAATCACAGCTTCCTCAGGGTCCCTGAAAGTGGACGATGTTGGAAAGGTGAAGGAATTCTGATCTTTCATGAGACTCTTTACAGAGGCTCCAACCACTCAATGGGGGTAGGGGAGGCTTTATTATGGGACATGCACTCTTCTCAACTCACAGACAAACAACAAGACTCCGTAGAGAGCCCAATCCTCCCAGAAGAGGTCAAGTTAGCTATTGAGACTCTTAAGCTGAATAAAACCCGTGGGTCAGACTGACTCACAGCTCAGTTCAATACAAAAGGTTCACGGCCCAACTGACCACAAAGCTCACAGCCCTGTTTAACCATTGTGCTGCTGAGGGAGCAGTGGCATCGACAATAGTTGAGTCGATTGTCACTGTGATACCAAAACCCAATAAAGACACCAGACACTGCATCCTATAGACCTATAGCCCTTCTGAAAATTGATGCAAAATTATAAATTAAGATCCTGGTGACCGGGGGGGGGCGTGGCCAGGATGGCGGCGAGAGCGGACGCCTAAAAAGGAGCTCCGCTCACGGGCCGCAATTATCCTGCAATTCCTCCGTTCCAAACGCTGAAAAATTGGAACAAACATCGTCCTCAATACGCAGGAAACATAGATGTCCCTGCAAAACTTCAAGAATCTACCTGCTCCGCGCACAGACTGCTAGCGAGGCTGTCCGGCCGAGGGGCGGAGACGGAGTGGAGACGCGTCGCAGAGCCACCTCGATGACTGCGCGGACCGCTGTTTGGACCAGATCGGAACGGGTCTGAGAGCTGCCGCGACCGGAGTGAAGAGACCTATACGGGCACCTCGGAGCAGGACGCGCTCTCCGGCATCGTGCCTCGCAAGGCTGCAGAGGTGGAGTTTTGGGCCCAAAACGGGTGCTGAGGATCACCGCGGTGGGAGTGGCGGGCTGCAAGCGTCCCCTCCATGGGATCGTTTGGCGTGGGGAAGTGGGGATCATGGACACTATCGGTCCCGGTCCCACGAACGCGCAGCAAAGACCCCCCAAATTAAGTACGTCCTTGGCGGCACTGGGCCACACGGTGCAAGCCTACGGTCCCGGCGGACACCTGCCCCTTCGCGCTGAGGGCTTGGATGTTGTGACACCCCCCCAGATGCTAGGAGACGCCTGTTCAGGAGTGCGAATATCCAGAGCACAGTAGCTCTCTCCCACACCAGAAACAACACGAATACGAATCCGGAAACCGCTTGTAGGAAAGTACCATCTTGCCTGGCATGTTACCCCCATATTTCACTGTATATATGTTGTTTTAGTAGTATGTGTCACTGGGACCCTGCCAGCCAGGGCCCCAGTGCTCATAAGTGTGCCCTGTATGTTACCTGTGTTATGACTAACTGTCTCACTGAGGCTCTGCTATCCAGAACCTCAGTGGTTATGCTCTCTCATTTTCTTTCCAAATTGTCACTAACAGGCTAGTGACCATTTTCACCAATTTACATTGGCATACTGGAACACCCTTATAATTGCCTAGTATATGGTACTGAGGTACCCAGGGTATTGGGGTTCCAGGAGATCCCTATGGGCTGCAGCATTTTTTGTGCCACCCATAGGGTGATCTGACAATTCTTACACAGGCCTGCCAGTGCAGCCTGAGTGAAATAACGTCCACGTTATTTCACAGCCATTTACCACTGCACTTAAGTAACTTATAAGTCACCTATATGTCTAACCTTTACCTGGTAAAGGTTGGGTGCTAAATTACTTAGTGTGTGGGCACCCTGGCACTAGCCAATGTGCCCCCACATTGTTCAGGGCAAATTCCCCAGACTTTGTGAGTGCGGGGACACCATTACACGCGTGCACTATACATATGTCACGACATATGTATAGCATCACAATGGTAACTCCGAACATGGCCATGTAACATGTCTAAGATCATGGAATTGTCACCCCAATGCCATCCTGGCATTGGGGAGACAATTCCATGATCCCCCGAGTCTCTAGCTCAGACCCGGGTACTGCCAAACAACCTTTCCCGGGGTTTCACTGCAGCTGCTGCTGCTGCCAACCCCTCAGACAGTTTTCTGCCCTCCTGGGGTCCAGCCAGGCTTGGCCCAGGAAGGCAGAACAAAGGACTTCCTCAGAGGAGGGTGTTACACCCTCTCCCTTTGGAAAAAGGTGTTAGGGTTTGGGAGGAGTAGCCTCCCCCAGCCTCTGGAAATGCTTTGATGGGCACAGATGGTGCCCATTTCTGCATAAGCCAGTCTACACCGGTTCAGGGATCCCCCAGCCCTGCTCTGGTGCGAAACTGGACAAAGGAAAGGGGAGTGACCACTCCCCTGACCTGCACCTCCCCTGGGAGGTGCCCAGAGCTCCTCCAGTGTGCTCCAGACCTCTGCCATCTTGGAAACAGAGGTGCTGCTGGCACACTGGACTGCTCTGAGTGGCCAGTGCCAGCAGGTGACGTCAGAGACTCCTTCTGATAGGCTCCTCCAGGTGTTGCTAGCCCATCCTCTCTCCTAAGTAGCCAAACCTCCTTTTCTGGCTATTTAGGGTCTCTGCTTTGGGGAATTCCTTAGATAATGAATGCAAGAGCTCATCAGAGTTCCTCTGCATCTCTCTCTTCACCTTCTGCCAAGGAATCGACTGCTGACCGCGCTGGAAGCCTGCAAAACTGCAACAAAGTAGCAAAGACGACTACTGCGACCTTGTAACGCTGATCCTGCCACCTTCTCGACTGTTTTCCTGGTGGTGCATGCTGTGGGGGTAGTCTGCCTCCTCTCTGCACTAGAAGCTCCGAAGAAATCTCCCGTGGGTCGACGGAATCTTCCCCCTGCAACCGCAGGCACCAAAGAACTGCATCACCGGTCCTCTGGGTCTCCTCTCAGCACGACGAGCGAGGTCCCTTGAACTCAGCAACTCTGTCCAAGTGACTCCCACAGTCCAGTGACTCTTCAGACCAAGTTTGGTGGAGGTAAGTCCTTGCCTCCCCACGCTAAACTGCATTGCTGGGAACCGCGTGTTTTGCAGCTACTCCGGCTCCTGTGCACTCTTCCAGGATTTCCTTTATGCACAGCCAAGCCTGGGTCCCCGGCACTCTAACCTGCATTGCACGACCTCCTGAGTTGTCCTCCGGCATCGTGGGACCCTCTTGTGTAACTGCGGGTGAGCTCCGGTACACTCCACTTTGTAGTGCCTGTTCCGGCACTTCTCCGGGTGCTGCTTGCTTCTGAGTGGGCTCTTTGTCTTGCTGGACGCCCCATCTGTCTTCTCACGCAATTGGCGACATCCTGGTCCCTCCTGGGCCACAGCAGCATCCAAAAACCCTAACCGCGACCCTTGCAGCTAGCAAGGCTTGTTTGCGGTCTTTCTCCACGGAAACACCTCTGCACGACTCTTCACGACGTAGGACATCCATCCTCCAAAGGGGAAGTTTTTAGCCCTTGTTGTTCTTGCAGAATCCACAGCTTCTACCATCCGGTGGCAGCTTCTTTGCACCCACAGCTGGCATTTCCTGGGCATCTGCCCACTCCCAACTTGATTGTGACTTTTAGACTTGGTCCCCTTGTTCCACAGGTACTCTTGTCAGGAAATCCATCGTTGTTGCATTGCTGGTGTTGGTCTTCCTTGCAGAATTCCCCTATCACTACTTCTGTGCTCTTTGGGGAACTTAGGTGCACTTTGCACCCACTTTTCAGGGTCTTGGGGTGGGCTATTTTTCTAACCCTCACTGTTTTCTTACAGTCCCAGCGACCCTCTACAAGGTCACATAGGTTTGGGGTCCATTCGTGGTTCACATTCCACTTCTAGAGTATATGGTTTGTGTTGCCCCTATCCCTATGTGCCCCCATTGCATTCTATTGTGACTATACATTGTTTGCACTGTTTTCTATTGCTATTACTACATATTTTGGTATTGTGTACATATATCTTGTGTATATTTGCTATCCTCATACTGAGGGTACTCACTGAGATACTTTGGCATATTGTCATAAAAATAAAGTACCTTTATTTTTAGTATATCTGTGTATTGTGTTTTCTTATGATATTGTGCATATGACACTAGTGGTACTGTAGGAGCTTCACTCGTCTCCTAGTTCAGCCTAAGCTGCTCTGCTAAGCTACCTTTTCTATCAGCCTAAGCTGCTAGACACCCCTCTACACAAATAAGGGATACCTGGGCCTGGTGCAAGGTGTAACTACCTCTTGGTACCCACTACAAGCCAGTCCAGCCTCCTACACCACTCTATCATTGACGATAAATCTTCAAGTGCCGATTAGACATGGGAATACAAATCTAGCCCAATAATAGTCACTAACCTTGTCGAGCTTAACTTTGGAAAACACTCCTGAGCAACCCCTATCCTGCATTCCCCATAAACGAAACCAAATGAATGTAACATAAAAAATGTGTTAATGCACATATAAACTGCAGGTACGTACATCGGCCCGCATAAGAGACCAGGGAGAAGCTCGATGCCCAACTGCAGTCTCTGCACAACGCGTACAGTAACAAAACTCGCTCTCCTGGACCCACAAGCAATAAACAGCGTGGAAAAAAATGCAAGTAAACATGGTTAAACCGAAGCCCCCGAGAGGACAATTTGAGGCGGGCACCAAGTCCCCGCCACCAGAGTCGAGTGCGGACACTGCAGCTGTTGCCCTGTGCAAAGTGACGAAAAATTTGGCTACCCACTCTATAAAATTCGACAAAGTTTTGCAGGCCGTGCTGGAAACTAAGACCTCTCTGGAAGCAAAAATCGACTCGGTGACAACGGAAGTCAACATTCTCAGAGCAGAACATTGCAAACTGGCGGAAAGGGTTACCACTAATGAGTCGGCTCGCTCTTGAAACGATCCACCCTAACATCAAAGACCTGAAAGCTAAACTCCAGCGTCAAGAGTCCGAAATAACAATGCTGCAAAACGTGCTGAGGACGCAGAGGGATTCTTGGGGTTCCTGGAACGTATAGAACTCGTAGATGCAGAAATGTTTCTGGAGCGCTGGCTAAAAGAGACTGGACTAACACAAAACACATCGCCTGTACTATCAGTGGAACAAACTCACCGGATCCCGGGAGGCCCACCACGACCGGGAGCTCCCCCTCGACCCTTGATTGTGAGATTTTTGAATTATCGAGACAGAGGCCAGATCCTACGTGAATTTCGGACCTTGGGCCCTACAGACATAGAAAACGCAAAAAATCACAGCCTACCAGCACTACACGGCAGAAGTCCAGTGCAAGCACACCACATTCACTAAAGCAAAACAAGTACTACGGGATAAAAACATATCCTACTCCCTCATGTTCCCAGCCAGACTACGAGTGGTGGACTGCGATAGGACTTACATCTTCCCGACCTCTGAAGATGTGTGGACATGGCTCCATGCTAAGAGTCTTGTGGATCCCACCGTTGAACATAATGAGCAAAAAGATTGGCACGTCCAACGCCCCCGCAGGAAGAGGAGGACAGGCATATGACCTGCGTCACGCCCATCTAAATCGCATGCAGCGGCCGAGCAAATACAAGCCATAAAAGAAACCAATATGTTCTCGGCAATACGCCCAACGCTCAACAATGAAACCAGCGTAACAGACTCAGACTCACCAGGAAGCCACAACAGTCCCCCCTCATCACCTTTGACCTCGCGCCCGACGTTCACGCCACGCTCGGCTGACGATCTCTAAAGCAACATAAAAACATTAGGACATCACAAGTCCTCTGGCTCTTGCGCTATGAGACCATCAATAAATAATACTCTAGGTTTATCTGATCTGACAATAACCATAGCTGTATATACCTGGTGGCCCACACGTGCTCGCCGGCTCTGCCTGGAAACACGCCCGGATGGCACTACTATAATGAATCTCATGCCGCAGGTAGTGTGACTTTGCTCAAAACAGTAGGAGAGTTCACAAAGGAAATGAAGATATCCGAATGGGCCGGTTTTGCGAGCCGCCTTCGCCTATATCCCAGCTGTGCCTCTTAACCCAAGAGGGTTACCGCATGGACCTCATTCGATTTATTGCTTATGTTGGCACCAGTTATGCCTGGTTGACCCTAATTATTGTAAGTTGTTTTTTTTTCTTTTTCCTTCTACTTCTTCCTTTTCAACTCTGTCACCATTATGTCTCAACTCCTGCCTCACCCGCTGATCCATAAAGAGCTCATTGCCCTTTTGGTGCTCCTTACCACTCTCACCTATGGGTAGAGTCGCGGTAGCCAAGATGATAGTCCTCCTGAGATTGCTATATTATTTTGCCGCATTGCCACTCGTGCTACCAAAAACTTTCTTTACACAATTGACCAGATTACTGACTGACTTGATCTGGGGAGGGAGATGCCATCGAGTGGCCTTAACCAAAACCTACCTTCCTCTTGAGAAGGGCGGGATGGGCGCACCACAGTTCGAAATATATTATGCAGCGGCACAAATACACTGGGTCATGACTTGGCTGAAAGATCCCCTCGGCCCAGAGAACAGCACCTTAAATGCAAGCATAGGGCATTCAGACGTGCTGAGATGGCTTCTTGGATGTGAAATTATCCTGCAACATAGTAATATCTTAATAAAAACAGCTGAACATGTTTGGCGCTGATATGTTTATACGGGAGCACGCGCTCCACTATACTCGTCCAAAATACCATTACTAGCTATACCGGGAGTAGACAAAATACGTAGTCGATTAGGCCTGGCAACCTTGATCACAAACGGTGTCCAGATGGTGGGTGACCTCTTCTAGGAGGGGCAGCTCCTCTCATACGAGGCTTTGGCAGGAACACACAATCTGGGCAGCAGTGAATTGATTGTATATGGAGCGCTACATCAGCTGATACGGAATACATGGAGAAATGTTAACAAGGAACCACAAATATCACCTGTCCTACATGAACTACTCCTGGGCTCGGGAATACAATCAGGTATCTCTTGGCTGTATAAGACTTTACAAGCCAGCCTAGAGGAAGCACAACTACAGGCCAAGTCCAAATGGGAAAAGGCCTTACAAACACCCTTCAATTCCCAAGCATGGTCCATGGCTCTCACAACCACACGTGAGATATCATGCAATGCCCTCTTCCGATACACCCAATTCAATTATCTGCATCAGACATATTTAACACCGGGCAGGATACAACGCATGTTCCCGCAAGCTAGCCCTAATTGCCCAAGATGTGGTAGCCCAACAGCTGATTTCTACCACATGACGTGGGACTGCCCATCGTTGCTCCGCATATGGCAAGATATTACTAAGCAAACCGCGGCTTGGTCCGGGCTGTCTCTGTCCCCTACCCCCAAATCCTGCATTCTGGGAATACGTAAAAGATGCAGCAAGGACAAACAGAAACACAGATGCGCAGACCTGGCATTCATTATATTCAAACGACTTATTGCAACACAGTGGAAGTCACCGAGCGCCCCCAACATACATCACCGGGCATCAGACTTATTGCGTTGGGCTACTGCGGAAGTACAATCAGTACACACACTATGCGATAGGGGGGTGGTGGTTAAAGGAATAGAAATATGGGACTCCTTTGTAGAACAGTTGAAGGGGAAAGATGATGCCTGCCCCCCTTGACCCGTATGAGCAACATCGAACCAGGTTCCTTGATTACTGCCCAATAAGGTTGATCGCTTCACGATGCCAGCGCGATGTCCCACCCAGACACTGAAAACACGTGAAAACACAGATAAATAACATGGTTGCAACACATTGTGCTGCATGGATCTCTCATCCCCACATTGCTCCCCCTTGTTGTATCACAGGCTCTGCGGCCTAGCACCCTTTACTCCTTCTCCCGCCCCCTGTCCCGCCTCTCTCCCCAATAACCACTAGAACTCCACGTACTTCCCCAAGGTGACCCCTCCTCTCTCTATCATTTTTCCTTTCTCTCCTTTATACATTTAAGAGTGTAATATTAACTCGCATTTGTTTTAAGTTTGAATATGCATTTGATCTGTCAACATACTGAGATGGGTGCAGAAGCGCCCACTGCAAGTTTTGCAACTTAATGCATTGAGATAATAGTGTTCTGTAATCGCTGCACTGCAAATAATCTTAATAAACAGATTTAAAAAAAAAAAAAGTTCCTGGTGACCGCCTCAATAAACTGCTTCCTACATTGATACATCCGGACCAGAACAACTCCATCCAGGGTTGACAGGAACATGATAATGTATGGGTGACCATCCACCTGGTTGAGAAAGCCACACTTGAAAAGATACCTGCAGTGTTGCTTTTGCTTGATGCCAGAAAGTCCTTCAACCTGGAGGTTTGGAACTTCCTGCAACTCACGTTCCAGAAAATGGCCCAACATTCCTGTGGATTATATTTTCCAAGTGTGCAAATCATCTTGAAAGAGTCACTCTCACTGGGTGTCCAGCTAGGCCCTTCCGACTCTTTAAGGGTACCAAACAGGGTTGCCCTCTGTCACCTCTTCTCTTCACCCTTTTCATAGAACCAGTAGTGTGCTTAGTGTTCCAGACATTGAAAGTGGCGATTGAATTCCGCTCATGGGAATTGAAGATTTCTCCTATGCTGGTGCATGCCTTGGACACTAGGTTACCCACGCACCTCGGTTCAAGCAGTATTGGCCATACATGGGGACTTTCAGAGAGTTTCTGGCTACAAGGTCATTCTTGACAAATCAGAAATTTTAAATCTGACACTCAAGACCAGAGAACTGGCTGAACTGTCCCCTTGCTTCCCCTTTTGTTAGGCCTGATCCTTCATTACATATCTTGAAGCACGACTCATATGGCAGGTCACAAAACATTTTGCAGCAAATTACCCCCCTTCCCTCGACCTTTACAAAGGATCAGCAACCTGATGCTTTCCCGGTTCGGTCTATGCTATCAAAATAAATATATACTCCCGCACCTACTATACTTAATTCATGCACTTCTGATGTGACTCAACCCTTAAAGTAAATCCAGCGTAAGTTGATGACCTTTATCTAGAAAGGTACGGCCCCAAGACCTTCTCCAATACTTATGACCCAACTCCAGCGGGCTGGAGGGTTGGCAACCTCTAGTGGTGAGCATTACAATGCAGCCACACAACTGTGGGTGGTGGTGGATTTGTCCACTATGTTTTCAGAGCACAATCGGTGGCAGATGGACCACATCATAGTCTGCCACCCCTATGGGATTTGGTGTGGCTTGAGAAACATCACAGACCACCTAACAACTATCTCAGCACCACAGGTTTGACACCATTAAGCACATGGGATAAATATGTTAAGGCACATGGCCTGGTGTACTATCCATCCCCTGCACACCAATCAACTTCAACTTTGTTTTTCCCACCTGCCCCGGATAGCCACTCCTTCTTTATCAGGAGGGAGGGGGGGTTGCAAAAGGATCATTGATATCTATGGCTAATGTGCTCAAAACCTTTCAGCAGTGTAGAACCATGTACAATACCGCGTCACACACACACTCGTCCACGCAAGAGCCACTACAGCAAAAACTCCCTTCAAACTGATTGCCACTCAGGCATGATCTCAGCAATATATAAACTTCTGGCATATGAGACTCCACACACATGGCAACAAACACTGGGTACAGTGGTTGAGCCTAAGTGATGGGACAAGCTACACAGAGACATTCACACTCCTCTGCATCCACTCGTGGACAGGACATGCACTGTAAATTCTGGTTCAGCTGCCACTACAATCTGCATAGACTATACTGTATGTACCACAATGCTTCCCCTAGTTGCTGGAAGGCTGCAGCGTTCTCAGTGAAGCACTTCACATATGGTGGGACTGCCCGTTAATTAGACTTTATCTTGGAGAGGTCTCAACTACTTCAGAAGGTGTTAACCCTTCTCTATTCCAGGTACCTTGAGGTGATGCTATTGGGCCTGAAATACCCTGCTTTAACTTGCTTGACTAAAAAAGAATTGCACATGTGCCTACAATGCCTGTCAGTGGCAAAACATACATTAGCTCACCAATAGAGAAAGGCAGAAATCTCACCAGCCATACATTGGCACCAACGAATATGAACGATGCTAGCCTTGAAGTGCTTGATGAGCAACATTCTGGGATCACATATAGCATTTGAATTTAAATGGAAGCCTTTGGTCAGACAACTGAGTGAGGGGACACCTAGCGTGCCCCTCCGTCCACATTGGATGGCACTAGACCTCTTCCCCTGATGGGAATGGGATGAACCACGACATTCAACCGTAAACTGCAATCACTATGAGCTGGCCATCCAATGATAATGTCGTAGTTGGACTCTTGCTCTGGGCAAGACTGCTGGTTTAAGGATGACACCACTTATGTTTGTAGGTGACTATGCCAATCCTACAACAACTCGCAACTGTCATCCCAACTCTCCCGGCTCACAAGCAGCACCCCACCAGAAACCCAAACAGTATAAGGTGATTTGTGGCAGCCTTTACGCATAACCCAAGAGTGTGACATCTCAGGGAGTGTTGTGGTTAAACAGAGATTACCCCTTTCTCACATAAACACCATGTCTCATTCAAATACAGGTAATGAAGGATATGCAGTAAAGTTTCAATAAGTTTTATTTTAGCAAAACTGCAATCTGCAATAAGTTGCATGGGCTGCAATAATTGGGAAAATGAATAGTGCATGAAACAGAATGGTACAGACAAGAGTCCTTAATAGAAAGACCACCACCATCTTGCGATATCATGAAATGATATGTGAAATATGTCCTAATACCCTAGCATAATGAGCCTAACCTCTGACCTAGAAGAGAGCTAGGTGTGATAAACATAATCTGTCAATGCCATGTCCATGAGAAGAGCCCCCAAACCCTTGTTACCTTGGAATGAGGTCTCTAGCTCAGACTCTGTAAGGACACGAAGATTGCGTCAAGACGACGTGCAGCATCAATAGCAGCAATGGCATCTGGTTGGAATCCCTCTGACTATCTGTTTAAGTGAGGAATATTTATACAGATCTGCTTGGACCCCTGACGTAGGTCTGTTCCCAAACAATAGATAATGAGACATGCTTGGGACGGTAATTTATATAAACAATTCTCTCGAAAGCATGAAGAGGGAAAGTACCTAATGTGAACACCTACAGTTTGTTGCTTGATATTGACACCTTAGCGCGGTGGCACTAATAACGCAAACTAAAACATGGGCCTAACTAAAAACAAGGCAGCCATCTTAAAAGATTTAATTAAATAAATGCGCTAAAACAGAGCAAGCTAAGTAGGGTAAAAGTTACTAGGTGACAGGGACACGAGTATGCAAGCCAAAGGCTAAGCTAACTCCTGTATCCCATTAAAACATCTAGGATTCACTACACCCTCACCATCGCCATAACAAGTATGACACCATAACTTGAAGTCACCAAACGTGAATAAATCCAAATGCCAAAAATGCTCTGGACTAAAAAGCTAAAAGCATAAAAACTAGATACAAAATCACATTTAAAAATGTGTTAAAATCAATAGCTAAAAAACATACAAAGAGATATAGGCCCTCATTATGACATTGGCAGTAAATCCTGCTTATTGGCGTGGTGACGGCTTCCATCATACCGCCGCGGTGGTGAATATCCGTTTGCCATATTATGACACACACACACCAGTCGGACAGAATACAGCCACATACACAAATCCGCCAGCCCAAAGGTCAGTGATAAAGTGGCGGTCCAAACACCCATACCGTTACGCCAACAGAACAATGTCCACCACATTATGACCCACAAATCACCATGGCGGACATTTAACAGCGGTAAACCAATGGTGGTACATAGCGCCATGCTCAGAATGGACACCCACATATAAAACAACACTACATTGTCCAATGCGAAAAACACACACCTGACACTCATACACACACCCATAGCACTATATAAAACACACACCCACAGTACCCACAACCGTTTACAAACAACAATTACTGCCAGGAGATTGACACGAACAGCACAGAGACAACTAGACACACACACCACTTACACCCATACACCCCTCACGCACCCCACATCACACACCCCACCACATTACTCAACACACTCTCACCAACACACACCACACAACACCCATGTCCCCACAAAGGCACCCCCGTTTCACTCATGAGGAGTTAAGGGTCATGGTGGAGGAAATTGTCAGGGTAGAGCCACAGCTGTTTGGAGCACAGGTACAGAAAATATCCATTGCCAGGAAGATGGAGCTATGGAGGAGAAAAGTGGACCGGGTGAACGCCATGGGACAGCACCCAAGAACAAGTGGCGACATCAGGAAGAGGTGGAACAACCTATGGGGGAAGGTACGTTCCATAGCAGCAAGGCACCACCTCGCCATACAGAGGACTGGCGGTGGACCCCCACAGCTCACAGCATGGGAGGAGCAAGTCTTGGCATTATGCATCCTGAGGGACTCACTGGAGTAGCCGGAGGACTGGACACTGGTAAGTCAACATATCCTACTTATCACCCCCCATACCTGCATGCCATCTCACACCCTCACTCCATCACTCCACTCCATCCTACACATTGCAGCTACACATATGACTAACCACAATGCCGAGCCCTGCATGCCATACCAATGCATGGACAGCCCTCCCAGCCCTGCATGGACACCCATCACCAAAGCATGCACAGCATAGGGGAACTAACAATCACACAGTACATCCCCATACACAAACAAAGGTGGCAGGGCCACAGCAACGATAGAGGGGAAGCCAGGGATGTACAATATGTCACAGACATGAAGCATAATACATCACGTACACCCCCACAGGTGCCCCAGCCAATCTCAGCGGAGAGGAGGTGCCACGTCAAACCAGTCCCCCAACAGAAGATGCCCCCAGTGATGACAGTAACTCTGGACTTCAGGATCTGGACCAACAACCTGGCACATCAGGGACCACTGGACAGCCGGTCACCCAAGCCCACTCATAGTCCACCACAGAGCCTCCCCCATCAGGATCCAACACCACAGCACCCCCCAGCGTACCCACACCTCTGTCCCCAGGACACGTCAATCAGCAGTGTGCCCACCTGTACAGGGACCCCACACCTCATACCCAAGACAATCAGGGACCTGGGGTCAGTGGGCACACCGTTCAGGGGACAGAGGCACAGGGGAACAGGGACACTGAGAGGACTGCTGTGTGCCAGGGGGAGGACAAGACCAGGGAACCGACTCTCCAGGAGGCACTGTCCGAGATCTTGGGAGCCTACCAACATTCCCAGGACACGATGGACCAGATCCTTGACAACGTGCAGGAGAACAGGCGGCTGTCGAAGGGACAGTATCAGGGGATCAGGGAGGACTTGCAGGCCATTAACACGACCCTGATCTCCATAGTAGGGGTGCTGGCAGACATGGCCAACATCATGAGGAAGGCAACCGCACAGCAACGGGCCCCTACCACTAGCCAGTCCATTGACCAGCCCTCCACCTCCGCTGCAGCTAGTGGGCAGGAGGCCCCGCCACAGGACCCACAGGCCACCAGCACCCCTCCTCCTGCAGAAGGTGAGCCACCCCACAAACGTTTGCTGCGTAACAGACAGAAGCCAGAGACACTTGCCAACACCACCACCAGGAAATGATTTTCCCCCTTGTGTCCCACACTGTCACCTTGTCCACTTAGAACTGGCTTTACTCCCCTTCCTATGGCCTCTTGGACACTGGAGCTGTGCTACAAACAGACTGGAACAATACCCTGGACTTTCCTCCATCATCACCCCATTCCATTGCACTTTTCCCTCAATTTCATAGCACTACAATAAACACCCTTGAGCACAACTTGACTACTAGTATTTTATGTTTTGAAAATGTGCATTTGTGGAAACAGGCATATTTAGTGCAAATGATCTGAACACTGTGAGAGCACAGAAATAAGGACCTGTAGCTGTCTGTAGTCAGCACATCAGTACATAGTTGTTATATCACCAACATCTGCAAAATGACAAGCCATATGTGACAGTAAGTTGAGATGCAAAGGAAGTTAATGTCATCATGCTACAGCCACACAGAATACATCAATAGTCATAGGAATGGTCAGTTACACTGTCTCACCTGTGTGTCATTAGAAGTACTGATGTTCTGTTGTCCTCATCCTCATCCTCAGCCTCTGCATCCTCATTGTCCTCAGGGTCTACTGCTGCCACAGGGGCATCTCCAGTCTCTTCCTCCTGCAGAAAGGGTACATGCCGTCTGAGGGCCAGGTTGTGCAACATGCAGCATGCCACTACTATCTGACAGACCTTCCCGGGTAAGTAGCACAGTGATGCTCCTGTCAGATAGAGGCACCTGAACGTGGCCTTCAGGAGGCCGAAGGTCCTCTCGAGGATCCTTCTGGTTCACCCCTGTGCCTAATTATAACGTTCCTTTTTCCCAGTCCTGGCATTCCTCACAGGGGTCAGCAGTCATGATAGGTTTGGGTAGCCAGAGTCCCCTGCAAGTATTGAGGGATAACATTTAGCATCACACAATGCTATAAGGATGACACCTGAAGGCATACACCAACATACAGTGGGTGGGGACCAAGGCTTACCTATTAGCAACACCCTGTGCCTCTGTAGTTGGGCCATCATATTTGGGATGCTGCTATTCCTCAGAACAAAGTCATCATGCACCAACCCAGGATACTGAGCATTGACGTGGGAGATGTACTGGTTCGCCAGGCACATCATTTGCACATTCAGTGAGTGGAAACTCTTACGATTCCTGAACTCCTGTTCATTCTGGCGGGGTGGGGACAAACACAATATGTGTCCTGTCTATCGCCCCAATAATATTGGGGATATGGCCCATTGCATAGAATCCGGCATTCACAGTGGCCAAATCTTCCACCTGGGGGAAAGAAATGTAGCTGCACATGTGTTTTACCAGGGCAGACAAGACTCTTGCCAGCATGATTGAGAACATTGGCTGTGACATTCCTGCTGCCAAGCCCACTGTCACTTGGAAAGAACCCATTGCCAGGAAATGGAGCACTGATAGCACTTGCACAAGAGGTGGGATCCCAGTGGGATGACGGATAGGAGATATCAGGTCTGGCTCCAATTGGGCACACAGCTCAGATATTGTGGCCCTTTCCAGTCTAAATGTGAGGATAATGTGCCTGTCCTCCAGTCTAGCCAAGTCCACAAGGGGGCTGTACACGGGGGTATGTCTTCACCTCCTATTCATCCACAGCGGTAGGTATCTAAGGGACACAAGAGTAAGTAGGCTGTCACAATATGAACAATGGAACCACAACTGCAGTGTACATAGTGCATTTATGTTATGGGATAGTGGGAATAGCAAGGTTTGTGCTAATTTAGGCTGTGACGTAGTTAATGCCTATATGACCATTGTCCTCCCCCATGAAATGGCGACCGCCTGTCCTGTATGTAGGGACAGATAGAAGTGAGGTAATTCCGCTGACGTTGGGCATCGTGGCGAAAGGCGGTCTTGCACCGCAGTGCAATTCCTCATTGCATAATATGGGGCTTTTTGGAGTACAGTGGCCAATGGGGATCTGCGCCGGAGGTGGCGGTATACACTGCCGCAAACGTGACCACCATTTTCTATCTGATTCCTCACTTGTTTCCTGACCTTCAACAGGAGAACACCTACACTGCGTGTGCTGCTGTGACCTGTGTCTGGAACCTACCATGGCCCGTGTGACCGGGGAAAGAGCCCCTGCCTTCACTTCGGAGGAGTTGGAGCACCTGGTGGATGGGGTCCTACCCCAGTACAGACTGCTGTATGGGCCTCCAGATCAACAGGTGAGTACACTTTGGGCACAATGCACGTGGGAAGAATGCACGGAGATGTGTGTGCAAGCATCGTGTCATTGGGGGGGTGTCCTGTGGTGCTGTACATGGTGTGCGCTGGGCGATGTTTGTGCTAATGGTGATGGAAACGGGATTGGTAGGCCATATGTGTGACAGGCTAGATTGTATGGTTAATGGTGTTCTTCTGTCTGTATTACCTCTGCAGGTCAGCGCTCATCAAAAGAAGGGATTATGGCGTGCCATCGCCAAGGACGTGCAGACCCTGGGGGTCTAAGGCAGGGGCAGCACCCAGTGTCGGAAACGGTGGAAGGACCTGAGACGCTGGGCACGAAAGACCATGGAGGCCCAGCTGGGGATGGCCTCCCAACAAGGAAGGGGTGCCCGTCGCATCTGACCTTCCTGATGGCCCGTATACTGGTGCTGGCCTACTCAGAGCTGGATGGGCGCGTGAGGGAATTACAGCAGCCACAAGGAGGGGAGTACAATGGCCATTATTAAAACATTTTTCAGATGGGGTGGGATATGGGTGGTGGATGTGAGTTAGTGGGTGTCCCTAAGGCCAGGCCAGACATTGCAGCGTGAGTCAACTCTAGGGTAATAGGTGTATAGCAAATGCAGGTAACCTAGCTTGTTAGCATTCCATTTCAGTCAGGGCTTTGTGGATACCAGGAGGGGTGCAGCTGGTGGTGTGTGGCCCCTCATCTTGCCGTGGCATCTAGCCAAATCACTGGCAGTGCTATGCATAGTGCTCAGGCCTGATCCCTGTGCAGACTGTGCTGTGCAAGCCAACTGTGGTGTTGGTGCAGTAATTGACCCAGTGTTTCCTTTCTCTCTCTCCCCCCCTTTTGTCTTCTGTCATTCTGTCCGTGTGTGCATTAGTGTCATCTGGCGGAGGAGCAGGGGCACGGGCAACAGAGGGAGCTGCATCCCACAGGACCCTGGAGGCAGAGTTCACCGACGCCGAGGGAACCTGACGGCAAGGGTGAGGGGAGCACCACGGCGGAGACAGGAGGTGACAACACAGACTCAGATTCCTCCTCCGATGGGAGCTCCCTGGTGGTGGCGGACACCTCTGTGACCACCCCAGCTGCAGGTACAGCCACCACCCCATACCAGCACCACCCTCCCAGTAGCTCACCTAGGAGAGTGGGCTTCTCCTTCGCCCCAGGCACCTCAGGCCCTGCCCCAGTGAGCCCTGCTGCACTGAGTGAGGAGGGTATTGACTTTCTGAGATCTATCTCTGTACGGCAGTCAACCATTGTGAATGCCATCCAGGGGCTGGCATCCCAGATGCAGCAGTGCAATGCATTCCTGGAGGGCATCCATGGTGCATTTGCGGACCAACATAAATCGATGCCTCCTCTCTGATGGCAGCCATTGTCCCAGTTTCTACCACCCCCCTCCAGCTACCACTTCCCAGTCCCAGTCTCCTGAACCCCAACCCATTCCATGCACACATACAGACGAGCCTGCACACAAGACAACACGCAAGAGTGGCACAGGCAAACACTCAAGCAAACACCAGACATTTGCAGACACAACCACATCCACTGCCTCCACTCTCTCCCCCCTCCTCCTCCTCCACCTCCCTCCCAGTCATGTCCACACTCACACCTGCATGTACTGCATCAACATCCACCACCAGCATCACCACACCAAGCAGCACACACACCTCACTAGCAGACACCTCCACAACATCCATGCATGCTTCCCCTGTGTCCTCTCCCACCCTGCCTGTCCCCCTCCTAAAGGACACAAATGCAAAAACTCTCACACACAACAGCCATCCACCTCACATAAGCATACTGCCCATGCACCTGCACCCAAATCCAGCAGACATACACCTCCTACAACCACTCCCTCAACCTCCACTCCCATCCCTCCTCCCTCATCCTACCCCACCATCCCTGAGAAGCTTTTCCTTGCCCAACTTGACCTGTTCCTCCCCCTCCAGCCCATCCTGCCCCTAAGAACAGGGTCCCAATGACCCAGCCCAGCACCTCAGCCAAACAGTCCACGCGGACAGTGGTGGCACCACCTAGTCGTGGTGGCAAGTCAGTGAAGGATCCCACTCCACCAGCCAAGAAGGGGAAGAAGCCTGCACCTCCTGCTTTGAAGGGGAAGAAGCCCTGGACTCCTACCCGGGAGGGTAAGGATTCCACACCTCATGCCATTAAGGGGAAGAAGCCCTCGACTCCAGCGGAGGCTGTCAGGGTGATACCTCTACCACCACCAGTGGTCACAGGGCCCCCACTGCCAGCTGAGGAAGTGCATGCCTCACCACCAGCAAAGGCTGACCAGGAGGCACCCACATCTGCCACCAAAGATCAGCCCTCGCCACCGGCAGAGGCTGCCCAGGAGGCACCTCCATCTGCCACCACAGTTCAGCCCTCACCACCAGCAGAGGCTACCCAGAAGGCACATCCATCTGCCACCACAGTTCAGCCCTCGCCACCAGCAGAGGCTGCGCAGGCGGCACCTCCATCTGCCACCACAGGTCAGCCCTCCCCACCAGCAGAGGGTGCCCAGGAGGCACCTCCATCTTCCACCAAAGTGCAGCCCTTGCCACCAGCAGAAGCCATGTAGGCCACCCTCCAAGGGCTGCTGAATGAGGGGCCCCCTCCAGAACTTGTGAGAAAGTCACCCACTCCAGAGACTGTGGCCTTGCACTCCCCAGGACAGAGAACTGGGCATGGAGCCCCCTCCAGAACCAGTGGGAAAGTCACCCACTAGAGGTACTGTGGCCTTGCACTCCTCACGACAGAGAACTGGGCATGGAGCCCCCTCCAGAACCAGTGGGAAAGTCACCCACTAGAGAGACTGTGGCCTTGCACTCCCCAGGACAGAGAACTGGGCATGGAGCCCCATCCAGAACCAGTGGGAAAGTCACCTACTAGAGAGACTGTGGCCTTGCACTCCCCAGGACAGAGAAAGGGGCATGGAGCCCCCTCCAGAAGCAGTGGGAATGTCACCCACTCCAAAGACGGTAGCCTTACAGTCCCCTGGACAGAGAAATGGGCATGGAGCCCCCTCCAGAACCAGTGGGAAAGTCACCCACCTGAGATACTGTGGCCCTGCACTCCCCAGGACAGAGAAATGGGCATGGAGCCCTCTCCAAAACCAGTGGGAAAGTCACCCACTAGAGAGACTGTGGCCTTGCCCTCCTCAGGACAGAGAAATGGGCATGGAGGCCCCTCCAGAACCAGTGGACTTTTTCACGTATTTGGCGGAGGTGCCCCCCACCACCCAACCCCCTGAGGTGCCTGCCCACATGCAAACTGATGCCCCTGCAGAGTTCTATCCGGATGGAGTCAGGATTCAAGTTGAGCCTTGGACTGTGGCCATGTGGGCCCTCAGTACATTGTGCTGGGCAATGGCTCTTTGTGTACATTTGTACATATCTGTTTCACGTACAATTGGATTATTTATTAACTGTTGATATCAATACATTCACCTTAGTGCATTCTTGTTGTCCTTGAATTATTCTGCTGTGTATCATGTGCCATTGTTTTTCGTGTGCAGGTGGTCGTGTGTATGGTGTGTGTGTGTGTCGGGTGTGTGTCTTGCGTGTGTGTCACTCTCATTCTCCTCCCTCCCTCCCTTGTGTGTTAGGTGGCTGTACTCACCATCATCATCTTCGTCGGCGTTGGTGTTCCAGGTGGAGCACTGATGTAGAAGAGCATCGGAAAGACTTACAGTTCGTGTTCCATGGCGGTGTTGTTCTTCCCTGTGTCTCCGATGGTGAGTCCTTTCTCTTCTGTGATGCGTTTCCGCCAGGCTTTTGATGGTGTTGGTACCGCCCCGGAAAATGTGGCAGATTGATGTGTCTTAATATGGTGGGCGGTACTTTGTCTTCCGCCTGGCTGTTGACAGCTACCGCTGTGGTGAGTGGTGTTAACACCCTTGTGGTTGGTATGGTAAATTGGCTGTCTATGGGAGTTCTCACCGCCATGGTCATAATTTGGCTGTAATTACCGCCAGCCTGTTGGCGGTATTACCGCCACTTTATCACTCACCCCCAGGGTCATAATGAGGGACATAATGTCAACCATGACAAGCACAGCAGGCCAAAGTAATGGCATCAAATACCAACTTTGAATTTAGTATAAGCCAATCATCAAATCTTTCTAACAATAGTCATGATCTTGAAGAGCATCTTTGAAGCCATCAAATGGAAGGGACCTCAGGAAAGAGGCCACATCATCAGATGTTAGATCGATCACACGATGGGCAGACGGATCCACAGAGCAGTAGTTTGTAGTAGCCTCTTCTGCAGGTCCACCTGCAGTAGTGGCATCCTCCATAGTGCAGAGAGCCAACTCGCTCAACAAGTGACGGCTCCTAAGTGGCCTTGCAAATCAGCCTTAGTCTCAAGGGGCATGACCGTGAATGAACCCTCATCGGGGACATCAGCAGTTCTTGGTCCACAGGAGGCACTGGCATAACAGCAAGACACACTGTAGGCAAGTGTTCAAAGAGGCACCATACGCAGCGAAAGACTGGCTGCACGCACCATAGGAGTGGTCGGAATGACAACGACAAATCACGCTCCAATTCCTCCAGCAAAGAAGCATCGAAGACCTGAACCATGCGTTCACGGCACAGTTGAGCTTGTGGCAGCAGCTCCATTGCTTTGTGTAGCTGGAAAGACAACCACTGCGAATCAAAAAAATAGCAGTAACATTCCGTCAATCAATGCCACAATTATAGGAATGCCGCCAAACACACTTGAAAAGAGTGAATGGATGGCCGATGGGATGACTCCTAAGACAGTCTGGAAGATGGACACAAATCCAGACTCAACAGCCTTAAAGACGTGAACAATCCCAGTAGTGCTTGAGGTGTTGAAAATTCTGGATACCAGCTCTCCAAAGTGCTTGGAGAAGTTGGTATTTAATAGGGATTGTATCTCGGCTGATAATCTCGCTATCTGGAGAGCATACGTCTCTCTAGCTGATGTCAACGTGACTTGTTTTTGAAACAGTAGCGCCTTTAGTCTGCTCAGCTTTTCATAATTTACACTAACAGTATCAATATGATGCCCGATTTGTGACACTTTTATCTCTCATGTGTGGGGAAATAAAACATCTCCACAACATGTAACGACCTTAGAGACTGAAATTGCATAAGCAATTACTGGCCGCATACCGCAACAGCTTTGGTCGCTCAGCACCACATAACTTCCATTCGAAAGTACATGAAATGCTGGCCGAATCAAAGGAACAGGAGTACCCTTCAGAAACCAGGCCAAGTTTGCGACCCCCCGCATTGCAAAGGCCGTGAAGGGACACCTGCTTGCAGATCATTGAATGACTAACAGTAGTCTCACATTCGCTTCCGCTAAGAAAGACCTCTGTTTCACTGTTCAGACATTTAGAATCAAAGGGCAACTCCCACTCTTTTTTAACATAGCTATCGCCTAGTCGCTCGTACCTGCCTACGACAAGATGTTTTAGGCATTTCGAAAAACAAAAAGTGGAAATTAGCAGATTAATGATGCCATGTAGGAGCCATACTGTTGAAGGACTCTCTGCAACTTTAAAACGCAACACTTTTAACTCCTCTATATGAAGCATGGTGAAACTCGTTATCTTTTAGCCATTGTCTGCTGTTCCCTGGATAAATTAAAAGCTGCTAACAATTCACAACCGTTAATGTACTTCCATGGAATTTGGCCATTTTTTAATGTCTGTAACTTACAACCTAACTGCATGATGGAACGCAGTTGACTTTGTCCATGATATAAAAGGGACATGTCTGTCTGAATGATATCAATCGCAGACAACACTATGGGGGTCATTATGGTGGTCGGTGTAAATGTGGCGGTAGATACTGCCAACAGGCTGGTGGTAGATACCGCAACATTATGACATATACCACACTGACCCCCATGGCGGTAGCAGCAACCGGGCCAGAGATAACAATCTCCAACCCGGCGGCCGCTACTATACCGGCAGAGGCTTTTTGACCCTGCCTACCGCCATGGTGTTCGTGGCATTCGTAATGCCATGAAAACCATGGCGGTAGGCCCTACCAGTGACAGGGAATTCCTCCCTTGTCACTGGTAGGAGGCCCACCTACCCCCCCTAACACTCCCCAGACAACCCCCACCCCCCATCCACGCTCCCTCCTTCCAATCCTCCCCTATACACGCACACTCGCAGGCACACACCACGCATTCACACACTCACTCACACAGGTGTACACACATTCATACACACATGCATCCATTCATTCACACACACATACATACACACATTCACACTGACACGCAGACATGCATTCTCATTTACATTCATACACGCATTTGCACACATGCACACACACACGCAAACAACACTACACACACATTTGTATTCACGCACACACTCACACATTCAGGCACTCCCCCCCCCCATACACACAGACAACACCCCCACACCCCTCCCCTGTCGGAAACCTGAGTTATCTGAATCCAGGGGGTCTTCTGGCAGGGGACGGGACGGGCGCTGCTACTGCCAGCAGCGTCCGCCAGCAGAACACCACTAGGCCATATTATTTTTCATAATACGGCTGGCGGCGGTCTACTGGCGTGGTGCTGGTGGTGGTAGCAGCGCCATCTTAACACCGTCCGCAAGCATGGCCACAGACGGATTTCTACCCTTCTTGTGGCGGAAATCCGTCTGTAGTCATTTTATGGCAAACGGATGTTAACTGCAGCAATGGTCTTTTTGTCAGAGTCACCAGATCCTCGGGGTCTGCGCACGTTCCCAACACGTCCACCACTGAACAGCTCCAAGACTCTGATAGATAAATCACAGAGGCTAAGAGAGTTCAAGAGGGGAAGAGCGGATTAGGAAGGGAAACAGCTGGGAAGGAGACCTGTAGTAAGAAAAAGGTTAGAACACACAATATGAAAATTATATCTCCTGAAATCAATACTAGACTATGATTCTAAGCATAGTCATTCCGAAAACATGAACAATCTAAGAATTACGTTTAAAATGACTAAGTTTCAAGATGGCCGGATACCTGTAAGGGAATCAAGATGGATTAAATGAAAACTTTCTTATTCAAGTACTTTCCTTTACATGAGAATCAGAAAAACATTCTGACTAAATTTTAAACCAGTCATATAAATCCTTTTTTGAGAATGCATACTAGGACCATACAATATTGCATCTAGAAACTCTGATCTTCTGTGTACTCTTAAAATGTTTCAACACAAATTGCGCATATTGTAGATTTATATATATATATGTATATATATATATACATATATATATATATATATATATATAGTAAACACCATAAAAGGATTGTGCACCATGAATAACACAATATGGATTCAGGAAAAACAAATCACATAACTTGTCAACTCGAATATTACATGATAAATATCTTAGAATAGTGGCATACAATAAACAACATGAATTAAACTCGAGGAGAGAATCATGCGTCTTGCCGATTCGAGTGTCACCATGTAAAAAGCCAAGAAATGGTAGTACGCAATGAATATCAAAGTCAAATCATCATTAAACGAATCGCGCGTCTTGCCAATTCGTAAACCACGATGTAAATGGCAAGAAATAACAGCTCACAATGAATAACAAGATCAAAGTACAATTAAACGAATCGCGCGTCTTTTGCCGATTCTTAAGCCACCATGTAAATGTCAAGGAATGGTAGCGCGCAATAAACAACAAGGTTGAAGCACCATGAAACGAATCATGCGTCTTGCCGCTTCTTAAGCCACCATGCAAATGTCAAGAAATGGTAGCGAGCAATGAACAACAAGGTTAAAGCACCATGAAACGAATTGCCCGTCTTGCCGATTCGCAAGCCACCATACAAATGTCAAGTAATGGTAGTGCGCAATGAATAACAAGATTAAATCAGCATGAAATGAATCGCGCGTCTTGCCAATTCGTAAGCCACCATACAAATGTCAAGAAATGGTAGCGTGCAAAGTAATCTGTTAATCATTAAAGAATTAAGCCAAGAATATGAAAGTTCTCGATAACGGTGTCGGGAGGCCAGCCCAACCACCGTCTTACCGCCCAGAACAAGGATCACCAATGAAGAATGAAGGGCAGAGGCCTGGAAGATCAAATAGGCCACTGGGACAGGAGCTCAGGAAGTAGCTGCTGCTCTGCACTGGGACCTCTGAATAGTGAGCACTTGGAGCTGGGCTGGCTCCCTTTTATAGAGTCTTGGCCCAGCCCACAACCACACCCAGGCATGCTGCAGGGAAAGTCTCTGGAAGGCCCAGGAAAAGGGACCACACCCTAGCATACTCTGAAAGCCTGCAGCAATACAATGCAAATGAACAGTATTTGTAAACACATTAGAAATAAGTCTTCAGGATTAAACTCTGCAATGCAAAAGGTTAAACAACAACATATCAGCACAATGCATAAATTACGTTGTTTTGAGAGTGCTGGGTTTTTGCATTCTAGTCGCCAATAGAGCGCGCACTTCCCTGGTGTTGACACTTTTGGAGGCCGTTGTTGCGGCGGTAGGCGGCATTTACCGCCATTGTCATAATTAGGGCGTATGTTTGTTAGGGAATAAATCCTGTTGGACAGTGTTCATGCTGTTATCAACAACAGCTAAAGCCTTTTCTAAGCTCTCAGCAGCTTCTATCTGAGAAAGCTTCCAGATCTCATTATGCATAGCATAGATTATTCTTTTAGAGCATGGCTTTCTAGGACCTAGCAAAAAGTCCTGCAAGTCTACATCTTCAGAAAGAGTGTTAAGATGTTCTTTAACTGTGGCTAATGTGTTAGACTGTACCCACTGTTGGCACAGTTTACACACACTGTATATTGTAAGTATACCCATGTGTTGACCCGAGACGAAGCGAGGGTCTGGCCGGCTAATCTTTAAACCCCCTGAGGAATTCAAAAAACTTGCCTGACATCCATTGGTGTCTATTGGCCAAATCAACTACCCGCCGGGACTGGAAAGTGAAGAGTTATAGATACCAGCCTGAGCCTTTGCATCTAGCTCTTCCTCTGTGACATTCAGGAAGAATTGCCAATCATTAAACTTTGCCTGTGTTGGGATACTGGGCATGTTCATTTCTTTTATTTTTGCTAAACCCCAGACAGGATGTCTGTTGAATGGTGTCACTTAAAAAGACCATTTGCACAGGAATCAGGCATGCTCTAAATAAAGCTTCCCTACCCTGTATTTGTCAACCCTGTATTTGACACTCTTTAAATCAACAGTGTTCCTCCAGTATTCGTAACCTTCAACTGCAAGACGGGAAACAATGGAGTCTGAATAAATCAGCTTTGTATTAGTTAGCTACATTTTCCTAATTTTGGAAGGAGGTGACTTGAAACAATATGACTCTGGATGTTTTGTGTCATGGCCAGAAAAATAAGTAAATTTATCTAGATAGCGTTCTGGGCTCCCCACTGGTGGTGTTGAACAGTGTTCCCACTGTGTGTAGTTAAGTACTGGTCTGTGTCTAGTGGCATGGTGCAGGTAGTAATGTCCCCAGTTATTATAACAGAACATTTCCCCAACATTCATTGTATGTCTATATACATCATCCTTTCAAATACTGAATAGTCCTTCATTTCAGTTAACACTGAATCAACTGTCTGGACATCCCAATCATCAGATACAACACCCGGTGTAATACATCTGTCATAGAAATTTTGAATACGCATGGAATTTGAATGACCTCAGTAGGCCCATATATATCAAATGGAACATTGCCCCACACAATCCCATCAGGAATTGGGACAGACAAAATATTCACAAAGGACAAATCTCTTCGGACCTTATGTGAGGTGGAGTTAATGATATGGAGTTAAGACTTCATCCACAAGTTCAACTGAGGAGCGTTCAGGAAGGTGTAGGAAAGTACCATCTTGCCTGGCATGTTACCCCCATATTTCACTGTATGTATGTTGTTTTAGTTTATGTGTCACTGGGACCCTGCCAGGCAGGGCCCCAGTGCTCATAAGTATGTGCCCTGTATGTGTTCCCTGTGTGATGCCTAACTGCCTCACTGAGGCTCTGCTAACCAGAACCTCCGTGGTTATGCTCTCTCTGCTTTCCAAGTTTGTCACTAACAGGCTAGTGACTAAATTACCAATTCACATTGGCATACTGGTACACCCATAGAATTCCCTAGTATATGGTACTGAGGTACCCAGGGTATTGGGGTTCCAGGAGATCCCTATGGGCTGTAGCATTTCTTTTGCCACACATAGGGAGCTCTGACAATTCTTACACAGGCCTGCCACTGCAGCCTGAGTGAAATAACGTCCACGTTATTTCACAGCCATTTACCACTACACTTAAGTAACTTATAAGTCACCTATATGTCTAACCTTCACCTGGTGAAGGTTGGGTGCAAAGTTAATTAGTGTGTGGGCACCCTGGCACTAGCCAAGGTGCCCCCACATCATTCAGGGCAAATTCCCCAGACTTTGTGAGTGCGGGACACCATTTCACGCGTGTACTTTACATAGGTCACTACGTATGTATAGCGTAACAATGGTAACTCCGAACATGGCCATGTAACATGTCTAAAATCATGGAATTGTGGCATTGGGGGGACAATTCCATGATCCCCCGGGTCTCTAGCATAGTACCCGGGTACTGCCAAACTACCTTTCCGGGGTCTCCACTGCAACTGCTGCTGCTGCCAACCCCTCAGACAGGTTTCTGCCCTCCTGGGGTCCAGGCAGCCCTGGCCCAGGAAGGCAGATTAAAGGATTTCCGCTGAGAGAGGGTGTAACACCCTCTCCCTTTGGAAATAGGTGTGAGGGCTGGGGAGGAGTAGCCTCCCCCAGCCTCTGGAAATGCTTTGATGGGCACAGATGGTGCCTATCTCTGCATAAGCCAGTCTACACCGGTTCAGGGATCCCCCAGCCCTGCTCTGGCGCGAAACTGGACAAATGAAAGGGGAGTGACCACTACCCTGACCTGTACCTCCGAGGGGAGATGCCCAGAGCTCCTCCAGTGTGTCCCAGATCTCTGCCACCTTGAAAACAGAGGTGTTGGGGGGCACACTGGACTGCTCTGAGTGGCCAGTGCCAGAAGGTGACGTCAGAGACTCCTTCTGATAGGCTCTTACCTCTCTTGGTAACCAATCCTCCTTCCTAGGTAGCCAAACCTCCTTTTCTGGCTATTTAGGGTCTCTGCTTTGGGGAATTCTTTATATAACGAATGCAAGAGCTCACCAGAGTTCCTCTGCATCTCCCTCTTCACCTTCTGCCAAAGGATTGACCGCTGACTGCTCAGGACGCCTGCAAAACCGCAACAAAGTAGCAAGACGACTACTAGCAACCTTGTATCGCCTCGTCCTGCAGGCTTTCTCGACGGATTCCAGGTGGTGCATGCTCTGGGGGCAGCCTGCCTCCTCCCTGTACCAGGAGCTCTGAAGAAATCTCCCATGGGTCGACAGAATCTTCCCCCTGCTAACGAAAGGCACCAAAAGACTGCATCGCTGGTCCTCTGGGTCCCCTCTCAGCCTGACGAGCATGGTCCCTGGAACTCAGCAACTCTGTCCAAGTGACTCCCACAGTCCAGTGACTCTTCAGTCCAAGTTTGGTGGAGGTAAGTCCTTGCCTCCCCACGCTAGACTGCATTGCTGGGTACCGCGTGATTTGCAGCTGCTCCGGCTCCTGTGCACTCTTCCAAGATTTCCTTCGTGCACAGCCAAGCCTGGGTCCCCGACACTCCTTCCTGCAGTGCACAACCTTCTAAGTTGTCCTCCGGGGTCGTGGGACTCCCTTTTGTGACTTCGCGTGGACTCCGGTTCACTTTACTTCTAAGTGCCTGTTCAGGTACTTCTGTGGGTGCTGCCTGCTTCTGTGAGGGCTCCCGGAGTTGCTGGGCGCCCCTCTGTCTCCTCCTCCAAGTGGCAACATCCTTGTCCCTCCTCCTGGGCTACAGCAGCATCCAAAAACCTCTAACGCGACCCTTGCAGCTAGCAAGGCTTGTTTGCGGTCTTTCTGCATGGGAACACGTCTGCAAGCTTCATCGCGACGTGGGACATCCGTCTTCCAAAGGAGAAGTCCCTAGCTCTCTTCTTTCTTGCAGAATTCCAAGCTTCTTCCATCCGGTGGCAGCTTCCTTGCACCCTCAGCTGGCATTTCCTGGGTTCCTGCCCACTCTCGACACTGTTGCGACTATTGGACTTGGTCCCCTTGTCTTACAGGTACTCAGGTCCGGAAATCCACTTTTGTTGCATTGCTGGTGTTTGTTCTTCCTGCAGAATCCCCCCATCACAACTTCTGTGCTCTCTGGGGGTAGTAGGTGCACTTTACACCTACCTTTCAGTGTCTTGGGGTGGAATATTTTTCTAATCCTCACTGTTTTCTTACAGTCCCAGCGACCCTCTACAAGCTCACATAGTTTTGGGGTCCATTCGTGGTTCGCATTCCACTTTTGGAGTATTTGGTTTGTTTTGCCCCTATACCTATGTGTTCCTATTGCAATCTACTGTAATTCTACAATGTTTGCATTACTTTTCTTGCTATTACTTACCTAATTTTGGTTTGTGGACATATATCTTGTCATAAAAATAAAGTACCTATATATTTAGTAATTCTGTGTATTGTGTTTTCTTATGATATTGTGCATATGACACCAGTGGTATAGTAGGAGCTTTACATGTCTCTTAGTTCAGCCTAAGCTGCTTTGCCATAGCTACCTTCTATCAGCCGAAGCTGCTAGAAACACCTCTTCCACACTAATAAGGCATAACTGGACCTGGCACAAGGTGTAAGTACCTCTGGTACCCACTACAAGCCAGGCCAGACTTCTACAGAAGGTAATGACCATTTATGAGTAAAAAGAAAACAGTCAAGAAACCAATCCATAGGAACAATGCAAAAAATGGCAAGCAGAACCATACATAGTTCTATGGATGAATTAAATAGTAATTTGTAAGCCATAGGAACAGCCTACGTGTCTTTGATACATTTTCAATTACTGAAGTGGATGAGTCTGTAGAAAAGTAATCCATGTCGATGAAATTATCAGAGGCACTCTCTGCAAACGCAGGAGCAGGTACATTACTGGGGGATTGATCCACTTCGGCTGGAGGCTCATTGTAGACGATGTTGTCAGTCTGTGTAATGTTAGTGTAGAAAATAGCCAAATCTTTGACTGGTGCGGTCATTGAAGTGGTAACTGGAATCAGCAAGAGCTCATTTTCTGCCCTCCCCATCGTCGAGGAGGTATTTGTAGCATTGTGGGAAATGCTTGTGTAGTCAGAAGTAGAGTCGTTATTTCTGCTTTGTAGAGGTATATCTTATTGGGTAGTGAGAGGAGACCGGAACTACCCAAGGGACCTCTGGGTCTACTGTGCAGGATCGGCCACATGGTGAAGTTTGACGTTGTCAATGGAAATTAATCTGTTTCCTTTGGAACCAGGCTGCGGTGGTAGGATGTCAGTTCTGGTACCTTGTACTCCCAGGACTTGACAGTGATTTTCTCACCAACCAGATCCCTGACTTTAGGAATCCAGCCAGTGGAAGTTGTTGGTATATCCCTTATTCCTAAGGTGGCAGCACTGGATAATTTATCAAAATAGCTGAAGTTCCTGTAAAACAGTGAGACATTCATTTATGTTAAAAGGTGTGTCTGCTGCCACCAAACCAGGGCCATCAAGATCTGGGACATACAAAGATATCCCAAAGAGAACCTCAAGGGAGTGTGTCCCCGCAAGGGCCGTCTTGGCAGATTATTCAGTGCTCTCTGGACCCTATGTAGGTAATGAAGCCAGCTGCGGCCAGAACCTAACACTCTAGCTGTTAAAGACTGCTTTAGATCACTGTTCTGCCTCTCCACAACCGAATTTCCCTCAGGATGGTATTGTGAGGAGTAATGGAGTTCAACACCCATTGTCCCCAGGGTGTCCCTGAATGCCTTAGAGGCAAATGCAGGGCCCTGGTCCGAATGGAATGCTGCAACCGCATATGTACCAATAAAGATCAGCAAGTCTTTTAGAACAGTTTGATTGTCAGCCGAACGCGGAGACCATACCCACAAGAATCTAGAACAAGAATCTACATCGACTAAGATGTATTTGTATGCACCATCAGGTTGGAGTGGACCACAATGGTCCAGGTACACACATTGTAGTGGCCTGCTGGACACTAAGAGGGATGTCCACGGTGGGCGTTTGATGTTTGAGCCCTTAATTTGCTGGCAAATGTCACAACAAAGGACAAACTGTTTTGTCTATTTGTATAGATCTGGCCACCAGAAAAGTTTCTGTAAGAGTGTTACTGTGGCCAAAATACCAGCATGTGCAGAAGTGACACCCTCATGTGCTGTTTTTATTAGATCTAATCTTTGTTCTTTATTCGGGATCGCTCGATCTCCAACCCCAGGAATTGTTGCAAAGGCAACATTCTGTGCACTGATGTGGCAAGAATATTTTGTAGGGTATGCGTTTGGGAGAGACTTGCCTTCGTCCGCAGCTTTCACGGCTGTCAGAATTTCATTATCCAATCTCATCTGAGAACGCGTCACTGGAGCCACAGGAACTGTAGCTACTGCAGATTTGGCTGCTTCGTATTGCCGATAACGTGTATTCCTACACGTTGGTGGCCCAGCGTATGTACTACATGGACACATGGTAGCTTATCCTTAATATCAGTCACCCTCCCGCACAATGTTTGGTGTTTTATGGTGTTTCCTTTGGAGTCTCTAAACCCGTTCAGCTTCTAATGGTTGAGGTAATCATTGTAGGACTGGACGCAGTAGTATGAGTCACAGACAATTAAAGTCAGCAATCCTAGCTCTGTGTGTTCTAGTGCTAGAACTAGGGCTTCAGTTCAGCCTGCTGAACTGTGCAGTCCCCTAGGGTCTGCGTTCAGGTATTGTGAGGGTGGAAAACTCCATCTTTCATCACTCCACTCACTGATGCTCAAGTGGCTGGATATTGATGTTTGGTACCCTCAGCTGGTTGTGCTGAACCATCAGTGTAGATGACAGTATGGTATCTATCAGGTGGCAAGATATCTAGAAGAGCGGGGTACTCCTGTTCGTATTGGAGAAATTCTTGTGTCTGAAGATCAAAGATGCAGTCAGAGAGGTTTCCCACTGAATCCAGCATGGATGTAATGCTTTAGCGTTAGGTATGCTTTCTAAGGTGATCGCCTCTAAGGCTGGCACCCGGGTAATGACAATGATGCGTTTCTCTTGGGCAAGTGGCCTCTCCTTAATGACAGCCATCTGAACTGCAGTTAGAATTTTTTCTGTAGGTGTAAAACATTGTTCTACATTGGAGTATAAATGTGATTTATTTGCTATGGGCACTGTGTCACCCTCATTAAAGGAGACATAAGTGAACCCAATGGCACCAGCAATTACTCTGATGACCACATTTGTTTTGTTGTCACGGGTCTGCAAGTGTTTGGCTTCTTGCATGTCCTGCTGCAATTCCCTAAGGATGCGTGTGTGTTCAACCTTCCAGTGTCTGCTAGAAAAATCATGGCATATTAAGCTATAGAGTGGCTTGATACGTTGTGCATAGTCAGGAATGTAAGTTCAGCCAAAATTAAAGAAACCAAGTAAAGACTGTAGTTTCTTGAGAGTGTTAGGTGGGTGGAGTTGAGCACATTTCTCTAGAAAGTGCGGGGCCAGGCTCTTTTGATAGCTCGTATCCCAGAAACAGTACACTGAGAAAGCCTATTTTAATTTTTATAAAATTTCATTTATAGCCTAGGGCTGCGAATTCTAATATGATCCGGTCGACCTTGGCAAGATGAATGTTGAGAATGGCATCTCTGAGACAGATGTCATCCACATAGGACAAAGCCTCAGAATCAATATCATGTAACATTGATGTTACACGGTCTGCGAATAGCCCTGGGCTGTTCTTGTAGCCTTGGGGCAAACGGCAAAAGCGTTTCTGTGAGGCAAATGAGAATGCACTCAGGTCTTGACTTTCATGTGCTAAATTCTGGCAGAAAAACCAGTTGGAAATATCCAACATATGTATGTGTATGACTGTTTAAGTGTCTGTAATCTAAGACTATTCTATAGGAATGGTCTGGTTTTGCAACAAGGAATGACGGGTTATTCATTGCAGAGACACAGGGCTCTATTACTCCCTGGTACTGGAGCTGAGTGATGATTTCCCTCACTGGAGCTTTTGGTTCGTGTTTAACAGGATATTGTGGCTGAGGTTGGGATGTCGACCTGATAGGTATTACATGACAAGGAGAATCCTTTCCCCAACCTACATGATTGCGATACAACACAGGTGCCTGTGCCAAAACCCAATTGACAGCGTAGGCTTGGTATACCACCTCCGGAACAAGATTAGAGAAAGAAGGCAAAATGACATCTTCCCCATGTGGGAGCTTACGGACGTGCTCAGGTGGCCAGTCCCTTTCGGCACCAGGATATCACAATTAAATAAATTCATCCCAAAATATCCCACCAATGGTGCGCTCCATGTCTCCCACAATTTGGATATTCAAATCATAATCCCTGTCGGATGGGACAACATGGCCATCCGCAGTCTCAACTGCAATTAAATCGATTGTTGCTGTCGCATCCAGATGATCTTACAGACTCTGGTGACATATCGTGACCTCTGCTGCGCTGTCTAACAGTGTCATTGCCCACGTCTTGTTCTTCAGCAATGTTCTCAAGTGTACTGACATTTATAATTGACAGTGCTGCCACATTTTTCTATTTTAAACTGTGACTTTTGTTGTGGGGAGTTATCTTCTTTTTTGTCTGAAGACTGGTGAGTCTTTCTTCTGTTTCACGTATTCAGGACGTCGATCAGGACGGCCCCCTCTCTTGCTATGTCTATCCGGTGCATCCTGAAAGGAACAAGAGGGACGTGAATCAGTATATCTGTCAGGATCTTTTATACTTTCTCTATTTCTGAGAGTGTATCTCCTTTTGGAGTTCTCCGGATGTGGAGAATCTGCTCTCTGATATCGTCTATCTTTAAATTGTTTTTGCTTATCCAAGCGGTCTTAGAACCCTCCTGTGCTTGTTTAGTACCTTCCTTAGGGGTGGTACTCTGTATTTCAACCTTCTTCGGCTTGGCTCCCAAACTATCCCGTCCTATACTATTATAGGTATTGGAAATAATTTTTGGTAGCTCCTTCTCCCGGTCCAAATGTGGAATCTCTCGGAGACGCTGGCGTATAGCTTGTGCTACCGCTTCCGCTTTGATATTACTGAGTATGACTGAGGAGACTGCGTCGAAGTTAGGCATTAATTTAATCTCAAAATCTAGGGCTGGTGCAGCCATGTGCTAATTTTGTATTTGTTTTAACACTTCCGGTAAATTGGCAAGTGTCGGAGTACCATGTGTAGTAGTATATATTGAAGCGAAGTCTGTACCCCATGTAGCACGGTCATCCACCGAGGGAACCATCCCGAAGGGCAAGCACATTGTTAGAATTCTATTTTTCTCCTGTGGTCCCGTATGCGAAAACACGGCTTCCAGCTGATTTGTTTTCTGGGGCTATCCAGAACGGTATTTATTCCCGTTCTGTGGGTACCTTACCCATGATAGTATGTACTGTTTTTGGATTAATCCCAGTACCCAATTGGTATCCAGCAGGTGCTGGTGGTGCTGGACGCGCTGGTGTAGTGTTTAAAGTTCGCAGTTGTCTGTAAGGTGTTACTAGTTCAAGATATAAGTTTTGCAGGTCTGCTGCCTGCATGTTTTGTATACCTGGGAGAGGTGTTTATGTGGCAAACATAGGCCACGTTGGTCCTTCATTACCTAAGGGACCTAATCTCCCTGGCTATATTACATGTGGTAGGGCGCCATTAAACCAGTTCTGATGTTCTTGATAAGTAATCGGAATCTCAAGATACTGGTATGCTTGGTACTGTTGAGTTACGTTTGCAATTTTGTATGTGTGGAATGTAAATGATCTTTGGTCTTCCTCAGGAAAGGTGACACAAGAGTAGAATGTTTCTGTTTGGTAAGCTTCACTAGCTTCTACTATGAATGTAACATCCCCGCCCTCATCTGTTAAGCCATGTGCTACTAGGTGTAATGTTAATCCATATCTAACATTCTCTGGAATGTCTATGGCATTAGCCATATTGTAAAATGGGTAAGAAGAGATGGAACCAAATGGGGAGCAAAGTCCTTTTATGACTTCGAGCTTGAGCAACCTACAGCCTAATTAGGTGGTCCCTGTTCAGCTGAGGAGGATCTTCCCCAAGACAACGGAAGTCTCCATATAATGGTACTAAGGGTACCTGTTGTCTGTGAGACAGTGATAATCAGGGTATCCATAAATTAGTGCCTAGACACCATCGTTGGTGGCGCCATGTCATAGCTGGACTCTTGCTCTGGGCAAGACTGCTGGTTTAAGGATGACAGTACTTATGTTTGTAGGTGACTATGCCAATCCTACAACAACTCGCAACTGTCATCCCAACCCTCCCAGTTCACAAGCAGCACCTTACCAGAAACCCAAACAGTAAAAGGTGATTTGTGGCAGCCTTTACGCATAGACTCAAGAGTGTGACATCTCAGAGAGTGCTGTGGTTAAACGGAGATGACCCCTTTCTCACATGAACACCATGTCTCATTCAAACACAGGCAATGAAGGAAATGCTGTAATGTTTGAATAGGTTTTATTTTAGCAAAACTACAATTTGCGATAAGTTGCATGGGCTGCAATGATTAGGATAATGACCAATGCAGGAAACATAATGGAAAATTCAAGAGTCATTAATACAAAAACCCCCACCATCTTGCAATATCATGAAATAACATGAGATGTGAAATATGTCCTAATACCCTAGCATAATGAGCCTAACGTCTAACCTAGAAGAGAGCTAGGTGTGATAAACCTAATCTGCCAATGTCATGACTATGAGAAGAGCCCCTAACCTTTGTTACCTTGGAATGAGGTCTCTAGCTCAGACTCCATAGGGACACGAAGACTGTTTCAGCGTCAAGGTGACATGCAGCACTGATAGCAGCGATGGCATCTGGTCGGAATGCCACTGACTATCTGTTTAAGTGAGGAGTATTTATACAGATTTGCTTGGACCCCTGACATAGGTCTGTTCCCAAATAATAGGTAACAAGACATGCTTGGGACAGTAATTTATATAAACAATTCCCTCAAAGCGTGAAGAGGGAAAGTACCTAGGCCCGTATTTATACTTTTTTTAGCGCCGCATTTGCGCCGCTTTTTGACGCAAAACGGCGCAAACCTACAAAATACAATGGCATTTTGCAAGTTTGCGCCGTTTTTGCGTCAAAAAACGACGCAAATGCGGTGAAAATAAAGTATAAATACGGGCCCTAATGTGAACACCTACAGTTTGTTTATCTTTGTCGCTTGATATTGACGCCTTAACGCGGTGGCACTGATAACGCAAACTAAAACACGGGCCCAACTAAAAACAAGGCAGCCATCTTAAAATATTTAATTAAATAAATGTGCTAAAACAGAGCAAGCTAAGCAAGGTAAAAGTCACTAGGTGATGGGGGCACGAGTCTGCAAGCCAAAGGCTAAGCTAACTCCTGTATCCCATTAAAACAAACCCGGATTCACTACAATAAGAGGGAAAAGAAATTGACCTATCGCTATTTGGCCTTTTCAGGTGGACACTGGTGGTTATATTACCTTTCTGCAGTTGGGGTTGGCAGAAGCGGGGAGGGGGAAGAGAAGGGTTGGGTGAACATGAGATCATCAAATGGAGAGACGACAGCGGGCCCGCCCCATGTAGTTAGTCAATTGTGAGTTAGGCACCTAACTTTAGCCAGTGGCAGTACCCGTTTTGAACAATCTCTCCTACCTGTGCTTGTAATGATGTGTGATTGTGCATGTTTCACCTAAAAAGGCTAATAAAAATAAAAAAGTTCTACAGTATTCTGTTTTTTCAGTGAGTGTGTTAGGGATAGACTAGTGAAATTTAACAAAACAAAAGTTATCTTTGGGAGTTTACCTTACTACTCCACCTACACAATACCGCTGGTGAAATTTGTTGAGAGCGTTCTTGTCCAATGGGTGGTTGGGTTTGCGGTGGTGGAGCTGAAAGTGGTGCAGGTAGTTGTGGCAAAGATGGTAGGTTGGCAGATGGTGTACACCTCGTATGCTGAGGTATATCTGCAGAATCTCATTCACGTGTTGGCCATCAAGAATGGTGTAGGTATGTTTTGCTTATTGCCTCTATCATCTTTATGGCCAAGGCATGTAGCCTTGCACTCCATTCCCTCAAACTTCGAAGATGTTCTCAGTATATATCTTGCTTACTAACAATTCACAATGCTATCTAAGAGATAGGTATGCTGTGTATCATCTGAGTGAGCCCTTTAAGGGAAATAGCTATCTCATGCAGAACAGCCACCATTACATGAATATCCTCCAGCACATTAGACTTTTGCTGGAAAACAATTATCCCTCCATTAAGAAGGATTAGACTAGGCCTATCCCTCCTCCCACCTAGATGTGTGGCTACCAGACATGGAGTAGCAGTTTGGCTATTATGGAGGACAGTGCCATCTGAGTGGTTATTGGGGGGGGGGGGGAATGATGAATGGGAATACCTGCTCCACACCAGGGGTATTCTCACCCTCAGATAGATGAGAGAAGACCAACAATGCTCCTTCATGGGAGGAGTATATAGGATACTGTAAGGAGGTACCTGTTTGTTGAGGTGTGTAGAGTCTTGTGTAGGAGGAACTCTGTGGAGTTTTAGGTAGGGGCTGAAACAATCTTCAGAACTGATTTTGGAGGATGAATGCTTCCTGGCTGCTAGGTGGATTTCTTGGAGATGTTCTATGAAAGGGAAACAAATTCTCCTCCTTTATGAGGTCTTTCTCCACCTCAATTAGCTCATACTTGCCCTCCTCTTTTTAGCAGTTGTGGCTGCTGAGAAAGTGCTTAGAAGAGGTCTGGATTCTCTCCTTGGAACTGCCTTTAGGTGGTTCAGCAGCATATTCTGACGAAATTTTGCTAGTACCTGCAAGAAAAAGATATAACCAGTTGAAATCCAACAAATACCTTTTTGAGTCAAATTTAAAAAAAAAACAAAAAAAAAGTTAGTACCATGTGAACATGAAGAAAAATATGAATTTAAGGATTGATGCTTGCATTGAATTACTATGGTGGTCATTACAACATTGGCGGTAAAAGCCACTTACCGCTGTGCAGAAGACCGCCAACACACCGCCGCAGAATTCCGCCACGGTCATTATGACCCAAAACCGGTTTACCAATGTCTCCTTTTGCAGGTAAGTCAAGGTCCTCGTTGGGTGCCCTGGACCAGCTAGAGAAGTTTGGGCGACTCCTGGTTCTGGCGTGAGCAGCTGCAGGAAGTTGATGGAGGGGTGCCAGGCCACTGCGGGAGACCACTTGGAACTGCGCTGCACAGGTGGACTTAAAGGTAAGTCCAGTGAGTTCCCTTGGGGTGTCAAGGTTGCAAGGGGTGTGGGACCCTTAGGACACAGCTGGATCTTCGGTGCAGGGCACAGGGACACTGGGTGCAGAGCGAATCACTGAGCCAGGAGCTGTGCACAAAGGTGCCCTTGGAAGCAGGAGGTAGGTTAGTTTGAGGGTTGCTTGCAGGTTAGCAGGGGCACTCTGTTTGGAGGCCCAGGTAGTTCCTGAAGCCCCTCAACTGGGGCTTCCTCCTGGTTCTTTTTCAGTCTGGAATGTACTGTCCTTCTGGGTGTCCGTTGTGAGGTGACCAGTACCTGGTGCTATTGCATGGTCTGGCCACTGGAGGTCGCAGTGCCACCAAAATTTGCATGCTGGTAGTTTTTTTCCTCACAGTCAGACCGGTGAAGTTTGGTCAGGCTGCGGAGTCCGGTTCCTTGGTCAATAGCTGGTCAGTGAAGTAGCCTTCACTGGATCTTTGGTTCATTGGAGTTCTAGAGTGATGCCTTTACTCTGGAGGGAGATCTTTGTTGATTTTTGAAGAGTAGTGGTCCTTAGGGGGGGTTGAAGAGTCTGTCCAATGGCAAAGCAACCCCATAGGAGTGATTGTCGAGCCCTGGGTGCAGCAAGCTGGGTTTGGCACATTTTCTTGGTGCAGCAGGACTTCAGTTCTTGAGCCTTGGGTCTTCTTTGTTGTTGGTCTTCTTTTGTCCATGGAATCTAAATTCTTGGTCTAGGAAAGCCCACTCATTACTATAATTAGAAGGCGTTTTAGGGGGGAACCTTGTAGTGACTAATGGGTCATCTACCTTGGGGTGACTACACCCACTAAGTGACCACTTCCTGTGGGCAGAGGTTACTTCCCTACACCCGATTGGCTATTTTCTTTCCATGCAAGATAGAGGAAAATAAAATGGAGAGGTCATCTTGCCTGCAACACATTGGTGGGGGGTGCAAGCCAGAACCAACCACTCCTCCTGTCCTTTGTCTGGTTTCCCGCTGTTGTTCCTGCCAAAAGTGGGGGGGTTGCACGGGGGCATCTGATGCTAGCAGCTGTCCTGGGGGTTGAGTTTCAAGGGTGGTAAGCCCTTTGAAGCTCGCTAGCACGGCAGTGCACATTTCTGAGGGAGGGGGTGTTAGCACCTCCACCCAGGAAAGGCTTTGTTCTGAATCCAAGAGAGCAGGATCTCTCACCCCAGGGATGCTGACTCTTGTCTGGTTGGTGACAGGCTGGTTGTGTCTGGCTAGCAACCATGCCAGGGTAGTTAGCTTTTGCAGGGGGCACCTCTAAGGTGACCCCTGGGTACATTTTACAATAAATCCAATACTGGTACCAGGTTTGATTTATCATTCTGAGTTAATTGATACCAAACATCCCAGGGTTCAGAGTGGCCATCATGTAGCTGGGAAACTTGTATTGACCAGTGTCCAACATGTGCGCTTCAAATGGCTGTCTGTTCACTTACTATGTCCCAGGTTTGGCAAGGACACAGTGGGGGCATATTGCTCATGCAGCTATGCCCTCAAATACAGTGTAGTGCACCCTGCCTTAGGGTTGGAAGGCCTGCCAGAGTGGTATCTTACTGCATGCAGTGGGTAGGGGACAGGGCACACAGGCACTGTGCCATGTTGAATATGTCTTTTGGAATTGCGTCAGGACACTCAGCCTGCAATGGCAGTGCTGGGTGCATCTGACTGCATGGCCCTAGAGGGTGGCACAATCAGTGCTGCTGGTCTCATGGGTCTACCCTTAGTACCCCATGCCCTGGGTACCTAAGTACCATATTCTAGGGACTTATAGAGGCAGCTAAAGGTGTCTCCAATTGCGCCAATGCAGGGAAAGAGATCTGACCCAGGACATCTGGTTAGCAGGGGCCCTGGGCATTAACACCTTTGAGGGTACATCATTTACCAGTCAAGAAGTGGGGGGATAACCATGTCAAAAGAGGCCTTTTATCATACATGGCATGTGACTCAGTAGCTTGGTTACATAGCAGAAATTGTACAATGCATACCTTTGTATGGTGGATGCCATCTCTGTAGTTTAGACATATATGTCCAAAGGAGTGTTCTGTGGTATAGGTGCATACCACAGAAACTCTCTCTGAAGAGGCATGAGTCTGCATTTAGTAGGACACATGCACAGGGAAGACACTTTCTGTGCCCACCATGCCAGCCCCTTCATTGTCACTCAAGTGTAAGAGTGAATTATGTACTATGGAAGTTGCCTGCAGGGACTGTATACCATGAGTCAATCTCGCAAAGTGTAAATGTGTTGGACCAGTCAGGCCTAAGGAGGTTACCCTCCAGAAGTCATGTAGGTGTTTAGTGTTTCATTGTGGCTCACATCACAGTACATGTTGCTGGAGCATGGGCTTCCCAATGTCAGTTGGCTTGCTTAGTCAATGTAGGTCATGAGCAGAATAATGGGTTAGTCTGCAGATGGATACAAAAGTGTGTAGTCATGTCCCTATACTTACTGGCATGTGTGTTTTACACTTGTGATGTATTGACAAATTGACCATTTTTTGCTTGATGTTTCTGACATGCATGTGACACAAGCACTTGGGCTAAAACTTGCTATTGTAATCGCTTGATTTGTCTCTTGCATGATTACAGGTAAACGTTCATAAAAAGAAGGAGATATGGAGAGCCATCACCCAGAACGTGCAGGCCATGGGGGTCCACAGCTGGTGGAGTGCACACTGTCGCAAGTGGTGGGAGGAGTAGAGATGCTGGGCCTAGAAGATCGCAAAGGTCCAGCTGTGGCTGTCCTCCCAACATGGGCGGGGCGCACATCAGACCATGACCCCCATAATGGCCCACGTCCTGGTGGTGGCGTACTCAGAACTTGATGGGCAATTGACAGGAGCACAGCAGCCACAAGGGGGTGAGTACAGAGCATACTCCTGCCTGTCACATTGCCAAATTAATGTGTTAATTTGATTGTGGATGGGCCATGAGTGGCACAGTAGATGAGTAACTGATGGTGTAGGTTTTGTGATGTGGTGCATACTGATGTGCCTTGCCTATTGGCCCAGGGACCTAGGACACAACTGTGTACAATTTACAAAACATTGCTCTCCAGGGACAACACATGGTTGTGTACATTGATCAATCAAGTAATGTTTCTTGTTGTAGTGGGTGTAAATTCTGTTCTACAGACCATTTCTCCTCTGTGTTACAGGCCAAAGACAAAAGAAGTGATGGATTACTGTCCTCAGCCATGTGTCTGGTCAAATGAGTAAATTGGCATCTGCTCCCCAGAGGCAACATGTCTTCAGTGTGTGATGAGTGCTGGTGCCTCACTGCTGTCTGTAATGTGAAGATGGGCATCATACATGTGACAGGGCATACATTGTTCTTTGGTTGAGCTACAGATCAATACTTTCCCTTGGTAAGTGGGGAATGTCCATTGACATCATTTATGTGCTATTACTGTTGGCAACATTCCTTGTGCCAACATGTTTGCATGTGTCCCTTTCTCTTTTGACAAAATGTGTACAGTGCTGTTTCATGCATGGTCTACCTGTGTTTATGGGATGATTTCTGTATTCCCTCACATGCATGTGCATGACAACCCGTGTTTGCAATAGGACATTTGCAATGGGGCTACATTTCATGTGGTGCCACAGACAGGAGTGTGCCAACATTGATTGTCGGTTCACACATATCCTCACCCATCATAGCATGTCATTTGGCATGTACAACTGCAGTAGCAATGATGGACATGAGGGGTAGGACTAGAGATTTTGCACACAGTGGCCATTGATGTGGCATAATGTGGAAAAGTGCACTGCACATGTGTAATGGGGAAGATTTGTTACCTGACTGTTGGCAAGCATCATGGAGTTACTTGCAGTTATGTTGGAATCACATGTGGTTGGGGACAACCATTGATCCACAGGCATCTGGGTTTGCAGGACCAAAATGGAGACAGTGATGTAGCTTCCCATTGGGAAACATGTTGAAAGCCTTCTACAAGTACTTGCAAATCTCTGGTCCTCTCCAACTTACAAAGGACTAATGGCGTCTACTGATGCAATCATAGTATGTCTTTGTAAGGGGTGCTAGACATTAGTGGTGATTTCCCTGGGGCTTGCTGATTCATTGTGTTGTGGATTTTAAAGACATATCTTCCTGACAATTTGCACATTTTGTCTACATTGTACTTTTCCATGCCAAATGTGTAGCATTTCTGAGCAACATTAGTACTACCTGCATGACTCCATTAGGATAAATTACACTTTGTGAAGTCTGCATTGTTGATATGTTTCCAGTGTGGCATGATTAATTCCATGTCACCTTTCCGGGCTACTGCACTGCTGTCAGCAACATGGCAGGTTTTAGGAGCATCATTTCTTATCGTTGTGTTATTGTGTATGTGACAAATAGATGTCTGCATGACCTTGTGTGGGATCTGTGGAAATGGAGTTGGCAATGGCCTACTATTGTATGACAACAGGTAAGTGATGTATGGTCCATGAGGAAAGAATTTAAGATGATGTGGTCTCCTACTTGTTCAATGGTTACTGTGATTGCACAACTTCAATTGTAATTGTCTGAGATCCTGATTTTCCTATGAGCAACAGTTCAGATGGCATGCACTCACATGGTATGGTACATATGGGAGGCACTTTGATATAGTTTGTTGCAGGGGCCTACCTGAAGACATGATAATGTTTGCTAATCATAGCTGTTGTTCTGGTGTGATCAGGAACATGTGGTGACCATTTTTCTCTTTGTCTTTGCAGCATCACCCAGTAAAGTGAGGGAGACAGGTCATAACCAAGTTGGGAAGCATCTGGCCACGGTACCTTCAGTCATGACACCACCAACACAGAGGGACTCAGTGACCCATAGAATGAGGGGTGTGCCACGTAGGAGACAGGATCAACGTTGTCATCATCTGATTCTTCCTCCAATGGCCACTCCCTAGTGGTGGCGGACCCATCAGGACCTGCTCCTGTATCATCTTTTTGCACCACCCCAGTTCTATCGCCACCCTCCCTGTTGCTCCCCACCTAGTTGGCCATGCCTGCTCACCAAGAGGGTGGGCGTCTCATTTTCCGCAAGTACCTCAGCCCCAGCCCCTTGTTAATCCTGCTGCCCTGAGTGAGGAGGCTATTTACCCCCTGAGGAGTATCTCTGTGGAGCAGACTGCCATTGTGAATGTCATCCAGGAGTTGGTCAGTCAACTTCAGCAGACCAGTGCTTTTCTGGTAGGCATTCATAGTGGCATGTGTGGCCTACAGGGATCCTTTCAGGCTGTGGCTTCCTCACTGATGGCAGTCAGTCACCCCTCACATTCCTCAACCCCTCCACCTCCCTCTTTCCAATCCAAATCCCCTATTCCCCCCCCTGTCAAAAGCACACGGGCACATCAGCATCAACCCACCTCAACACACACAAGCAGAACACATCGATACAAACACCACAAGACACACCAGCACACAGGCACTCAACATAAACCCACAAACACCACATCAGTCACCACTTCACCATATACCCCGCCAACCCACAAACAACATCCAACAAACCCACAGACACCACCACAACAGCCAGTAACATATCCACCACATCCACCATACACCCCCAGACACCAGCACAGCACCACAGACACATCCACCACATCAACTATACAGACAGACACCACCCCCAACACACACAGACACATCTACCATACCCACAGAGAGCACACCAACACATGCTATCTCTATCTCATCGTAATTGAGAGAGAGAAAATCACCTAGCCACTGCCTCCCAAACAGAAAACTATATCACACTGAGTTTTTGGTTGAGTCTACCCCAGTAGTATCATCTTACAGGGGTATGGATAGACAGCTCATGATGAAGCATGCCAGTATTTAGTGGGTGAGGTGTCACCACATCCAGCATACCCAGACACCACCCCAACAGATATACAAACATCCACTACTTCCAGCATACCCACAGACACCACCGCAACAGACACACACACATCTACCACTCCCATGTCACCCAGGACCTCCACCTTCGAGCCCCCAAGACACGCAAACACCCACACTCACACATGTCTGAGACACCTTTCTGCATAGCAAATTGCGACTTGCAATTTGCGAGTCGCACAGACTCGCAAATTGCAAGTCGCAATTTGCTTTTTTCCTACATCTGGCCCCAAGCTTCCATGCTCTTGGATATTTCTGTGGCTGGCAGTCAAACACCAAAACATAGATTTTTGCTGCATTGACCTTCAGAGCGTTTTTTTCGTTATAATCGTGCAAGATGGCCAAGCCCCTTTTCAAGCCCAGTTGAGTCTGCGCAAACAGGACTAGGTCATCTGCATATTGGATTATAGGAAGCACTGTCTTTCCCAGTTTCGGGGGGGGAATGTGCTTCCTCTGAGTAGGTCCTTACCAAGGTCGGCCATATGGAGATTGAAAAGGGTGGGAGCAATGACACAACCTTGTTTTAGGCCTTTGTTAGTGTATATTATTGCATGTTCAAAATCTTTACTTTCACCCATGTGTCAGAGTAGAGTGCCATTATTGCTGCCAATAGATTCCCTGGTATCCCCCAGGAGGCCAACTTCTTTCAGAGTATGTGGCGTACTACGCCATCAAAAGCCGCACTGTAGTCGATAAAAAACGCAAAGAGAGGTTGAGCAGCTGGTTTCAAGGTTTTCTGTCCTAGATATGCGAGAGCCAGCACATTATCTAGGGTGGGTGAGCATGGCCTAAATCCAGTTTGCTACATTGGTATAATGTTATTTTCTGTGATGCAATGTTCCAGTTCCCGAAGCAGGACCCTTGCATAGGCCATGCCGTCCACATCCAATAGAGCTATTAACCTATAGTTTCCCAGGAGAGTAGAGTCACCCTTTTTAAAGATGGGATGCAGCAATGAGCCTTTCCAGGCTCCAGGAACGTCTGACTGACGTAGGAAGCTGTTGAAGAGAGTGGTCAAGGGAGCTGCCTAAAAATCTTGGTCATCCTTAAGTATACTCCCAGGAAGGCCATTTGGGCCAGATTTATACTTTTTCATCCAAAACTGAGCTAAAGCAGCTTTGTGTGAGATATACCGCCGGTTAGCACCATCCTAAGACGCCAGCCGAGCATCATATTTATGGTTAAAAAAAAGGATGCTAGCCGGATGGGGGAGGCGTAGGGGGAGGCAGGGGGTTGTGTGTCAAAGGATGACCCTAGCATGGACAGAGGCATAAATAATGCCTCTAACCAGACTAGCGTCATCCTTTGACGCACAACCTCCATGGACATGACTCCTGTCTTGGTAAAGACAGGAGTCATGCCCACCATCCCAATGGCCATGCCCAGGGGACATATGTCCCCTGGGCATGGCCATTGGGCCTAGTGCCATGTAGGGGGGCCAAGTTAGACCCCCCCAATGCACCTCTTAAAACAAAATATATAGTTACCTGTACTTACCTTACTTGCCGGAGGATAGGGTCCTCCCATCCTCTGGCGTCCCTCTGGTGTGGGTGGGGGTGTCCCTGGGGCTAGGGAAGAGCACCTGTGGGCCCATTCCATGGCCTCTGACCATAGAAATAGGCTCACTGGCCCCCTAACGCCTGCCCTGACCCAGGCATTAATTAATGGTGCTAAGCAAGCTTAGCACCATTATTTAAGGCCCCCTTCCCCCCATGCTTGATTTTAGCATGGGGGGATTGATATGGCACTAAGGCCATATCGTCATTTTTTGCCTGGAAGCACCTACCTTGCATCTCATTGACCCAAGGTAGTTTCCCGCAGGCAAAAAATGACCTTAACTCCAAAGTATAAATTTGGAGTTAGGTTTGTGCCGAATTTGCGTAAAAAAGTGACGCAAATTTGGCACAAATGGGGTATAAATATGCCCCTATGTGTGCCATCACTGGCCCCCACCACATGTGGAATGCATGCAAAACCATAAACATCAGCCTTCACATGGGCTAAATCCTCACGTTGTGGAAACTGGATATAGCTGTCCAGGTGTTTTAACATTGCTAAGAGGACATCCTACAACATCAGACTGAACATAGGTTGGGGCATGACAGAAGATAGCACCACTGTATATTGGAAGGACCCTGTGGCTAGGAAGTACAATACTGACATGACGTGCCATGGGTGGTATGCTAGTTGGATAACTAATAGCTGGTATCAGATCTGGCTCCAACTGATGACATAAGTCCACTATTGTTTGCTTATTCAGACAGTACTGCAGGATGATGTGATGTTCTTCCATGGTCTGAAGGTCTGGCAGTGAACTGTAGACAGGAGGTTGTCACATCCTCCCTCTCCTATGTATGACAATACATGATTTCTAACATTGGTCAGTGTGTCCACAGCAACGTATATGAAGAATGTCCATGATATCACGTGACAAGGCATTTCTGGATGGATAGACATGGCAACCAGTACACATCACAACTGCAAATAACAAAAGGGCCATATGTGGCCACTATGGTTTTCCACACATGATCACAACATGTATATGGACCAAATTCAAAGATGTGCAACTCAATTTCCCCTCAAAATGTGATTGATATCCCTATTGCCAAAATGACAGTCAGCGGTGGTGGACTGTGCCCCACTGTTAAATGCCTTCTGTGCCCTGCAACATACTACAATGGTGTCTGAGTATTAGGACCTACATGACAAGACAGGATAGGCCTGTTTGTGAGGTCAAAAATCAATTTTTGCAGGTGTGATGCAGTTCATATAGCCCAATACAGGATTTCAGGCTGCCAAAATGGTAGCTGCCTAACCTACTCCACTGGACATTAGGAACCGTCCGCTCCCGTGGGCTGAAGAGATCATGGTCGTAGGTGGTTGCAACTGTGGGGGAGACTGACATAGGCTAATGTTGTTGCCAGTGGCAGCCGTGGGCCAATGGCTGTGTCTGCCGGAGGTGACGGCAGTAAACGTGGCGAACGTGACTGCCACGTTCTGCAGATTCACTTATGTGACTCCAGACACTGCTGCCAGCAACACCTCCATGACCTGAGCTGCTGTGTGCCACCTCTGGGAGCATTCATGTCACATCCAATAGGTGATAGGGCCCCTGCCATCTCTTCAGAGGAGCTAGAGAGGCTAGTGAATGAGGTCCTCCTCTTGTATGGACAGATGTCTGGCTCTCCAGAGGAGCAGGTAAGTCCCTCAAGTACACATGTTTCTCTGTACTTCAGCGTCCTTTCGTGCCAGTTTGACTACTTGTGTGCCTGTAGTTGCAGTCTATTTGGCATCATTTGGAAGGACAATGTGCAGATATTGGTGACCATTACTATGTTGTGTTCATTCACATTGTGTTGTGTGATGGTGATGTTTTTTGGGGTCCTAGATCCTCCTTGTGTTGGATGCATATACAATGACATTTCTTTCTTTATGATTGTTGTAAATGTTAGACATGTAGGTACATGACAGCATTAGTTGTGTATGCATCTTGCCTGAGTCATTTGAGGATATTGTAAGCACTGTGTAAAGTGCAACAGATTTTTCACCCCACATCTGGCCTTGAGTAACTGTTGTCTGAAAGGCATATCATGACTCACTCTTCCTTTCAGGTTGCCACACAAATCACAAGCCACATTGCTGATGGCCACATGATGAACTGTCATGCATGGAAGAGAAGGAAATGTGGGTCACATGTAGGTTCTGTATGCTCAGCCTGCAGAGACCAGGGCCTGTCAAATGTATCTCCCAGTATGGACATAGCCCAGGCTGTGGGAGAGTCACCGCGGTTATGCAAGTATGGCATTATACCTACTCCCTGTACATCAGCAGGTCCTGTCATCTGCCCAATCTGAGGCTCTAGTTACAGCACTTGCTCTGAATGCCTCAGTCCATTGACTAGATTAGGAATGGGTATTGAGGTAAATCCCTGAACTAGTCCATATGTGCATTTTCCATCATTGTCAATGTGTGTCCTTGACTCATGATAAGTCCCTTACTACCACAGCTCTGTTGCCACCTTCACAGAAGTCATATTTGTCCTGTACAAGCTTATTACACAAATGACAAACCCACAGCACAAACCGTGTGTAGATTTCTGGGAGGCTATAGTTTAGGAGGCTGGCCCTCTATGTAGTGTGCTAAGTTCAGCACTCTGTGCAGGGGTCCAGCTAACCACACAATGGTTTACATAGGTAAAAACTAGATCACGTAATGCTCTAATTTTGATGGTAGCTTGGTCGAGTAGTTAGGCTTACCTTGGAGAAGTGCAAAGCAATTGTACTCACAGTATCAATAAATCGAGGCATACATTTAAAAGAATAACTTGAGACCAATTTACAAAACTACTTTAGATTTCTATAAATTGCATTTTTTAAGACCAAGATCATCAAAATTGGATAGGTACTTTTTAAGTTATGATTTTTTAAAGTTTTAATAAAGTTAGTATTTTTGTGCGTAATTACGCACCATAGGAATCAATGGAAAAATACTTTGAAAATTCATAGTAAATCAGGCGGTGTGTTTACCAATGTCTCCTTTTGCAGGTAAGTCAAGGTCCTCGTTGGGTGCCCTGGACCAGCTAGAGAAGTTTGGGCGACTCCTGGTTCTGGCGTGAGCAGCTGCAGGAAGTTGATGGAGGGGTGCCAGGCCACTGCGGGAGACCACTTGGAACTGCGCTGCACAGGTGGACTTAAAGGTAAGTCCAGTGAGTTCCCTTGGGGTGTCAAGGTTGCAAGGGGTGTGGGACCCTTAGGACACAGCTGGATCTTCGGTGCAGGGCACAGGGACACTGGGTGCAGAGCAAATCACTGAGCCAGGAGCTGTGCACAAAGGTGCCCTTGGAAGCAGGAGGTAGGTTAGTTTGAGGGTTGCTTGCAGGTTAGCAGGGGCACTCTGTTTGGAGGCCCAGGTAGTTCCTGAAGCCCCTCAACTGGGGCTTCCTCCTGGTTCTTTTTCAGTCTGGAATGTACTGTCCTTCTGGGTGTCCGTCGTGAGGTGACCAGTACCTGGTGCTATTGCATGGTCTGGCCACTGGAGGTCGCAGTGCCACCAAAATTTGCATGCTGGTAGTTTTTTTCCTCACAGTCAGACCGGTGAAGTTTGGTCAGGCTGCGGAGTCCGGTTCCTTGGTCAATAGCTGGTCAGTGAAGTAGCCTTCACTGGATCTTTGGTTCATTGGAGTTCTAGAGTGATGCCTTTACTCTGGAGGGAGATCTTTGTTGATTTTTGAAGAGTAGTGGTCCTTAGGGGGGGTTGAAGAGTCTGTCCAATGGCAAAGCAACCCCATAGGAGTGATTGTCGAGCCCTGGGTGCAGCAAGCTGGGTTTGGCACATTTTCTTGGTGCAGCAGGACTTCAGTTCTTGAGCCTTGGGTCTTCTTTGTTGTTGGTCTTCTTTTGTCCATGGAATCTAAATTCTTGGTCTAGGAAAGCCCACTCATTACTATAATTAGAAGGCGTTTTAGGGGGGAACCTTGTAGTGACTAATGGGTCATCTACCTTGGGGTGACTACACCCACTAAGTGACCACTTCCTGTGGGCAGAGGTTACTTCCCTACACCCGATTGGCTATTTTCTTTCCATGCAAGATAGAGGAAAATGAAATGGAGAGGTCATCTTGCCTGCAACACATTGGTGGGGGGTGCAAGCCAGAACCAACCAGGGATGCTGACTCTTGTCTGGTTGGTGACAGGCTGGTTGTGTCTGGCTAGCAACCATGCCAGGGTAGTTAGCTTTTGCAGGGGGCACCTCTAAGGTGACCCCTGGGTAAATTTTACAATAAATCCAATACTGGTACCAGGTTTGATTTATCATTCTGAGTTAATTGATACCAAACATCCCAGGGTTCAGAGCTGGGAAACTTGTATTGACCAGTGTCCAACATGTGCGCTTCAAATGGCTGTCTGTTCACTTACTATGTCCCAGGTTTGGCAAGGACACAGTGGGGGCATATTGCTCATGCAGCTATGCCCTCAAATACAGTGTAGTGCACCCTGCCTTAGGGTTGGAAGGCCTGCCAGAGTGGTATCTTACTGCATGCAGTGGGTAGGGGACAGGGCACACAGGCACTGTGCCATGTTGAATATGTCTTTTGGAATTGCGTCAGGACACTCAGCCTGCAATGGCAGTGCTGGGTGCATCTGACTGCATGGCCCTAGAGGGTGGCACAATCAGTGCTGCTGGTCTCATGGGTCTACCCTTAGTACCCCATGCCCTGGGTACCTAAGTACCATATTCTAGGGACTTATAGAGGCAGCTAAAGGTGTCTCCAATTGCGCCAATGCAGGGAAAGAGATCTGACCCAGGACATCTGGTTAGCAGGGGCCCTGGGCATTAACACCTTTGAGGGTACATCATTTACCAGTCAAGAAGTGGGGGGATAACCATGTCAAAAGAGGCCTTTTATCATACATGGCATGTGACTCAGTAGCTTGGTTACATAGCAGAAATTGTACAATGCATACCTTTGTATGTTGGATGTCATCTCTGTAGTTTAGACATATATGTCCAAAGGAGTGTTCTGTGGTATAGGTGCATACCACAGAAACTCTCTCTGAAGAGGCATGAGTCTGCATTTGGTAGGACACATGCACAGGGAAGACACTTTCTGTGCCCACCATGCCAGCCCCTTCATTGTCACTCAAGTGTAAGAGTGAATTATGTACTATGGAAGTTGCCTGCAGGGACTGTATACCATGAGTCAATCTCGCAAAGTGTAAATGTGTTGGACCAGTCAGGCCTAAGGAGGTTACCCTCCAGAAGTCATGTAGGTGTTTAGTGTTTCATTGTGGCTCACATCACAGTACATGTTGCTGGAGCATGGGCTTCCCAATGTCAGTTGGCTTGCTTAGTCAATGTAGGTCATGAGCAGAATAATGGGTTAGTCTGCAGATGGATACAAAAGTGTGTAGTCATGTCCCTATACTTACTGGCATGTGTGTTTTACACTTGTGATGTATTGACAAATTGACCATTTTTTGCTTGATGTTTCTGACATGCATGTGACACAAGCACTTGGGCTAAAACTTGCTATTGTAATCGCTTGATTTGTCTCTTGCATGATTACAGGTAAATGTTCATAAAAAGAAGGAGATATGGAGAGCCATCACCCAGAACGTGCAGGCCATGGGGGTCCACAGCTGGTGGAGTGCACACTGTCGCAAGTGGTGGGAGGAGTAGAGATGCTGGGCCTAGAAGATCGCAAAGGTCCAGCTGTGGCTGTCCTCCCAACATGGGCGGGGCGCACATCAGACCATGACCCCCATAATGGCCCGCGTCCTGGTGGTGGCGTACTCAGAACTTGATGGGCAATTGACAGGAGCACAGCAGCCACAAGGGGGTGAGTACAGAGCATACTCCTGCCTGTCACATTGCCAAATTAATGTGTTAATTTGATTGTGGATGGGCCATGAGTGGCACAGTAGATGAGTAACTGATGGTGTAGGTTTTGTGATGTGGTGCATACTGATGTGCCTTGCCTATTGGCCCAGGGACCTAGGACACAACTGTGTACAATTTACAAAACATTGCTCTCCAGGGACAACACATGGTTGTGTACATTGATCAATCAAGTAATGTTTCTTGTTGTAGTGGGTGTAAATTCTGTTCTACAGACCATTTCTCCTCAGTGTTACAGGCCAAAGACAAAAGAAGTGATGGATTACTGTCCTCAGCCATGTGTCTGGTCAAATGAGTAAATTGGCATCTGCTCCCCAGAGGCAACATGTCTTCAGTGTGTGATGAGTGCTGGTGCCTCACTGCTGTCTGTAATGTGAAGATGGGCATCATACATGTGACAGGGCATACATTGTTCTTTGGTTGAGCTACAGATCAATACTTTCCCTTGGTAAGTGGGGAATGTCCATTGACATCATTTATGTGCTATTACTGTTGGCAACATTCCTTGTGCCAACATGTTTGCATGTGTCCCTTTCTCTTTTGACAAAATGTGTACAGTGCTGTTTCATGCATGGTCTACCTGTGTTTATGGGATGATTTCTGTATTCCCTCACATGCATGTGCATGACAACCCGTGTTTGCAATAGGACATTTGCAATGGGGCTACATTTCATGTGGTGCCACAGACAGGAGTGTGCCAACATTGATTGTCGGTTCACACATATCCTCACCCATCATAGCATGTCATTTGGCATGTACAACTGCAGTAGCAATGATGGACATGAGGGGTAGGACTAGAGATTTTGCACACAGTGGCCATTGATGTGGCATAATGTGGAAAAGTGCACTGCACATGTGTAATGGGGAAGATTTGTTACCTGACTGTTGGCAAGCATCATGGAGTTACTTGCAGTTATGTTGGAATCACATGTGGTTGGGGACAACCATTGATCCACAGGCATCTGGGTTTGCAGGACCAAAATGGAGACAGTGATGTAGCTTCCCATTGGGAAACATGTTGAAAGCCTTCTACAAGTACTTGCAAATCTCTGGGCCTCTCCAACTTACAAAGGACTAATGGCGTCTACTGATGCAATCATAGTATGTCTTTGTAAGGGGTGCTAGACATTAGTGGTGATTTCCCTGGGGCTTGCTGATTCATTGTGTTGTGGATTTTAAAGACATATCTTCCTGGCAATTTGCACATTTTGTCTACATTGTACTTTTCCATGCCAAATGTGTAGCATTTCTGAGCAACATTAGTACTACCTGCATGACTCCATTAGGATAAATTACACTTTGTGAAGTCTGCATTGTTGATATGTTTCCAGTGTGGCATGATTAATTCCATGTCACCTTTCCGGGCTACTGCACTGCTGTCAGCAACATGGCAGGTTTTAGGAGCATCATTTCTTATCGTTGTGTTATTGTGTATGTGACAAATAGATGTCTGCATGACCTTGTGTGGGATCTGTGGAAATGGAGTTGGCAATGGCCTACTATTGTATGACAACAGGTAAGTGATGTATGGTCCATGAGGAAAGAATTTAAGATGATGTGGTCTCCTACTTGTTCAATGGTTACTGTGATTGCACAACTTCAATTGTAATTGTCTGAGATCCTGATTTTCCTATGAGCAACAGTTCAGATGGCATGCACTTACATGGTATGGTACATATGGGAGGCACTTTGATATAGTTTGTTGCTGGGGCCTACCTGAAGACATGATAATGTTTGCTAATCATAGCTGTTGTTCTGGTGTGATCAGGAACATGTGGTGACCATTTTTCTCTTTGTCTTTGCAGCATCACCCAGTAAAGTGAGGGAGACAGGTCATAACCAAGTTGGGAAGCATCTGGCCACGGTACCTTCAGTCATGACACCACCAACACAGAGGGACTCAGTGACCCATAGAATGAGGGGTGTGCCACGTAGGAGACAGGATCAACGTTGTCATCATCTGATTCTTCCTCCAATGGCCACTCCCTAGTGGTGGCGGACCCATCAGGACCTGCTCCTGTATCATCTTTTTGCACCACCCCAGTTCTATCGCCACCCTCCCTGTTGCTCCCCACCTAGTTGGCCATGCCTGCTCACCAAGAGGGTGGGCGTCTCATTTTCCGCAAGTACCTCAGCCCCAGCCCCTTGTTAATCCTGCTGCCCTGAGTGAGGAGGCTATTTACCCCCTGAGGAGTATCTCTGTGGAGCAGACTGCCATTGTGAATGTCATCCAGGAGTTGGCCAGTCAACTTCAGCAGACCAGTGCTTTTCTGGTAGGCATTCATAGTGGCATGTGTGGCCTACAGGGATCCTTTCAGGCTGTGGCTTCCTCACTGATGGCAGTCAGTCACCCCTCACATTCCTCAACCCCTCCACCTCCCTCTTTCCAATCCAAATCCCCTATTCCCCCCCCTGTCAAAAGCACACGGGCACATCAGCATCAACCCACCTCAACACACACAAGCAGAACACATCGATACAAACACCACAAGACACACCAGCACACAGGCACTCAACATAAACCCACAAACACCACATCAGTCACCACTTCACCATATACCCCGCCAACCCACAAACAACATCCAACAAACCCACAGACACCACCACAACAGCCAGTAACATATCCACCACATCCACCATACACCCCCAGACACCAGCACAGCACCACAGACACATCCACCACATCAACTATACAGACAGACACCACCCCCAACACACACAGACACATCTACCATACCCACAGAGAGCACACCAACACATGCTATCTCTATCTCATCGTAATTGAGTGAGAGAAAATCACCTAGCCACTGCCTCCCAAACAGAAAACTATATCACACTGAGTTTTTGGTTGAGTCTACCCCAGTAGTATCATCTTACCGGGGTATGGATAGACAGCTCATGATGAAGCATGCCAGTATTTAGTGGGTGAGGTGTCACCACATCCAGCATACCCAGACACCACCCCAACAGACATACAAACATCCACTACTTCCAGCATACCCACAGACACCACCGCAACAGACACACACACATCTACCACTCCCATGTCACCCAGGACCTCCACCTTCGAGCCCCCAAGACACGCAAACACCCACACTCACACATGCAATATACATGACCCAAACAGAAGAATACCTCACACATGCACACCCAAGGCATCTACACCCACACACAAGACAACCACTCCCTCAACCTCCAGATCCCCAACCTCTTCTGCAGACCCTCCCTGTGTTCCCAAGGAGAGCTTCCTTTTTGAGCTTGTATGTTCCCCTGTTCCCTCCACCCCCATAAAGCCAGGAAGCCCAAACGCACTTTCCAAACCATCTCTTCCAAATCCACGTTGTTCCCTGTCACATCTGCGCCCCAGCAAGCACCCATACCCCTCCCCCTAAGCCCACCGCTCCAAAAAGAAAAAGACCTCTCCTCCCAAACCCAAACCCACCCATCACAAATCCAACCCCCACACTCAAGGATAATCTCTGAGGTGCCTGCAAGCCCACTTGATGCCCTTCCTGTAGATGTTTCCTGACAGTGACTGGAGTCAAGTTTGGGCACAGTAATGTGCATGGGCATCTAACTGGACTGGACAGTGGCCTTTGATCCAAATAAATTTGAGTTAGTACACCCAAGTGGTTGTTCTTTTGGGTACATATTTGTCCAGCAATTCCTTTTCTGCCTTTATGTTGTTCCTGAGTAACTTGTGTTGTATTCCTACAGTTGTGTGTGTTGCAGCCTGATTGCTTATCCATTTGCTATTTTTGGCAATATCTGACTTTGTTGGAAGTGCTGGTGTCACCCAAGACAAAGGTAGATCTTGACTGTATGGATATGTGGGTGGTAATCCAAATGGGCTGCCATGACATTATGTTATGTTTGGTACAGCACATATTTAATCTTATGTTGTCCAATGTCAGCATGTATGGTGTTAGATTTGTCCTACTGATATGGATTGTACATTTGTCTCATGTGTGGAAGCAGATGTTGTTTGTCCACACATGGAGGGTGTTCAATTGTGCTAGCTTCCTTTGTATCTGACTGAGCATGTGTCCATTTGATGTGTGTACCTTGCAGCTACTTCATCCAGATGTATGGCCCATGCTGTTGTTGTTGTATTTGCTTTCCTGACTTGCACTTCTACATTATGAAGATAGGCATGTCACTTGGCTCTACTATTGTTTGTCTCTGAGATACATGAAGGACCAGTTCCTGTGCAGATGTTGTTTTAGGGGCATGTGCAAAGTGATAAGTGTCCGAGAGCAGCATTCTTTCATGGGCGGCCCTGATGCCCCATCACCATTGTGCAGGTATTGTTTGCATAGTGAGCTTTGGATATTTGTCTCTCACCCTATTGTGCATCCCATTGACCTCCCATTGTGTTGCAATGTGGGTGATGTGTGGGTCCATTGCAGGGCTGTTTCAAGGGAGGGGTGTTTGTGTTCTATGACACATCCATCCATATGTGTATTCAATCTGACGACAGTCCATGGCATGTGTGCAATGTGAAGGTGCAATGTGAAGGTGTCAGTTGAATTGGTAGATGTGATTTTGATGTGGGGTTGCCGTTGCATGACAATGTTGTGTATCATTCTTTGTGAATGACTCTGACTCTGAGCACAGTGACACATGTAGTTGGTGCCCGTAGGGTGACCCCAATATCTGTTTTTGAGATTAATTATAGAGGTATGTGTGCGTACTTGCCATTGGTTGCGTCCACAGTGGCGTGGATTTTGGGCACCTTCGATGAGAAGCAGCTGCTGCAGGAGCTGTGTGATAGGCTCCATGGCGACACAGGACGTGTAACTCTTTCTGCAGGTGAAGTTGCTTCCTTTATTCTCTCCTTTTCTGCCAGCTAGGCCATGGTGGTTGGCCCGCCATGGTCACATTGGCAATGTGCAACACCATAATGAGTCCGGCAGAAACGCTGGTTCCTCCAGCCTGTTTGTTCAGCCTCGTCACTGCGGCAGTCTGTGCTGCACTGCGTGGCGGTGCGGACGGGACTGAGGCAGTCTTTGCTCTGTGGGCCCGCCAACATTGTAGTACAGTGGTCTGACTGTCAAACTGATGGCGGTTGGACTGCTGTCACCACCAAGGCAGTGCACTGACCGCCAAACTCGTAACCAGGCCCTTAGATTGGAGTGGCTAATAGTAAATGTCACAACTAAAGTGTTCAAAACCTACAGCTATATGGCTTACATTGGAGTGGAAATAGTAACTGTGATCCCTTTAGTATACAATATAACCCCTACAATGCTTTCAATAGTAGTGAGAGTAATACATCTAATTATTTTAGTCTATAACTGAATGAAATGCTAGGTTATAATGTTATTAATAGATGTAAAACTTTAATTATTGCATTTTTCACATAGATCATTAGTATTGATTTTTTTATAGCATAGTAAATGACAGTTTTCTACTTTTGTATATTTCTATTTTTCTTTTAATACACATATATATATCTATATATATCTATACATCTATATAAATACATATATATATATATATATATATATATATATATATATATATATATATATATATAGTCACTAAAAATCCAAGGTTACGGGGATTATAGTTAGGTTCTGAATTTGGCCGTATATGGCGGGGGTTGGCCATAGGGCCTGACCTTTGGCCACACCCTGAACCAAGCCCTCTTAACCACACAACCTCCCACTGAGCACAGCCTTTGTCCGTGCACAGCACGGATTGGCTACAGGGCCTGTCTCTGTCAGTGGATCTGTGAGTGGGTGCATGAGTGTCTGAGTGGGTCTGAGAGGGTGCATGAGTGTATGAGTGGGTGTATGAGTGGGCATATGAGTCTCTGGGTGCATGTATAAGTCTATATATATATATACATATATATATATATGTATATATATATTTACTTTAAACTTTAAAGATAATACAAATTGTTAAGAATTGTTTAACAATGCCTTTGATATTTTTTCACATACATTATATTTATAGTTTTTGTAACATTTGTTCGCATATTGGTATTTCCCACATTTTTCTAAAACACAAAAGATGGTATATACTTTTATTACTGTTTTACGTATTGGTATTTTTCATATTTGACAGAAAACATATATTTTTACAATGTTTCACATATTTTTATTTATCAACATTTTCAAAATGTAGTACATTTTATGAATCACACACTGAATAGGTACACTCTTCCATGAATCTAGGGGAACATTAATGTTCAGGAGCAAGAGCCTTCACACACCCAAATGGATGTCATGCTTCATCATCGGGTTGCTCCTCGTCAGACTGGCAGTGCAGTATCTGACAGGCTCCCCATTCAGGGGCTCTTTGCCGGAAATCTTTTTATCAGTGGCTGCCGTAATAATCGTGAAGGTCAGACACTAACTGCGGCAGGAGAGTGAAAAGGTTAAAATTGGTTCTCAACCCCCACAAGAGTCTGCTCTATTTAATGTGTCAATGAGCGAGGCTGAGACCAAGATTAAAAACACAGGGAAAGTGGAAAATTAGGATTTATGCTCAACCACTTTATAATAGAGCCTAGAGGTTGGGGGAATTATCACCTGACCCCTAAAGTATAGTCAACATGTTTCGCGTATGGTGGTCTATACAGATCCTATAACGCTTCTTCAGGACCAGCAATCAGATAAACTTCTCCTGACTCATAATAAGTTAAGGGAAAAAAAGAAATACAAAACTACTTAGGGGGTCATTCTGACTTTGGCGGGCGGCGGAGGCCGCCCGCCAAAGTCCCACCGGCAGAATACCGCTGCGCGGTCAAAAGACCGCCGCGTTATTCTGGGTTTCCCGCTGGGCTGGCAGGCGACCGCCAGAAGGCCTCCCGCCAGCCCAGCGGGAAACACCCTTCCATGAGGATGCCGGCTCCGCATGGCAGACACTGAAAATCTTGGTGGGGCCCTGTTACGGGTGCCCCTGCAGTGCCCATGCCATTGGCATGGGCACTGCAGGGGCCCCCAGGGGCCCCACGACACCCCATACCGCCATCCTCTGCCTGGCGGCCAAAACCGCCAGGAACAGGATGGCGGTCGGAATCCCCATGGCGGCGCAGCAAGCTGCGCCGCCATGGAGGATTCCCCAGGGCAGCGGAGAACCGGCGGTACACCGCCGGTTTTCCGTTTCTGACCGCGGCTGTACCGCCTCGGTCAGAATACCCAAGGGAGCACCGCCAGCCTGTTGGCGGTGCTCCCGCGGTCGTTGGCCCTGGCGGATTTTACCGCCAGGGTCAGAATGACCCCCTTAGTGTATATATGAAAAAATACAGTCACTTACATTTTGGTAAACTGTTTGTCAAAAAATGGAAACAGAAAATTTGCCCTAGAAAACAATATGTACAATATATATAATAATCAGTATACAAGGTTAGATAAACAAAACACCCGTGGTAAACCAGTGTCAAAAAAGAGGTGGTAGCCCCTAGTGTTGAAAACAAGTTGAATCATTTGCTTACCATCCCTCATCATTAGGGGGGCTCCTTGGGAAATAGCCTGCCACAAACTGTCACTACTGGTAAGAATTGAAACATAACATTTTGCATAAAGTGACTGCATCAATATTTGTTATAGTCCAACCAGTACAATACAATATAACAATCTGCCATGTTACTTTTGATAGTGTGTTGATATGCCCATTTGTCTGGAATGCTCACTCAGGTTAGAAAGGGTTAAGCATTCACTAAAAGTAGGAATCGTAAAATATCAATATCCAAAATGCCTTTTATGCTGTGTGGCATCTACTTAGATACAGCTTAAACAAAAACGGTAGACAAGATAGTCGAAAATAAAAATAAGAATAAAAATTAGGGCCCCCATTCACAGGGAGATCTGTAAGTTAACACCAGATGGGCCCGCCGTCCCATCTCGTAAATAAAGGCAGTAATTAACTTGAAAGGGATTCCCGGAGTGTGGGGAGTCCTAAAGCCATCAGGATCGCAAAAGGTGCAAAAACTGAAGTTATGCTGAGGAGACAAGCGAGCCACTTACTTGTGTAGTTGAGGTCGCGGTCCGTTTAACCTATCCTCGGTGTGCTCTCCCGACATAATACCGATTGGGAGTGCACGGCTTGTATTTAAAGTCAGCGCGACACAGAGACAACGTTCTTCTGCGTCACGTGATGCTTTTTGGTGTGAACATAAACGACGGACTGGCCCTGATTGTGGTCAGTCATGGAAAACGATAAAGGGCATCCAGGTAGGCATTTTTGACGGACATATTGGAGTAGATAACTCGGTTCTCACCGGTTGGTACCGAGAATATTTTAAATAAAAGAAAGAAAACCACCCACTGGTAGTCGGGGAGAGGAAGATACTGGCCATAACTAATAGTCAGTGGTCTGTCGCTGTAATAAGACCGATCGAGGTGGAAAAAGAGAGGAAAAAACTACCAATCAGAAGAGAATAACTTAATTATTTCTGGTACATACAATAAATAGCCCTGTAAGTAGTAGGCTGGAGAGATCCATAGAGACCTCTAAATACCTCTATAACAATGGGGCCTATCGTGTAACAGGTCTACAAAGACCTAGAACTTCGGGATGGTGACATATGCCCCTAAAAATTACGGGACTAAGTATGACTAGTCAGATGATTAAAACAGTAATTAGTGTGGAGTTAAATGAATTCAGTTCACGTGAGAGATATTCACAAGGCCCATCCACTATGTCAGGGAGGAACTAGCGGGACAGTGTGACCCATGGTATGTCATCGTTCAAACCATTGGTATTTGTATGCAGTTTGAATAACCAGTGTTGTTCGAGTCTGAACAGCGAGTATGAAGAGTTGTTGATGAATCTGGGGGATTCGAAGACCACCCACCGTACGTCGTCAGGACTGTGAGGTGTCTCTAGGAAATGGGCCCATAATTTAGTGGTGACACGTCCACACCTAATGTTGCTCCTATGTATGTTGATCCGTATTTTAACGGGTCTGGAAGTCATCCCAACATATCGTAGACCACAAGGACATGTAATCATGTGCACACAATTCCTTGTGTTGCAATTAGTGTGTTTGGTCAGGTGCCATTGGCCTATTGGTTCCAATTCAAGGGTCTTAATGTGACTGGTCAGAGGGCAAACATTACAGTGTCCACAAGGATAATGGCCCATCACAGGGGGAAGATTCCAAAGAGTCGACTGTGATTGTACAGTGCCCTTAGGACGGGTATGGATTATCAAGTCCTTAATATTTCGTGATCGTTTAAATGCAAATACAGGTCTGGGAATAGAATTTCCCCCACTTGTGAGAATAGGCCATCTCATATTGATCAGTTTTTTTTATCTCATTTGATAGGGGGGTAAATGTGGACACACAAGTCAACAGCCTATTAGGGTCCCTAGTGCTAGGTTGGAGTAAGGCTTCCCGATTGTTGTTTCTAGCTCTCTTGCAAGCATGATTGACAATATACTGGGGGTAGTGTTTTAACAATGCAAAACAACAATAGGAGCTACACAGCACTAAGGACACACCCATGCTGCGTATGTCAGGGTCCATCCTGTGCCTGGATAACAATGCAACATCCCAAATGTCATACTGCTCAGACAACAGCATTGAGGGGGGGCACATGTAACTGGTCACTGAAATACACCTGCACAGTCAGAGGAGGAAATAGGACACTGATACGATTATCAGGGCAATCCAATGTAACACACATTACCCAACATCAGCAGTACGCATTACCAATGTCAACATCCATATCGGATCATAACATTGCTATGCATAGGATATGCCACATGTCAAATACATTTAAGTGGATGTGAAAGATCAGAGATTGGGGCAGGTCCAGATTGTTAAGTGTGCTGCCAGGGCCATCAGAACACCCACAGCCAGTGAAAGGTCTCACTATGAGAATGGATGTAGATGGAGGCTTGAGTAGGACAGGAAGGTGGCAATTCTCTATTTGGCCTAAACCAACACCTAGAGGCGATGATGCTGACAAGTCTAATAACTCAATAACATACATGTGACATGCAGGTGGGCCATAGGCCTGGAAGAATGCCCATCTGAAGGACTGGAGCAATTAACACGAAACAAGATCACAAAGTGAATTCATCAAAAGGCAGGCACGTCACATCAAAATTGCCACAACACAGACACACTAATTGTACCCTGTTTCATTGCAGAGGAAGATGGATCTCCTGCGGATATGCCTGTCCCAGATTACCCTGATGACATGGATGACAAGCCGATAAACATTCCCCAGGAGACTATTCAAAAGGTCCTTGAAACCCTCCAGACCCCACCTTCAGTCACAAGGATGAGCACAGAACAAGCAGCCATCACAGAGGATCCACCCACATCCCCAATTGTAAGACCGGCCAGCTCCAATACAGCTGAGGACTCTGACGACACTGGCACCAGCTTCGAGAAAACTGTTGTTGGAGTACAGCAGGAGCTGGCCAAGGAGATGCACGTGGGGATGCAAAATATGGCAGCCAGCCTTGAGGGGATGCGTTTGTGCATGATGTCATCTGCAGATCAGGCAGCAGCTATGCAAGCCCTAACATCTAACTTGCAGGAACTGCAGAAACCCAGAAGGAAATCAGCACAGCTGTAATACAGTTGACCCAACACCTACAACAGCAATACTGTCAACGCGTGCACGAATGCAACATTGAACCCCTCAGGGCCGACCTGGCTGCCTACCATTGTGATGCGGCTGCTATTCTCAAGAACCAGCAGATACTCCTTGCTGCAGTACTGCCCTTAAGACCTTCACAGGGAGCAGCGACCGGGATGTCTGACTCCACATCTTCTAACACTGAGGTGCGTGTTGCCCCTTCACAACCAACAACAACAAGGACAGAGGAGGCAACACACACATCAGAAGAAGAAGACATGGAACAGATCACATTCACAAGGAAAATGACCCGGAAGCACTAGTCCCTGCCACATGGCCAACAATTACCAAGGTCCTGTGCTTTGTAACTTGCCAGTCTTGCAACAACTGTACTCAAGCACTGTTCTGCAAACCACTGTATATCTTGTCACCCAGCCCAGTGATTGTCTCTCTCCTACTCATTGGCACATTCTGTCCCTCTGCACTGTCTGAAACAGCAACCCCAGCATGTCAAAAGCATTGTTGTAAACGCTTGTGTTGGATCACAATGTAAGATGTTACTATAATGGACTCACAATCATGGAGAATGTACAGATAGCACTACAGCACTTTTCAATAAATAGCACTTACACAACAAATCTGTTTCTGGGTAATGTGACATTTCAGCTGTGCAGTAGATAACTGAAATGTGCCTACTGTCAAATTACGTAGCTTGTCAATACAACTGTCCTGATATTAGGTAGTCAGAGAAATCTGCACAGTGCCCATGATTGCATCATACTCTGCCCACCTTGAAGGGACATATCTGATGAAGTGAGAAACCATACACCATCATGCTGTGTTGGACAGAAGAATGCTTCCTCAGGGGATATCTAAGTCATCAAATAGTGGCCGCAAAATGTTGTCAACATGCAAAAATAACACATATAACAGTGCACACTAATCTAAGCAAACACTACAAAAACTGCATAAATGAAGGTGTCTGAGTTTACATACAAATAGGTAATCATGCTGAACTGTGTCACAAATGATGTATGAGAGTCATGAAGACAAGAATACAAGAGTGCCAATGAGAACTCATCTTATAAGGGTGTCCTTGATCATCACACTGCAGTCAGACCTAAAACTGTTTCCCCAATACCAAGTCTGGAAGCATTGTTTGTGACTTTGAAAACACACTTATCAACAGAAACACACTGTCATCCATATTAACTGTGATTGGTGGTTGCAACGAAGGGTCGACACTTTGCAAGGTAGCTCTGGGCTAGCTGCCAATCGTACAGCTCAGCTGGGATTTGTTTGTAGCATAGGACACAAATGTAATAGTACAAAATCTATGTATACTGAATCCAAACCCACGATCAAGTACCATTCAACACATACTATTAAGGGTTAACCAAATATTTATTAAATGCTAATCACAGAAGAGAAAACTGAGGGAAAAATCTTACCAACCCTAATCTACCCTGACTACTCATTACCCACAACTGTCCCTAACTAACCTAAGCTACACTTACTTATCACATGTAACGAAACGTTCTAAACATCTACCCCCCATCCCCCTTATGAGATGGGACACATGGAGGACAACACATACTAACCTAACCACATACTATACTATCCTAAACAAATATATATTTTTTTGTATTTGTTTTGGATTTTTTTTTTTTAAACACACAAGAACCCCAACATAGCCCCCCACCCACCCACCCACCCATCCACACACTTAATAAGTAAAAATATAAAGAATCTGGACCCCACATCCCCACCCACTAACACTAACTAAACTAACAGCCTATACTAACCTAACACTAAGCCCCCTAAGCCCACTAACTATAAGAACAAGGAAAGAGGAGGGAGGGGAGGGAATCATGTCCATCAAAAAATGTCTAGAGGTTGGCCCTTCGGAGGGTCCTCCTGATAGACTTAAAACGCTGGTTAATGTGGCGCACATCCCGGCTCAGGTGGCTCAACTTGCACAGCACACGGTCCATCTTACGTTCCATGATGTGGAAGGCTGCAGGGTCAACAGATGGAGCTATGGCAGTCTGGGTACCGGTGGAGGAGGTCTGTGTGTGTGTGGTGCCAGGCCCAGTGGGCTGTCCTGCTCCGGTAGCAATGATGGGCCTGGAAGTCCAGCAGATGTAGGACCAATAGTCCAAGCTGTGGGTGGGGCCACCTGGCTTGAATTGGTGGTTGTGCTGGTGGTGGCTGTGGTGGGCAAAGTAGGGCCACCCTGTGGGAAGGCTCTCCATGCCCCGGAGGCCCGTTCATGGCGATATCGCCGGGCCATCCTCCTGAACCCCGACTCCACCAGCAGGATGTGCTGGTATCTCATGGCCCAGCGCTGGAATTCACGGACCTGGTCTGGAGTCATGTTTGCAGCTGTGAAGACAAATGCAGATATTCTACATTAGTAACTGCATTGTGTGAAATGGCACAAGAAGTTAATCAGACAATACATCTACTGTACTTGTAACAGCTCATATCACAATACAGATCATTGAATGTCCCTGAGGAAGTACATGGCAGGCCAGCCTACAAAGGTCACATCACACATTGCACATCCATAACCTACAAGATGGGTAACAACTGGCTTTGACTTGCAATCTGAGTTCTGCCAGTTATCAGCTAAGAATCATGCTGCATATCCTCCGCCAAGACCTGGGCTACAAATGTCAGTGTACGGAAAGAAAAACTAAAGCCACATGGTCTGCAAGTTGTAACTGGACTTGCCAGTATAGTACCAAGTGCCAAACCTGAGTGTGTATACTAGGTTCCAACCAGTCACTTATTCACATGTATGTGTAACATACTGGTAGCATCAGTACTAGGTACCCCATTCACAAACCCATGCCCGTGTTTGAGGGTGGGGAGGTGGATAAACAACTATCAATTTCCAACAACATGTACACCGAGGAGTGTATAGAAAACTTCACACGTGTTTGGCTCTACAAACACACACCACAGGTAAGGTCTATCAACAATTAGGAGTCAGCAAACCCTAGAGCAATCATAGGGCCACACATGTCAGGAAATGCAGAACTTGGTACACAACATATACTTCCAGTAAGGCCTGACTTACATCAGACACATAGTTGCAAGAACACCCATGATCATGAATTGCATGCACACCTAGGCCATTGCACTCAAGTTCCACATACTTGTAGCACTACATGTGGAAGTACATGCTGCTAGGAGGTTCTACCTACTGTTTCATAATTATGTTGGTAAATAGGGAAGCAGATGTCCATTGGAAAGCAATTTGCTGTACCAATCTTGGAGAATGTGGGTCTGACAGGCTGGCTAAATCGGAGCCGACTTCCAGTGCGACTCTTGTTGATACAAGTGTCATCCACATGACTAACCCCTGTACTCACAGTGGGGCCTAAAGGAATGGCCTACAGTCCCTACATAATACCATTGGATATGCACTGGCCAACTCAAAACATGTGAGAAACTGAATTCCCACTCATGGAACAAGAGAAATTATTGCCCAACGCATCACACCCTGCTATGCGTTCAACACACACGAGTCCATAACCAGCAAACACAACACATAACAGACATATCAACACTTACTGGAGTGGTCGGGGTCCCCAAATGTCGTCACCTCTCCCACAGTGTAGGGTGCCGGTCCACCTGTAAGGTATGGAAGGAAGAAATGTGCTCAAAATCTGTGCACAGCGCAATAATTTCATAAACATATACAATGTGTAGGCTGAATAAGGAAATGGCAGCCATTCAGACATGATGGTACTGCATCTGATATATCACGGCCAACTTGTACATAGCATGGGTCTCCTGTGACAGTTACACACATATCTGCACACATACATTGGCCCTAACTATCATGTGGTTGCAAACATGCCCCGTAATTGGTGAGCAGAAAAAAATATGGAGTGTAATCGTCTCATCATGTGCATCCAAGAGAGACATCCAAAGCCTGGTTACTTGAGGACTGCATTACCAGTCAAACATGCCTTGTGGCCATGACACATTAATGACACATAGGTACAATGTACAGAGGGAGGGGCAGGGACTTTTGTAAGCCCCCCTGTTGTTACATTTGATTCAATTGATGTGGCCCAGCTATGGTGATTTGCACCAACCATGGAGATGTGAAGCCATGTGCATACACTTGGACTGCCATCCATATTTGGAATGTGGCACAACTAACTCCAACAAACATTCTATGTTAGCTGAGGGCACCTTACACCTTTTCACGATGTTTTCAAATCCAGATCTGACATGTTTCCAAAAAGATCAAGGAACACAATAATCCCAAACATTCATAGTACTTCCGTGAACGCTTTCCTTCCACACTCACCAGACTCACATGAGACATATGTCTGAGACACTCAGCTATTATCAATTGACGTGAAGGCAGCACTCATTTTCAGCATCATGTAGTGATTCTAAAGTCAGTCTAGCTATTGCGTCAACAAAGTTAGCCAATATGTTGGTACATCTTTACTTCTCTGTCAATAGTACCCTATATAGACATGATTGGCTCCTATTTTGTTTGGTTGTCTGACAAAAAGGCCGCACCAATTTACTTCATGGAAAAGTATCCTGTAAGTTTGCTGAGCATGTGTTACCTGACAGCTAGCAATTGTGATCCTTGCCATAGTGCATCAATTATCCCTGTATGTTTCCCCAGCATTACACACAGTCAGCAAGTTAGCTGGCAGACATAGTACAAATCCTCTTATGTCACTACAGAGCATTTAATCGTGCACATTTACATGATTAGTACTCACCAACAGTGCCACCAATCACGATTCCCAGGTGGTCCAAGAGATCCTGCTCCCTGGTGATGAGGTCAGCCCACTGGTGCTTCAGCTGGTGGTCACTCCTCTGGCTGGCATACACACGCTGCAGGTGATGCAGCACCTTTCCCCACCGGATTCTGCGTGCCTCTGTTGGATACCCCTATATCACCCTGCCTGGATCATGAGTGGCAAGAAATGGCACACAAGCCATATGAACCCCCCCAACTCCTCTTCACCCATCCTGCCAAGACGTGGCCTACCAGACATACTGTAAAAGTGAAAGGGAATAGGGGTAAAAGAAATAGAAAGGGGAAAAGGGGTAGGGGTACAAATACAGATGAAAAGTAAACTTAACCACTAAAAGAGCCCAACTATCCACAAACTAACACTACCCACAACAGACTCCCACAAACAACAAAAACACAAGAAAAATTGGCAAATGTAGACAAAACACAGTAGTACAGTATACACCAACAAGATGTACTTCACAAATGGACTTTACAGATAGCACACAGGACAAAAAAGCACAAAATCTCAGGTCACCACTCTCTACACAGTCACACAGTCTAGAAGGATCATAGACTGCAAAGTGAAAGTGAAAGTACACCCACTGTACATGATCTGTAAACAGGATAACCTATTACATCTCTTCCTGTATGAAATGTCCTGCCTTTTTCACGTTATGCGTCATTTTGTGTCTACCAAAACTGTAATTTCATTTTTGTTTGATGCACAGGAGTGAAAATTAGCCCGCATCCACATAATAGTACATGGCCTGTACAAATATCTGGATGCGGGATAATTTTCACTCCTGTGTGTCCAAAAAAATGATGCAAATACAGGTTTGGTAGACAAAAAATTACGCATAACACTAGGAACGTCAAAATTTCAGTGCATTAACTGGTTTTGGGAAATTGTTCTGTTTTTTTGTTATGTTACATTTGGGACACATCAGAGATAGGCTGATTGAAGACACTATGGTGTTGATGGTGTATGTTCACATGTGTGACATCATACTGCAGCAGACCATGATCCGCTACTCCCTTCACAGTATTTTTACGGTTGGCTGACGCAATAGTTGGTCATAAGTGTGGCCTACATATATGTGTTGCACAAATTGTGCATGTTTGGCATCAGTAGAGGATAGCAATGTGACACACATATGTACAATACCTAAATGCCTTTGGCTCAAAGTGTGTGCTTTGGCAACTAATGTATTTGTTGACCAAATGTGTGTGTATCTCATGAAGCATAATTGCACATATGCTTGTATGAATGTGACGTCCATGTGTCCAATCCTTAGATGCAAGTCATTGTGGAAATGAGAGAGGGCATGTGTTAGTCATACATGTAGCAACATCCGTAATGTGGACTTCCAAGATTTAGGGTAACGTAGACACCACATGTGACATAGCATGCACCAGATAGATGGGAGACGCTTGTTCATGTCAATGGTCCACGTTTTTAACATCCTATGTCCTAGAGTATTGGTAACTGCTTCCTAGGCACTAGTTGGTGAATCCCACAGTGAGTCATACACATGCATTGAGGAAGTGGGTACCATGTTGTTTGCACAGACAGACAAGGGTGAATCTCAAATGTATGATGATACCACAGTTGAGGCCATACAAGTGAGCCCCAACTATCAAGTGGCTGTGGTGGACCAGCATACAAGACAGCACGTGTCCACATATTTCCAGTGATCAATTGCACATAGGTGTCTTGTTCATATGTGTGTGGTCCAATTATGATCCTGTATATTGTTTGGGGTGTAATTTGTCACAGTTCGGTCAAGGACTCATCATGAGTCAGTGGCAGCTATTCTTGTATCTACTGAGTATCCTTGGTTGATCAATGTGAGTAAAGTGGATGTGGACATAAGAACCTACATGGGTATGGTCCCACCCTGTCACTAAATACGTGTAATGAGACAGTCAACAGGGCAACCTTGGTGTGCTGAGTGAGGTAATGTCTCAGGTGTCATGTTCCGGCAGGTGTCATTACAACATTTGTACACAGGTTAGCCTCTGCAATTCCCACTGCATCTGGGAACATCATAGCCTCTGTGCTGATTATTCTCACAGCTATTCACCACACACAGCCCATCAATATGTTGTGAGCACTGTGATTCTGTGTGTGAACTGTGATGGTCCTGACATGTGTGTATTTTTCATGGACATTATCAGAAGTTGCTGATTGTGCTGAAAGCCCCGTACCCAATCCCTGCCTACGGCCCTGGGACACTGTCACACTTTGTCATTCATGCATAAATGAGACCCAGACAAGGGATGGTACAGTTAAAAGGCAGATGATGTTATACAATGTATTTGGGTATGCATTGAAGAAGCCCATGCCCAATACCCCCTGATGAATGAGAGGTTTGCTAACGCAAGTGTGGTACATATGTAGACACAGGGATACTTTAGTGTGACGCACAGACAGATGCCAGTCAGGCTGACAGAATGCAGGGTGATTCAGGATCCAGCAATTTGACAAGTTACATAATCAGTGGTCTGACTCAGACTGTTTGGAGGATAAACTAGACAGTTGACATGTCAAACTGTGTATGTCCTGTGTTTTTGAAGGTGACAAATGAACCCAAGGGCTGTGTTAAACAGCTTAATTAGTATCAATGCTTAACGGTGTAATTGACTAAATGGCAACTCCTATGCTGTTCCCGGCATCAGCAGTGGCAGTGCTTTTTGAAATGGGTAGTGTGCATGGAGTTGATCACAGGTGTGGGCTGCATCTGTTTCTTACCAGTCCTCTAGGTGAGATATGCATTCTGAGGGCCAACATACATTTTCACACGAGAAGCAATCTATAGGTGCTAACAGGGCTTTGAAACTAGAAGACAGTGTATAAATTAACCTGACGTCCATGCAGTCAGATGTTCTATGACAATGGCATACCATAGGAAAGGGTGTAGCACACTGGATTGCTAATGTTGGTCTGTGTGTGTAGAGGACGGAATATCGGGGTACACATCTTAGTATTCCAGGGACCTCTTCTGACAGGTGGGTTGTGACCAGGTGCATGGGTGTGTCAGGAGTTAGGAAATGGGCTGACATGTACATGGAATGTCATGTGTGCAATGCTGCTCATATGTGTGGCACTTGCACTGTCTATGTTCTGCTTCTATGGGACTCTGGTCACAGATAGTCCTTGCAAATATTGGATGCAGTTGGACTTACTGCTGTCAAGGGTCTGGTCAGGCATTCCTGTTACTGATGCAAAAGCACTTTGACTGCCTCATGTGTGAGGCTTGTTTTCCCCTTATTGAGTGATGGTGTCTTAGTTGTGTGCCATATGCTGCGTTGGACCTTGATTTCAACATGTATGTGTGAAATAGGTGTGGTCCTCTGCTATTGGCCTTCAAAGGAGAAATGTACATGATATATGTCATTAACAGTGTGTGTGTGTGTGTGTGTGTGACCATTGTATGTTAGGCATCACATTAGCTCTGGGATGTTCAGTGTCCAAATCAGTATCTCAGCAATGCTCCATGAGGCAACACTCTTATTCTGATAGAAAGTAAAGTAGATATGAAGGTGTGCAAAAATGAATAGCCAGACCATGATATGGTGATTATTATAGGTGTTTATTTAAATTAGTTAACTAAAGTGGTGAAGGTGATTATATTTAAAAGAAATTGTTGACGATATGTTGCCGCCTGCGTATACCAGCGGTCGTGTTCTGTAGTTCCCCCTCATGTTGCAGGCCTGCATCCTCCTCTTCCTCCTCTTCAGGCATGTGTGGCTCTGGTTCCAGGAGGGGAATGTTCCTTTTGATGCAAATGTTGTGCAATATTGCACATGTTAGGATGATATTACAGACCATCTCCGGCGAATATAGGAGGCTACCACCAGTGATGTCGAGGCACCGGAACCTTGATTTGAGGATGCCAAAGATCCTCTCAACTATGCTGCGTGTCCTCCTATGTGCGTCGTTGTAGGCACGCTCTGCAGCAGTACTCGGGTTGCCAAATGGTGTCATAATCCATGGCTGTATGTCATACCCCTGATCAGCTGCAAGAGAAAATGAATGGGATAATATTGATGTAGCTGGCCCTATTGAAATCACCTTTCATGGCAGTAGTTGTCTTGTGTTGTCTGTGACTCTTTTGTGTTATAATGTAGCATCCTAGGCTTGTAGGATGTACCATCTGCATTATGTTGTTTCCTTGGCTGAACGAGTGTTTGTCTGCTAACCGGTTGCCAGCAGTATGTTTTGGGATTTGCAGTACAGTGTGCCCTCCCTAGCATTGTGACTTGTGATACAGGTGTCCGTGTGTCTTCACTGGGGGTGAGATGATAGTTCCATACACAGGTTAAAATTGACAGTGGTGGTAACACGTTCATATCAATGTGCCCTGGACATCCCATACCTTTAGACTTTTGCAATGGATTAATGTAAGCGTCATTGGGACACTTACATTTTGCAAGGTGACATTTAGGCAACATTGTGATCTTTGACGTCTTAACATTAGGCTGTACAGTAATTTCAGATGTGTGACAGGTTCAATGGTGACCCAAGAAACATGGCTTACGATGTCACGACCTCAGTGTGTTCCTGTTCAAATGTTGCTGTTGTGGTGTATGTGTTGTGTGTCCTAGAGGGTTGCTGTGCAGTGTGTATATAAGTAGGTTTTTGTACTTACCAACAAGTAGTCCATTGCCATACCGTCCATCCTGGAAGTGTTCATTGATGGTGCGGTGACGGAAGATGAATGAGTCATGTACACTCCCAGAATATTTAGCCACGATGTTGGTGATCAATCCCTGGTGATCGACAATGGCCTGCACGTTGATGGAATGTGTGCGCTTCCTTTTGCAGTAGAGGTGTTCAGTTGCAGCAGTGGCACAAGGCGTACATGTGTGCAGTCGATTGCACCAAGGACATGTGGAAAGCCACTGATAAGGTAGAACCCCTGTTTTGTTTCCTGCTGCTTCTGCAGTGTGTTAGGGAAGCAGATGTGGTGGGGTGTCAGTCCAATGATGGCATCCAGTACTTTGGGCAAAAAGGTAGAGAATGATGGTTGTGATATTCCGGCAACCAGGGCACCAGTTGTTTGAAAAGAGCCACTTGCCAGCATATGAAGTACGGCAAGCAGCTTGGTTTCTGTTGGGATGGTGCAGGGTGTCAGCAAAGTGGGGGCCAACTGCGGTGCAATGTTGCGCAGCAGCTGCTGAATGGCCTGCCAGTTCAACCTGTACCTCTGGATGATGTTGTGTTCCCTGAGGCCCTGAAGGGTTGTTCTGGGGCGGAATATCCTCTCCTGCCTTCTGCGCTGCCTTTGGGGTCCCTGCTGGTGTTGTTATAGCTGCTGTTGTTGCTGCTGGGCTCTGCGTCTGTGTGCACGCTGGAGTAGAATCACCTCCATGTCTCCCTGTTGCTGCTCTGCTGTTGCTTCTGAGTGTTCTAATTAAATACGGGTGTGTTTGCCCCATTTTTAAGAAAATCGGGCTGTGCGTCATTTTCCGGCTCTGCCTCCCGGGCGTGCGTCATTTTTGCCCGAAAGCATAAATACGACGCATGGCCGTTTAAGTCATTTTTTGGACGGGAACGCCTACCTTGCATATGATTAACGCAAAGCAGGTTGCTGCATCCCAAAAATGACGCACACAGTGGAATTTTGTCATCCGCGGGCTCGGGCGTCAAAGTTTAAATACGGGGCAACCTTTGCGCTGAGTTGACCCACATTCAGCGCAGATGGAGTTTAAATATGCCCCCTAAGTAGTTTTGGATTTCTTTTTTTCCCTTAACTTATTATGAGTCAGGAGAAGTTTATCTGATTGTTGGTCCTGAGGAAGCGTTATAGGATCTGTATAGACCACCATACACGAGACATGTTGACCATACTTTAGGGGTCAGGTGATAATTTCCCCAACCTCTAGGCTCTATTATAAAGTGGTTGAGCATAAATCCTCATTTTCCACTTTCCCTGTGTTTTTAATTTTGGTCTCAGCCTCGCTCATTGACACATTAAATAGAGCAGACTCTTGTGGGGTTGAGAACCAATTTAAACCTTTTTACTCTCCTGCCGCAGTTAGTGTTTGACCTTCATGATTATTACGGCAGCCACTGATAAAAAGATCTCCGGCAAAGAGCCCCCGAACAGGGAGCCCTTCAGATATTGCACTGCCTGTCTGACGAGGAGCAACCCGATGATGAAGCATGACAATCATTTGGGTGTGTGAGGGCTCTTGCTCCTGAACATTAATGTTCCCCTAGATTCATGGAACAGTGTACCTATTCAGTGTGTGATTAGTCAATTTGGGAGACCCTACACTGGACCAACAATCTCCCCATCCCTCCCTTTGTTGATATCCTAGTACATTTTATGAAACCATATATATTTGTAATACATACATTTTTATTTTATAACAATTTTGATGTACATTTTAAAGTATATGTTAAATAGTACTACATTATATTATTTACTCATTTGTATTATTATTTATTTTATACTTTATGTATTTGTTCATAATACATGTTTTGACTTGTTGTACATATTTTATATCACTGTTACATACTTTGAAACTTTTTTTGAATTTTTAATTAACGGTGCATTGTTTTCTATAGAGAGATGGGGGTCATTACAACATTGGCGGTAAAAGCCGCTTTCCGCCGTGCAGAAGATCGCCAACACACCGCTGCGGCCGCGGAATTCCGCCACAGCTATTACGACCCACATCTCGAAATCCGACAAAATTCAGACACCCATACAAGTCCGCCACACCAAAGGTCAGTGATAAACTGGCGAAAACAAAACCTCCACCGTCACGCCAACAGAAATACAAAAATGCTATCACGACCCACGAATCCACACGGCGGTCTTTCAACCGCGGTATTCCATTGGCGGTACACACCGCTGCGCTCAAAATACACACACACATACAAAACACCGCCACATTGGACAATTCAAAAGACACACACCTGATACACATACACACACCACTCTTACACACCAAATACAATATAAAACACACACCCACATCACCCACAAACTCCTACGACAAAAAATTCAGAAAGAAGGCCAGAGAGAGACACCACCATCCACAAACTAGCAGCCACAGGCACACAACACCATCACCCACACTACTTCCACGCACAAAACACCACACACCACTACATATCACCACACTTATCACTACATACACCACCCCACACATCACCTACACCACCCCATGGCAAGGCAAAGACACCCCAGGTTCTCGGAGGAGGAGCTCAGGGTCATGGTGGAGGAAATCGTACGGGTAGAGCCACAGCTATTTGGATCACAGGTGCAGCACACCTCCATAGCTAGGGTGATGGAGCTATGGCGAAGAATTGTTGACAGGGTCAACGCAGTGGGACAGCACCCAAGAAATAGGGACGACATCAGGAAGAGGTGGAACGACCTACGGGGGAAGGTGCGTTCCGTGGTCTCAAGGCACAACATCACGGTACAGCGGACTGGCGGCGGACCCCCACCTCCTCCCCAACAACTAACAACATGGGAGGAGCAGGTCTTGACTATTCTGCATCCTGAGGGCCTCGCAGGAGTCGGTGGAGGTATGGACTCTGGTAAGTCAAATCTTAACTATCGTATCCCCCACTCTACCTGCATGCTATCACAGACCCCCCACCCTCGCCCCTCCCCTATTACTCCAGCTCCTCACAAATGCACTAATAACACAAACCACCCATCCCAACACAAAGCCCTGCATGACACAACAAAGCATGGACACCTCTCACTAAAGCATGCCCACTGCACATACCCATAACACCCCCCTCAACCATCATCACACAAGCCCCCACACAGGAATGCTAGCACTGGGGTACACGATCACCCACCCATTGCCCACCATGACACACACAGATGCAATAATCATGCTTTTATACCCCTGCAGGACCACTACCCAACGTCACCAGACAGGAGGGTCCAGACATCTCTACCCCACCCACAGAAGAGGCCCACAGTGATGACAGCAGCTCTGTCCAACTGGATCCAGATGACCAGCCTGGACCATCGTGGGCCTCAGGACAGTCGGTTCCCCACACCCAGTCACAGGCCACCACAGACCTTCCACCCTCTGGTAACACCAGCACAGCACCCACCCAGCAGGCCCCACCTCCGTCCCCAGGACACGTCAATCAGCTGTGTGTCCACCACTACAGGGAACCCAGGATAACCCACCACCCCAACAACAACAGGGACCTGGGGGCAGTGGTAGTGGGCACACGGTCCAGGGGACGGAGGCACAGGATCACAGGGGAACTGGGAGGGCTGCTGTGCGACAGGGGGCAGACAGGCCTAGGGAACCCACTCTCCACGAGGCCCTCTCCTCCATCATGGGAGCCTACCACCACTCCCAGGAGACGATGGCAACAGTACTGGCCAAGTTTCAGGAGACCCATCAGCTGCAGGAGGAACAGTATTTGGGGTTCAGTGAGGAACTCAGAACCATCAGCTCCGCCCTGGGCACCATCGTAGGGGTGCTGAAGGAGATACTTAACACCAGGAGGGACACTGTGGCACTGCAAGGGGCCCCTGACACTAGCATGAACGATGAACTGCCCACCACCTCCGCCGGCACTAGTGGACAGGACGTCCCGCCACAGGACCACCACACCAGCACCCCACCCACTGCAGACTGAGAACCATCCTGCAAACGGTCCCTGAGATCCAGGAACAAGACAGAGCACAATGCCAAGACCCCCGCCAAGAAATGAGACCACCCTGATTGTCATCCCACTGTCCCACATTGTCACCCTGTCCATCTTGGAACTGCCCCAGCTCCACTTCCTATGCCCATATGGGCAATGCACCTGTGAGATCAATAGACTGGACTCTGCCATGGACATTCCTCCACCATCACCCCTCACCATTTTACAACCCCCCTCCAATATTGAGCACTTCAATAAACACCCTTGATACACAAAACAATCTGGAGTCAGTCTGTGATTACGAAAATGTGTATTAGCAATGACAGTGACAAAATGCGTTTTCAAATGTAATGTCAACATACCTATGTCACACATCTCAAGTCCATGAGGAATCTAAGCAGATGACACACGTTGGAAATCACACCTGTGAAACTGTAAGGGAAATGTACAACTCAGTTACCATATACTGGGTGAAATCAACAGACATGATAGAGGTAGAAGTGTGAAAGTACTTGTAGTAGGCAGGAATTTGTTCTCACCTGAGTGTCACTGGAAATATTGCTGGATAACTGAGTCCCTGTTGTCAATGTCTTTTTCCTCTGCTTCCTCCTCATCACTGACCACAGGCTCCACAGCTGCTACAACACCGTCATCTGGACCATCCTCCTGCAGAAAAGGCACCTGTCGTCGCAAAGCCAAGTTGTGAAGCATACAGCAGGCCACAATGATCTGGCACACCTTCCTAGGTGAGTAGAATAGGGAACCACCTGTCATATGGAGGCACCTGAACCTGGCCTTCAGGAGGCCGAAGGTGCGTTTGATCACCCTCCTAGTCCGCCCATGGGCCTCATTGTAGCGTTCCTCTGCCCTGGTCCTGGGATTCCTCACTGGGGTCAGTAGCCATGACAGGTTTGGGTAACCAGAGTCCCCTAATAGCCACACACGGTGCCTCTGGAGTTGACCCATCACATAAGGGATGCTGCTATTCCGCAGGATGTAGGCGTCATGCACAGAGCCAGGGAACATACAATTTACCTGGGAGATGTACTGGTCTGCCAAACATACCATCTGTACATTCATCGAATGATAACTCTTCCGGTTCCTGTACACCTGTTCACTCCTGTGGGGGGGGACCAGAGCTACATGGGTCCCATCAATGGCACCTATGATGTTAGGGATATGTCCAAGGGCATAGAAGTCACCTTTAACTGTAGGCAAATCCTCCACCTGAGGAAAAACGATGTAGCTCTGCATGTGTTTCAGAAGGGCAGACAACACTCTGGACAACACGTTGGAAACATAGGCTGGGACATCCCTGATGCTATGGCCACTGTTGTTTGAAATGACCCACTTGCAAGGAAATGGAGCACTGATAGCACCTGCACTTGAGGGGGGATCCCTGTGGGATGGCGGATTGCTGACATCAGGTCTGGCTCCAACTGGGCACACAGTTCCTGGATTGTGGCACGGTCAAACCTGTAGGTGATAATCAAATGTCTTTCCTCCATTGTCGACAGGTCCACCAGCGGTCGGTACACCGGAGGATTCCGCCATCTCCTCAAATGTCCCAGCGGACGGTGCCTAGGAATGACAACAGCGACCACAGAGTCAAACAACTCAGAGGTATGTAACCACAGTCTACACAGAACACCATTCATACATAAAATCTGTCCTGTATTTGTGTTGCGCGACAAGGCCTAGGTCTGTGTGATGCAGTTGGTAATTAGGCCATGTGGGCCCCTGAAATGGCGGCTGCCTGACCTCTAAAGTGGGACAATGGGATGTGAGGTAACTGCGCTGGCGATGTACACCGTCGCGGTAGGCGGTCGAAGACCGTGGTGCAATGCTGCATTGGTTAACATTGGACCCTATGGGTCCCAGGAGCCAATGATGAAGTGCGCCGGCGGTGATGGTACGCACCGCCGCGGACGTGACCGCCATTTTCTATCTGTTCAATCACTCAATACCTGATCTTCGACAGGAGAGGACCTACACTGCAAGTGCTGCTGTGACGATCTGGAAGAGACAATGGCTCGTGCGTCTGGGGAAAGGGTCCCTGCCTTCACTGCAGAGGAGTTGGAGAAGCTTGTGGACGGGGTCATCCCGCAGTACACGCTACTCTACGGTCCTCCAGACCAACAGGTAAGTACACAGGGAGCACGTTGTATGGGCTATGCCTGAGTGGAGGGGGGGGTTGTAAGAATGAAGGGGGCACAGTTCTGCGTGAAGGACTGTGAATGTATGTGCCACATGGCAAGGGTACGGATGTGGGCCACTCACTTCGACGGTGCAGTTGGTAATGACTTCTCTTCTTCCCCTGAACATGTCATGTAGGTCAGCGCCAACCATGGCGGTGGCGTATCCGGAGTTGGATGGGCGCTTGAGGGCATCACAGCAGACACAAGGGGGTGAGTACCAAAACATTCAGCGGACTTTGCGCGCAGTGAAGGTTTCTGGGTGGGGGAGGAGGGCTGTGGGTTTCTCTAGGCCAGGGCGAGTTCCGTAGGCTAGGCCCCTCCGTAATGCAGGCCATGTGGCACCCCACCCCACCTCTGTAGAGTGCCAAGTACAGATATACATGCCCCTGTGTCATCTATGTGTGCAGATGTCGACCATTGCCATGTAGGACATATCCCAGGAATGGCATCTGTAGAGCCCAACAGCGCGACGTAGTGCAGGGGGCTGCTGTGTCTGTATTGTCCGCCAACGGTAGCGGTAAGCCATGCACTCAACCCGTCTTTCTTCTGTTGTCCCCCCCTTTTTGTGGTCTCCTTGTTCTTGTGTGCATCAGCATCATCAGGCGGAGGTACAGTGGCACCGGAGCACGAGGGAGCTGCATCCCACATGGCCATGGAGGCCCACACCACGGACTCTGAATACACCAGTGGGATGGAGGGCGAGGGGAGCTTCACGGCGGGGACAGGATCAGCAACCAGCGACACGGACTCGTCCTCCGATGGGAGCTCCTTTGTGGTGGCGGCAAAATCTGTGCCCCCCACTTCTACAGGTACAGCTGCCACCCCCCCTACCAGCACCGCCCTCCCAGCAGCCCCTCAGCCTTCGCCCCGTGCCGCTCACCCAAGAAGGTGGGCATCACCTTCGCCCCAGGCACCTCAGCCCCTGCCCCTGTCACCTCAGCTACCCTCAGTGAGGAGGCCAATGACCTCCTCAGGTCCCTCACTGTTGGGCAGTCTACCATTTTGAATGCCATCCAGGGTGTAGAAAGGGAATTGCAACACACAAATGCATTCCTGGAGGGCATTCATTCTGGTCAGGCTGCCCTTCCTCGAACCCTGCAAACTCTGGCCTCAGCACTGATGGGAGCCATTGTCCCTGTCTCTAGCCTCCCCCCTCCAACTTCCTCCACCCAGACCCAATCCCCTGTACCCCAGCCTATCCCAAGCACACCATCAGACCAGCCTGCACACACCTCACCACACAAGGGAAGCTCAGGCAAACATAAGCACCACACATCCCACAGGCACTCATGCAAGCATCATACACATACAGACACAGCAACATCCACTGCCTCCACTGTGTCCCCCTCCTCGTCGTCTCCCTCCTCCCTCCCAGTCTCGTCTACAATCTCACCTGCATGCACTACCTCTACAGCCACTACGTCCCGCACCAGCACACCCACCACCACACCCCGCTCACGTGCAGTCACCACCCCCGCTCCCATTTACACGTTCCCTGTGTCCCAGTGTGTCTGTAACACCCCCTCCGAAGATACACAAACGCAGGCACACACCTACCCAACAGCCATCCACCTCATGACAGCCTCCAGCGCATACACCTTCACCCAAAGTCACCAAACGTACACCTCCTACAACCACTACCTCTTCCTCAACTCCCAAACCCCCTCCCGCTACCCGTCCCAGTGTTCCTAAGAAACTTTTCCTGGCCAACCTTGAACTCTATCCCACCCCCCCACACCCTCCAACTCATAGGTCCCATACTAGCACCTCAGCCCAAAAATCGCCGGGACCAGTGGTGCCTGTTACAGGTATGTGGAGTGCACTGGCCACCAGGCCAGCCAGTGTGGCACGGAGCCACAGCACAGCCAGTCCCCCACCTGTGAAGCACCAGAAGTTGGACAGTGCCCGGCGGGAGAGGGGGAAGGCTCCAGCCAGCAAATCCGCTCACAAGGGTGCCGGGGGTAGTGTCGACTCAGCTGTGACTCCTCTCAAGGTGGGGAAGGGGCAGAAGAAATCTCCAAAGTCTGGGAGGGGCAGCATCCCCGCTGCCCAGGAGGCCACCGCCAGCCCAATCGTCACTGGCCAGGAGGCCACCGCCAGAGTCACTGCCCAGGAGGCTAGCCCAATAGTCACTGGCCAGGAGGCCACAGCCAGAGTCACTGCCCAGGAGGCCAGCCCCATCGTCACTGGCCAGGAGGCCACCGCCAGAGTCACTGCCCAGGAGGCCAGCCCCATTGTCACTGCCCAGGAGGCCACCGCCAGCCCAATCGTCACTGGCCAGGAGGCCACCGCCAGAGTCACTCCCCAGGAGGCCACCGCCAGCCCAATCGTCACTGGCCAGGAGGCCACCGCCAGAGTCACTGCCCAGGAGGCCAGCCCAATCGTCACTGGCCAGGAGGCCACCGCCAGAGTCACTGCCCATGAGGCCAGCCCCATCGTCACTGGCCAGGAGGCCACTGCCAGAGTCATTGCCCAGGAGGCCACCGCCAGCCCAATAGTCACTGGCCAGGAGGCCACCGCCAGAGTCATTGCCCAGGAGGCCAGCCCCATCGTCACTGGCCAGGAGGCCACAGCCAGCCCAATCGTCACTGGCCAGGAGTCCACCTCCAGAGTCACTGCCCAGGAGGCCAGCCCAATAGTCACTGGCCAGGAGGCCACCGCCAGAGTCACTGCCCAGGAGGCCAGCCCCATCGTCACTGGCCAGGAGGGCCCCGCAAGCCACAGCCCAGCTGACCCATGAAGGACCACCAGCCACAGGCCTGCTGGGCAATGAAGGACCGCCTTGGCAAGCACCGCTGAACAGGCCAGGGACCGCTGAACAAGGCAAAGGCCGCCATGGCAAGCACCGCTGAACAGGCCAGGGACCGCTGAACAAGGCAAAGACCGCCATGGAATGCACTGCTGAACAGGGCAAGCACCGCTGAACAGGCCAGGGACCACTGAACAAGGCAAAGACCGCCATGGAATGCACCGCTGAACAGGGCAAGCACCACTGAACAGGTCAGAAAGAGCCAACTGAAGCACCGCTGAACAGGGCAAAGACCGCCATGGAAGGCACCGCTGAACAGGGCAAGCACCGCTGAACAGGTCAGAAACTGCCAACTCAAGCACCGCTGAACAGGGCAAAGACCGCCATGGAAGGCACTGCTGAACAGGGCAAGCACCACTGAACAGGTCAGAAACTGCCAACTCAAGCACCGCTGAACAGGGCAAAGACCGCCAAGGCGAGCACCGCTAGCTCATTAGCGGCAGGGGCAGTGACGCAACTGGGACCGTCACGGGGTGAGTGCTGCACTCTGTGCACCAGTCCCCCTCCAGAACCAGTGGAGACATGCACCCACTCCGTCTGTCCTGCACAGGATGAAGCACTCTGGGCACCAGTCCCCCTCCAGAACCAGTGGAGACCTGCATCGACTCCGTCTGTCCTTGGCAGGATGAAGCACTCTGGGCACCAGTCCCCCTCCAGAACCAGTGGAGACATACATCCACTCCGTCTGTCCTGCACAGGATGAAGCACTCTGGGCACCAGTCCCCCTCAAGAACCAGTGGAGACCTGCATCCACTCCGTCTGTCCTTGGCAGGATGAAGCACTCTGGGCACCAGTCCCCCTCCAGAACCAGTGGAGAATGTTATCGACTTGAGAGACTGTGGCTTTGCACTCCCCAGGATGGTACAGTGGGCAAACCACCCACTGTAGAGACTTGAGAGACTGTGGCTTTGCACTCCCCAGGATTGAACAGTGGGCAAACCACCCACTTGTGATAGTTGAGAGACTGTGGCTTTGCACTCCCCAGGATAGTACAGTGGGCAAACCACCCACTTGTGAGACTTGAGAGACTGTGGCGTTGCACTCCCCAGGATGGTACAGTGGGCAAACCACCCACTGTAGAGACTTGAGAGACTGTGGCTTTGCACTCCCCAGGATTGAACAGTGGGCAAACCACCCACTTGTGAGACTTGAGAGACTGTGGCTTTGCACTCCCCAGGATGGTACAGTGGGCAAACTACCCACTGTAGAGACTTGAGAGACTGTGGCTTTGCACTCCCCAGGATTGAACAGTGGTCAAACCACCCACTTGTGAGACTTGAGAGACTATGGCTTTGCACTCCCCAGGATGGTACAGTGGGCAAATCACCCACTGTAGAGACTTCAGAGACTGTGGCTTTGCACTCCCCAGGATTGAACAGTGGGCAAACCACCCACTTGTGAGACTTGAGAGACTGTGGCTTTGCACTCCCCAGGATACATCAATGGGCATGGAGCCCCCTCGTGGGTCTGGCGTGGTGCACTCATCCGGCTGAGGTGCCCCCCCTTCCCTTCCGCCTAAGGTGCCTGTTGTATTTCTATCTGATGCCCCAGCAGTGTTCTCTCCGTTTTGATCAGGTATCTAGTGTGGGCCTCGCCCATGCATTTTGGGCCCAGTGGTCCACGGACAATGAATGGTGCATTACCTGCACTACTAATCGTGGTGTATATTTTATTTAATGTGTATATATATAAGTATATATTTGGTTACTGTATTTTGATATATTACAATGGTTCAACTCATTTCCTTTTGTCTTTGCATTCTTCCGGGGGTTCTGGGGGTTGTTACTGTAATGTTTGGTTATGCATTGGTGTGTGTGTGTTGTAGTGGGTGAGGGTCGGGTGGGGATTGTGATGTTGGTTGTGTGTGTCCCTGTGTTTTTCCCTCCCCCTCCCCTATGTCGTAGGTGCAGTACTCACCGTGGTCTTCGCCACCGGCGTTGTTGATGCTCGTATAGGAGCAGGAAGACTTTCGCAGGGAGAATATGGAGTTCCGGCTCCATGGTGTCGTTGTTCCTCGTGGGGTGTGTAGAGGTGAGCGTTTTCCCTTTGAAATGGCTGTTTCCGCCGTGTTTTTATCTGCAGTGAATCCGCCCCGGAAAAGGTGGCGGATTGGCCTGTTGTAATACTGTGGGCGGTACATTGTCGTCCGCCTGTCTGTTGTCTGTGACCGTCGCGCTGTTTGTCTGTACTGCCGAGGCGGTCGGAGTGTTAAAGTGGCTGTCTTTGTTGGCGGTTTCCGCCACGGTCATAATTCCAAAAATTTTACCGCCGGCCTCTTTGCGGTTTTACCGCTGCTTTAACACCAACTGCCAGGGTTGTAATGACCACCATAGTCTTTTTTTGCTTACCTTTAGTGGCCTTTTTTCAGCTGTCTACTTTTTATAGTCTGTTTGTGTCACTGTATTGTAGATTTGGTAGGAGTGGGTTGTGGTTACCTGCTGCTGATTTCTGGAGAAGGTAAGACCTTTTTTTACATTTTTGAAAGGCTTTTGGGGTAGGAAGGCTGCAAGTAGAGTTAGTTAAAGTGAATTATAGTGTTTTAATTTTGAGGGTTAGTTAGTTGTAGTGTGTGTTCTGTGGTTTACCTCTGTTGTGCATTAGGCCTACTTAAAGTCTGGTAGTAGTGAAGTGTCATTTTAGATATTATAATTTTACAATTTATGTTTATTACATTGTAATGTTATGTTTATCTTGTATTTGAACATAGTGATTTGTGTAGGTGGGTATTCTATATTTTTTCAGGTATACAGATCATAAACTTTCCTGTGGACCTGTGTTTTTGCTTTTTTTAAGGGAATTAATTTGGTTTCTATTAACAATATGGGCCTGATTATGAGTTTGGTGGTCAGACCGTCTGACCGCCATGTTGATGGTCCTAAAAAGACTGCTGTGCCAACAGACTCTAGCCTGCCATATTACGAAGGAAACAGGCAGAACTCCTGCCCGGCAATCAAAAAGGCAGACTGCCAGTGTACAGCGGTCTTGTATCTAGTGGTCCGACCTCCAGCATCATCAGCGCTGCGGCCAACCACCGTTCCTATTACAAATACACAGTCGTTGTGGCAGTCCCCTTGTGGCAGTTACCCAATGGCGGTTGACCACCGCAGTACTCATTCAGCAAAGTAACAGACAAGTGGACATTGAACAAATTAAAAAACAACACAGCTGACACACAGTGGTCCAGTGAACACCCCTCAAATCACACTATAAAATGCACCTTTTCACAGACCACAAGCCTTTGCATCTCCCCTGCAAGAAAGGAACCACATAACACCGTTTTGTTAATATTGTTAGATAAGGCACCCCTTTTTACATCATCCCATTTAACACCTGGCACACACTTTTGTCCATTCTCTCCCTATTGCATGCCCCCTGTTAAGTAAGTCCCTGTCACCCACTTTAGTTGTCTACCCCATTTCTCTGAAAGATGAGTAGAGAGTTGTGGTGGATAAAATCATAAGAGTAGAGCCACAATGTTTTGGAGCCTAAGTCCAGCATACTCCTCTCATTAGGAAAACAGAACTGTGGCAAAGGATCGTCAACAGAGTGAATGCTGTAGACACCACCCTGCGCATAAAGGAGGACATTAGGAAGAGGTGGAACTATTTAAGGTCTCTCTCTTGGGTGGTTCTTCAGATTCGGATTGCAAGACTCCAGCAGGATTCCTCTGCATCTTTTTCTTCACCTTCTTACCAAAGAAACTGCATCTGGACCCTCCAGGAACTCTACAACTGCAACAAAGAAGCAAAGATGACTTCTGCAACATTGTATCTTCAGCTCCTGCCAGCAACTGCAACTGTTTCCCGGTCGTCCATCCTCAGAGGACAGCCAGTCTTCAGCCTGCACAAGAAAAATGAAGGAATCTCCCTTGAAGTGAAGGAGTCACTTCCCTGCTTCAGTAGGCACCCCGCTGCAGCGACGACCAGTGGCTTGGGTCTCCCCTCCTGAAGAAGTGTGTGGATCCAGCAACATGGGTGGTGGACTGAAGTGGTCCTGACAGTCCTGAAGTTCAGCCGTCCAACTTTGGTGGAGGTAAGAGCTTGCCTCCCCATGTAAGACAGTAGCCCTGTGCACCGCATGTTTTGCAGTTGCCAAGGCTTATTGGCATCCTTCCTCGAAGTTCTTCATGCACCATGCAGCTCCAGCTCTAGCACTCCTTCCTGTTATGCACAGCCTCCTGCGTAGTTCTCCGGCTGCGTGGGATCCCTTTGTGTAGTGCTGCATGGGCCTCCTTTTGCACCTTCTTTGTCTCCATGCTGTGGGACTCATGTGCACGCTGCCTGGTCTTCTGAGGGCTCTCTGAGTTGCTGAGAGCCCCCTCTGCCTCCCCCTCCTGGGTAGAGGCCACCAGGTCCCTCCTGGTCCCAGGCCGCACCATTTCCCGCTAACCGCAAGCATTGCGTGTGCCAAGGCTTGTTGGCAGAATCCAGCGATGCAAACCAGACTGCAATCATCCATCCGGCGTGGTTCTTGCAAAATCTTCTATCACGTGTTCTTGTGTGTTCTAGGAAAGTTACTGTGACTTAGTCCTGCTTTCCTGGGCTCAGGGGTCGGTACTTACCTTTGGTGTTTTCTAACACTCCGAGTGCCCCTCTACACACTACACTTGCCTAGGTGGGAAACCGACTTTTGCATTCCCCAATTTTAGTATATGGTTTGTGTTTCCCCAGGCCCATTTCTAACTATTGTGATTTTCACTATTTGCACTGTTTTCTAACTGTTTTTACTATGTGTGACTACGGTGGTAATGCATGAGCTTTGCATGTCGCCTAGTTAGGCCTTGGCTGCTCATCCACACTACTACCCCTAGAGAGCCTGGCTTCTAGACACTGACTACATTTCACTAATAAGTGATAACGTGACCTGGTATAAGTTGTTAGGTACCCACTACAAACCAGACCAGCCTCCTACAAGAGAGCACCCTGTGCCAAAGGCAAAGACTTGTGGGGGTAGAGTGCGTGGGAGGGATGCTGTAGGCCAGTGGAGTGAGACCATTGGGGCTGCTTTCGGCCAGGACACCATCAGCCAGGTCTTCGGGGTCTATCAGGAGTAGCAAGGCATGATGGGCCAGGTGTTGACTGAACTCCGGGAACTAAAGCAGCTTCAGAGGGTCAAGACTGAAAAAATGGATGCCCATAACACTGAAATGGTCACCCTAACACACCACCCTGAGCAGGGCTTTATTCCCACCATATACCCCTTCCTGTGTGGCAACAACATCACACCAAAGTACATCTGCAGCAGCCACAGGAAGGGAGGAGTTGCCAGAGGCACAAACACTCACAGACATCCTTGGCTCTGCAGCAGCTGACCCCCCTCACCCTCGCAAATGGGGACATCCAGCAGAGAATCCAGGAGGTGCGGATGACAACACACCCACCACTGCCAGCAATAAAACTCTTCCTTAATGTCCTCCTTTGTGTGTCACACATACACTCTGTGGACTGATCCTGAACCACATTCCATTTCCAATGGGAAGGATACGCTGGACTTTGGATTTCCAACGGTGTGGCATCTACTCCAATGATTTCATTCACCATGACTGATCCCTTCACTTTACATTTTTGTTAATTTATGTCACAAATATGTTCTGTTAGTAGCATTGTAATAAATTCATCCATCACAAACTCATTGTCTGCTGTCATTAATTTCACATTTAGCTATGTAGCTATGTATGACCATGTGAACCATATGATGATGATCCAAGATACTTGTGCAAGCTGGGATATATTGCATGTAGACAGTGTCTAGCTCAGGATTACAACCATGCCACACAAACACATACATACAAGTGTCTTGTCAAAGACGAAATTGTATTACATTGGTCAGCGCATAGGCTGTCAATATGTTTGAAACATGGCAAATCATACATGATTGAATTATACTGGGTAAATCATCAAATTTACAGATACAGACCTCCAGACCATGGAAGGAAGTGATTTATCAGGCATTGTCCCGTAGAATAGACAAACATTAAATTGGTTGATGTAATCAGCTGGAGCATATCGCCTACCACACATAAGTAACCCAAATACTCAGATAGATTGCAGTACAACAGTTTTTTGATCACAGGGTCATTACAATCCAGTGTGTCTGCATCCGGTGGTATGACACAAACAAATATCAGTGATGTGGCACAGGCATTTTGGCCTACAATAATGAAACACATCAAAAGCTACAGTCAGTTCATTCAAAATGAGTGTTCAGCCAATGTGAAGGGAAACTAACATGATTTTGGACTACAAGTACATATTGTCTGACCACATGATGACACACATGATGTATCAGGGCCACCACATGACAAGGAACAACTCAAATGGAGTCTTCTAAACTTCCATCCTAGCACTTTACAAGCTGTCTTGACACAGGTCTCCTACACCCAAGTCTGTGACCTACATTCTCTAGAACAATCTATGTCCACTTCATATGTCCGAACAGCATCACACACCTGCTAATGTCACAACTCTGAAATGCCCCCACGAACATTTTATAGCGAAGGTGCCTGAAAAAAGAACAGAACAATGAGTATAGTTATGAAAACAAACATATGACACAAGTCACATAGCAAGCATCTGGAGAACAAAGTCCATTATAATACATCTAAAACAAACAAAGCAACATCATCAAGATGTGGATGTGTCAAAAGCTACCTCGACAAACACCATTTGGCTGATTTTGCCTGGGCATCATCTACCTAGCTATTTCCGAGAATTTACTACACACATTATCACTACAGTTCATTGTACAGTCCAAGTCATGACATCACATGATATACTTATACTCATGAGAAGAAGCTGCCAATGAGATCTTGTTGCAAGTCAGCTCCTTCCCCTTCACTACTATCAACTTCATTTGGCATTTCAGGATTTTCACCCGGTGGCACTGCAGGCTCCCCCTTCTCTGGAATGTAAGGGATATTCCTCCATAGGAAGATGTTATGGACTATGCAGCATGGCACAGTGATTTGACACACTTTCCCAGGTGTGAAGAGGAGGCCTCCACCAGTCCTGTCCAGAAAGTGAAATCTGGCCTTCAGGAGCCTAAAAGCCTGCTCCTCTGCCTGCCGTATTCTTCCATGGGCCTCATTGAAGTGGACTTCCCCTGGCGTAGTAGGATTCCTCAGCGGCATCAATTACGAAGGACTTTTTGGATATGCTGAGTCTCCTGTTTAGGAATGAGACATATGTGCAACAATGAGTCACTCACTTAATGATTGTAGCACCTGACATTGCTCACACAAAATTAGGACAGATGTGACTTATCAACCAGACAGGCCCTCTCTGGTTGCAGTGGTGACATCAGCTGGGGTATGGTACTGTTCAGCATTACAAAGGAATCATTGGCTGAACCATGGAACCAGGCAAATATGTTTGAGATGTAAAGATCCAACAAGCAGATAACTTGCACTTTGATCGAATGGAAGTTTTTCCTGCTGCGATAGACTTGTTCACTGGCCTGCGGTGGCACCAACGCAACGTGTGTGCCATCAATGCCTCCCACCACATGTGGAAGGTGAGCAAAACCATAGAAGTCAGCCTTCAAATTGGCTGAATCCCACGTCGGGGAAACCTGATATAGCTGTCAATGTGTTTCATCATTGCTGAAAGGACATCTCTTATGACAAGACTGAACATAGGCTGGGACATACCACTGGATTTGGCCATTGTATATTGGAAGGACTCCGTGGTCAGGAAGTGCAATACTGCCATGAGTTGAACAATGGGTGGAATGCAGGTTGGATTACTGTTTTTAGGCATCAGATCTGGGTCCAACTGACTACATAAATCCACAATTGTTTACCTATTCAGACGGTACTGTTTGATGATGTGACATTATTCCATCGTTTGAAGGACAGGACATGATTTGTAACATTAGTCAGTGTGTCCACAGCAACACACATGATGCATGTAAACAATATTATGTGAAAAAGCATTCTGACTGGAAATATATTACATCCAGTACACATCACAGTTGTCAACTACACAAGAGTCAAATGTGACCCCCATGGTTGTCAACAAATATGTACCCAACATGGATTTGGGCAACACCTAACTATCTACTCCTCAAATGCACCAAGAAATTTAACAGTCTGATTCAACTGCCAAAAATACAGCCAGTGGAGGTGGACAGTGCACCACCGTCATATGCCCATCTGTGCCCAGCAACGCCCTACAGTGGTGATTGTGTATTATGACCTACACAAGAAGACTGCTTTAGGATGTTTGTGATGATCTGACAAATATATGGTGTTGTTACACATTTAACAGGGCCCAATACTATATTTCCAATCGTCATTGGACATTCGGAACAGCATGCTGCCGCCAGCGGAAATCGTCCTCGTGGTAGGTGGTTTCAACCGCGGTGGACAAAGCCATAGGCTAACGTTGTTGCCTGTTGTGGTCGCAAGCCAATGTCTGTGCCCTTCGGCAGTGATGATCGCGTACGTGGCGTACATGTATGCTGCGTTTTGCAACTTCACTCACTTGACTCCTGACACTCCTGCCTTCAACATCTCCACTGCTTTAGCTGCTGTGTGCCACCTCTGGGAGCAATCATGCCACTGCCAACAGTGAAAGGGCCCATGCCTTCTCTCAGAAGAGCTGGAGAAGCTTGTGGATGAGGTCCTTCCCCTGTATGGTCAGCTCTATAGCTCACCAGAGGAACAGGTAAAAACCTCATAGGCACATTTGACTCTGTTCAACACCATCCTTTCCCCTTCTCATAGGCTACCATATGCCTCATGTATGCCAGTTAGACTTCTCGTGTGCCTGTTGTCTCATTTTGTGTGGCACAAATGGGATGTACATGGTGTAGCTAGTGGAGAAATGTACTTTATGTATTGCACTTTCACACTGTGTTGTGTGATGGGTTTTGAGGTCTAGCTAATCCTCTCTTGCAATCATATATCTAGGCATGGAGACTTTACAGCCATACAATAACACATCAGTGGATATGATGGTTATAAATGTCAAATGACATGTATGTGCATGACAACATGAGCTGTGTATGCATACTGTTTGAGTCATTTGAGGATCTTGTAAGCAATGTGTATAGTACCACAGATCATTCACACCACATCTGCCCTTTCCAAACTGTTGAATGAGAGGCATATAACGAGTCGCTGTACCCTTCAGAGTGCCAAACAAGCCATAAGCCACATTGATGATGGCAACATGATGTACTGCCATGCATGGGATTGATGGAAATGTGAGTTCCATGTAGGTTCTGTATGCTTAGCCTGCAGGGACCAGGGCCTCACAAATTTATCTCCCAGTATGTGACATAATCCAGGCAGGGGTATAGTTACTGTGGCTATGCAACTGTGGCAATGTGACCACTCCCTCTAGATCTGCATATCCTGGCATTTAGCCACTATGAGACTCCAGTGGCCTGAATGCCTTAGTCCATTGACTAAATTAGAAATGGGTACAGAGGTAAATCCCTAAACTACTACATATGTGCATTTTGCATCATTGTCAACGTGTGTCATTGACTTATGACAGGTCCCTTACTTCCACAGCTCTGTTGTTACCTTTACATACGTCATATTTGTCCAGTACAGGCATGTTGCAAAAGTGACAAACCCACAGTACAGGTTTTTTGTAAATTCCAGGGAGGCCATGACATGTGACTCAGTAGCTTTGTAACATGCCAAAAATTAAACGAAACATACCTTTGTATATTGGATGCTATCTCTGTAGGTTTGCCACATATGATCAACAGTGTGTTCTGTGGTACAAGTACATACCACACCAACCCACACTGAAGTGGCATGAGCCTACATTGGGTAGGCCACATGTCCACACATGCACAGGGAAGAGACTTTCCGTGCCCACCATGGCAGCCCTCTCCTTGTCACTCAAGGTGTAGGGTGAAGTCTTTACTATGGTAATTGCCTGTAGGGGCTGTATGCAGTGAGTCAATGTTGCAGAGTGTAAATGTGTCTCTCCAGTCATGCCCAAGGAGTGTACACTTCAGAAGGCCACGATGGTGTGTTGTGTTTCATTGTTGTTCACATCACAGTACACATTGTTTGAGCCTGGGCTACATGATGTAAGTAGGCTTGCATAGTCAGTGTAGACCATGAGCAGGGTATTGGGTTAGTCTGCAGATAAATTCAAAAGTGTGTAGTCATGTCCCTCTGCTTATCAGCATGTGTGCTTTACAGTTGTGGTGTGTTGACAAGTTAAACATGTTGTGCTCGGTGTTTCTGACATGTGTGATACAACCATTTTGGCAAGAACTTGTGTTTGATCCTTTAGATTTGTCTAAAGGTAACCCACATAGCAGGTGCATGGCAATGTCTCAATCTGTTGTTGAATTTCGGAACACCAGTAGGTGTGTGGTCTTGCCCTCGGTTGTGTGTATGGTGGTGTGACGTTTGGGCTCCATCTATGAGCAGCTACAGCAGCAGGATGTGTGTGATCAGCTCCATGGCAGCACGGGACGTGGGATGCTGCCTGCAGGTGAGTTCCTTCCTTTAATCTCCTTGTTTCCATTAGCTGGGACATGGTGGTTGGTCCGCCACAGTCAAGTTGACGGACGTTGACATCATAATCTGTCTGACGGAAACACTGGCCCCAATGGCCTCATTGGCCTTTCTCACCACTGCTGCTGTCTGTGCTGCCTGGCGGTACAGCAGCAGTCTTTCCTCTATGGGATTGCATGCATTGTAATACGGTGGTCCGACCACAACCAACCATGGCACCACCATATATATAAAATATCATTTATCAGGATTCCTGAAGCTTTTTTTTTTCTGGTGTATCACTTCATGTGAATTTGAATTAGTTCAATGGATTTTCTTTGCTCTTTTTCATTTTAGCATTTTTATGGCTTTTTAGAACTACAATTTTTCATTGGTAGATTCTATTTTGAGGACCTGGATGTGAATAGAGATCTAAAGCTACCGAATTGTAAGTTTATTTTTGTAAGTTTATTTTTTTAATACTTTATTATCTATGTGCATTTGGTATAATTGTAATGTATTATTTTACATTTCTATGGGCCAGATGTATGAAGAATACACTTTGCGATTCTCTAATAGCGATTTTTAAGAAATTGCTATATCTGAGTCGCAAAATGGTATGTATCATATTTGCGATTCGGTAAAAGTGATTTCTTAAAAATCGCAAATGCACTAGCCCTACGCTGCAATGCACTGCAAATCCTCGTCAATGTAACACCTACAAATTAAAGAGACACCCACACATTGTTCACATGCCATGGCCTATCATAACAGACCATATACATCTGCATGGATGTGGAACTGAACCCAAACACACCTTCCCTGTAAAATCCTTGTAATGGATGCATACATATCACTCACATTGCAAGGGAATGTAACTTAAATGGGATGCAGATTAATTTGTGTGACAAACATCCAAAGCACACAAGTAAACAATCCCTGAAGAATAGGTATGGCAGCATCATGGGGACCCCAGGAAGGCTACTGCCCTAGGCCACACTTCAACTTGCCCATGTGACAAAAACACAATTTGCACAGGAACTGCTGCCTGATAAATATCAGGGACAACCAATTGTATAACCAAGTGTCATGCCCATGTGACAAATGTGTAAGTGCAAGTCTAGAAAAGCAAATACAGCAGTAACAGCATGGGTCATGCATTTAGATAAAGTAGATGTAAGGTACACACATTAAAATGGGAACATGTACATTCAAATGTATAGGATGATAGTACAATTTTACACCCTCCATGTATGGACAAACAAACCTCTAGCTTGCACACATTAAACAAATGTCCAATTTACATCAGGGGGAGGAATGTAACCCAATATATTTTGACATTGGCCAAGCCATTAAGGAATACTTAAAATATGAAACAACACCCAATGCCATGCCAACCCAATTGGATTACTTCCCAAACATCCATCCATCGATCATTTCCCATTGTCCTGGGTGACTCCAGCACTGGTTCCAAAGTCAGATCTTACCAACCCCATCAAATGGCTCATCAATCAGGGTGAAACAGACACAACGGTAGTCATATATGAGAAATTATTCATGAACATCTAAACCAATGTGTAACAAAGCAAGATTTGGCCTGAATGCTTTTACATTGACTACATTAAGAATGGGGACTGAGGTAACCACCTGACCTGTTACTTATTTTGATTGACATGCCTGTTGTCACCTTTCCGGAAGTCATTTTTGTACAGTACAGGCCTATTACACAAGTGACAAACCAACAGTGCAGATAGTTGGTTAATGCAGGGGAGATCATGACATGTGAATCATAAGCTTTGTTACATGCAACCAATCGGACCAAACACACCTTGGTGTGTTGAATGTCATCTCTGCAGGAGTGCCACATATGGTTACAGTGTTTCATGTGATACCAATACATACCCCACAAACCCACTCAGAAATGGTATGAGATTCCATTATGTAGACCACATTTCCACACATCCACAGAGAAAAAGTATTCAGTGACACCCATGCCAGCCCTTTCATTCGCACCTAAGTCTTACGGTCTAGTCTGCACTTTGTTAGTTGCCTGCATGAACCATATGCATTGAGTCAATGTGCTAAGACAGCTTGCAGAATGATAGCATGGAGATTTGGAAGACTCCATTAGACTTGTTCCTTGCCGTGTGGTGGGCCTGATGCATCATGTGTGTCATCATGTGGTCAGAAAATATGTAGCCCTATGTCGAATTCATGTTTGTTTACCTTCACATTGGCTAAACACTGTTTTTGTATGAACTATATGCAGCTGTTGATGTGTTTCATCATTGTAGGCCAAAAGCCTTGTGGCACATCACTAACATTTGTTGGTGTCATACCACCAGATGCAGAAGCACTGAATTGTAATGACTCTGTGATCAGAAACTGTTGTACTGCCATTTGTCTGAGTCTTGCATTATATGATATTGGATTCCTTTTGTGAGGTAGGCGATATGGCTCCAGCTGATGACATCAACCAATTTCATGTTTGCCTCTTCTACAGTGGAATGTCTGATATATTCCTTCCTTCCAGTGTCTGGCTGTAGTTTTGATCATTTACCCAGTACAAGTTCAGACAGGTATGATTTGCTATGTTTTAGACGTATTGACAGCCTATGAGCTGAACAATGTAATACAATTTCTTCTTTCACAAGACACTTGTATGTTTGTGTGGAATGGTTGTAATCCTCAGCTGGACACTGTGTACATATAACATACCCCTGCTTGTACAAGTAGCTTGTTTTTTCATTGTATGGTTCACATTTTCTTATAGATCTAGATTGCTAACTATAAAATTTAAGACAGCAGACAACAAGTTTGAGACTGGCAAATTTATGACAGTGCTAAGGATGAAACAAACTTGTGGCAAAATGTAACATAAGGGAAAAGTGAAGGGGTCAGTCATAGTGAATGAAATCATAGGAGTAGATGCCACACCATCGGCAGTCCAAAATCCAGAATACTCCTCTCATCAGATATGGAGTGGAGTTCAGGATCAGTCCACAGAGTGAATATGTGTCACACAAAGGAGGACATTAAGGATGAGGTTTCTTGCTGGCAGTGGTGGGTGTCTTGCCATCTGCTCCTCCTGGATTTTGACATGGATGTCCCCGCTTGCAAGGGCAAGGTGTTCAGCTGCTGCCGAAGCAAGGATGTCTGAGGGTGGTTGGGCCTCTGGCAAGGTCTCCCTTCCTGTGTCTGCTGCAGATGTACCTGGCCTTCATGTATTTGGCCCACAGGAAGGGGTAGATGTTAGACGAAAAGCCCTGCTAGCCTCAATCATCCCTCCCACCAATCCTACCCCACGAGCCTGGGGCCCTTGGCACAGGGTGCCCTCTCTAAATGGGCCCCAGACCCTCAATGTCAGGATTGTTGACTTGCACCTCAGGATACAGGACTGGGGGGCACAAGATGTTAGCAACTGTTCTAGGTACACAGGTTGGGAGGCACATTGTTGTCTGTGATGTTGAAGCAACTGGGGTAGGAGGTGGTGTTGAGGGCACAGTGAGACTCACTTTTGCCATGCGACTAGGCTGCCCAGATGGGCTAGGACCATCACCCACATCCACAAGTCTAGGATTGTTGTCATCACTGAGGGCTTCATTCAGACGTGGGTTGGGAGTCTGGTTGGTAGACCATGTCTGCCCAGGTGCTGTGCTAGCTCCACCTGTTGAGAAATAGAATACATTGTTATTAGGTGAAGTGTGGAATCTACATCCCATGTTTTTGTGTCACTGTAAGTAGAGACCTTAGACAATCTTAAGTAGTAGGTTTGCTGATTGTGCTGTTACCATGGTATTGAAGTTCTTGACATGACATGTGTACAGCTTGCAGAAACTGTTAGACTCAAGCAGCTCATTAGATGTGCTGATCAGTTGCACTTTAGATCAGGGAATAAAAATGACATCTTAGAAACAGTGGAAAGGAAACATGTGAATTTGACCTTTCCAAGGCTGTGTGAGATATAGGTGAACACACAACTTTATTGTATATGTGCCTGTAGCCATAACATGAGCAGTGCTGAGTCAATGTGTTAACTGCCACTACAAATCTCATGAAGCAGCTAAATGCTTTAGGAATACTTGATGTAGAAACTTGGTAAGGAGTCATTCCTGTCCTCAATAGTTTAATTTTGGGATACCAGGATAAGAACAAGCTAGGTAGACAGATACATCTCTTGGTTAAGCATGATAAGTAGACTTCTCACTCCCACTTGAGTCAACATTTGTTGTGAGATGGCACACAGGTGTATTTGGACAAATGCAGAACTTTCTGAGGTAAAGAAACTAGGCCTCCTGGAAGTTGTACTTATGGCACTTGCTGACTCCCCACACTACACAAATGTTAAACTCCCAGGGGAGGGTACATCATTTGAGAGATTGCACACAGGTGTATTTGGGCAAGTGCAGAATTGCCTGTTGGTTTGAGGTACAGAAACAGGGCCTCCTGGTACTTGTAGTCATGTCATTTGCTGACTCCCCACATTACACTAATGCTAAACTCCCTGGGGAGGGTACATCATTTGAGAGATGGCACACATGTGTATTTAGGCAAGTGAAGAAAGGCCTGTTGGTTTTAGGTACAGAAACAGGGCATCCTAGTAGTTGTAGGCATGTCACTTGCTGATTCCCCACACTACACAAATGCTAAACCCCCAGGGGAGGGTACACTGTTTGAGAGATGGGACACAGGTGTATTTGGACAAGTGCAGAAAGGCCTGTTGGTTTGAGGGTACAGGAACAGGGCCTCCTGGTAGTTGTAGTCATGTCACTTGCTGACTCCCCACACTACCCAAATGCTAAACTCCCAGGGGAGGGTACATCATTTGCAAGATGGCACACAAGGTGTAGTTGGGCAAGTACTCAAAGGCCTGTTGGTTTGAAGAACAGAAACGGACCTCCTGGTAGTGGTAGTCATGTCGCTCTCTGTATTTCCTAAAACTTGACAAATGTTTAGTCTTACATATCCTTTGCCATACAGCAGTTAGGTTGGACCATATATTTACATTTTGACACATACCATGGGTTCTGGGATGATCTTTTGATATTGAATCACTTATATAACCCATTCCAACATATGGCATGTAATGGGGATTGATACATGTGATGTTCTGTATGACAATGCACATTGACAAGCTTATATCTCTGCAGTTATCTGTATTGCATGTTGGGAAAGTAGATGAACAACACAGTGGCAAAAGGTGAGATGTGAGGATACCGGCCTTTAAAGATTTGTGACAGTTTCTGTGTTGTAACTTACCAGATTTCACTTCCCCAACTATTCCTGCCGAGCCCGCAGGATGGCCAAGACCTCCTCCCTGGGAAAGAGTTGTAATGGGGCATTGGGAGGACCACCACCAGTTCTCAGGGACTCCTGGTGTTGCCATGAGGGCAGGGAACACACCTTCTCCCTCAGGTTGTTCCACCTCTTCCTAATGTCCTCCTTTGTGCGCAGGGTGGGTTCCTGCAGCATTCACTCTGTCGACTATCCTTTGCCATATTTCCATTTTCCTACTGAGAGGATAAGCTGGACTTGTGCTCCGAACAATTATGGCTCTACTCTTATGATTTCATCCACCATGACTCTCAACTCATCTTTAGAAAAACAGGGCTTTTTCAGATGTGACATGGAAGTAAATTAAAGTGGGTGACAGGGACTTCCTTAAAAAAGTGATATAGGGAGTAAATGGACAAATGTGTGTGAAAGGTGTTAAATGGTATGGTGAAAAAAGGGGTGCCTTAGCTATCAGTGATGTGAAAAACTGTGGGCTCTGGTCTCCTTCTTGCAGTGGAGAGGCAAAGGATCATGGTCTGGAAAGGGGGGTGTTTTATAGTGTTATTTGCAGGTGTGTCCACTGGGCCAATGTATGTCAGCTGTGTTGTTTTTGAATCCATCCAATGGGCAATTGTTTGTTGCTTTGCTGAACCGAGCACCATCAGGTTACTGCCATAAGGACACCGCCACATCGAATGTGTTTTTGTAATGGGCTCAACAGTTCCATGCGCCATGAAAATGACGGAGTGCACACCACCAAGATTGCAGGCCGCTATGCAGCTGGCAGGCAGCCATTTGTGTTGATGGCTGGCGGTTAAGGCTGCATACACTGTAATATGGCGGTCTGGAGACTACCGGTGCAGTGGTCTTTTTGGGACCACCACCTGGGCGGTCTGGCGGTTCAACTGCCAAACTATTAATCAGGCCCTTTATTCTTAATAAATGATCTGCTGCAGCAATTATACTATTGTATTTTTCATTTTATTTAGGTTGTTATGCAGGTGGAAGGGTTCATTATTATGTGTAGTGGATAAGTGTTCAGGTATTTGGATGTCTTCATATCTTCTAGAGGCAGCAGGGGTGTCACTGATGGCTTTTTCTGTTTGTGCTTTTAAGTGTTTTAAAGTTTGTATAGCTGGTAGCTGTCCTGTGATGTGTTCAGGTATTCTAGGGAGTGCATCTTTTAGAATTTTAGTAGTGGGTTCTTGGGAACTGTGCTTGCCTTTATTAAATCTTTGAGTACATGCCTTACTTCCATTTCACTACGATTTGGGAGTGGTTATGGTGTCTCACGCTATTACCAACAACATAACTTTTTCACAGAAACTGTCTTATAACATGCATTAGAGTGGTATTTTGTACATTTCTAATTACCATTCCTGTTGCGTGCAGTTTCTTGGCTGTATGTGTTGACCATGTGCAAGATTAATAGTTTTCCTTTCTGTTAGGTGATTCATCTTGCTCCTTCTGTCATTCTGTGTGTCAGTATTTTAATAATATATTTAAATAAATTATAATAATTTTATTTTTGCATTACCAATATACATAAAATGTTATGGTAATTAGTTTGTATTTTATACTTACATATCTGTGGTTTCTGCCCCCCTTGGGCTGATCTGTCCCTAAAGGGGGCAGAAATGGCCTTGGTACACGTGCCCCCAAAGGGGGGGGCGACCCTTGCCCAATGGGTTGCCCCCCCTCCACTAACACACACACACACTATCCCTGGTGTCTAAGTGGCTTCTGCCCCCCTTGGGGGCAGATCAGCCTAAAAATAAAAGGCCGATCTGCCCCCAAGGGGGTCAGAAATGGCCACAATAAAGATGCCCCCAAAAGGGAGCGGCCCTTGCCCAAGGGGCCGCTCCCAAATACAAACATTTAAAAATAGTTTAAAAAAAAAGAATCCCTGGTGTCTAGTGGATTCTGCCCCCCTTGGGGGCAGATCGGCCTAAAATAATAGGAGGCGCTGCCCCAAGGGGGGCAGAAATGGCCACATTACAAGATGCCCCCAAAAGGAAGCGACCCTTGCCCAAGGGGCCGCTCCCTGAGTCCAAAGTTTAGAAATATAAAAAATAAAAAATAAATCTCTGGTGTCTAGTGGATTCTGCCCCCAAGTAGGACGATCTGCCCCCAAGGGGGGCAGAAATGGGCAATTTACAAGATGCCCCCAAAAGGGAGCCACCCTTGCCCAAGAGGCCGCTCCCCGAGTCCAAAGTTTAGAAATATAAAAACAAACAAAAAAAGTCCCTGGCGTCTAGTGGGCAATGCGATCGGGCAGCAGGAATGCTCAAAGAGACACCGGGGGACAGGAAAAGTCTTTCCTTTCCCCTGGTGCCTCTTTGGCCCAAACCCCCCACCCGCTGGAGGAGAAACTCACCTGTTTCTCCCTGAATCGCACTGGAAGCAAATGGCTTCCAGTGCTACCGGTGCAGGGTAATGAGGTCAGCGTGCGATCACGCGCTGACGTCATTACGGGGGGTGGGGGTGGAAGGGGAAGGTCTTCCCCTTCCATCCCCGCCTTGGGGGGGTGGGGGGGAACCCCACGGAGGGAGCGCTAGCGCTCCCTCAGGGCTCCATCCCGAGGACGTAATGGTTACATCCTCGGCACAGGAGCACTGTGCCGCGGGACGTAACCGTTACGTCCGCGGCACAGAAGGGGTTAAAGGTGCTTAGTTTTATTTTTTACTTTTAAGGCTTAGCTGATATTTATAAGTGGTTTGTTTTTACTTACTTTTATGTGCCTTTTTCCAAGTTTGGTTTGTAGTTTGTAGATCGTTTTTCACTTCTTCTGTAGTACTTAAAGTTTGGTCAATAAACAAAAATAGAGGGATGGGCTAGTTATTTATATTTTACAGTTTTTATATAAGTTGCTTACAGCTATGTCAAAACAAATGTTTTACTTACATGTGAAGGTCATTTTTCTTCTTTGCTTTTCTTTTGGCAAACTGGTAGTGTTGTTCTCTTGCAGCTTTGGCTTTTTGGCATGGTAACTATAACGTTTGTGTTCCTTTTATATTGCATGTTTAATCAATTTCCTTTTTCTATTAGTTTGCTTTGTGGTTATTTTATTGATTAATGTTTGTTTTGTATGAATTGTTTCAGTTCTTTCCTTTTATGGAGGATGCTAATTAGCATTTTTTATTAACCCCTTCTCTGCCAGGCCTTTTCCCCCTCCTGTGCCAGGCCTTTTTTTGCCTATTTGGGGCAGTTCGCGCTTAGGCCCTCATAACTTTTTGTTCACATAAGCTAACCAAGCCAAATTTGCGTCCTTTTTTTCCAACATCCTAGGGATTCTAGAGGTACCCAGACTTTGTGTGTTCCCTTGAAGGAGGCCAAGAAATTGGCCAAAATACAGTGAAAATTTCGTTTTTTAAAAAAAAAAATGGAAAAAGTGGCTGCAGAAGAAGGCTTGTGGATTTCCCCCCGAAAATGGCATCAACAAAGGGTTTGTAGTGGTAAACTCAGCAGCTTCCTAGGTTTCAGGAACAGGCAGACTTGAATCAGAAAACCCAATTTTTCAACACAATTTTGGCATTTTACTGGGGCATACCCCATTTTTGCAATTTTTTGTGCTTTCAGCCTCCTTCCAGTCAGTGACAGGAATGGGCATGAAACCAATGCTGGATCCCAGAAACCTAACCATTTCTGAAAAGTAGACAAAATTCTGAATTCAGCAAGGGGTAATTTGTGTAGATCCTACAAGGGTTTCCTACAGAAAATAACAGCTGAAAAAGAAAAATATTGAAATTGAGGTGAAAAACACATACATTTTTCTCTATGTTTTACTCTGTAACTTTTCCCTGCAATGTCAGATTATGGAAAGCAATATACCGTTACGTCTGCTGGACTCCTCTGGTTGCGGGGATATATAGGGCTTGTAGGTTCATCAAGAACCCGAGGAACCCAGAGCCAATAAATGAGCTGCACCCTGCAGTGCGTTTTCATTCTATACCGGGTATACAGCAATTCATTTGCTGAAATATAAAGAGTAAAAAATTGCTATCAAGAAAACCTTTGCATTTCCAAAAAGGGCACAAGATAAGGTGCTGAGGAGCAGTGGTTATTTGCACATCTCTGAATTCCGGGGTGACCATACAAGCATGTGAATTATAGGGAATTTCTCAAATAGATGTCTTTTTTACACACTCTCCTATATTTGGAAGGAAAAAATGTAGAGAAAGACAAGGGGCAATAGCACTTGTTTTGCTAATCTATGTTCCCCCAAGTCTCCCGATAAAAATGATACCTCACTTGCGTGGGTAGGCCTAGCGCCCGCGACAGGAAACGCCCCAAAGCGCAACGTGGACACATCGACAATTTTGGGAGAAAACAGAGGTGTTTTTTGCGAAGTGCCTACCTGTAGATTTTGGCCTCTAGCTCAGCCGGCACCTAGGGAAACCTACCAAACCTGTGCATTTCTGAAAACTAGAGACCTAGGGGAATCCAAGGAGGGGTGACTTGCGGGGCTCGGACCAGGTTCTGTTACCCAGAATCCTTTGCAAACCTCAACATTTGGCTAAAAAAACACATGTCCCTCACATTTCTGTGGCAGAAAGTTCTGGAATCTGAGAGGAGCTACAAATTTCCTTCCACCCAGCGTTCCCCCAAGTCTCCCGATAAAAATGATACCTCACTTGCGTGGGTAGGCCTAGCGCCGGCGACAGGAAACACCCCAAAGCGCAACGTGGACACATCCTAAATTTTGGAAAAAAACAGAGGTGTTTTTTGCGAAGTGCCTACCTGTAGATTTTGGCCTCTAGCTCAGCCGGCACCTAGGGAAACCTACCAAACCTGTACATTTCTGAAAACTAGAGACCTAGGGGAATCCAAGGAGGGGTGACTTGCGGGGCTCGGACCAGGTTCTGTTACCCAGAATCCTTTGCAAACCTAAATATTTGGCTAAAAAAACACGTGTCCCTCACATTTCTGTGGCAGAAAGTTCTGGAATCTGAGAGGAGCTACAAATTTCCTTCCACCCAGCGTTCCCCCAAGTCTCCCAATAAAAATGATACCTCACTTGCATGGGTAGGCCTAGCGCCGGCGACAGGAAACACCCCAAAGCGCAATGTGGACACATCCTAAATTTTGGAAAAAAACAGAGGTGTTTTTTGCGAAGTGCCTACCTGTAGATTTTGGCCTCTAGCTCAGCCGGCACCTAGGGAAACCTACCAAACCTGTGCATTTCTGAAAACTAGAGACCTAGGGGAATCCAAGGAGGGGTGACTTGCGGGGCTCGGACCAGGTTCTGTTACCCAGAATCCTTTGCAAACCTCAAAATTTGGCTAAAAAAACACATGTCCCTCACATTTCTGTGGCAGAAAGTTCTGGAATCTGAGAGGAGCTACAAATTTCCTTCCACCCAGCGTTCCCCCAAGTCTCCCGATAAAAATGATACCTCACTTGCGTGGGTAGGCCTAGCGCCGGCGACAGGAAACACCCCAAAGCGCAACGTGGACACATCCTAAATTTTGGAAAAAAACAGAGGTGTTTTTTGCGAAGTGCCTACCTGTAGATTTTGGCCTCTAGCTCAGCCGGCACCTAGGGAAACCTACCAAACCTGTGCATTTCTGAAAACTAGAGACCTAGGGGAATCCAAGGAGGGGTGACTTGCGGGGCTCGGACCAGGTTCTGTTACCCAGAATCCTTTGCAAACCTAAATATTTGGCTAAAAAAACACGTGTCCCTCACATTTCTGTGGCAGAAAGTTCTGGAATCTGAGAGGAGCTACAAATTTCCTTCCACCCAGCGTTCCCCCAAGTCTCCCAATAAAAATGATACCTCACTTGCATGGGTAGGCCTAGCGCCGGCGACAGGAAACACCCCAAAGCGCAATGTGGACACATCCTAAATTTTGGAAAAAAACAGAGGTGTTTTTTGCGAAGTGCCTACCTGTAGATTTTGGCCTCTAGCTCAGCCGGCACCTAGGGAAACCTACCAAACCTGTGCATTTCTGAAAACTAGAGACCTAGGGGAATCCAAGGAGGGGTGACTTGCGGGGCTCGGACCAGGTTCTGTTACCCAGAATCCTTTGCAAACCTCAAAATTTGGCTAAAAAAACACATGTCCCTCACATTTCTGTGGCAGAAAGTTCTGGAATCTGAGAGGAGCTACAAATTTCCTTCCACCCAGCGTTCCCCCAAGTCTCCCGATAAAAATGATACCTCACTTGCGTGGGTAGGCCTAGCGCCGGCGACAGGAAACACCCCAAAGCGCAACGTGGAAACATCCTAAATTTTGGAAAAAAACAGAGGTGTTTTTTGCGAAGTGCCTACCTGTAGATTTTGGCCTCTAGCTCAGCCGGCACCTAGGGAAACCTACCAAACCTGTGCATTTCTGAAAACTAGAGACCTAGGGGAATCCAAGGAGGGGTGACTTGCGGGGCTCGGACCAGGTTCTATTACCCAGAATCCTTTGCAAACCTCAAAATTTGGCTAAAAAAACACATGTCCCTCACATTTCTGTGGCAGAAAGTTCTGGAATCTGAGAGGAGCTACAAATTTCCTTCCACCCAGCGTTCCCCCAAGTCTCCCGATAAAAATGATACCTCACTTGCGTGGGTAGGCCTAGCGCCGGCGACAGGAAACACCCCAAAGCGCAACGTGGACACATCCTAAATTTTGGAAAAAAACAGAGGTGTTTTTTGCGAAGTGCCTACCTGTAGATTTTGGCCTCTAGCTCAGCCGGCACCTAGGGAAACCTACCAAACCTGTGCATTTCTGAAAACTAGAGACCTAGGGGAATCCAAGGAGGGGTGACTTGCGGGGCTCGGACCAGGTTCTGTTACCCAGAATCCTTTGCAAACCTCAAAATTTGGCTAAAAAAACACATGTCCCTCACATTTCTGTGGCAGAAAGTTCTGGAATCTGAGAGGAGCTACAAATTTCCTTCCACCCAGCGTTCCCCCAAGTCTCCCGATAAAAATGATACCTCACTTGCATGGGTAGGCCTAGCGCCGGCGACAGGAAACATCCCAAAGCGCAACGTGGACATATCCTAAATTTTGGAAAAAAACAGAGGTGTTTTTTGCGAAGTGCCTACCTGTAGATTTTGGCCTCTAGCTCAGCCGGCACCTAGGGAAACCTACCAAACCTGTGCATTTCTGAAAACTAGAGACCTAGGGGAATCCAAGGAGGGGTGACTTGCGGGGCTCGGACCAGGTTCTGTTACCGAGAATCCTTTGCAAACCTCAAAATTTGGCTAAAAATACACATGTTACTCACATTTCTGTGGCAGAAAGTTCTGGAATCTGAGAGGAGCCACAAATTTCCTTCTACCCAGCGTTCCCCCAAGTCTCCCGATAAAAATGATACCTCACTTGTGTGGGTAGGACTAGCGCCCACGAAAGGAAAGGGCCCAAAACACAACGTGGACACATCACATTTTTTTATAAAAAGCAGTGCCTACCTGTGGATTTTGGCCTGTAGCTCAGCCGACACCTGAGGAAACCTAGCAAACCAGTGCATTTTTGAAATCTAGAAACCCAGGGGAATCCAAGATGGGGTGACTTGCGGGGCTCTGACCAGGTTATGTTACCCAGAATCCTTTGCAAACATCAAAATTTGGCCCAAAAAACACTTTTTCCTCTCATTTCGGTGACAGAAAGTTCTGGAATCTGAGAGGAGCCACAAATTTCTTTCCACCCAGCGTTCCCCTAAGTCTCTTGATAAAAATGGTACATCACTTCTGTGGGTAGGCCTAGCGCCCACAAAAGGAAATGGCCCAAAACACAACGTGGACACAACATATTTTTTCACAGAAAACAGAGGTGTTTTTTGCAAGGTGCCTACCTGTGGTGTTTGGCCTGTAGCTCAGCCGGCCCCAGGGGGGGGGGGGCAGAAATGCCCTAAAATAAATTTGCCCCCCCACCCTCCCCCGCCGGGAGCGACCCTTGCCTACGGGGTCGCTCCCCCTGCGTGACATTGGCACCAAAAAACAAATCCCCGGTGCCTAGTGGTTTCTGCCCCCTTGGGGGCAGGTTGACCTAAACTCAGCCAATCTGCCCCCAAGAGGGGCAGAAATGGCCTAAATACAATTTGCCCCCCCAGGGGAGCGACCCTTGCCTGATGGGCGCCTAGAGGTTTCTGCCCCCCCCGGGGGCAGATCGGCCTAATAATAGGCCGATCTGCCCCCCGGGGGGGCAGAAATGGCCTAAAATAAATTTGCCCCCCCAACACCCACCCCCCCCCGGGAGCGACCCTTGCCTACGGGGTCGCTCCCCCTGCGTGACATTGGCGCCAAAAAACAAATCCCCGGTGTCTAGTGGTTTCTGCCCCCTTGGGGGCAGATTGACCTAAAATTGGCCAATCTGCCCCCAGGGGGGCAGAAATGGTCTAAATACAATTTGCCCCCCCAGGGGAGCGACCCTTGTCTGATGGGTCGCTCCCCATCTCTAAAAAAAGAAACAACAAAAAAAAAAAACACAAAAAAAAAATTGCCCTTGCGCCTAGAGTGTTCTGCCCCCCCCCCGGGGGCAGTTCGGCCTAATAATAGGCCGATCTGTCCCCCGGGGGGGCAGAAATGGCCTAAAATAAATTTGCCCCCCAACCCCCCCCCCCCGGGAGCGACCCTTGCCTACGGGGTCGCTCCCCCTGCGTGACATTGGCGCCAAAAAACAAATCCCCGGTGCCTAGTGGTTTTTGCCCCCTTGGGGGCAGATTGACCTAAAATTGGCCAATCTGCCCCCAGGGGGGCAGAAATGGTCTAAATACAATTTGCCCCCCCAGGGGAGCGACCCTTGCCTGATGGGTCGCTCCCCATCTCTAAAAAAAGAAACAACAAAAAAAAAAAACACAAAAAAAAAATTGCCCTGGCGCCTAGAGTGTTCTGCCCCCCCCCCGGGGGCAGTTCGGCCTAATAATAGGCCGATCTGTCCCCCGGGGGGGCAGAAATGGCCTAAAATAAATTTGCCCCCCCCAACCCCCACCCCCCCCCGGGAGCGACCCTTGCCTACGGGGTCGCTCCCCCTGCGTGACATTGGCGCCAAAAAACAAATCCCCAGTGCCTAGTGGTTTCTGCCCCCTTGGGGGCAGATTGACCTAAAATTGGCCAATCTGCCCCCAGGGGGGCAGAAATGGTCTAAATACAATTTGCCCCCCAGGGGAGCGACCCTTGCCTGATGGGTCGCTCCCCATCTCGAAAAAAAGAAACAACAAAAAAAAAAAACACAAAAAAAAAATTGCCCTGGCGCCTAGAGTGTTCTGCCCCCCCCCGGGGGCAGTTCGGCCTAATAATAGGCCGATCTGTCCCCCGGGGGGGCAGAAATGGCCTAAAATAAATTTGTCCCTCCAACCCCCACCCCCCCCCCCGGGAGCGACCCTTGCCTACGGGGTCGCTCCCCCGGCGTGACATTGGCACCAAAAAACAAATCCCCGGTGCCTAGTGGTTTCTGCCCCCTTGGGGCAGATTGACCTAAAATCGGCCAATCTGCCCCCAGGGGGGCAGAAATGGTCTAAATACAATTTGCCCCCCAGGGGAGCGACCCTTGCCTGATGGGTCGCTCCCCATCTCTAAAAAAAAGAAAGAACAAAAAAAAAAAACACAAAAAAAAAATTTGCCCTGGCGCCTAGAGGTTTCTTCCCCCCCTGGGGGCAGATCGGCCTAATAATAGGCCGATCTGCCCCCAGGGGGGGCAGAAATGGCCTAAAATAAATTGCCCTCCCCCCCAGGGAGCGACCCTTGCCTAAGGGGTCGCTCCCTTTGCGTGAAATTCACGCAAAGAAAAAACTCCCTGGTGTCTAGTGGTTTCTACCCCCCTTGGGGGCAGATTGGCCTCATCAAAATAGGCCAATCTGCCCCCAAGGGGGGCAGAAATGGGCAAAATATAATTTTCCCCCAAGGGGAGCGACCCTTGCCTAAGGGGTCGCTCCCCACCAAAAAAAAAAAAAATGAAACAAAAAAAAAAAAATGGTCCCTGGTGCCTAGAGGTTTCTGCCCCCCTGGGGGCAGATCGGCCTAATAGTAGGCCGATCTGCCCCCAGGGGGGGCAGAAAAGGCCTTCCCGAAAATATGCCCCCCCTGGGAGCGACCCTTGCCCAAGGGGTCGCTCCCTTTTGTCAATAACAATAAAAAAAAAAAAAAAATCCCTGGTGTCTAGTGGTTTCTACCCCCCTTGGGGGCAGATTGGCCTCATCAAAATAGGCCAATCTGCCCCCAAGGGGGGCAGAAATGGCCAAAATATAATTTTCCCCCAAAGGGAGCGACCCTTGCCTAAGGGGTCGCTCCCCACCTCAATAAAAAAAAATGAAACAAAAAAAAAAAAAAAAAAAAAAATTAAACAAAAAGGGGGGCAGAAAAGGCCTTTTAAAAAAAATGCCCCCCCTGGGAGCAACCCTTGCCCAAGGGGTCGCTCCCTTTTGTCAATTTCAAAGAAAAAAAAAAAAATCCCTGGTGTCTAGTGGGGTTTCAAAAGCCGGATTGCAAGCAATCCGGCTTTTGAAACCCTCGGAGGGACTTCAAAGGGAAGGAAATACTTTTCCTTCCCTTTGAAGCCTCTCCGGGCCTCCCAAGTGATTGAAAAAGAAATGCTTTTGCATTTCTTTTTCAATCGCGCTGCAAGCAGAGCTTCCAGCGTGACGAGGGAGGCCCCTGTGACACATCAGCGCGCGCACGCTGACGTCACGGGGGGGGTGGGGGGGGTCGGGGGTGGAAGGGGAAGGTCTTCCCCTTCCATCCCCGACTTGGGGGGGGAAGGGGGGTGCACGGGGGGCGCGCTAGCGCGCCCCCAAGTTCCCCTGTGCCATGGACGAGATGATCTCGTCCAAGGCACAGGGGAACTGTAGCCTTGGACGAGATCATCTCGTCCAAGGCACCCAAGAGGTTAAAGGTGAAACATATATATATATGTGTGTGTTTTTGTGCTGTTTTGGATGTAAAATGTATGCTTAATTTTATTGTTTAATGCTTATTTTGTATAGTACATGAATTGCTGAAAGTATTATTTGTTTTTTTCATTTTTTAAAGTTCTGCAATGTATTATAAATATTGGCTTACAGTTTTATATGGAGTCTATTTTTAAATTAAAATAGACTTATTTTAATTTCAAATATTTTGATTTTTTGTGATAATGGTGCACTCAATATTGTGCATTTTGATACTTTTGACATTTTATATATTTATTTATTACTATTGATATGTTTGTTTATGATTTTCATGGTGTCAATGTTAGTAGAAATAGATATTTTTACAGCAATATTTTGATCGTTAATATTTGTATTATAGTTAATTAAGTATAGTAAGGCGATAATTTTGTAGACAATACTTTTTCCACAATTTTTGGTGATTCGATATTGTTTTCAACAATATTATCCTACTGATCCCTCCTGAGTTGGATTGAATGGGAGTGCTTGGTGTAGAGCTGGTTGGAAGATTCAAGGATATCCTGGTTGTTGATCCTGGTCAAGCACCCCTGATCCTCCTACCACTTGTGGCACTTTGGCCAGTGCCAGTGGTATACCCACTGCATTGCAACACTTAAAATGACAAAACACAATGAATGTACTGGCTACCTACTGCAGGGCTACACGTGGTTTTGTTGTTGAGAAATGTCCCAAAGGCAGCATGCACTGCTGTGGTTGGTTACTGCTGCCCCCAAGCCAGCATTTAAATATGTATCTGAAGACTGCTGGTCCCAAGAAGAAAATTGACAATGCTTTTGACTGCTACCACCAGTGCAGATTGAAGCCAATTCCTCCATGTAGGTTTTGTTGAATTCTGTGGGGAGGTCATCAACCCCCGTGGCAGCAGTGTTTTTAACTTGTTTAATAATGTACTGAATTCCCTCAATGGTGGTTGGTTATATCAGGAGGGTCTACTGCCTTAGTTCAAAGCGTGGTGTAGTAGCTTTGTCTAAGTATTTATGAATGTTGCTTGCTTGTTTAAATATTCAGTAGATTGGAATAAAACTCTGCAAAGATACCACAAACATCAGCAGAATCCTAAACTGAATGGCCATTTTCCTGTTAATATCGTTTTTATACTATTGGCTGCTGATTCTAGTATGATAACTGAAGCTAATGTTTGCCCAGGATATTCACCCTCCCCATATACCCTGAACATTTGAGTATTTACTTCTAAGAAGGATCTCCCTTTCTGACAAACCTTTATACTCTTTAAGTAGCAGTGGCATGTGTTCTAGAAAACAGTAAACTGCAGTTTAATAATTTCTTTTTATTTGTTGTGTAGCCCTGCCTCAAACTCTGCCAACTGGACACATGTAGGTCCCAAGTCACAAAGGTAAACTTGGACCTTAAGCCTAACTTTAGACCTGAAGTCTTCTTTTAGACCTGAAATCTAACTTTAGACCTGAAGTCCAAGTTTAAACCTGAAGTTTGAGTTTAGACCTGATGTCTAACTTTAGACCTGAAGCCTGAGTTTAGACCTGAAGTTTAACTTTAAACCTGAAGTCTAAATTTAGACTTGAGGTATCAAGTTAGATTTAAAGTCTAAGTTTATATTTCACGTCTAAACTTGGAATTAGGTCTAAGCTTAGAACTTAGGTCTAAAGTTAGACTTCAGGTCTCAGTTTATGTTTGTCAATCGGGTCCTTAGACTTAAGGTCCAAAGTTGGACTTCAGGTGTAAAATTAAATTTCAGGTCTAAAGTTGGATTTCATGTGTAAACTTATACTTCAGGTCTAATCTTAGACTTAGGGCCTGATTTATATGTTGGCGGAGGAAAATAATCTACAATAGCAACATGTTGGCGGAGGAAAATAATCTACAATAGCAACATAGCAAGATGATTGACAAAGTGCTGAAACTTTTCAAACAATCACCCATAGTCACAGATCTGGGTTAAATCCATTGTTTTTGCAACCCAGTTTCGATCCAGCCATATGCAAATCAGTCTTGACCCTATTCCCCATGGGAACAGTCCAGCCTAAACTGCCAGGCCTGGTCCTCCCTGGACTGGAAACAAGCATCCTGGGACCGGTTTCAGGGTATCACCCCTCATCAGCCAGGCTAGCTTAAATGCAGTGGAACAGTGAGCCGGGGACCCACGTCTCAAACACCATGGAGCTTCAGAATGTATTCCTGAAACTAGAAAGAATTACCAAGAAAGAATCCCAAAATCTGTGGGAAAATATTACTTTGCAATGTTACCTGGAGGTTTGGAGAATTCCAAGGCAACTGCGCGTTAAGATTTATCCAGCAGTTGAAGATATAGATGTGGAACACGCTGATAAGAGGGTGAAAAAATTAACAGCTACTTCTAATGGTGTCATGAAGATGCTTATAGAGCAAACTGATACTAGGATGGATCTTCTGAGCAAGGAAATTCATGAAACCACGATAGCTATTGCAGATTGCAGAATTTAAGCTAGACGTAGGGACTAGGAAAATCTATGAAATACTAGATGATATTTTAGAAAAATATCAGGAAGAAATTAAGGAGAAGAAAAGAGTTAGGTTTTTGCATGAGGAAAGAGACTACAACTCTGGGCAGATTTATTCATATGCTAGAAAATTTGACTGTGGATTTAAGAGAGGCATTACTACCAAAACTGTGTCACAAGAAAGTGTCTCCATGTCAGATTCCTCCAGTGTAGACTCTAGAAATTCAAATATTTTGTCAAACCCAAATTTGGATTAAGTAGTGAACAATTTTTTCAGACAAATTGAAAAAAAATGCTGTTAGCAGAAAACATGTGGAATCGAACAAGGAAAATGTATCAGGAGAAAGCACCAAGGGAGGAGACAGAAACACGCAAATAGGAGGTCATCTAAGTACATGCAAAAGTAATCAATTACCACGGAAGGGATAAGAGTCCCAAATCCTCCCTAATTGTCAATATATCATCTAGACAGCTTACTAAAGAAGAAATAAGTATTTTAGATAAAGGTTTGTCATTTTATCGGACGTGTCATTTCAATAACTTTCAAATGAAAACTGATCTTTATAAATTTTTGAAAATTTTGAAATGATAACATTCTTCTCTAGTAAACCTGCCAGACTAATACTTGTTGAGTTGGAACTTAACATTACTACACTTACAACCAAGACCTTACTATTACACACCTACTCATGGGCCTTGATCATTCTGGAAAGTTAGACATTGAAGATTTAGCTGATAACCTCTCTATAGTAAAACACATTATAAAGGACAGTGGGTTTGCCAGGAAATCAACTTTTAGACCTCTTCTCCCAAAAGGGAATGTGATTGATATTTTCTATGATTTGGTGGCTAGAGATTTTGATTTGCTGCAAAAACTGGTTTATAATGCAAATTTATCCACTAAAGATGTTTTGGAAATTCAGAATTTACGTAAAGACTGTGATGTCATAATATATGTGGTGGATAAAAGAGGTAATGTTTTATTGATTGACTATGTGAACTATGAAAAGGAAGCTTTCTGAAAACAAAGGCCAATATTTATTCTTTTTTAGCGCCGCATTTGCACCGCTTTTTGATGCAAAACCGGCGCAAACTTACAAAATACAATTGTATTTTGTAAGTTTGCACCGCTTTTTCGTCAAAAAATGCCACAAATGCAACGCTAAAAAAGTATAAATATGGGCCTAAATGTGGTTACTGACTATACTAGATGTACATGTAATGATTACAAAAATACACAAAGAGGGAGCTAATCCACCATGTAGGCTAATAGTATCTGGGATAGGGTCTTCTATTGGGGAAATGTCAGAATATATCGATATTTGTTTTAGCACTAATGGTGACTTCACTGTCCTCATATCTTCAGGACCTTAAAAAGTTCTTAAGTAAATTGTCAGAATTCCCATGGGAAAATAGATATTTGTTGGTATCAATGGATGTCAAGAGTCTTTATGCTATAATTTCCCATACAGATGTGCTGAGAGCACTACAATACTTTTTCACTTTCACAAGTGTGAATCACTACAGACATGTTTTGATGCTATTAGATATGACTAGATTTGTCCTTGAAAACAACTACTTTTTGTCCCAAAAGGAATTTTTCCATCTGCTGCGCAGCACAGCAATGGGTGCCCGGTTTGCTCTTTCCTATGCCAACCTCTTTATGGGGTGGCGTAAGAGGCAGCATGCCTGGAATGAGAAACTACATTGGGGATACCAGAAGGTACTTGCGTGGTATCGCTATATTGATGACATTTTTCTGATATGGAGTGCTTCCATAGGGGAACACAAAGAATACCATACTTTTCTCAACAATACTTTCAATGTAGAACTTTCATTGGAATTTGATAGGCATTCTATTACATTGCTGGACCTTCAATTTTATGTTAAGGACATGACTTTACTAAGTAAAACCTTTCAGAAACCAACTGCCAGCCATGGCCTTCTTCACTTCAGTTCAGGACATTCTACTAAACAGAAAACTAACATTCTATATGGTGAGATGTTATGCTTAAAACATAATTGTAGTGTTCCTCAAGACTTTGAGACACAAATGAAAGGATATATTCAAAGGTTTCACCAGAGGGGGTATCCAGCGAAAATGCTTATTTCTGCATTGGAAAGGGTAGGAAAAGTTCCAGGCAACCCTCTTTCTTATCAACAATCACAAGACTAGGTCGTCAGCACATATTGCAGATCCTCAGATAAGGTTTAGCGCCAAGTGTTGTGCTGAAAACCAGAAAATTTTAAAAATCTTATCCAAACACTGGGAGGTTTTGAAATTAGATCAGGATCTTAGTAGAATGTTACCTAATCATCCATTGATTACTGTGTGAAAAAACAATACTTTGGTTCGACTGAAAGAGCTTTTAAAGAAAGATGAAAGGAATATTTGGGGACAATCAGATATGTGGATTCAAGATCTCCCATAGCGGATCATTCTGTGAAGGAACATCAATCAGGCCAGATTTGAAAGATTTCTTTCATGGGGATAGACCATGTTCACGCACACCACAGTGGTGGGATCAGAGAGCAGAAACTACGCCGCTAGGAGAATTGGTGGATTAACTGCTTGAATTCAGTGAAACATGGTCTTAATGTTGATTATGAAATAAGTAATACCCTGGAAGTAGTGTTCTGTGTTATATCTGCACTATATACCATTTTGTTTAAATGCTATTTTGCCGTATATATGCATTGTGTATTATTTTGAGTTGATGTATTACAAACACAACATGTTGCATGTGCTTCCTTTGTTGGAATCGAGTTAGATACATTGTATCATTGTTCTTTTCTTTTCTCGTTTCTCAGAGCTGCATGATGTTGTTAGCTGAAACGCATTCTGTTATTTTGGAATACCATATTTCTCCTTATTTCTTGCCTACTCAAGCAGACTATATTGATTACGCAGAACTAAACTATACTACATACTACTTTGTTTAAATGCTATTTTGCCATATGTATGCATTTTGTATCATTTTGATTTGATTATTACAAACACAACAGGCTCTTTCAGGGCACTTGTATGTGTATAGTTAACACCTACAAACATCAGTTTCTTTATCCTTATATTTTATTCAACTCTATACCTTATTGGGTCTCCTTGTACATTATGTTGTCCTTCTTCCCTTTATCTTGGTCATATTGAAGGATATGTAACTGAAAGGTATCTCTATCTATTATGTTTAATAACATGGTAGTGTTTTACAATTCTCTTTTTTTTTTTAAGGTCCTATTAGACATTGACATAATTGTGATGCCTTAGCTATTCTTGTGTGACAGTTTGTATTGGTTTGGAAGCATAGTGTGATGGCTTGGTAGCATGACAGTGCTCCATAATTCTACGATTGCCCATTCCTTTTCAGGTTTTTGGTAGATATTGGTGTGATCGTGATTACCTAGCCTCTGTGGTGTAACGGTTCAATAGCTGATAATAATGAACAAGTAACATTAATGGGTTTGATTCCTGATTCAACATGGAATGGCTAATTTAACTGCTTTTCATTTGTCTTTTCTTTTTCTCTTTTGCTTTTTGTCTTTTTTGTGTTTTAGGGTTTTGATCTCACTTTATTTTAACATTTTACTGTTGCTATCAGAGGCGGCAATCTCTTTAGACTATGTGCAATGCATTTTGATACTGTTATTTCTCATTTATTCTTTGTATAATTTATCATGGAGATGTCTGGGATGGGCATATCAGTTTAGCATAAGCATTTAGAGCTCCTAGTTTCAGTATGGTGTCTCCCGACCATGATGGCAAAGTAGGTCTAACTGTCTGCTATTTTGTTACTTTTTTTTGGTTTGAGGTAATTTAGTTTGTTGTTTCTATCTGAGCTTTGTATTATCACATTGCAAATTTATCCAATCTGCTTCTTATTTTGGGATTTTGCTGTTGATTGGTAATTTTGAATCTATGCTGACAAATACCATGCAGTCTCTTCAGCTGGGAGCAGTGTACTGAGACTGGCAGGTTTATATAAGAACAAGTCTTACTCATTGTAAATCTTTGTCTTGTTCTTTGAGAAAGTTTATGCTGAAACATGCTTTTTGAATAGCAATAAAGAATATTCAGGGTTTTCTAGTGCAGGTGTTTCTTTTTTTGAATTCCAATTAGATACATTGGGCCTGATTACAACTTTGGAGGAGGTATTAATCCGTCCCAAATGTGACAGATATACCACCAGCCGTATTACGAGTTCCATAGGATATAATGGACTCGTTATACGGCTGGTGGTATATCCGTCACATTTGGGACAGATTAACACCTTCCTCCAAAGTTGTAATCAGGCCCATTGTATTGTTGTTCTTTTTTATTTTCATTACCTAGAGCTGCATGATGTTGTAAGCGGAATTATGTACTGTCATTTTGGAATGCCATATTTTTCATTATTACACGCCTACTCCAGCACATTACACTGATTTGCAGAACTAAACTCTAGTGATTTTGGGGTAATAGACTACTGTTGGGATACCACATGCTTGAACATATGGCTTCTTGAGGAGCTAAAAAACTATCAGATGTGCATCAGTATTAGATCTTGGAGGTTTATGTTTTAATAATAGTACTATCAACAGCTACCACGGCTGCATTTTAGTGGTGGCAAGACTCTAGAAGGCTTGATCACAGTTAACGGGAATCTGGTTTGGTGGGAACACGTACTTTAACCAATTGATGGGGATTTGTGAAGATGGTACAATCTTCTCATTGTTGAATAGCCTGATTTAGTTGTTTGTTTGAGATTCCTAATTGTGTCAATTGTCATATCATTTTAGGATTTGGAACTTAAGTATACTATATACGCACATTTGTCATGACAATAATTGGTTGGATGTTTCAGATTGTGATTTTTATGCTTTATTCACTTTTTGATTGGATTTTTGGTGAGTGTGTCCTTTATTAGCTACATAAACCTGATGAACTTTGACTTATATGTAGGATTTTAGTATGTTTTTGCATTTCAGTGTGAAATTATCGTGTTGCTTTCTCTTATGTAAATACAGTGCTTTTGTCAATATTATTTTCTTTTGCTATATATTCTGCATTAAGCTTCTGGACTTTTGTTTACTTACTTTAGTCTTTTACCTATCTTATTGATATATTTTAACTAGTCTTCTATCAGGAGAGGTCAGAACTAGTCCATTTCAAATCCAACATTGCATGCTGGATGCCTGCCCATTTTTCCAAATGTTTCTAATCTACCATATTGACCTTTTAGAGCCCTACAACCCTTTTGTGTTATTATGGCTATGCTTTCTCTTACTGGGTTCTTGTAGTTTGCTATAAGTCTATACTTACTTGTTCTTTATGTTTATATTTTGTTCTGTTTGTCTTTAGCTCCGAAGAAGCAGAGAGTACATTCCACCAAACACGTGTTAGCAACTTCAGTGTTTTAATTGATGCAATATTGACTGCTTAATACTTCAAGTTATTCAATTCAGTTGGCAATTTATTGATGGACAGAATGTAAATCTGTTATACTGTTTGTTCTAATAATTGAGTGGCAACTTCAGTGCTTTGGTTTATGCAACATTGTTGACTACATAAGGTTACAACTCATATAACTGTATTGTGAATTTAATGGTGGATAGATCGTAACTTCACAATACTTTTGCTTTTAAAACTGAACATAAAGATATTGAATAAATTTTATATTTATGGTGGTATGTGTATTTTCATTGTTTTTGACTCCCCACAACCCCCATTGCAATTTGATTTAACTTTTGTCAGTAGGATAAACTGCCATCAGTGTTTGAGTGAGCAGGGTCTTAGCTCAGTTTATCCAGTTAGGTCCATATATATACTTTTTTACGCTAAACTGCAACAACACAGATTTGCGTCAAAAAGTGTAGGCTGGCTTGCATCATTCCAGAATGCCAGCCAGGCACCAAATTTATGGAATCCCACAAGCCGGCGCAAAGGGTGGGCTAGCATCTTGGAAAATTACGTTAGCCAGGTGGGGGTGGCAGTTTAGTGGAAGGGGTTTTGCACCAAAAAATGACGCTAGGCTGGTTAGAGGCAAAAAAAATGCCTTTAACCAGCCTAGCGTAATTTCCTGATGCAAAACTATCCATACCACATGACTCCTGTCTTATAAAAGACAGGAGTCATGCCCACCACCCCAGTGACCAGCACAGGGCACAAGGGCCCCCTGGGCATGGCCATTGCACCCAGTGCTATGTGGGGGGGGGCATTTCAGAGCCTCCAATGGCACTTTAAAAACGTTTTTTAAATACTTACCCTATTTACCTGGGATGTGGTCCCCCCCATTCTGTGTCCCTCTGGTGAGGGTGAGGGTGTTCCTGGGGCTTGGGGTGGGCCCCTATGGGCTCTTTCCATGGTGTTTGACCATGGAAATGGGTCCACAGGTTCCCTAACGCCTGCCCTGACCCAGGCAATAAATAATGGAGCTAAGTAGGCTTAGTGCCATTACTTAGGCCTTTCTCCCCCCAGTGCACCTTTTTTGCACAGGAGGATAAACAAGGCACTAGGGGCTTTGAGTCATTTTATGGACAGGAACACCTACCTTGCATCTCATTGACGCAAGGTGGTTTCACACATCCAAAAAATGACTTTAACTCCAATATTTTGATGCTAGATGGGTCTAGCATCAAAATATAAACATGGAGTTAAGTTTGCGCTGAATTTGCGTAAAACAAAATGCCGCTAATTCAGTGCAAAGAAAGTATAAATATGCCCCTTAGTATTTAAATACAGAAAGCAAACCCTCTGTTAGAAGGAAGGCACTTTTTCAATCTAGCATTAATCAAGATTAACTCCTTGATCCAGTAGTCCTGGAAATAGGAGATGACAGTTGGTTGCATTCATCCTACCTTAGGTGTAGCAGTCGGGAAATAATGTGTCCTTACAATTGACAAGTCTTGCATGGGTAGCCCTGCAATCTCCCTTAATAGTGATTCCCTTAACAGCTGCACCAACCATTTTCCCATATCAGTTGATGCTCTCTCTAAGCCCTCAGGAACTCCCACAATATATATATTTGACCTGCGGGACCAGTTCTCTAAATCTTCACATTTTCTTGACAGAGATCTTATTTGGCAAACCATTCTACTCATGGTAGAATTGTGATGTTCCTCCAGGACTGTCATATGGTTTCCCTTCTTTTGCTGGCCTAATCATGAAGCACGTCTTTTCCCATCTAAAGCTACCACACTCAGTAAGCCTCTCCAAGTGAGGTGCTTGCTCAGTTTGAGTTTTCTTAACTTTCTTAACTTCCATCAGGATACACCTAAACATTTGCTTAGAAGAATGACTTGTATACAGTGAGGCCACTGAGCTGTCCGAGTCAGCCAGATTTTCTGAACCCAGGCTCCCCCACCTGGGGGCTGCCAGAGGGTCCCCCTTTGTATCAAACTTCTCTCCCATCTGTTCCTATGCCAGATCTGATGCTACCACTGGGCCTGGTCCCACAACAGCCTCAGTAGTTGCCATTAACACAGAGTATTGATTCAAAGTTGGAGTTTGAGCCTGATGTGGGTGGCCCCCTTGGAGATCTTTCAAGTATAATATGCACTTTCAAGCTGGCCCTCCTGAACTGGGTTCACCCTAAATATTAACTGAGCGAGGGAGTTTTTACCCCAACTGTACCTCCTTCTTGACCTTAGGAGTGGGAAGCGCTGGCAAGTTTGTATTTAGATTTAAACAGCCAAGTTTATCATACTTCCTTTTCTGGCCACCTGACTTGGCCAGTGGGGAGACTGCAACCGCAGCCTCTTGTGGAATCCCCATTGCTCCTTATCTCTCCTCACTAGGGTGCGGGGATCCTCATCCACAGAAGCCCCTTATGTCTACAGGCTCTCTGAGTTATCCCAGAGTGCTGCATAGTATGGCTATCCTAGTCCTAGGTGGGCAATATCAACATCCTTCAAGGGAGGTCTGCTGGGGGGGGGGGCTGACTTCTCCCTGTCCAGTCCAATACATTCCCTTAATAGGTATCCACTGGTGTAGCCACTGATAGCTCCATCCTGCTTCTCCCTCCCCCTCTCCCAACCTGGCCTAGATCAGTCCCAGACTCTCCTCTCACTGCCTACCTTGAACCCTGGTTGGCTCGCTGGCTCCCTCCTAGATTTACATCATCCCTTTGCAGGATTGTTAGGTCTCTGCTTTCCCAAGGTCTAGGGAAAGAAAATTCCATGCTTAAAGAACAGTAAGTGAACTAAGTCACAACTTTCCAGCCCCCACCACTCAAAGTATGTTGCAGTATCCACTGCTGTGTTCAGAATTTCAGGAATATTAGCAGTCTCTGAAAATGATAGGGGGGTTGCTGGGTTATGTCCTCATGCCTTTTATTGTTCCCCGTGTTCCTCCTTCCTTCCCTTGTCTTAAACCTCCTAATCTTATTTGTAGATACATTTTCAAAAAACACCTTTTTTCCTTCCCTTGCCCCCCACCCAAAGTCCAGTCCAATAAGGGCTGCTCAAACAGCACAAAGAAAGGCCACTGTCCAGTCCTGACCTGTGTTTTTTGATCCAGGACCAGACTGGAGGGGTGGGGATAAAGCAATATAGCGAAAAGGCACACACCGGCACTGATGTTTCTCTTAAACCTCTGTGTCTCTCATAGGGTACAGGATCCAATGTGGTAGTCACAGCTAGGTCCAGGGCTGCTGATAGCTCTAGGCATTGCTTACCACTTGCCGCCCAAACATACTTTCAATCCATTTTCGGCATGTTCAGGCCCCGGAACATGTCCGGAACATGTCCATGGAGGACACAGAGGACCCTGAGGCCGGAAGATCCTGGTCAAACACTGAAGATGTGGCATTACAGCAGCCCAGAGAGGCAGGTCTTCAGTGAGGTCGGGAGTTGAAGGGCCCCCATTGTGATGGCCGTGGGTCAGACACTGCTGGTTTTGAACTAGGAGCGCCGCATATACTGCACTTTCTACTTCAGTTTACCCCTGGCCGGATGTGATTCTGGTTGGATGCTGCAGATGCTGCATCTGTGTTGTGCCTGTATTGAATAACTGAGGGGGAGTGAGGCAGCACAGTGTTACATTGTTACAGTGGCAATGCTTGCAACATGTCACAGGCGAAGTTCCTTAGGAGGAGAGTTCTATTTTTTCCCTTATGGATGTCCATGGGGTTTGACCTTCTCTGCCTTTCACAGTGGTGGCTTCTACACCAAGGTCCATGGTGGAATCAGCCTCTAAGGGGACAGCAGAGGAAGTGAGTCCATAGAGGCTGCAACACTATAGTACAGAGTGGCTATCCACCTTTTCCCTTTCACCCTCTCACTCCATGTTCTCCCCACACTTGGTGATAGAATGGGAATGATGTTCATTGTTAATATTTTGTAACAACATAACACATTAAACACAATTTTAATGCTTGGGATATATAACATTTCCATTTAGTGGAAGCAGCTGATATTGTTTACATTAACCTTACTTTCAAAATACCATATAAAAAATATATATATATATATATATATATATACAAAAACACAGTCAGTAAAATATTTTTTAAAGTTTTTGAAGAAAGATTAATAATAATAGAATCCTTTAGAACCCTTTTGCCTTTTAAAATATATTTAAATCTATAATAGGCACCATGTTGAAGATGCTGTAAAACATCTTAAAAAGCATTTCTTCTTGTTTTAATGACCCACTTAAAATATTTATAGGATATTAACATTTTTAAAAATGTGAATGTTAAAAAAAATTGTGAATCATCATTGCCATGCTAAATGTTTGTTAATGCACAATGTTGTTTCTTGTATTTAGGGATATGATATCCCTTTAAAATAAAGTTGATTTGATGTAGAATTAAAAACAATGATTTGTTTTTTTCACATGCTTTTCAACAGACCACGTGGGCCAACCATCATCAGAGTAGGACCCAGGGCACAGAAGAAGATCCCTGACTGCAAGGAAAGCTTGCCTGCTATCCACAACTAGCGAGGAGGAAGCATGTGTCAAGAGACACCGTCTGCCTGCCCAGAGACAAACAAGATCAGTCATCAGAAGCCTGCAGGTGGAGACTGAAGAGCCACCATTGGGGGTATAAGAAGAAGACACTAGTAACCTGGGAGAGGCAGATATGGGGGCTTCTCCTAGAATTCAAGAATAACGTCCTGCAGTGTCCAAAAGTAGGCTCATTTGTCATCTGGGTCTGTACCCACCCCGTAACCTCAGAGGCTCCCATACTACTGGGACTCCAGCTGCACCCCTGCACAGCTTTCATCTCCTCCTCCAAGTGCCAGTGAAGAACATCAACAGCAGTCAAAGGAAACTTTAGACCCCCAAAAATCAGAGCCCTCGTGTGTTGGCCATACCCTTTCACCACAGTATGTCACTATGACTGTTCTCAAAGAGGTCCTGAGGCCAATTGAAGAGGTTCAGGGATAGATCTCTCGGGCTAGCTGGAACTTAGTTGGGGTGGTCCAAATATCCTTAGTGTCAATCGCTGATGTGCTCTGAACATTATGATAGCATGTCTAACCTCTCCTCTCCTCTGACAAGTTTCAGAGCGGAAGGGCTGCCATTAGTGTTACATAACTGAAATCATACGGTTTGTGAACAATTCAAGCATCATACAAAAAATAAGTACAGTAAGCAAGCCACACCCACTCAGCAAGACCATGGTATGGGTGTGGTATGTAGCTAAGGGTGTATTTTGGAGAACACTGTTGCAAATGTATTACTGAAGCATGGTATAATATCACAGTCATTTACAGACAGATCATTGAAATAGCAACATAATTTGCAATGACATGCAGTTTTACTGATAAAGCTACATAGCACACAAACAATAATTTGAGGAAATAGTGTTTCAGCAAATATTTATAATTAGCACTTCACCAAGAAAAGTGTCTTTATTTGTTTTGATCCTACTAAAATCTTTATTTCTATCACACTTCAGAATTACATAAAATTTTGCTTTGTTTATGCCTTCCTAAAGACTAATATATTTTTTTATATTTTCACAGTTCACTTACAGGTATTTACTTTGTGTTCTGTTTTAGAAAACAGCTGACATCCGATGTCCTTTTCTTTCCCTCTCCCTGTACCCCAGCAAATTTGACAGATAGTTCCCTTTACAAATTATTCTAAATTTGCAGTCAGAGAAAGAAAAATAAACCTCAGGCTCCAAGTTAAAATAAGCAGCTGTCTGTCAGAAGACTTAGCCTGACATCTGACTCATGTTCATGAATGCACAGCAAATGTAAGAAGATAAAAATAACAAGGCATCTTTATTGCTCATTCACCTTCTGAACTGCAGCAAGGTTATTTGGTAGGTACTGCAATACCCCTGCACTGCTACTTCCAGCATCTATGCATCTTCCAGTTTGTTAGTCATATATGTTTCCACATATGTCTCCTGTGTTTCCTTCTTCCCCTGGAGTCTCTGGTCTCTGCATCATCAGGGGACATCACATCTTTGTTGTGAAATAGAGGATGTCCAGGAACTGTTGCCCCCAAAACCAGGTACTTGACTTTGACACCTGCTTTGGCATGAGGGTGTGTGACCTTACGGTAATGAACTTCGAAGGCAAACAAACAACAGATCACAAATAACACTTTCCAATGTAGTAACCTCCAAATCAAACATTGAACAGAAGACGAAAGATAGACATCTTTTTTTTTTTAACTAAAAAAAGGTATACAGGCATGGCTAAGATGGCAGAGCGGTGAGATGCTCCTTGTCATGACTCCCACTGGCTGGCCGATTTCCAAGCATTTTCTGTGCCCAAATTACACCAGACAACCCTGCTTGTGCTCAATCAATGTTGGGGGTTACAGTGGGACATCTGCATTTAGCCAAAGACATTAACAAAAAATGAAGCTGGGCATCCACCACAATTAATGAGGCTGCCCACAAGATGTAGTCACTGCCCTGAGCAGAAGCCACAGTGCAGAAGAAAATGGCAACCTGACAAATGACCTGAGGCCCCAAGTGCAGCTGGGTCTCTTGGGGGCCATTGGGGCTCTGTCGCCATGCTAGTGAGATGTGAAGGCCTCTCTGAAGATGCTGCTGGCTGGAGAGAGCGGGACCAAGTGGCTTGTTCAACAGGCCCTGGCCTGGCACCACAGGAGGGTAAATCACCAAGGCCAGATGACACAAGATGGCCCAGCGAGGTGGAGATACGGCATGGCTGGATGTAGGTAAGGAGAGAGTGTGGGGAGTGATTGGTGCTGCAGGTGAGGGGGTGGCCCTCAATACCAATGGGGGTGGCCTCCTCTGCCACACTGACTGCCACTTTGCTTGGCACAGGCTGAGGAATTATAGGCACCCAGGGAGACACAAGATGCCAAGCAACCCTAGGGGGCACAACAGTACATAGGGCAACAGCCCCATATGGGACCCTAACTGGCTTGAGCCTCTCAGTTTCCTGAGAGACACCGCTGCACAGGTTGTTTCCTTAGTGCAAGGTGGAGAGGCAGTGCAATGTGGGGTGGGTCATTCCAGATGCCTGGACCCAAGCGGGACCTCGCTGGGAAACCTGTGCAATGCATCACTCACAATAGGTAGTGTTGCCTGTGCCAGAGGTGGAGGCCTCGTTCATGCCCCAAGAAGAAAACCCCAGCACAAAGTGCACTTCTATCTTGTTCGAATTGTCCCCAGCCTCAGACGATGCAACTGCAAAGCAGCACCTCAGGCGCTGCAATGGCACTGTCAAAGATGGATCTCTTGGACAGCCTTCAGGTGTTCAAGATGGAGCGCAGGAATGAATTCAAGTAAGACTTTGCAGAGGTTCTAGCACAACTCCACACAGACCTAGGCAATCAAATTATGGTCCTCAAGCAGATATGGACCCAGAGGGACAATGCATAGTACAGTCTGTAAAGCACCTGGAGACAATTGTGATGCTTATGCTACCATGGCTCCTACCTGGTTGGCCAATGATGACCAAATGAAGGCTAGCATGCAGAAGCTCAGGACATGGAAAACGTCTCACATAGATAAAATCTCTTCCCTAGAAGTTTTGATGAGGCAATCTTGGATACCAACTTTGACAACTTTGTGGTGGGGATGCTCTCCTCACTACTGGGAGACACCCACTCCAAAATAATGATGGATTGGATACATCAAATGGGCCCTTGGAGACAATTCCAGCAACAATGTCCCCAGGATGTGCTCATCAAGTTTCACTATTTCTCAGAGAAAGAGGTCTTACAGCAGGTGAGGAAAGCCGACTATTCAGAACTTCTCCTGCATAGTCTTTCAAGACAAATCCCAAACTATGCTCCAGCAGTGGGCAGCATTTTGGTCCATCACAAATAATTTCTGAGATGATGGCATTTACTACAAATGGAGATAGCCCTTTGACTTCTCTTTTAAAATGGATGGCAAATGCCACATAGTCACAGAGGCCCGTCAAATAACAGCTATACTAGGCATTGCCAGTGATATTGCCTTGAGCAGTTCCTACGCCCTTGGCTCAAAGCCTACACTCCCATGGGGAGGAAAAAAAGGAAAAGAAAAGGGAGGAAAAAAGGGAAACCAAACCAAACCAAAGCAAGTAATCATACTTCACGCAAGGCCTACTAGATATAGCTGGGTCCCAAGCACCAGTAAAACTCCCTGAGAAGGAGAAAAGGGCGGTGACCACCTTCAACAGAGGTCATGAATGCAGGAGATAAATATTTACAGTAGAGAGATGGCTGTCGGGGCAGGAGAGAGATCCACAAACTCTCAGTGGCAGAAAGAGTCTTGCGAACAGGAACCATTCTGGTTGGCGGGACCTGGTCGAGTTATGAAGAGGGACCTCCTGCACACAGTGTATTGGAAGTGCAGGTGCCCCCTTAATACCCTTCAATGCTACTGCCTGTGTTTAAAGTTATTGTTGGGGAAGTTGGGAGGGGGTAGTTGCACCAGTTCCACCGCACTCTGTGCCTACTATTGTCTATAGGCACACCTACACCCAATCATTTCTCCCTTGCAAGCCACAAAAATACAATTAATCTCACTTGATGCAAGAGGGCAGAGTTCTCCGATTAAGCACAGCACCATTTGGGGCTCACTTGGCCACTCCACAACCAACATAATCTTCCTCCAGGAAACCTATCTACTCCGCAAAGATCAGGGCAAAAAAACACAGGGAGTACTCTATGGGATTCCATGCCTCAGGTACTAATAAAGAAAAAGGAGTTGCAATATATATCAGACGCAAGTTACTCTTGACAGTGTGACACACCCATGCAGACAAGGGGGGGTGATACCTCATCTTGGTGGGGGGTCCTTCAGAGGCAGACCCCTTACTATAGCTACAGTGTATGCACTTATCTCTGCCCAAGACTCTTGCCTCATTGACTTTCTGGAGAAACTAGTAGGAATAACCCAGGACAATATTGTTTTGAGGGGTGCCTTACCTCAGTGTGGGACCCTCCCCACAACAGGGAGGGCAGACAGGATGCCCATTCCTGGGCCTTCTCCAAAAGATTGAAATGGACAATGGGTGAGCTGGGCTTGTAGGATGTGTGGCGAGAACAAAACCCAACCTAGGTGGCCTTCACCTTTTATTCTAACATACATCACACACACTCTTCCAAATTGACTATATACTTCTAAGCAACTCCATTATAGGACTGACCTACTCCCCAGATACCAGACTCATTTCAGTGTTGTACCATGCACCAATGTTGGCCCAGTTTGACCTATGGTATTAAGGACCAGGGGAAACTGGAAACTGTACACATTCCTACTCAGGGACCTAGTCACCAAACATGATATAGGGCTACAACGTAATGAGTACTTTAAATACAATGAAGGGGCGGTGCCTCCTCCAAGAGTATGGGAAGCCTTTAACAATCATTAGAGGCTGCTTCAAAGTGGCAGCAGTGGAATACACACACCTATGCACACTAGGAGAGTGGAAATTAGAGGAAGAGATCCATGAATTAAAAGACAAAAGACTCCAGCAGCCATGAGCAACACTCAGTATGGCCAGAGGCCAATTACAAGTACACTCTACTAGTGAGGTGAAACTTTCACTTCTCCACTTTAAAAATTGCTTGTATATTGCAGGTGGCAAAGTTGGCACCCCTCTTGCCTGGCTCCTCTGGGGGAAATGAGAAAAAGGCTATGTCAGAGAAATCACAGCTTCCTCAGGGTCCCTGAAAGTGGACGATGTTGGAAAGGTGAAGGAATTCTGATCTTTCATGAGACTCTTTACAGAGGCTCCAACCACTCAATGGGGGTAGGGGAGGCTTTATTATGGGACATGCACTCTTCTCAACTCACAGACAAACAACAAGACTCCGTAGAGAGCCCAATCCTCCCAGAAGAGGTCAAGTTAGCTATTGAGACTCTTAAGCTGAATAAAACCCGTGGGTCAGACTGACTCACAGCTCAGTTCAATACAAAAGGTTCACGGCCCAACTGACCACAAAGCTCACAGCCCTGTTTAACCATTGTGCTGCTGAGGGAGCAGTGGCATCGACAATAGTTGAGTCGATTGTCACTGTGATACCAAAACCCAATAAAGACACCAGACACTGCATCCTATAGACCTATAGCCCTTCTGAAAATTGATGCAAAATTATAAATTAAGATCCTGGTGACCGGGGGGGGGCGTGGCCAGGATGGCGGCGAGAGCGGACGCCTAAAAAGGAGCTCCGCTCACGGGCCGCAATTATCCTGCAATTCCTCCGTTCCAAACGCTGAAAAATTGGAACAAACATCGTCCTCAATACGCAGGAAACATAGATGTCCCTGCAAAACTTCAAGAATCTACCTGCTCCGCGCACAGACTGCTAGCGAGGCTGTCCGGCCGAGGGGCGGAGACGGAGTGGAGACGCGTCGCAGAGCCACCTCGATGACTGCGCGGACCGCTGTTTGGACCAGATCGGAACGGGTCTGAGAGCTGCCGCGACCGGAGTGAAGAGACCTATACGGGCACCTCGGAGCAGGACGCGCTCTCCGGCATCGTGCCTCGCAAGGCTGCAGAGGTGGAGTTTTGGGCCCAAAACGGGTGCTGAGGATCACCGCGGTGGGAGTGGCGGGCTGCAAGCGTCCCCTCCATGGGATCGTTTGGCGTGGGGAAGTGGGGATCATGGACACTATCGGTCCCGGTCCCACGAACGCGCAGCAAAGACCCCCCAAATTAAGTACGTCCTTGGCGGCACTGGGCCACACGGTGCAAGCCTACGGTCCCGGCGGACACCTGCCCCTTCGCGCTGAGGGCTTGGATGTTGTGACACCCCCCCAGATGCTAGGAGACGCCTGTTCAGGAGTGCGAATATCCAGAGCACAGTAGCTCTCTCCCACACCAGAAACAACACGAATACGAATCCGGAAACCGCTTGTAGGAAAGTACCATCTTGCCTGGCATGTTACCCCCATATTTCACTGTATATATGTTGTTTTAGTAGTATGTGTCACTGGGACCCTGCCAGCCAGGGCCCCAGTGCTCATAAGTGTGCCCTGTATGTGTTACCTGTGTTATGACTAACTGTCTCACTGAGGCTCTGCTATCCAGAACCTCAGTGGTTATGCTCTCTCATTTTCTTTCCAAATTGTCACTAACAGGCTAGTGACCATTTTCACCAATTTACATTGGCATACTGGAACACCCTTATAATTGCCTAGTATATGGTACTGAGGTACCCAGGGTATTGGGGTTCCAGGAGATCCCTATGGGCTGCAGCATTTTTTGTGCCACCCATAGGGTGATCTGACAATTCTTACACAGGCCTGCCAGTGCAGCCTGAGTGAAATAACGTCCACGTTATTTCACAGCCATTTACCACTGCACTTAAGTAACTTATAAGTCACCTATATGTCTAACCTTTACCTGGTAAAGGTTGGGTGCTAAATTACTTAGTGTGTGGGCACCCTGGCACTAGCCAAGGTGCCCCCACATTGTTCAGGGCAAATTCCCCAGACTTTGTGAGTGCGGGGACACCATTACACGCGTGCACTATACATATGTCACGACATATGTATAGCATCACAATGGTAACTCCGAACATGGCCATGTAACATGTCTAAGATCATGGAATTGTCACCCCAATGCCATCCTGGCATTGGGGAGACAATTCCATGATCCCCCGAGTCTCTAGCTCAGACCCGGGTACTGCCAAACAACCTTTCCCGGGGTTTCACTGCAGCTGCTGCTGCTGCCAACCCCTCAGACAGTTTTCTGCCCTCCTGGGGTCCAGCCAGGCTTGGCCCAGGAAGGCAGAACAAAGGACTTCCTCAGAGGAGGGTGTTACACCCTCTCCCTTTGGAAAAAGGTGTTAGGGTTTGGGAGGAGTAGCCTCCCCCAGCCTCTGGAAATGCTTTCATGGGCACAGATGGTGCCCATTTCTGCATAAGCCAGTCTACACCGGTTCAGGGATCCCCCAGCCCTGCTCTGGTGCGAAACTGGACAAAGGAAAGGGGAGTGACCACTCCCCTGACCTGCACCTCCCCTGGGAGGTGCCCAGAGCTCCTCCAGTGTGCTCCAGACCTCTGCCATCTTGGAAACAGAGGTGCTGCTGGCACACTGGACTGCTCTGAGTGGCCAGTGCCAGCAGGTGACGTCAGAGACTCCTTCTGATAGGCTCCTCCAGGTGTTGCTAGCCCATCCTCTCTCCTAAGTAGCCAAACCTCCTTTTCTGGCTATTTAGGGTCTCTGCTTTGGGGAATTCCTTAGATAATGAATGCAAGAGCTCATCAGAGTTCCTCTGCATCTCTCTCTTCACCTTCTGCCAAGGAATCGACTGCTGACCGCGCTGGAAGCCTGCAAAACTGCAACAAAGTAGCAAAGACGACTACTGCGACCTTGTAACGCTGATCCTGCCACCTTCTCGACTGTTTTCCTGGTGGTGCATGCTGTGGGGGTAGTCTGCCTCCTCTCTGCACTAGAAGCTCCGAAGAAATCTCCCGTGGGTCGACGGAATCTTCCCCCTGCAACCGCAGGCACCAAAGAACTGCATCACCGGTCCTCTGGGTCTCCTCTCAGCACGACGAGCGAGGTCCCTTGAACTCAGCAACTCTGTCCAAGTGACTCCCACAGTCCAGTGACTCTTCAGACCAAGTTTGGTGGAGGTAAGTCCTTGCCTCCCCACGCTAAACTGCATTGCTGGGAACCGCGTGTTTTGCAGCTACTCCGGCTCCTGTGCACTCTTCCAGGATTTCCTTTATGCACAGCCAAGCCTGGGTCCCCGGCACTCTAACCTGCATTGCACGACCTCCTGAGTTGTCCTCCGGCATCGTGGGACCCTCTTGTGTAACTGCGGGTGAGCTCCGGTACACTCCACTTTGTAGTGCCTGTTCCGGCACTTCTCCGGGTGCTGCTTGCTTCTGAGTGGGCTCTTTGTCTTGCTGGACGCCCCATCTGTCTTCTCACGCAATTGGCGACATCCTGGTCCCTCCTGGGCCACAGCAGCATCCAAAAACCCTAACCGCGACCCTTGCAGCTAGCAAGGCTTGTTTGCGGTCTTTCTCCACGGAAACACCTCTGCACGACTCTTCACGACGTAGGACATCCATCCTCCAAAGGGGAAGTTTTTAGCCCTTGTTGTTCTTGCAGAATCCACAGCTTCTACCATCCGGTGGCAGCTTCTTTGCACCCACAGCTGGCATTTCCTGGGCATCTGCCCACTCCCAACTTGATTGTGACTTTTAGACTTGGTCCCCTTGTTCCACAGGTACTCTTGTCAGGAAATCCATCGTTGTTGCATTGCTGGTGTTGGTCTTCCTTGCAGAATTCCCCTATCACTACTTCTGTGCTCTTTGGGGAACTTAGGTGCACTTTGCACCCACTTTTCAGGGTCTTGGGGTGGGCTATTTTTCTAACCCTCACTGTTTTCTTACAGTCCCAGCGACCCTCTACAAGGTCACATAGGTTTGGGGTCCATTCGTGGTTCACATTCCACTTCTAGAGTATATGGTTTGTGTTGCCCCTATCCCTATGTGCCCCCATTGCATTCTATTGTGACTATACATTGTTTGCACTGTTTTCTATTGCTATTACTACATATTTTGGTATTGTGTACATATATCTTGTGTATATTTGCTATCCTCATACTGAGGGTACTCACTGAGATACTTTGGCATATTGTCATAAAAATAAAGTACCTTTATTTTTAGTATATCTGTGTATTGTGTTTTCTTATGATATTGTGCATATGACACTAGTGGTACTGTAGGAGCTTCACTCGTCTCCTAGTTCAGCCTAAGCTGCTCTGCTAAGCTACCTTTTCTATCAGCCTAAGCTGCTAGACACCCCTCTACACAAATAAGGGATACCTGGGCCTGGTGCAAGGTGTAACTACCTCTTGGTACCCACTACAAGCCAGTCCAGCCTCCTACACCACTCTATCATTGACGATAAATCTTCAAGTGCCGATTAGACATGGGAATACAAATCTAGCCCAATAATAGTCACTAACCTTGTCGAGCTTAACTTTGGAAAACACTCCTGAGCAACCCCTATCCTGCATTCCCCATAAACGAAACCAAATGAATGTAACATAAAAAATGTGTTAATGCACATATAAACTGCAGGTACGTACATCGGCCCGCATAAGAGACCAGGGAGAAGCTCGATGCCCAACTGCAGTCTCTGCACAACGCGTACAGTAACAAAACTCGCTCTCCTGGACCCACAAGCAATAAACAGCGTGGAAAAAAATGCAAGTAAACATGGTTAAACCGAAGCCCCCGAGAGGACAATTTGAGGCGGGCACCAAGTCCCCGCCACCAGAGTCGAGTGCGGACACTGCAGCTGTTGCCCTGTGCAAAGTGACGAAAAATTTGGCTACCCACTCTATAAAATTCGACAAAGTTTTGCAGGCCGTGCTGGAAACTAAGACCTCTCTGGAAGCAAAAATCGACTCGGTGACAACGGAAGTCAACATTCTCAGAGCAGAACATTGCAAACTGGCGGAAAGGGTTACCACTAATGAGTCGGCTCGCTCTTGAAACGATCCACCCTAACATCAAAGACCTGAAAGCTAAACTCCAGCGTCAAGAGTCCGAAATAACAATGCTGCAAAACGTGCTGAGGACGCAGAGGGATTCTTGGGGTTCCTGGAACGTATAGAACTCGTAGATGCAGAAATGTTTCTGGAGCGCTGGCTAAAAGAGACTGGACTAACACAAAACACATCGCCTGTACTATCAGTGGAACAAACTCACCGGATCCCGGGAGGCCCACCACGACCGGGAGCTCCCCCTCGACCCTTGATTGTGAGATTTTTGAATTATCGAGACAGAGGCCAGATCCTACGTGAATTTCGGACCTTGGGCCCTACAGACATAGAAAACGCAAAAAATCACAGCCTACCAGCACTACACGGCAGAAGTCCAGTGCAAGCACACCACATTCACTAAAGCAAAACAAGTACTACGGGATAAAAACATATCCTACTCCCTCATGTTCCCAGCCAGACTACGAGTGGTGGACTGCGATAGGACTTACATCTTCCCGACCTCTGAAGATGTGTGGACATGGCTCCATGCTAAGAGTCTTGTGGATCCCACCGTTGAACATAATGAGCAAAAAGATTGGCACGTCCAACGCCCCCGCAGGAAGAGGAGGACAGGCATATGACCTGCGTCACGCCCATCTAAATCGCATGCAGCGGCCGAGCAAATACAAGCCATAAAAGAAACCAATATGTTCTCGGCAATACGCCCAACGCTCAACAATGAAACCAGCGTAACAGACTCAGACTCACCAGGAAGCCACAACAGTCCCCCCTCATCACCTTTGACCTCGCGCCCGACGTTCACGCCACGCTCGGCTGACGATCTCTAAAGCAACATAAAAACATTAGGACATCACAAGTCCTCTGGCTCTTGCGCTATGAGACCATCAATAAATAATACTCTAGGTTTATCTGATCTGACAATAACCATAGCTGTATATACCTGGTGGCCCACACGTGCTCGCCGGCTCTGCCTGGAAACACGCCCGGATGGCACTACTATAATGAATCTCATGCCGCAGGTAGTGTGACTTTGCTCAAAACAGTAGGAGAGTTCACAAAGGAAATGAAGATATCCGAATGGGCCGGTTTTGCGAGCCGCCTTCGCCTATATCCCAGCTGTGCCTCTTAACCCAAGAGGGTTACCGCATGGACCTCATTCGATTTATTGCTTATGTTGGCACCAGTTATGCCTGGTTGACCCTAATTATTGTAAGTTGTTTTTTTTTCTTTTTCCTTCTACTTCTTCCTTTTCAACTCTGTCACCATTATGTCTCAACTCCTGCCTCACCCGCTGATCCATAAAGAGCTCATTGCCCTTTTGGTGCTCCTTACCACTCTCACCTATGGGTAGAGTCGCGGTAGCCAAGATGATAGTCCTCCTGAGATTGCTATATTATTTTGCCGCATTGCCACTCGTGCTACCAAAAACTTTCTTTACACAATTGACCAGATTACTGACTGACTTGATCTGGGGAGGGAGATGCCATCGAGTGGCCTTAACCAAAACCTACCTTCCTCTTGAGAAGGGCGGGATGGGCGCACCACAGTTCGAAATATATTATGCAGCGGCACAAATACACTGGGTCATGACTTGGCTGAAAGATCCCCTCGGCCCAGAGAACAGCACCTTAAATGCAAGCATAGGGCATTCAGACGTGCTGAGATGGCTTCTTGGATGTGAAATTATCCTGCAACATAGTAATATCTTAATAAAAACAGCTGAACATGTTTGGCGCTGATATGTTTATACGGGAGCACGCGCTCCACTATACTCGTCCAAAATACCATTACTAGCTATACCGGGAGTAGACAAAATACGTAGTCGATTAGGCCTGGCAACCTTGATCACAAACGGTGTCCAGATGGTGGGTGACCTCTTCTAGGAGGGGCAGCTCCTCTCATACGAGGCTTTGGCAGGAACACACAATCTGGGCAGCAGTGAATTGATTGTATATGGAGCGCTACATCAGCTGATACGGAATACATGGAGAAATGTTAACAAGGAACCACAAATATCACCTGTCCTACATGAACTACTCCTGGGCTCGGGAATACAATCAGGTATCTCTTGGCTGTATAAGACTTTACAAGCCAGCCTAGAGGAAGCACAACTACAGGCCAAGTCCAAATGGGAAAAGGCCTTACAAACACCCTTCAATTCCCAAGCATGGTCCATGGCTCTCACAACCACACGTGAGATATCATGCAATGCCCTCTTCCGATACACCCAATTCAATTATCTGCATCAGACATATTTAACACCGGGCAGGATACAACGCATGTTCCCGCAAGCTAGCCCTAATTGCCCAAGATGTGGTAGCCCAACAGCTGATTTCTACCACATGACGTGGGACTGCCCATCGTTGCTCCGCATATGGCAAGATATTACTAAGCAAACCGCGGCTTGGTCCGGGCTGTCTCTGTCCCCTACCCCCAAATCCTGCATTCTGGGAATACGTAAAAGATGCAGCAAGGACAAACAGAAACACAGATGCGCAGACCTGGCATTCATTATATTCAAACGACTTATTGCAACACAGTGGAAGTCACCGAGCGCCCCCAACATACATCACCGGGCATCAGACTTATTGCGTTGGGCTACTGCGGAAGTACAATCAGTACACACACTATGCGATAGGGGGGTGGTGGTTAAAGGAATAGAAATATGGGACTCCTTTGTAGAACAGTTGAAGGGGAAAGATGATGCCTGCCCCCCTTGACCCGTATGAGCAACATCGAACCAGGTTCCTTGATTACTGCCCAATAAGGTTGATCGCTTCACGATGCCAGCGCGATGTCCCACCCAGACACTGAAAACACGTGAAAACACAGATAAATAACATGGTTGCAACACATTGTGCTGCATGGATCTCTCATCCCCACATTGCTCCCCCTTGTTGTATCACAGGCTCTGCGGCCTAGCACCCTTTACTCCTTCTCCCGCCCCCTGTCCCGCCTCTCTCCCCAATAACCACTAGAACTCCACGTACTTCCCCAAGGTGACCCCTCCTCTCTCTATCATTTTTCCTTTCTCTCCTTTATACATTTAAGAGTGTAATATTAACTCGCATTTGTTTTAAGTTTGAATATGCATTTGATCTGTCAACATACTGAGATGGGTGCAGAAGCGCCCACTGCAAGTTTTGCAACTTAATGCATTGAGATAATAGTGTTCTGTAATCGCTGCACTGCAAATAATCTTAATAAACAGATTTAAAAAAAAAAAAAGTTCCTGGTGACCGCCTCAATAAACTGCTTCCTACATTGATACATCCGGACCAGAACAACTCCATCCAGGGTTGACAGGAACATGATAATGTATGGGTGACCATCCACCTGGTTGAGAAAGCCACACTTGAAAAGATACCTGCAGTGTTGCTTTTGCTTGATGCCAGAAAGTCCTTCAACCTGGAGGTTTGGAACTTCCTGCAACTCACGTTCCAGAAAATGGCCCAACATTCCTGTGGATTATATTTTCCAAGTGTGCAAATCATCTTGAAAGAGTCACTCTCACTGGGTGTCCAGCTAGGCCCTTCCGACTCTTTAAGGGTACCAAACAGGGTTGCCCTCTGTCACCTCTTCTCTTCACCCTTTTCATAGAACCAGTAGTGTGCTTAGTGTTCCAGACATTGAAAGTGGCGATTGAATTCCGCTCATGGGAATTGAAGATTTCTCCTATGCTGGTGCATGCCTTGGACACTAGGTTACCCACGCACCTCGGTTCAAGCAGTATTGGCCATACATGGGGACTTTCAGAGAGTTTCTGGCTACAAGGTCATTCTTGACAAATCAGAAATTTTAAATCTGACACTCAAGACCAGAGAACTGGCTGAACTGTCCCCTTGCTTCCCCTTTTGTTAGGCCTGATCCTTCATTACATATCTTGAAGCACGACTCATATGGCAGGTCACAAAACATTTTGCAGCAAATTACCCCCCTTCCCTCGACCTTTACAAAGGATCAGCAACCTGATGCTTTCCCGGTTCGGTCTATGCTATCAAAATAAATATATACTCCCGCACCTACTATACTTAATTCATGCACTTCTGATGTGACTCAACCCTTAAAGTAAATCCAGCGTAAGTTGATGACCTTTATCTAGAAAGGTACGGCCCCAAGACCTTCTCCAATACTTATGACCCAACTCCAGCGGGCTGGAGGGTTGGCAACCTCTAGTGGTGAGCATTACAATGCAGCCACACAACTGTGGGTGGTGGTGGATTTGTCCACTATGTTTTCAGAGCACAATCGGTGGCAGATGGACCACATCATAGTCTGCCACCCCTATGGGATTTGGTGTGGCTTGAGAAACATCACAGACCACCTAACAACTATCTCAGCACCACAGGTTTGACACCATTAAGCACATGGGATAAATATGTTAAGGCACATGGCCTGGTGTACTATCCATCCCCTGCACACCAATCAACTTCAACTTTGTTTTTCCCACCTGCCCCGGATAGCCACTCCTTCTTTATCAGGAGGGAGGGGGGGTTGCAAAAGGATCATTGATATCTATGGCTAATGTGCTCAAAACCTTTCAGCAGTGTAGAACCATGTACAATACCGCGTCACACACACACTCGTCCACGCAAGAGCCACTACAGCAAAAACTCCCTTCAAACTGATTGCCACTCAGGCATGATCTCAGCAATATATAAACTTCTGGCATATGAGACTCCACACACATGGCAACAAACACTGGGTACAGTGGTTGAGCCTAAGTGATGGGACAAGCTACACAGAGACATTCACACTCCTCTGCATCCACTCGTGGACAGGACATGCACTGTAAATTCTGGTTCAGCTGCCACTACAATCTGCATAGACTATACTGTATGTACCACAATGCTTCCCCTAGTTGCTGGAAGGCTGCAGCGTTCTCAGTGAAGCACTTCACATATGGTGGGACTGCCCGTTAATTAGACTTTATCTTGGAGAGGTCTCAACTACTTCAGAAGGTGTTAACCCTTCTCTATTCCAGGTACCTTGAGGTGATGCTATTGGGCCTGAAATACCCTGCTTTAACTTGCTTGACTAAAAAAGAATTGCACATGTGCCTACAATGCCTGTCAGTGGCAAAACATACATTAGCTCACCAATAGAGAAAGGCAGAAATCTCACCAGCCATACATTGGCACCAACGAATATGAACGATGCTAGCCTTGAAGTGCTTGATGAGCAACATTCTGGGATCACATATAGCATTTGAATTTAAATGGAAGCCTTTGGTCAGACAACTGAGTGAGGGGACACCTAGCGTGCCCCTCCGTCCACATTGGATGGCACTAGACCTCTTCCCCTGATGGGAATGGGATGAACCACGACATTCAACCGTAAACTGCAATCACTATGAGCTGGCCATCCAATGATAATGTCGTAGTTGGACTCTTGCTCTGGGCAAGACTGCTGGTTTAAGGATGACACCACTTATGTTTGTAGGTGACTATGCCAATCCTACAACAACTCGCAACTGTCATCCCAACTCTCCCGGCTCACAAGCAGCACCCCACCAGAAACCCAAACAGTATAAGGTGATTTGTGGCAGCCTTTACGCATAACCCAAGAGTGTGACATCTCAGGGAGTGTTGTGGTTAAACAGAGATTACCCCTTTCTCACATAAACACCATGTCTCATTCAAATACAGGTAATGAAGGATATGCAGTAAAGTTTCAATAAGTTTTATTTTAGCAAAACTGCAATCTGCAATAAGTTGCATGGGCTGCAATAATTGGGAAAATGAATAGTGCATGAAACAGAATGGTACAGACAAGAGTCCTTAATAGAAAGACCACCACCATCTTGCGATATCATGAAATGATATGTGAAATATGTCCTAATACCCTAGCATAATGAGCCTAACCTCTGACCTAGAAGAGAGCTAGGTGTGATAAACATAATCTGTCAATGCCATGTCCATGAGAAGAGCCCCCAAACCCTTGTTACCTTGGAATGAGGTCTCTAGCTCAGACTCTGTAAGGACACGAAGATTGCGTCAAGACGACGTGCAGCATCAATAGCAGCAATGGCATCTGGTTGGAATCCCTCTGACTATCTGTTTAAGTGAGGAATATTTATACAGATCTGCTTGGACCCCTGACGTAGGTCTGTTCCCAAACAATAGATAATGAGACATGCTTGGGACGGTAATTTATATAAACAATTCTCTCGAAAGCATGAAGAGGGAAAGTACCTAATGTGAACACCTACAGTTTGTTGCTTGATATTGACACCTTAGCGCGGTGGCACTAATAACGCAAACTAAAACATGGGCCTAACTAAAAACAAGGCAGCCATCTTAAAAGATTTAATTAAATAAATGCGCTAAAACAGAGCAAGCTAAGTAGGGTAAAAGTTACTAAGTGACAGGGACACGAGTATGCAAGCCAAAGGCTAAGCTAACTCCTGTATCCCATTAAAACATCTAGGATTCACTACACCCTCACCATCGCCATAACAAGTATGACACCATAACTTGAAGTCACCAAACGTGAATAAATCCAAATGCCAAAAATGCTCTGGACTAAAAAGCTAAAAGCATAAAAACTAGATACAAAATCACATTTAAAAATGTGTTAAAATCAATAGCTAAAAAACATACAAAGAGATATAGGCCCTCATTATGACATTGGCAGTAAATCCTGCTTATTGGCGTGGTGACGGCTTCCATCATACCGCCGCGGTGGTGAATATCCGTTTGCCATATTATGACACACACACACCAGTCGGACAGAATACAGCCACATACACAAATCCGCCAGCCCAAAGGTCAGTGATAAAGTGGCGGTCCAAACACCCATACCGTTACGCCAACAGAACAATGTCCACCACATTATGACCCACAAATCACCATGGCGGACATTTAACAGCGGTAAACCAATGGTGGTACATAGCGCCATGCTCAGAATGGACACCCACATATAAAACAACACTACATTGTCCAATGCGAAAAACACACACCTGACACTCATACACACACCCATAGCACTATATAAAACACACACCCACAGTACCCACAACCGTTTACAAACAACAATTACTGCCAGGAGATTGACACGAACAGCACAGAGACAACTAGACACACACACCACTTACACCCATACACCCCTCACGCACCCCACATCACACACCCCACCACATTACTCAACACACTCTCACCAACACACACCACACAACACCCATGTCCCCACAAAGGCACCCCCGTTTCACTCATGAGGAGTTAAGGGTCATGGTGGAGGAAATTGTCAGGGTAGAGCCACAGCTGTTTGGAGCACAGGTACAGAAAATATCCATTGCCAGGAAGATGGAGCTATGGAGGAGAAAAGTGGACCGGGTGAACGCCATGGGACAGCACCCAAGAACAAGTGGCGACATCAGGAAGAGGTGGAACAACCTATGGGGGAAGGTACGTTCCATAGCAGCAAGGCACCACCTCGCCATACAGAGGACTGGCGGTGGACCCCCACAGCTCACAGCATGGGAGGAGCAAGTCTTGGCATTATGCATCCTGAGGGACTCACTGGAGTAGCCGGAGGACTGGACACTGGTAAGTCAACATATCCTACTTATCACCCCCCATACCTGCATGCCATCTCACACCCTCACTCCATCACTCCACTCCATCCTACACATTGCAGCTACACATATGACTAACCACAATGCCGAGCCCTGCATGCCATACCAATGCATGGACAGCCCTCCCAGCCCTGCATGGACACCCATCACCAAAGCATGCACAGCATAGGGGAACTAACAATCACACAGTACATCCCCATACACAAACAAAGGTGGCAGGGCCACAGCAACGATAGAGGGGAAGCCAGGGATGTACAATATGTCACAGACATGAAGCATAATACATCACGTACACCCCCACAGGTGCCCCAGCCAATCTCAGCGGAGAGGAGGTGCCACGTCAAACCAGTCCCCCAACAGAAGATGCCCCCAGTGATGACAGTAACTCTGGACTTCAGGATCTGGACCAACAACCTGGCACATCAGGGACCACTGGACAGCCGGTCACCCAAGCCCACTCATAGTCCACCACAGAGCCTCCCCCATCAGGATCCAACACCACAGCACCCCCCAGCGTACCCACACCTCTGTCCCCAGGACACGTCAATCAGCAGTGTGCCCACCTGTACAGGGACCCCACACCTCATACCCAAGACAATCAGGGACCTGGGGTCAGTGGGCACACCGTTCAGGGGACAGAGGCACAGGGGAACAGGGACACTGAGAGGACTGCTGTGTGCCAGGGGGAGGACAAGACCAGGGAACCGACTCTCCAGGAGGCACTGTCCGAGATCTTGGGAGCCTACCAACATTCCCAGGACACGATGGACCAGATCCTTGACAACGTGCAGGAGAACAGGCGGCTGTCGAAGGGACAGTATCAGGGGATCAGGGAGGACTTGCAGGCCATTAACACGACCCTGATCTCCATAGTAGGGGTGCTGGCAGACATGGCCAACATCATGAGGAAGGCAACCGCACAGCAACGGGCCCCTACCACTAGCCAGTCCATTGACCAGCCCTCCACCTCCGCTGCAGCTAGTGGGCAGGAGGCCCCGCCACAGGACCCACAGGCCACCAGCACCCCTCCTCCTGCAGAAGGTGAGCCACCCCACAAACGTTTGCTGCGTAACAGACAGAAGCCAGAGACACTTGCCAACACCACCACCAGGAAATGATTTTCCCCCTTGTGTCCCACACTGTCACCTTGTCCACTTAGAACTGGCTTTACTCCCCTTCCTATGGCCTCTTGGACACTGGAGCTGTGCTACAAACAGACTGGAACAATACCCTGGACTTTCCTCCATCATCACCCCATTCCATTGCACTTTTCCCTCAATTTCATAGCACTACAATAAACACCCTTGAGCACAACTTGACTACTAGTATTTTATGTTTTGAAAATGTGCATTTGTGGAAACAGGCATATTTAGTGCAAATGATCTGAACACTGTGAGAGCACAGAAATAAGGACCTGTAGCTGTCTGTAGTCAGCACATCAGTACATAGTTGTTATATCACCAACATCTGCAAAATGACAAGCCATATGTGACAGTAAGTTGAGATGCAAAGGAAGTTAATGTCATCATGCTACAGCCACACAGAATACATCAATAGTCATAGGAATGGTCAGTTACACTGTCTCACCTGTGTGTCATTAGAAGTACTGATGTTCTGTTGTCCTCATCCTCATCCTCAGCCTCTGCATCCTCATTGTCCTCAGGGTCTACTGCTGCCACAGGGGCATCTCCAGTCTCTTCCTCCTGCAGAAAGGGTACATGCCGTCTGAGGGCCAGGTTGTGCAACATGCAGCATGCCACTACTATCTGACAGACCTTCCCGGGTAAGTAGCACAGTGATGCTCCTGTCAGATAGAGGCACCTGAACGTGGCCTTCAGGAGGCCGAAGGTCCTCTCGAGGATCCTTCTGGTTCACCCCTGTGCCTAATTATAACGTTCCTTTTTCCCAGTCCTGGCATTCCTCACAGGGGTCAGCAGTCATGATAGGTTTGGGTAGCCAGAGTCCCCTGCAAGTATTGAGGGATAACATTTAGCATCACACAATGCTATAAGGATGACACCTGAAGGCATACACCAACATACAGTGGGTGGGGACCAAGGCTTACCTATTAGCAACACCCTGTGCCTCTGTAGTTGGGCCATCATATTTGGGATGCTGCTATTCCTCAGAACAAAGTCATCATGCACCAACCCAGGATACTGAGCATTGACGTGGGAGATGTACTGGTTCGCCAGGCACATCATTTGCACATTCAGTGAGTGGAAACTCTTACGATTCCTGAACTCCTGTTCATTCTGGCGGGGTGGGGACAAACACAATATGTGTCCTGTCTATCGCCCCAATAATATTGGGGATATGGCCCATTGCATAGAATCCGGCATTCACAGTGGCCAAATCTTCCACCTGGGGGAAAGAAATGTAGCTGCACATGTGTTTTACCAGGGCAGACAAGACTCTTGCCAGCATGATTGAGAACATTGGCTGTGACATTCCTGCTGCCAAGCCCACTGTCACTTGGAAAGAACCCATTGCCAGGAAATGGAGCACTGATAGCACTTGCACAAGAGGTGGGATCCCAGTGGGATGACGGATAGGAGATATCAGGTCTGGCTCCAATTGGGCACACAGCTCAGATATTGTGGCCCTTTCCAGTCTAAATGTGAGGATAATGTGCCTGTCCTCCAGTCTAGCCAAGTCCACAAGGGGGCTGTACACGGGGGTATGTCTTCACCTCCTATTCATCCACAGCGGTAGGTATCTAAGGGACACAAGAGTAAGTAGGCTGTCACAATATGAACAATGGAACCACAACTGCAGTGTACATAGTGCATTTATGTTATGGGATAGTGGGAATAGCAAGGTTTGTGCTAATTTAGGCTGTGACGTAGTTAATGCCTATATGACCATTGTCCTCCCCCATGAAATGGCGACCGCCTGTCCTGTATGTAGGGACAGATAGAAGTGAGGTAATTCCGCTGACGTTGGGCATCGTGGCGAAAGGCGGTCTTGCACCGCAGTGCAATTCCTCATTGCATAATATGGGGCTTTTTGGAGTACAGTGGCCAATGGGGATCTGCGCCGGAGGTGGCGGTATACACTGCCGCAAACGTGACCACCATTTTCTATCTGATTCCTCACTTGTTTCCTGACCTTCAACAGGAGAACACCTACACTGCGTGTGCTGCTGTGACCTGTGTCTGGAACCTACCATGGCCCGTGTGACCGGGGAAAGAGCCCCTGCCTTCACTTCGGAGGAGTTGGAGCACCTGGTGGATGGGGTCCTACCCCAGTACAGACTGCTGTATGGGCCTCCAGATCAACAGGTGAGTACACTTTGGGCACAATGCACGTGGGAAGAATGCACGGAGATGTGTGTGCAAGCATCGTGTCATTGGGGGGGTGTCCTGTGGTGCTGTACATGGTGTGCGCTGGGCGATGTTTGTGCTAATGGTGATGGAAACGGGATTGGTAGGCCATATGTGTGACAGGCTAGATTGTATGGTTAATGGTGTTCTTCTGTCTGTATTACCTCTGCAGGTCAGCGCTCATCAAAAGAAGGGATTATGGCGTGCCATCGCCAAGGACGTGCAGACCCTGGGGGTCTAAGGCAGGGGCAGCACCCAGTGTCGGAAACGGTGGAAGGACCTGAGACGCTGGGCACGAAAGACCATGGAGGCCCAGCTGGGGATGGCCTCCCAACAAGGAAGGGGTGCCCGTCGCATCTGACCTTCCTGATGGCCCGTATACTGGTGCTGGCCTACTCAGAGCTGGATGGGCGCGTGAGGGAATTACAGCAGCCACAAGGAGGGGAGTACAATGGCCATTATTAAAACATTTTTCAGATGGGGTGGGATATGGGTGGTGGATGTGAGTTAGTGGGTGTCCCTAAGGCCAGGCCAGACATTGCAGCGTGAGTCAACTCTAGGGTAATAGGTGTATAGCAAATGCAGGTAACCTAGCTTGTTAGCATTCCATTTCAGTCAGGGCTTTGTGGATACCAGGAGGGGTGCAGCTGGTGGTGTGTGGCCCCTCATCTTGCCGTGGCATCTAGCCAAATCACTGGCAGTGCTATGCATAGTGCTCAGGCCTGATCCCTGTGCAGACTGTGCTGTGCAAGCCAACTGTGGTGTTGGTGCAGTAATTGACCCAGTGTTTCCTTTCTCTCTCTCCCCCCCTTTTGTCTTCTGTCATTCTGTCCGTGTGTGCATTAGTGTCATCTGGCGGAGGAGCAGGGGCACGGGCAACAGAGGGAGCTGCATCCCACAGGACCCTGGAGGCAGAGTTCACCGACGCCGAGGGAACCTGACGGCAAGGGTGAGGGGAGCACCACGGCGGAGACAGGAGGTGACAACACAGACTCAGATTCCTCCTCCGATGGGAGCTCCCTGGTGGTGGCGGACACCTCTGTGACCACCCCAGCTGCAGGTACAGCCACCACCCCATACCAGCACCACCCTCCCAGTAGCTCACCTAGGAGAGTGGGCTTCTCCTTCGCCCCAGGCACCTCAGGCCCTGCCCCAGTGAGCCCTGCTGCACTGAGTGAGGAGGGTATTGACTTTCTGAGATCTATCTCTGTACGGCAGTCAACCATTGTGAATGCCATCCAGGGGCTGGCATCCCAGATGCAGCAGTGCAATGCATTCCTGGAGGGCATCCATGGTGCATTTGCGGACCAACATAAATCGATGCCTCCTCTCTGATGGCAGCCATTGTCCCAGTTTCTACCACCCCCCTCCAGCTACCACTTCCCAGTCCCAGTCTCCTGAACCCCAACCCATTCCATGCACACATACAGACGAGCCTGCACACAAGACAACACGCAAGAGTGGCACAGGCAAACACTCAAGCAAACACCAGACATTTGCAGACACAACCACATCCACTGCCTCCACTCTCTCCCCCCTCCTCCTCCTCCACCTCCCTCCCAGTCATGTCCACACTCACACCTGCATGTACTGCATCAACATCCACCACCAGCATCACCACACCAAGCAGCACACACACCTCACTAGCAGACACCTCCACAACATCCATGCATGCTTCCCCTGTGTCCTCTCCCACCCTGCCTGTCCCCCTCCTAAAGGACACAAATGCAAAAACTCTCACACACAACAGCCATCCACCTCACATAAGCATACTGCCCATGCACCTGCACCCAAATCCAGCAGACATACACCTCCTACAACCACTCCCTCAACCTCCACTCCCATCCCTCCTCCCTCATCCTACCCCACCATCCCTGAGAAGCTTTTCCTTGCCCAACTTGACCTGTTCCTCCCCCTCCAGCCCATCCTGCCCCTAAGAACAGGGTCCCAATGACCCAGCCCAGCACCTCAGCCAAACAGTCCACGCGGACAGTGGTGGCACCACCTAGTCGTGGTGGCAAGTCAGTGAAGGATCCCACTCCACCAGCCAAGAAGGGGAAGAAGCCTGCACCTCCTGCTTTGAAGGGGAAGAAGCCCTGGACTCCTACCCGGGAGGGTAAGGATTCCACACCTCATGCCATTAAGGGGAAGAAGCCCTCGACTCCAGCGGAGGCTGTCAGGGTGATACCTCTACCACCACCAGTGGTCACAGGGCCCCCACTGCCAGCTGAGGAAGTGCATGCCTCACCACCAGCAAAGGCTGACCAGGAGGCACCCACATCTGCCACCAAAGATCAGCCCTCGCCACCGGCAGAGGCTGCCCAGGAGGCACCTCCATCTGCCACCACAGTTCAGCCCTCACCACCAGCAGAGGCTACCCAGAAGGCACATCCATCTGCCACCACAGTTCAGCCCTCGCCACCAGCAGAGGCTGCGCAGGCGGCACCTCCATCTGCCACCACAGGTCAGCCCTCCCCACCAGCAGAGGGTGCCCAGGAGGCACCTCCATCTTCCACCAAAGTGCAGCCCTTGCCACCAGCAGAAGCCATGTAGGCCACCCTCCAAGGGCTGCTGAATGAGGGGCCCCCTCCAGAACTTGTGAGAAAGTCACCCACTCCAGAGACTGTGGCCTTGCACTCCCCAGGACAGAGAACTGGGCATGGAGCCCCCTCCAGAACCAGTGGGAAAGTCACCCACTAGAGGTACTGTGGCCTTGCACTCCTCACGACAGAGAACTGGGCATGGAGCCCCCTCCAGAACCAGTGGGAAAGTCACCCACTAGAGAGACTGTGGCCTTGCACTCCCCAGGACAGAGAACTGGGCATGGAGCCCCATCCAGAACCAGTGGGAAAGTCACCTACTAGAGAGACTGTGGCCTTGCACTCCCCAGGACAGAGAAAGGGGCATGGAGCCCCCTCCAGAAGCAGTGGGAATGTCACCCACTCCAAAGACGGTAGCCTTACAGTCCCCTGGACAGAGAAATGGGCATGGAGCCCCCTCCAGAACCAGTGGGAAAGTCACCCACCTGAGATACTGTGGCCCTGCACTCCCCAGGACAGAGAAATGGGCATGGAGCCCTCTCCAAAACCAGTGGGAAAGTCACCCACTAGAGAGACTGTGGCCTTGCCCTCCTCAGGACAGAGAAATGGGCATGGAGGCCCCTCCAGAACCAGTGGACTTTTTCACGTATTTGGCGGAGGTGCCCCCCACCACCCAACCCCCTGAGGTGCCTGCCCACATGCAAACTGATGCCCCTGCAGAGTTCTATCCGGATGGAGTCAGGATTCAAGTTGAGCCTTGGACTGTGGCCATGTGGGCCCTCAGTACATTGTGCTGGGCAATGGCTCTTTGTGTACATTTGTACATATCTGTTTCACGTACAATTGGATTATTTATTAACTGTTGATATCAATACATTCACCTTAGTGCATTCTTGTTGTCCTTGAATTATTCTGCTGTGTATCATGTGCCATTGTTTTTCGTGTGCAGGTGGTCGTGTGTATGGTGTGTGTGTGTGTCGGGTGTGTGTCTTGCGTGTGTGTCACTCTCATTCTCCTCCCTCCCTCCCTTGTGTGTTAGGTGGCTGTACTCACCATCATCATCTTCGTCGGCGTTGGTGTTCCAGGTGGAGCACTGATGTAGAAGAGCATCGGAAAGACTTACAGTTCGTGTTCCATGGCGGTGTTGTTCTTCCCTGTGTCTCCGATGGTGAGTCCTTTCTCTTCTGTGATGCGTTTCCGCCAGGCTTTTGATGGTGTTGGTACCGCCCCGGAAAATGTGGCAGATTGATGTGTCTTAATATGGTGGGCGGTACTTTGTCTTCCGCCTGGCTGTTGACAGCTACCGCTGTGGTGAGTGGTGTTAACACCCTTGTGGTTGGTATGGTAAATTGGCTGTCTATGGGAGTTCTCACCGCCATGGTCATAATTTGGCTGTAATTACCGCCAGCCTGTTGGCGGTATTACCGCCACTTTATCACTCACCCCCAGGGTCATAATGAGGGACATAATGTCAACCATGACAAGCACAGCAGGCCAAAGTAATGGCATCAAATACCAACTTTGAATTTAGTATAAGCCAATCATCAAATCTTTCTAACAATAGTCATGATCTTGAAGAGCATCTTTGAAGCCATCAAATGGAAGGGACCTCAGGAAAGAGGCCACATCATCAGATGTTAGATCGATCACACGATGGGCAGACGGATCCACAGAGCAGTAGTTTGTAGTAGCCTCTTCTGCAGGTCCACCTGCAGTAGTGGCATCCTCCATAGTGCAGAGAGCCAACTCGCTCAACAAGTGACGGCTCCTAAGTGGCCTTGCAAATCAGCCTTAGTCTCAAGGGGCATGACCGTGAATGAACCCTCATCGGGGACATCAGCAGTTCTTGGTCCACAGGAGGCACTGGCATAACAGCAAGACACACTGTAGGCAAGTGTTCAAAGAGGCACCATACGCAGCGAAAGACTGGCTGCACGCACCATAGGAGTGGTCGGAATGACAACGACAAATCACGCTCCAATTCCTCCAGCAAAGAAGCATCGAAGACCTGAACCATGCGTTCACGGCACAGTTGAGCTTGTGGCAGCAGCTCCATTGCTTTGTGTAGCTGGAAAGACAACCACTGCGAATCAAAAAAATAGCAGTAACATTCCGTCAATCAATGCCACAATTATAGGAATGCCGCCAAACACACTTGAAAAGAGTGAATGGATGGCCGATGGGATGACTCCTAAGACAGTCTGGAAGATGGACACAAATCCAGACTCAACAGCCTTAAAGACGTGAACAATCCCAGTAGTGCTTGAGGTGTTGAAAATTCTGGATACCAGCTCTCCAAAGTGCTTGGAGAAGTTGGTATTTAATAGGGATTGTATCTCGGCTGATAATCTCGCTATCTGGAGAGCATACGTCTCTCTAGCTGATGTCAACGTGACTTGTTTTTGAAACAGTAGCGCCTTTAGTCTGCTCAGCTTTTCATAATTTACACTAACAGTATCAATATGATGCCCGATTTGTGACACTTTTATCTCTCATGTGTGGGGAAATAAAACATCTCCACAACATGTAACGACCTTAGAGACTGAAATTGCATAAGCAATTACTGGCCGCATACCGCAACAGCTTTGGTCGCTCAGCACCACATAACTTCCATTCGAAAGTACATGAAATGCTGGCCGAATCAAAGGAACAGGAGTACCCTTCAGAAACCAGGCCAAGTTTGCGACCCCCCGCATTGCAAAGGCCGTGAAGGGACACCTGCTTGCAGATCATTGAATGACTAACAGTAGTCTCACATTCGCTTCCGCTAAGAAAGACCTCTGTTTCACTGTTCAGACATTTAGAATCAAAGGGCAACTCCCACTCTTTTTTAACATAGCTATCGCCTAGTCGCTCGTACCTGCCTACGACAAGATGTTTTAGGCATTTCAAAAAACAAAAAGTGGAAATTAGCAGATTAATGATGCCATGTAGGAGCCATACTGTTGAAGGACTCTCTGCAACTTTAAAACGCAACACTTTTAACTCCTCTATATGAAGCATGGTGAAACTCGTTATCTTTTAGCCATTGTCTGCTGTTCCCTGGATAAATTAAAAGCTGCTAACAATTCACAACCGTTAATGTACTTCCATGGAATTTGGCCATTTTTTAATGTCTGTAACTTACAACCTAACTGCATGATGGAACGCAGTTGACTTTGTCCATGATATAAAAGGGACATGTCTGTCTGAATGATATCAATCGCAGACAACACTATGGGGGTCATTATGGTGGTCGGTGTAAATGTGGCGGTAGATACTGCCAACAGGCTGGTGGTAGATACCGCAACATTATGACATATACCACACTGACCCCCATGGCGGTAGCAGCAACCGGGCCAGAGATAACAATCTCCAACCCGGCGGCCGCTACTATACCGGCAGAGGCTTTTTGACCCTGCCTACCGCCATGGTGTTCGTGGCATTCGTAATGCCATGAAAACCATGGCGGTAGGCCCTACCAGTGACAGGGAATTCCTCCCTTGTCACTGGTAGGAGGCCCACCTACCCCCCCTAACACTCCCCAGACAACCCCCACCCCCCATCCACGCTCCCTCCTTCCAATCCTCCCCTATACACGCACACTCGCAGGCACACACCACGCATTCACACACTCACTCACACAGGTGTACACACATTCATACACACATGCATCCATTCATTCACACACACATACATACACACATTCACACTGACACGCAGACATGCATTCTCATTTACATTCATACACGCATTTGCACACATGCACACACACACGCAAACAACACTACACACACATTTGTATTCACGCACACACTCACACATTCAGGCACTCCCCCCCCCCATACACACAGACAACACCCCCACACCCCTCCCCTGTCGGAAACCTGAGTTATCTGAATCCAGGGGGTCTTCTGGCAGGGGACGGGACGGGCGCTGCTACTGCCAGCAGCGTCCGCCAGCAGAACACCACTAGGCCATATTATTTTTCATAATACGGCTGGCGGCGGTCTACTGGCGTGGTGCTGGTGGTGGTAGCAGCGCCATCTTAACACCGTCCGCAAGCATGGCCACAGACGGATTTCTACCCTTCTTGTGGCGGAAATCCGTCTGTAGTCATTTTATGGCAAACGGATGTTAACTGCAGCAATGGTCTTTTTGTCAGAGTCACCAGATCCTCGGGGTCTGCGCACGTTCCCAACACGTCCACCACTGAACAGCTCCAAGACTCTGATAGATAAATCACAGAGGCTAAGAGAGTTCAAGAGGGGAAGAGCGGATTAGGAAGGGAAACAGCTGGGAAGGAGACCTGTAGTAAGAAAAAGGTTAGAACACACAATATGAAAATTATATCTCCTGAAATCAATACTAGACTATGATTCTAAGCATAGTCATTCCGAAAACATGAACAATCTAAGAATTACGTTTAAAATGACTAAGTTTCAAGATGGCCGGATACCTGTAAGGGAATCAAGATGGATTAAATGAAAACTTTCTTATTCAAGTACTTTCCTTTACATGAGAATCAGAAAAACATTCTGACTAAATTTTAAACCAGTCATATAAATCCTTTTTTGAGAATGCATACTAGGACCATACAATATTGCATCTAGAAACTCTGATCTTCTGTGTACTCTTAAAATGTTTCAACACAAATTGCGCATATTGTAGATTTATATATATATATGTATATATATATATACATATATATATATATATATATATATAGTAAACACCATAAAAGGATTGTGCACCATGAATAACACAATATGGATTCAGGAAAAACAAATCACATAACTTGTCAACTCGAATATTACATGATAAATATCTTAGAATAGTGGCATACAATAAACAACATGAATTAAACTCGAGGAGAGAATCATGCGTCTTGCCGATTCGAGTGTCACCATGTAAAAAGCCAAGAAATGGTAGTACGCAATGAATATCAAAGTCAAATCATCATTAAACGAATCGCGCGTCTTGCCAATTCGTAAACCACGATGTAAATGGCAAGAAATAACAGCTCACAATGAATAACAAGATCAAAGTACAATTAAACGAATCGCGCGTCTTTTGCCGATTCTTAAGCCACCATGTAAATGTCAAGGAATGGTAGCGCGCAATAAACAACAAGGTTGAAGCACCATGAAACGAATCATGCGTCTTGCCGCTTCTTAAGCCACCATGCAAATGTCAAGAAATGGTAGCGAGCAATGAACAACAAGGTTAAAGCACCATGAAACGAATTGCCCGTCTTGCCGATTCGCAAGCCACCATACAAATGTCAAGTAATGGTAGTGCGCAATGAATAACAAGATTAAATCAGCATGAAATGAATCGCGCGTCTTGCCAATTCGTAAGCCACCATACAAATGTCAAGAAATGGTAGCGTGCAAAGTAATCTGTTAATCATTAAAGAATTAAGCCAAGAATATGAAAGTTCTCGATAACGGTGTCGGGAGGCCAGCCCAACCACCGTCTTACCGCCCAGAACAAGGATCACCAATGAAGAATGAAGGGCAGAGGCCTGGAAGATCAAATAGGCCACTGGGACAGGAGCTCAGGAAGTAGCTGCTGCTCTGCACTGGGACCTCTGAATAGTGAGCACTTGGAGCTGGGCTGGCTCCCTTTTATAGAGTCTTGGCCCAGCCCACAACCACACCCAGGCATGCTGCAGGGAAAGTCTCTGGAAGGCCCAGGAAAAGGGACCACACCCTAGCATACTCTGAAAGCCTGCAGCAATACAATGCAAATGAACAGTATTTGTAAACACATTAGAAATAAGTCTTCAGGATTAAACTCTGCAATGCAAAAGGTTAAACAACAACATATCAGCACAATGCATAAATTACGTTGTTTTGAGAGTGCTGGGTTTTTGCATTCTAGTCGCCAATAGAGCGCGCACTTCCCTGGTGTTGACACTTTTGGAGGCCGTTGTTGCGGCGGTAGGCGGCATTTACCGCCATTGTCATAATTAGGGCGTATGTTTGTTAGGGAATAAATCCTGTTGGACAGTGTTCATGCTGTTATCAACAACAGCTAAAGCCTTTTCTAAGCTCTCAGCAGCTTCTATCTGAGAAAGCTTCCAGATCTCATTATGCATAGCATAGATTATTCTTTTAGAGCATGGCTTTCTAGGACCTAGCAAAAAGTCCTGCAAGTCTACATCTTCAGAAAGAGTGTTAAGATGTTCTTTAACTGTGGCTAATGTGTTAGACTGTACCCACTGTTGGCACAGTTTACACACACTGTATATTGTAAGTATACCCATGTGTTGACCCGAGACGAAGCGAGGGTCTGGCCGGCTAATCTTTAAACCCCCTGAGGAATTCAAAAAACTTGCCTGACATCCATTGGTGTCTATTGGCCAAATCAACTACCCGCCGGGACTGGAAAGTGAAGAGTTATAGATACCAGCCTGAGCCTTTGCATCTAGCTCTTCCTCTGTGACATTCAGGAAGAATTGCCAATCATTAAACTTTGCCTGTGTTGGGATACTGGGCATGTTCATTTCTTTTATTTTTGCTAAACCCCAGACAGGATGTCTGTTGAATGGTGTCACTTAAAAAGACCATTTGCACAGGAATCAGGCATGCTCTAAATAAAGCTTCCCTACCCTGTATTTGTCAACCCTGTATTTGACACTCTTTAAATCAACAGTGTTCCTCCAGTATTCGTAACCTTCAACTGCAAGACGGGAAACAATGGAGTCTGAATAAATCAGCTTTGTATTAGTTAGCTACATTTTCCTAATTTTGGAAGGAGGTGACTTGAAACAATATGACTCTGGATGTTTTGTGTCATGGCCAGAAAAATAAGTAAATTTATCTAGATAGCGTTCTGGGCTCCCCACTGGTGGTGTTGAACAGTGTTCCCACTGTGTGTAGTTAAGTACTGGTCTGTGTCTAGTGGCATGGTGCAGGTAGTAATGTCCCCAGTTATTATAACAGAACATTTCCCCAACATTCATTGTATGTCTATATACATCATCCTTTCAAATACTGAATAGTCCTTCATTTCAGTTAACACTGAATCAACTGTCTGGACATCCCAATCATCAGATACAACACCCGGTGTAATACATCTGTCATAGAAATTTTGAATACGCATGGAATTTGAATGACCTCAGTAGGCCCATATATATCAAATGGAACATTGCCCCACACAATCCCATCAGGAATTGGGACAGACAAAATATTCACAAAGGACAAATCTCTTCGGACCTTATGTGAGGTGGAGTTAATGATATGGAGTTAAGACTTCATCCACAAGTTCAACTGAGGAGCGTTCAGGAAGGTGTAGGAAAGTACCATCTTGCCTGGCATGTTACCCCCATATTTCACTGTATGTATGTTGTTTTAGTTTATGTGTCACTGGGACCCTGCCAGGCAGGGCCCCAGTGCTCATAAGTATGTGCCCTGTATGTGTTCCCTGTGTGATGCCTAACTGCCTCACTGAGGCTCTGCTAACCAGAACCTCCGTGGTTATGCTCTCTCTGCTTTCCAAGTTTGTCACTAACAGGCTAGTGACTAAATTACCAATTCACATTGGCATACTGGTACACCCATAGAATTCCCTAGTATATGGTACTGAGGTACCCAGGGTATTGGGGTTCCAGGAGATCCCTATGGGCTGTAGCATTTCTTTTGCCACACATAGGGAGCTCTGACAATTCTTACACAGGCCTGCCACTGCAGCCTGAGTGAAATAACGTCCACGTTATTTCACAGCCATTTACCACTACACTTAAGTAACTTATAAGTCACCTATATGTCTAACCTTCACCTGGTGAAGGTTGGGTGCAAAGTTAATTAGTGTGTGGGCACCCTGGCACTAGCCAAGGTGCCCCCACATCATTCAGGGCAAATTCCCCAGACTTTGTGAGTGCGGGACACCATTTCACGCGTGTACTTTACATAGGTCACTACGTATGTATAGCGTAACAATGGTAACTCCGAACATGGCCATGTAACATGTCTAAAATCATGGAATTGTGGCATTGGGGGGACAATTCCATGATCCCCCGGGTCTCTAGCATAGTACCCGGGTACTGCCAAACTACCTTTCCGGGGTCTCCACTGCAACTGCTGCTGCTGCCAACCCCTCAGACAGGTTTCTGCCCTCCTGGGGTCCAGGCAGCCCTGGCCCAGGAAGGCAGATTAAAGGATTTCCGCTGAGAGAGGGTGTAACACCCTCTCCCTTTGGAAATAGGTGTGAGGGCTGGGGAGGAGTAGCCTCCCCCAGCCTCTGGAAATGCTTTGATGGGCACAGATGGTGCCTATCTCTGCATAAGCCAGTCTACACCGGTTCAGGGATCCCCCAGCCCTGCTCTGGCGCGAAACTGGACAAATGAAAGGGGAGTGACCACTACCCTGACCTGTACCTCCGAGGGGAGATGCCCAGAGCTCCTCCAGTGTGTCCCAGATCTCTGCCACCTTGAAAACAGAGGTGTTGGGGGGCACACTGGACTGCTCTGAGTGGCCAGTGCCAGAAGGTGACGTCAGAGACTCCTTCTGATAGGCTCTTACCTCTCTTGGTAACCAATCCTCCTTCCTAGGTAGCCAAACCTCCTTTTCTGGCTATTTAGGGTCTCTGCTTTGGGGAATTCTTTATATAACGAATGCAAGAGCTCACCAGAGTTCCTCTGCATCTCCCTCTTCACCTTCTGCCAAAGGATTGACCGCTGACTGCTCAGGACGCCTGCAAAACCGCAACAAAGTAGCAAGACGACTACTAGCAACCTTGTATCGCCTCGTCCTGCAGGCTTTCTCGACGGATTCCAGGTGGTGCATGCTCTGGGGGCAGCCTGCCTCCTCCCTGTACCAGGAGCTCTGAAGAAATCTCCCATGGGTCGACAGAATCTTCCCCCTGCTAACGAAAGGCACCAAAAGACTGCATCGCTGGTCCTCTGGGTCCCCTCTCAGCCTGACGAGCATGGTCCCTGGAACTCAGCAACTCTGTCCAAGTGACTCCCACAGTCCAGTGACTCTTCAGTCCAAGTTTGGTGGAGGTAAGTCCTTGCCTCCCCACGCTAGACTGCATTGCTGGGTACCGCGTGATTTGCAGCTGCTCCGGCTCCTGTGCACTCTTCCAAGATTTCCTTCGTGCACAGCCAAGCCTGGGTCCCCGACACTCCTTCCTGCAGTGCACAACCTTCTAAGTTGTCCTCCGGGGTCGTGGGACTCCCTTTTGTGACTTCGCGTGGACTCCGGTTCACTTTACTTCTAAGTGCCTGTTCAGGTACTTCTGTGGGTGCTGCCTGCTTCTGTGAGGGCTCCCGGAGTTGCTGGGCGCCCCTCTGTCTCCTCCTCCAAGTGGCAACATCCTTGTCCCTCCTCCTGGGCTACAGCAGCATCCAAAAACCTCTAACGCGACCCTTGCAGCTAGCAAGGCTTGTTTGCGGTCTTTCTGCATGGGAACACGTCTGCAAGCTTCATCGCGACGTGGGACATCCGTCTTCCAAAGGAGAAGTCCCTAGCTCTCTTCTTTCTTGCAGAATTCCAAGCTTCTTCCATCCGGTGGCAGCTTCCTTGCACCCTCAGCTGGCATTTCCTGGGTTCCTGCCCACTCTCGACACTGTTGCGACTATTGGACTTGGTCCCCTTGTCTTACAGGTACTCAGGTCCGGAAATCCACTTTTGTTGCATTGCTGGTGTTTGTTCTTCCTGCAGAATCCCCCCATCACAACTTCTGTGCTCTCTGGGGGTAGTAGGTGCACTTTACACCTACCTTTCAGTGTCTTGGGGTGGAATATTTTTCTAATCCTCACTGTTTTCTTACAGTCCCAGCGACCCTCTACAAGCTCACATAGTTTTGGGGTCCATTCGTGGTTCGCATTCCACTTTTGGAGTATTTGGTTTGTTTTGCCCCTATACCTATGTGTTCCTATTGCAATCTACTGTAATTCTACAATGTTTGCATTACTTTTCTTGCTATTACTTACCTAATTTTGGTTTGTGGACATATATCTTGTCATAAAAATAAAGTACCTATATATTTAGTAATTCTGTGTATTGTGTTTTCTTATGATATTGTGCATATGACACCAGTGGTATAGTAGGAGCTTTACATGTCTCTTAGTTCAGCCTAAGCTGCTTTGCCATAGCTACCTTCTATCAGCCGAAGCTGCTAGAAACACCTCTTCCACACTAATAAGGCATAACTGGACCTGGCACAAGGTGTAAGTACCTCTGGTACCCACTACAAGCCAGGCCAGACTTCTACAGAAGGTAATGACCATTTATGAGTAAAAAGAAAACAGTCAAGAAACCAATCCATAGGAACAATGCAAAAAATGGCAAGCAGAACCATACATAGTTCTATGGATGAATTAAATAGTAATTTGTAAGCCATAGGAACAGCCTACGTGTCTTTGATACATTTTCAATTACTGAAGTGGATGAGTCTGTAGAAAAGTAATCCATGTCGATGAAATTATCAGAGGCACTCTCTGCAAACGCAGGAGCAGGTACATTACTGGGGGATTGATCCACTTCGGCTGGAGGCTCATTGTAGACGATGTTGTCAGTCTGTGTAATGTTAGTGTAGAAAATAGCCAAATCTTTGACTGGTGCGGTCATTGAAGTGGTAACTGGAATCAGCAAGAGCTCATTTTCTGCCCTCCCCATCGTCGAGGAGGTATTTGTAGCATTGTGGGAAATGCTTGTGTAGTCAGAAGTAGAGTCGTTATTTCTGCTTTGTAGAGGTATATCTTATTGGGTAGTGAGAGGAGACCGGAACTACCCAAGGGACCTCTGGGTCTACTGTGCAGGATCGGCCACATGGTGAAGTTTGACGTTGTCAATGGAAATTAATCTGTTTCCTTTGGAACCAGGCTGCGGTGGTAGGATGTCAGTTCTGGTACCTTGTACTCCCAGGACTTGACAGTGATTTTCTCACCAACCAGATCCCTGACTTTAGGAATCCAGCCAGTGGAAGTTGTTGGTATATCCCTTATTCCTAAGGTGGCAGCACTGGATAATTTATCAAAATAGCTGAAGTTCCTGTAAAACAGTGAGACATTCATTTATGTTAAAAGGTGTGTCTGCTGCCACCAAACCAGGGCCATCAAGATCTGGGACATACAAAGATATCCCAAAGAGAACCTCAAGGGAGTGTGTCCCCGCAAGGGCCGTCTTGGCAGATTATTCAGTGCTCTCTGGACCCTATGTAGGTAATGAAGCCAGCTGCGGCCAGAACCTAACACTCTAGCTGTTAAAGACTGCTTTAGATCACTGTTCTGCCTCTCCACAACCGAATTTCCCTCAGGATGGTATTGTGAGGAGTAATGGAGTTCAACACCCATTGTCCCCAGGGTGTCCCTGAATGCCTTAGAGGCAAATGCAGGGCCCTGGTCCGAATGGAATGCTGCAACCGCATATGTACCAATAAAGATCAGCAAGTCTTTTAGAACAGTTTGATTGTCAGCCGAACGCGGAGACCATACCCACAAGAATCTAGAACAAGAATCTACATCGACTAAGATGTATTTGTATGCACCATCAGGTTGGAGTGGACCACAATGGTCCAGGTACACACATTGTAGTGGCCTGCTGGACACTAAGAGGGATGTCCACGGTGGGCGTTTGATGTTTGAGCCCTTAATTTGCTGGCAAATGTCACAACAAAGGACAAACTGTTTTGTCTATTTGTATAGATCTGGCCACCAGAAAAGTTTCTGTAAGAGTGTTACTGTGGCCAAAATACCAGCATGTGCAGAAGTGACACCCTCATGTGCTGTTTTTATTAGATCTAATCTTTGTTCTTTATTCGGGATCGCTCGATCTCCAACCCCAGGAATTGTTGCAAAGGCAACATTCTGTGCACTGATGTGGCAAGAATATTTTGTAGGGTATGCGTTTGGGAGAGACTTGCCTTCGTCCGCAGCTTTCACGGCTGTCAGAATTTCATTATCCAATCTCATCTGAGAACGCGTCACTGGAGCCACAGGAACTGTAGCTACTGCAGATTTGGCTGCTTCGTATTGCCGATAACGTGTATTCCTACACGTTGGTGGCCCAGCGTATGTACTACATGGACACATGGTAGCTTATCCTTAATATCAGTCACCCTCCCGCACAATGTTTGGTGTTTTATGGTGTTTCCTTTGGAGTCTCTAAACCCGTTCAGCTTCTAATGGTTGAGGTAATCATTGTAGGACTGGACGCAGTAGTATGAGTCACAGACAATTAAAGTCAGCAATCCTAGCTCTGTGTGTTCTAGTGCTAGAACTAGGGCTTCAGTTCAGCCTGCTGAACTGTGCAGTCCCCTAGGGTCTGCGTTCAGGTATTGTGAGGGTGGAAAACTCCATCTTTCATCACTCCACTCACTGATGCTCAAGTGGCTGGATATTGATGTTTGGTACCCTCAGCTGGTTGTGCTGAACCATCAGTGTAGATGACAGTATGGTATCTATCAGGTGGCAAGATATCTAGAAGAGCGGGGTACTCCTGTTCGTATTGGAGAAATTCTTGTGTCTGAAGATCAAAGATGCAGTCAGAGAGGTTTCCCACTGAATCCAGCATGGATGTAATGCTTTAGCGTTAGGTATGCTTTCTAAGGTGATCGCCTCTAAGGCTGGCACCCGGGTAATGACAATGATGCGTTTCTCTTGGGCAAGTGGCCTCTCCTTAATGACAGCCATCTGAACTGCAGTTAGAATTTTTTCTGTAGGTGTAAAACATTGTTCTACATTGGAGTATAAATGTGATTTATTTGCTATGGGCACTGTGTCACCCTCATTAAAGGAGACATAAGTGAACCCAATGGCACCAGCAATTACTCTGATGACCACATTTGTTTTGTTGTCACGGGTCTGCAAGTGTTTGGCTTCTTGCATGTCCTGCTGCAATTCCCTAAGGATGCGTGTGTGTTCAACCTTCCAGTGTCTGCTAGAAAAATCATGGCATATTAAGCTATAGAGTGGCTTGATACGTTGTGCATAGTCAGGAATGTAAGTTCAGCCAAAATTAAAGAAACCAAGTAAAGACTGTAGTTTCTTGAGAGTGTTAGGTGGGTGGAGTTGAGCACATTTCTCTAGAAAGTGCGGGGCCAGGCTCTTTTGATAGCTCGTATCCCAGAAACAGTACACTGAGAAAGCCTATTTTAATTTTTATAAAATTTCATTTATAGCCTAGGGCTGCGAATTCTAATATGATCCGGTCGACCTTGGCAAGATGAATGTTGAGAATGGCATCTCTGAGACAGATGTCATCCACATAGGACAAAGCCTCAGAATCAATATCATGTAACATTGATGTTACACGGTCTGCGAATAGCCCTGGGCTGTTCTTGTAGCCTTGGGGCAAACGGCAAAAGCGTTTCTGTGAGGCAAATGAGAATGCACTCAGGTCTTGACTTTCATGTGCTAAATTCTGGCAGAAAAACCAGTTGGAAATATCCAACATATGTATGTGTATGACTGTTTAAGTGTCTGTAATCTAAGACTATTCTATAGGAATGGTCTGGTTTTGCAACAAGGAATGACGGGTTATTCATTGCAGAGACACAGGGCTCTATTACTCCCTGGTACTGGAGCTGAGTGATGATTTCCCTCACTGGAGCTTTTGGTTCGTGTTTAACAGGATATTGTGGCTGAGGTTGGGATGTCGACCTGATAGGTATTACATGACAAGGAGAATCCTTTCCCCAACCTACATGATTGCGATACAACACAGGTGCCTGTGCCAAAACCCAATTGACAGCGTAGGCTTGGTATACCACCTCCGGAACAAGATTAGAGAAAGAAGGCAAAATGACATCTTCCCCATGTGGGAGCTTACGGACGTGCTCAGGTGGCCAGTCCCTTTCGGCACCAGGATATCACAATTAAATAAATTCATCCCAAAATATCCCACCAATGGTGCGCTCCATGTCTCCCACAATTTGGATATTCAAATCATAATCCCTGTCGGATGGGACAACATGGCCATCCGCAGTCTCAACTGCAATTAAATCGATTGTTGCTGTCGCATCCAGATGATCTTACAGACTCTGGTGACATATCGTGACCTCTGCTGCGCTGTCTAACAGTGTCATTGCCCACGTCTTGTTCTTCAGCAATGTTCTCAAGTGTACTGACATTTATAATTGACAGTGCTGCCACATTTTTCTATTTTAAACTGTGACTTTTGTTGTGGGGAGTTATCTTCTTTTTTGTCTGAAGACTGGTGAGTCTTTCTTCTGTTTCACGTATTCAGGACGTCGATCAGGACGGCCCCCTCTCTTGCTATGTCTATCCGGTGCATCCTGAAAGGAACAAGAGGGACGTGAATCAGTATATCTGTCAGGATCTTTTATACTTTCTCTATTTCTGAGAGTGTATCTCCTTTTGGAGTTCTCCGGATGTGGAGAATCTGCTCTCTGATATCGTCTATCTTTAAATTGTTTTTGCTTATCCAAGCGGTCTTAGAACCCTCCTGTGCTTGTTTAGTACCTTCCTTAGGGGTGGTACTCTGTATTTCAACCTTCTTCGGCTTGGCTCCCAAACTATCCCGTCCTATACTATTATAGGTATTGGAAATAATTTTTGGTAGCTCCTTCTCCCGGTCCAAATGTGGAATCTCTCGGAGACGCTGGCGTATAGCTTGTGCTACCGCTTCCGCTTTGATATTACTGAGTATGACTGAGGAGACTGCGTCGAAGTTAGGCATTAATTTAATCTCAAAATCTAGGGCTGGTGCAGCCATGTGCTAATTTTGTATTTGTTTTAACACTTCCGGTAAATTGGCAAGTGTCGGAGTACCATGTGTAGTAGTATATATTGAAGCGAAGTCTGTACCCCATGTAGCACGGTCATCCACCGAGGGAACCATCCCGAAGGGCAAGCACATTGTTAGAATTCTATTTTTCTCCTGTGGTCCCGTATGCGAAAACACGGCTTCCAGCTGATTTGTTTTCTGGGGCTATCCAGAACGGTATTTATTCCCGTTCTGTGGGTACCTTACCCATGATAGTATGTACTGTTTTTGGATTAATCCCAGTACCCAATTGGTATCCAGCAGGTGCTGGTGGTGCTGGACGCGCTGGTGTAGTGTTTAAAGTTCGCAGTTGTCTGTAAGGTGTTACTAGTTCAAGATATAAGTTTTGCAGGTCTGCTGCCTGCATGTTTTGTATACCTGGGAGAGGTGTTTATGTGGCAAACATAGGCCACGTTGGTCCTTCATTACCTAAGGGACCTAATCTCCCTGGCTATATTACATGTGGTAGGGCGCCATTAAACCAGTTCTGATGTTCTTGATAAGTAATCGGAATCTCAAGATACTGGTATGCTTGGTACTGTTGAGTTACGTTTGCAATTTTGTATGTGTGGAATGTAAATGATCTTTGGTCTTCCTCAGGAAAGGTGACACAAGAGTAGAATGTTTCTGTTTGGTAAGCTTCACTAGCTTCTACTATGAATGTAACATCCCCGCCCTCATCTGTTAAGCCATGTGCTACTAGGTGTAATGTTAATCCATATCTAACATTCTCTGGAATGTCTATGGCATTAGCCATATTGTAAAATGGGTAAGAAGAGATGGAACCAAATGGGGAGCAAAGTCCTTTTATGACTTCGAGCTTGAGCAACCTACAGCCTAATTAGGTGGTCCCTGTTCAGCTGAGGAGGATCTTCCCCAAGACAACGGAAGTCTCCATATAATGGTACTAAGGGTACCTGTTGTCTGTGAGACAGTGATAATCAGGGTATCCATAAATTAGTGCCTAGACACCATCGTTGGTGGCGCCATGTCATAGCTGGACTCTTGCTCTGGGCAAGACTGCTGGTTTAAGGATGACAGTACTTATGTTTGTAGGTGACTATGCCAATCCTACAACAACTCGCAACTGTCATCCCAACCCTCCCAGTTCACAAGCAGCACCTTACCAGAAACCCAAACAGTAAAAGGTGATTTGTGGCAGCCTTTACGCATAGACTCAAGAGTGTGACATCTCAGAGAGTGCTGTGGTTAAACGGAGATGACCCCTTTCTCACATGAACACCATGTCTCATTCAAACACAGGCAATGAAGGAAATGCTGTAATGTTTGAATAGGTTTTATTTTAGCAAAACTACAATTTGCGATAAGTTGCATGGGCTGCAATGATTAGGATAATGACCAATGCAGGAAACATAATGGAAAATTCAAGAGTCATTAATACAAAAACCCCCACCATCTTGCAATATCATGAAATAACATGAGATGTGAAATATGTCCTAATACCCTAGCATAATGAGCCTAACGTCTAACCTAGAAGAGAGCTAGGTGTGATAAACCTAATCTGCCAATGTCATGACTATGAGAAGAGCCCCTAACCTTTGTTACCTTGGAATGAGGTCTCTAGCTCAGACTCCATAGGGACACGAAGACTGTTTCAGCGTCAAGGTGACATGCAGCACTGATAGCAGCGATGGCATCTGGTCGGAATGCCACTGACTATCTGTTTAAGTGAGGAGTATTTATACAGATTTGCTTGGACCCCTGACATAGGTCTGTTCCCAAATAATAGGTAACAAGACATGCTTGGGACAGTAATTTATATAAACAATTCCCTCAAAGCGTGAAGAGGGAAAGTACCTAGGCCCGTATTTATACTTTTTTTAGCGCCGCATTTGCGCCGCTTTTTGACGCAAAACGGCGCAAACCTACAAAATACAATGGCATTTTGCAAGTTTGCGCCGTTTTTGCGTCAAAAAACGACGCAAATGCGGTGAAAATAAAGTATAAATACGGGCCCTAATGTGAACACCTACAGTTTGTTTATCTTTGTCGCTTGATATTGACGCCTTAACGCGGTGGCACTGATAACGCAAACTAAAACACGGGCCCAACTAAAAACAAGGCAGCCATCTTAAAATATTTAATTAAATAAATGTGCTAAAACAGAGCAAGCTAAGCAAGGTAAAAGTCACTAGGTGATGGGGGCACGAGTCTGCAAGCCAAAGGCTAAGCTAACTCCTGTATCCCATTAAAACAAACCCGGATTCACTACAATAAGAGGGAAAAGAAATTGACCTATCGCTATTTGGCCTTTTCAGGTGGACACTGGTGGTTATATTACCTTTCTGCAGTTGGGGTTGGCAGAAGCGGGGAGGGGGAAGAGAAGGGTTGGGTGAACATGAGATCATCAAATGGAGAGACGACAGCGGGCCCGCCCCATGTAGTTAGTCAATTGTGAGTTAGGCACCTAACTTTAGCCAGTGGCAGTACCCGTTTTGAACAATCTCTCCTACCTGTGCTTGTAATGATGTGTGATTGTGCATGTTTCACCTAAAAAGGCTAATAAAAATAAAAAAGTTCTACAGTATTCTGTTTTTTCAGTGAGTGTGTTAGGGATAGACTAGTGAAATTTAACAAAACAAAAGTTATCTTTGGGAGTTTACCTTACTACTCCACCTACACAATACCGCTGGTGAAATTTGTTGAGAGCGTTCTTGTCCAATGGGTGGTTGGGTTTGCGGTGGTGGAGCTGAAAGTGGTGCAGGTAGTTGTGGCAAAGATGGTAGGTTGGCAGATGGTGTACACCTCGTATGCTGAGGTATATCTGCAGAATCTCATTCACGTGTTGGCCATCAAGAATGGTGTAGGTATGTTTTGCTTATTGCCTCTATCATCTTTATGGCCAAGGCATGTAGCCTTGCACTCCATTCCCTCAAACTTCGAAGATGTTCTCAGTATATATCTTGCTTACTAACAATTCACAATGCTATCTAAGAGATAGGTATGCTGTGTATCATCTGAGTGAGCCCTTTAAGGGAAATAGCTATCTCATGCAGAACAGCCACCATTACATGAATATCCTCCAGCACATTAGACTTTTGCTGGAAAACAATTATCCCTCCATTAAGAAGGATTAGACTAGGCCTATCCCTCCTCCCACCTAGATGTGTGGCTACCAGACATGGAGTAGCAGTTTGGCTATTATGGAGGACAGTGCCATCTGAGTGGTTATTGGGGGGGGGGGGGAATGATGAATGGGAATACCTGCTCCACACCAGGGGTATTCTCACCCTCAGATAGATGAGAGAAGACCAACAATGCTCCTTCATGGGAGGAGTATATAGGATACTGTAAGGAGGTACCTGTTTGTTGAGGTGTGTAGAGTCTTGTGTAGGAGGAACTCTGTGGAGTTTTAGGTAGGGGCTGAAACAATCTTCAGAACTGATTTTGGAGGATGAATGCTTCCTGGCTGCTAGGTGGATTTCTTGGAGATGTTCTATGAAAGGGAAACAAATTCTCCTCCTTTATGAGGTCTTTCTCCACCTCAATTAGCTCATACTTGCCCTCCTCTTTTTAGCAGTTGTGGCTGCTGAGAAAGTGCTTAGAAGAGGTCTGGATTCTCTCCTTGGAACTGCCTTTAGGTGGTTCAGCAGCATATTCTGACGAAATTTTGCTAGTACCTGCAAGAAAAAGATATAACCAGTTGAAATCCAACAAATACCTTTTTGAGTCAAATTTAAAAAAAAAAAAAAAAAAAAAGTTAGTACCATGTGAACATGAAGAAAAATATGAATTTAAGGATTGATGCTTGCATTGAATTACTATGGTGGTCATTACAACATTGGCGGTAAAAGCCACTTACCGCTGTGCAGAAGACCGCCAACACACCGCCGCAGAATTCCGCCACGGTCATTATGACCCAAACACCGGAATCTGCCAAAATCTAGATACCCACACAAGTCCGTCACACCAAAGGTCAGTGATAAACTGGCAATAAAAAAACCTCCACCGTCACGCCAACAGGAATACGCCCACACTATCACGACCCACGAATCAATGCAGCGGTCTTTCAACCGCGGTGTTCCATTGGCGGTACACACCGCCACGCTCATAATACACACACATTTACAAAACACTACCAGATTATTGAACAAATCGAAATACACACACCCGATACACATACACACACCATTCCCACACACTCAATACAATATAAAACACACACCCACATCACCCACAAGCCCCTGCGACCACAATTGCGACTGAAGGCCAGAGAGAGACACCACCATCTACAAACTCACATAACATCCATGCACCTCACACAACACACCTCTAAATATCACCCCACATATCACAACACACACCACCCCACACCACCCCATGGCACCACAAAGACACCCCAGGTTCTCTGAGGAGGAGCTCAGGGTCATGGTGGAGGAAATCATCCGGGTAGAGCCACAGCTATTCAGATCACAGGTGCAGCAAGCCTCCATAGCTAGGAAGATGGAGCTATGGCGAAGAATCGTGGACAGGGTCAACGCAGTGGGACAGCACCCAAGAACTAGGGATGACATCAGGAAGAGGTGGAACGACCTACGGGGGAAAGTACGTTCCGTGGTCTCAAGACACCACATCGCGGTTGAGAGGACCGGTGGTGGACCCCCACCTCCTCCCCCACAACTAACAACATTGGAGGAGCAAGTCTTGGCTATACTGCATCCTGAGGGCCTCGCAGGAGTAGCTGGAGGAATGGACTCTGGTAAGTCAAATCTTTACTACTTCATCCCCCACCCAACCTGCATGCCATCACATACCCCCACCCTCGCCCTCACCCCCATCACTCCAACTCCTCACACATGTCTCAATATCACAAACCACACATCCCAAACCCAAGCCGTGCATGCAACACCAAAGCATGGACACCCATCACCAAAGCATGGCCATTGCACATACCCATACACCCCCCTAACCCATCATCACACAAGGTCCTACACAGGAATGCAAGCACTGGGGTACACGGTCACCCACCCATTGCATACCATGGCACACACAGATGCAATAATCATGCTTTTACACCCCTGCCGGATCCCTACCCAACGTCACTGGACAGGAGGGTCCAGGTATGTCCACTCCACCCACAGAAGAGACCCACAGTGATGACAGCAGCTCTGTCCATCTTGATCTAGAAGACCAGCCCGGCCCATCTGGGACCTCGGGACACTGGGTTCCCCTCACACTGACACAAGCCACTACAGAGCTTCCCCCCTCTGGAAACACCAGCACAGCACCCACCCAGCGGGCCCATACCTCTGTCCCAAGGACACGTCAAGCAGCAGTGTGTCCACCACTAAACGGAACCCAGGCTAACCCACCACCCCAACAACAACAGGGACCTGGGGGCAGTGGGCACACGGTTCAGGGGACAGAGGCCCGGAAACACAGGGGAACTGGGAAGGCTGCTGTACGACAGGGGCAGGACAGACCCAGGGAACCCACTCTCCACGAGGCCCTCTCCAACATCATGGGAGCCTACCACCATTCCCAGGAGACGATGGCAACGGTACTGGCCAAGTTTTAGGAGACCCAGCGGCTGCAGGAGGAACAGTATTTGGGCTTCAGGGAGGAACTCAAATCCATCAATTCCACCCTGGACACCATTGTAGGGGTGCTAAAGGAACTCGTGAACACCAGGAGGGACACTGTGGCACAAAGAGGGGCCCCTGACACTAGCCTGGACGATGAACTGCCCACCACCTCCGCCAGCGCTAGTGGACAGGAGGCACCGCCACAGGACCACCACACCAGCACCCCACCCCCTGCAGAGGGAGAACCACCCCGCAAAAAGGTCCCTGAGATCCAGGACAAAGAAAGAGAACGATGCCAAGACCCCCACCAAGAAATGAGACCACCCTGATTGTCATCCTTTTGTCCCACTTTGTCACCCTGTCCATCCTTAAACTGCCCCAGCTCCACTTCCTATGCCCCTTTGGACAATGCACCTGTGAGACTAATAGACTGGACTCTGCCATGGACATTCCTCCACCATCACCCCTCACCATTGTACAACCCCCTCCAATATTGAGCACTTAAATAAACACCCTTAAAGCACAAAACAATCAGGAGTCTGATTTCGAAATAATGTATTAGCAATTACAGTGGCAAAATGCTCTTTCAAATGTAATGTCAGCATACCTATGTCACACAGCTCTAGTCCATGAGGAAACAAAGCAGATGTCACACAGTGAGACCCACATCTGTGAAATCGTAAGGGAAAGTGACAACTCAGTGACCATACACTGGGTGAAAATGACAGACAGTAGAGAGGTAGTAGATTAAAATCAGATGTAGCAGGCAGTGTTGTCTTCTTACCTGTGTCTCACTGGAAGTATTGCAGGATCACTGTATTCCTGTTGTCGATGTCCTCTTCTTCTGCTTCCTCGTCTTCACTGTTCACAGGGTCCATAGCAGCCACAAGAACTCCATCTGGACCATCCTCCTGCAGAAAAGGCACCTGTCGTCGCAAAGCCAAGTTGTGAAGCATACAGCAGGCCACGATGATCTGGCATACCTTCTTTGGTGAGTAGAATAGGGAACCACCTGTCATATGAAGTCACCGGAACCTGGCCTTCAGGAGGCCGAAGGTCCGCTCTATAATCCTCCTAGTTCGCCCATGGGCCTCATTGTAGCTTTCCTCTGCCCTTGTCCTGGGATTCCTCAAGGGGGTCAGTAGGCATGACAGGTTGGGGTAACCAGAGTCACCTGCAAATGGCGAGGGACAACTGTTAGACACACACTAACTCATAGGGACATCCACAGACCCAGACAACTATTCCCACTGTATTTGGTCCATGTCCTCACCTATTAGCCACACCCAGTGCCTCTGGAGTTGCCCAATCACATAAGGGATGCTGCTATTCCACAGATGTAAGCGTCATGCACTGAACCAGGAAATTTAGCATTAACATGGGAGATATACTGGTCTGCCAGCAGTGCAGTTGTGAAGCATACAGCAGGCCACGATGATCTGTCACACCTTCTTTGGTGAGTAGAATAGGAATCCACCTGACATATGGAGGCACCTGAACCTGGCCTTCAGGAGCCCAAAGGTCTGCTCTATAATCTGCCGAGTTCACCCATGGGCCTCATTGTAGCATTCCTCTGCCCTTGTCCTGGGATTCCTCACTGGGGTCAGTAGCCATGACAAGTTGGGGTAACCAGAGTCACCTGCAAATGGCGAGGGACAACTGTTAGACAGACACTAACCTGTAGGGATATCCCCAGACCCAGACAACCATTCCCACTGTCTTGCTTCCAGGTGCTCACCTAATAGCCACACACGGTGCCTCTGGAGTTGACCCATCACATATGGGATGCTGCTATTCCACAGGATGTAGGCGTCATGCACTGAGCCAGGGAACTTGGCATTAACATGGGAGATGTACTGGTCTGCCAAACACACCATCTGCACATTCATGGAATGATAACTTTTCCAGTTTCTGTACACCTGTTCACTCCTGCGGGGGGGTACCAAAGCCACATGGGTCCCATCAATGGCACCTATGAAGCTGGGGATATGTCCCAGGGCATAGAAATCACCTTTCACTGTAGGCAAATCCTCCACCTAAGGGAAAGCGAAGTAGCTCCGCATGTGTTTCAGCAGGGCAGACAACACTCTGGACAACACATTGGAAAACATAGGCTGGGACATCTCTGATGCTATGGCCACTGTTGTTTGAAAAGACCCAATTGCTAGGAAATGGAGTGCTGACAGCACGTGCACTTGAGGGGGGATTCCTGTGGGATGGCGGATAGCTGACATCAGGTCTGGCTCCAACTGGGCACACAGTTCCTGGATTGTGGCACGATCAAGCCTGTAGGTGATAATCACATGTCACTCCTCCATTGTCGACAGGTCCACCAGCGGTCTGTGCACCGGAGGATGCTGCCATCTCCTCACATGCCCCAGTGGACGTTGCCTATGGAGGAGAACAGCTAGCAGAGAGTCAACCAACTCTGAGGTATGTAAACACAGCTTACTCAGAAAATATTAGCAAATCGAAATTTGCCTGTATGAGTGTTTAGGCAAGGCCTAGATATGTGTAACGCAGTCCAAAATAATGCCATGTGGGCCCATGAAACGGCGGCTGCCTGACCTGTAAAGTGGGACAGGGGGATATGAAGTAACTGCGCTGGCATTGTACACCGTTGTGATAGGCGGTCGAAGACCGCGTCGCAATCCTGCATTGGTTAACATTGGACCCTATGGGTCCCAGGAGCCAATGACGATGTACGCCAACGGTGACGGTACGCACCACCGCAGAGGTGACCGCCATTTTCTGTCTGTTCAATCATTTGATACCTGATCTTCGACAGGAGAGGACCTATACTGCAAGTGCTGCTGTGAACTCGGTCTGGAAGAGACAATGGCTCGTGTGTCTGGGGAAAGGGCCCCTGCCTTCAGCACAGAGGAGTTGGAGAAACTCGTGGATGGGGTCCTCCCCCAGTACACTCTATTCTACGGTCCTCCAAACAAACAGGTAGGTACACTGTGAGCATGCTGTATGGGCAATGCCTGTGTGGAGTGGGGTGGATGAAAGATAGGGGGGTGAGAATGAGGAGTGCATGAAACGCAGTGAGTGCATGTGCGTCATGGCAAGGGTAGGGATGGGGGCCAATGACTGTGATGGTTCAGATGGTAATTACTTCTCTTTTTCCCCTGGTCATTTCCTGTAGGTCAGCGCCCACCAGAAGAAGGACATTTGGCGTGCCATCGCCAAGGAAGTCCGGACCCTGGGGGTCTACCACAGACGGAGCACCCACTGCCAAAGATGGGAGGACATTCGCCGCTGGAGCAAGAAGACGGCGGAGGCCCAGCTGGGGATGGCCTCCCAACGTGGGAGGGGTGCCCGTCGTACCATGACCCCCCCTGATGTTCAGGATCCTGGCAGTGGCGTACCCGGAGTTGGATGGGTGCTTGAGGAACAAGGGGGTGAGTACACTTTAATTCAGCTGATTCAGCGCGCATTGTTGGTGTTTGGGTGGGGGAGGTGGGCTGTGGGTTCCCCTAGGCCAGGGAGAGTTTAGTAGGCAAGGACCCTTCTTAAGGCAGGCCCTGTGGCACCCCACCCCACCTTTGTATAGTGCCAACTACACCTAGTCAGGCTCCTGTGACATCCATGTGTGCAGAAATCGGGCATAGCCTTGTAACCCATGTCCCTGGGATTGAATAGTGGACTCCAAGTGCGCGGCATAGTGCAGGGGGCTTTTGTGTGTGTTGTGTCCGCCAACGGTAGCAGTATTGCATACACTCAACATGTCTTTCTTCTGTCTTCCCCCCCTTTTTGTGGTCTCCCTGTTCTTGCGCGCATTAGCATCATCAGGCAGAGGAGCAGTGGCACCGGAGCAGGAGGGAGCTGCATCCCACATGGCCCTGGAGGGCGACACTACGGAGTCTGAACTCACCAGTGGGACGGAGGGCGAGGGGAGCTTCACGGCAGGGACAGGAGCTGACACCAGCGATACGGACTCCTCCTCTGGTGGCCCATCTGTGCCCCCCACATCTACAGGTACAGCCGCCACCCCCCCCTACCAGCACCGTCCTCCCAGCAGCCCCTCAGCGTTTGCCCCGTGCCCACTCACCCAGGAGGGTGGGCATCACCTTCGCCACAGGCACCTCAGCCCCTGCCCCAGTCACCCCTGCTGCCCTCAGTGAGGAGGCCATTGACCTCCTCAGGTCCCTCACTGTTGGGCAGTCTACCATTTTGAATGCCATCCAGGGTGTAGAGAGGCAGTTGCAACAAACCAATGCATACCTGGAGGGCATTCACTCTGGTCAGGCAGCCCTTCAGCGAGCTTTTCAGACTCTGGCCTCAGCACTGATGGCAGCCATTGTTCCTGTCTCTAGCCTCCCCCCTCCAACTTCCTCCACCCAGACCCACACCCCTGTACCTCAGCCTATCCCAAGCACACCATCAGACCAGCATGCGCACACCTCAACACACAAGGGAAGCTCTGGCAAACATAAGCACCAAACATCCCACAGGCACTCACGCAAGCATCAGACACATGCAAACACACCAACATCCACTGCCTCCACTGTGTCCCCCTCCTCCTCGTCTCCCTCTTCCCTACCTGTCTCGTCTCCACTCACACCTGCATGCACTACATCTTCAGCCACTACGTCCATCACCAGCACACCCACCACCAAAACCCGCTCACGTGCAGTCACCACCCCACTACCATTCACACGTCCCCTGTGTCCTCTCCCAGTGTGTCTGTGAGGCCACCTCCCAAGGTACACAAATGCAGCCACACACCCAACAGCCATCCACCTTACGACAGCCTCCAGCCCATGCACTTTCACCCAAAGTCACCAAACGTACACCTCCTACAACCACTACCTCTTCCTCCACTCACAAACCCCCTCCAGCTACCCGTCCCAGTGTTCCTAAGAAACTTTTCCAGGCCAACCTTGACCTCTTTCCCTTACTTCCCCCACCCCTTCAGTCTCCTAGGGCCCGACTCTCCAGGTCCCAACCTAGCACCTCAGCCACAACATCGGTGGGACCAGTGGTGCCAGTAGTCTCCAGATTCTGGAGTGCACCAGGCAACAAGGCAGCCAGTGTGGCAAGGAGCCAGAGCACAGACAGTCCCCCACCTGTCAAGCATAAAAAGTTGGGCAGTGCCCGGCGGGAGAGGGGAAAGAAATCAGCCACCAAAGCCGCTCCAAGGGGTACAGTTAGGAGTGTGGAGACAGCTGCGACACCATCCAAGGTGGGGAAGGGGCACAGTAAAACCGTCAAGTCTGGGAAGATCAGCACAGCGGACAAGACCGCCAGCATCACCGCTGCCCAGGACAAGACCTCCACCAGCCCGCTGCCCAGGACAAGACCACCACCAGCCCCGTTGCCCAGGACCCCGCCGCCAGCATCCCCGCTACCCAGGACCCCGCCGCCAGCAGCACCGCTGCCCAGGACCCCGCCGCCCAGGACAAGACCGCCAGCAGCACCGCTGCCCAGGGCAAGACCGCCAGCAGCACCGCTGCCCAGGACAAGACCGCCAGCAGAACCGATGCCTAGGACAAGACCGCCAGCACCACCACAGGACAGTGAGCGCCAATGATTACAACGCTAATGAGGCCACCACGGGCAGGATGAAGCACTCTGGGCACCAAACCCCCTCCAGAACCAGTGGAGAGTTACATCCACTACCTCAGTCCTTGGCAGGATGAAGCACTCTGGGCACCAAGCCCCCTCCAGAACCAGTGGAGAGTTACATCCACTACCTCTGTCCTTGTCAGGATGAAGCCCTCTGGGCACCAAACCCCCTCCAGAACCAGTGGAGAGTTACATCCACTACCTCTGTCCTTGTCAGGATGAAGCCCTCTGGGCACCAAGCTCCCTGCAGAACCAGTGGAGAGTTATATCCACTACCTCTGTCGTTGTCAGGATGAAGCACTCTGGGCACCAAGCCCCCTCCAGATCCAGTGGAGAGTTACATCCACTACCTCTGTCCTTGGCAGAATGAAGCACTCTGGGCACTAAGCCCCCTCCAGAACCAGTGGAGACTGTTATCCACTTGAGAGACTGTGGCTTTGCACTCCCCAGGATTGATCAGTGGGCAACCCACCCACTGTAGAGACTTAAGAGACTGTGGCTTTGCCCTCCCCAGGATTGAACAGTGGGCAACCCACCCACTGTAGAGGCTTGAGAGACTGTGGCTTTGTACTCCCCAGGATTGAACAGTGGGCATGGAGCCCCCTCGTGGATCTGGCAACGTGCACTCACCCGGCTGAGGTGCCCACCCTTCCCTTCCCCCTGAGGTGCCTGTTTTATTTCTCTCTGATGCCCCAGCAGTGTTCTCTCCGTCTTGTTCGGGTATTGAGTGTGGGCCTCGCCCATGCATTTTGGGCCCAGTGGTCCACGCACTATGATGGTGGAATCCCTTGGACTTGTGTTCTTGGTGTATATAATTGTTTATAGTGTAAATGTATATATGTAAATATTTTTGATTTATGTAATTGAATATATTACAATTATTCGACTCATTTCCTTTTGTCCTTGCATTCTTCCAGGGGGGACTGGGGGGTGTAACTGTAATGTATCATGCTGTATTTATGTGTGTGTTGTAGTGTGTGAGGGTGGGGTGGGGGTGTTGCGTATTGCGTGTGTGTGTCACTGTTTTTCCCCCCTCCTCTGTGTCGTAGGTGCAGTACTCACCGTGGTCTTCACCGCCGGCGTTCGTGCTCCTGGTAGAGGAGCAGGAAGATAAAGGCTGGGAGTATCTGAAGTTCCGGTTCCATGGCGTCCTGGTTCCTCGTGGGGTGTGTAGAGGTGAGCGTTTTCCCTTCCAAGTCCTGTTTCCGCTGTGTTTTTGTTCGCGGTGAATCGGCCCCAGAAAAGGTGGCGGATTGGACTGTTGTAATTCTGTGGGCGGTACATTGTCCTCCGCCTGTCTGTTGGAGGTTACCGCCGTGGTGTTTGTTTGTACCGCCTTGGCGGTTGGAGTGTTAAAGTGGCTGTCTATGTTGGCGGTTTCCGCCACGGTCGTAATTCAATTTTTTTTACCACCGGCCTGTTGGCGGTTTTACCGCCGCTTTAACACCGACCGCCAGGGTTGGAATGACCACCTATATCTTTATAACGTCAACTCACTAGCTCAAAGCATAAGTGTTTCATTTCTGCAGAACCACCACAATAGCTGCTGAAACAGTGTCCTTGTAGTTTGTGTTGCCAAGGTATCTCCTGATCCAGCAGCTACAAAGAGAATAATTATGTTTAATTATTACAGACAAACTATAATAGGGATCTTGACCCAAAATGCTGAACCATTAGCAATAAATATAGAAAAGGAAAATCATAAACATCACTTAAAGCACTTTTAACTTTCTATATGGCATAAACCATTAAAAAAGTTACTGAAAGGAATAATGATAAAATATAGAAGTAAATACCAGGGCTTCACCAATGTACCTGGCTGACCTATGATTGAGGGCCTAATTGCTGCTGCCAGGTATCCCCTGGTGTCTTCGGTTTAGGTATTTGCAAGGTGAACACTAGAGGCTGTTGCATGACTGCAGGTGATAAAAGAAATATACATATATTGAGGCGTATGTCATTCTAAGTCATACATACAGGTGAGATTTTGATGGTTCAAATGCAATGTTAAAGCCCTACAAAGATTCCTCTTGTGCAAATTAAGACAATGCCTAACAGACTTCCCTTACAATGCAAACTCTAAGGGCTATTTTATCACACAAAATATAACTTAACCAACAATTTTTACACTTTGACCAGGATGCAAATAAGGGTGTTTGTCAATTCCCAAATACAAAAGAGCATAAATTTAACCTACCAGTCTCTACCATCTGCGGTGACAATTCAGATTTTGGTGCAGTGCTGGGAGCAGAAGTAGATATTGTGACAGGTGGATGGGACAACACAGGGCCTTCAAGGCAAAATAACGTGTGTGAGTATATAGTTGTATGGCAATATAAATATCAAGGTCGGATTTGACTGCAAATAAAAGTCAACACATTGTAAAATTTTGTGTGAGGATTTAACAAACCAAGTGATAGTAATCCCCTACATTGTTGTAGAAATAGCAGCATAAGGATATACCAGTGTGTAGTCAAATTACGTTGAAAGACACAGCTTGTGTATTGCTCGGCTTCACTTGCCATTACTTCTTCTCCAGTAAAAAAAATAAATCTACTTGAAAATGTGATTTTATGAAAAGAATATAAATAAAGGAACTTTAATCAAAATATCTAGGTATATATTGGATTTGTGTTAGAGGGTGTTGGTGAGGGGCATATATGTTAAGTATACCTAACCAAAAAGTTATGTTGGGAAGGCAGATATGGTTGAGTGACTGTAGGTTTGTTGTTACTGAAGAGAGAGATGTTTAACATCTCAATACATTAGTGTTGTCTGAAAGAAGCAGCCCATATTTCAAGTGGATATGTACTGTGGAGAGAACAGCCTAGCTGAGGGGATGTGAGGTAAGATGAAGACAGAATCCAGGTGACCACTCCAGGAAGAATTTCTTCCCAATGGGGTTTTATTTCAAGTCCCTACCACCATTGTTTTTTTATGAGACGGTGTTGCAGTACCAGTGGTTGGCCATGTGTGGTGCTGAACGTACTACTATTTCTTTTTTGCCAGTAGTAACTTACACATATGGCCACGTCTCCTTTTTTAGGGTCAGGCACATTTAAGTCGATACTTTTTAATTACTTTGCACTCATATTTTGTACATAGCCAAAAGTAGTACAGTTATTCAAAACTGTAAAAATAAATTACACATGCATATTACCCACAAGTGTAAGTTACCTTTGTGACTAGCCCCAAATGTAGGTACTATTTGTGAAAATACTTCATTCTAAATGTGGCCTGTGACTAATTTGGTATTTAAACTTAATATACAGTAAAGGGAAATGTATGCGCTCTTCTTTCCTCGCATTCTAAGTCTTATGGTGCTGAGATATGCCTAAAGACATTTGAAAAGATTATCTATGTACCCATATTTATCATTATCATGCCAGAAAGAGAAGTGATATGGTTTTCCAATACAAATATGAAACAAGTTACTTTTGGCCATGTTTGTTTTGTTGTAAAGTTCTGAAAATGTTAAAATTGCAAATTGATGATGGAAGCTATCTACAATGGGGTATAAACTGTAAACAAATGAATAAGAAAACAATGTCCAATAAATTAGTCCTTCAATTATAGACAAAAGTCCACATAATTGTCAAAACACCGAACAATGGTGTAATGTCCTAAATAATAATAAAATAATTGCCCAGAGCCGGAGGGAGAGTCGAATCAGGTTCTGAGGTTACAGGCCCTTTCTTGAGGATCCTCTGGTTCAATTTTCACTTGCCACTTGGAGAAGGAGAAGAAGGTAGATCAATATGTGCTGTTGGAAGTCTTGATGCCCTGGAGATCTCTGGAGTCAAAGAGGAAGTGATTGCAGGTCTAAATGATATTGTGGGGTGCTCTTCGGACCCCAATGGTAGTTCTTCTCCAAGGCCAGTAAGAACATTAATATCTACCTTGTCCTGGTTGCTGGTGCCAACATACTTAACCTCTACAGTTGAATCTGCAGCCTCTGCCTAAATTCTTTTGTAGAAGGAGCGTGTTTGTCTCTGAATGGGTGCACACTTCCTTCTGGTCTGTGTTTCCTCTTCCTCAGTGGTGGTAGATAGCTGTTATGCATATCTTGCAATCAAAGTTGTTGATCTGTGACCTGGATCCTACTGCAATGGTTCTCTGCAAGCTCTGTTGGTTGAAATGGGTAAAAAATAAAAAGTAAGTGAATATGTCCAGTACTTCAGATCTATTTGAACCTTTAATAATAAGGGATATTACATCCCAAAATACAAGATATCACGACATTCCAGTGCATACTTTTTCAAGCTAATGTGTCTATAAAATGGATTAAAACATCAGTTATTCAAAGTACTTTATAACTAATATTCCATGCATGATGCGTATCTTTTCAAAGAGGCATGACTTGATTACCTAATCATGTCCAACAAAATGTTTAAAAATATTTGCCACACTGACTTTCTTATTGAAAATGTCTTTTTAAGAAGTCAAACAAACATTTTTATCATTTTTTAAAGGTTTTGTTTCTGGAATAGCTTTTATTCATTTCACAGGTTGATTTAAAGAAAGATACATTTACAAAATGGCAGCCTACATACATATACTTTGACAACATGGAAATATAATATATGCAAAGTGTTACATTTGTTTAAGAAATGTATTTCTGAAATGAAACAATAATTTAGAAAATCATTCCCATGATGAAATGTTTTGGTGATTAGTACATACCCCAAAATAATAAAATTGTAAAAACATATTAGTATAAGAAAACATTCATAAACAAAATTAACAGAGGTGAACTGTACCATGGATTGTTCGAACACACATCAGACTGGATACAAGACTGGCCTAAATTTCACAACTCATTTGCTCTATTTTAAAATAATACATGTACTGCCTCTATGCTGCTCAAACTTTCCCAGCAGAATGTGGAGGGTCAGTTGAGTTGTTCTCAGGATCCTCCTGTAAAGGTGGTGACAGTTCAGAATGTGGTTGTGAGGACACACCAAGAATTGCCTGGGCTTTAATCCTGGGCCACTGATAAAGGTTATCCCAGGAGGAGTGATCACCCACTGCAGTGCAAGTGATGTCCTTGCAAATTTGGACTGCACTGCATTGCTGCTTAGCTGAATCCCCATCAAGTGAGGGTAAGTCTGGAGGATCCCCTCACAGATAATTTCCAATACTTCATCTATGAAGCTGAGTGCCGTTTCATCTTGTCCCTCACCCATGTTATGGGTTTGGATTTTCAAGGGAACAGCTGGATAGAAGAGGATGTTGTTGTGGTTAGAGGATGGCTCAGAACTAGAAGTTCAAGTGAAAAATGACATAATTAGTTGATCCACACCATATACCCTGAACACTGTTCTCTGCCCACCCCCAAGTACCTGGGTGTGGCCGCAGATTAGGGATAATGAATTTCTATATATTTAAGCCCTGTCGCATGGCAATGCTGTTCAAACACGTAACAGGCTACAACAATCATGCACACATCTTTGGGTGAATATAGCAGCACCTACAATATACCGTGAAAAAATCTGAATTGCAATTTAAGGATTCCAAAAGTTCGGTGATGGCTCATGCAAGTCTGTGTGCTCTTTTGCACCTGTGTTGTGATTTTGAGGGTGAATGTCTGTAGGGTGACAGGGGATGGGGAGAAAGAGCATACGCGCCATCTCCTGCAATGGAGAAGAGATATTTCTTAAAATAGTATTCTATTCTAAAATAATACATCATGCCTACATGCATGCAGTGTACTAAGTAACAAGTGATTATGTTTGAGTTGCCATTCTCCAGATGCTCATATGGAGATGCTCTTACTTACCAATGGGCCACATTACTAAAATCCCCTTTAACAAACTGACACACAAGAGATGACAGAAGGAAGATATAGCTATTGTGTATGCTTCCAGGAAAGGCAACATACAAATTGAAGCAAACCCTGACATTGCAGACAGTTTGCACATTGATAGAGTGCTAGGTCTGTCTTTTGCCCAAAAGGTGTGCTGAGGGGTCTGAAGTGAGTAGCTGCTATCTCGTGTGAAGGGAATAGACCCTTAATGCATTACATAAAGGCCATATGTAAGTGCTAATACGTACCCACTATAATTGTGTTAATTTTCAAGTTATTTACTCTTTATGAATATTATAGTAACTTCACATTGTTCTTTGTATTTATCATCATCCTAAGTTTCATCTTCAATCAATGCGGCATATTTATATTCAGAAATCATGATTTTCATCCAGCAAATAACAATCTGCTCCCAAAATGCATTTTTCACTTGTTGGCCCTTCATTAGGGGGTATACACTTGCTAAGTTATACATAAGTTGAAAATGAAAATGGAAACAGAAAATATGTTAACAATCAGAGGAGGAAGCTCTGATTTGGGCACTAAAAACTAAGTAACTGTAGGAGGCTGGCCTGGTTTGTAGTGGGTACCTTGGGTACTTACACCTTATACCAGGTCCAGTTATCTTTTATTAGTGAAATGTAGTAGGGTTCTAGCAGCTTAGGCTGATAGAGGTAGCTGTAGCAGAGCAGCTTAGGCTGAACTGGGAGACATGCAAAGCTCCTGCAATACCACTATACTTACACAGTACTTATACACAAATAAAGACAATTCTCAGTGTTACCAAAAATAAAGGTAATTTATTTTAGTGACACAAGGCCAAAAATATTTTAGAGGCAATACTCCTTCGGGAGGTAAGTATTATACACAATATATACACTAGACACCAAAATAAGGTAAGTAATTAGTCATAGGACAGTGCAAACAATAGGAAATGCTATAGAATGCAATAGGAGAAAATACGTCTAGGGGCAACACAAACCATATACTAAGAAAGTGGAATGCGAATCACGAATTCTCCCTTAGACAAGTGTAGTGTGTAGAGAATTTCAGTGAGAGTAGGAAAACCACAAAGGTGAGTAAAATACCCCACCCCAGAGCCCAGGAAAGTAGGAGTAAAGTACTGCACGTTTCCCTAGGACTCACTACAAGTCGTGTTCAGAGTTATTGCAAGAACCAAGCAAGACTGCAAGCAACAAATGGTGGATTCCTGGACCTGAAGACCTGTAAAGAGAGGAGACCAAGTCCAGAAGTCACAGAAGATACCAGGAAGGACAGGAGCCCCTCCCAACCTAGAAGATGGCGCAAAAGAGGTTTCTCCGGTTGGAAAAAGACTGCAGAAGAGCACCAAGGAAGATGGCGCCTTTCGTCTTCCCTCACCTGGGGGCCAGCACAGCAGAGCAGCAGCAGACGAAAAGGGCAGGAGCCCTTTAAATATCTTTACAGCGCTCCCGCTCGCGGGATCGCGGGACGTGCCTTTCGTCTTCCCTCACCTGGGGGCCAGCACAGCAGAGCAGCAGCAGACGAAAAGGGCAGGAGCCCTTTAAATATCTTTACAGCGCTCCCGCTCGCGGGATCGCGGGACGCGCCTTTCGTCTTCCCTCACCTGGGGGCCAGCACAGCAGAGCAGCAGCAGACGAAAAGGGCAGGAGCCCTTTAAATATCTTTACAGCGCTCCCGCTCGTGGGACACGCGCGGGCCAAGGGCGGGCCCGTCCGTGCCCGTCAGAGACCGAAGGAGGCCGGGCTGGGCCCCCCCTCTGGGCCCTAAGGTACGGTATCAGCCATTTTAGTACAGGGCAGTATTCCAAAATCCTTTTTCCTCATTGTGTTGTAGTATCATTCCCCAATGGGGAAGCGCAAGGCAAAAGATAGCCCGGTATCGGGCTCTGCCAAGTCTAAAATACCCAAAACCAACAAGGCCATGCTACCCCATACTAACTGTGTCGCTAAGGAAATAGATGATCTGATAGAAGAGGTAGAACAGATCCTAAATAATAAGGAGAGGGTCAAACGAAAGGAGCCCAAATCTGGTACCCTTATTCCATTTTTAACATCCAGACCACACATCGTTTCTAATTCACAATCCGTTGCTTCATGTCACCAGCTGTTAGTCTGTCAAGACCCCACTAGTTCCAGTAGCTCCTCTGTTCCCTCTGTACTTCACTCTGACTCGAAAGTATCAAGAGCCTACGCAATACACCCTATAATTCCTTGTTCCAATCGTTTTTCTCCTTTGGCGCCCCATGATCTGGATAATCATCAACCATCCCCCTCAACCTTGCCACGCACAGAGAGTGCCCCCCTGCAAAACGACTTGTTAGCACTGGTGTGTAGCCTCAAGACCGAAGTTGGTGAACTGAGATCATTATTGCTTGAAATTACCACCTTCCTCAAAAATAAACATTCTCTCCCTACTAGCGAGTCCAGGCCAAAACCTATGATAATCAAACACCCACTTGCAAAAGGCGTTCCGTTAACTGGGCCCCTTCCATCGCCAGCAAGTGAAGTAGATCTTATAGATGACCAGTGTCCTGATAGACAGCACATGCCCTCTTTCAGAAGTAACTCTCCTCTTCTTTCTAATGTTCCCCTTAAATGGGATACCACCAAAGCTTCTCGCTATAATTCCAACCCAATCAATAATAACTACATATATATGTGCAATGTCCCACCTCTGCCTCCAAACATGCAAGAAGACAAAGCTTCATTAGTTAACAAGGTCTTGCATTGGCTGAGACACGTCAGAGGCTGTGGTTCAGTCATCCATGACGACATATTATTTGCCGAACGAGCTAATGGTTCCCCTGGTTCTTCTGGTCGCAGTGACTTTATAAGACTCAATCTCAAAAACTCCCATCTGGTAGCAGGTCTCCTAGATATGGAAGCACGGACAACAAGCAGGAAGCCCTCAGCCATTTTCCTCACAGTTAGCTGCCCTACTGTTGGTCACATGCGACTGAATTCTTCCATCGGAACAGCTAATGTGGCCTTGAACCACTCTGTAAACATCCAAGACCTTAGACCACCAGGCCACCAGGCTCGAAGAGACCCTTTATCTGGTTTGGCCCCTATGACCAGCTCTGGTCTTGTTCTAAGGGGCCAAGCAGTACATAATCCCGATCTTAAGGGGGCCACATCGGACGTTGACTGACTATGTTTTACTAACCCCTGTATTCCCCTTTTTAGTTCAGACTCAGCGGCTACTGATTTTCCACCTAATCTATCCAGTCTGGGCGTTGTCCTTTCATCGGATCTTCAACCTGAAACTACTAATAAATCCACAAACTCATTTATGGCGAAACCTATCGACAGCCATTCTCTGGATGATAAGATTACGAACCTAAGCGACCCTATTCCCCAGGAAACAGCTAAATTTCTGTCCTGGAACGTGGCTGGCATTAATGGCAAACTCATGGACACTGAGTGGGGGACATTTGTTGAAAATTTTAATGTCTGTATGTTCCAGGAAACTTGGGCCACACATTGTACGTACAAACAGGGGTTTAGTTCTTTTTTTAAACCTGCCAGGCCTTCTCCAGCAGGTAGGGCAGCAGGGGGTTTAATCACTTGGGTAAAATCTACAGAGGTGAGAGGAATAAAGGAGATATATGTGGATTCTTACGACATTTTGGCTGTTGCCATCCATCCAGTCTCAGGCTTCCCTGTTCTTTGTATAAGCATCTATAGTAGGCCGGGACCTTCCAATCATTGTTCCACCACTATCGAGCTATTGAATACCCTAATTCCGGACCATCGTCTTAAATATCACATCATAATAGCAGGAGATTTTAATGTTCAACTTGAACGTAATGCTGACCATATAGAGGTTATGCAGCTTGAAGATAGTGTATGGAACATCCCTTCTTTTTTGATTCCTCATTCTATCCAGCAAAACTCATATAAATCATGTGCCAGGGCTTCACAGATAATAGACCTTATGATATCCCACGGCCTTCGTTTTGGTAATGGCCGCTTCCCAGCTGACACTCCTGCCAGACCAACTTTTTTTAGGGGCTCATATAGTAACAAATTGGATTACATTTTCTTTGATTTAAGAACTTGGCATTATATATTAGATGTGGAAGTGGGTGACCCCTACACTAGTGACCACGCCCCTCTCCTGATCACGTACAAGAGATCTCTTTTAGCAGGAGTTGCATTTCCTCCTGCTTCTTCTACCGCTATGGCGTTGTCCAGCAATAGGCGTATGGTAAGATGGGACTCCTTTGCACAATCAAACAAGCTTCGAGAAAAATTGTGCGCCTTAACATTTTCCCACCAGCTATTTGATGATAGCCTTACCTTTGCTCCAACTGAAGTATTGTCTCTCCATCTGGAACTCTTTGTTATTTTGAAAGAGCTGTTTACCAAATGTCCTAGGCCATTGACTAACTCCCGAACCCAACCTCATTCTAAATGGTTTAATAAGAGATGTAGGGATGCCAAAAATACTTTGGTCAATGTGTTAAGGTCAAAGGACAGACTAGGTATTATTAATGCTAGACGTCATTATGTCTCTACATGTAACAAAAGCAAACTCGAGTATGAAAAGGGGCTTTGGAGCAATTTACTTGAGGCAGCTATGGTTCACGACTCCAAACGGTTTTGGCTTCTGGTTTCTTGTAGCGATCAGAACCGAGCACCTTATTTGGAGTCTCATATTAGTCCTGATGCCTGGCTCTTTCACTTCAAGGAACTGTATGGCCCTTTACCGGCTAGTGATGTTCCAAGTCTGGGGGTGTCAACAATTTTGAGTGAGCCCACGCCCTCCTTGCCCCCCTTCACACTGAATGAAACTGTGCTGGCCATCACTGCTCAGAAAGCAGCAAAGGCCCCAGGGTCGGATGGGATTCCTTCTGACATGTTTAAAGCGGACCAAAACATCTGGAGCCCATACATCAATAGGCTCTCCAACGCCATTTTGACCACTAGAATTTATCCTGAATCATGGAAAGAGGCAATCATTGTGCCCATATATAAGAAAGGAGAGAGGAATTCCCCGGGAAATTATAGACCCATCAGCCTTCTCGACAATCTTCAAAAAATATTTTGCCATCAATTGTTGAGCAGGCTGAGTAAATGGATGGTAGAAAATAAAATCTTAAATCACCTCCAACCGGGCTTTAGAGAAAAAATTAGTACAATAGATCAGGTATTCCGTTTTATTTCAATCAAATGGAAAGTTGTTGATGTAGACTTAGGTCATTTATATGTAGCATTTGTTGACCTAAAATCAGCCTTTGATCTAGTACCCCGCCACAAATTGTGGGAAGTCCTGTCCAAAATAGGAGTTCCTTGCTCTATTGTAAACATCATTAGAGACCTTTATACTGGCAATTATGGAAGAATCAGATGGGGCGGCCAAGGCGAATTAACTGAAAAATTTCCCACCGCTCGTGGCGTAAGACAAGGCTGCGTGCTTGCCCCTACTCTATTTCTCCTCTTTATAAATGCATGTATTCCTTATCTTATGGAGTGCTCCAATGATGCCCCCAAATTGGGAGGGCAGAAGATTCCATGCCTTTTATTTGCTGATGACACCTTGCTGATATCCCAAACAGCCATAGGTCTTTCAACTCTGCTCTCGAGGTTCATGGATTTTTGTAATGACCACGGCCTTGAAATTAATCGATTAAAAACCAAGTGTATGGTGTTTGGGGATAAAAAAGGCAGGATGCGACGACCTATCTATCTAGAGGGTGCCACGCTGGAAAGAGTCAGTAACTTTGACTATTTAGGTTTGAAATTAGAAGACTCGCATAAGTGGCACTGTCATATCCAGAAGGCTACCCTGCGATTGAAACAACGGTCAAGTGGCATTGTAAGATTTGCAGCTAGATCCCCTAGCTTTGCCATGACGCCCGCTGTCGAAATCTACAAATTACAAGCAAGAGGGGGGGCCATTTATGGAGCAGAACTGTGGGGCCACTGTGGTATAGATGATCTGACAAAGGTGGAAAATTCCTTCTTAAGGTCGTTGCTAGGAGTCCCTTCCAGCACCCCAATGCTCCCAATCCGAATGGATTTAAATCTGCCCCCCATCAGCCAGATCGTCGCACTTAGGCCCTTGCTATATTGGATTCGTTTATGGTCATTAGACTCCCTTGCCCCCTATAGATGTGGGCCTGCCAATTTGATGGCCAACAAGACCAGCCCAAAAATCAAGTGGTGTGTATACATAGAATGGACCTTCTCACTACTTGGTTTGGGGTCTTATTGGAAGGACCCGCTATCTATCCCAAAAAATGCAACACAGATATTAAAGGATGCATTTTGGCTCTATGTCCAACTTTTACAATTGTCTGCTGTTTCGCCATCTTCCATGACGGGCAACTTCTTACAATTCAAATGCCACTATGAATTTGCACAGTATATGGACATCGTTTCTTCACCACATGCACGTGCACTATATATTAGATTTAGGATAGGTTCTCTTCCGTTGCGTACCCTTACATACAAATGGTCTAACGCTAATTGCACTTCTAAGATGTGTCCGATGGGCTGTGTCAGAGAAGAATCTATAACCCACATCCTCTTTCAATGCCCGCATACCACAAACAAAGAGTCCGTTGGATTATTCCTTTATGCAGGAAAATGGGTTTTAAAAACTGTTCATTGGCCGTGAGAATTTTTAAATCTGACTCATCGGTTTTAGTGGCTTGCTGCCTGGAAAAATATCTAGATTCAATCTGGCACAATAGACTGAATATGCTCAAAAAAATAGAGGGAAAGCTAACAATGGATGTGGGGAATAGTCATTGATGAACCTATTTTTGTATGTGTTTATCATTTTATATTGCTCGGATGCATCCTTTTCATTTTTATGCTTAGACACTTTTATATTTTTAAATGGAAACGTTTTATTTTATCTGAAATGTTTGGTTAGGTCTGTATTTGATTCTTAATACCTATTATGTATTTTTATACAATTTTATAATAAGGTATGAATTTCAAGTAGGAAAATGCTTATGTCTAACACCTCTTTTTAATCTTTTATGATCGAAAAAAAATTATGTAGCTTGTTGTTTTGCAAAACTACGAAACTGTTAATTGTGATGTGCTTTTATGGTATTTACTTTTACCGAAATAAAGCTAATGAATGAATGAATGAAGATGGCTGTGGGTTCTTGCATGATGCAAAGGATGTCCCAGGTGGAGATGTTGGATGAAGGCGAGTTGCAGCGCTGGATTCATCCAATACGCCTTGGTTCAAGCAATGTCGCGGATTGCGTCAAAATGGCACTGCCTGGAGGCAGGAGGGACCTTATGGACTCAATTCGGACTGAGAAGGCAGAGAGGGCTCCCAACACTAGAGGGAACCCACAGATGACCAGGCAGCACCCACAGAGGTCCCAGGACACCGGGACAAAGAAGGTGCAAACTGCTGTTGTTGCAGCACTACAAAAGAAGGTCCTGCATCGCCAGGGAACAACTCAGCGAGTTGAGCATCGCAGGATAGAGTGCTGGAGACCTGGGCCAGGCTGTGCATGAAAGATTCTTTCAAATAGTGCACAGAGGCCTCAGGAGGTGAAGATGACGCAGTGCACAGGGGTACTGTCGCAAATGGAGAAGGCAAGCTCTTACCTCCTCCAAATTTGGACAGCAGGACCTTAGGACAGTCTGGGTCGAAGGGGTCCACACCTGTGTTTCAAGGAGCACGCTCGTCGCCAGGAGAGGAGTCCAAGAGAACCGGTCGTCATCTTAGAAGGTGCCTGCTGGAGCGGAGAAGTGACTCCGTCACTCCACAGGAGATTTATTCGGTCCTTTTGGTGCAGGGTGAAGACAGGTAGTCCCCAGAGTGTGCACACCATGGAAACTGTTGCAGTTGCTGGCTGGAGTTGAAGATGCAGAGTCCAAATAGCCCTCTGGATTCTTTGTTGCAATTAACAGCGGTTCCCGGAGCAGTCTGCGGTCGATCCGAGGTCAGAGGATGAAGTAGTAGTTGCAGAGGATTCCTGATGGAAACTTGCAAGCAGAATCTGAAGAGAAACCCTCAGGAGGGACCCTAAAAAGCCCTGAGAGGGGGATTAGCTACCTTATCAGGTATGGACCTATCAGGAGTGGTCTCTGACGTCACCTGCTGGCACTGATGACTCAGAGGCCTCCAGAGTGTCCCAACACCTTGGAAAACAAGATGGCTGAAGTCTGGGACACACTGGAGGAGCTTTGGACACCACCCCTGGGGTGGTGATGGACAGAGGAGTGGTCCAGTTTCGCGCCAGACCAGGGACTGGGGGTCCCTGAACCGGTGTAGACTGGCTTATGCAAGGAGGGCACCATTGGTGCCCTTCAAAGCATTTCCAGAGGCTGGGGGAGGCTACCCTCCCAAGCCTGTAACACCTATTTCCAAAGGGAGAGGTTGTAACACTCTCCTCCCAAAGGAAATGCTTTGTTCTGCCTTCTTGTGACTCAGCAACTCATACCCAAGGAGGGCAGAACCCTGTCTGCGAGGTGGCAGCAGCTGTAGCTGCAGGGCAAGCCTCAGAGAGCTGGTTTGGCAGTACTGGGGGTCCATGGTGGAGCTCCCAGGATGCATGGAACTGGCTTCCCAATACCAGATTTGGAATGGGGGACAATTCCATGATCTTCGACACCTTACATGGCCATATTCAGAGTTACCATTGTGAAGCTACATATAGGTATTGACCTATATGTAGTGCGCACATGTAATGGCATCCCCCCACTCACAAAGTCCAGGGAATTGGCCCTGGACTGCGTGGGGGCACCTTTGGTAGTGCTAGTGTGCCCTCACACTTAGTAACTTTGCACCTAGCCTTCAGTAAATGATGTTAGACATATAGGTGACTTATAAGTTACTTAAGTGCAGTGAAAATGGCTGTGAAATAGTGTGTGCAATATTTCACGCAGGCTGCAGTGGCAGTCCTGTGAAAGGGTTTGTCTGAGCTCCTTATGGGTGGCAAAAGAAATGCTGCAGTCCATAAGGGTCTCCTGGAACCCCAATGCCCTGGGTACCTAGGTACCATATACTAGGGACTTATAAGAGGGGTCCAGTGTGCCAATTGGAATTGGTAAATGAAGTCACTAGCCTATAGTGACAAATTTAGAGCCAGAGAGAGCATAAGCACTGAAGGTCTGGTTAGCAGAGCCTCAGTGACACAATTAAGCACTACTGACAACACATACATTAGGCCACAAACTATGAGCACTGGGGTCCTGACCAGCAGGATCCCAGTGAGACAATCAAAAACATACTGACATCCCAAGAAAGATGGTACTTTCCTACAGTAACAGTTTCTTCATCAATAAATATGTCATTATGTAACAATAGTAGTTATGCCTTTAATAGACCAGTTAATGGGATGGATAATTAACAGTAGGTGCCACAAGTGAACCCACAAGCTAGCATTAAGATTGCTAATTATCATTGCTTTAAGAACTGGAGGGCATTTGGTGGTACAGAGGGGTCTTAATATGCTTTGCTAAACCAGTGTGCAGTCGATGTATAAGGGGTTTAGCCTTCAGTTTTCCACAATACATTCCCGGCACCAAAAATGTCAAAACATGACAAGAATATGTCAACAATTCCTTACGTGCACCCATGTGTTGTGTCCTGTTATGTAAACATTAAGAGGATTTTCCTTTGGAAAAACCATATATGTAAAAATAGCAAATTCTGCTTGGTTCGATATACAGTACATCAAATAAAGTGTCAAAGGTGCTCTTACCTCTCAATATGTGCAGAGGCGACTCCTCCGCAATGGCGGAGGATTATCGCCCCACTGGCTAAGAGCCAGCAGCAAGAAAATAAAATAATATTTTGTTATCATTTTATTTTTCTGTCGCTGGCTCAGCCAGCATGTGAAAGGAGGGGAGGGACTGGGGCAGGGGAGGAAGAGTGGAGTGTTCTAAGTGCGCATGTGTATTTGGCCGGCCGTCTCAGGCCGGCCAAACACACATGCGCACTTAGGTTTCTTCAACCCGGCTGTGTTGCACAGCCGGGCTGGGGAAACTGCACCAACCGCAGTGCAGTGTCTGAGTGGCAGACCAAGCCGCTCAGACAAATCCTGATGCTGCTTTCATGCTCCGCAAAACACAAGGGCAGTGCCAGGATTGCTGGGGACCCTGTGCTAGTGTCCCAGTGAATGCTGGAACAGCAGAAGAGCAGAGGAATGAGGCGGAGGCAGCAGGAACGATAAGTGTTTTTTATTTTTTGTTTCTCCCATCCCCATTGTCCCCCCCTTACCCTCTTGACATTTGCAGCCGCCACTGCTGATTGTCAACAGTTGTAACACGGAACAAATGTTCCAGCATACATAGCAGGAACAAAATCAACTACTAATACATACCCCCAAACAAGTTAAGTGTTCTACAATGCCAGTGTTAAAGTGTTTCATTTCAACGCTGTGTTACCGCTAGAGAAAGGTTATAAAAGCTCTCAATGATAAACAAGTACAGTCTGTAAGCAGGTGAGGTGCTGCTGCACTCTGCTCACTTCTGAAATAAGAAAAGATTATGTACTTCGAACAAAATAACTCATGTAGCATTGTATTATGTATATTTTGTGCTTTATACCCTAGTTTAAAAACAAAGTTACATCATTAAAATAGCACCTAAGCTAGGTTACAACTTGTCATAAAGATATGCCACATGCATGAAGTAAAAAGCTAACAAACACTTAATGTAAACAATACTGAGGCAATTTTATAAAGAGAATGTTATACTAAAATAGAACATCAAACCAATAATGGCCCTCTGAATAGAAAATGGGGCCAAGCGTAGTCTAGAAATTAGGTACGCTCTACTGTTATTTATCTGAGAAATAGTTGTCTAGCAATCAGTGTGTGAGAAACCTATTTGGAAAACGTGTGAACAAACACAATACTGGTGTGCTCAGGTATGTCCTAATGCCAAAACTGCCAAAAAAGATTGTTCATTAAGTAATATATATCTATTCAATCATATACCTGGTTTTATTTATTTTAGAGTTTTATACAGCGCTAGCTGGACTCGAAAGTAGCAGAGCACTTTACAAGTGATGTGAACATGTTTACTTGAAGTACAAGTTTCATATGGGTTAAAACAGCCATAGGAAAAGTATAGAACAATACAGCATGAAGGTAGTGGAAAATATACACAAAACTTATATAATACGGCATTAAGATAATGGATCTTGTGAGCTAGTTGAAGTAGTTGCTGAGCAGTAGAGATTTGAGGTCCCTTTTGAAACAGGCAAAGGAGGGTTTGCGGTGGAGATCTTTAGGGAGTGAGTTCCAGATCCTAGGAGCATTTCATGAGAAAGAGAGCATCTGGTAGGATTTCTTCTTCAGCTAAGGAAGTATGAGAAGAAGTGAGTTGGAGCATCTCACTGTTGGGGTTCTTCCTGCTCTCAAAAGTTTTTGTTTCCAGGTATTTGTGGTTTTGTGGAGGGGCGTTGATGATTTTGGTCCAAAACAGGGAGATGATATGGCTGAGGTTCTGTACTAGAGAGGAGGGTAGTGGATCGGTAGTATGGAAAGTTTGCAATTATATTAAAGACTTCTCCATCAGTCATAGGTCTGAAGTCTGTCCACTTTGCATAGTTTTTCAGTTGTATTCAATCATTGTTGTCTTCAGTTTTTCTTGGGGACTCCATACCTTACCTAAGACTTAAGGGGGCATTACCATGGTGAACTGTGTGTCAATGGAGAATGTGAATCTTGGATAAGAGATCATTCTATTTTTGCAACTTTGTAAATGAAGACGTTTGCTATTTCTTCACAGCATCCGTTGGTGGTTGTTGTTTCGTGTTGGGAGGTAATAGAGTTTGTTGTTTTATTATGTTGTAGAGCTCCCTAGGACTGTTCTTTGCACAGTCAAGGTAGTTGCGAAAGAAAGTGGCTTTTTTCTCTAAAGATGTGTTGCTTGTAGAAAAGCCATTCAGATCCTAGGAGTGAGAGGTGTGCCGGTGAGGGGTTCAGTCTTCATAGCCTTTCAGTCGGTCTTAATTGTCTCCTCTCTTTGTTGAGATCTAAGTTGAACCAGGATCTACATTGTATTTGTGTTTTTATAGATCGCTTTAGTTTGAGCAGTGCCACTTGGTCACGAACATCTGTCATCGCTGAGCTTTAGTGGGCGATGAGGTCATCTACTGTGTGGAGGAGAGTTTGCAAATGTAATTGGGTGCTGATTCTGGATTCCAGCGCTGTTAGTGGGATTTGCTTGATGCTCCTTGCCCAGTGCATAGGTTTGTTGGATGGGACTGAGTAGGATATGGGGTGGGCCTTGAGATTGAACAGTATTAGATGGTGGTGCACGGTGTTAGAAAAATGCGCTGTGGGAGGTTTGCGTCGCTCTCAGCAGCTGCAAGCGGGTGTTGCACATCGTTTCTCCAGCCGTGATGTATCGATCTCCCAGCCGCGATGGAGGTGGAGCGTCGATTTCAGCCGCAAAGCTGGTGCTGTGTCGTTTATGGCGCTGCAGATGGTGCATTGAAAATTTCCTCGCACAGCATTCTGTGCATGGATTTTCAGCTCTTGTTCTGCCAACTTCACCTTTCAGGGGCCCAGGGATTGGATAGAGCACCACTTGGCAGGGCAGGAGTCTCAGCAGAGAGTCCAGGTGCTGGCAGAGGAAGTCTTTTATGGTCCTAAGACTTCAAAACAGGAGGCAAGCTCAGTTCAAGCCCTTGGAGATTCTTCACAAGCAGGAATATACCACAAAGTCCAGTCTTTGTCCTCTTTGACAGGCAATAGCAGCAACTGCATGATAGCCCAACAATGCACAGTCACAGGCAGGGTCAGCACTTCTCCTCAACTCTTCAGCTGTTCTCCTTGGCAGAGGTTCCTCTTGGTTCCAGAAGTGATCTAATTTTCAGGGGTTTGGGCTCCAATACTTATATCCCTTTCTGCCTTTGAAGAAAGGGAAGTTACTCTTGTTTACAAGATCCTGCCTTGGTGGCTCATCAGGATATGCAGGCTACACCCCAGCTCCCTTTGTCTCACTGTGTAGAGAAGATTCACAAACAGCCCAACTGTCAAACTGACCCAGACAGGGTATCCACAAACAGGCAGAGTCACAGAATGGTTTAAGTAAGAAAATGCCTACTTTCTAAAAGTAGCATTTTCAAACTAACAATCTAAAAAGCAACTTCACTAAAAGATGTATTTTTAAATTGTGAGTTCAGAGACCCCAAACTCCATATTTCAATCTGCTCTCAAAGGGAATCTACACTTTAAAGTTATTTAAAGGCAGCCCACATGGTAATCTATAAGAGGGATAGGACTTGCAACAGTGAAGACTGAATTTAGCAGTGTTTCACTTTTAGGACATGTAACAAACATTAGTACATGTCCCACCTTTACCATACACTGCACCCTGCCCATGGAGCTACCTAGGGCCTACCTTTGGGGTGCCTTGCATGTATGAAAAGGGAAGGTTTAGGCCTGGCAAGTGGGTAGACTTGCCAAGTCGAATTGGTAGTTTAAAACTGCACCTACAGATACTGCAGTGGCAGGTCTAAGCCTTGTTTAAGGGCTACTAATGTGGATGGCAGAACCAGTGCTTCAGGCCCACTAGCAGCATTTGATTTACAGGCCTTGGTTACCCCTAGTGCACTTTACTAGGGACTTACTAGTAAATCAAATATGCCAATCATGGATATGCCAATTACACATACATTTTACATAGGAGCACTTGCACTTTAGCACTGGTTAGTAGTGGAAAGGTACCCAGAGTATCAAAAACAGCAAAACTAGAGTCCAGCACACATCAATAACCTGGGAAGCAGAGACAAAAAGTTAGGGGAGACCACGCCAAGGATGCTATGTCTAACAGACCCTTAAGGATAAAATGGCTGCCTCTTGTTATTCCTATTTTTATTACACTTTTCTTTGTGGTGTGAGCCTTCTGGAAGTCCTCTTTTTATTTTGACTATGTTTGAGTCCTATTTTAATATCTAGTTCTATGGGGAGGAGGGGGAGGTGCCTAAATTCATGTTTCAGCAAGTCCCCAAGACCTAGATTCTATTCTTAGTTCAATGTTTAGCTTTCAGATTCTGAAAGGTGTTTCTCCTTTGACCCTTGCGTTCACCACTGAAATGCAAGAGTGTTTTAAAGTGGGATCAATCCCATCTCCCTCATTCTCCAGCAATTGCCCTGGAATTGTCATATGGGTGAATCAGGCACCACGCTGCCATTTAGCACTCGCCTCATCAGCAGATAGACTTCAGCGAGAGACGGCGATGGCTCTCAGGAGCTAAAGCACTCTAAAAGCATTGCTTCTCAGGGTCCTATCTTATTTCGCCCAAGCTTGTATCACGCTGTTCTCATGGCCTTTTCTAGTTAAAATGAACAGCCACACTCAACTTTTTTGAATGCTGCTTTTATGTTCTGAGATACATGCTGCCTTGCCCACGTGCAGCAATCCATTTTGAAATAGATACAGTTTCTACTAGCACAGATCACACGTCTTCCAGAGCACAATTTTGTTACCCCTGTGTTGATGTAAAACACAATTGGCCATAATGACGTTATTCACGTGCACACATTCATTTAACTCGAAACGGAAAAAATTGTATAATTTTGCAAAAATCTGGGAAATCTTTCTCTGCTTGTAAAATGTCCCCTTTTGTGATGATTTTATTTATGGTCCTAATTTTTGTTGAATATTTGCCACAAAATATATTTATTTTGTTTTTATATCACATTTCTTCAAAAAAATGTGTTTTTGTTTTACTGTGAATGAGTTCAATATCATCTGAAATGTAATTATATGTGTATCCACTGAAACAAAATCCGATGGTGTATTCACTTTCCACTTCTTTGGACACGCCATTATCAGAAGCTATCCTTATGAAACATGTAAAGTGTGAGTAAGAAAGGTATTTCTTTCAAGAATCCGGATGGAAACACAGGCAGTATAACAAATTGCACATTTTAGTAGGTTTCCAAAAAACACTCATGTGAATAGTATCGTCTACCAATTTAATCAATACACCCAAGATATCAATCGATAGGGGATCAATTTTATGACTAAATTTTATGTTGATGTTTTTCTATTTTAAAGCAGTGATGTTGTCCACCAATGAATCATGTGTACCTCACCATATAATGAATATGTAGATGATCAAATCTTTTGTCCATTTTGAATCTTTGCATGTATGATATTCCTTGAATTTGGCCATGATGAAAATATTAGCATAATCTGGAGACATAGAAGAGCCCAAAGAAGTTTAATTTTTCTATAAGAAAAAAGTCTCTTCCAGCTGAAGTAGCTGTGACAAAGAACGACGTGCAACAGCTCAGGCAAACATATTTAGGGCCTGATTACAACTTTGGCGGAGAGGGTTAAACCGTCCCAAATGTGACGGATATCCTGCCCCCGTATTACAAGTCCATTATATCCTATGGAACTCGTAATACGGTGGGCCGGATATCCGTCACATTTGGGACGGTTTAACCCTCTCGGCCAAAGTTGTAATCAGGCCCTTGGTCTTCTCCAGATTGTTTAGCTTGTAATAATGCCCATTCTACAGCTTCTAACTCTTCTGATTGGCGATGGAGATGTAAAGAGTATTCACATCAAGGGTGCACAACAAATATCTTCATTCATAATTTCCAATTACTTATTTAAGTAAAAAATCATGTTTTGTAATGTTTTGTACTATGGGTTAAAAAAAATCATCTAAGTACCTGCCCAAATGTCCATGAATCGAGCAACACCCTGAAACTATAGGGCAAAACGGAAGATCACACAAGTCCTTGTGCACTTTAGGCAACATATATCCTGCCTTCTAGGATGTGGAGGCTGTACAATTGTTTAGTTTTATCAGAAATCCATTCAAGTTCTTATGCTTTATTTAAAGTAATATTCATAGTCTTCTGAAGTTCGATTTGTGGGATCCCCTTCCAATTTAAGGTATGTGTTGACATCTTTCACATGTTCATCTGCCTTTATAAAATAATGGTCAGTGTCCAATACTATCAAGCTGCCATCTTTGGCAGCTGTTTTTATAGTGATATTTTTGTTTTTGCCACAAGATTTTAAAGCACCCACATTTTTTTCAGTGAAAATACTGTATCCATTGTCACTTTAATTGAAATTGCCCAAAGCATGCAGACTAGATTTTCAAAATTATCCATGGTTTTATTTGAAATTGTAGAAATGAAAGAGTTTTACGGTTTGAAAGTCTTGGATAAACCGACATCTGGATTGTATGTAGTTCCTTTCAGAGCATTGAAAAAATATTTCAGTTTTCAATTTAGGATTTCTCATAAATCTATACACCAAAAATTCATTTCTTTGTGTAGTTTGGTATTTTTATAAGTGGGAACACATGGCATGCCTTTGGATAAAACATTTGTTTGAGGTTGAGTGAGTTGTCTTTTGGAAATATTAATGACTAATGGTCAGATTTAGAGTTTGGCAAGCAGGGTATGACATTGCAATGACGATGAAGCACACTGTCCACTAAACTCACTGTCCTCCTTTCCTATTTTGAGTCAGAGGTAAGCCAACCGCCTGTCTGCTCTAGTTAGAGAGGGAGGTGGGATGGATTTGTTTCAACTCTCCATCAACACCAGCAATATCCTGACAGTGAGGGAAAATAAAAGTAGAACAATGACCCCAACACCACTGGGGAAAACTCCCTTGGTGTTGGGGCCATTAGTTCTTCTCTTTTCCAACAACAAACTCCTGCATTAGGAGTTTATTTTTGGAAAATAATAAACTTTTAAAAGTTTGGCCTGAGAATCTGCCACTAATGATGGATATACACCAAACTTTTAAAATGCTTTGTATGAATCACAGTGGTGTCAGTTTATATAAACCTTTAGAGTTCATGGCAAGTCCTGCAGTGGGAGTAAAGGCAGAGTGAAGGATATAAAATCCTCCCCACCCTTATGACTTTTATTCCATTCGCCAACCTGTAAATCAGGCCATAAGTTTTCATTTGACTCCATAGATTTTCTTTTTCTTTGTCCTTTTCCCTTCCTAACTTTTTACTTTTTCTGGTTGTTTCTGGTTTCTTGTTCACTGCTGGACTTGCAGGCAGAAAAGATGGGACCTCAGAGGTGACTTTCCTAGGTCTGTTTGGTGTAGCAACACTTTGTTTTTATGTATCCAAGTTCTTTGCAGTGTTTGATGTCCCTGCTGTCTATTTCTATAGACATACTACTTTCTTCTGATGTTTCTACCAATGCTTTTTTGTTGATTATCTGTCTTGAATACACATAAGCCCAAGTGTAGACCTCATCTATTTCGTGGTCAATTGTATGTCTTTTTAATTACTTGATTTTTCTCATGTATTTCTTTAGTATAAGTATCATGTCTAGTATTGATATCTTCCAACAATGCTCTATTCCACTCAGCACAGTCTATTCGTTTGGTAAGATCGGATTTGCATGTTTTATTTCTTCTAATTCTTTCAGTACCCTTGATAATTCCTCTATGACCAACAACATAAGGTTCTGTGAAGATTTATTCATAATAGCATACCATCGGTCCACAAATTACTAATTGCTTTCAATAACTTTGGCTTTAGTGCAAGTTGCACATCTATGGACATGCATTTAACCATGGAATATTTTACTAAAGTTGTTAGTCTAACTGTTTCAAGTTCTGATGGATCAAGGCATTTGAAGCTGTTTCCTGTTTCATCTCCTTGATCAATGCATAAATCTCATTAGGTTCTTCTTGTGTAAAAGCCAACATTGGGGCATGATTTGATTTTCTTTTAAGTGTGCTATATCTTCAAACAACATATTTATTGAGCTGGTTCAATGAACCAAATGGACATACGAGAAAGTAATAACCAAATACAAGAAAATAGTTCCTGATCTGCACAACCTTGTTAAAACAAATTGAAGTGGCTGAAGTGTCACCTGTATGCATCCAAAGGCATCCACCACATGAGGGATATAGGCAAAGCCATAACATTCCTCTAGTGAGTGTGAAATGGCAATAAACTATTGCATTTTTCTATTGATGCATCTCAGTACCTGACAAACATCAAGACTGGCTTTCCTGTGTAATACTACACTGGTAGAACAGATCCCCTGGAAAGATCCAGTGACCATGAAAAGGTATGCAGCCAGTATTTTTCAGGACAGCGATAGCCTCAAAGTGGGCTGTAGGTGAATCAGACTCCTGCTGTCAGTCTCCAACCATTTCAAGGATCACTTCATGTGAGAAGCGGTGTCAGGCAATGACTGCTTCCCTGGACATCCTAAAGAAACTGATCCTTTCCCTATAAAACCCTCTCTCCTAAACTCAATTACATATTAATCAACATGACGGGAAAAGCTACAGAGACAAACACTGAAATAGTGAAGGCAAAAAAAGTGTCTAGATGAGTGAGTTAACTCATTATATCCCTCATTACAAACCTGGCGGTAAATCCGTTTTCCGCCGTGCAAAAGACTGCTAACATACCGTTGCAGCAGCGGAATTCCGCTACAGGTATTACGACTCACAGCTCGGAATCCGCCAAAATACAGACACCCACACAAGTTCACCACACCAAAGGTCAGTGATAAACCTACACCGTTACGCCAACAGGAATACGCCCACACTATCACAACCCACAGTCAACGCGGCGGTCTTTCAACCGCGGTATTCCATTGGCGGTACACACCACCTCGCTCAAAATACACACACATTTACAAAACACAATCACATTGGACAATTGAAAATACACACACCTGATACACATACACACACCACACCCACACACCCAATCCAATATAAAACACACACCTACATCACCCACAAATCCTTACAACCAAAATTCAGAAAGGCCAGACAGAGAGACTACCTAACACAACACCAGCATCCACAGACACACAAAACCATCACTCATTCAACATCCACGCACCTCAAACAAACCACACCAACACATCCCCTCACACATCACAACAGACACCACCTCACACATCACCCACACCACATCATGGCACCTCAAAGACAACCCAGGTTCTCTGAGGAGGAGCTCAGGGTCATGGTGGAGGAAATCGTCTGGGTAGAGCCACAGCTATTCGATTGACAGGTGCAGCAGACATCCATTGCAAGGAAGGTGGAGCTATGGCGCAGAATTGTCAACAGGGTTAACGCAGTGGGACAGCATCCAAGAACACGGGATGACATCAGGAAGAGGTGGAACGACCTACGGGGGAAGGTACGTTCCGTGGTATCCAGACACCAGATTGCTGTACAGAGGACTGGCGGTGGAACCCCACCTCATCTCCCACAACTAACAACGTGGGAGGAGCAAGTCTTGGCGATCATGCCTCCTGAGGGCCTTGCAGTAGTAGCAGGAGGACTGGACTCTGGTAAGGCAAATCTTTACTACTTTATCACCCCCACCCCACCTGAATGCCATCACATACTCCTACCTTCACCCTCACACTCATCACCCCAACAACCCACACATACCCCGCTAACACACATCCTGAAATCAAGCACGGCATGTAACACCAATGCATGGACACCCATCACCAAAGCATGTCCAGTAGAGAGACTCACTCATGCCCCAAAATCACCAATCACACAAGGGCCACGGCAATAATGCAAGCACAGGTGTAGAGGTGGCACAGACAGATACAATAACTATGCATTTACACCCCAACAGGACCCCTACCCAACGTCACCGGACAGGAGGTGCCAGACATATGCAGTCCCCCCCCAGAGGTGGCCCACAGTGACGACAGCAGCTCTGCACGCCTGGATCAAGATGACCAGCCCAGCTCATCAAGGACCTCGGGACAGTCGGTTCCCTTGACACAGTCACAAACCACCACTGAACCTCCCCCCTCAGGAAACACCACCACAGCACCCACCAATCGGGCCCATCCCTCTGTCCCCAGGACACGTCAATCAGCAGTGTGTCCACCACTACAGGGAACCCAGGCAACCCCACTAACACAGGGCGATCAGGGACCTGGGGGAAGTGGCAGTGGGCACACAGTTCAGGGGACAGAGGCACAGGATAACAGGGAAGCTGGATTTTGGTTGTAAGGGTTTGTGGGTGTGTGTTTTATATTGGATTGGGTGTGTGGGTGTGGTGTGGTGTGTTTATGTGTATCAGGTGTGTGTATTTTCAATTGTCCAATGTGACTGTGTTTTGTAAATGTGTGTATTTTGACATTTATTTTGAGGTGTGTACCGCCAGTGGAATACCACATTTGAAAGACCGCCGCGTTGATTCGTGGGTCGTGATAGTGTGGGCGTATTCCTGTTGGCGTAACGGTGTAGTTTTTGGTATTGCCAGTTTATTAATGACCTTTGGTGTGGCGGACTTGTGTGGGTGTCTGTATTTTGGCAGATTACGAGCTGTGAGTCGTAATACCTGTAGCAGAATTCCGCTGCCGCAACGGTATGTTGGCGGTCTTCTGCACGGCAGAAAGTGGGATATACCGCCAGGGTTGTAATGAGGGCCATAGCCTCCTTATTCCTAACTTAAAAACAGGCCTAGATTTCTACATCTGACGGAAGCTTCCAATCACAAGCTATTAACTTTTTACTATTAAAAATTTCACTTCTAGCCAAGGGAATATGACTAATGCATGAGCCGAGAGCAATCTTGATCAGTAATCAATGCAATATTCATTACTTGAGATCTCTTTCTCCATCTAAATATCATTGGTCCGCTTCACAAACTGCATTTTGTAGTATATAAACTAGTACTCCAGTAGTGCTACTTATTTAAAACAAAATACAATTCACAAACTTATGGATGGAAATCTCCACCTCTCCTGCATTTTCTATGGGGAGATATCCAAACATGTAAGTTACTTCTTGGCAGTAATTGTGGGAGGCACCTGGGAAGTGTTGGGAAAATGAGGAATATTTACTACAAAATGGGGGTGGTTTTGTGAAAAGTAACCGGGGCTTAAGGGCGGACAGGCTAATAACAAACTACACTTTTAAAGTTTCTTCACCCCCAAGGTGACACAACAGTAGTAAAAGTACTCCGGCTCAGCTTTGTAGTAAGTCGAATACCACACATGCCCATTCACAGATACTGCAATGCACTCCCAAAAAAGTTATGACATCAGGGACTTAAAATAAAACCCCTCCCTAGAAATTAATGTCAAATAAATAAAACACATTTGATTTTTAAAAGATGTATATAAATTTTGATGTTCTATTGAAATTCTAATAATTAATTAAAAAATTAAATTAAACTTTTCGTACAGAAATGTAAAATAATTTAAATTACCTCAATATGTAACTTTTAACAAAATTTAATACATACTAAATAATATTAAAAACATTACCACATGTGAAATATACGTTCACAATGTATTTTTAAATTAGTTATTTAATACACATTTAATTTGTTAAAGTGATGTAATATTTTATTTTATTAGTACCATACTAATAATGTATATTTTAGATTATTTTACAATAATATTTTTAATATTTTTTGAAGAATAATAAACTATAATAATTTCCCCTACACTTTCCCATAGGGAGGTTTTGTCACAGTGGCAGAGATCTCCACATATGTGTGAAAACTTACTATCAGCAAATTTACACTTGTATATTCAGTCTTAGATGTCTCCACTCGCTGAACTGAGGGGATGGAGATGTGTAAGTCTATACTTAGTATAAATATACACTCAGAAATGATGAACAGCACAAATCTGTAGATTTACATCAAGGTAGATTTACACATGAGTAAATTGAATTGGCCTCTATCATTTTAGGGAGAGTGACCTTGAGGAGCTGAAAAAATCCATTTTTTTTCTATTCTGATTTAATTACCTGCAGATATCAAACAAGTTTGTCGTCCTGCATATAACTTTTTCTGCAAATCATACATAGGAAAGCAAGTCCCGCAATCCTATATTTCTGCGTCTCTAAATCAATACTGAAGTCCCTGACATGATAATAGAGGCTAAGCCAACGTGAACATTAACTCAGAACAATGTGTAAATTAATCAACATTTAACGTGTAGACCACTGCCAACATTTACAGCTCCTTCCTCCCTTGCGTGGTGGCTACCATCCTCTATTCTACCCCATTAATTAGTTTTGATGCCGGCTAAAGAAGAACCAGGCCTAGTAGTACTAGCACGTTTGCCACTATGTACTAGCTAGATATTGCTATAGTTATTGAGTTAGTTGTAAATAGTTGAGCTGACACCTGTTCCCTTTTGTATGAAAATTACATCTACATCAGTTTCTTTAAAGAAATATAACATTCCTGAACTTCTACCCTTGCTGAGTAAATCACTAACATTTCATGATAACAATTTATATCTATTACTATCACCTTTAGCTGTGGGCATTCTAACTATAATTTCCTCCTGTTCCTCATTAAGTTGTCATATGAGGACTTTTTATTTATTTCAATCCAACAATCCAAGGAAGCAGTGACTGCCCCCACCCCACTCCTTCACTCATGTGCCACCCTGGGAAAGCTTTAATTATTTCTGCCCTTTCTGTAACACTAATAGACATTCCCCCCCCCCACTTGATCTCCCTGACCAAAGGACCCTTTTTATACTTTACACTACACTCTTACTTAGGAAAAAAACTGTTTTCAAAATATAAAGGTAAGTATGTTCATAATCTGTAAAATGGACTGGTCCTTTTCCAAAAAGTGAGCAAAAAGCATTACATTTCTATATTTTATTTTCAGGAAAGGTGAGAATTCCATTAGTACAACCACTCCCAACTGCTTTAGCTCCTCTATTTGTGACCAATTGCCTGTCCTCAGAGGTTCTGCGTGCTTCAGTCACTGCTTCAATATGTTTTGATTGTTCTTCTGTGTTAGGATTGGGCTGAAATGGGTCCCCCATTATATTCAGTTTCTCCAGATCTACGTTAAATGGCTGCTCCTCTTTAAGGTTGACTTCCAGCAATTATATTTCATCAGCTTTTTTGACATCACATTTGTCATTCTAACCATAAAATCACAATGTATAACAACAATATGCTTTGATCGATCACCGTTGCAGTAAGATGAAGCAGGGCTCAAGCAGCTGGGCAGCCCTTCAAGGGTTAAAGACAGGCAGCAAAGCAGTCCTTTTAGGTGCAGCAAAGCAGTCATGTGGAGTAAACAGAACACCACAGCAGCAGGCAGTGCTCAGAGTCCTTCTGCAGGTCCTGAAAGTTAACTTAAGAGTTTATCTGAGGGCCGTCTTTCTATACCTGCTTTTTTCTTTAATGTAGGGGAACTTGTTCGAGATTTCTCTTTAAAGTGCTTAGAATTTCCTGACTCCCTTGCCCTGGTTCTAGGCTGGCTGCAGAGACAATGCAGTGGTGACAAGCCCTTTGCATAAAGGTAAAGCACAACCTAGTCAGTTGCAAATGGGACTAAGCCCACCTCTGCCCTCCATCCTGCCAGCAGATGGCCCATTCAGATATGCTTAATCCATCTACTGTGTGACTGTCTGGGAGGAATTCACAAAGTCCAACCGCCATCTATGCCCAGTCATGTGACCCAGGAGAAGCTGCAGGCACCAAATGGCAAAGGGTGAGAAAATGCCACCTTTCTAAAAATGCCTTTTTTAAATTGTAATTTCAATGAACTCTTTATCCAGTCAAGACTCAAATAACCAGATTCAGCAGCTGACTGTATTGGGAATATCCAAACTGCACAGATCTGTAGCTAGAGTTGGTGACTTTGCATTTCAATTGTCTATCACATCGCTACTAGTCTCTGAGCTATCATACATTGGTTTTCACAAACCATATTTCATGTGTTACTGAAAACAGATCAGAACTTCATTTCATTATTCTGTAGTGTTGTAGCACTTAAACTAGTATGTGATATACTTCATCTGTTGCAATCTTCTTCTTTCAGGTACTGAAGACAATGAGTTGCTTGATGAAGCTGAACCATCTGACAGTGGAGAGTGACAGGCAATCTGAGGAGATAATCCAATCCTTGTCCAAGCAGCAATGTCTACTGCCAGCACTGCTCAACAAGAAAAGGATGAGAAGGAAGAAGATGAGCAGGAGCTGGATGAGGAGGATGACATGGATGGAGAGAAGAGCTTTGTTGGCCCAATGCCTAAAAGGCAGAAGGCCACTTCAAGTCCCGCCAGCACTGTACTTCCTTCTTCCCTTCTAAGGATTGCCAGCCCAGCAGTCAGCCAACCAACCAGCCACAGAGTCTCCCAACCCTAACAAAAAACATCACCTCATCACAGCCCTCACGTCCTAGGTCAATGTGTAGATTCTCTTACACACTCCTCCCATGAAGGTGCAACTCAGGCCTACTCTCAAACATCTCAATGAAAGAACACCCCTGGTGTGGAACAGGTATCCTCTATGCATGAAGCTCCTGCCCCCAACCTGCTAAATGCTGGTCGACCAGATTGTGATATCAGATGGCATTCCTTGAGAAGGGGATGGCAGATGCCCATGTTGGCCAGTGGGAGGAAAAATGTTTCCAACAGCAGTCAGATGTGGGGCAGGATATTTGTGCAGTAGAGGCTACTCTGATGTTTCAGGCTCACTACAAGGACTCTCTCAGGTGTTTGAGAGGCAGACCTGTGCCTTGGCTAATGTTGTGAAGTTTTGTCAAGAAATGTTGAGGATGCACCAAGATGAAATCAAAATGTATATGGAAGAGAGTGCAAAACATCATGCCTTGGCTATTAAGATGATGGAGGGAACGTTGAAACTGTTCATAAGCCTACTTTCATGGTAAACACATGGAGAAGAACCTGCACACCCACCTGCACTGTCAATTGCACCGTAATCTGTACAACCACCACCATCACTACCATTATAGCCACAATCACCCCAACGTGTATAGCCACCCCAACCTGTAGAGCCACCACCATCTCCATCTGTACAGCACCATCACCCAACCTATACGCCCACCATCACCCCCAACCTGTATAGCCACCACCACCTCCACCTCCACCTGTACAGCCTCTAGAACCCAACCTGTATGGCCACCACCACCTGTACAGTCACACCTATCTCTATCTTTACAGCTACTGGCACTCCCACTTATACAGCCTTTGGCCTCACATCAGAGCCAGCTCATTCACGTGCAGAGGCAGCTGTCACACAACTACACACACATTGCCACCCACCCAGAATGCACACTCACTCACAAAGATCTTTACCCCCACCATTGGAAAGTTGTAAGAGATAGCCCCGATAACTACTGTAAATATGTCCATTGGGGCTATATATAGAGAGGACTGGTGATGGACCCCCACCTCTTCCCCCACAGCTCACAGCATGGGAGGATTAAGTACTGGCATTACTGCATCCTGAGGGACTCGCTGGAGTAGCCGGAGGACTGGACACTGGGGAGTCAATATTTACTATTTATCACCCCCATACCTACATGCCATCTCACACCCTCACCCTCACTCCCATCACTCCACTGCATCCACACACTGCACCTACAAATATAACTAACCATAATGCCAACCCCTGCATGCTTTACCAATGCATGGACAGCCCTCCCAGTCCTGCATGGACACCCATCACAAATGCAAAGGGAAACTAACAATCCCACAATACAAAAGGTGGCAGGGCAACAGCAACCATAGAGGGGAAGCCAGGGATATACAATATGTCATACACATGAAGCATAATACATCACTTACACCCCCACAGGTACCCCAGCCAATGTCAGTGGAGAGGAGGTGCCACGACTATCCAGTCCCTCAACAGAAGATGCCCCCAGTGATGACAGTAACTCTGGACTTCTGGATATGGATGACCAACCTGGCCCATCAGGGACTACTGGACAGCCGGTCACCCTAACCCACTCACAGACCACCACAGAGCCTTCCCCATCAGGATCCAACACCACAGCACCCACCCAGTGCACCCACACCTCTGTCCCCAGGACACGTCAATCAGTAGTGTGCCCACTTGTACAGGGACCCCAGGCCACACCTCATACCCAAGCCAATCTGGGACCTGGGGTCAGTGGCAGTGGGCACACCGTTGAGGGGTCAGAGGCACAGGCCAACAGGGACACTGGGAGGACAGCTGTGTGCCAGGGGGAGGACAGGACCAGGGAACCGACTCTCCAGGAGGCACTTTCCGAGATCATGGGAGCCTACCAACATTTCCAGGACACGATGGGACAGATAATAGACAACGTGCAGGAGAACAGGCAGCTGCAGGAAGAACAGTATCAGGGAGGACTTGCAGGCCATCAACACCACCCTGATATCCATTGCAGGGGTGCTGGCGGACATGGCCACATCATGAGGGAAGCAGCAGCACAGCAGCGGGCCCCTACCACTAGCCAGTCCATCAACCAGCCCTCCACATCTGCTGCAGCTAATGGACAGGAGGCCCTGCCAGTGGACCCACAGGCAACCAGCATCCCTCCCCCTGCAGAAGGTGAACCACCCCGTAAACATTCCCTGCAACCGAGACAGATGCCAGAGGCACGCTCCAGACCACCGCCAGGAAATGAGACTCTACTGATTGTCACCCTTGTGTCCCACTGTGTCACCTTGTCCACTTTGAGCTGCCATTGTTCCCCTTCCTATGGCCCTGGGACACTGGACCTGTCCCACAAACAGACTGGCCCACTACACTGGACTTTCACCCCACTCTATTGCACTTTGCATTGTATACAAAATCTTAATAAACACCCTTTGACACAACTTGAATAATAGTGTATATAACTGTTATGAACTGCATGAACCTGTGTAAATGTCCAGTAATATGTTGATCCATCCTACAAATGTCTCTCAGCAGTCTGTACACATCACAGCATTACAATGTTGTAACCACAGCAACCTCTGCAATAAGGGAAGGCATAGGTGACAGTCAAGTGGGATGCAAAGGTAATGACTAGCATTATGCAACAGCCACACAGCACAACACAAAAATTTAAAAATGTTTAGTTCAACAGTCTTACCTCAGTGTCATTAGAAGTACTGTAGGATCATATGTGTCCTGTTGTCCACATCCTCCTCCTCTTCCTCCTCACTGTCCTCAGTGTCCACTGCTGCACCAGCTGCATTGTTACACCCTCCTCCTGCAGATAGGGCACATGCTGTCTGAGGGCTAAATTGTGCAACATGCAGCACACAACAACAATCCTGCAGACCTTCCCAGGGGAGTAGCATAGGGATCCACTTGTCGGATGGAGGAACCTAAACCTAGCCTTCAGGAGCCCGAGGGTCCATTCAGCAATCCTCCTGGTACGCCCATGAGCATCATTGTACCTATTCTCAGCACCTGTTCTCAAATTCCTAACAGGGGTAAGGAGCCAGGACAGGTTTGGGTAGCCGGAATCACACATTAGTCCTGCACAGTGGCATGGACTATGGCTCCTGAAGGCATACACTGACATACTTTGGGTGGGGACTCAGGCTCACCTATAAGCCACACTCTGTGCCTGTGTAGGTGTGCCATCAGCTGTGGGACACTACTATTCCTCAGGACAAAGACATTATACACCAACCGAGGATGCTAGTTTCCGGTCCAGGGAGGACTTGGCCTGGCAGTTTGGGCTGGACTGTTCCCATGGGGAACAGGGTCAAGACTGATTTGCATATGGCTGGGTCCAAACTGGAATGGCATGGCAAGCAAAAAAACTGATGGATTAAACCCAGATCTGTGACTGGGGGTGAATGTTTGATTTGCTCTACATTCCGTCCATCATCTGTTGTTTTTGTATTTGTCACCCCAAGTGGGAAGGGTATGCCCAGACGTGGGTTCCGTGCTTGCTATGCCACCAGATTCAAGCTAGCCTGGCTGATGAAGGGTGATACCCTGAAACCGGTCTCAGGATGCTTGTTTCTGGTCCAGGGAAGACCTGGCCTGGCAGATCGGGCTGGACTGTTCCCATGGGGAACAGGGACAAGACTGATTTGCATATGGCTGGGTCCAAACTGGAATGGCATGGCAAGCAAAAAAACTGATGGATTAAACCCAGATCTGTGGCTGGGAGTGAATGTTTGATTTGCTCTACATTCCGTCCATCATCTGTTGTTTTTGCATTTGTCGCCCCAAGTGGGAAGGGTATGCCCAGACGTGGGTCCCGTGCTTGCTATGCCACCAGATTTAAGCTAGCCTGGCTGATGAAGGGTGATATTCTGAAACCGGTCTCAGGATGCTTGTTTCTGGTCCAGGGAAGACCTGGCAGTTTGGGCTGGACTGTTCCCATGGGGAACAGGGTCAAGACTGATTTGCATATGGCTGGGTCCAAACTGGAATGGCATGGCAAGCAAAAAAACTGATGGAATAAACCCAGATCTGTGACAGGGGGTGAATATTTGATTTGCTCTACATTCCGTCCATCATCTGTTGTTTTTGCATTTGTCGCCCCAAGTGGGAGGATATGCCCAGACGTGGGTCCCGTGCTTGCTATGCCACCAGATTCAAGCTAGCCTGGCTGATGAAGGGTGATACCCTGAAACCGGTCTCAGGATGCTTGTTTTTGGTCCAGGGAAGACCTGGCCTGGCAGTTCGGGCTGGACTGTTCCCATGGGGAACAGGGTCAAGACTGATTTGCATATGGCTGGGTCCAAACTGGAATGGCATGGCAAGCAAAAAAAACTGATGGATTAAACCCAGATCTGTGACTGGGGTTGAATGTTTGATTTGCTCTACATTCCGTTCATCATCTTGTGTTTTTGCATTTGTTGCCCCAAGTGGGAAGGGTAAGCCCAGACGTGGGTCCCGTGCTTGCTATACCACCAGATTTAAGCTAGCCTGGCTGAAGAAGGGTGATACCCTGAAACCGGTTTCAGGATGCTTGTTTCTGGTCCAGGGAAGACCTGGCCTGGCAGTTCGGGCTGGACTGTTCCCATGGGGAACAGGGTCAAGACTGATTTGCATATGGCTGGGTCCAAACTGGAATGGCATGGTAAGCAAAACAACTGATGGATTAAACCCAGATCTGTGACTGGGGGTGAATGTTTGATTTGCTTTACATTACATCCATCATCTGTTGTTTTTGCATTTGTCGCCCCAAGTGGGAAGAGTATGCCCAGACATGGGTCCCGTGCTTGCTATGCCACCAGATTCAAGCTAGCCTGGCTGATGAAGGGTGATACCTTGAAACCGGTCTCAGGATGCTTGTTTCTGGTCCAGGGAAGACCTGGCCTGGCAGTTCGGGCTGGACTGTTCCCGTGGGGAACAGGGTCAAGACTGATTTGCCTATTGCTGGGTCCAAACTGGAATGGCACGGCAAGCAAAAAAAACTGAAGGATTAAACCCAGATCTGTGACTGGGGGTGAATGTTTGATTTGCTCTACATTCCGTCCATCATCTGTTGTTTTTGCATTTGTCGCCCAAAGTGGGAAGGGTATGCCCAGACGTGGGTCCCGTGCTTGCTATGCCTCCAGATTCAAACTAGCATGGCTGATGAAGGATGATACCCTGAAACCGGTCTCAGGATGCTTGTTTCTGGTCCAGGGAAGACCTGGCCTGGCAGTTCCGGCTGGACTGTTCCCATGGGGAACTGGGTCAAGACTGATTTGCATATGGCTGGGTCCAAACTGGAATGGCATGGCAAGCAAAAAAACTGATGGATTAAACCCAGATCTATAACTGAGGGTGAATGTTTGATTTGCTCTACATTTCGTCCATCATCTGTTATTATTGCATTTGTCGCCCCAAGTGGGAAGGGTATGCCCAGATGTGGGTCCCGATCTTGCTATGCCACCAGATTCAAGCTAGTCTGGCTGATGAAGGGTGATACCCTGAAACCGGTCTCAGGATGCTTGTTTCTGGTCCAGGGAAGACCTGGCCTGGCAGTTCGGGCTGGACTGTTGCCATGGGGAACAGGGACAAGACTGATTTGCATATGGCTGGGTCCAAACTGGAATGGCATGGCAAGCAAAAAAACTGATGGATTAAACCCAGATCTGTGACTGGGGGTGAATGTTCGATTTCCTCTACAGTCCGTCCATCATCTGTTGTTTTTGCATTTGTCGCCCCAAGTGGGAAGGGTATGCCCAGACGTGGGTCCCGTGCTTGCTATGCCACCAGATTTAAGCTAGCCTGGCTGATGAAGGGTGATATTCTGAAACCGGTCTCAGGATGCTTGTTTCTGGTCCAGGGAAGACCTGGCAGTTTGGGCTGGACTGATCCCAAGTGGAACAGGGTCAAGACTGATTTGCATATGGCTGGGTCCAAACTGAAATGGCATGGCAAGCAAAAAAACTGATGGAATAAACCCAGATCTGTGACAGGGGGTGAATATTTGATTTGCTCTACATTCCGTCCATCATCTGTTGTTTTTGCATTTGTCGCCCCAAGTGGGAGGATATGCCCAGACGTGGGTCCCGTGCTTGCTATGCCACCAGATTCAAGCTAGCCTGGCTGATGAAGGGTGATACCCTGAAACCGGTCTCAGGATGCTTGTTTCTGGTCCAGGGAAGACCTGGCCTGGCAGTTTGGGCTGGACTGTTCCCATGGGGAACAGGGTCAAGACTGATTTGCATATGGCTGGGTCCAAACTGGAATGGCATGGCAAGCAAAAAAAACTGATGGATTAAACCCAGATCTGTGACTGGGGTTGAATGTTTGATTTGCTCTACATTCCGTTCATCATCTTGTGTTTTTGCATTTGTTGCCCCAAGTGGGAAGGGTAAGCCCAGACGTGGGTCCCGTGCTTGCTATGCCACCAGATTTAAGCTAGCCTGGCTGAAGAAGGGTGATACCCTGAAACCGGTCTCAGGATGCTTGTTTCTGGTCCAGGGAAGACCTGGCCTGGCAGTTCGGGCTGGACTGTTCCTATGGGGAACAGGGTCAAGACTGATTTGCATATGGCTGGGTCCAAACTGGAATGGCATGGTAAGCAAAACAACTGATGGATTAAACCCAGATCTGTGACTGAGGGTGAATGTTTGATTTGCTTTACATTCCATCCATCATCTGTTGTTTTTGCATTTGTCGCCCCAAGTGGGAAGAGTATGCCCAGACATGGGTCCCGTGCTTGCTATGCCACCAGATTCAAGCTAGCCTGGCTGATGAAGGGTGATACCCTGAAACCGGTCTCAGGATGCTTGTTTCTGGTCCAGGGAAGACCTGGCCTGGCAGTTCGGGCTGGACTGTTCCCGTGGGGAACAGGGTCAAGACTGATTTGCCTATTGCTGGGTCCAAACAGGAATGGCACGGCAAGCAAAAAATAACTGATGGATTAAACCCAGATCTGTGACTGAGGGTGAATGTTTGATTTGCTCTACATTCCGTCCATCATCTGTTGTTTTTGCATTTGTCGCCCAAAGTGGGAAGGGTATGCCCAGACGTGGGTCCCGTGCTTGCTATGCCACCAGATTCAAACTAGCATGGCTGATGAAGGATGATACCCTGAAACCGGTCTCAGGATGCTTGTTTCTGGTCCAGGGAAGACCTGGCCTGGCAGTTCCGGCTGAACTGTTCCCATGGGGAACTGGGTCAAGACTGATTTGCATATGGCTGGGTCCAAACTGGAATGGCATGGCAAGCAAAAAAACTGATGGATTAAACCCAGATCTATAACTGAGGGTGAATGTTTGATTTGCTCTACATTTCGTCCATCATCTGTTATTATTGCATTTGTCGCCCCAAGTGGGAAGGGTATGCCCAGACGTGGGTCCCGATCTTGCTATGCCACCAGATTCAAGCTAGTCTGGCTGATGAAGGGTGATACCCTGAAACCGGTCTCAGGGTGCTTGTTTGTGGTCCTGGGATGACCTGGCCTGGCAGTTTGGGCTGGACTGTTCCTATGCGGAACAGGGTCAAGACAGATTTTCATATGGCTGGGTCCAAACTGGAATGGCATGACAAGCAAAAAAACTGATGGATTAAACCCAGATCTGTGACTGGGGGTGAATGTTTGATATGCTCTACATTCCGTCCATCATCTGTTGTTTTTGCATTTGTCGCCCCAAGTGGGAAGGGTATGCCCAGACGTGGGTCCCGTGCTTGCTATGCCTCCAGATTCAAGTTAACCTGCCTGATGAAGGGTGATACCCTGAAACCGGTCCCAGGATGCTTGTTTCTGGTCCAGGGAAGACCTGGCCTGGCAGTTCGGGCTGGACTGTTCCCATGGGGAACAGGGTTAAGACTGATTTGTATATGGCTGGGTCCAAACTGGAATGGCATGGCAAGCAAAAAAACTGATGGATTAAACCCAGATCTGTGACTAGGGGTGAATGTTTAATTTGCTCTACATTCCGTCCATCATCTGATATTTTTGCATTTGTCGCCCCAAGTGGGAAGGGTATGCCCAGACGTGGGTCCCGTGGTTGCTAAGCCACCAGATTCAAGCTAGCCTGGCTGATGAAGGGTGATACCCTGAAACCGGTCTCAGGATGCTTGTTTCTGGTCCAGGGAAGACCTGGCCTCGCAGTTCCGGCTGAACTGTTCCCATGGGGAACAGGGTCAAGACTGATTTGCATATGGCTGGGTCCAAACTGGAATGGCATGGCAAGCATAAAAACTGATGGATTAATCCCAGATCTGTGACTGGGGGTGAATGTTTGATTTGCTCTACATTCCGTCCATCATCTGTTTTTTTTGCATTTGTCGACCCAAGTGGGATCGATATGCCCAGACGTGGGTCCCGTGCTTGCTATGCCACCAGATTCAAGCTAGCCTGGCTGATGAAGGGTGATAACCTGAAACAGGTCTCAGGATGCTTGTTTCTGGTCCAGGGAAAACCTGGCCTGGCATTTTGGGCAGGGTCAAGACTGATTTGCATTTGGCTGGGTCCAAACTGGAATGGCATGGCAAGTAAAAAAACTGATGGATTAAACCCAGATCTGTGACTGGGGGTGAATATTTGATTTGCTCTACATTCCGTCCATCATCTGTTGTTTTTGCATTTGTCGCCCCAAGTGGGAAGGGTATGCCCAGACGTGGGTCCCGTGCTTGCTATGCCACCAGATTCAAGCTAGCCTGGCTGATGAAGGGTGATACCCTGAAACCGGTCTCAGGATGCTTGTTTCTGGTCCAGGGAAGACCTGGCCTGGCAGTTCGGGCTGGACTGTTCCCATGGGGAACAGGGTCAAGAATGATTTGCATATGGCTGGGTCCAAACTGGAATGGCATGGCAAGCAAAAAAACTGATGGATTAAACCCAGATCTGTGACTGGGGGTGAATATTTGATTTGCTCTACATTCCGTCCATCATCTGTTGTTTTTGCATTTGTCGCCCCAAGTAGGAAGAGTATGACCAGACGTGGGTCCCATGCTTGCTATGCCACCAGACTCAAGCTAGCCTGGCTGATGAAGGGTGATACCCTGAAACCGGTCTCAGGATGCTTGTTTCTGGTCCCGGGAAGACCAGGCATGTCAGTTTGGGCTGGACTGTTCCCATGGGGAACAGGGACAAGACTGATTTGCATATGTCTGGGTCCAAACTGGAATGGCATGGCAAGCAAAAAAAACTGATGGATTAAACCCAGATCTGTGACTGGGGTTGAATGTTTGATTTGCTCTACATTCCGTCCATCATCTGTTGTTTTTGCATTTGTTGCCCCAAGTGGGAAGGGTATGCCCAGACGTGGGTCCCGTGCTTGCTATGCCACCAGATTCAAGCTAGCCTGGCTTAAGAAGGGTGATACCCTGAAACCGGTCTCAGGATGCTTGTTTCTGATCCAGGGAAAACCTGGCCTGGCAGTTCGGGCTGGACTGTTCCTATGGGGAACAGGGTCAAGACTGATTTGCATATGGCTGGGTCCAAACTGGAATGGCAAGCAAAAAAACTGATGGATTAAACCCAGATCTGTGACTGGGGGTGAATGTTTGATTTGCTTTACATTCCATCCATCATCTGTTGTTTTTGACTTTTGTCGCCCCAAGTGGGAAGAGTATGCCCAGACGTGGGTCCTGTGCTTGCTATGCCACCAGATTCAAGCTAGCCTGGCTGATGAAGGGTGATACCCTGAAACCGGTCTCAGGATGCTTGTTTCTGGTCCAGGGAAGACCTGGCCTGGCAGTTCGGGCTGGACTGTTCCCATGGGGAACAGGGTCAAGACTGATTTGCCTATTGCTGGGTCCAAACTGGAATGGCACGGCAAGCAAAAAAAACTGATGGATTAAACCCAGATCTGTGACTGGGGTTGAATGTTTGATTTGCTCTACATTCCGTCCATCATCTGTTGTTTTTGCATTTGTTGCCCCAAGTGGGAAGGGTATGCCCAGACGTGGGTCCGTGCTTGCTATGCCACCAGATTCAAGCTAGCCTGGCTGAAGAAGGGTGATACCCTGAAACCGGTCTCAGGATGCTTGTTTCTGGTCCAGGGAAGACCTGGCCTGGCAGTTCGGGCTGGACTGTTCCTATGGGGAACAGGGTCAAGACGGATTTGCATATGGCTGGGTCCAAACTGGAATGGCATGGCAAGCAAAAAAACTGATGGATTAAACCCAGATCTGTGACTGGGGGTGAATGTTTGATTTGCTTTACATTCCATCCATCATCTGTTGTTTTTGCATTTGTCGCCCCAAGTGGGAAGAGTATGCCCAGACGTGGGTCCTGTGCTTGCTATGCCACCAGATTCAAGCTAGCCTGGCTGATGAAGGGTGATACCCTGAAACCGGTCTCAGGATGCTTGTTTCTGGTCCAGGGAAGACCTGGCCTGGCAGTTCGGGCTGGACTGTTCCCATGGGGAACAGGGTCAAGACTGATTTGCCTATTGCTGGGTCCAAACTGGAATGGCACGGCAAGCAAAAAAAACTGATGGATTAAACCCAGATCTGTGACTGGGGGTGAATGTTCGATTTGCTCTACATTCCGTCCATCATCTGTTGTTTTTGCATTTGTCGGCCAAAGTGGGAAGGGTATGCCCAGACGTAGGTCCTGTGCTTTCTATGCCACCAGATTCAAACTAGCCTGGCTGAAGAAGGGTGATACACTGAAACCGGTCTCAGGATGCTTGTTCCTGGTCCAGGGAAGACCTGGCCTGGCAGTTCGGACTGGACTGTTCCCATGGGGAACAGGGTCAAGACTGATTTGCATATGGCTGGGTCCAAACTGGAATGCCATGGCAAGCAGAAAAACTGATGGATTAAACCCAGATCTGTGACTGGGGGTGAATGTTTGATTTGCTCTACATTCCGTCCATAATCTATTATTTTTGCATTTGTCGCCCCAAGTGGGAAGGGTATGCCCAGACGCGGGTCCTGTGCTTGCTATGCCACCAGATTTAAGCTAGCCTGGCTGATGAAGGGTGATATTCTGAAACCGGTCTCAGGATGCTTGTTTCTGGTACAGGGAAGACCTGGCAGTTTGGGCTGGACTGTTCCCAAGGGGAACAGGGTCAAGACTGATTTGCATATGGCTGGGTCCAAACTGGAATGGCATGGCAAGCAAAAAAACTGATGGAATAAACCCAGATCTGTGACAGGGGGTGAATATTTGATTTGCTCTACATTCCGTCCATCATCTCTTGTTTTTGCATTTGTCGCCCCAAGTGGGAGGATATGCCCAGACGTGGGTCCCGTGCTTGCTATGCCACCAGATTCAAGCTAGCCTGGCTGATGAAGGGTGATACCCTGAAACCGGTCTCAGGATGCTTGTTTCTGGTCCAGGGAAGACCTGGCCTGGCAGTTCGGGCTGGACTGTTCACATGGGGAACAGGGTCAAGACTGATTTGCATATGGCTGGGTCCAAACTGGAATGGCATGGCAAGCAAAAAAAACTTATGGATTAAACCCAGATCTGTGACTGGGGTTGAATGTTTGATTTGCTCTACATTCCGTTCATCATCTTGTGTTTTTTCATTTGTTGCCCCAAGTGGGAAGGGTAAGCCCAGACGTGGGTCCCGTGCTTGCTATGCCACCAGATTTAAGCTAGCCTGGCTGAAGAAGGGTGATACCCTGAAACCGGTCTCAGGATGCTTGTTTCTGGTCCAGGGAAGACCTGGCCTGGCAGTTCGGGCTGGACTGTTCCTATGGGGAACAGGGTCAAGCCTAATTTGCATATGGCTGGGTCCAAACTGGAATGGCATGGTAAGCAAAACAACTGATGGATTAAACCCAGATCTGTGACTGGGGGTGAATGTTTGATTTGCTTTACATTCCATCCATCATCTGTTGTTTTTGCATTTGTGGCCCCAAGTGGGAAGAGTATGCCCAGACGTGGGTCCCGTGCTTGCTATGCCACCAGATTCAAGCTAGCCTGGCTGATGAAGGGTGATACCCTGAAACCGGTCTCAGGATGCTTGTTTCTGGTCCAGGGAAGACCTGGCCTGGCAGTTCGGGCTGGACTGTTCCCGTGGGGAACAGGGTCAAGACTGATTTGCCTATTGCTGGGTCCAAACTGGAATGGCACGGCAAGCAAAAAAAACTGATGGATTAAACCCAGATCTGTGACTGGGGGTGAATGTTTGATTTGCTCTACATTCCGTCCATCATCTGTTGTTTTTGCATTTGTCGCCCAAAGTGGGAAGGGTATGCCCAGACATGGGTCCCGTGCTTGCTATGCCACCAGATTCAAACTAGCATGGCTGATGAAGGATGATACCCTGAAACCGGTCTCAGGATGCTTGTTTCTGGTCCAGGGAAGACCTGGCCTGGCAGTTCGGGCTGGACTGTTCCTATGGGGAACAGGGTCAAGACTGATTTGCATATGGCTGGGTCCAAACTGGAATGGCATGGCAAGCAAAAAAACTGATGGATTAAACCCAGATCTATAACTGAGGGTGAATGTTTGATTTGCTCTACATTTCGTCCATCATCTGTTATTATTGCATTTGTCGCCCCAAGTGGGAAGGGTATGCCCAGACGTGGGTCCCGATCTTGCTATGCCACCAGATTCAAGCTAGTCTGGCTGATGAAGGGTGATACCCTGAAACCGGTCTCAGGGTGCTTGTTTCTGGTCCTGGGAAGACCTGGCCTGGCAGTTTGGGCTGGACTGTTCCTATGCAGAACAGGGTCAAGACAGATTTTCATATGGCTGGGTCCAAACTGGAATGGCATGGCAAGCAAAAAAACTGATGGATTAAACCCAGATCTGTGACTGGGGGTGAATGTTTGATTTGCTCTACATTCCGTCCATCATCTGTTGTTTTTGCATTTGTCGCCCCAAGTGGGAAGGGTATGCCCAGACGTGGGTCCCGTGCTTGCTATGCCTCCAGATTCAAGCTAGCCTGGCTGATGAAGGGTGATATTCTGAAACCGGTCTCAGGATGCTTGTTTCTGGTCCAGGGAAGACCTGGCAGTTTGGGCTGGACTGTTCCCAAGGGGAACAGGGTCAAGACTGATTTGCATATGGCTGGGTCCAAACTGGAATGGCATGGCAAGCAAAAAAACTGATGGAATAAACCCAGATCTGTGACAGGGGGTGAATATTTGATTTGCTCTACATTCCGTCCATCATCTGTTGTTTTTGCATTTGTCGCCCCAAGTGGGAGGATATGCCCAGACGTGGGTCCCGTGCTTGCTATGCCACCAGATTCAAGCTAGCCTGGCTGATGAAGGGTGATACCCTGAAACCGGTCTCAGGATGCTTGTTTCTGGTCCAGGGAAGACCTGGCCTGGCAGTTCGGGCTGGACTGTTCCCATGGGGAACAGGGTCAAGACTGATTTGCATATGGCTGGGTCCAAACTGGAATGGCATGGTAAGCAAAACAACTGATGGATTAAACCCAGATCTGTGACTGGGGGTGAATGTTTGATTTGCTTTACATTCCATCCATCATCTGTTGTTTTTGCATTTGTCGCCCCAAGTGGGAAGAGTATGCCCAGACGTGGGTCCCGTGCTTGCTATGCCACCAGATTCAAGCTAGCCTGGCTGATGAAGGGTGATACCCTGAAACCGGTCTCAGGATGCTTGTTTCTGGTCCAGGGAAGACCTGGCCTGGCAGTTCGGGCTGGACTGTTCCCGTGGGGAACAGGGTCAAGACTGATTTGCCTATTGCTGGGTCCAAACTGGAATGGCACGGCAAGCAAAAAAAACTGATGGATTAAACCCAGATCTGTGACTGGGGGTGAATGTTTGATTTGCTCTACATTCCGTCCATCATCTGTTGTTTTTGCATTTGTCGCCCAAAGTGGGAAGGGTATGCCCAGACGTGGGTCCCGTGCTTGCTATGCCACCAGATTCAAACTAGCATGGCTGATGAAGGATGATACCCTGAAACCGGTCTCAGGATGCTTGTTTCTGGTCCAGGGAAGACCTGGCCTGGCAGTTCGGGCTGGACTGTTCCTATGGGGAACAGGGTCAAGACTGATTTGCATATGGCTGGGTCCAAACTGGAATGGCATGGGAAGCAAAAAAACTGATGGATTAAACCCAGATCTATAACTGAGGGTGAATGTTTGATTTGCTCTACATTTCGTCCATCATCTGTTATTATTGCATTTGTCGCCCCAAGTGGGAAGGGTATGCCCAGACGTGGGTCCCGATCTTGCTATGCCACCAGATTCAAGCTAGTCTGGCTGATGAAGGGTGATACCCTGAAACCGGTCTCAGGGTGCTTGTTTCTGGTCCTGGGAAGACCTGGCCTGGCAGTTTGGGCTGGACTGTTCCTATGCGGAACAGGGTCAAGACAGATTTTCATATGGCTGGGTCCAAACTGGAATGGCATGGCAAGCAAAAAAACTGATGGATTAAACCCAGATCTGTGACTGGGGGTGAATGTTTGATTTGCTCTACGTTCCGTCCATCATCTGTTGTTTTTGCATTTGTCGCCCCAAGTGGGAAGGGTATGCCCAGACGTGGGTCCCGTGCTTGCTATGCCTCCAGATTCAAGCTAGCCTGGCTGATGAAGGGTGATATTCTGAAACCGGTCTCAGGATGCTTGTTTCTGGTCCAGGGAAGACCTGGCAGTTTGGGCTGGACTGTTCCCAAGGGGAACAGGGTCAAGACTGATTTGCATATGGCTGGGTTCAAACTGGAATGGCATGGCAAGCAAAAAAACTGATGGAATAAACCCAGATCTGTGACAGGGGGTGAATATTTGATTTCCTCTACATTCCGTCCATCATCTGTTGTTTTTGCATTTGTCGCCCCAAGTGGGAGGATATGCCCAGACGTGGGTCCCGTGCTTGCTATGCCACCAGATTCAAGCTAGCCTGGCTGATGAAGGGTGATACCCTGAAACCGGTCTCAGGATGCTTGTTTCTGGTCCAGGGAAGACCTGGCCTGGCAGTTCGGGCTGGACTGTTCCCATGGGGAACAGGGTCAAGACTGATTTGCATATGGCTGGGTCCAAACTGGAATGGCATGGCAAGCAAAAAAAACTGATGGATTAAACCCAGATCTGTGACTTGGGTTGAATGTTTGATTTGCTCTACATTCCATCCATCATCTGTTGTTTTTGCATTTGTCGCCCCAAGTGGGAAGAGTATGCCCAGACGTGGGTCCCGTGCTTGCTATGCCACCAGATTCAAGCTAGCCTGGCTGATGAAGGGTGATACCCTGAAACCGGTCTCAGGATGCTTGTTTCTGGTCCAGGGAAGACCTGGCCTGGCAGTTCGGGCTGGACTGTTCCCGTGGGGAACAGGGTCAAGACTGATTTGCCTATTGCTGGGTCCAAACTGGAATGGCACGGCAAGCAAAAAAAACTGATGGATTAAACCCAGATCTGTGACTGGGGGTGAATGTTTGGTTTGCTCTACATTCCGTTCATCATCTGTTGTTTTTGCATTTGTCGCCCAAAGTGGGAAGGGTATGCCCAGACGTGGGTCCCGTGCTTGCTATGCCACCAGATTCAAACTAGCATGGCTGATGAAGGATGATACCCTGAAACCGGTCTCAGGATGCTTGTTTCTGGTCCAGGGAAGACCTGGCCTGGCAGTTCCGGCTGGACTGTTCCCATGGGGAACTGGGTCAAGACTGATTTGCATATGGCTGGGTCCAAACTGGAATGGCATGGCAAGCAAAAAAACTGATGGATTAAACCCAGATCTATAACTGAGGGTGAATGTTTGATTTGCTCTACATTTCGTCCATCATCTGTTATTATTGCATTATTTGTCGCCCCAAGTGGGAAGGGTAAGCCCAGACGTGGGTCCCGATCTTGCTATGCCACCAGATTCAAGCTAGTCTGGCTGATGAAGGGTGATACCCTGAAACCAGTCTCAGGGTGCTTGTTTCTGGTCCTGGGAAGACCTGGCAGTTTGGGCTGGACTGTTTCTATGCGGAACAGGGTCAAGACAGATTTTCATATGGCTGGGTCCAAACTGGAATGGCATGGCAAGCAAAAAAACTGATGGATTAAACTCTGATCTGTGACTGGGGGTGAATGTTTGATTTGCTCTACATTCCGTCCATCATCTGTTGTTTTTGCATTTGTCGCCCCAAGTGGGAAGGGTATGCCCAGACGTGGGTCCCGTGCTTGCTATGCCTCCACATTCAAGCTAGCCTGGCTGATGAAGGGTGATACCCTGAAACCGGTCTCAGGATGCTTGTTTCTGGTCCAGGGAAGACCTGGCCTGGCAGTTCGGGCTGGACTGTTCCCATGGGGAACAGGGTTAAGACTGATTTGTATATGGCTGGGTCCAAACTGGAATGGCATGGCAAGCAAAAAAACTGATGGATTAAACCCAGATCTGTGACTAGGGGTGAATGTTTAATTTGCTCTACATTCCGTCCATCATCTGATATTTTTGCATTTGTCGCCCCAAGTGGGAAGGGTATGCCCAGACGTGGGTCCCGTGGTTGCTAAGCCACCACATTCAAGCTAGCCTGGCTGATGAAGGGTGATACCCTGAAACCGGTCTCAGGATGCTTGTTTCTGGTCCAGGGAAGACCTGGCCTGGCAGTTCCGGCTGGACTGTTCCCATGGGGAACAGGGTCAAGACTGATTTGCATATGGCTGGGTCCAAACTGGAATGGCATGGCAAGCATAAAAACTGATGGATTAATCCCAGATCTGTGACTGGGGGTGAATGTTTGATTTGCTCTACATTCCATCCATCATCTGTTGTTTTTGCATTTGTCGACCCACGTGGGATCGATATGCCCAGACGTGGGTCCCGTGCTTGCTATGCCACCAGATTCAAGCTAGCCTGGCTGATGAAGGGTGATAACCTGAAACAGGTCTCAGGATGCTTGTTTCTGGTCCAGGGAAAACCTGGCCTGGCATTTTGGGCTGGACTGTTCCCATGGGGAACAGGGTCAAGACTGATTTGCATTTGACTCGGTCCAAACTGGAATGGCATGGCAAGTAAAAAAACTGATGGATTAAACCCAGATCTGTGACTGGGGGTGAATATTTGATTTGCTCTACATTCCGTCCATCATCTGTTGTTTTTGCATTTGTCGCCCCAAGTGGGAAGGGTATGCCCAGACGTGGGTCCCGTGCTTGCTATGCCACCAGATTAAAGCTAGCCTGGCTGATGAAGGGTGATACCCTGAAACCGGTCTCAGGATGCTTGTTTCTGGTCCAGGGAAGACCTGGCCTGGCAGTTCGGGCTCGACTGTTCCCATGGGGAACAGGGTCAAGACTGATTTGCATATGGCTGGGTCCAAACTGGAATGGCATGGCAAGCAAAAAAACTGATGGATTAAACCCAGATCTGTGACTGGGGGTGAATATTTGATTTGCTCTACATTCCGTCCATCATCTGTTGTTTTTGCATTTGTCGCCCCAAGTGGGAAGAGTATGCCCAGACGTGGGTCCCATGCTTGCTATGCCACCAGACTCAAGCTAGCCTGGCTGATGAAGGGTGATACCCTGAAACCGGTCTCAGGATGCTTGTTTCTGGTCCAGGGAAGACCTGGCATGGCAGTTTGGGCTGGACTGTTCCCATGGGGAACAGGGACAAGACTGATTTGCATATGTCTGGGTCCAAACTGGAATGGCATGGCAAGCAAAAAAAACTGATGGATTAAACCCAGATCTGTGACTGGGGTTGAATGTTTGATTTGCTCTACATTCCATCCATCATCTGTTGTTTTTGCATTTGTTGCCCCAAGTGGGAAGGGTATGCCCAGACGTGGGTCCCGTGCTTGCTATGCCACCAGATTCAAGCTAGCCTGGCTTAAGAAGGGTGATACCCTGAAACCGGTCTCACGATGCTTGTTTCTGGTCCAGGGAAGACCTGGCCTGGCAGTTCGGGCTGGACTGTTCCTATGGGGAACAGGGTTGTAGGAGGCTGGACTGGCTTGTAGTGAGTACCAAGGGGTACTTGCACCTTGCACCAGGCCCAGTTATCCCTTATTAGTGTATAGGGTGTCTAGCAGCTTAGGCTGATAGATAATGGTAGCTTAGCAGAGCAGCTTAGGCTGAACTAGGAGACATGTGAAGCTACTACAGTACCACTTAGTGTCATATGCACAATATCATAAGAAAACACAATACACAGTTATACTAAAAATAAAGGTACTTTATTTTTATGACAATATGCCAAAGTATCTTAGAGTGTACCCTCAGTGAGAGGATAGGAAATATACACAAGATATATATACACAATAGCAAAAATATGCAGTATAGTCTTAGAAAACAGTGCAAACAATGTATAGTTACAATCGGATGCAATGGGGAAACATAGGGATAGGGGCAACACAAACCATATACTCCAAAAGTGGAATGCGAACCACGAATGGACCCCAAACCTATGTGACCTTGTAGAGGGTCGCTGGGACTATTAGAAAATAGTGAGAGTTAGAAAAATAACCCTCCCCAAGACCCTGAAAAGTGAGTGCAAAGTGCACTAAAGTTCCCCTAAGGACAAAGAAGTCGTGTTAGAGGAATAATGCAGGAAAGACACAAACCAGCAATGCAACAACTGTGGATTTCCAATCTAGGGTACCTGTGGAACAAGGGGACCAAGTCCAAAAGTCACAAGCAAGTCGGAGATGGGCAGATGCCCAGGAAATGCCAGCTGCGGGTGCAAAGAAGCTTCTACTGGACAGAAGAAGCTGTGGTTTCTGCAGGAACGAAAAGGGCTAGAGACTTCCCCTTTGGTGGACGGATCCCTCTCGCCGTGTAGAGTCGTGCAGAAGTGTTTTCCCGCCGAAAGAATGCCAACAAGCCTTGCTAGCTGCAAATCGTGCGGTTAGCATTTTTGGACGCTGCTGAGGCCCAGGAGGGACCAGGAGGTCGCATATTGGACCAGCAGAGAGAGGGGACGTCGAGCAAGACAAGGAGCCCTCTCTGAAGCAGGTAGCACCCGGAGAAGTGCCAGAAACAGGCACTACGAGGATGCGTGAAACGGTGCTCGCCGAAGTTGCACAAAGGAGTCCCACGTCGCCGGAGACCAACTTAGAAAGTCGTGCAATGCAGGTTAGAGTGCCGTGGACCCAGGCTTGGCTGTGCACAAAGGATTTCCGCCGGAAGTGCACAGGGGCCGGAGTAGCTGCAAAGTCGCGGTTCCCAGCAATGCAGCCCAGCGAGGTGAGGCAAGGACTTACCTCCACCAAACTTGGACTGAAGAGTCACTGGACTTTGGGGGTCACTTGGGCAGAGTTGCTGGATTCGAGGGACCTCGCTCGTCGTGCTGAGAGGAGACCCAAGGGACCAGTAATGCAGCTTTTTGGTGCCTACGGTTGCAGGGGGAAGATTCCGTCGACCCAAGGGAGATTTCTTCGGAGCTTCTGGTGCAGAGAGGAGGCAGACTACCCCCACAGCATGCACAAGCAGGAAAACAGTCGAGAAGGCGGCAGGATCAGCGTTACAGAGTTGCAGTAGTCGTCTTTGCTACTATGTTGCAGGTTTGCAGGCTTCCAGCGCGGTCAGCAGTCGATTCCTTATCAGAAGGTGAAGAGAGAGATGCAGAGGAACTCGGCTGAGCTCATGCATTCGTTATCTGAAGTTTCCCCAGAGACAGAGACCCTAAGTAGCCAGAAAAGAGGGTTTGGCTACCTAGGAGAGAGGATAGGCTACTAACACCTGAAGGAGCCTATCAGCAGGAGTCTCTGACGTCACCTGGTGGCACTGGCCACTCAGAGCAGTCCAGTGTGCCAGCAGCACCTCTGTTTCCAAGATGGCAGAGGTCTGGAGCACACTGGAGGAGCTCTGGACACCTCCCAGTGGAGGTGCAGGTCAGGGGAGTGGTCACTCCCCTTTCCTTTGTCCAGTTTCGCGCCAGAGCAGGGGCTAAGGGGTCCCTGAACCGGTGTAGACTGGCTTATGCAGAATTGGGCACCTCTGTGCCCAACAAAGCATTTCCAGAGGCTGGGGGAGGCTACTCCTCCCCTGCCTTCACACCATTTTCCAAAGGGAGAGGGTGTCACACCCTCTCTCAGAGGAAGTTCTTTGTTCTGCCATCCTGGGCCAGGCCTGGCTGGACCCCAGGAGGGCAGATGCCTGTCCGAGGGGTTGGCAGCAGCAGCAGCTGCAGTGAAACCCCAGGAAGGGCAGTTTGGCAGTACCAGGGTCTGTGCTACAGACCACTGGGATCATGGAATTGTACCAACAATGCCAGGATGGCATAGAGGGGGCAATTCCATGATCATAGACATGTTACATGGCCATATTCGGAGTTACCATTGTGAAGCTACATATAGGTAGTGACCTATATGTAGTGCACGCGTGTAATGGTGTCCCCGCACTCACAAAGTTCAGGGAATTGGCTCTGAACAATGTGGGGGCACCTTGGCTAGTGCCAGGGTGCCCTCACACTAAGTAACTTTGCACCTAACCTTTACCAGGTAAAGGTTAGACATATAGGTGACTTATAAGTTACTTAAGTGCAGTGTAAAATGGCTGTGAAATAACGTGGACGTTATTTCACTCAGGCTGCAGTGGCAGGCCTGTGTAAGAATTGTCAGAGCTCCCTATGGGTGGCAAAAGAAAAGCTGCAGCCCATAGGTGATATCCTGGAACCCCAATACCCTGGGTACCTCAGTACCATATACTAGGGAATTATAAGGGTGTTCCAGTAAGCCAATGTAAATTGGTAAAAATGGTCACTAGCCTGTTAGTGACAATTTGGAAAGAAATGAGAGAGCATAACTACTGAGGTTCTGATTAGCAGAGCCTCAGTGAGACAGTTAGTCACTACACAGGTAACACATTCAGGCACACTTATGAGCACTGGGGCCCTGGGTTACCAGGGTCCCAGTGACACATACAACTAAAACAACATATATACAGTGAAAAATGGGGGTAACATGCCAGGCAAGATGGTACTTTCCTACACAACCCCCCCCCCCCCCCCAAACGAAGGACAATAAGACTAGCCATGACCTGATGAGTCTTCATTGTCTAAGTGGAAATATCTGGAGAGTCCATCTGCATTGGAGTGGCTACTCCCAGGTCTATGTTCCACTGTATAGTCCATTCCCTGTAGGGATATGGACCACCTCAACAATTTAGGATTTTCACCTTTCATTTGTTTTAGCCAAAGTAGAGGTTTGTGGTCTGTCTGAACAATGAAGTGAGTGCCAAACAGGTATGGCCTCCACTTCTTCAGAGCCCAGACCACAGCAAAGGCCTCCCTCTCAATGGCAGACCAACGCTTTTCTCTAGGGGTCAACCTCCTACTAATAAAAGCAACAGGTTGATCCTGGCCCTCAGAATTAAGTTGTGATAGGACTGCCCCTACTCCTAATTCAGATGCATCAGTTTGGACATAGAATTTTTTAGAGTAACAAGGGCTTTTCAGGACAGGTGCAGAGCACATGGCCTGCTTCAGCTCCTCAAAAGCTTTCTGACAGTTTGCTGTCCATAATACCTTTTTAGGCATTTTCTTGGATGTGAGGTCATTAAGAGGGGCTGCAATGGAGCCATAGTTCTTAATGAACCTCCTGTAATACCCAGTGAGGCCTAGGAAGGCTCTCACCTGAGTCTGAGTGGTAGGGGGAACCCAATCAATAATTGTTTGGATTTTCCCCTGAAGTGGTGCAATCTGTTCCCCACCAACAAGGTGTCCCAGATAAACCACCTTACCCTGCCCTATCTGGCACTTTGAAGCCTTGATAGTGAGGCCTGCCTTTTGCAGGGCCTCCAAAACTTTCCATAGGTGGACCAGGTGATCATCCCAGCTGGAGCTAAAGACAGCTATATCGTCCAAATATGCTGCACTGAAAGCTTCCAGCCCTTGCAGGACTGTGTTCACCAACCTCTGAAAAGTGGCAGGTGCATTTTTCAAACCAAAAGGCATTACAGTAAACTGGTAATGTCCTCCAATGGTAGAAAATGCAGTCTTAGGTTTAGCATCTTCTGACAATTTGATCTGCCAATACCCTGCAGTCAAGTCAAAAGTGCTTAGATACTTGGCAGATGCCAGTGTATCTATGAGCTCATCTGCCCTGGGTATAGGGTGAGCATCAGTTTTGGTTACCAAGTTGAGACCTCTATAGTCTACACAAAACCGCATTTCCTTCTTTCCATCTTTGGAATGGGGTTTTGGTACCAGTACCACAGGAGAAGCCCATGGACTGTCAGAGTGCTCAACCACTCCTAGTTCTAACATTTTCTGGACCTCTTGCTTTATGCAGTCCCTGATATGGTCAGGCTGCCTATAGATCTTACTTTTGACAGGTAAACTGTCTCCAGTATCTATAGTGTGCTCACACCAAGAAGTGGTACCTGGCACAGTAGAGAAGAGTTCAGAGAATTGATCTAGGAGATTTATGCAATTATCTTTCTGCTCAGCAGTAAGACAATCAGCCAAAACTACACCTTCCACAAGAGCATCTTGTTCTGTGGAAGAGAAGAGATCAGGTAGAGGATCACTGTCTTCTTCCTGTCCCTCATCAGTTGCCATGAGCAGGGTGAGATCAGCCCTGTCATAGTAGGGTTTCAGGCGGTTGACATGGAGCACCCTAAGGGGACTCCTGGCAGTGCCTAAGTCAACTAAATAGGTGACTTCTCCCTTCTTTTCAACAATTGTGTGGGGTCCACTCCATTTATCTTGGAGTGCTCTTGGGGCCACAGGCTCCAAGACCCACACTTTCTGCCCTGGTTGGTACTGAACCAAAACAGCCTTCTGATCATGCCATTGCTTCTGGAGCTCTTGGCTGGCCTGAAGGTTTTTACTGGCCTTGTTCATGTACTCAGCCATCCTTGATCTGAGGCCAAGTACATAATCCACAATATCCTGCTTAGGAGCTTTTAAAAGTTGTTCCCAACCCTCCTTTACAAGTGTGAGTGGACCCCTAACAGGGTGTCCAAAAAGAAGTTCAAAGGGGCTGAAGCCCACTCCTTTCTGGGGTACCTCCCTGTAGGCAAAAAGGAGGCATGGTAGAAGGATATCCCATCTCCTGCGGAGTTTTTCAGGGAGACCCATAATCATGCCTTTGAGAGTTTTATTAAATCTCTCCACCAGTCCATTTGTTTGTGGATGATAGGGTGTTGTGAACTTGTACGTTACACCACACTCCTTCCACATGGCCTTTAAGTATGCAGACATGAAATTACTTCCTCTGTCTGATACCACTTCCTTTGGGAAGCCCACCCTGGAAAATATTCCCAGGAGGGCCTTTGCCACTGCAGGTGCTGTAGTGGTCCTTAAAGGAATAGCTTCAGGATATCTTGTGGCATGGTCCACTACCACTAAGATGAATCTATTGCCTGAAGCAGTTGGAGGGTCAAGGGGGCCAACTATGTCAACCCCTACCCTTTCAAAGGGAACCCCAACCACAGGCAGTGGAATAAGGGGTGCCTTTGGTGTGCCACCTGTCTTGCCACTGGCTTGACAGGTTTCACAGGACTTACAAAATTCCTTTGTGTCCTCAGACATTCTAGGCCAATGAAACAGGGGAACAAGCCTGTCCCAAGTTTTCATTTGTCCTAGATGCCCAGCTAAGGGAATGTCATGTGCCAGTGTTAGGAGGAACTTTCTGTACTCCTGAGGAATCACTAATCTCCTGGCAGCTCCAGGTTTAGGATCCCTATGCTCAGTGTACAAGAGGTTGTCCTCCCAGTAAACTCTGTGAGAGTCACTGACATCCCCATTAGCCTGTTTGACAGCTTGCTGTCTGAGACCCTCTAATGTGGGACAGGTTTGCTGTGCCACACTCAGCTCCTCTCTGGCAGGCCCCCCTTCACCCAAATGCTCAGCAGTGTCTGCTTCCAGCTCCTCTGGTGTAGGTTCTGCACAGGGAGGGAATTCTTCTTCCTCAGAAGTAGAATGCACTGTAGAGGGAGGGATAGTAGGAAGTGGTTTGCTTCTACTAGCCCTAGCTTTAGGGAGCACTTGGTCCATTGTTCCAGGATCCAAGCTTCCCTGTCCTTTTTGCTTTTTGGCCTGAGCCCTTGTCAAAGCAAAAATATGCCCTGGGATGCCCAGCATTGCTGCATGGGCCTCCAACTCCACATCTGACCAAGCTGATGTCTCCAAATCATTCCCTAATAGACAGTCTACAGGTAAATCTGAAGCTACCACAACTTTCTTTGGACCAGTAACCCCCCCCAGTTGAGATTTACAACAGCCATGGGGTGGCTAAGTGTGTTGTTGTGAGCATCGGTTACTTGGTACTGGTGACCAAGTAGGTGTTCAGGGTGGACCAGTTTCTCTATGACCATAGTCACACTGGCACCAGTGTCCCTGTAGGCCTGAACCTCAACACCATTTATTAGGGGTAGCTGCTTGTACTTATCCATATTAAGGGGACAAGCAACTAAGGTGGCTAAATCAATAGCCCCCTCAGAGACTAACACAGCCTCTGTGGCCTCCCTAACAAGGCCAACCCCAACTAAGTTACCAATAGTGAGCCCAGCTACTCCCTTGGATTGGCTATTAGTAGGTTTGCTCCCACCACCACTGCTATTAGTAGGGACACTAGGGGTAGCAGTAGGGGTTGTAGTGGTAGGAGCATTGGTGCTTTTCTTTGGACAACTGGGATCTGTTGTCCAATGGCCTTTTATTTTACATAAATAGCACCATGGTTTCTTTTCCTTGTTCTGATTAAAAGAGGATTTGGGCCCACCACCCCCACCAGAGTGTTTTTGTGGGCCTGATGAAGACTCATTTTTAGATTTGTCCCCACCCTTGTCAGAAGACTTACCATCCTTCTTTTTGTGGCCATCTTTGTCACCCCCTGTATGAACTTTCCTGTTCACTCTTGTTCTGACCCATTTGTCTGCCTTCTTTCCCAATTCTTGGGGAGAGGTCAGATCAGAGTCCACCAAGTACTGGTGCAACAAATCAGACACACAATTATTAAGAATATGCTCTCTCAGGATCAAGTTATACAGGCTGTCATAATCAGTAACTTTACTGCCATGTAACCACCCCTCCAAGGCCTTCACTGAATGATTAATGAAATCAACCCAGTCTTGTGAAGACTCCTTTTTGGTCTCTCTGAACTTTATCCTGTACTGTTCAGTGGTTAAGCCATAACCATCCAGGAGTGCATTCTTAAGAACTTGGAAATTATTAGCATCATTTTCTTTCACAGTAAGGAGCCTATCCCTACCTTTTCCACTAAATGATAGCCATAGGATAGCAGCCCACTGCCTTTGAGGGACATCCTGTACAACACAGGCCCTCTCAAGTGCAGCAAACCACTTGTTATTGTCATCCCCCTCCTTATAAGGGGGAACTATCTTGTGCAGATTCCTGGAATCATGCTCTTTTGCAGGATGACTATGGGGAATACTGCTGCTGCCACCATGGGTTTCTAAACCCAGTTTATGTCTCTCCTTCTCTACTTCTAAAGTCTGTCTATCCAAATCCAGCTGTTGCTTCTTGAGCTTCAGTCTGGTTTGTTCCACTCTCAATCTATTGAGCTCCCTTTCTAACAATCTGTCATCAGGGTGGGTGGGAGGGACATGCCTTGAAACAGAAGTATGGTGAGAATGGACAGAAGGAGACCTGTCCCTTACAGAAGCCACCCTAACAGCTTGGCTAACAGAAACATCACTACCAGTATGGTGAGAATAAATGCTTTTGCTATGATGTGAGACAACACTATTTATATGGTGTGGCTCATCATCATTACCAACTATGCTAGACTGTCTAGTAATGGGCAGGCTAGGAAGTTTCTTTCCTGAATCTTTTCCTGGGGGAGTCCCTGGATCAGATTGAGAGCCATTAGCTACTTTTTCACCAGATTGAGCACTTATGGCCTTATCCTGTACTCTAAGCATGTTAATTAACAGTTCTAAGGAAGGATTCTTCCCTACACTCAAACCTCTCTCTATGCAGAGATTCCTTGCTCCTTTCCAGCTAAGGTGATCATATGCAAGTTTGGACAGATCAACATTTTGGCCTGTGCCAGACATTTTTAGAGAGAGTTAAAGTGATAGTAAAAGATAAAAAGTTTGTCAGAGCTTTTAGAAAGACAGAGAAAAAAAACTTTTTAAACTTTTTAGAACTTTTTAGAAAGTTAGAAGTACTTTTCAGCACTTAGAAGAGTGAAAAGAGGAAATGCAAAACTTTTTGGCTATGTGTATATACACTGACCTTGTTTTGTATATTTTTCTCTTATGAAAAGTACAATGACAAGAGTGGTAAGTAGTCTCAAAGCACTTATCCCACCGCTGCACAACCAATGTAGGAGGCTGGACTGGCTTGTAGTGAGTACCAAGGGGTACTTGCACCTTGCACCAGGCCCAGTTATCCCTTATTAGTGTATAGGGTGTCTAGCAGCTTAGGCTGATAGATAATGGTAGCTTAGCAGAGCAGCTTAGGCTGAACTAGGAGACGTGTGAAGCTACTACAGTACCACTTAGTGTCATATGCACAATATCATAAGAAAACACAATACACAGTTATACTAAAAATAAAGGTACTTTATTTTTATGACAATATGCCAAAGTATCTTAGAGTGTACCCTCAGTGAGAGGATAGGAAATATACACAAGATATATATACACAATAGCAAAAATATGCAGTATAGTCTTAGAAAACAGTGCAAACAATGTATAGTTACAATAGGATGCAATGGGGAAACATAGGGATAGGGGCAACACAAACCATATACTCCAAAAGTGGAATGCGAACCACGAATGGACCCCAAACCTATGTGACCTTGTAGAGGGTCGCTGGGACTATTAGAAAATAGTGAGAGTTAGAAAAATAACCCTCCCCAAGACCCTGAAAAGTGAGTGCAAAGTGCACTAAAGTTCCCCTAAGGACAAAGAAGTCGTGTTAGAGGAATAATGCAGGAAAGACACAAACCAGCAATGCAACAACTGTGGATTTCCAATCTAGGGTACCTGTGGAACAAGGGGACCAAGTCCAAAAGTCACAAGCAAGTCGGAGATGGGCAGATGCCCAGGAAATGCCAGCTGCTGGTGCAAAGAAGCTTCTACTGGACAGAAGAAGCTGAGGTTTCTGCAGGAACGAAAAGGGCTAGAGACTTCCCCTTTGGTGGACGGATCCCTCTCGCCGTGGAGAGTCGTGCAGAAGTGTTTTCCCGCCGAAAGAACGCCAACAAGCCTTGCTAGCTGCAAATCGTGCAGTTAGCGTTTTTGGACGCTGCTGAGGCCCAGGAGGGACCAGGAGGTCGCAAATTGGACCAGCAGAGAGAGGGGACGTCGAGCAAGACAAGGAGCCCTCTCTGAAGCAGGTAGCACCCGGAGAAGTGCCAGAAACAGGCACTACGAGGATGCGTGAAACGGTGCTCGCCGAAGTTGCACAAAGGAGTCCCACGTCGCCGGAGACCAACTTAGAAAGTCGTGCAATGCAGGTTAGAGTGCCGTGGACCCAGGCTTGGCTGTGCACAAAGGATTTCCGCCGGAAGTGCACAGGGGCCGGAGTAGCTGCAAAGTCGCGGTTCCCAGCAATGCAGCCCAGCGAGGTGAGGCAAGGACTTACCTCCACCAAACTTCGACTGAAGAGTCACTGGACTTTGGGGGTCACTTGGACAGAGTTGCTGGATTCGAGGGACCTCGCTCGTCGTACTGAGAGGAGACCCAAGGGACCGGTAATGCAGCTTTTTGGTGCCTGCGGTTGCAGGGGGAAGATTCCGTCGACCCACAGGAGATTTCTTCGGAGCTTCTGGTGCAGAGAGGAGGCAGACTACCCCCACAGCATGCACAAGCAGGAAAACAGTCGAGAAGGCGGCAGGATCAGCGTTACAGAGTTGCAGTAGTCGTCTTTGCTACTATGTTGCAGGTTTGCAGGCTTCCAGCGCGGTCAGCAGTCGATTCCTTATCAGAAGGTGAAGAGAGAGATGCAGAGGAACTCGGCTGAGCTCATGCATTCGTTATCTGAAGTTTCCCCAGAGACAGAGACCCTAAATAGCCAGAAAAGAGGGTTTGGCTACCTAGGAGAGAGGATAGGCTACTAACACCTGAAGGAGCCTATCAGCAGGAGTCTCTGACGTCACCTGGTGGCACTGGCCACTCAGAGCAGTCCAGTGTGCCAGCAGCACCTCTGTTTCCAAGATGGCAGAGGTCTGGAGCACACTGGAGGAGCTCTGGACACCTCCCAGGGGAGGTGCAGGTCAGGGGAGTGGTCACTCCCCTTTCCTTTGTCCAGTTTCGCGCCAGAGCAGGGGCTAAGGGGTCCCTGAACCGGTGTAGACTGGCTTATGCAGAATTGGGCACCTCTGTGCCCAACAAAGCATTTCCAGAGGCTGGGGGAGGCTACTCCTCCCCTGCCTTCACACCATTTTCCAAAGGGAGAGGGTGTCACACCCTCTCTCAGAGGAAGTTCTTTGTTCTGCCATCCTGGGCCAGGCCTGGCTGGACCCCAGGAGGGCAGATGCCTGTCTGAGGGGTTGACAGCAGCAGCAGCTGCAGTGAAACCCCAGGAAGGGCAGTTTGGCAGTACCAGGGTCTGTGCTACAGACCACTGGGATCATGGAATTGTACCAACAATGCCAGGATGGCATAGAGGGGGCAATTCCATGATCATAGACATGTTACATGGCCATATTCGGAGTTACCATTGTGAAGCTACATATAGGTAGTGACCTATATGTAGTGCACGCGTGTAATGGTGTCCCCGCACTCACAAAGTTCAGGGAATTGGCTCTGAACAATGTGGGGGCACCTTGGCTAGTGCCAGGGTGCCCTCACACTAAGTAACTTTGCACCTAACCTTTACCAGGTAAAGGTTAGACATATAGGTGACTTATAAGTTACTTAAGTGCAGTGTAAAATGGCTGTGAAATAACGTGGACGTTATTTCACTCAGGCTGCAGTGGCAGGCCTGTGTAAGAATTGTCAGAGCTCCCTATGGGTGGCAAAAGAAAAGCTGCAGCCCATAGGGATCTCCTGGAACCCCAATACCCTGGGTACCTCAGTACCATATACTAGGGAATTATAAGGGTGTTCCAGTAAGCCAATGTAAATTGGTAAAAATGGTCACTAGCCTGTTAGTGACAATTTGGAAAGAAATGAGAGAGCATAACCACTGAGGTTCTGATTAGCAGAGCCTCAGTGAGCCAGTTAGTCACTACACAGGTAACACATTCAGGCACACTTATGAGCACTGGGGCCCTGGGTTACCAGGGTCCCAGTGACACATACAACTAAAACAACATATATACAGTGAAAAATGGGGGTAACATGCCAGGCAAGATGGTACTTTCCTACAAGGGTCAAGACTGATTTGCATATGGCTGGGTCCAAACTGGAATGGCAAGCAAAAAAACTGATGGATTAAACCCAGATCTGTGACTGGGGGTGAATGTTTGATTTGCTTTACATTCCATCCATCATCTGTTGTTTTTGCATTTGTCGCCCCAAGTGGGAAGAGTATGCCCAGACGTGGGTCCTGTGCTTGCTATGCCACCAGATTCAAGCTAGCCTGGCTGATGAAGGGTGATACCCTGAAACCGGTCTCAGGATGCTTATTTCTGGTCCATGGAAGACCTGGCCTGGCAGTTCGGGGTGGACTGTTCCCATGGGGAACAGGGTCAAGACTGATTTGCCTATTGCTGGGTCCAAACTGGAATGGCACGGCAAGCAAAAAAAACTGATGGATTAAACCCAGATCTGTGACTGGGGTTGAATGTTTGATTTGCTCTACATTCAGTCCATCATCTGTTGTTTTTGCATTTGTTGCCCCAAGTGGGAAGGGTATGCCCAGACGTGGGTCCCGTGCTTGCTATGCCACCAGATTCAAGCTAGCCTGGCTGAAGAAGGGTGATACCCTGAAACCGGTCTCAGGATGCTTGTTTCTGGTCCAGGGAAGACCTGGCCTGGCAGTTCGGGCTGGACTGTTCCTATGGGGAACAGGGTCAAGACTGATTTGCATATGGCTGGGTCCAAACTGGAATGGCATGGCAAGCAAAAAAACTGATGGATTAAACCCAGATCTGTGACTGGGGGTGAATGTTTGATTTGCTTTACATTCCATCAATCATCTGTTGTTTTTGCATTTGTCGCCCCAAGTGGGAAGAGTATGCCCAGACGTGGGTCCTGTGCTTGCTATGCCACCAGATTCAAGCTAGCCTGGCTGATGAAGGGTGATACCCTGAAACCGGTCTCAGGATGCTTGTTTCTGGTCCAGGGAAGACCTGGCCTGGCAGTTCGGGCTGGACTGTTCCCATGGGGAACAGGGTCAAGACTGATTTGCCTATTGCTGGGTCCAAACTGGAATGGCACAGCAAGCAAAAAAAACTGATGGATTAAACCCAGATCTGTGACTGGGTGTGAATGTTTGATTTGCTCTACATTCCGTCCATCATCTGTTGTTTTTGCATTTGTCGCCCAAAGTGGGAAGGGTATGCCCAGACGTAGGTCCCGTGCTTTCTATGCCACCAGATTCAAACTAGCCTGGCTGAAGAAGGGTGATACACTGAAACCGGTCTCAGGATGCTTGTTCCTGGTCCAGGGAAGACCTGGCCTGGCAGTTCGGACTGGACTGTTCCCATGGGGAACAGGGTCAAGACTGATTTGCATATGGCTGGGTCCAAACTGGAATGCCATGGCAAGCAGAAAAACTGATGGATTAAACCCAGATCTGTGACTGGGGGTGAATGTTTGATTTGCTCTACATGCCGTCCATCATCTATTGTTTTTGCATTTCTCGCCCCAAGTGGGAAGGGTATGCCCAGACGTGGGTCCCGTGCTTGCTATGCCACCAGATTTAAGCTAGCCTGGCTGATGAAGGGTGATATTCTGAAACCGGTCTCAGGATGCTTGTTTCTGGTCCAGGGAAGACCTGGCAGTTTGGGCTGGACTGTTCCCAAGGGGAACAGGGTCAAGACTGATTTGCATATGGCTGGGTCCAAACTGGAATGGCATGGCAAGCAAAAAAACTGATGGAATAAACCCAGATCTGTGACAGGGGGTGAATATTTGTTTTGCTCTACATTCTGTCCATCATCTGTTGTTTTTGCATTTGTCGCCCCAAGTGGGAGGATATGCCCAGACGTGGGTCCCGTGCTTGCTATGCCACCAGATTCAAGCTAGCCTGGCTGATGAAGGGTGATACCCTGAAACCGGTCTCAGGATGCTTGTTTCTGGTCCAGGGAAGACCTGGCCTGGCAGTTCGGGCTGGACTGTTCCCATGGGGAACAGGGTCAAGACTGATTTGCATATGGCTGGGTCCAAACTGGAATGGCATGGCAAGCAAAAAAAACTAATGGATTAAACCCAGATCTGTGACTGGGGTTGAATGTTTGATTTGCTCTACATTCCGTCCATCATCTGTTGTTTTTGCATTTGTCGCCCCAAGTGGGAAGGGTATGCCCAGCCGTGGGTCCCGTGCTTGCTATGCCTCCAGATTCAAGCTAGCCTGGCTGATGAAGGGTGATACCCTGAAACCGGTCTCAGGATGCTTGTTTCTGGTCCAGGGAAGACCTGGTCTGGCAGTTCGGGCTGGACTGTTCCCATGGGGAATAGGGTTAAGACTGATTTGTATATGGCTGGGTCCAAACTGGAATGGCATGGCAAGCAAAAAAACTGATGGATTAAACCCAGATCTGTGACTAGGGGTGAATGTTTAATTTGCTCTACATTCCGTCCATCATGTGATATTTTTGCATTTGTCGCCCCAAGTTGGAAGGGTATGCCCAGACGTGGGTCCCGTGGTTGCTAAGTCACCAGATTCAAGCTAGCCTGGCTGATGAAGGGTGATACCCTGAAACCGGTCTCAGGATGCTTGTTTCTGGTCCAGGGAAGACCTGGCCTGGCAGTTCCGGCTGGACTGTTCCCATGGGGAACAGGGTCAAGACTGATTTGCATTTGGCTGGGTCCAAACTGGAATGGCATGGCAAGTAAAAAAACTGATGGATTAAACCCAGATCTGTGACTGGGGGTGAATATTTGATTTGCTCTACATTCCGTCCATCATCTGTTGTTTTTGCATTTGTCGCCCCAAGTGGGAAGGGTATGCCCAGACGTGGGTTCCGTGCTTGCTATGCCACCAGATTCAAGCTAGCCTGGCTGATGAAGGGTGATACCCTGAAACCGGTCTCAGGATGCTTGTTTCTGGTCCAGGGAAGACCTGGCCTGGCAGTTCGGGCTCGACTGTTCCCATGGGGAACAGGGTCAAGACTGATTTGCATATGGCTGGGTCCAAACTGGAATGGCATGGCAAGCAAAAAAACTGATGGATTAAACCCAGATCTGTGACTGGGGGTGAATATTTGATTTGCTCTACATTCCGTCCATCATCTGTTGTTTTTGCATTTGTCGCCCCAAGTGGGAAGAGTATGCCCAGACGTGGGTCCCATGCTTGCTATGCCACCAGACCCAAGCTAGCCTGGCTGATGAAGGGTGATACCCTGAAACCGGTCTCAGGATGCTTGTTTCTGGTCCAGGGAAGACCTGGCATGGCAGTTTGGGCTGGACTGTTCCCATGGGGAACAGGGACAAGACTGATTTGCATATGTCTGGGTCCAAACTGGAATGGCATGGCAAGCAAAAAAAACTAATGGATTAACCCAGATCTGTGACTGGGGTTGAATGTTTGATTTGCTCTACATTCCGTCCATCATCTGTTGTTTTTGCATTTGTTGCCCCAAGTGGGAAGGGTATGCCCAGACGTGGGTCCCGTGCTTGCTATGCCACCAGATTCAAGCTAGCCTGGCTTAAGAAGGGTGATACCCTGAAACCGGTCTCAGGATGCTTGTTTCTGGTCCAGGGATGACCTGGCCTGGCAGTTCGGGCTGGACTGTTCCTATGGGGAACAGGGTCAAGACTGATTTGCATATGGCTGGGTCCAAACTGGAATGGCATGGCAAGCAAAAACACTGATGGATTAAACCCAGATCTGTGACTGGGGGTGAATGTTTGATTTGCTTTACATTCCATCCATCATCTGTTGTTTTTGCATTTGTCGCCCCAAGTGGGAAGAGTATGCCCAGACGTGGGTCCTGTGCTTGCTATGCCACCAGATTCAAGCTAGCCTGGCTGATGAAGGGTGATACCCTGAAACCGGTCTCAGGATGCTTGTTTCTGGTCCAGGGAAGACCTGGCCTGGCAGTTCGGGCTGGACTGTTCCCATGGGGAACAGGGTCAAGACTGATTTGCCTATTGCTGGGTCCAAACTGGAATGGCACGGCAAGCAAAAAAAACGGATGGATTAAACCCAGATCTGTGACTGGGGTTGAATGTTTGATTTGCTCTACATTCCGTCCATCATCTGTTGTTTTTGCATTTGTTGCCCCAAGTGGGAAGGGTATGCCCAGACGTGGGTACCGTGCTTGCTATGCCACCAGATTCAAGCTAGCCTGGCTGAAGAAGGGTGATACCCTGAAACCGGTCTCAGGATGCTTGTTTCTGGTCCAGGGAAGACCTGGCCTGGAAGTTCGGGCTGGACTGTTCCTATGGGGAACAGGGTCAAGACTGATTTGCATATGGCTGGGTCCAATCTGGAATGGCATGGCAAGCAAAAAAACTGATGGATTAAACCCAGATCTGTGACTGGGGGTGAATGTTTGATTTGCTTTACATTCCATCCATCATCTGTTGTTTTTGCATTTGTCGCCCCAAGTGGGAAGAGTATGCCCAGACTTGGGTCCTGTGCTTGCTATGCCACCAGATTCAAGCTAGCCTGGCTGATGAAGGGTGATACCCTGAAACCGGTCTCAGGATGCTTGTTTCTGGTCCAGGGAAGACCTGGCCTGGCAGTTCGGGCTGGACTGTTCCCATGGGGAACAGGGTCAAGACTGATTTGCCTATTGCTGGGTCCAAACTGGAATGGCACGGCAAGCAAAAAAAACGGATGGATTAAACCCAGATCTGTGACTGGGGTTGAATGTTTGATTTGCTCTACATTCCGTCCATCATCTGTTGTTTTTGCATTTGTTGCCCCAAGTGGGAAGGGTATGCCCAGACGTGGGTACCGTGCTTGCTATGCCACCAGATTCAAGCTAGCCTGGCTGAAGAAGGGTGATACCCTGAAACCGGTCTCAGGATGCTTGTTTCTGGTCCAGGGAAGACCTGGCCTGGAAGTTCGGGCTGGACTGTTCCTATGGGGAACAGGGTCAAGACTGATTTGCATATGGCTGGGTCCAATCTGGAATGGCATGGCAAGCAAAAAAACTGATGGATTAAACCCAGATCTGGGACTGGGGGTGAATGTTTGATTTGCTTTACATTCCATCCATCATCTGTTGTTTTTGCATTTGTCGCCCCAAGTGGGAAGAGTATGCCCAGACGTGGGTCCTGTGCTTGCTATGCCACCAGATTCAAGCTAGCCTGGCTGATGAAGGGTGATAGCCTGAAACCGGTCTCAGGATGCTTGTTTCTGGTCCAGGGAAGACCTGGCCTGGCAGTTCGGGCTGGACTGTTCCCATGGGGAACAGGGTCAAGACTGATTTGCCTATTGCTGGGACCAAACTGGAATGGCACGGCAAGCAAAAAAAACTGATGGATTAAACCCAGATCTGTGACTGGGGTTGAATGTTTGATTTGCTCCACATTCCGTCCATCATCTGTTGTTTTTGCATTTGTTGCCCCAAGTGGGAAGGGTATGCCCAGACGTGGGTCCCGTGCTTGCTATGCCACCAGATTCAAGCTAGCCTGGCTGAAGAAGGGTGATACCCTGAAACCGGTCTCAGGATGCTTGTTTCTGGTCCAGGGAAGACCTGGCCTGGCAGTTCGGGCTGGACTGTTCCTATGGGCAACAGGGTCAAGACTGATTTGCATATGGCTGGGTCCAAACTGGAATGGCACAGCAAGCAAAAAAACTGATGGATTAAACCCAGATCTATGACTGGGGGTGAATGTTTGATTTGCTTTACATTCCAACCATCATCTATTGTTTTTGCATTTGTCGCCCCAAGTGGGAAGAGTATGCCCAGACGTGGGTCCTATGCTTGCTATACCACCAGATTCAAGCTAGCCTGGCTGATGAAGGGTGATACCCTGAAACCGGTCTCAGGATGCTTGTTTCTGGTCCAGGGAAGACCTGGCCTGGCAGTTCGGGCTGGACTGTTCCCATGGGGAACAGGGTCAAGACTGATTTGCCTATTGCTGGGTCCAAACTGGAATGGCACGGCAAGCAAAAAAAACTGATGGATTAAACCCAGATCTGTGACTGGGGGTGAATGTTTGATTTGCTCTACATTCCGTCCATCATCTGTTGTTTTTGCATTTGTCGCCCAAAGTGGGAAGGGTATGCCCAGACGTAGGTCCCGTGCTTTCTATGCCACCAGATTCAAACTAGCCTGGCTGAAGAAGGGTGGTACACTGAAACCGGTCTCAGGATGCTTGTTCCTGGTCCAGGGAAGACCTGGCCTGGCAGTTCGGACTGGACTGTTCCCATGGGGAACAGGGTCAAGACTGATTTGCATATGGCTGGGTCCAAACTGGAATGCCATGGCAAGCAGAAAAACTGATGGATTAAACCCAGATCTGTGACTGGGGGTGAATGTTTGATTTGCTCTACATTCCGTCCATCATCTATTGTTTTTGCATTTCTCGCCCCAAGTGGGAAGGGTATGCCCAGACGTGGGTCCCGTGCTTGCTATGCCACCAGATTTAAGCTAGCCTGGCTGATGAAGGGTGATATTCTGAAACCGGTCTCAGGATGCTTGTTTCTGGTCCAGGGAAGACCTGGCAGTTTGGGCTGGACTGTTCCCAAGGGGAACAGGGTCAAGACTGATTTGCATATGGCTGGGTCCAAACTGGAATGGCATGGCAAGCAAAAAAACTGATGGAATAAACCCAGATCTGTGACAGGGGGTGAATATTTGTTTTGCTCTACATTCTGTCCATCATCTGTTGTTTTTGCATTTGTCGCCCCAAGTGGGAGGATATGCCCAGACGTGGGTCCCGTGCTTGCTATGCCACCAGATTCAAGCTAGCCTGGCTGATGAAGGGTGATACCCTGAAACCGGTCTCAGGATGCTTGTTTCTGGTCCAGGGAAGACCTGGCCTGGCAGTTCGGGCTGGACTGTTCCCATGGGGAACAGGGTCAAGACTGATTTGCATATGGCTGGGTCCAAACTGGAATGGCATGGCAAGCAAAAATAACTAATGGATTAAACCCAGATCTGTGACTGGGGTTGAATGTTTGATTTGCTCTACATTCCGTCCATCATCTGTTGTTTTTGTATTTGTCGCCCCAAGTGGGAAGGGTATGCCCAGCCGTGGGTCCCGTGCTTGCTATGCCTCCAGATTCAAGCTAGCCTGGCTGATGAAGGGTGATACCCTGAAACCGGTCTCAGGATGCTTGTTTCTGGTCCAGGGAAGACCTGGTCTGGCAGTTCGGGCTGGACTGTTCCCATGGGGAATAGGGTTAAGACTGATTTGTATATGGCTGGGTCCAAACTGGAATGGCATGGCAAGCAAAAAAACTGATGGATTAAACCCAGATCTGTGACTAGGGGTGAATGTTTAATTTGCTCTACATTCCGTCCATCATGTGATATTTTTGCATTTGTCGCCCCAAGTTGGAAGGGTACGCCCAGACGTGGGTCCCGTGGTTGCTAAGTCACCAGATTCAAGCTAGCCTGGCTGATGAAGGGTGATACCCTGAAACCGGTCTCAGGATGCTTGTTTCTGGTCCAGGGAAGACCTGGCCTGGCAGTTCCGGCTGGACTGTTCCCATGGGGAACAGGGTCAAGACTGATTTGCATTTGGCTGGGTCCAAACTGGAATGGCATGGCAAGTAAAAAAACTGATGGATTAAACCCAGATCTGTGACTGGGGGTGAATATTTGATTTGCTCTACATTCCGTCCATCATCTGTTGTTTTTGCATTTGTCGCCCCAAGTGGGAAGGGTATGCCCAGACGTGGGTTCCGTGCTTGCTATGCCACCAGATTCAAGCTAGCCTGGCTGATGAAGGGTGATACCCTGAAACCGGTCTCAGGATGCTTGTTTCTGGTCCAGGGAAGACCTGGCCTGGCAGTTCGGGCTGGACTGTTCCCATGGGGAACAGGGTCAAGACTGATTTGCATATGGCTGGGTCCAAACTGGAATGGCATGGCAAGCAAAAAAACTGATGGATTAAACCCAGATCTGTGACTGGGGGTGAATATTTGATTTGCTCTACATTCCGTCCATCATCTGTTGTTTTTGCATTTGTCGCCCCAAGTGGGAAGAGTATGCCCAGACGTGGGTCCCATGCTTGCTATGCCACCAGACCCAAGCTAGCCTGGCTGATGAAGGGTGATACCCTGAAACCGGTCTCAGGATGCTTGTTTCTGGTCCAGGGAAGACCTGGCATGGCAGTTTGGGCTGGACTGTTCCCATGGGGAACAGGGACAAGACTGATTTGCATATGTCTGGGTCCAAACTGGAATGGCATGGCAAGCAAAAAAAACTAATGGATTAACCCAGATCTGTGACTGGGGTTGAATGTTTGATTTGCTCTACATTCCGTCCATCATCTGTTGTTTTTGCATTTGTTGCCCCAAGTGGGAAGGGTATGCCCAGACGTGGGTCCCGTGCTTGCTATGCCACCAGATTCAAGCTAGCCTGGCTTAAGAAGGGTGATACCCTGAAACCGGTCTCAGGATGCTTGTTTCTGGTCCAGGGATGACCTGGCCTGGCAGTTCGGGCTGGACTGTTCCTATGGGGAACAGGGTCAAGACTGATTTGCATATGGCTGGGTCCAAACTGGAATGGCATGGCAAGCAAAAAAACTGATGGATTAAACCCAGATCTGTGACTGGGGGTGAATGTTTGATTTGCTTTACATTCCATCCATCATCTGTTGTTTTTGCATTTGTCGCCCCAAGTGGGAAGAGTATGCCCAGACGTGGGTCCTGTGCTTGCTATGCCACCAGATTCAAGCTAGCCTGGCTGATGAAGGGTGATACCCTGAAACCGGTCTCAGGATGCTTGTTTCTGGTCCAGGGAAGACCTGGCCTGGCAGTTCGGGCTGGACTGTTCCCATGGGGAACAGGGTCAAGACTGATTTGCCTATTGCTGGGTCCAAACTGGAATGGCACGGCAAGCAAAAAAAACGGATGGATTAAACCCAGATCTGTGACTGGGGTTGAATGTTTGATTTGCTCTACATTCCGTCCATCATCTGTTGTTTTTGCATTTGTTGCCCCAAGTGGGAAGGGTATGCCCAGACGTGGGTACCGTGCTTGCTATGCCACCAGATTCAAGCTAGCCTGGCTGAAGAAGGGTGATACCCTGAAACCGGTCTCAGGATGCTTGTTTCTGGTCCAGGGAAGACCTGGCCTGGAAGTTCGGGCTGGACTGTTCCTATGGGGAACAGGGTCAAGACTGATTTGCATATGGCTGGGTCCAATCTGGAATGGCATGGCAAGCAAAAAAACTGATGGATTAAACCCAGATCTGTGACTGGGGGTGAATGTTTGATTTGCTTTACATTCCATCCATCATCTGTTGTTTTTGCATTTGTCGCCCCAAGTGGGAAGAGTATGCCCAGACGTGGGTCCTGTGCTTGCTATGCCACCAGATTCAAGCTAGCCTGGCTGATGAAGGGTGATACCCTGAAACCGGTCTCAGGATGCTTGTTTCTGGTCCAGGGAAGACCTGGCCTGGCAGTTCGGGCTGGACTGTTCCCATGGGGAACAGGGTCAAGACTGATTTGCCTATTGCTGGGTCCAAACTGGAATGGCACGGCAAGCAAAAAAAACGGATGGATTAAACCCAGATCTGTGACTGGGGTTGAATGTTTGATTTGCTCTACATTCCGTCCATCATCTGTTGTTTTTGCATTTGTTGCCCCAAGTGGGAAGGGTATGCCCAGACGTGGGTACCGTGCTTGCTATGCCACCAGATTCAAGCTAGCCTGGCTGAAGAAGGGTGATACCCTGAAACCGGTCTCAGGATGCTTGTTTCTGGTCCAGGGAAGACCTGGCCTGGAAGTTCGGGCTGGACTGTTCCTATGGGGAACAGGGTCAAGACTGATTTGCATATGGCTGGGTCCAATCTGGAATGGCATGGCAAGCAAAAAAACTGATGGATTAAACCCAGATCTGTGACTGGGGGTGAATGTTTGATTTGCTTTACATTCCATCCATCATCTGTTGTTTTTGCATTTGTCGCGCCAAGTGGGAAGAGTATGCCCAGACGTGGGTCCTGTGCTTGCTATGCCACCAGATTCAAGCTAGCCTGGCTGACGAAGGGTGATAGCCTGAAACCGGTCTCAGGATGCTTGTTTCTGGTCCAGGGAAGACCTGGCCTGGCAGTTCGGGCTGGACTGTTCCCATGGGGAACAGGGTCAAGACTGATTTGCCTATTGCTGGGACCAAACTGGAATGGCACGGCAAGCAAAAAAAACTGATGGATTAAACCCAGATCTGTGACTGGGGTTGAATGTTTGATTTGCTCCACATTCCGTCCATCATCTGTTGTTTTTGCATTTGTTGCCCCAAGTGGGAAGGGTATGCCCAGACGTGGGTCCCGTGCTTGCTATGCCACCAGATTCAAGCTAGCCTGGCTGAAGAAGGGTGATACCCTGAAACCGGTCTCAGGATGCTTGTTTCTGGTCCAGGGAAGACCTGGCCTGGCAGTTCGGGCTGGACTGTTCCTATGGGCAACAGGGTCAAGACTGATTTGCATATGGCTGGGTCCAAACTGGAATGGCACAGCAAGCAAAAAAACTGATGGATTAAACCCAGATCTATGACTGGGGGTGAATGTTTGATTTGCTTTACATTCCAACCATCATCTATTGTTTTTGCATTTGTAGCCCCAAGTGGGAAGAGTATGCCCAGACATGGGTCCTATGCTTGCTATACCACCAGATTCAAGCTAGCCTGGCTGATGAAGGGTGATACCCTGAAACCGGTCTCAGGATGCTTGTTTCTGGTCCAGGGAAGACCTGGCCTGGCAGTTCGGGCTGGACTGTTCCCATGGGGAACAGGGTCAAGACTGATTTGCCTATTGCTGGGTCCAAACTGGAATGGCACGGCAAGCAAAAAAAACTGATGGATTAAACCCAGATCTGTGACTGGGGGTGAATGTTTGATTTGCTCTACATTCCGTCCATCATCTGTTGTTTTTGCATTTGTCGCCCAAAGTGGGAAGGGTATGCCCAGACGTAGGTCCCGTGCTTTCTATGCCACCAGATTCAAACTAGCCTGGCTGAAGAAGGGTGGTACACTGAAACCGGTCTCAGGATGCTTGTTCCTGGTCCAGGGAAGACCTGGCCTGGCAGTTCGGACTGGACTGTTCCCATGGGGAACAGGGTCAAGACTGATTTGCATATGGCTGGGTCCAAACTGGAATGCCATGGCAAGCAGAAAAACTGATGGATTAAACCCAGATCTGTGACTGGGGGTGAATGTTTGATTTGCTCTACATTCCGTCCATCATCTATTGTTTTTGCATTTGTCGCCCCAAGTGGGAAGGGTATGCCCAGACGTGGGTCCCGTGCTTGCTATGCCACCAGATTTAAGCTAGCCTGGCTGATGAAGGGTGATATTCTGAAACCGGTCTCAGGATGCTTGTTTCTGGTCCAGGGAAGACCTGGCAGTTTGGGCTGGACTGTTCCCAAGGGGAACAGGGTCAAGACTGATTTGCATATGGCTGGGTCCAAACTGGAATGGCATGGCAAGCAAAAAAACTGATGGAATAAACCCAGATCTGTGACAGGGGGTGAATATTTGATTTGCTCTACATTCCGTCCATCATCTGTTGTTTTTGCATTTGTCGCCCCAAGTGGGAGGATATGCCCAGACGTGGGTCCCGTGCTTGCTATGCCACCAGATTCAAGCTAGCCTGGCTGATGAAGGGTGATACCCTGAAACCGGTCTCAGGATGCTTGTTTCTGGTCCAGGGAAGACCTGGCCTGGCAGTTCGGGCTGGACTGTTCCCATGGGGAACAGGGTCAAGACTGATTTGCATATGGCTGGGTCAAACTGGAATGGCATGGCAAGCAAAAAAAACTGATGGATTAAACCCAGATCTGTGACTGGGGTTGAATGTTTGATTTGCTCTACATTCCGTTCATCATCTTGTGTTTTTGCATTTGTTGCCCCAAGTGGGAAGGGTAAGCCCAGACGTGGGTCCCGTGCTTGCTATGCCACCAGATTTAAGCTAGCCTGGCTGAAGAAGGGTGATACCCTGAAACCGGTCTCAGGATGCTTGTTTCTGGTCCAGGGAAGACCTGGCCTGGCAGTTCGGGCTGGACTGTTCCTATGGGGAACAGGGTCAAGACTGATTTGCATATGGCTGGGTCCAATCTGAAATGGCATGGCAAGCAAAAAAACTGATGGATTAAACCCAGATCTGTGACTGGGGGTGAATGTTTGATTTGCTTTACATTCCATCCATCATCTGTTGTTTTTGCATTTGTCGCCCCAAGTGGGAAGAGTATGCCCAGACGTGGGTCCTGTGCTTGCTATGCCACCAGATCCAAGCTAGCCTGGCTGATGAAGGGTGATACCCTGAAACCGGTCTCAGGATGCTTGTTTCTGGTCCAGGGAAGACCTGGCCTGGCAGTTCGGGTTGGACTGTTCCCATGGGGAACAGGGTCAAGACTGATTTGCCTATTGCTGGGTCCAAACTGGAATGGCACGGCAAGCAAAAAAAACTGATGGATTAAACCCAGATCTGTGACTGGGGGTGAATGTTTGATTTGCTCTACATTCCGTCCATCATCTGTTGTTTTTGCATTTGTCGCCCAACGTGGGAAGGGTATGCCCAGACGTGGGTCCCGTGCTTGCTATGCCACCAGATTTAAGCTAGCCTGGCTGATGAAGGGTGATATTCTGAAACCGGTCTCAGGATGCTTGTTTCTGGTCCAGGGAAGACCTGGCAGTTTGGGCTGGACTGTTCCCAAGGGGAACAGGGTCAAGACTGATTTGCATATGGCTGGGTCCAAACTGGAATGGCATGGCAAGCAAAAAAACTGATGGAATAAACCCAGATCTGTGACAGGGGGTGAATATTTGATTTGCTCTACATTCCGTCCATCATCTGTTGTTTTTGCATTTGTCGCCCCAAGTGGGAAGGGTATGCCCAGACGTGGGTTCCGTGCTTGCTATGCCACCAGATTCAAGCTAGCCTGGCTGATGAAGGGTGATACCCTGAAACCGGTCTCAGGATGCTTGTTTCTGGTCCAGGGAAGACCTGGCCTGGCAGTTCGGGTTGGACTGTTCCCATGGGGAACAGGGTCAAGACTGATTTGCCTATTGCTGGGTCCAAACTGGAATGGCACGGCAAGCAAAAAAAACTGATGGATTAAACCCAGATCTGTGACTGGGGGTGAATATTTGATTTGCTCTACATTCCGTCCATCATCTGTTGTTTTTGCATTTGTCGCCCCAAGTGGGAAGGGTATGCCCAGACGTGGGTTCCGTGCTTGCTATGCCACCAGATTCAAGCTAGCCTGGCTGATGAAGGGTGATACCCTGAAACCGGTCTCAGGATGCTTGTTTCTGGTCCAGGGAAGACCTGGCCTGGCAGTTCGGGCTGGACTGTTCCCATGGGGAACAGGGTCAAGACTGATTTGCCTATTGCTGGGTCCAAACTGGAATGGCACGGCAAGCAAAAAAAACTGATGGATTAAACCCAGATCTGTGACTGGGGGTGAATGTTTGATTTGCTCTACATTCCGTCCATCATCTGTTGTTTTTGCATTTGTCGCCCAACGTGGGAAGGGTATGCCCAGACGTAGGTCCCTTGCTTTCTATGCCACCAGATTCAAACTAGCCTGGCTGAAGAAGGGTGATACACTGAAACCGGTCTCAGGATGCTTGTTCCTGGTCCAGGGAAGACCTGGCCTGGCAGTTCGGGCTGGACTGTTCCTATGGGGAACAGGGTCAAGACTGATTTGCATATGGCTGGGTCCAAACTGGAATGCCATGGCAAGCAGAAAAACTGATGGATTAAACCCAGATCTGTGACTGGGGGTGAATGTTTGATTTGCTCTACAATCCGTCCATCATCTATTGTTTTTGCATTTGTCGCCCCAAGTGGGAAGGGTATGCCCAGACGTGGGTCCCGTGCTTGCTATGCCACCAGATTTAAGCTAGCCTGGCTGATGAAGGGTGATATTCTGAAACCGGTCTCAGGATGCTTGTTTCTGGTCCAGGGAAGACCTGGCAGTTTGGGCTGGACTGTTCCCAAGGGGAACAGGGTCAAGACTGATTTGCATATGGCTGGGTCCAAACTGGAATGGCATGGCAAGCAAAAAAACTGATGGAATAAACCCAGATCTGTGACAGGGGGTGAATATTTGATTTGCTCTACATTCCGTCCATCATCTGTTGTTTTTGCATTTGTCGCCCCAAGTGGAAGGATATGCACAGACGTGGGTCCCGTGCTTGCTATGCCACCAGATTCAAGCTAGCCTGGCTGATGAAGGGTGATACCCTGAAACCGGTCTCAGGATGCTTGTTTCTGGTCCAGGGAAGACCTGGCCTGGCAGTTCGGGCTGGACTGTTCGCATGGGGAACAGGGTCAAGACTGATTTGCATATGGCTGGGTCAAAACTGGAATGGCACGGCAAGCAAAAGAAACTGATGGATTAAACCCAGATCTGTGACTGGGGTTGAATGTTTGATTTGCTCTACATTCCGTCCATCATCTGTTGTTTTTGCATTTGTTGCCCCAAGTGGGAAGGGTATGCCCAGACGTGGGTCCCGTGCTTGCTATGCCACCAGATTCAAGCTAGCCTGGCTGAAGAAGGGTGATACCCTGAAACCGGTCTCAGGATGCTTGTTTCTGGTCCAGGGAAGACCTGGCCTGGCAGTTCGGGCTGGACTGTTCCCATGGGGAATAGGGTTAAGACTGATTTGTATATGGCTGGGTCAAACTGGAATGGCATGGCAAGCAAAAAAACTGATGGATTAAACCCAGATCTGTGACTAGGGGTGAATGTTTAATTTGCTCTACATTCCGTCCATCATGTGATATTTTTGCATTTGTCGCCCCAAGTGGGAAGGGTATACCCAGACGTGGGTCCCGTGGTTGCTAAGTCACCAGATTCAAGCTAGCCTGGCTGATGAAGGGTGATACCCTGAAACCGGTCTCAGGATGCTTGCTTCTGGTCCAGGGAAGACCTGGCCTGGCAGTTCCGGCTGGACTGTTCCCATGGGGAACAGGGTCAAGACTGATTTGCATATGGCTGGGTCCAAACTGGAATGGCATGGCAAGCATAAAAACTGATGGATTAATCCCAGATCTGTGACTGGGGGTGAATGTTTGATTTGCTCTACATTCCGTCCATCATCTGTTGTTTTTGCATTTGTCGACCCAAGTGGGATCGATATGCCCAGACGTGGGTCCCGTGCTTGCTATGCCACCAGATTCAAGCTAGCCTGGCTGATGAAGGGTGATAACCTGAAACAGGTCTCAGGATGCTTGTTTCTGGTCCAGGGAAAACCTGGCCTGGCATTTTGGGCTGGACTGTTCCCATGGGGAACAGGGTCAAGACTGATTTGCATTTGGCTGGGTCCAAACTGGAATGGCATGGCAAGTAAAAAAACTGATGGATTAAACCCAGATCTGTGACTGGGGGTGAATATTTGATTTGCTCTACATTCCGTCCATCATCTGTTGTTTTTGCATTTGTTGCCCCAAGTGGGAAGAGTATGCCCAGACGTGGGTCCCATGCTTGCTATGCCACCAGACTCAAGCTAGCCTGGCTGATGAAGGGTGATACCCTGAAACCGGTCTCAGGATGCTTGTTTCTGGTCCAGGGAAGACCTGGCATGGCAGTTTGGGCTGGACTGTTCCCATGGGGAACAGGGACAAGACTGATTTGCATATGTCTGGGTCCAAACTGGAATGGCATGGCAAGCAAAAAAAACTGATGGATTAAACCCAGATCTGTGACTGGGGTTGAATGTTTGATTTGCTCTACATTCCGTCCATCATCTGTTGTTTTTGCATTTGTTGCCCCAAGTGGGAAGGGTATGCCCAGACGTGGGTCCCGTGCTTGCTATGCCACCAAATTCAAGCTAGCCTGGCTTAAGAAGGGTGATACCCTGAAACCGGTCTCATGATGCTTGTTTCTGGTCCAGGGAAGACCTGGCCTGGCAGTTCGGGCTGGACTGTTCCTATGGGGAACAGGGTTAAGACTGATTTGCATATGGCTAGGTCCAAACTGGAATGGCATGGCAAGCAAAAAAACTGATGGATTAAACCCAGATCTGTGACTGGGGGTGAATGTTTGATTTGCTTTACATTCCATCCATCATCTGTTGTTTTTGCATTTGTGGCCCAAGTGGGAAGAGTATGCCCAGACGTGGGTCCTGTGCTTGCTATGCCACCAGATTCAAGCTAGACTGGCTGATGAAGGGTGATACCCTGAAACCGGTCTCAGGATGCTTGTTTCTGGTCCAGGGAAGACCTGGCCTGGCAGTTCGGGCTGGACTGTTCCCATGGGGAACAGGGTCAAGACTGATTTGCCTATTGCTGGGTCCAAACTGGAATGGCACGGCAAGCAAAAAAAACTGATGGATTAAACCCAGATCTGTGACTGGGGTTGAATGTTTGATTTGCTCTACATTCCGTCCATCATCTGTTGTTTTTGCATTTGTTGCCCCAAGTGGGAAGGGTATGCCCAGACGTGGGTCCCGTGCTTGCTATGCCACCAGATTCAAGCTACCCTGGCTGAAGAAGGGTGATACCCTGAAACCGGTCTCAGGATGCTTGTTTCTGGTCCAGGGAAGACCTGGCCTGGCAGTTCGGGCTGGACTGTTCCTATGGGGAACAGGGTCAAGACTGATTTGCATATGGCTGGGTCCAATCTGGAATGGCATGGCAAGCAAAAAAACAGATGGATTAAACCCAGATCTGTGACTGGGGGTGAATGTTTGATTTGCTTTACATTCCATCCATCATCTGTTGTTTTTGCATTTGTCGCCCCAAGTGGGAAGAGTATGCCCAGACGTGGGTCCTGTGCTTGCTATGCCACCAGATTCAAGCTAGCCTGGCTGATGAAGGGTGATAGCCTGAAACCGGTCTCAGGATGCTTGTTTCTGGTCCAGGGAAGACCTGGCCTGGCAGTTCGGGCTGGACTGTTCCCATGGGGAACAGGGTCAAGACTGATTTGCCTATTGCTGGGTCCAAACTGGAATGGCACGGCAAGCAAAAAAAACTGATGGATTAAACCCAGATCTGTGACTGGGGTTGAATGTTTGATTTGCTCTACATTCCGTCCATCATCTGTTGTTTTTGCATTTGTTGCCCCAAGTGGGAAGGGTATGCCCAGACGTGGGTCCCGTGCTTGCTATGCCACCAGATTCAAGCTAGCCTGGCTGAAGAAGGGTGATACCCTGAAACCGGTCTCAGGATGCTTGTTTCTGGTCCAGGGAAGACCTGGCCTGGCAGTTCGGGCTGGACTGTTCCTATGGGCAACAGGGTCAAGACTGATTTGCATATGGCTGGGTCCAAACTGGAATGGCACGGCAAGCACAAAAACTGATGGATTAAACCCAGATCTGTGACTGGGGGTGAATGTTTGATTTGCTTTACATTCCATCCATCATCTGTTGTTTTTGCATTTGTCGCCCCAAGTGGGAAGAGTATGCCCAGACGTGGGTCCTGTGCATGCTAGGCCACCAGATTCAAGCTAGCCTGGCTGATGAAGGGTGATACCCTGAAACCGGTCTCAGGATGCTTGTTTCTGGTCCAGGGAAGACCTGGCATGGCAGTTTGGGCTGGACTGTTCCCATGGGGAACAGGGACAAGACTGATTTGCATATGTCTGGGTCCAAACTGGAATGGCATGGCAAGCAAAAAAAACTGATGGATTAAACCCAGATCTGTGACTGGGGTTGAATGTTTGATTTGCTCTACATTCCGTCCATCATCTGTTGTTTTTGCATTTGTTGCCCCAAGTGGGAAGGGTATGCCCAGACGTGGGTCCCGTGCTTGCTATGCCACCAGATTCAAGCTAGCCTGGCTTAAGAAGGGTGATACCCTGAAACCGGTCTCAGGATGCTTGTTTCTGGTCCAGGGAAGACCTGGCCTGGCAGTTCGGGCTGGACTGTTCCTATGGGGAACAGGGTCAAGACTGATTTGCATATGGCTAGGTCCAAACTGGAATGGCATGGCAAGCAAAAAAACTGATGGATTAAACCCAGATCTGTGACTGGGGGTGAATGTTTGATTTGCTTTACATTCCATTCATCATCTGTTGTTTTTGCATTTGTCGCCCCAAGTGGGAAGAGTATGCCCAGACGTGGGTCCTGTGCTTGCTATGCCACCAGATTCAAGCTAGCCTGGCTGATGAAGGGTGATACCCTGAAACCGGTCTCAGGATGCTTGTTTCTGGTCCAGGGAAGACCTGGCCTGGCAGTTCGGGCTGGACTGTTCCCATGGGGAACAGGGTCAAGACTGATTTGCCTATTGCTGGGTCCAAACTGGAATGGCACGGCAAGCAAAAAAAACTGATGGATTAAACCCAGATCTGTGACTGGGGTTGAATGTTTGATTTGCTCTACATTCCGTCCATCATCTGTTGTTTTTGCATTTGTTGCCCCAAGTGGGAAGGGTATGCCCAGACGTGGGTCCCGTGCTTGCTATGCCACCAGATTCAAGCTACCCTGGCTGAAGAAGGGTGATACCCTGAAACCGGTCTCAGGATGCTTGTTTCTGGTCCAGGGAAGACCTGGCCTGGCAGTTCGGGCTGGACTGTTCCTATGGGGAACAGGGTCAAGACTGATTTGCATATGGCTGGGTCCAATCTGGAATGGCATGGCAAGCAAAAAAACAGATGGATTAAACCCAGATCTGTGACTGGGGGTGAATGTTTGATTTGCTTTACATTCCATCCATCATCTGTTGTTTTTGCATTTGTCGCCCCAAGTGGGAAGAGTATGCCCAGACGTGGGTCCTGTGCTTGCTATGCCACCAGATTCAAGCTAGCCTGGCTGATGAAGGGTGATAGCCTGAAACCGGTCTCAGGATGCTTGTTTCTGGTCCAGGGAAGACCTGGCCTGGCAGTTCGGGCTGGACTGTTCCCATGGGGAACAGGGTCAAGACTGATTTGCCTATTGCTGGGTCCAAACTGGAATGGCACGGCAAGCAAAAAAAACTGATGGATTAAACCCAGATCTGTGACTGGGGTTGAATGTTTGATTTGCTCTACATTCCGTCCATCATCTGTTGTTTTTGCATTTGTTGCCCCAAGTGGGAAGGGTATGCCCAGACGTAGGTCCCGTGCTTGCTATGCCACCAGATTCAAGCTAGCCTGGCTGAAGAAGGGTGATACCCTGAAACCGGTCTCAGGATGCTTGTTTCTGGTCCAGGGAAGACCTGGCCTGGCAGTTCGGGCTGGACTGTTCCTATGGGCAACAGGGTCAAGACTGATTTGCATATGGCTGGGTCCAAACTGGAATGGCACGGCAAGCACAAAAACTGATGGATTAAACCCAGATCTGTGACTGGGGGTGAATGTTTGATTTGCTTTACATTCCATCCATCATCTGTTGTTTTTGCATTTGTCGCCCCAAGTGGGAAGAGTATGCCCAGACGTGGGTCCTGTGCATGCTATGCCACCAGATTCAAGCTAGCCTGGCTGATGAAGGGTGATACCCTGAAACCGGTCTCAGGATGCTTGTTTCTGGTCCAGGGAAGACCTGGCCTGGCAGTTCGGGCTGGACCGTTCCCATGGGGAACAGGGTCAAGACTGATTTGCCTATTGCTGGGTCCAAACTGGAATGGCACGGCAAGCAAAAAAAACTGATGGATTAAACCCAGATCTGTGACTGGGGGTGAATGTTTGATTTGCTCTACATTCCGTCCATCATCTGTTGTTTTTGCATTTGTCGCCCAAAGTGGGAAGGGTATGCCCAGACATAGGTCCTGTGCTTTCTATGCCACCAGATTCAAACTAGCCTGGCTGAAGAAGGGTGATACACTGAAACCGGTCTCAGGATGCTTGTTCCTGGTCCAGGGAAGACCTGGCCTGGCAGTTCGGACTGGACTGTTCCCATGGGGAACAGGGTCAAGACTGATTTGCATATGGCTGGGTCCAAACTGGAATGCCATGGCAAGCAGAAAAACTGATGGATTAAACCCAGATCTGTGACTGGGGGTGAATGTTTGATTTGCTCTACATTCCGTCCATCATCTATTGTTTTTGCATTTGTCGCCCCAAGTGGGAAGGGTATGCCCAAACGTGGGTCCCGTGCTTGCTATGCCACCAGATTTAAGGTAGCCTGGCTGATGAAGGGTGATATCCTGAAACCGGTCTCAGGATGCTTGTTTCTGGTCCAGGGAAGACCTGGCAGTTTGGGCTGGACTGTTCCCAAGGGGAACAGGGTCAAGACTGATTTGCATATGGCTGGGTCCAAACTGGAATGGCATGGCAAGCAAAAAAACTGATGGAATAAACCCAGATCTGTGACAGGGGGTGAATATTTGATTTGCTCTACATTCCGTCCATCATCTGTTGTTTTTGCATTTGTCGCCCCAAGTGGGAGGATATGCCCAGACGTGGGTCCCGTGCTTGCTATGCCACCAGATTCAAGCTAGCCTGGCTGATGAAGGGTGATACCCTGAAACCGGTCTCAGGATGCTTGTTTCTGGTCCAGGGAAGACCTGGCCTGGCAGTTTGGGCTGGACTGTTCCCATGGGGAACAGGGTCAAGACTGATTTGCATATGGCTGGGTCCAAACTGGAATGGCATGGCAAGCAAAAAAAAACTGATGGATTAAACCCAGATCTGTGACTGGGGTTGAATGTTTGATTTGCTCTACATTCCGTTCATCATCTTGTGTTTTTGCATTTGTTGCCCCAAGTGGGAAGGGTAAGCCCAGACGTGGGTCCCGTGCTTGCTATGCCACCAGATTTAAGCTAGCCTGGCTGAAGAAGGGTGATACCCTGAAACCGGTCTCAGGATGCTTGTTTCTGGTCCAGGGAAGACCTGGCCTGGCAGTTCGGGCTGGACTGTTCCTATGGGGAACAGGGTCAAGACTGATTTGCATATGGCTGGGTCCAATCTGGAATGGCATCGCAAGCAAAAAAACTGATGGATTAAACCCAGATCTGTGACTGGGGGTGAATGTTTGATTTGCTTTACATTCCATCCATCATCTGTTGTTTTTGCATTTGTCGCCCCAAGTGGGAAGAGTATGCCCAGACGTGGGTCCTGTGCTTGCTATGCCACCAGATTCAAGCTAGCCTGGCTGATGAAGGGTGATAGCCTGAAACCGGTCTCAGGATGTTTGTTTCTGGTCCAGGGAAGACCTGGCCTGGCAGTTCGGGCTGGACTGTTCCCATGGGGAACAGGGTCAAGACTGATTTGCCTATTGCTGGGTCCAAACTGGAATGGCACGGCAAGCAAAAAAAACTGATGGATTAAACCCAGATCTGTGACTGGGGTTGAATGTTTGATTTGCTCTACATTCCGTCCATCATCTGTTGTTTTTGCATTAGTTGCCCCAAGTGGGAAGGGTATGCCCAGACGTGGGTCCCGTGCTTGCTATGCCACCAGATTCAAGCTAGCCTGGCTGAAGAAGGGTGATACCCTGAAACCGGTCTCAGGATGCTTGTTTCTGGTCCAGGGAAGACCTGGCCTGGCAGTTCGGGCTGGACTGTTCCTATGGGGAACAGGGTCAAGACTGATTTGCATATGGCTGGGTCCAAACTGGAATGGCATGGCAAGCAAAAAAACTGATGGATTAAACCCAGATCTGTGACTGGGGGTGAATGTTTGATTTGCTTTACATTCCATCCATCATCTGTTGTTTTTGCATTTGTCGCCCCAAGTGGGAAGAGTATGCCCAGACATGGGTCCTGTGCTTGCTATGCCACCAGATTCAAGCTAGCCTGGCTGATGAAGGGTGATACCCTGAAACCGGTCTGAGGATGCTTGTTTCTGGTCCAGGGAAGACCTGGCCTGGCAGTTCGGGCTGGACTGTTCCCATGGGGAACAGGGTCAAGAGTGATTTGCCTATTGCTGGGTCTAAACTGGAATGGCACGGCAAGCAAAAAAAACTGATGGATTAAACCCAGATCTGTGACTGGGGGTGAATGTTTGATTTGCTCTACATTCCGTCCATCATCTGTGGTTTTTGCATTTGTCGCCCAACGTGGGAAGGGTATGCCCAGACGTAGGTCCCTTGCTTTCTATGCCACCAGATTCAAACTAGCCTGGCTGAAGAAGGGTGATACACTGAAACCGGTCTCAGGATGCTTGTTCCTGGTCCAGGGAAGTCCTGGCCTGGCAGTTCGGACTGGACTGTTCCCATGGGGAACAGGGTCAAGACTGATTTGCATATGGCTGGGTCCAAACTGGAATGCCATGGCAAGCAGAAAAACTGATGGATTAAACCCAGATCTGTGACTGGGGGTGAATGTTTGATTTGCTCTACATTCCGTCCATCATCTATTGTTTTTGCATTTGTCGCCCCAAGTGGGAAGGGTATGCCCAGACGTGGGTCCCATGCTTGCTATGCCACCAGATTTAAGCTAGCCTTGCTGATGAAGGGTGATATTCTGAAACCGGTCTCAGGATGCTTGTTTCTGGTCCAGGGAAGACCTGGCAGTTTGGGCTGGACTGTTCCCAAGGGGAACAGGGTCAAGACTGATTTGCATATGGCTGGGTCCAAACTGGAATGGCATGGCAAGCAAAAAAACTGGTTGAATAAACCCAGATCTGTGACAGGGGGTGAATATTTGATTTGCTCTACATTCCGTCCATCATCTGTTGTTTTTGCATTTGTCGCCCCAAGTGGGAAGGGTATGCCCAGACGTGGGTCCCGTGCTTGCTATGCCACCAGATTCAAGCTAGCCTGGCTGATGAAGGGTGATACCCTGAAACCGGTCTCAGGATGCTTGTTTCTGGTCCAGGGAAGACCTGGCCTGGCAGTTCGGGCTGGACTGTTCCCATGGGGAACAGGGTCAAGACTGATTTGCATATGGCTGGGTCCAAACTGGAATGGCATGGCAAGCAAAAAAACTGATGGATTAAACCCAGATCTGTGACTGGGGGTGAATATTTGATTTGCTCTACATTCCGTCCATCATCTGTTGTTTTTGCATTTGTTGCCCCAAGTGGGAAGGGTATGCCCAGACGTGGGTCCCGTGCTTGCTATGCCACCAGATTCAAGCTAGCCTGGCTTAACAAGGGTGATACCCTGAAACCGGTCTCAGGATGCTTGTTTCTGGTCCAGGGAAGACCTGGCCTGGCAGTTCGGGCTGGACTGTTCCTATGGGGAACAGGGTCAAGACTGATTTGCATATGGCTGGGTCCAAACTGGAATGGCACGGCAAGCAAAAAAAACTGATGGATTAAACCCAGATCTGTGACTGGGGGTGAATGTTTGATTTGCTCTACATTCCGTCCATCATCTGTTGTTTTTGCATTTGTCGCCCAAAGTGGGAAGGGTATGCCCAGACGTAGGTCCTGTGCTTTCTATGCCACCAGATTCAAACTAGCCTGGCTGAAGAAGGGTGATACACTGAAACCGGTCTCAGGATGCTTGTTCCTGGTCCAGGGAAGACCTGGCCTGGCAGTTCGGACTGGACTGTTCCCATGGGGAACAGGGTCAAGACTGATTTGCATATGGCTGGGTCCAAACTGGAATGCCATGGCAAGCAGAAAAACTGATGGATTAAACCCAGATCTGTGACTGGGGGTGAATGTTTGATTTGCTCTACATTCCGTCCATCATCTATTGTTTTTGCATTTGTCGCCCCAAGTGGGAAGGGTATGCCCAAACGTGGGTCCCGTGCTTGCTATGCCACCAGATTTAAGGTAGCCTGGCTGATGAAGGGTGATATCCTGAAACCGGTCTCAGGATGCTTGTTTCTGGTCCAGGGAAGACCTGGCAGTTTGGGCTGGACTGTTCCCAAGGGGAACAGGGTCAAGACTGATTTGCATATGGCTGGGTCCAAACTGGAATGGCATGGCAAGCAAAAAAACTGATGGAATAAACCCAGATCTGTGACAGGGGGTGAATATTTGATTTGCTCTACATTCCGTCCATCATCTGTTGTTTTTGCATTTGTCGCCCCAAGTGGGAGGATATGCCCAGACGTGGGTCCCGTGCTTGCTATGCCACCAGATTCAAGCTAGCCTGGCTGATGAAGGGTGATACCCTGAAACCGGTCTCAGGATGCTTGTTTCTGGTCCAGGGAAGACCTGGCCTGGCAGTTTGGGCTGGACTGTTCCCATGGGGAACAGGGTCAAGACTGATTTGCATATGGCTGGGTCCAAACTGGAATGGCATGGCAAGCAAAAAAAAACTGATGGATTAAACCCAGATCTGTGACTGGGGTTGAATGTTTGATTTGCTCTACATTCCGTTCATCATCTTGTGTTTTTGCATTTGTTGCCCCAAGTGGGAAGGGTAAGCCCAGACGTGGGTCCCGTGCTTGCTATGCCACCAGATTTAAGCTAGCCTGGCTGAAGAAGGGTGATACCCTGAAACCGGTCTCAGGATGCTTGTTTCTGGTCCAGGGAAGACCTGGCCTGGCAGTTCGGGCTGGACTGTTCCTATGGGGAACAGGGCCAAGACTGATTTGCATATGGCTGGGTCCAATCTGGAATGGCATCGCAAGCAAAAAAACTGATGGATTAAACCCAGATCTGTGACTGGGGTGAATGTTTGATTTGCTTTACATTCCATCCATCATCTGTTGTTTTTGCATTTGTCGCCCCAAGTGGGAAGAGTATGCCCAGACGTGGGTCCTGTGCTTGCTATGCCACCAGATTCAAGCTAGCCTGGCTGATGAAGGGTGATAGCCTGAAACCGGTCTCAGGATGCTTGTTTCTGGTCCAGGGAAGACCTGGCCTGGCAGTTCGGGCTGGACTGTTCCCATGGGGAACAGGGTCAAGACTGATTTGCCTATTGCTGGGTCCAAACTGGAATGGCACGGCAAGCAAAAAAAACTGATGGATTAAACCCAGATCTGTGACTGGGGTTGAATGTTTGATTTGCTCTACATTCCGTCCATCATCTGTTGTTTTTGCATTAGTTGCCCCAAGTGGGAAGGGTATGCCCAGACGTGGGTCCCGTGCTTGCTATGCCACCAGATTCAAGCTAGCCTGGCTGAAGAAGGGTGATACCCTGAAACCGGTCTCAGGATGCTTGTTTCTGGTCCAGGGAAGACCTGGCCTGGCAGTTCGGGCTGGATTGTTCCTATGGGGAACAGGGTCAAGACTGATTTGCATATGGCTGGGTCCAAACTGGAATGGCATGGCAAGCAAAAAAACTGATGGATTAAACCCAGATCTGTGACTGGGGGTGAATGTTTGATTTGCTCTACATTCCGTCCATCATCTGTTGTTTTTGCATTTGTCGCCCAAAGTGGGAAGGGTATGCCCAGACATAGGTCCTGTGCTTTCTATGCCACCAGATTCAAACTAGCCTGGCTGAAGAAGGGTGATACACTGAAACCGGTCTCAGGATGCTTGTTCCTGGTCCAGGGAAGACCTGGCCTGGCAGTTCGGACTGGACTGTTCCCATGGGGAACAGGGTCAAGACTGATTTGCATATGGCTGGGTCCAAACTGGAATGCCATGGCAAGCAGAAAAACTGATGGATTAAACCCAGATCTGTGACTGGGGGTGAATGTTTGATTTGCTCTACATTCCGTCCATCATCTATTGTTTTTGCATTTGTCGCCCCAAGTGGGAAGGGTATGCCCAAACGTGGGTCCCGTGCTTGCTATGCCACCAGATTTAAGGTAGCCTGGCTGATGAAGGGTGATATCCTGAAACCGGTCTCAGGATGCTTGTTTCTGGTCCAGGGAAGACCTGGCAGTTTGGGCTGGACTGTTCCCAAGGGGAACAGGGTCAAGACTGATTTGCATATGGCTGGGTCCAAACTGGAATGGCATGGCAAGCAAAAAAACTGATGGAATAAACCCAGATCTGTGACAGGGGGTGAATATTTGATTTGCTCTACATTCCGTCCATCATCTGTTGTTTTTGCATTTGTCGCCCCAAGTGGGAGGATATGCCCAGACGTGGGTCCCGTGCTTGCTATGCCACCAGATTCAAGCTAGCCTGGCTGATGAAGGGTGATACCCTGAAACCGGTCTCAGGATGCTTGTTTCTGGTCCAGGGAAGACCTGGCCTGGCAGTTTGGGCTGGACTGTTCCCATGGGGAACAGGGTCAAGACTGATTTGCATATGGCTGGGTCCAAACTGGAATGGCATGGCAAGCAAAAAAAAACTGATGGATTAAACCCAGATCTGTGACTGGGGTTGAATGTTTGATTTGCTCTACATTCCGTTCATCATCTTGTGTTTTTGCATTTGTTGCCCCAAGTGGGAAGGGTAAGCCCAGACGTGGGTCCCGTGCTTGCTATGCCACCAGATTTAAGCTAGCCTGGCTGAAGAAGGGTGATACCCTGAAACCGGTCTCAGGATGCTTGTTTCTGGTCCAGGGAAGACCTGGCCTGGCAGTTCGGGCTGGACTGTTCCTATGGGGAACAGGGTCAAGACTGATTTGCATATGGCTGGGTCCAATCTGGAATGGCATCGCAAGCAAAAAAACTGATGGATTAAACCCAGATCTGTGACTGGGGGTGAATGTTTGATTTGCTTTACATTCCATCCATCATCTGTTGTTTTTGCATTTGTCGCCCCAAGTGGGAAGAGTATGCCCAGACGTGGGTCCTGTGCTTGCTATGCCACCAGATTCAAGCTAGCCTGGCTGATGAAGGGTGATAGCCTGAAACCGGTCTCAGGATGTTTGTTTCTGGTCCAGGGAAGACCTGGCCTGGCAGTTCGGGCTGGACTGTTCCCATGGGGAACAGGGTCAAGACTGATTTGCCTATTGCTGGGTCCAAACTGGAATGGCACGGCAAGCAAAAAAAACTGATGGATTAAACCCAGATCTGTGACTGGGGTTGAATGTTTGATTTGCTCTACATTCCGTCCATCATCTGTTGTTTTTGCATTAGTTGCCCCAAGTGGGAAGGGTATGCCCAGACGTGGGTCCCGTGCTTGCTATGCCACCAGATTCAAGCTAGCCTGGCTGAAGAAGGGTGATACCCTGAAACCGGTCTCAGGATGCTTGTTTCTGGTCCAGGGAAGACCTGGCCTGGCAGTTCGGGCTGGACTGTTCCTATGGGGAACAGGGTCAAGACTGATTTGCATATGGCTGGGTCCAAACTGGAATGGCATGGCAAGCAAAAAAACTGATGGATTAAACCCAGATCTGTGACTGGGGGTGAATATTTGATTTGCTCTACATTCCGTCCATCATCTGTTGTTTTTGCATTTGTTGCCCCAAGTGGGAAGGGTATGCCCAGACGTGGGTCCCGTGCTTGCTATGCCACCAGATTCAAGCTAGCCTGGCTTAACAAGGGTGATACCCTGAAACCGGTCTCAGGATGCTTGTTTCTGGTCCAGGGAAGACCTGGCCTGGCAGTTCGGGCTGGACTGTTCCTATGGGGAACAGGGTCAAGACTGATTTGCATATGGCTGGGTCCAAACTGGAATGGCACGGCAAGCAAAAAAAACTGATGGATTAAACCCAGATCTGTGACTGGGGGTGAATGTTTGATTTGCTCTACATTCCGTCCATCATCTGTTGTTTTTGCATTTGTCGCCCAAAGTGGGAAGGGTATGCCCAGACGTAGGTCCTGTGCTTTCTATGCCACCAGATTCAAACTAGCCTGGCTGAAGAAGGGTGATACACTGAAACCGGTCTCAGGATGCTTGTTCCTGGTCCAGGGAAGACCTGGCCTGGCAGTTCGGACTGGACTGTTCCCATGGGGAACAGGGTCAAGACTGATTTGCATATGGCTGGGTCCAAACTGGAATGCCATGGCAAGCAGAAAAACTGATGGATTAAACCCAGATCTGTGACTGGGGGTGAATGTTTGATTTGCTCTACATTCCGTCCATCATCTATTGTTTTTGCATTTGTCGCCCCAAGTGGGAAGGGTATGCCCAAACGTGGGTCCCGTGCTTGCTATGCCACCAGATTTAAGGTAGCCTGGCTGATGAAGGGTGATATCCTGAAACCGGTCTCAGGATGCTTGTTTCTGGTCCAGGGAAGACCTGGCAGTTTGGGCTGGACTGTTCCCAAGGGGAACAGGGTCAAGACTGATTTGCATATGGCTGGGTCCAAACTGGAATGGCATGGCAAGCAAAAAAACTGATGGAATAAACCCAGATCTGTGACAGGGGGTGAATATTTGATTTGCTCTACATTCCGTCCATCATCTGTTGTTTTTGCATTTGTCGCCCCAAGTGGGAGGATATGCCCAGACGTGGGTCCCGTGCTTGCTATGCCACCAGATTCAAGCTAGCCTGGCTGATGAAGGGTGATACCCTGAAACCGGTCTCAGGATGCTTGTTTCTGGTCCAGGGAAGACCTGGCCTGGCAGTTTGGGCTGGACTGTTCCCATGGGGAACAGGGTCAAGACTGATTTGCATATGGCTGGGTCCAAACTGGAATGGCATGGCAAGCAAAAAAAAACTGATGGATTAAACCCAGATCTGTGACTGGGGTTGAATGTTTGATTTGCTCTACATTCCGTTCATCATCTTGTGTTTTTGCATTTGTTGCCCCAAGTGGGAAGGGTAAGCCCAGACGTGGGTCCCGTGCTTGCTATGCCACCAGATTTAAGCTAGCCTGGCTGAAGAAGGGTGATACCCTGAAACCGGTCTCAGGATGCTTGTTTCTGGTCCAGGGAAGACCTGGCCTGGCAGTTCGGGCTGGACTGTTCCTATGGGGAACAGGGCCAAGACTGATTTGCATATGGCTGGGTCCAATCTGGAATGGCATCGCAAGCAAAAAAACTGATGGATTAAACCCAGATCTGTGACTGGGGTGAATGTTTGATTTGCTTTACATTCCATCCATCATCTGTTGTTTTTGCATTTGTCGCCCCAAGTGGGAAGAGTATGCCCAGACGTGGGTCCTGTGCTTGCTATGCCACCAGATTCAAGCTAGCCTGGCTGATGAAGGGTGATAGCCTGAAACCGGTCTCAGGATGCTTGTTTCTGGTCCAGGGAAGACCTGGCCTGGCAGTTCGGGCTGGACTGTTCCCATGGGGAACAGGGTCAAGACTGATTTGCCTATTGCTGGGTCCAAACTGGAATGGCACGGCAAGCAAAAAAAACTGATGGATTAAACCCAGATCTGTGACTGGGGTTGAATGTTTGATTTGCTCTACATTCCGTCCATCATCTGTTGTTTTTGCATTAGTTGCCCCAAGTGGGAAGGGTATGCCCAGACGTGGGTCCCGTGCTTGCTATGCCACCAGATTCAAGCTAGCCTGGCTGAAGAAGGGTGATACCCTGAAACCGGTCTCAGGATGCTTGTTTCTGGTCCAGGGAAGACCTGGCCTGGCAGTTCGGGCTGGATTGTTCCTATGGGGAACAGGGTCAAGACTGATTTGCATATGGCTGGGTCCAAACTGGAATGGCATGGCAAGCAAAAAAACTGATGGATTAAACCCAGATCTGTGACTGGGGGTGAATGTTTGATTTGCTTTACATTCCATCCATCATCTGTTGTTTTTGCATTTGTCGCCCCAAGTGGGAAGAGTATGCCCAGACATGGGTCCTGTGCTTGCTATGCCACCAGATTCAAGCTAGCCTGGCTGATGAAGGGTGATACCCTGAAACCGGTCTGAGGATGCTTGTTTCTGGTCCAGGGAAGACCTGGCCTGGCAGTTCGGGCTGGACTGTTCCCATGGGGAACAGGGTCAAGAGTGATTTGCCTATTGCTGGGTCTAAACTGGAATGGCACGGCAAGCAAAAAAAACTGATGGATTAAACCCAGATCTGTGACTGGGGGTGAATGTTTGATTTGCTCTACATTCCGTCCATCATCTGTGGTTTTTGCATTTGTCGCCCAACGTGGGAAGGGTATGCCCAGACGTAGGTCCCTTGCTTTCTATGCCACCAGATTCAAACTAGCCTGGCTGAAGAAGGGTGATACACTGAAACCGGTCTCAGGATGCTTGTTCCTGGTCCAGGGAAGTCCTGGCCTGGCAGTTCGGACTGGACTGTTCCCATGGGGAACAGGGTCAAGACTGATTTGCATATGGCTGGGTCCAAACTGGAATGCCATGGCAAGCAGAAAAACTGATGGATTAAACCCAGATCTGTGACTGGGGGTGAATGTTTGATTTGCTCTACATTCCGTCCATCATCTATTGTTTTTGCATTTGTCGCCCCAAGTGGGAAGGGTATGCCCAGACGTGGGTCCCATGCTTGCTATGCCACCAGATTTAAGCTAGCCTGGCTGATGAAGGGTGATATTCTGAAACTGGTCTCAGGATGCTTGTTTCTGGTCCAGGGAAGACCCGGCAGTTTGGGCTGGACTGTTCCCAAGGGGAACAGGGTCAAGACTGATTTGCATATGGCTGGGTCCAAACTGGAATGGCATGGCAAGCAAAAAAACTGGTTGAATAAACCCAGATCTGTGACAGGGGGTGAATATTTGATTTGCTCTACATTCCGTCCATCATCTGTTGTTTTTGCATTTGTCGCCCCAAGTGGGAGGATATGCCCAGACGTGGGTCCCGTGCTTGCTATGCCACCAGATTCAAACTAGCATGGCTGATGAAGGGTGATACCCTGAAACCGGTCTCAGGATGCTTGTTTCTGGTCCAGGGAAGACCTGGCCTGGCAGTTTGGGCTGGACTGTTCCTATGCGGAACAGGGTCAAGACAGATTTTCATATGGCTGGGTCCAAATTGGAATGGCATGGCAAGAAAAAAAACTGATGGATTAAACCCAGATCTGTGACTAGGGGTGAATTTTTAATTTGCTCTACATTCCGTCCATCATCTGATATTTTTGCATTTGTCGCCCCGAGTGGGAAGGGTATGCCCAGACGTGGGTCCCGTGGTTGCTAAGCCACCAGATTCAAGCTAGCCTGGCTGATGAAGGGTGATACCCTGAAACCGGTCTCAGGATGCTTGTTTCTGGTCCAGGGAAGACCTGGCCTGGCAGTTCCGGCTGGACTGTTCCCATGGGGAACAGGGTCAAGACTGATTTGCATATGGCTGGGTCCAAACTGGAATGGCATGGCAAGCATAAAAACTGATGGATTAATCCCAGATCTGTGACTGGGGGTGAATGTTTGATTTGCTCTACATTCCGTCCATCATCTGTTGTTTTTGCATTTGTCGACCCAAGTGGGATCGATATGCCCAGACGTGGGTCCCGTGCTTGCTATGCCACCAGATTCAAGCTAGCCTGGCTGATGAAGGGTGATAACCTGAAACAGGTCTCAGGATTCTTGTTTCTGGTCCAGGGAAAACCTGGCCTGGCATTTTGGGCTGGACTGTTCCCATGGGGAACAGGGTCAAGACTGATTTGCATTTGGCTGGGTCCAAACTGGAATGGCATGGCAAGTAAAAAAACTGATGGATTAAACCCAGATCTGTGACTGGGGGTGAATATTTGATGTGCTCTACATTCCGTCCATCATCTGTTGTTTTTGCATTTGTCGCCCCAAGTGGGAAGGGTATGCCCAGACGTGGGTCCCGTGCTTGCTATGCCACCAGATTCAAGCTAGCCTGGCTGATGAAGGGTGATACCCTGAAACCGGTCTCAGGATGCTTGTTTCTGGTCCAGGGAAGACCTGGCCTGGCAGTTCGGGCTGGACTGTTCCCATGGGGAACAGGGTCAAGACTGATTTGCATATGGCTGGGTCCAAACTGGAATGGCATGGCAAGCAAAAAAACTGATGGATTAAACCCAGATCTGTGACTGGGGGTGAATATTTGATTTGCTCTACATTCCGTCCATCATCTGTTGTTTTTGCATTTGTTGCCCCAAGTGGGAAGGGTATGCCCAGACGTGGGTCCCGTGCTTGCTATGCCACCAGATTCAAGCTAGCCTGGCTTAAGAAGGGTGATACCCTGAAACCGGTCTCAGGATGCTTGTTTCTGGTCCAGGGAAGACCTGGCCTGGCAGTTCGGGCTGGACTGTTCCTATGGGGAACAGGGTCAAGACTGATTTGCATATGGCTGGGTCCAAACTGGAATGGCATGGCAAGAAAAAAACTGATGGATTAAACCCAGATCTGTGACTGGGGGGTGAATGTTTGATTTGCTTTACATTCCATCCATCATCTGTTGTTTTTGCATTTGTCGCCCCAAGTGGGAAGAGTATGCCCAGAGATACCCTGAAACCGGTCTCAGGATGCTTGTTTCTGGTCCAGGGAAGACCTGGCCTGGCAGTTCGGGCTGGACTGTTCCCATGGGGAACAGGGTCAAGACTGATTTGCCTATTGCTGGGTCCAAACTGGAATGACACGGCAAGCAAAAAAAACGGATGGATTAAACCCAGATCTGTGACTGGGGTTGAATGTTTGATTTGCTCTACATTCCGTCCATCATCTGTTGTTTTTGCATTTGTTGCCCCAAGTGGGAAGGGTATGCCTAGACGTGGGTCCCGTGCTTGCTATGCCACCAGATTCAAGCTAGCCTGGCTGAAGAAGGGTGATACCCTGAAACCGGTCTCAGGATGCTTGTTTCTGTTCCAGGGAAGACCTGGCCTGGCAGTTCGGGCTGGACTGTTCCTATGGGGAACAGGGTCAAGACTGATTTGCATATGGCTGGGTCCAAACTGGAATGGCATGGCAAGCAAAAAAACTGATGGATTAAACCCAGATCTGTGACTGGGGGTGAATGTTTGATTTGCTTTACATTCCATCCATCATCTGTTGTTTTTGCATTTGTCGCCCCAAGTGGGAAGAGTATGCCCAGACGTGGGTCCTGTGCTTGCTATGCCACCAGATTCAAGCTAGCCTGGCTGATGAAGGGTGATACTCTGAAACCGGTCTCAGGATGCTTGTTTCTGGTCCAGGGAAGACCTGGCCTGGCAGTTCGGGCTGGACTGTTCCCATGGGGAACAGGGTCAAGACTGATTTGCCTATTGCTGGGTCCAAACTGGAATGGCACGGCAAGCAAAAAAAACTGATGGATTAAACCCAGATCTGTGACTGGGGGTGAATGTTTGATTTGCTCTACATTCCGTCCATCATCTGTTGTTTTTGCATTTGTCGCCCAAAGTGGGAAGGGTATGCCCAGACGTAGGTCCCGTGCTTTCTATGCCACCAGATTCAAACTAGCCTGGCTGAAGAAGGGTGATACACTGAAACCGGTCTCAGGATGCTTGTTCCTGGTCCAGGGAAGACCTGGCCTGGCAGTTCGGACTGGACTGTTCCCATGGGGAACAGGGTCAAGACTGATTTGCATATGGCTGGGTCCAAACTGGCAAGCAGAAAAACTGATGGATTAAACCCAGATCTGTGACTGGGGGTGAATGTTTGATTTGCTCTACATTCCGTCATCTGTTGTTTTTGCATGTGACATTCCTGCAGCCAAGCCCACTGTCACCTGGAAAGAGCCAGTTGCCAGGAAATGAAGCACTGAGAGTACCTGCACAAGAGGGAGTATTACTGTGGTGCCACGGATAGCAGGTAGCAGATCAGGCTACAATTGTGATGATAGGTGAGTATGATGTGCCTGTCCTCCAGTGTAACCAAGTCCACATGTCCACAAGGGGTCTGTACAGATGTGCTTACCTCCTCCTCCTATTCCTCCACAGTGGTTGGTACCTAAGGGACCCAAAAGTAAGAAGGGAGTGACAACAGGAACCATGAACACACTATAGCAGTGTACACAGAGCATGCTGGTATGTTGGACACTGGAATTGTATAGGTGAGTACATTCGATTACAATGACACACTTTTAAATCTGTACATGTGTACCAGCATTAGAAAATGGTACCCACCTGTCCTGTATGCAGGGACAGGTGGAAGTGACCTCACTCCGCCGACGTTTGCATCATGGCGGGAGACGGTCCGCACCACCGTGCAATTCCTCATTGGCTAACATGGCCCTCTATGGAGTATGGGAACCAATGAAGATCAACACCGGCGAGGACGGTGTTCACCACCGTGGACGTGACCGCCATTTTCTTGCTACCACTTCACTTGATTCCTGACTTTCCACAGGACGACATATCCACTGTGTGTGCTGCTGTGACTTGTGCCTGGAACCTGCCTTGGCAGGTGCAACAGGGGAAAGGGCCTTAGCCTTCACATCGGAAGAGTTGGAGAGGTTTGTGAATGTGGTCCTACCCCTGTATGGGTAGCTGTATGGACCTCCAGACCAAAAGGTGAGTACATCATGGGTACGTTGCATGTGACATGGCTGCATGGGGTTGTATGAGTCTGCCAGCAGTGCGTCATTCGGGGGTATGGCTGTTGGCAGTGTTAATGCAGGGGTACAGGTCATGTGTGTGCCTGATGATCGGCTAATGCAGTTTGTAGACCATATGTGTGACAGGCTGGATTGTCTTGTTCATGGTGTCCCACTGATTGTTTTTCCTCTTCAGGTCAGCGCCCATCAGAAGAAGGGGTGGTGGCATGCCATCGCCAAGGAAGTGCGGACCTTGGGGGTCTATAGCAGGTGGAGCACCTACTGCAGGAAACAGTGGGAGGACCTGAGACGCTGGGCCCGGAAGACCACAGTGGCCTAGCCGGGGTGCAGCCTCCAAGTGAGGGAGGGGTGCACGTTGAAATCTGACCACCCTGATGGCCCGTAAACTGGTGGTGGCCAATCCTGAGTTGGATGAGCGCTTGAGGGCATTACAGCAGCCACAAGGGGGTGAGTACAGTGTGTTTAACAACCATCTCTGATGCCTGGCATGGGATTTGGATGCAGGGTACTAGTCAGTGGATGGCCCAATATGCCAGTTTAGACATTGCTGTGTGGTCCAGCTTAGGTTAATAGTGTAAAATGCATGATTCTGATAGCTAGGTAGTTAGTTTTCCATGACAGACAGGGCTTAGTTGGTCCCAGTGGGTGTGTAGCTGTGAGTGTTTGGCTCCTACCTGCTGTGGTTCTTAGCCAATGGAATGCCAGTGTGGTCGATACTGCCCATTCGCAGTCTCAGTGTGTGACAGTGATGTGTATGCCATCTTGCTGTTGATGCTGTAATAGACCCTGTGCTCCCTTTCTTTCTCCCCCCTCTCTCTCCTTTTGTCATTCTGTCTATGTGTGCATAAGCATCATCTGGCGAAGTAGCAGGGGCACAGGTGAGTGAGGGAGCTGCAGCCCACGGGACCCAGGAGGCAGAATCCACCCACACTGAGGGGACCAATGGGATGGAGGGCGAGGGAAGCACCATGGCGGGGACAGGAGGTGATTCCACTGACCCTGATTCCTCCTCCGATGGGAGCTCCCTGGTGGTGGCAGACTCCTCTGGGACCATCCCAGCTACAGGTTCTACTGCCACCCCTGTACCAGCACTGCTGTCTCAGTATCCCCCCACCCAGTTGCCCGTGCCCGCTCACCAGGGAGGGTGGGCATCTCCTTTGCCCCAGGCACCTCAGGCCCTGCCCCAGTTAGTCTTGTTGCCCCTCAGTGAGGAGGCTATTGGCTTCCTGAGATCCATCGCTGTAGGGCAGACAACCATAGTGAATGCCATCTAGAGGCTGGCATCCCAGATGCAGCAATGCAGTGCCTTTCTGGAGGGCTTTCACTGTAGCTTGGCGGCCCCACAGACATTGTTTCAGGTTCTGGCCTCTTCACTGACTGCAGCCAGTGTCCTTGTTTCTTCCATCCCATCTCCAAATACCACTTCCAAGTCCCAGTCTCCTCATCCCCAACCCATCCCACGTACACATTCAGACAAACATGCACACAAAACATCACACAAGACTCGTACAGACAAACACAGGCAGCACACTTCAGTCCACAAGCACTCACACAGTAAACAGACAGATGCACACACAACATCACCCACTGCCTCCACTGTCTTCTCCTCCTCCTCCCTCACAGTCACATCTGCATTTATCATGATGCCTTGGGGCTATTTGCACTGAAATGTAAGACAGGGTGCTCCCTTTTTGGATTGTGTATTTAACGGCTCCTGTGAGCCTTTGAGCTGACGAGCTCTGGTGAAGCACCTGTGCACCTACTGAGTGGTACAAAAACCTGAGAAAATGTTTAGGCGGCATTTCAAGCAACCCAGTGTGCCACACTTTCCTCTCCGCTGATGATGGCCGAAAGCCAGAAACACGTGTCCGGAGATACGGCATTCGCCACACCAACTTATGGTGAAAAACTTTCTACAACGTTACAGCACTTGCTGCACCCATTTATGGTGAAAGACTTTTTGACATATTATTCGAATTCATTCTAATAACTGCATTTATCATGATGCTTTGGGACTATTCGCACTGAAATGTAAGACAGGGTGCTCCCTTTTTCGATTGAGGATTTAACGGCTCCTGTGAGCCTTTGAGCTGACGAGCTCTGGTGAAGCACCTGTGCACCTACTGAGTGGTACAAAAACCTGAGAAAACTTTTAGGCGGTATTTCAAGCAACCCCGTCTGCCACACTTTCCTCTCCGCTGATGATGGCCGAAAGCCAGAAACACGTGTCCGGAGATACGGCATTCACCCCACCAACTTATGGTGAAAAACTTTCTACAACGTTACAGCACTTGCTGCACCCATTTATGGTGAAAGACTTTTTGAAATATTATTCAAATTCATTCTAATGACTGCATTTATCATGATGCTTTGGGGCTATTCGCACTGAAATGTAAGACAGGGTGCTCCCTTTTTGGATTGTGTATTTAACGGCTCCTGTGAGCCTTTGAGCTGACGAGCTCTGGTGAAGCACCTGTGCACCTACTGAGTGGTACAAAAACCTGAGAAAACTTTTAGGCGGTATTTCAAGCAACCCCGTCTGCCACACTTTCCTCTCCGCTGATGATGGCCAAAAGCCAGAAACACGTGTCCGGAGATATGGCATTCGCCACACCAACTTATGGTGAAAAACTTTCTACAACGTTACAGCACTTGCTGCACCTATTTATGGTGAAAGACTTTTTGAAATATTATTCAAATTCATTCTAATGACTGCATTTATCATGATGCTTTGGGGCTATTTGCACTGAAATGTAAGACAGGGTGCTCCCTTTTTGGATTGTGTATTTAACGGCTCCTGTGAGCCTTTGAGCTGACGAGCTCTTGTGAAGCACCTGTGCACCTACTGAGTGGTACAAAAACCTGAGAAAACGTTTAGGTGGCATTTCAAGCAACCCCGTCTGCCACACTTTCCTCTCCGCTGATGATGGCCGAAAGCCAGAAACACGTGTCCGGAGATACGGCATTCGCCACACCAACTTATGGTGAAAAACTTTCTACAACGTTACAGCACTTGCTGCACCCATTTATGGTGAAATACTTTTTGAAATATTATTCAAATTCATTCTAATGACTGCAGTTATCATGATGCTTTGGGGCTATTCGCACTGAAATGTAAGACAGGGTGCTCCCTTTTTGGATTGTGTATTTAACGGGTCCTGTGAGCCTTTGAGCTGACCCGCTCTGGTCAAGAACCTGTGCACCTACTGAGTGGTACAAAAACCTGAGAAAACATTTAGGTGGCATTTCAAGCAACCCCGTCTACCACACTTTCCTCTCCGCTGATGATGGCCGAAAGGCAGAAACACGTGTCCGGAGATACGGCATTCGCCACACCAACTTATGGTGAAAAACTTTCTACAACGTTACAGCACTTGCTGCACCCTTTTAGGGTGAAAGACGTTTTGAAATATTATTCGAATTAATTCTAATGACTGCATTTATCATGATGCTTTGAGGCTATTCGCACTGAAATGTAAGACAGGGTGCTCCCTTTTTGGATTGTGTATTTAACGGGTCCTGTGAGCCTTTGAGCTGACCCGCTCTGGTGAAGAACCTGTGCACCTACTGAGTGGTACACAAACCTGAGAAAACGTTTAGGCGCCATTTCAAGCAACCCCGTCTGCCACACTTTCCTCTCCACTGATGATGGCCGAAAGCCAGAAACACGTGTCCGGAGATACGGCATTCGCCACACCAACTTATGGTGAAAAAACTTTCTACAACGTTACAGCACTTGCTGCACCCATTTATGGTGAAAGACTTTTTGAAATATTATTCAAATTCATTCTAATGACTGCATTTATCATGATGCTTTTGGGGCTATTCACACTGAAATGTAAGTCAGGGTGCTCCCTTTTTGGATTGTGTATTTAACGGCTCCTGTGAGCCTTTGAGCTGACGAGCTCTGGTGAAGCACCTGTGCACCTACTGAGTGGTACAAAAACCTGAGAAAACGTTTAGGCGGCATTTCAAGCAACCCCGTCTGCCACACTTTCCTCTCCGCTGATGATGGCCGAAAGCCAGAAACACGTGTCCGGAGATACGGCATTCGCCACACCAACTTATGGTGAAAAACTTTCTACAACGTTACAGCACTTCCTGCACCCATTTATGGTGAAATACTTTTTGAAATATTATTCAAATTCATTCTAATGACTGCAGTTATCATGATGCTTTGGGGCTATTCACACTGAAATGTAAGACAGGGTGCTCCCTTTTTGGATTGTGTATTTAACGGCTCCTGTGAGCCTTTGAGCTGACGAGCTCTGGTGAAGCACCTGTGCACCTACTGAGTGGTACAAAAACCTGAGAAAACGTTTAGGTGGCATTTCAAGCAACCCCGTCTGCCACACTTTCCTCTCCGCTGATGATGGCCGAAAGCCAGAAACACGTGTCCGGAGATACGGCATTCGCCACACCAACTTATGGTGAAAAACTTTCTACAACGTTACAGCACTTGCTGCACCCTTTTATGGTGAAAGACGTTTTGAAATATTATTCAAATTAATTCTAATGACTGCATTTATCATGATGCTTTGAGGCTATTCGCACTGAAATGTAAGACAGGGTGCTCCCTTTTTGGATTGTGTATTTAACGGGTCCTGTGAGCCTTTGAGCTGACCCGCTCTGGTGAAGAACCTGTGCACCTACTGAGTGGTACAAAAACCTGAGAAAACGTTTAGGCGCCATTTCAAGCAACCCCGTCTGCCACACTTTCCTCTCCGCTGATGATGGCCGAAAGCCAGAAACACGTGTCCGGAGATACGGCATTCGCCACACCAACTTATGGTGAAAAACTTTCTACAACGTTACAGCACTTGCTGCACCCATTTATGGTGAAAGACTTTTTGAAATATTATTCAAATTCATTCTAATGACTGCATTTATCATGATGCTTTGGGGCTATTTGCACTGAAATGTAAGACAGGGTGCTCCTTTTTTGGATTGTGTATTTAACGGCTCCTGTGAGCCTTTGAGCTGACGAGCTCTGGTGAAGCACCTGTGCACCTACTGAGTGGTACAAAAACCTGAGAAAACATTTAGGCGGCATTTCAAGCAACCCTGTCTGCCACACTTTCCTCTCTGCTGATGATGGCCGAAAGCCAGAAACACGTGTCCGGAGATACGGCATTCGCCACACCAACTTATGGTGAAAAACTTTCTACAACGTTACAGCACTTGCTGCACCCATTTATGGTGAAAGACTTTTTGAAATATTATTCAAATTCATTCTAATGACTGCATTTATCATGATGCTTTGGGGCTATTCGCACTGAAATGTAAGACAGGGTGCTCCCTTTTTGGATTGTGTATTTAACGGGTCCTGTGAGCCTTTGAGCTGACCCGCTCTGGTGAAGAACCTGTGCACCTACTGAGTGGTACAAAAACCTGAGAAAACGTTTAGGTGGCATTTCAAGCAACCCCGTCTGCCACACTTTCCTCTCCGCTGATGATGGCCGAAAGCCAGAAACACGTGTCCGGAGATACGGCATTCGCCACACCAACTTGTGGTGAAAAACTTTCTACAACGTTACAGCACTTGCTGCACCCTTTTATGGTGAAAGACGTTTTGAAATATTATTCGAATTAATTCTAATGACTGCATTTATCATGATGCTTTGAGGCTATTCGCACTGAAATGTAAGACTGGGTGCTCCCTTTTTGGATTGTGTATTTAACGGGTCCTGTGAGCCTTTGAGCTGACCCGCTCTGGTGAAGAACCTGTGCACCTACTGAGTGGTACAAAAACCTGAGAAAACGTTTAGGCGCCATTTCAAGCAACCCCGTCTGCCACACTTTCCTCTCCACTGATGATGGCCGAAAGCCAGAAACACGTGTCCGGAGATACGGCATTCGCCACACCAACTTATGGTGAAAAACTTTCTACAACGTTACAGCACTTGCTGCACCCATTTATGGTGAAAGACTTTTTGAAATATTATTCAAATTCATTCTAATGACTGCATTTATCATGATGCTTTTGGGGCTATTCACACTGAAATGTAAGACAGGGTGCTCCCTTTTTGGATTGTGTATTTAACGGCTCCTGTGAGCCTTTGAGCTGACGAGCTCTGGTGAAGCACCTGTGCACCTACTGAGTGGTACAAAAACCTGAGAAAACGTTTAGGTGGCTTTTCAAGCAACCCCGTCTGCCACACTTTCCTCTCCGCTGATGATGGCCGAAAGCCAGAAACACGTGTCCGGAGATACGGCATTCGCCACACCAACTTATGGTGAAAAACGTTCTACAACGTTACAGCACTTGCTGCACCCTTTTATGGTGAAAGACGTTTTGAAATATTATTCAAATTCATTCTAATGACTGCATTTATCATGATGCTTTGAGGCTATTCGCACTGAAATGTAAGACAGGGTGCTCCCTTTTTGGATTGTGTATTTAACGGGTCCTGTGAGCCTTTGAGCTGACCCGCTCTGGTGAAGAACCTGTGCACCTACTGAGTGGTACAAAAACCTGAGAAAACGTTTAGGCGCCATTTCAAGCAACCCCGTCTGCCACACTTTCCTCTCCGCTGATGATGGCCGAAAGCCAGAAACACGTGTCCGGAGATACGGCATTCGCCACACCAACTTATGGTGAAAAACTTTCTACAACGTTACAGCACTTGCTGCACCCATTTATGGTGAAAGACTTTTTGAAATATTATTCAAATTCATTCTAATGACTGCATTTATCATGATGCTTTGGGGCTATTTGCACTGAAATGTAAGACAGGGTGCTCCCTTTTTGGATTGTGTATTTAACGGCTCCTGTGAGCCTTTGAGCTGACGAGCTCTGGTGAAGCACCTGTGCACCTACTGAGTGGTACAAAAACCTGAGAAAACGTTTAGGCGGCATTTCAAGCAACCCCGTCTGCCACACTTTCCTCTCTGCTGATGATGGCCGAAAGCCAGAAACACGTGTCCGGAGATACGGCATTCGCCACACCAACTTATGGTGAAAAACTTTCTACAACGTTACAGCACTTGCTGCACCCGTTTATGGTGAAAGACTTTTTGAAATATAATTCGAATTGATTCTAATGACTGCATTTATCATGATGCTTTGGGGCTATTCGCACTGAAATGTAAGAGAGGGTGCTTCCTTTTTGGATTGTGTATTTAACGGCTCCTGTGAGCCTTTGAGCTGACGAGCTCTGGTGAAGCACCTGTGCACCTACTGAGTGGTACAAAAACCTGAGAAAACGTTTGGGCGCCATTTCAAGCAACCCCGTCTGCCACAATTTCCTCTCCGCTGATGATGGCCGAAAGCCAGAAACACGTGTCCGGAGATACGGCATTCGCCACACCAACTTATGGTGAAAAACTTTCTACAACGTTACAGCACTTCCTGCACCCATTTATGGTGAAAGACTTTTTGAAATATTATTCGAATTCATTCTAATGACTGCATTTATCAAGATGCTTTGGGGCTATTCGCACTGAAATGTAAGACAGGGTGCTCCCTTTTTGGATTGTGTATTTAACGGCTCCTGTGAGCCTTTGAGCTGACGAGCTCTGGTGAAGCACCAGTGCACCTACTGAGTGGTACAAAAACCTGAGAAAATGTTTAGGCGGCATTTCAAGCAACCCCGTCTGCCACACTTTCCTCTCCGCTGATGATGGCCGAAAGCCAGAAACACGTGTCCGGAGATACGGCATTCGCCACACCAACTTATGGTGAAAAACTTTCTACAACGTTACAGCACTTGCTGCACCCATTTATGGTGAAAGACTTTTTGAAATATTATTCAAATTAATTCTAATGACTGCATTTATCATGATGCTTTGGGGCTATTCGCACTGAAATGTAAGACAGGGTGCTCCCTTTTTCGATTGAGGATTTAACGGCTCCTGTGAACCTTTGAGCTGACGAGCTCTGGTGAAGCACCTGTGCACCTACTGAGTGGTACAACAACCTGAGAAAATGTTTAGGCGGCATTTCAAGCAACCCCGTCTGCCACACTTTCCTCTCCGCTGATGATGGCCGAAAGCCAGAAACACGTGTCCGGAGATGCCGCATTCGCCACACCAACTTATGGTGAGAAACTTTCTACAACGTTACAGCACTTGCTGCACCCATTTATGGTGAAATACTTTTTGAAATATTATTCGAATTCATTCTAATGACTGCATTTATCATGATGCTTTGGGGCTATTTGCACTGAAATGTAAGACAGGGTGCTCCCTTTTTGGATTGTGTATTTAACGGCTCCTGTGAGCCTTTGAGCTGACGAGCTCTGGTGAAGCACCTGTGCACCTACTGAGTGGTACAAAAACCTGAGAAAACGTTTAGGCGGCATTTCAAGCAACCCCGTCTGCTACACTTTCCTCTCCGCTGATGATGGCCGAAAGCAAAAAACACGTGTCCGGAGATACGGAATTCACCACACCAACTTATGGTGAAAAACATTCTACAACGTTACAGCACTTGCTGCACCCATTTATGGTGAAAGACTTTTTGAAATATTATTCGAATTAATTCTACTGACTGCATTTATCATGATGCTTTGGGGCTATTCGCACTGAAATGTAAGAGAGGGTGCTACCTTTTTCGATTGAGGATTTAACGGCTCCTGTGAGCCTTTGAGCTGACGAGCTCTGGTGAAGCACCTGTGCACCTACTGAGTGGTACAAAAACCTGAGAAAACGTTTAGGCGGCAATTCAAGCAACCCCGTCTGCCACACTTTCCTCTCCGCTGATGATGGCCGAAAGCCAGAAACATGTGTCCGGAGATACGGCATTCGCCACACCAACTTATGGTGAAAAACTTTCTACAACGTTACAGCACTTGCTGCACCCATTTATGGTGAAAGACTTTTTGAAATATTATTCAAATTCATTCTAATGACTGCATTTATCATGATACTTTGAGGCTATTTGCACTGAAATGTAAGACAGGGTGCCCCCTTTTTGGATTGTGTATTTAACGGCTCCTGTGAGCCTTTGAGCTGACGAGCTCTGGTGAAGAACCTGTGCACCTACTGAGTGGTACAAAAACCTGAGAAAACGTTTAGGTGGCATTTCAAGCAACCCCGTCTGCCACACTTTCCTCTCCGCTGATGATGGCCGAAAGCCAGAAACACATGTCCGGAGATACGGCGTTCGCCACACCAACTTATGGTGAAAAACTTTCTATAACGTTACAGCACTTGCTGCACCCATTTAAGGTGAAAGACTTTTTGAAATATTATTCGAATGAATTCTAATGACTGCATTTATCATGATGCTTTGGGGCTATTCGCACTGAAATGTAAGAGAGGGTGCTCCCTTTTTCGATTGAGGATTTAACGGCTCCTGTGAGCCTTTGAGCTGACGAGCTCTGGTGAAGCACCTGTGCACCTACTGAGTGCTACAAAAACCTGAGAAAATGTTTAGGCGGCATTTCAAGCAACCCCGTCTGCCACACTTTCATCTCCGCTGATGATGGCCGAAAGCCAGAAACACGTGTCTGGAGATACGGCATTCGCCACACCAACTTATGGTGACAAACTTTCTACAACGTTACAGCACTTGCTGGACCCGTTTATGGTGAAACACTTTTTGAAATATTATTCAAATTCATTCTAATGACTGCATTTATTATGATGCTTTGGGGCTATTCGCACTGAAATGTAAGACAGAGTGCTCCTTTTTTGGATTGTGTATTTAACGGCTCCTGTGAGCCTTTGAGCTGACGAGCTCTGGTGAAGCACCTGTGCACCTACTGAGTGGTACAAAAACCTGAGAAAACGTTTAGGCGGCATTTCAAGCAACCCCGTCTGCTACACTTTTCTCTCCGCTGATGATGGCCGAAAGCCAAAAACACGTGTCCCGAGATACGGCATTCACCACACCAACTTATGGTGAAAAACATTCTACAACGTTACAGCACTTGCTGCACCCATTTATGGTGAAAGACTTTTTGAAATATTATTCAAATTCATTTTAATGACTGCATTTATCATGATGCTTTGGGTCTATTCACACTGAAATGTAAGACAGGGTGCTCCCTTTTTGGATTGTGTATTTAACGGCTCCTGTGAGCCTTTGAGCTGACGAGCTCTGGTGAAGCACCTGTGCACCTACTGAGTGGTACAAAAACCTGAGAAAACGTTTAGGCGGCATTTCATGCAACCCCGTCTGCCACACTTTCCTCTCCGCTGATGATGGCCGAAAGCCAGAAACACGTGTCCGGAGATACGGCATTGGCCACACCAACTTATGGTGAAAAACTTTCTACAACGTTACAGCACTTGCTGCACCCATTTATGGTGAAAGACTTTTTGAAATATTATTCAAATTCATTCGAATGACTGCATTTATCATGATGCTTTGAGGCTATTTGCACTGAAATGTAAGACAGGGTGCTCCCTTTTTGGATTGTGTATTTAACGGCTCCTGTGAGCCTTTGAGCTGACGAGCTCTGGTGAAGCACCTGTGCACCTACTGAGTGGTACAAAAACCTGAGAAAACGTTTAGGCTGCATTTCAAGCAACCCCGTCTGCCACACTTTCCTCTCCGCTGATGATGGCCGAAAGCCAGAAACACGTGTCCGGAGATACGGCATTCGCCACACCAACTTATGGTGAAAAACTTTCTACAACGTTACAGCACTTGCTGCACCCATTTATGGTGAAAGACTTTTTGAAATATTATTGAAATTCATTCTAATGACTGCATTTATCATGATGCTTTGAGGCTATTTGCACTGAAATGTAAGACAGGGTGCTCCCTTTTTGGATTGTGTATTTAACGACTCCTGTGAGCCTTTGAGCTGACGAGCTCTGGTGAAGAACCTGTGCACCTACTGAGTGGTACAAAAACCTGAGAAAACGTTTAGGTGGCATTTCAAGCAACCCCGTCTGCCACACTTTCCTCTCCGCTGATGATGGCCGAAAGCCAGAAACACGTGTCCGGAGATACGGCATTCGCCACACCAACTTATGGTGAAAAACTTTCTACAACGTTACAGCACTTGCTGCACCCATTTATGGTGAAAGACTTTTTGAAATATTATTCAAATTCATTCTAATGACTGCATTTATCATGATGCTTTGGGGCTATTCGCACTGAAATGTAAGACAGGGTGCTCCCTTTTTGGATAGTGTATTTAACGGCTCCTGTGAGCCTTTGAGCTGACGAGCTCTGGTGAAGCACCTGTGCACCGACTGAGTGGTACAAAAACCAGAGAAAACGTTTAGGCGGCATTTCAAGCAACCCCGTCTGCCACACTTTCCTCTCAGCTGATGATGGCCGAAAGCCAGAAACACGTGTCCGGAGATACGGCATTCGCAACACCAACTTATGGTGAAAAACTTTCTACAACGTTACAGCACTTGCTGCACCCATTTATGGTGAAAGACTTTTTGAAATATTATTCAAATTCATTCTAATGACTGCATTTATCATGATGCTTTGGGGCTATTCGCACTGAAATGTAAGACCGGGTGCTCCCTTTTTGGATTGTGTATTTAACGGCTCCTGTGAGCCTTTGAGCTGAGGAGCTCTGGTGAAGCACCTGTGCACCTACTGAGTGGTACAAAAACCTGAGAAAACGTTTAGGCGCCATTTCAAGCAACCCCGTCTGCCACAACTTCCTCTCCGCTGATGATGGCCGAAAGCCAGAAACACGTGTCCGGAGATACGGCATTCGCCACACCAACTTATGGTGAAAAACTTTCTATAACGTTACAGCACTTCCTGCACCCATTTATGGTGAAAGACTTTTTGAAATATTATTCGAATTCATTCTAATGACTGCATTTATCAAGATGCTTTGGGGCTATTCGCACTGAAATGTAAGACAGGGTGCTCCCTTTTTGGATTGTGTATTTAACGGCTCCTATGAGCCTTTGAGCTGACGAGCTCTGGTGAAGCACCTGTGCACCTACTGAGTGGTACAACAACCTGAGAAAATGTTTACACGGCATTTCAAGCAACCCCGTCTGCCACACTTTCCTCCCCGCTGATGATGGCCGAAAGCCAGAAACACGTGTCCGGAGATGCCGCATTCGCCACACCAACTTATGGTGAGAAACTTTCTACAACGTTACAGCACTTGCTGCACCCATTTATGGTGAAATACGTTTTGAAATATTATTCGAATTCATTCTAATGACTACATTTATCATGATGCTTTGGGGCTATTTGCACTGAAATGTAAGAGAGGGTGCTCCCTTTTTCGATTGAGGATTTAACGGCTCCTGTGAGCCTTTGAGCTGACGAGCTCTGGTGAAGCACCTGTGCACCTACTGAGTGGTACAAAAACCTGAGAAAACGTTTAGGCGGCATTTCAAGCAACCCCGTCTGCCACACTTTCCTCTCCGCTGATGATGGCCGAAAGCCAGAAACATGTGTCCGGAGATACGGCATTCGCCACACCAACTTATGGTGAAAAACTTTCTACAACGTTACAGCACTTGCTGCACCCATTTATGGTGAAAGACTTTTTGAAATATTATTCAAATTCATTCTAATGACTGCATTTATCATGATGCTTTGAGGCTATTTGCACTGAAATGTAAGACAGGGTGCTCCCTTTTTGGATTGTGTATTTAACGGCTCCTGTGAGCCTTTGAGCTGACGAGCTCTGGTGAAGAACCTGTGCACCTACTGAGTGGTACAAAAACCTGAGAAAACGTTTAGGTGGCATTTCAAGCAACCCCGTCTGCCACACTTTCCTCTCCGCTGATGATGGCCGAAAGCCAGAAACACGTGTCCGGAGATACGGCATTCGCCACAGCAACTTATGGTGAAAAACGTTCTATAACGTTACAGCACTTGCTGCACCCATTTATGGTGAAAGACTTTTTGAAATATTATTCGAATGAATTCTAATGACTGCATTTATCATGATGCTTTGGGGCTATTCGCACTGAAATGTAAGAGAGGGTGCTCCCTTTTTGGGTTGAGGATTTAACGGCTCCTGTGAGCCTTTGAGCTGATGAGCTCTGGTGAAGCACCTGTGCACCTACTGAGTGGTACAAAAACCTGAGAAAACGTTTAGGCGGCATTTCAAGCAACCCCGTCTGCCACACTTTCCTCTCCGCTGATGATGGCCGAAAGCCAGAAACACGTGTCCGGAGATACGGCATTCGCCACACCAACTTATGGTGAAAAACTTTCTACAACGTTACAGCACTTGCTGCACCCATTTATGGTGAAAGACTTTTTGAAATATTATTCAAATTCATTCTAATGACTGCTTTTATCATGATGCTTTGAGGCTATTTGCACTGAAATGTAAGACAGGGTGCTCCCTTTTTGGATTGTGTATTTAACGGCTCCTGTGAGCCTTTGAGCTGACGAGCTCTGGTGAAGCACCTGTGCACCTACTGAGTGGTACAAAAACCTGAGAAAATGTTTAGGCGGCATTTCAAGCAACCCCGTCTGCCACACTTTCCTCTCCGCTGATGATGGCCGAAAGCCAGAAACACGTGTCCGGAGATACGGCATTCGCCACACCAACTTATGGTGAAAAACTTTCTACAACGTTACAGCACTTGCTGCACCCATTTATGGTGAAAGACTTTTTGAAATATTATTGAAATTCATTCTGACTGCATTTATCATGATGCTTTGAGGCTATTTGCACTGAAATGTAAGACAGGGTGCTCCCTTTTTGGATTGTGTATTTAACGACTCCTGTGAGCCTTTGAGCTGACGAACTCTGGTGAAGAACCTGTGCACCTACTGAGTGGTACAAAAACCTGAGAAAACGTTTAGGTGGCATTTCAAGCAACCCCGTCTGCCACACTTTCCTCTCCGCTGATGATGGCCGAAAGCCAGAAACACGTGTCCGGAGATACGGCATTCGCCACACCAACTTATGGTGAAAAACTTTCTACAACGTTACAGCACTTGCTGCACCCATTTATGGTGAAAGACTTTTTGAAATATTATTCAAATTCATTCTAATGACTGCATTTATCATGATGCTTTGGGGCTATTCGCACTGAAATGTAAGACAGGGTGCTCCCTTTTTGGATTGTGTACTTAACGGCTCCTGTGAGCCTTTGAGCTGACGAGCTCTGGTGAAGCACCTGTGCACCTACTGAGTGGTACAAAAACCAGAGAAAACGTTTAGGCGGCATTTCAAGCAACCCCGTCTGCCACACTTTCCTCTCAGCTGATGATGGCCGAAAGCCAGAAACACGTGTCCGGAGATACGGCATTCGCCACACCAACTTATGGTGAAAAACTTTCTACAACGTTACAGCACTTGCTGCACCCATTTATGGTGAAAGACTTTTTGAAATATTATTCAAATTCATGCTAATGACTGCATTTATCATGATGCTTTGGGGCTATTCGCACTGAAATGTAAGACTGGGTGCTCCCTTTTTGGATTTTGGATTTAACGGCTCCTGTAAGCCTTTGAGCTGACGAGCTCTGGTGAAGCACCTGTGCACCTACTGAGTGGTACAAAAACCTGAGAAGACGTTTAGGCGGCATTTCAAGCAACCCCGTCTGCCACACTTTCCTCTCCGCTGATGATGGCCGAAAGCCAGAAACACGTGTCCGGAGATACGGCATTCGCCACACCAACTTATGGTGAAAAACTTTCTACAACGTTACAGCACTTGCTGCATCCATTTATGGTGAAATACTTTTTGAAATAATATTCAAATTCATTCTAATGACAGCATTTATCATGATGTTTTGGGGCTATTCACACTGAAATGTAAGACAGGGTGTTCCCTTTTTGGATTGTGTATTTAACGGCTCCTGTGAGCCTTTGAGCTGACAAGCTCTGGTGAAGCACCTGTGCACCTTCTGAGTGGTACAAAAACCTGAGAAAATGTTTAGGCGGCATTTCACGCAACCCCATCTGCCACCCTTTCCTCTCCGCTGATGATGGCCGAAAGCCAGAAACACGTGTCCGGAGATACGGCATTCGCCACACCAACTTATGGTGAAAAACTTTCTACAACGTTACAGCACTTGCTGCACCCATTTATGGTGAAAGACTTTTTGAAATATTATTCAAATTCATTCTAATGACTGCATTTATCATGATGCTTTGGGGCTATTCGCACTGAAATGTAAGACCGGGTGCTCCCTTTTTGGATTGTGTATTTAACGGCTCCTGTGAGCCTTTGAGCTGAGGAGCTCTGGTGAAGCACCTGTGCACCTACTGAGTGGTACAAAAACCTGAGAAAACGTTTAGGCGCCATTTCAAGCAACCCCGTCTGCCACAATTTCCTCTCCGCTGATGATGGCCGAAAGCCAGAAACACGTGTCCGGAGATACGGCATTCGCCACACCAACTTATGGTGAAAAACTTTCTACAACGTTACAGCACTTCCTGAACCATTTATGGTGAAAGACTTTTTGAAATATTATTCGAATTCATTCTAATGACTGCATTTATCAAGATGCTTTGGGGCTATTCGCACTGAAATGTAAGACAGGGTGCTCCCTTTTTGGATTGTGTATTTAACGGCTCCTGTGAGCCTTTGAGCTGACGAGCTCTGGTGAAGCACCAGTGCACCTACTGAGTGGTACAAAAACCTGAGAAAATGTTTAGGCGGCATTTCAAGCAACCCCGTCTGCCACACTTTCCTCTCCGCTGATGATGGCCGAAAGCCAGAAACACGTGTCCGGAGATACGGCATTCGCCACACCAACTTATGGTGAAAAACTTTCTACAACGTTACAGCACTTGCTGCACCCATTTATGGTGAAAGACTTTTTGAAATATTATTCAAATTCATTCTAATGACTGCATTTATCATGATGCTTTGGGGCTATTCGCACTGAAATGTAAGACAGGGTGCTCCCTTTTTCGATTGAGGATTTAACGGCTCCTGTGAGCCTTTGAGCTGACGAGCTCTGGTGAAGCACCTGTGCACCTACTGAGTGGTACAACAACCTGAGAAAATGTTTACGCGGCATTTCAAGCAACCCCGTCTGCCACACTTTCCTCCCCGCTGATGATGGCCGAAAGCCAGAAACACGTGTCCGGAGATGCCGCATTCGCCACACCAACTTATGGTGAGAAACTTTCTACAACGTTACAGCACTTGCTGCACCCATTTATGGTGAAATACGTTTTGAAATATTATTCGAATTCATTCTAATGACTACATTTATCATGATGCTTTGGGGCTATTTGCACTGAAATGTAAGACAGGGTGCTCCCTTTTTGGATTGTGTATTTAACGGCTCCTGTGAGCGTTTGAGCTGACGAGCTCTGGTGAAGCACCTGTGCACCTACTGAGTGGTACAAAAACCTGAGAAAACGTTTAGGCAGCATTTCAAGCAACCCCGTCTGCTACACTTTCCTCTCCGCTGATGATGGCCGAAAGCCAAAAACACGTGTCCGGAGATACGGCATTCACCACACCAACTTATGGTGAAAAACATTCTACAACGTTACAGCACTTGCTGCACCCATTTATGGTGAAAGACTTTTTGAAATATTATTCGAATTAATTCTAATGACTGCATTTATCATGATGCTTTGGGGCTATTCGCACAGAAATGTAAGAGAGGGTGCTCCCTTTTTCGATTGAGGATTTAACGGCTCCTGTGAGCCTTTGAGCTGACGAGCTCTGGTGAAGCACCTGTGCACCTACTGAGTGGTACAAAAACCTGAGAAAACGTTTAGGCGGCATTTCAAGCAACCCCGTCTGCCACACTTTCCTCTCCGCTGATGATGGCCGAAAGCCAGAAACATGAGTCCGGAGATACGGCATTCGCCACACCAACTTATGGTGAAAAACTTTCGACAACGTTACAGCACTTGCTGCACCCATTTATGGTGAAAGACTTTTTGAAATATTATTCAAATTCATTCTAATGACTGCATTTATCATGATGCTTTGAGGCTATTTGCACTGAAATGTAAGACAGGGTGCTCCCTTTTTGGATTGTGTATTTAACGGCTCCTGTGAGCCTTTGAGCTGACGAGTTCTGGTGAAGAACCTGTGCACCTACTGAGTGGTACAAAAACCTGAGAAAATGTTTAGGTGGCATTTCAAGCAACCCCGTCTGCCACACTTTCCTCTCCGCTGATGATGGCCGAAAGCCAGAAACACGTGTCCAGAGATACGGCATTCGCCACACCAACTTATGGTGAAAAACTTTCTATAACGTTACAGCACTTGCTGCACCCATTTATGGTGAAAGACTTTTTGAAATATTATTCGAATGAATTCTAATGACTGCATTTATCATGATGCTTTGGGGCTATTCGCACTGAAATGTAAGAGAGGGTGCTCCCTTTTTCGATTGAGGATTTAACGGCTCCTGTGAGCCTTTGAGCTGACGAGCTCTGGTGAAGCACCTGTGCACCTACTGAGTGGTACAAAAACCTGAGAAAACGTTTAGGCGGCATTTCAAGCAACCCCGTCTGCCACACTTTCCTCTCCGCTGATGATGGCCGAAAGCCAGAAACACGTGTCCGGAGATACGGCATTCGCCACACCAACTTATGGTGAAAAACTTTCTACAACGTTACAGCACTTGCTGCACCCATTTATGGTGAAAGACTTTTTGAAATATTATTCAAATTCATTCTAATGACTGCATTTATCATGATGCTTTGAGGCTATTTGCACTGAAATGTAAGACTGGGTGCTCCCTTTTTGGATTGTGTATTTAACGGCTCCTGTGAGCCTTTGAGCTGACGAGCTCTGGTGAAGCACCTGTGCACCTACTGAGTGGTACAAAAACCTGAGAAAACGTTTAGGCGGCATTTCAAGCAACCCCGTCTGCCACACTTTCCTCTCCGCTGATGATGGCCGAAAGCCAGAAACACGTGTCCGGAGATACGGCATTCGCCACACCAACTTATGGTGAAAAACTTTCTACAACGTTACAGCACTTGCTGCACCCATTTATGGTGAAAGACTTTTTGAAATAATATTGAAATTCATTCTAATGACTGCATTTATCATGATGCTTTGAGGCTATTTGCACTGAAATGTAAGACAGGGTGCTCCCTTTTTGGATTGTGTATTTAACGGCTCCTGTGAGCCTTTGAGCTGACGAGCTCTGGTGAAGAACCTGTGCACCTACTGAGTGGTACAAAAACCTGAGAAAACGTTTAGGTGGCATTTCAAGCAACCCCGTCTGCCACACTTTCCTCTCCACTGATGATGGCCGAAAGCCAGAAACACGTGTCCGGAGATACGGCATTCGCCACACCAACTTATGGTGAAAAACTTTCTACAACGTTACAGCACTTGCTGCACCCATTTATGGTGAAAGACTTTTTGAAATATTATTCAAATTCATTCTAATGACTGCATTTATCATGATGCTTTGGGGCTATTCGCACTGAAATGTAAGACTGTGTGCTCCCTTTTTGGATTGTGTATTTAACGGCTCCTGTAAGCCTTTGAGCTGACGAGCTCTGGTGAAGCACCTGTGCACCTACTGATTGGTACAAAAACCTGAGAAGACGTTTAGTCGGCATTTCAAGCAACCCCGTCTGCCACACTTTCCTCTCCGCTGATGATGGCCGAAAGCCAGAAACACGTGTCCGGAGATACGGCATTCGCCACACCAACTTATGGTGAAAAACTTTCTACAACGTTACAGCACTTGCTGCACCCATTTATGGTGAAATACTTTTTGAAATAATATTCAAATTCATTCTAATGACTGCATTTATCATGATGCTTAGGGGCTATTCACACTGAAATGTAAGACAGGGTGTTCCCTTTTTGGATTGTGTATTTAACGGCTCCTGTGAGCCTTTGAGCTGACGAGCTCTGGTGAAGCACCTGTGCACCTACTGAGTGGTACAAAAACCTGAGAAAATGTTTAGGTGGCATTTCACGCAACCCCGTCTGCCACACTTTCCTCTCCGCTGATGATGGCCGAAAGCCAGAAACACGTGTCCGGAGATACGGCATTCGCCACACCAACTTATGGTGAAAAACTTTCTACAACGTTACAGCACTTGCTGCACCCATTTATGGTGAAAGACTTTTTGAAATATTATTCAAATTCATTCTAATGACTGCATTTATCATGATGCTTTGGGGCTATTCACACTGAAATTTAAGACCGGGTGCTCCCTTTTTGGATTGTGTATTTAACGGCTCCTGTGAGCCTTTGAGCTGAGGAGCTCTGGTGAAGCACCTGTGCACCTACTGAGTGGTACAAAAACCTGAGAAAATGTTTAGGCGCCATTTCAAGCAACCCCGTCTGCCACACTTTCCTCTCCGCTGATGATGGCCGAAAGCCAGAAACACGTGTCCGGAGATACGGCATTCGCCACACCAACTTATGGTGAAAAACTTTCTACAACGTTACAGCACTTGCTGCACCCATTTATGGTGAAAGACTTTTTGAAATATTATTCAAATTCATTCTAATGACTGCATTTATCATGATGCTTTGGGGCTATTCGCACTGAAATGTAAGACAGGGTGCTCCCTTTTTGGATTGTGTATTTAACGGCTCCTGTGAGCCTTTGAGCTGACGAGCTCTGGTGAAGAACCTGTGCACCTACTGAGTGGTACAAAAACCTGAGAAAACGTTTAGGTGGCATTTCAAGCAACCCCGTCTGCCACACTTTCCTCTCCGCTGATGATGGCCGAAAGCCAGAAACACGTGTCCGGAGATACGGCATTCGCCACACCAACTTATGGTGAAAAACTTTCTACAACGTTACAGCACTTGCTGCACCCATTTATGGTGAAAGACTTTTTGAAATATTATTCAAATTCATTCTAATGAGTGCATTTATCATGATGCTTTGGGGCTATTCGCACTGAAATGTAAGACAGGGTGCTCCCTTTTTGGATTGTGTATTTAACGGCTCCTGTGAGCCTTTGAGCTGACGAGCTCTGGTGAAGCACCTGTGCACCTACTGAGTGGTACAAAAACCAGAGAAAACGTTTAGGCGGCATTTCAATCAACCCCGTCTGCCACACTTTCCTCTCAGCTGATGATGGCCGAAAGCCAGAAACACGTGTCCGGAGATGCGGCATTCGCCACACCAACTTATGGTGAAAAACTTTCTACAACGTTACAGCACTTGCTGCACCCATTTATGGTGAAAGACTTTTTGAAATATTATTCAAATTCATTCTAATGACTGCATTTATCATGATGCTTTGAGGCTATTTGCACTGAAATGTAAGACAGGGTGCTCCCTTTTTGGATTGTGTATTTAACGGCTCCTGTGAGCCTTTGAGCTGACGAGCTGTGGTGAAGAACCTGTGCACCTACTGAGTGGTACAAAAACCTGAGAAAACGTTTAGGTGGCATTTCAAGCAACCCCGTCTGCCACACTTTCCTCTCCGCTGATGATGGCCGAAAGCCAGAAACACGTGTCCGGAGATATGGCATTCGCCACACCAACTTATGGTGAAAAACTTTCTACAACATTACAGCACTTGCTGCACCCATTTATGGTGAAAGACTTTTTGAAATATTATTCAAATTCATTCTAATGACTGCATTTATCATGATGCTTTGGGGCTATTCGCACTGAAATGTAAGACTGGGTGCTCCCTTTTTGGATTGTGTATTTAACGGCTCCTGTGAGCCTTTGAGCTGACGAGCTCTGGTGAAGCACCTGTGCACCTACTGAGTGGTACAAAAACCTGAGAAAACGTTTAGGCGGCATTTCAAGCAACCCCGTCTGCCACACTTTCCTCTCTGCTGATGATGGCCGAAAGCCAGAAACACGTGTCCGGAGATACGGCATTCGCCACACCAACTTATGGTGAAAAACTTTCTACAACGTTACCGCACTTTCTGCACCAATTTATGGTGAAAGACGTTTTGAAAGATTATTCGAATTCATTCTAATGACTGCATTTATCATGATGCTTTGGGGCTATTCGCACTGAAATGTAAGACAGGGTGCTCCCTTTTTGGATTGTGTATTTAACAGCTCCTGTGAGCCTTTGAGCTGACGAGCTCTGGTGAAGCACCTGTGCACATATTGAGTGGTACAAAAACCTGAGAAAACGTTTAGGTGGCATTTCAAGCAACCCCGTCTGCCACACTTTCCTCTCCGCTGATGATGGCCGAAAGCCAGAAACACGTGTCCGGAGATACGGCATTCGCCACACCAACTTATGGTGAAAAACTTTCTACAACGTTACAGCACTTGCTGCACCCATTTATGGTGAAATACTTTTTGAAATATTATTCAAATTCATTCTAATGACTGCAGTTATCATGATGCTTTGGGGCTATTCGCACTGAAATGTAAGACAGGGTGCTCCCTTTTTGGATTGTGTATTTAACGGGTCCTGTGAGCCTTTGGGCTGACCCGCTCTGGTCAAGAACCTGTGCACCTACTGAGTGGTACAAAAACCTGAGAAAACATTTAGGTGGCATTTCAAGCAACCCCGTCTACCACACTTTCCTCTCCGCTGATGATGGCCGAAAGGCAGAAACACGTGTCCGGAGATACGGCATTCGCCACACCAACTTATGGTGAAAAACTTTCTACAACGTTACAGCACTTGCTGCACCCTTTTATGGTGAAAGACGTTTTGAAATATTATTCGAATTAATTCTAATGACTGCATTTATCATGATGCTTTGAGGCTATTCGCACTGAAATGTAAGACAGGGTGCTCCCTTTTTGGATTGTGTATTTAACGGGTCCTGTGAGCCTTTGAGCTGACCCGCTCTGGTGAAGAACCTGTGCACCTACTGAGTGGTACACAAACCTGAGAAAACGTTTAGGCGCCATTTCAAGCAACCCCGTCTGCCACATTTTCCTCTCCACTGATGATGGTCGAAAGCCAGAAACACGTGTCCGGAGATACGGCATTCGCCACACCAACTTATGGTGAAAAACTTTCTACAACGTTACAGCACTTGCTGCACCCATTTATGGTGAAAGACTTTTTGAAATATTATTCGAATTCATTCTAATGACTGCATTTATCATGATGCTTTTGGGGCTATTCACACTGAAATGTAAGTCAGGGTGCTCCCTTTTTGGATTGTGTATTTAACGGCTCCTGTGAGCCTTTGAGCTGACGAGCTCTGGTGAAGCACCTGTGCACCTACTGAGTGGTACAAAAACCAGAGAAAACGTTTAGGCGGCATTTCAATCAACCCCGTCTGCCACACTTTCCTCTCAGCTGATGATGGCCGAAAGCCAGAAACACGTGTCCGGAGATGCGGCATTCGCCACACCAACTTATGGTGAAAAACTTTCTACAACGTTACAGCACTTGCTGCACCCATTTATGGTGAAAGACTTTTTGAAATATTATTCAAATTCATTCTAATGACTGCATTTATCATGATGCTTTGAGGCTATTTGCACTGAAATGTAAGACAGGGTGCTCCCTTTTTGGATTGTGTATTTAACGGCTCCTGTGAGCCTTTGAGCTGACGAGCTGTGGTGAAGAACCTGTGCACCTACTGAGTGGTACAAAAACCTGAGAAAACGTTTAGGTGGCATTTCAAGCAACCCCGTCTGCCACACTTTCCTCTCCGCTGATGATGGCCGAAAGCCAGAAACACGTGTCCGGAGATACGGCATTCGCCACACCAACTTATGGTGAAAAACTTTCTACAACGTTACAGCATTTGCTGCACCCATTTATGGTGAAAGACTTTTTGAAATATTATTCAAATTCATTCTAATGAGTGCATTTATCATGATGCTTTGGGGCTATTCGCACTGAAATGTAAGACAGGGTGCTCCCTTTTTGGATTGTGTATTTAACGGCTCCTGTGAGCCTTTGAGCTGACGAGCTCTGGTGAAGCACCTGTGCACCTACTGAGTGGTACAAAAACCAGAGAAAACGTTTAGGCGGCATTTCAATCAACCCCGTCTGCCACACTTTCCTCTCAGCTGATGATGGCCGAAAGCCAGAAACACGTGTCCGGAGATGCGGCATTCGCCACACCAACTTATGGTGAAAAACTTTCTACAACGTTACAGCACTTGCTGCACCCATTTATGGTGAAAGACTTTTTGAAATATTATTCAAATTCATTCTAATGACTGCATTTATCATGATGCTTTGAGGCTATTTGCACTGAAATGTAAGACAGGGTGCTCCCTTTTTGGATTGTGTATTTAACGGCTCCTGTGAGCCTTTGAGCTGACGAGCTGTGGTGAAGAACCTGTGCACCTACTGAGTGGTACAAAAACCTGAGAAAACGTTTAGGTGGCATTTCAAGCAACCCCGTCTGCCACACTTTCCTCTCCGCTGATGATGGCCGAAAGCCAGAAACACGTGTCCGGAGATATGGCATTCGCCACACCAACTTATGGTGAAAAACTTTCTACAACATTACAGCACTTGCTGCACCCATTTATGGTGAAAGACTTTTTGAAATATTATTCAAATTCATTCTAATGACTGCATTTATCATGATGCTTTGGGGCTATTCGCACTGAAATGTAAGACTGGGTGCTCCCTTTTTGGATTGTGTATTTAACGGCTCCTGTGAGCCTTTGAGCTGACGAGCTCTGGTGAAGCACCTGTGCACCTACTGAGTGGTACAAAAACCTGAGAAAACGTTTAGGCGGCATTTCAAGCAACCCCGTCTGCCACACTTTCCTCTCTGCTGATGATGGCCGAAAGCCAGAAACACGTGTCCGGAGATACGGCATTCGCCACACCAACTTATGGTGAAAAACTTTCTACAACGTTACCGCACTTTCTGCACCAATTTATGGTGAAAGACGTTTTGAAAGATTATTCGAATTCATTCTAATGACTGCATTTATCATGATGCTTTGGGGCTATTCGCACTGAAATGTAAGACAGGGTGCTCCCTTTTTGGATTGTGTATTTAACAGCTCCTGTGAGCCTTTGAGCTGACGAGCTCTGGTGAAGCACCTGTGCACATATTGAGTGGTACAAAAACCTGAGAAAACGTTTAGGTGGCATTTCAAGCAACCCCGTCTGCCACACTTTCCTCTCCGCTGATGATGGCCGAAAGCCAGAAACACGTGTCCGGAGATACGGCATTCGCCACACCAACTTATGGTGAAAAACTTTCTACAACGTTACAGCACTTGCTGCACCCATTTATGGTGAAATACTTTTTGAAATATTATTCAAATTCATTCTAATGACTGCAGTTATCATGATGCTTTGGGGCTATTCGCACTGAAATGTAAGACAGGGTGCTCCCTTTTTGGATTGTGTATTTAACGGGTCCTGTGAGCCTTTGGGCTGACCCGCTCTGGTCAAGAACCTGTGCACCTACTGAGTGGTACAAAAACCTGAGAAAACATTTAGGTGGCATTTCAAGCAACCCCGTCTACCACACTTTCCTCTCCGCTGATGATGGCCGAAAGGCAGAAACACGTGTCCGGAGATACGGCATTCGCCACACCAACTTATGGTGAAAAACTTTCTACAACGTTACAGCACTTGCTGCACCCTTTTATGGTGAAAGACGTTTTGAAATATTATTCGAATTAATTCTAATGACTGCATTTATCATGATGCTTTGAGGCTATTCGCACTGAAATGTAAGACAGGGTGCTCCCTTTTTGGATTGTGTATTTAACGGGTCCTGTGAGCCTTTGAGCTGACCCGCTCTGGTGAAGAACCTGTGCACCTACTGAGTGGTACACAAACCTGAGAAAACGTTTAGGCGCCATTTCAAGCAACCCCGTCTGCCACATTTTCCTCTCCACTGATGATGGTCGAAAGCCAGAAACACGTGTCCGGAGATACGGCATTCGCCACACCAACTTATGGTGAAAAACTTTCTACAACGTTACAGCACTTGCTGCACCCATTTATGGTGAAAGACTTTTTGAAATATTATTCGAATTCATTCTAATGACTGCATTTATCATGATGCTTTTGGGGCTATTCACACTGAAATGTAAGTCAGGGTGCTCCCTTTTTGGATTGTGTATTTAACGGCTCCTGTGAGCCTTTGAGCTGACGAGCTCTGGTGAAGCACCTGTGCACCTACTGAGTGGTACAAAAACCTGAGAAAACGTTTAGGCGGCATTTCAAGCAACCCCGTCTGCCACACTTTCCTCTCCGCTGATGATGGCCGAAAGCCAGAAACACGTGTCCGGAGATACGGCATTCGCCACACCAACTTATGGTGAAAAACTTTCTACAACGTTACAGCACTTCCTGCACCCATTTATGGTGAAATACTTTTTGAAATATTATTCAAATTCATTCTAATGACTGCAGTTATCATGATGCTTTGGGGCTATTCACACTGAAATGTAAGACAGGGTGCTCCCTTTTTGGATTGTGTATTTAACGGCTCCTGTGAGCCTTTGAGCTGACGAGCTCTGGTGAAGCACCTGTGCACCTACTGAGTGGTACAAAAACCTGAGAAAACGTTTAGGTGGCATTTCAAGCAACCCCGTCTGCCACACTTTCCTCTCCGCTGATGATGGCCGAAAGCCAGAAACACGTGTCCGGAGATACGGCATTCGCCACACCAACTTATGGTGAAAAACTTTCTACAACGTTACAGCACTTGCTGCACCCTTTTATGGTGAAAGACGTTTTGAAATATTATTCAAATTAATTCTAATGACTGCATTTATCATGATGCTTTGAGGCTATTCGCACTGAAATGTAAGACAGGGTGCTCCCTTTTTGGATTGTGTATTTAACGGGTCCTGTGAGCCTTTGAGCTGACCCGCTCTGGTGAAGAACCTGTGCACCTACTGAGTGGTACAAAAACCTGAGAAAACGTTTAGGCGCCATTTCAAGCAACCCCGTCTGCCACACTTTCCTCTCCGCTGATGATGGCCGAAAGCCAGAAACACGTGTCCGGAGATACGGCATTCGCCACACCAACTTATGGTGAAAAACTTTCTACAACGTTACAGCACTTGCTGCACCCATTTATGGTGAAAGACTTTTTGAAATATTATTCAAATTCATTCTAATGACTGCATTTATCATGATGCTTTGGGGCTATTTGCACTGAAATGTAAGACAGGGTGCTCCTTTTTTGGATTGTGTATTTAACGGCTCCTGTGAGCCTTTGAGCTGACGAGCTCTGGTGAAGCACCTGTGCACCTACTGAGTGGTACAAAAACCTGAGAAAACGTTTAGGCGGCATTTCAAGCAACCCTGTCTGCCACACTTTCCTCTCTGCTGATGATGGCCGAAAGCCAGAAACACGTGTCCGGAGATACGGCATTCGCCACACCAACTTATGGTGAAAAACTTTCTACAACGTTACAGCACTTGCTGCACCCATTTATGGTGAAATACTTATTGAAATATTATTCAAATTCATTCTAATGACTGCAGTTATCATGATGCTTTGGGGCTATTCGCACTGAAATGTAAGACAGGGTGCTCCCTTTTTGGATTGTGTATTTAACGGGTCCTGTGAGCCTTTGAGCTGACCCGCTCTGGTGAAGAACCTGTGCACCTACTGAGTGGTACAAAAACCTGAGAAAACGTTTAGGTGGCATTTCAAGCAACCCCGTCTGCCACACTTTCCTCTCCGCTGATGATGGCCGAAAGCCAGAAACACGTGTCCGGAGATACGGCATTCGCCACACCAACTTATGGTGAAAAACTTTCTACAACGTTACAGCACTTGCTGCACCCTTTTATGGTCAAAGACGTTTTGAAATATTATTCGAATTAATTCTAATGACTGCATTTATCATGATGCTTTGAGGCTATTCGCACTGAAATGTAAGACAGGGTGCTCCCTTTTTGGATTGTGTATTTAACGGGTCCTGTGAGCCTTTGAGCTGACCCGCTCTGGTGAAGAACCTGTGCACCTACTGAGTGGTACAAAAACCTGAGAAAACGTTTAGGCGCCATTTCAAGCAACCCCGTCTGCCACACTTTCCTCTCCACTGATGATGGCCGAAAGCCAGAAACACGTGTCCGGAGATACGGCATTCGCCACACCAACTTATGGTGAAAAACTTTCTACAACGTTACAGCACTTGCTGCACCCATTTATGGTGAAAGACTTTTTGAAATATTATTCAAATTCATTCTAATGACTGCATTTATCATGATGCTTTTGGGGCTATTCACACTGAAATGTAAGACAGGGTGCTCCCTTTTTGGATTGTGTATTTAACGGCTCCTGTGAGCCTTTGAGCTGACGAGCTCTGGTGAAGCACCTGTGCACCTACTGAGTGGTACAAAAACCTGAGAAAACGTTTAGGTGGCATTTCAAGCAACCCCGTCTGCCACACTTTCCTCTCCGCTGATGATGGCCGAAAGCCAGAAACACGTGTCCGGAGATACGGCATTCGCCACACCAACTTATGGTGAAAAACTTTCTACAACGTTACAGCACTTGCTGCACCCTTTCATGGTGAAAGACGTTTTGAAATATTATTCAAATTCATTCTAATGACTGCATTTATCATGATGCTTTGAGGCTATTCGCACTGAAATGTAAGACAGGGTGCTCCCTTTTTGGATTGTGTATTTAACGGGTCCTGTGAGCATTTGAGCTGACCCGCTCTGGTGAAGAACCTGTGCACCTACTGAGTGGTACAAAAACCTGAGAAAACGTTTAGGCGCCATTTCAAGCAACCCCGTCTGCCACACTTTCCTCTCCGCTGATGATGGCCGAAAGCCAGAAACACGTGTCCGGAGATACGGCATTCGCCACACCAACTTATGGTGAAAAACTTTCTACAACGTTACAGCACTTGCTGCACCCATTTATGGTGAAAGACTTTTTGAAATATTATTCAAATTCATTCTAATGACTGCATTTATCATGATGCTTTGGGGCTATTTGCACTGAAATGTAAGACAGGGTGCTCCCTTTTTGGATTGTGTATTTAACGGCTCCTGTGAGCCTTTGAGCTGACGAGCTCTGGTGAAGCACCTGTGCACCTACTGAGTGGTACAAAAACCTGAGAAAACGTTTAGGCGGCATTTCAAGCAACCCCGTCTGCCACACTTTCCTCTCTGCTGATGATGGCCGAAAGCCAGAAACACGTGTCCGGAGATACGGCATTCGCCACACCAACTTATGGTGAAAAACGTTCTACAACGTTACAGCACTTGCTGCACCCGTTTATGGTGAAAGACTTTTTGAAATATTATTCGAATTGATTCTAATGACTGCATTTATCATGATGCTTTGGGGCTATTCGCACTGAAATGTAAGAGAGGGTGCTTCCTTTTTGGATTGTGTATTTAACGGCTCCTGTGAGCCTTTGAGCTGACGAGCTCTGGTGAAGCACCTGTGCACCTACTGAGTGGTACAAAAATCTGAGAAAACGTTTATGCGGCATTTCAAGCAACCCCGTCTGCCACACTTTCCTCTCTGCTGATGATGGCCGAAAGCCAGAAACACGTGTCCGGAGATACGGCATTCGCCACACCAACTTATGGTGAAAAACTTTCTACAACGTTACAGCACTTCCTGCACCCATTTATGGTGAAAGACTTTTTGAAATATTATTCGAATTCATTCTAATGACTGCATTTATCAAGATGCTTTGGGGCTATTCGCACTGAAATGTAAGACAGGGTGCTCCCTTTTTGGATTGTGTATTTAACGGCTCCTGTGAGCCTTTGAGCTGACGAGCTCTGGTTAAGCACCAGTGCACCTACTGAGTGGTACAAAAACCTGAGAAAATGTTTAGGCGGCATTTCAAGCAACCCCGTCTGCCACACTTTCCTTTCCGCTGATGATGGCCGAAAGCCAGAAACACGTGTCCGGAGATACGGCATTCGCCACACCAACTTATGGTGAAAAACTTTCTACAAAGTTACAGCACTTGCTGCACCCATTTATGGTGAAAGATTTTTTGAAATATTATTCAAATTCATTCTAATGACTGCATTTATCATGATGCTTTGGGGCTATTTGCACTGAAATGTAAGACAGGGTGCTCCCTTTTTGGATTGTGTATTTAACGACTCCTGTGAGCCTTTGAGCTGACGAGCTCTGGTGAAGAACCTGTGCACCTACTGAGTGGTACAAAAACCTGAGAAAACGTTTAGGTGGCATTTCAAGCAACCCCGTCTGCCACACTTTCCTCTCCGCTGATGATGGCCGAAAGCCAGAAACACGTGTCCGGAGATACGGCATTCGCCACACCAACTTATGGTGAAAAACTTTCTACAACATTACAGCACTTGCTGCACCCATTTATGGTGAAAGACTTTTTGAAATATTATTCAAATTCATTCTAATGACTGCATTTATCATGATGCTTTGGGGCTATTCGCACTGAAATGTAAGACAGGGTGCTCCCTTTTTGGATAGTGTATTTAACGGCTCCTGTGAGCCTTTGAGCTGACGAGCTCTGGTGAAGCACCTGTGCACCTACTGAGTGGTACAAAAACCAGAGAAAACGTTTAGGCGGCATTTCAAGCAACCCCGTCTGCCACACTTTCCTCTCAGCTGATGATGGCCGAAAGCCAGAAACACGTGTCCGGAGATACGGCATTCGCCACACCAACTTATGGTGAAAAACTTTCTACAACGTTACAGCACTTGCTGCACCCATTTATGGTGAAATACTTTTTGAAATAATATTCAAATTCATTCTAATGACTGCATTTATCATGATGCTTTGGGGCTATTCACACTGAAATGTAAGACAGGGTGTTCCCTTTTTGGATTGTGTATTTAACGGCTCATGTGAGCCTTTGAGCTGACGAGCTCTGGTGAAGCACCTGTGCACCTACTGAGTGGTACAAAAACCTGAGAAAATGTTTAGGCGGCATTTCACGCAACCCCATCTGCCACACTTTCCTCTCCGCTGATGATGGCCGAAAGCCAGAAACACGTGTCCGGAGATACGGCATTCGCCACACCAACTTATGGTGAAAAACTTTCTACAACGTTACAGCACTTGCTGCACCCATTTATGGTGAAAGACTTTTTGAAATATTATTCAAATTCATTCTAATGACTGCATTTATCATGATGCTTTGGGGCTATTCGCACTGAAATGTAAGACCGGGTGCTCCCTTTTTGGATTGTGTATTTAACGGCTCCTGTGAGCCTTTGAGCTGAGGAGCTCTGGTGAAGCACCTGTGCACCTACTGAGTGGTACAAAAACCTGAGAAAACGTTTAGGCGCCATTTCAAGCAACCCCGTCTGCCACAACTTCCTCTCCGCTGATGATGGCCGAAAGCCAGAAACACGTGTCCGGAGATACGGCATTCGCCACACCAACTTATGGTGAAAAACTTTCTATAACGTTACAGCACTTCCTGCACCCATTTATGGTGAAAGACTTTTTGAAATATTATTCGAATTCATTCTAATGACTGCATTTATCAAGATGCTTTGGGGCTATTCGCACTGAAATGTAAGACAGGGTGCTCCCTTTTTGGATTGTGTATTTAACGGCTCCTATGAGCCTTTGAGCTGACGAGCTCTGGTGAAGCACCAGTGCACCTACTGAGTGGTACAACAACCTGAGAAAATGTTTAGGCGGCATTTCAAGCAACCCCGTCTGCCACACTTTCCTCCCCGCTGATGATGGCCGAAAGCCAGAAACACGTGTCCGGAGATGCCGCATTCGCCACACCAACTTATGGTGAGAAACTTTCTACAACGTTACAGCACTTGCTGCACCCATTTATGGTGAAATACGTTTTGAAATATTATTCGAATTCGTTCTAATGACTACATTTATCATGATGCTTTGGGGCTATTTGCACTGAAATGTAAGAGAGGGTGCTCCCTTTTTCGATTGAGGATTTAACGGCTCCTGTGAGCCTTTGAGCTGACGAGCTCTGGTGAAGCACCTGTGCACCTACTGAGTGGTACAAAAACCTGAGAAAACGTTTAGGCGGCATTTCAAGCAACCCCGTCTGCCACACTTTCCTCTCCGCTGATGATGGCCGAAAGCCAGAAACATGTGTCCGGAGATACGGCATTCGCCACACCAACTTATGGTGAAAAACTTTCTACAACGTTACAGCACTTGCTGCACCCATTTATGGTGAAAGACTTTTTGAAATATTATTCAAATTCATTCTAATGACTGCATTTATCATGATGCTTTGAGGCTATTTGCACTGAAATGTAAGACAGGGTGCTCCCTTTTTGGATTGTGTATTTAACGGCTCCTGTGAGCCTTTGAGCTGACGAGCTCTGGTGAAGAACCTGTGCACCTACTGAGTGGTACAAAAACCTGAGAAAACGTTTAGGTGGCATTTCAAGCAACCCCGTCTGCCACACTTTCCTCTCCGCTGATGATGGCCGAAAGCCAGAAACACGTGTCCGGAGATACGGCATTCGCCACACCAACTTATGGTGAAAAACGTTCTATAACGTTACAGCACTTGCTGCACCCATTTATGGTGAAAGACTTTTTGAAATATTATTCGAATGAATTCTAATGACTGCATTTATCATGATGCTTTGGGGCTATTCGCACTGAAATGTAAGAGAGGGTGCTCCCTTTTTCGATTGAGGATTTAACGGCTCCTGTGAGCCTTTGAGCTGACGAGCTCTGGTGAAGCACCTGTGCACCTACTGAGTGGTACAAAAACCTGAGAAAACGTTTAGGCGGCATTTCAAGCAACCCCGTCTGCCACACTTTCCTCTCCGCTGATGATGGCCGAAAGCCAGAAACACGTGTCCGGAGATACGGCATTCGCCACACCAACTTATGGTGAAAAACTTTCTACAACGTTACAGCACTTGCTGCACCCATTTATGGTGAAAGACTTTTTAAAATATTATTCAAATTCATTCTAATGACTGCTTTTATCATGATGCTTTGAGGCTATTTGCACTGAAATGTAAGACAGGGTGCTCCCTTTTTGGATTGTGTATTTAACGGCTCCTGTGAGCCTTTGAGCTGACGAGCTCTGGTGAAGCACCTGTGCACCTACTGAGTGGTACAAAAACCTGAGAAAATGTTTAGGCGGCATTTCAAGCAACCCCGTCTGCCACACTTTCCTCTCCGCTGATGATGGCCGAAAGCCAGAAACACGTGTCCGGAGATACGGCATTCGCCACACCAACTTATGGTGAAAAACTTTCTACAACGTTACAGCACTTGCTGCACCCATTTATGGTGAAAGACTTTTTGAAATATTATTGAAATTCATTCTGACTGCATTTATCATGATGCTTTGAGGCTATTTGCACTGAAATGTAAGACAGGGTGCTCCCTTTTTGGATTGTGTATTTAACGACTCCTGTGAGCCTTTGAGCTGACGAACTCTGGTGAAGAACCTGTGCACCTACTGAGTGGTACAAAAACCTGAGAAAACGTTTAGGTGGCATTTCAAGCAACCCCGTCTGCCACACTTTCCTCTCCGCTGATGATGGCCGAAAGCCAGAAACACGTGTCCGGAGATACGGCATTCGCCACACCAACTTATGGTGAAAAACTTTCTACAACGTTACAGCACTTGCTGCACCCATTTATGGTGAAAGACTTTTTGAAATATTATTCAAATTCATTCTAATGACTGCATTTATCATGATGCTTTGGGGCTATTCGCACTGAAATGTAAGACAGGGTGCTCCCTTTTTGGATTGTGTACTTAACGGCTCCTGTGAGCCTTTGAGCTGACGAACTCTGGTGAAGCACCTCTGCACCTACTGAGTGGTACAAAAACCAGAGAAAACGTTTAGGCGGCATTTCAAGCAACCCCGTCTGCCACACTTTCCTCTCAGCTGATGATGGCCGAAAGCCAGAAACACGTGTCCGGAGATACGGCATTCGCCACACCAACTTATGGTGAAAAACTTTCTACAACGTTACAGCACTTGCTGCACCCATTTATGGTGAAAGACTTTTTGAAATATTATTCAAATTCATGCTAATGACTGCATTTATCATGATGCTTTGGGGCTATTCGCACTGAAATGTAAGACTGGGTGCTCCCTTTTTGGATTTTGTATTTAACGGCTCCTGTAAGCCTTTGAGCTGACGAGCTCTGGTGAAGCACCTGTGCACCTACTGAGTGGTACAAAAACCTGAGAAGACGTTTAGGCGGCATTTCAAGCAACCCCGTCTGCCACACTTTCCTCTCCGCTGATGATGGCCGAAAGCCAGAAACACATGTCCGGAGATACGGCATTCGCCACACCAACTTATGGTGAAAAACTTTCTACAACGTTACAGCACTTGCTGCACCCATTTATGGTGAAATACTTTTTGAAATAATATTCAAATTCATTCTAATGACTGCATTTATCATGATGCTTTGGGGCTATTCACACTGAAATGTAAGACAGGGTGTTCCCTTTTTGGATTGTGTATTTAACGGCTCCTGTGAGCCTTTGAGCTGACAAGCTCTGGTGAAGCACCTGTGCACCTACTGAGTGGTACAAAAACCTGAGAAAATGTTTAGGCGGCATTTCACGCAACCCCATCTGCCACCCTTTCCTCTCCGCTGATGATGGCCGAAAGCCAGAAACACGTGTCCGGAGATACGGCATTCGCCACACCAACTTATGGTGAAAAACTTTCTACAACGTTACAGCACTTGCTGCACCCATTTATGGTGAAAGACTTTTTGAAATATTATTCAAATTCATTCTAATGACTGCATTTATCATGATGCTTTGGGGCTATTCGAACTGAAATGTAAGACCGGGTGCTCCCTTTTTGGATTGTGTATTTAACGGCTCCTGTGAGCCTTTGAGCTGAGGAGCTCTGGTGAAGCACCTGTGCACCTACTGAGTGGTACAAAAACCTGAGAAAACGTTTAGGCGCCATTTCAAGCAACCCCGTCTGCCACAATTTCCTCTCCGCTGATGATGGCCGAAAGCCAGAAACACGTGTCCGGAGATACGGCATTCGCCACACCAACTTATGGTGAAAAACTTTCTACAACGTTACAGCACTTCCTGAACCATTTATGGTGAAAGACTTTTTGAAATATTATTCGAATTCATTCTAATGACTGCATTTATCAAGATGCTTTGGGGCTATTCGCACTGAAATGTAAGACAGGGTGCTCCCTTTTTGGATTGTGTATTTAACGGCTCCTGTGAGCCTTTGAGCTGACGAGCTCTGGTGAAGCACCAGTGCACCTACTGAGTGGTACAAAAACCTGAGAAAATGTTTAGGCGGCATTTCAAGCAACCCCGTCTGCCACACTTTCCTCTCCGCTGATGATGGCCGAAAGCCAGAAACACGTGTCCGGAGATACGGCATTCGCCACACCAACTTATGGTGAAAAACTTTCTACGTTACAGCACTTGCTGCACCCATTTATGGTGAAAGACTTTTTGAAATATTATTCAAATTCATTCTAATGACTGCATTTATCATGATGCTTTGGGGCTATTCGCACTGAAATGTAAGACAGGGTGCTCCCTTTTTTGATTGAGGATTTAACGGCTCCTGTGAGCCTTTGAGCTGACGAGCTCTGGTGAAGCATCTGTGCACCTACTGAGTGGTACAACAACCTGAGAAAATGTTTACGCGGCATTTCAAGCAACCCCGTCTGCCACACTTTCCTCCCCGCTGATGATGGCCGAAAGCCAGAAACACGTGTCCGGAGATGCCGCATTCGCCACACCAACTTATGGTGAGAAACTTTCTACAACGTTACAGCACTTGCTGCACCCATTTATGGTGAAATACGTTTTGAAATATTATTCGAATTCATTCTAATGACTACATTTATCATGATGCTTTGGGGCTATTTGCACTGAAATGTAAGACAGGGTGCTCCCTTTTTGGATTGTGTATTTAACGGCTCCTGTGAGCGTTTGAGCTGACGAGCTCTGGTGAAGCACCTGTGCACCTACTGAGTGGTACAAAAACCTGAGAAAACGTTTAGGCAGCATTTCAAGCAACCCCGTCTGCTACACTTTCCTCTCCGCTGATGATGGCCGAAAGCCAAAAACACGTGTCCGGAGATACGGCATTCACCACACCAACTTATGGTGAAAAACATTCTACAACGTTACAGCACTTGCTGCACCCATTTATGGTGAAAGACTTTTTGAAATATTATTCGAATTAATTCTAATGACTGCATTTATCATGATGCTTTGGGGCTATTCGCACAGAAATGTAAGAGAGGGTGCTCCCTTTTTCGATTGAGGATTTAACGGCTCCTGTGAGCCTTTGAGCTGACGAGCTCTGGTGAAGCACCTGTGCACCTACTGAGTGGTACAAAAACCTGAGAAAACGTTTAGGCGGCATTTCAAGCAACCCCGTCTGCCACACTTTCCTCTCTGCTGATGATGGCCGAAAGCCAGAAACACGTGTCCGGAGATACGGCATTCGCCACACCAACTTATGGTGAAAAACTTTCTACAACGTTACAGCACTTCCTGCACCCATTTATGGTGAAAGACTTTTTGAAATATTATTCGAATTCATTCTAATGACTGCATTTATCAAGATGCTATGGGGCTATTCGCACTGAAATGTAAGACAGGGTGCTCCCTTTTTGGATTGTGTATTTAACGGCTCCTGTGAGCCTTTGAGCTGACGAGCTCTGGTGAAGCACCAGTGCACCTACTGAGTGGTACAAAAACCTGAGAAAATGTTTAGGCGGCATTTCAAGCAACCCCGTCTGCCACACTTTCCTTTCCGCTGATGATGGCCGAAAGCCAGAAACACGTGTCCGGAGATACGGCATTCGCCACACCAACTTATGGTGAAAAACTTTCTACAACGTTACAGCACTTGCTGCACCCATTTATGGTGAAAGATTTTTTGAAATATTATTCAAATTCATTCTAATGACTGCATTTATCATGATGCTTTGGGGCTATTTGCACTGAAATGTAAGACAGGGTGCTCCCTTTTTGGATTGTGTATTTAACGACTCCTGTGAGCCTTTGAGCTGACGAGCTCTGGTGAAGAACCTGTGCACCTACTGAGTGGTACAAAAACCTGAGAAAACGTTTAGGTGGCATTTCAAGCAACCCCGTCTGCCACACTTTCCTCTCCGCTGATGATGGCCGAAAGCCAGAAACACGTGTCCGGAGATACGGCATTCGCCACACCAACTTATGGTGAAAAACTTTCTACAACGTTACAGCACTTGCTGCACCCATTTATGGTGAAAGACTTTTTGAAATATTATTCAAATTCATTCTAATGACTGCATTTATCATGATGCTTTGGGGCTATTCGCACTGAAATGTAAGACAGGGTGCTCCCTTTTTGGATAGTGTATTTAACGGCTCCTGTGAGCCTTTGAGCTGACGAGCTCTGGTGAAGCACCTGTGCACCTACTGAGTGGTACAAAAACCAGAGAAAACGTTTAGGCGGCATTTCAAGCAACCCCGTCTGCCACACTTTCCTCTCAGCTGATGATGGCCGAAAGCCAGAAACACGTGTCCGGAGATACGGCATTCGCCACACCAACTTATGGTGAAAAACTTTCTACAACGTTACAGCACTTGCTGCACCCATTTATGGTGAAATACCTTTTGAAATAATATTCAAATTCATTCTAATGACTGCATTTATCATGATGCTTTGGGGCTATTCACACTGAAATGTAAGACAGGGTGTTCCCTTTTTGGATTGTGTATTTAACGGCTCATGTGAGCCTTTGAGCTGACGAGCTCTGGTGAAGCACCTGTGCACCTACTGAGTGGTACAAAAACCTGAGAAAATGTTTAGGCGGCATTTCACGCAACCCCATCTGCCACACTTTCCTCTCCGCTGATGATGGCCGAAAGCCAGAAACACGTGTCCGGAGATACGGCATTCGCCACACCAACTTATGGTGAAAAACTTTCTACAACGTTACAGCACTTGCTGCACCCATTTATGGTGAAAGACTTTTTGAAATATTATTCAAATTCATTCTAATGACTGCATTTATCATGATGCTTTGGGGCTATTCGCACTGAAATGTAAGACCGGGTGCTCCCTTTTTGGATTGTGTATTTAACGGCTCCTGTGAGCCTTTGAGCTGAGGAGCTCTGGTGAAGCACCTGTGCACCTACTGAGTGGTACAAAAACCTGAGAAAACGTTTAGGCGCCATTTCAAGCAACCCCGTCTGCCACAACTTCCTCTCCGCTGATGATGGCCGAAAGCCAGAAACACGTGTCCGGAGATACGGCATTCGCCACACCAACTTATGGTGAAAAACTTTCTATAACGTTACAGCACTTCCTGCACCCATTTATGGTGAAAGACTTTTTGAAATATTATTCGAATTCATTCTAATGACTGCATTTATCAAGATGCTTTGGGGCTATTCGCACTGAAATGTAAGACAGGGTGCTCCCTTTTTGGATTGTGTATTTAACGGCTCCTATGAGCCTTTGAGCTGACGAGCTCTGGTGAAGCACCAGTGCACCTACTGAGTGGTACAAAAACCTGAGAAAATGTTTAGGCGGCATTTCAAGCAACTCCGTCTGCCGCACTTTCCTCTCCGCTGATGATGGCCGAAAGCCAGAAACACGTGTCCGGAGATACGGCATTCGCCACACCAACTTATGGTGAAAAACTTTCTACAACGTTACAGCACTTGCTGCACCCATTTATGGTGAAAGACTTTTTGAAATATTATTCAAATTCATTCTAATGACTGCATTTATCATGATGCTTTGGGGCTATTCGCACTGAAATGTAAGACAGGGTGCTCCCTTTTTCGATTGAGGATTTAACGGCTCCTGTGAGCCTTTGAGCTGACGAGCTCTGGTGAAGCACCTGTGCACCTACTGAGTGGTACAACAACCTGAGAAAATGTTTAGGCGGCATTTCAAGCAACCCCGTCTGCCACACTTTCCTCCCCGCTGATGATGGCCGAAAGCCAGAAACACGTGTCCGGAGATGCCGCATTCGCCACACCAACTTATGGTGAGAAACTTTCTACAACGTTACAGCACTTGCTGCACCCATTTATGGTGAAATACGTTTTGAAATATTATTCGAATTCGTTCTAATGACTACATTTATCATGATGCTTTGGGGCTATTTGCACTGAAATGTAAGAGAGGGTGCTCCCTTTTTCGATTGAGGATTTAACGGCTCCTGTGAGCCTTTGAGCTGACGAGCTCTGGTGAAGCACCTGTGCACCTACTGAGTGGTACAAAAACCTGAGAAAACGTTTAGGCGGCATTTCAAGCAACCCCGTCTGCCACACTTTCCTCTCCGCTGATGATGGCCGAAAGCCAGAAACATGTGTCCGGAGATACGGCATTCGCCACACCAACTTATGGTGAAAAACTTTCTACAACGTTACAGCACTTGCTGCACCCATTTATGGTGAAAGACTTTTTGAAATATTATTCAAATTCATTCTAATGACTGCATTTATCATGATGCTTTGAGGCTATTTGCACTGAAATGTAAGACAGGGTGCTCCCTTTTTGGATTGTGTATTTAACGGCTCCTGTGAGCCTTTGAGCTGACGAGCTCTGGTGAAGAACCTGTGCACCTACTGAGTGGTACAAAAACCTGAGAAAACGTTTAGGTGGCATTTCAAGCAACCCCGTCTGCCACACTTTCCTCTCCGCTGATGATGGCCGAAAGCCAGAAACACGTGTCCGGAGATACGGCATTCGCCACACCAACTTATGGTGAAAAACGTTCTATAACGTTACAGCACTTGCTGCACCCATTTATGGTGAAAGACTTTTTGAAATATTATTCGAATGAATTCTAATGACTGCATTTATCATGATGCTTTGGGGCTATTCGCACTGAAATGTAAGAGAGGGTGCTCCCTTTTTCGATTGAGGATTTAACGGCTCCTGTGAGCCTTTGAGCTGACGAGCTCTGGTGAAGCACCTGTGCACCTACTGAGTGGTACAAAAACCTGAGAAAACGTTTAGGCGGCATTTCAAGCAACCCCGTCTGCCACACTTTCCTCTCCGCTGATGATGGCCGAAAGCCAGAAACACGTGTCCGGAGATACGGCATTCGCCACACCAACTTATGGTGAAAAACTTTCTACAACGTTACAGCACTTGCTGCACCCATTTATGGTGAAAGACTTTTTGAAATATTATTCAAATTCATTCTAATGACTGCTTTTATCATGATGCTTTGAGGCTATTTGCACTGAAATGTAAGACAGGGTGCTCCCTTTTTGGATTGTGTATTTAACGGCTCATGTGAGCCTTTGAGCTGACGAGCTCTGGTGAAGCACCTGTGCACCTACTGAGTGGTACAAAAACCTGAGAAAATGTTTAGGCGGCATTTCAAGCAACCCCGTCTGCCACACTTTCCTCTCCGCTGATGATGGCCGAAAGCCAGAAACACGTGTCCGGAGATACGGCATTCGCCACACCAGCTTATGGTGAAAAACTTTCTACAACGTTACAGCACTTGCTGCACCCATTTATGGTGAAAGACTTTTTGAAATATTATTGAAATTCATTCTGACTGCATTTATCATGATGCTTTGAGGCTATTTGCACTGAAATGTAAGACAGGGTGCTCCCTTTTTGGATTGTGTATTTAACGACTCCTGTGAGCCTTTGAGCTGACGAACTCTGGTGAAGAACCTGTGCACCTACTGAGTGGTACAAAAACCTGAGAAAACGTTTAGGTGGCATTTCAAGCAACCCCGTCTGCCACACTTTCCTCTCCGCTGATGATGGCCGAAAGCCAGAAACACGTGTCCGGAGATACGGCATTCGCCACACCAACTTATGGTGAAAAACTTTCTACAACGTTACAGCACTTGCTGCACCCATTTATGGTGAAAGACTTTTTGAAATATTATTCAAATTCATTCTAATGACTGCATTTATCATGATGCTTTGGGGCTATTCGCACTGAAATGTAAGACAGGGTGCTCCCTTTTTGGATTGTGTACTTAACGGCTCCTGTGAGCCTTTGAGCTGACGAGCTCTGGTGAAGCACCTCTGCACCTACTGAGTGGTACAAAAACCAGAGAAAACGTTTAGGCGGCATTTCAAGCAACCCCGTCTGCCACACTTTCCTCTCAGCTGATGATGGCCGAAAGCCAGAAACACGTGTCCGGAGATACGGCATTCGCCACACCAACTTATGGTGAAAAACTTTCTACAACGTTACAGCACTTGCTGCACCCATTTATGGTGAAAGACTTTTTGAAATATTATTCAAATTCATGCTAATGACTGCATTTATCATGATGCTTTGGGGCTATTCGCACTGAAATGTAAGACTGGGTGCTCCCTTTTTGGATTTTGTATTTAACGGCTCCTGTAAGCCTTTGAGCTGACGAGCTCTGGTGAAGCACCTGTGCACCTACTGAGTGGTACAAAAACCTGAGAAGACGTTTAGGCGGCATTTCAAGCAACCCCGTCTGCCACACTTTCCTCTCCGCTGATGATGGCCGAAAGCCAGAAACACGTGTCCGGAGATACGGCATTCGCCACACCAACTTATGGTGAAAAACTTTCTACAACGTTACAGCACTTGCTGCACCCATTTATGGTGAAATACTTTTTGAAATAATATTCAAATTCATTCTAATGACTGCATTTATCATGATGCTTTGGGGCTATTCACACTGAAATGTAAGACAGGGTGTTCCCTTTTTGGATTGTGTATTTAACGGCTCCTGTGAGCCTTTGAGCTGACAAGCTCTGGTGAAGCACCTGTGCACCTACTGAGTGGTAGAAAAACCTGAGAAAATGTTTAGGCGGCATTTCACGCAACCCCATCTGCCACCCTTTCCTCTCCGCTGATGATGGCCGAAAGCCAGAAACACGTGTCCGGAGATACGGCATTCGCCACACCAACTTATGGTGAAAAACTTTCTACAACGTTACAGCACTTGCTGCACCCATTTATGGTGAAAGACTTTTTGAAATATTATTCAAATTCATTCTAATGACTGCATTTATCATGATGCTTTGGGGCTATTCGCACTGAAATGTAAGACCGGGTGCTCCCTTTTTGGATTGTGTATTTAACGGCTCCTGTGAGCCTTTGAGCTGAGGAGCTCTGGTGAAGCACCTGTGCACCTACTGAGTGGTACAAAAACCTGAGAAAACGTTTAGGCGCCATTTCAAGCAACCCCGTCTGCCACAATTTCCTCTCCGCTGATGATGGCCGAAAGCCAGAAACACGTGTCCGGAGATACGGCATTCGCCACACCAACTTATGGTGAAAAACTTTCTACAACGTTACAGCACTTCCTGAACCATTTATGGTGAAAGACTTTTTGAAATATTATTCGAATTCATTCTAATGACTGCATTTATCAAGATGCTTTGGGGCTATTCGCACTGAAATGTAAGACAGGGTGCTCCCTTTTTGGATTGTGTATTTAACGGCTCCTGTGAGCCTTTGAGCTGACGAGCTCTGGTGAAGCACCAGTGCACCTACTGAGTGGTACAAAAACCTGAGAAAATGTTTAGGCGGCATTTCAAGCAACCCCGTCTGCCACACTTTCCTCTCCGCTGATGATGGCCGAAAGCCAGAAACACGTGTCCGGAGATACGGCATTCGCCACACCAACTTATGGTGAAAAACTTTCTACAACGTTACAGCACTTGCTGCACCCATTTATGGTGAAAGACTTTTTGAAATATTATTCAAATTCATTCTAATGACTGCATTTATCATGATGCTTTGGGGCTATTCGCACTGAAATGTAAGACAGGGTGCTCCCTTTTTTGATTGAGGATTTAACGGCTCCTGTGAGCCTTTGAGCTGACGAGCTCTGGTGAAGCACCTGTGCACCTACTGAGTGGTACAACAACCTGAGAAAATGTTTACGCGGCATTTCAAGCAACCCCGTCTGCCACACTTTCCTCCCCGCTGATGATGGCCGAAAGCCAGAAACACGTGTCCGGAGATGCCGCATTCGCCACACCAACTTATGGTGAGAAACTTTCTACAACGTTACAGCACTTGCTGCACCCATTTATGGTGAAATACGTTTTGAAATATTATTCGAATTCATTCTAATGACTACATTTATCATGATGCTTTGGGGCTATTTGCACTGAAATGTAAGACAGGGTGCTCCCTTTTTGGATTGTGTATTTAACGGCTCCTGTGAGCGTTTGAGCTGACGAGCTCTGGTGAAGCACCTGTGCACCTACTGAGTGGTACAAAAACCTGAGAAAACGTTTAGGCAGCATTTCAAGCAACCCCGTCTGCTACACTTTCCTCTCCGCTGATGATGGCCGAAAGCCAAAAACACGTGTCCGGAGATACGGCATTCACCACACCAACTTATGGTGAAAAACATTCTACAACGTTACAGCACTTGCTGCACCCATTTATGGTGAAAGACTTTTTGAAATATTATTCGAATTAATTCTAATGACTGCATTTATCATGATGCTTTGGGGCTATTCGCACAGAAATGTAAGAGAGGGTGCTCCCTTTTTCGATTGAGGATTTAACGGCTCCTGTGAGCCTTTGAGCTGACGAGCTCTGGTGAAGCACCTGTGCACCTACTGAGTGGTACAAAAACCTGAGAAAACGTTTAGGCGGCATTTCAAGCAACCCCGTCTGCCACACTTTCCTCTCCGCTGATGATGGCCGAAAGCCAGAAACATGAGTCCGGAGATACGGCATTCGCCACACCAACTTATGGTGAAAAACTTTCGACAACGTTACAGCACTTGCTGCACCCATTTATGGTGAAAGACTTTTTGAAATATTATTCAAATTAATTCTAATGACTGCATTTATCATGATGCTTTGAGGCTATTTGCACTGAAATGTAAGACAGGGTGCTCCCTTTTTGGATTGTGTATTTAACGGCTCCTGTGAGCCTTTGAGCTGACGAGTTCTGGTGAAGAACCTGTGCACCTACTGAGTGGTACAAAAACCTGAGAAAATGTTTAGGTGGCATTTCAAGCAACCCCGTCTGCCACACTTTCCTCTCCGCTGATGATGGCCGAAAGCCAGAAACACGTGTCCGGAGATACGGCATTCGCCACACCAACTTATGGTGAAAAACTTTCTATAACGTTACAGCACTTGCTGCACCCATTTATGGTGAAAGACTTTTTGAAATATTATTCGAATGAATTCTAATGACTGCATTTATCATGATGCTTTGGGGCTATTCGCACTGAAATGTAAGAGAGGGTGCTCCCTTTTTCGATTGAGGATTTAACGGCTCCTGTGAGCCTTTGAGCTGACGAGCTCTGGTGAAGCACCTGTGCACCTACTGAGTGGTACAAAAACCTGAGAAAACGTTTAGGCGGCATTTCAAGCAACCCCGTCTGCCACACTTTCCTCTCCGCTGATGATGGCCGAAAGCCAGAAACACGTGTCCGGAGATACGGCATTCGCCACACCAACTTATGGTGAAAAACTTTCTACAACGTTACAGCACTTGCTGCACCCATTTATGGTGAAAGACTTTTTGAAATATTATTCAAATTCATTCTAATGACTGCATTTATCATGATGCTTTGAGGCTATTTGCACTGAAATGTAAGACTGGGTGCTCCCTTTTTGGATTGTGTATTTAACGGCTGCTGTGAGCCTTTGAGCTGACGAGCTCTGGTGAAGCACCTGTGCACCTACTGAGTGGTACAAAAACCTGAGAAAACGTTTAGGCGGCATTTCAAGCAACCCCGTCTGCCACACTTTCCTCTCCGCTGATGATGGCCGAAAGCCAGAAACCCGTGTCCGGAGATACGGCATTCGCCACACCAACTTATGGTGAAAAACTTTCTACAACGTTACAGCACTTGCTGCACCCATTTATGGTGAAAGACTTTTTGAAATATTATTGAAATTCATTCTAATGACTGCATTTATCATGATGCTTTGAGGCTATTTGCACTGAAATGTAAGACAGGGTGCTCCCTTTTTGGATTGTGTATTTAACGGCTCCTGTGAGCCTTTGAGCTGACGAGCTCTGGTGAAGAACCTGTGCACCTACTGAGTGGTACAAAAACCTGAGAAAACGTTTAGGTGGCATTTCAAGCAACCCCGTCTGCCACACTTTCCTCTCCGCTGATGATGGCCGAAAGCCAGAAACACGTGTCCGGAGATACGGCATTCGCCACACCAACTTATGGTGAAAAACTTTCTACAACGTTACAGCACTTGCTGCACCCATTTATGGTGAAAGACTTTTTGAAATATTATTCAAATTCATTCTAATGACTGCATTTATCATGAGGCTTTGGGGCTATTCGCACTGAAATGTAAGACCGGGTGCTCCCTTTTTGGATTGTGTATTTAACGGCTCCTGTGAGCCTTTGACCTGAGGAGCTCTGGTGAAACACCTGTGCACCTACTGAGTGGTACAAAAACCTGAGAAAACGTTTAGGCGCCATTTCAAGCAACCCCGTCTGCCACAATTTCCTCCCCTCTGATGATGGCCGAAAGCCAGAAACACGTGTCCGGAGATACGGCATTCGCCACACCAACTTATGGTGAAAAACTTTCTACAACGTTACAGCACTTCCTGCACCCATTTATGGTGAAAGACTTTTTAAAATATTATTCGAATTCATTCTAATGACTGCATTTATCAAGATGCTTTGGGGCTATTCGCACTGAAATGTAAGACAGGGTGCTCCCTTTTTGGATTGTGTATTTAACGGCTCCTGTGAGCCTTTGAGCTGACGAGCTCTGGTGAAGCACCAGTGCACCTACTGAGTGGTACAAAAACCTGAGAAAATGTTTAGGCGGCATTTCAAGCAACCCCGTCTGCCACACTTTCCTCTCCGCTGATGATGGCCGAAAGCCAGAAACACGTGTCCGGAGATACGGCATTCGCCACACCAACTTATGGTGAAAAACTTTCTACAACGTTACAGCACTTGCTGCACCCATTTATGGTGAAAGACTTTTTGAAATATTATTCAAATTCATTCTAATGACTGCATTTATCATGATGCTTTGGGGCTATTCGCACTGAAATGTAAGACCGGGTGCTCCCTTTTTGGATTGTGTATTTAACGGCTCCTGTGAGCCTTTGAGCTGAGGAGCTCTGGTGAAGCACCTGTGCACCTACTGAGTGGTACAAAAACCTGAGAAAACGTTTAAGCGCCATTTCAAGCAACCCCGTCTGCCACAATTTCCTCTCCGCTGATGATGGCCGAAAGCCAGAAACACGTGTCCGGAGATATGGCATTCGCCACACCAACTTATGGTGAAAAACTTTCTACAACGTTACAGCACTTCCTGCACCCATTTATGGAGAAAGACTTTTTGAAATATTATTCGAATTCATTCTAATGACTGCATTTATCAAGATGCTTTGGGGCTATTCGCACTGAAATGTAAGACAGGGTGCTCCCTTTTTGGATTGTGTATTTAACGGCTCCTGTGAGCCTTTGAGCTGACGAGCTCTGGTGAAGCACCAGTGCACCTACTGAGTGGTACAAAAACCTGAGAAAATGTTTAGGCGGCATTTCAAGCAACCCCGTCTGCCACACTTTCCTCTCCGCTGATGATGGCCGAAAGCCAGAAACACGTGTCCGGAGATACGGCATTCGCCACACCAACTTATGGTGAAAAACTTTCTACAACGTTACAGCACTTGCTGCACCCATTTATGGTGAAAGACTTTTTGAAATATTATTCAAATTCATTCTAATGACTGCATTTATCATGATGCTTTGGGGCTATTCGCACTGAAATGTAAGACAGGGTGCTCCCTTTTTGGATTGTGTCATTAACGGCTCCTGTGAGCCTTTGAGCTGACGAGCTCTGGTGAAGAACCTGTGCACCTACTGAGTGGCACAAAAACCTGAGAAAACGTTTAGGTGGCATTTCAAGCAACCCCGTCTGCCACACTTTCCTCTCCGCTGATGATGGCCGAAAGCCAGAAACACGTGTCCGGAGATACGGCATTCGCCACACCAACTTATGGTGAAAAACTTTCTACAACGTTACAGCACTTGCTGCACCCATTTATGGTGAAAGACTTTTTGAAATATTATTCAAATTCATTCTAATGAGTGCATTTATCATGATGCTTTGGGGCTATTCGCACTGAAATGTAAGACAGGGTGCTCCCTTTTTGGATTGTGTATTTAACGGCTCCTGTGAGCCTTTGAGCTGACGAGCTCTGGTGAAGCACCTGTGCACCTACTGAGTGGTACAAAAACCAGAGAAAACGTTTAGGCGGCATTTCAAGCAACCCTGTCTGCCACACTTTCCTCTCAGCTGATGATGGCCGAAAGCCAGAAACACGTGTCCGGAGATGCGGCATTCGCCACACCAACTTATGGTGAAAAACTTTCTACAACGTTACAGCACTTGCTGCACCCATTTATGGTGAAAGACTTTTTGAAATATTATTCAAATTCATTCTAATGACTGCATTTATCATGATGCTTTGAGGCTATTTGCACTGAAATGTAAGACAGGGTGCTCCCTTTTTGGATTGTGTATTTAACGGCTCCTGTGAGTCTTTGAGCTGACGAGCTGTGGTGAAGAACCTGTGCACCTACTGAGTGGTACAAAAACCTGAGAAAACGTTTAGGTGGCATTTCAAGCAACCCCGTCTGCCACACTTTCCTCTCCGCTGATGATGGCCGAAAGCCAGAAACACGTGTCCGGAGATATGGCATTCGCCACACCAACTTATGGTGAAAAACTTCCTACAACGTTACAGCACTTGCTGCACCCATTTATGGTGAAAGACTTTTTGAAATATTATTCAAATTCATTCTAATGACTGCATTTATCATGATGCTTTGGGGCTATTCGCACTGAAATGTAAGACTGGGTGCTCCCTTTTTGGATTGTGTATTTAACGGCTCCTGTGAGCCTTTGAGCTGACGAGCTCTGGTGAAGCACCTGTGCACCTACTGAGTGGTACAAAAACCTGAGAAAACGTTTAGGCGGCATTTCAAGCAACCCCGTCTGCCACACTTTCCTCTCTGCTGATGATGACCGAAAGCCAGAAACACGTGTCCGGAGATACGGCATTCGCCACACCAACTTATGGTGAAAAACTTTCTACAACGTTACCGCACTTTCTGCACCAATTTATGGTGAAAGACGTTTTGAAAGATTATTCGAATTCATTCTAATGACTGCATTTATCATGATGCTTTGGGGCTATTCGCACTGAAATGTAAGACAGGGTGCTCCCTTTTTGGATTGTGTATTTAACAGCTCCTGTGAGCCTTTGAGCTGACGAGCTCTGGTGAAGCACCTGTGCACCTATTGAGTGGTACAAAAACCTGAGAAAACGTTTAGGTGGCATTTCAAGCAACCCCGTCTGCCACACTTTCCTCTCCGCTGATGATGGCCGAAAGCCAGAAACACGTGTCCGGAGATACGGCATTCGACACACCAACTTATGGTGAAAAACTTTCTACAACGTTACAGCACTTGCTGCACCCATTTATGGTGAAATACTTTTTGAAATATTATTCAAATTCATTCTAATGACTGCAGTTATCATGATGCTTTGGGGCTATTCGCACTGAAATGTAAGACAGGGTGCTCCCTTTTTGGATTGTGTATTTAACGGGTCCTGTGAGCCTTTGGGCTGACCCGCTCTGGTCAAGAACCTGTGCACCTACTGAGTGGTACAAAAACCTGAGAAAACATTTAGGTGGCATTTCAAGCAACCCCGTCTACCACACTTTCCTCTCCGCTGATGATGGCCGTAAGGCAGAAACACGTGTCCGGAGATACGGCATTCGCCACACCAACTTATGGTGAAAAACTTTCTACAACGTTACAGCACTTGCTGCACCCTTTTATGGTGAAAGACGTTTTGAAATATTATTCAAATTAATTCTAATGACTGCATTTATCATGATGCTTTGAGGCTATTCGCACTGAAATGTAAGACAGGGTGCTCCCTTTTTGGATTGTGTATTTAACGGGTCCTGTGAGCCTTTGAGCTGACCCGCTCTGGTGAAGAACCTGTGCACCTACTGAGTGGTACACAAACCTGAGAAAACGTTTAGGCGCCATTTCAAGCAACCCCGTCTGCCACACTTTCCTCTCCACTGATGATGGTCGAAAGCCAGAAACACGTGTCCGGAGATACGGCATTCGCCACACCAACTTATGGTGAAAAACTTTCTACAACGTTACAGCACTTGCTGCACCCATTTATGGTGAAAGACTTTTTGAAATATTATTCAAATTCATTCTAATGACTGCATTTATCATGATGCTTTGGGGCTATTCGCACTGAAATGTAAGACCGGGTGCTCCCTTTTTGGATTGTGTATTTAACGGCTCCTGTGAGCCTTTGAGCTGAGGAGCTCTGGTGAAGCACCTGTGCACCTACTGAGTGGTACAAAAACCTGAGAAAACGTTTAAGCGCCATTTCAAGCAACCCCGTCTGCCACAATTTCCTCTCCGCTGATGATGGCCGAAAGCCAGAAACACGTGTCCGGAGATATGGCATTCGCCACACCAACTTATGGTGAAAAACTTTCTACAACGTTACAGCACTTCCTGCACCCATTTATGGTGAAAGACTTTTTGAAATATTATTCGAATTCATTCTAATGACTGCATTTATCAAGATGCTTTGGGGCTATTCGCACTGAAATGTAAGACAGGGTGCTCCCTTTTTGGATTGTGTATTTAACGGCTCCTGTGAGCCTTTGAGCTGACGAGCTCTGGTGAAGCACCAGTGCACCTACTGAGTGGTACAAAAACCTGAGAAAATGTTTAGGCGGCATTTCAAGCAACCCCGTCTGCCACACTTTCCTCTCCGCTGATGATGGCCGAAAGCCAGAAACACGTGTCCGGAGATACGGCATTCGCCACACCAACTTATGGTGAAAAACTTTCTACAACGTTACAGCACTTGCTGCACCCATTTATGGTGAAAGACTTTTTGAAATATTATTCAAATTCATTCTAATGACTGCATTTATCATGATGCTTTGGGGCTATTCGCACTGAAATGTAAGACAGGGTGCTCCCTTTTTGGATTGTGTCATTAACGGCTCCTGTGAGCCTTTGAGCTGACGAGCTCTGGTGAAGAACCTGTGCACCTACTGAGTGGCACAAAAACCTGAGAAAACGTTTAGGTGGCATTTCAAGCAACCCCGTCTGCCACACTTTCCTCTCCGCTGATGATGGCCGAAAGCCAGAAACACGTGTCCGGAGATACGGCATTCGCCACACCAACTTATGGTGAAAAACTTTCTACAACGTTACAGCACTTGCTGCACCCATTTATGGTGAAAGACTTTTTGAAATATTATTCAAATTCATTCTAATGAGTGCATTTATCATGATGCTTTGGGGCTATTCGCACTGAAATGTAAGACAGGGTGCTCCCTTTTTGGATTGTGTATTTAACGGCTCCTGTGAGCCTTTGAGCTGACGAGCTCTGGTGAAGCACCTGTGCACCTACTGAGTGGTACAAAAACCAGAGAAAACGTTTAGGCGGCATTTCAAGCAACCCCGTCTGCCACACTTTCCTCTCAGCTGATGATGGCCGAAAGCCAGAAACACGTGTCCGGAGATGCGGCATTCGCCACACCAACTTATGGTGAAAAACTTTCTACAACGTTACAGCACTTGCTGCACCCATTTATGGTGAAAGACTTTTTGAAATATTATTCAAATTCATTCTAATGACTGCATTTATCATGATGCTTTGAGGCTATTTGCACTGAAATGTAAGACAGGGTGCTCCCTTTTTGGATTGTGTATTTAACGGCTCCTGTGAGCCTTTGAGCTGACGAGCTGTGGTGAAGAACCTGTGCACCTACTGAGTGGTACAAAAACCTGAGAAAACTTTTAGGTGGCATTTCAAGCAACCCCGTCTGCCACACTTTCCTCTCCGCTGATGATGGCCGAAAGCCAGAAACACGTGTCCGGAGATATGGCATTCGCCACACCAACTTATGGTGAAAAACTTCCTACAACGTTACAGCACTTGCTGCACCCATTTATGGTGAAAGACTTTTTGAAATATTATTCAAATTCATTCTAATGACTGCATTTATCATGATGCTTTGGGGCTATTCGCACTGAAATGTAAGACTGGGTGCTCCCTTTTTGGATTGTGTATTTAACGGCTCCTGTGAGCCTTTGAGCTGACGAGCTCTGGTGAAGCACCTGTGCACCTACTGAGTGGTACAAAAACCTGAGAAAACGTTTAGGCGGCATTTCAAGCAACCCCGTCTGCCACACTTTCCTCTCTGCTGATGATGGCCGAAAGCCAGAAACACGTGTCCGGAGATACGGCATTCGCCACACCAACTTATGGTGAAAAACTTTCTACAACGTTACCGCACTTTCTGCACCAATTTATGGTGAAAGACGTTTTGAAAGATTATTCGAATTCATTCTAATGACTGCATTTATCATGATGCTTTGGGGCTATTCGCACTGAAATGTAAGACAGGGTGCTCCCTTTTTGGATTGTGTATTTAACAGCTCCTGTGAGCCTTTGAGCTGACGAGCTCTGGTGAAGCACCTGTGCACCTATTGAGTGGTACAAAAACCTGAGAAAACGTTTAGGTGGCATTTCAAGCAACCCCGTCTGCCACACTTTCCTCTCCGCTGATGATGGCCGAAAGCCAGAAACACGTGTCCGGAGATACGGCATTCGCCACACCAACTTATGGTGAAAAACTTTCTACAATGTTACAGCACTTGCTGCACCCATTTATGGTGAAATACTTTTTGAAATATTATTCAAATTCATTCTAATGACTGCAGTTATCATGATGCTTTGGGGCTATTCGCACTGAAATGTAAGACAGGGTGCTCCCTTTTTGGATTGTGTATTTAACGGGTCCTGTGAGCCTTTGGGCTGACCCGCTCTGGTCAAGAACCTGTGCACCTACTGAGTGGTACAAAAACCTGAGAAAACATTTAGGTGGCATTTCAAGCAACCCCGTCTACCACACTTTCCTCTCCGCTGATGATGGCCGAAAGGCAGAAACACGAGTCCGGAGATACGGCATTCGCCACACCAACTTATGGTGAAAAACTTTCTACAACGTTACAGCACTTGCTGCACCCTTTTATGGTGAAAGACGTTTTGAAATATTATTCAAATTAATTCTAATGACTGCATTTATCATGATGCTTTGAGGCTATTCGCACTGAAATGTAAGACAGGGTGCTCCCTTTTTGGATTGTGTATTTAACGGGTCCTGTGAGCCTTTGAGCTGACCCGCTCTGGTGAAGAACCTGTGCACCTACTGAGTGGTACACAAACCTGAGAAAACGTTTAGGCGCCATTTCAAGCAACCCCGTCTGCCACACTTTCCTCTCCACTGATGATGGTCGAAAGCCAGAAACACGTGTCCGGAGATACGGCATTCGCCACACCAACTTATGGTGAAAAACTTTCTACAACGTTACAGCACTTGCTGCACCCATTTATGGTGAAAGACTTTTTGAAATATTATTCGAATTCATTCTAATGACTGCATTTATCATGATGCTTTTGGGGCTATTCACACTGAAATGTAAGTCAGGGTGCTCCCTTTTTGGATTGTGTATTTAACGGCTCCTGTGAGCCTTTGAGCTGACGAGCTCTGGTGAAGCACCTGTGCACCTACTGAGTGGTACAAAAACCTGAGAAAACGTTTAGGCGGCATTTCAAGCAACCCCGTCTGCCACACTTTCCTCTCCGCTGATGATGGCCGAAAGCCAGAAACACGTGTCCGGAGATACGGCATTCGCCACACCAACTTATGGTGAAAAACTTTCTACAACGTTACAGCACTTCCTGCACCCATTTATGGTGAAATACTTTTTGAAATATTATTCAAATTCATTCTAATGACTGCAGTTATCATGATGCTTTGGGGCTATTCACACTGAAATGTAAGACAGGGTGCTCCCTTTTTGGATTGTGTATTTAACGGCTCCTGTGAGCCTTTGAGCTGACGAGCTCTGGTGAAGCACCTGTGCACCTACTGAGTGGTACAAAAACCTGAGAAAACGTTTAGGTGGCATTTCAAGCAACCCCGTCTGCCACACTTTCCTCTCCGCTGATGATGGCCGAAAGCCAGAAACACGTGTCCGGAGATACGGCATTCGCCACACCAACTTATGGTGAAAAACTTTCTACAACGTTACAGCACTTGCTGCACCCTTTTATGGTGAAAGACGTTTTGAAATATTATTCAAATTAATTCTAATGACTGCATTTATCATGATGCTTTGAGGCTATTCGCACTGAAATGTAAGACAGGGTGCTCCCTTTTTGGATTGTGTATTTAACGGGTCCTGTGAGCCTTTGAGCTGACCCGCTCTGGTGAAGAACCTGTGCACCTACTGAGTGGTACAAAAACCTGAGAAAACGTTTAGGCGCCATTTCAAGCAACCCCGTCTGCCACACTTTCCTCTCCGCTGATGATGGCCGAAAGCCAGAAACACGTGTCCGGAGATACGGCATTCGCCACACCAACTTATGGTGAAAAACTTTCTACAACGTTACAGCACTTGCTGCACCCATTTATGGTGAAAGACTTTTTGAAATATTATTCAAATTCATTCTAATGACTGCATTTATCATGATGCTTTGGGGCTATTTGCACTGAAATGTAAGACAGGGTGCTCCTTTTTTGGATTGTGTATTTAACGGCTCCTGTGAGCCTTTGAGCTGACGAGCTCTGGTGAAGCACCTGTGCACCTACTGAGTGGTACAAAAACCTGAGAAAACGTTTAGGCGGCATTTCAAGCAACCCTGTCTGCCACACTTTCCTCTCTGCTGATGATGGCCGAAAGCCAGAAACACGTGTCCGGAGATACGGCATTCGCCACACCAACTTATGGTGAAAAACTTTCTACAACGTTACAGCACTTGCTGCACCCATTTATGGTGAAATACTTATTGAAATATTATTCAAATTCATTCTAATGACTGCATTTATCATGATGCCTTTGGGGCTATTCACACTGAAATGTAAGTCAGGGTGCTCCCTTTTTGGATTGTGTATTTAACGGCTCCTGTGAGCCTTTGAGCTGACGAGCTCTGGTGAAGCACCTGTGCACCTACTGAGTGGTACAAAAACCTGAGAAAACGTTTAGGCGGCATTTCAAGCAACCCCGTCTGCCACACTTTCCTCTCCGCTGATGATGGCCGAAAGCCAGAAACACGTGTCCGGAGATACGGCATTCGCCACACCAACTTATGGTGAAAAACTTTCTACAACGTTACAGCACTTGCTGCACCCATTTATGGTGAAAGACTTTTTGAAATATTATTCGAATTCATTCTAATGACTGCATTTATCATGATGCTTTTGGGGCTATTCACACTGAAATGTAAGTCAGGGTGCTCCCTTTTTGGATTGTGTATTTAACGGCTCCTGTGAGCCTTTGAGCTGACGAGCTCTGGTGAAGCACCTGTGCACCTACTGAGTGGTACAAAAACCTGAGAAAACGTTTAGGCGGCAATTCAAGCAACCCCGTCTGCCACACTTTCCTCTCCGCTGATGATGGCCGAAAGCCAGAAACACGTGTCCGGAGATACGGCATTCGCCACAACAACTTATGGTGAAAAACTTTCTACAACGTTACAGCACTTCCTGCACCCATTTATGGTGAAATACTTTTTGAAATATTATTCAAATTCATTCTAATGACTGCAGTTATCATGATGCTTTGGGGCTATTCACACTGAAACGTAAGACAGGGTGCTCCCTTTTTGGATTGTGTATTTAACGGCTCCTGTGAGCCTTTGAGCTGACGAGCTCTGGTGAAGCACCTGTGCACCTACTGAGTGGTACAAAAACCTGAGAAAACGTTTAGGTGGCATTTCAAGCAACCCCGTCTGCCACACTTTCCTCTCCGCTGATGATGGCCGAAAGCCAGAAACACGTGTCCGGAGATACGGCATTCGCCACACCAACTTATGGTGAAAAACTTTCTACAACGTTACAGCACTTGCTGCACCCTTTTATGGTGAAAGACGTTTTGAAATATTATTCAAATTAATTCTAATGACTGCATTTATCATGATGCTTTGGGGCTATTCGCACTGAAATGTAAGACAGGGTGCTCCCTTTTTGGATTGTGTATTTAACGGGTCCTGTGAGCCTTTGAGCTGACCCGCTCTGGTGAAGAACCTGTGCACCTACTGAGTGGTACAAAAACCTGAGAAAACGTTTAGGCGCCATTTCAAGCAACCCCGTCTGCCACACTTTCCTCTCCACTGATGATGGCGAAAAGCCAGAAACACGTGTCCGGAGATACGGCATTCGCCACACCAACTTATGGTGAAAAACTTTCTACAACGTTACAGCACTTGCTGCACCCATTTATGGTGAAAGTCTTTTTGAAATATTATTCAAATTCATTCTAATGACTGCATTTATCATGATGCTTTTGGGGCTATTCACACTGAAATGTAAGACAGGGTGCTCCCTTTTTGGATTGTGTATTTAACGGCTCCTGTGAGCCTTTGAGCTGACGAGCTCTGGTGAAGAACCTGTGCACCTACTGAGTGGTACAAAAACCTGAGAAAACGTTTAGGCGCCATTTCAAGCAACCCCGTCTGCCACACTTTCCTCTCCACTGATGATGGCCGAAAGCCAGAAACACGTGTCCGGAGATACGGCATTCGCCACACCAACTTATGGTGAAAAACTTTCTACAACGTTACAGCACTTGCTGCACCCATTTATGGTGAAAGACTTTTTGAAATATTATTCAAATTCATTCTAATGACTGCATTTATCATGATGCTTTTGGGGCTATTCACACTGAAATGTAAGACAGGGTGCTCCCTTTTTGGATTGTGTATTTAACGGCTCCTGTGAGCCTTTGAGCTGACGAGCTCTGGTGAAGCACCTGTGCACCTACTGAGTGGTACAAAAACATGAGAAAACGTTTAGGTGGCATTTCAAGCAACCCCGTCTGCCACACTTTCCTCTCCGCTGATGATGGCCGAAAGCCAGAAACACGTGTCCGGAGATACGGCATTCGCCACACCAACTTATGGTGAAAAACTTTCTACAACGTTACAGCACTTGCTGCACCCATTTATGGTGAAAGACTTTTTGAAATATTATTCAAATTCATTCTAATGACTGCATTTATCATGATGCTTTGGGGCTATTCGCACTGAAATGTAAGACCGGGTGCTCCCTTTTTGGATTGTGTATTTAACGGCTCCTGTGAGCCTTTGAGCTGAGGAGCTCTGGTGAAGCACCTGTGCACCTACTGAGTGGTACAAAAACCTGAGAAAACGTTTAAGCGCCATTTCAAGCAACCCCGTCTGCCACAATTTCCTCTCCGCTGATGATGGCCGAAAGCCAGAAACACGTGTCCGGAGATATGGCATTCGCCACACCAACTTATGGTGAAAAACTTTCTACAACGTTACAGCACTTCCTGCACCCATTTATGGTGAAAGACTTTTTGAAATATTATTCGAATTCATTCTAATGACTGCATTTATCAAGATGCTTTGGGGCTATTCGCACTGAAATGTAAGACAGGGTGCTCCCTTTTTGGATTGTGTATTTAACGGCTCCTGTGAGCCTTTGAGCTGACGAGCTCTGGTGAAGCACCAGTGCACCTACTGAGTGGTACAAAAACCTGAGAAAATGTTTAGGCGGCATTTCAAGCAACCCCGTCTGCCACACTTTCCTCTCCGCTGATGATGGCCGAAAGCCAGAAACACGTGTCCGGAGATACGGCATTCGCCACACCAACTTATGGTGAAAAACTTTCTACAACGTTACAGCACTTGCTGCACCCATTTATGGTGAAAGACTTTTTGAAATATTATTCAAATTCATTCTAATGACTGCATTTATCATGATGCTTTGGGGCTATTCGCACTGAAATGTAAGACAGGGTGCTCCCTTTTTGGATTGTGTCATTAACGGCTCCTGTGAGCCTTTGAGCTGACGAGCTCTGGTGAAGAACCTGTGCACCTACTGAGTGGCACAAAAACCTGAGAAAACGTTTAGGTGGCATTTCAAGCAACCCCGTCTGCCACACTTTCCTCTCCGCTGATGATGGCCGAAAGCCAGAAACACGTGTCCGGAGATACGGCATTCGCCACACCAACTTATGGTGAAAAACTTTCTACAACGTTACAGCACTTGCTGCACCCATTTATGGTGAAAGACTTTTTGAAATATTATTCAAATTCATTCTAATGAGTGCATTTATCATGATGCTTTGGGGCTATTCGCACTGAAATGTAAGACAGGGTGCTCCCTTTTTGGATTGTGTATTTAACGGCTCCTGTGAGCCTTTGAGCTGACGAGCTCTGGTGAAGCACCTGTGCACCTACTGAGTGGTACAAAAACCAGAGAAAACGTTTAGGCGGCATTTCAAGCAACCCCGTCTGCCACACTTTCCTCTCAGCTGATGATGGCCGAAAGCCAGAAACACGTGTCCGGAGATGCGGCATTCGCCACACCAACTTATGGTGAAAAACTTTCTACAACGTTACAGCACTTGCTGCACCCATTTATGGTGAAAGACTTTTTGAAATATTATTCAAATTCATTCTAATGACTGCATTTATCATGATGCTTTGAGGCTATTTGCACTGAAATGTAAGACAGGGTGCTCCCTTTTTGGATTGTGTATTTAACGGCTCCTGTGAGCCTTTGAGCTGACGAGCTGTGGTGAAGAACCTGTGCACCTACTGAGTGGTACAAAAACCTGAGAAAACTTTTAGGTGGCATTTCAAGCAACCCCGTCTGCCACACTTTCCTCTCCGCTGATGATGGCCGAAAGCCAGAAACACGTGTCCGGAGATATGGCATTCGCCACACCAACTTATGGTGAAAAACTTCCTACAACGTTACAGCACTTGCTGCACCCATTTATGGTGAAAGACTTTTTGAAATATTATTCAAATTCATTCTAATGACTGCATTTATCATGATGCTTTGGGGCTATTCGCACTGAAATGTAAGACTGGGTGCTCCCTTTTTGGATTGTGTATTTAACGGCTCCTGTGAGCCTTTGAGCTGACGAGCTCTGGTGAAGCACCTGTGCACCTACTGAGTGGTACAAAAACCTGAGAAAACGTTTAGGCGGCATTTCAAGCAACCCCGTCTGCCACACTTTCCTCTCTGCTGATGATGGCCGAAAGCCAGAAACACGTGTCCGGAGATACGGCATTCGCCACACCAACTTATGGTGAAAAACTTTCTACAACGTTACCGCACTTTCTGCACCAATTTATGGTGAAAGACGTTTTGAAAGATTATTCGAATTCATTCTAATGACTGCATTTATCATGATGCTTTGGGGCTATTCGCACTGAAATGTAAGACAGGGTGCTCCCTTTTTGGATTGTGTATTTAACAGCTCCTGTGAGCCTTTGAGCTGACGAGCTCTGGTGAAGCACCTGTGCACCTATTGAGTGGTACAAAAACCTGAGAAAACGTTTAGGTGGCATTTCAAGCAACCCCGTCTGCCACACTTTCCTCTCCGCTGATGATGGCCGAAAGCCAGAAACACGTGTCCGGAGATACGGCATTCGCCACACCAACTTATGGTGAAAAACTTTCTACAACGTTACAGCACTTGCTGCACCCATTTATGGTGAAATACTTTTTGAAATATTATTCAAATTCATTCTAATGACTGCAGTTATCATGATGCTTTGGGGCTATTCGCACTGAAATGTAAGACAGGGTGCTCCCTTTTTGGATTGTGTATTTAACGGGTCCTGTGAGCCTTTGGGCTGACCCGCTCTGGTCAAGAACCTGTGCACCTACTGAGTGGTACAAAAACCTGAGAAAACATTTAGGTGGCATTTCAAGCAACCCCGTCTACCACACTTTCCTCTCCGCTGATGATGGCCGAAAGGCAGAAACACGTGTCCGGAGATACGGCATTCGCCACACCAACTTATGGTGAAAAACTTTCTACAACGTTACAGCACTTGCTGCACCCTTTTATGGTGAAAGACGTTTTGAAATATTATTCAAATTAATTCTAATGACTGCATTTATCATGATGCTTTGAGGCTATTCGCACTGAAATGTAAGACAGGGTGCTCCCTTTTTGGATTGTGTATTTAACGGGTCCTGTGAGCCTTTGAGCTGACCCGCTCTGGTGAAGAACCTGTGCACCTACTGAGTGGTACACAAACCTGAGAAAACGTTTAGGCGCCATTTCAAGCAACCCCGTCTGCCACACTTTCCTCTCCACTGATGATGGTCGAAAGCCAGAAACACGTGTCCGGAGATACGGCATTCGCCACACCAACTTATGGTGAAAAACTTTCTACAACGTTACAGCACTTGCTGCACCCATTTATGGTGAAAGACTTTTTGAAATATTATTCGAATTCATTCTAATGACTGCATTTATCATGATGCTTTTGGGGCTATTCACACTGAAATGTAAGTCAGGGTGCTCCCTTTTTGGATTGTGTATTTAACGGCTCCTGTGAGCCTTTGAGCTGACGAGCTCTGGTGAAGCACCTGTGCACCTACTGAGTGGTACAAAAACCTGAGAAAACGTTTAGGCGGCATTTCAAGCAACCCCGTCTGCCACACTTTCCTCTCCGCTGATGATGGCCGAAAGCCAGAAACACGTGTCCGGAGATACGGCATTCGCCACACCAACTTATGGTGAAAAACTTTCTACAACGTTACAGCACTTCCTGCACCCATTTATGGTGAAATACTTTTTGAAATATTATTCAAATTCATTCTAATGACTGCAGTTATCATGATGCTTTGGGGCTATTCACACTGAAATGTAAGACAGGGTGCTCCCTTTTTGGATTGTGTATTTAACGGCTCCTGTGAGCCTTTGAGCTGACGAGCTCTGGTGAAGCACCTGTGCACCTACTGAGTGGCACAAAAACCTGAGAAAACGTTTAGGTGGCATTTCAAGCAACCCCGTCTGCCACACTTTCCTCTCCGCTGATGATGGCCGAAAGCCAGAAACACGTGTCCGGAGATACGGCATTCGCCACACCAACTTATGGTGAAAAACTTTCTACAACGTTACAGCACTTGCTGCACCCTTTTATGGTGAAAGACGTTTTGAAATATTATTCAAATTAATTCTAATGACTGCATTTATCATGATGCTTTGAGGCTATTCGCACTGAAATGTAAGACAGGGTGCTCCCTTTTTGGATTGTGTATTTAACGGGTCCTGTGAGCCTTTGAGCTGACCCGCTCTGGTGAAGAACCTGTGCACCTACTGAGTGGTACAAAAACCTGAGAAAACGTTTAGGCGCCATTTCAAGCAACCCCGTCTGCCACACTTTCCTCTCCGCTGATGATGGCCGAAAGCCAGAAACACGTGTCCGGAGATACGGCATTCGCCACACCAACTTATGGTGAAAAACTTTCTACAACGTTACAGCACTTGCTGCACCCATTTATGGTGAAAGACTTTTTGAAATATTATTCAAATTCATTCTAATGACTGCATTTATCATGATGCTTTGGGGCTATTTGCACTGAAATGTAAGACAGGGTGCTCCTTTTTTGGATTGTGTATTTAACGGCTCCTGTGAGCCTTTGAGCTGACGAGCTCTGGTGAAGCACCTGTGCACCTACTGAGTGGTACAAAAACCTGAGAAAACGTTTAGGCGGCATTTCAAGCAACCCTGTCTGCCACACTTTCCTCTCTGCTGATGATGGCCGAAAGCCAGAAACACGTGTCCGGAGATACGGCATTCGCCACACCAACTTATGGTGAAAAACTTTCTACAACGTTACAGCACTTGCTGCACCCATTTATGGTGAAATACTTATTGAAATATTATTCAAATTCATTCTAATGACTGCATTTATCATGATGCCTTTGGGGCTATTCACACTGAAATGTAAGTCAGGGTGCTCCCTTTTTGGATTGTGTATTTAACGGCTCCTGTGAGCCTTTGAGCTGACGAGCTCTGGTGAAGCACCTGTGCACCTACTGAGTGGTACAAAAACCTGAGAAAACGTTTAGGCGGCATTTCAAGCAACCCCGTCTGCCACACTTTCCTCTCCGCTGATGATGGCCGAAAGCCAGAAACACGTGTCCGGAGATACGGCATTCGCCACACCAACTTATGGTGAAAAACTTTCTACAACGTTACAGCACTTGCTGCACCCATTTATGGTGAAAGACTTTTTGAAATATTATTCGAATTCATTCTAATGACTGCATTTATCATGATGCTTTTGGGGCTATTCACACTGAAATGTAAGTCAGGGTGCTCCCTTTTTGGATTGTGTATTTAACGGCTCCTGTGAGCCTTTGAGCTGACGAGCTCTGGTGAAGCACCTGTGCACCTACTGAGTGGTACAAAAACCTGAGAAAACGTTTAGGCGGCATTTCAAGCAACCCCGTCTGCCACACTTTCCTCTCCGCTGATGATGGCCGAAAGCCAGAAACACGTGTCCGGAGATACGGCATTCGCCACAACAACTTATGGTGAAAAACTTTCTACAACGTTACAGCACTTCCTGCACCCATTTATGGTGAAATACTTTTTGAAATATTATTCAAATTCATTCTAATGACTGCAGTTATCATGATGCTTTGGGGCTATTCACACTGAAACGTAAGACAGGGTGCTCCCTTTTTGGATTGTGTATTTAACGGCTCCTGTGAGCCTTTGAGCTGACGAGCTCTGGTGAAGCACCTGTGCACCTACTGAGTGGTACAAAAACCTGAGAAAACGTTTAGGTGGCATTTCAAGCAACCCCGTCTGCCACACTTTCCTCTCCGCTGATGATGGCCGAAAGCCAGAAACACGTGTCCGGAGATACGGCATTCGCCACACCAACTTATGGTGAAAAACTTTCTACAACGTTACAGCACTTGCTGCACCCTTTTATGGTGAAAGACGTTTTGAAATATTATTCAAATTAATTCTAATGACTGCATTTATCATGATGCTTTGGGGCTATTCGCACTGAAATGTAAGACAGGGTGCTCCCTTTTTGGATTGTGTATTTAACGGGTCCTGTGAGCCTTTGAGCTGACCCGCTCTGGTGAAGAACCTGTGCACCTACTGAGTGGTACAAAAACCTGAGAAAACGTTTAGGCGCCATTTCAAGCAACCCCGTCTGCCACACTTTCCTCTCCACTGATGATGGCCGAAAGCCAGAAACACGTGTCCGGAGATACGGCATTCGCCACACCAACTTATGGTGAAAAACTTTCTACAACGTTACAGCACTTGCTGCACCCATTTATGGTGAAAGTCTTTTTGAAATATTATTCAAATTCATTCTAATGACTGCATTTATCATGATGCTTTTGGGGCTATTCACACTGAAATGTAAGACAGGGTGCTCCCTTTTTGGATTGTGTATTTAACGGCTCCTGTGAGCCTTTGAGCTGACGAGCTCTGGTGAAGAACCTGTGCACCTACTGAGTGGTACAAAAACCTGAGAAAACGTTTAGGCGCCATTTCAAGCAACCCCGTCTGCCACACTTTCCTCTCCACTGATGATGGCCGAAAGCCAGAAACACGTGTCCGGAGATACGGCATTCGCCACACCAACTTATGGTGAAAAACTTTCTACAACGTTACAGCACTTGCTGCACCCATTTATGGTGAAAGACTTTTTGAAATATTATTCAAATTCATTCTAATGACTGCATTTATCATGATGCTTTTGGGGCTATTCACACTGAAATGTAAGACAGGGTGCTCCCTTTTTGGATTGTGTATTTAACGGCTCCTGTGAGCCTTTGAGCTGACGAGCTCTGGTGAAGCACCTGTGCACCTACTGAGTGGTACAAAAACCTGAGAAAACGTTTAGGTGGCATTTCAAGCAACCCCGTCTGCCACACTTTCCTCTCCGCTGATGATGGCCGAAAGCCAGAAACACGTGTCCGGAGATACGGCATTCGCCACACCAACTTATGGTGAAAAACTTTCTACAACGTTACAGCACTTGCTGCACCCTTTCATGGTGAAAGACGTTTTGAAATATTATTCAAATTCATTCTAATGACTGCATTTATCATGATGCTTTGAGGCTATTCGCACTGAAATGTAAGACAGGGTGCTCCCTTTTTGGATTGTGTATTTAACGGGTCCTGTGAGCCTTTGAGCTGACCCGCTCTGGTGAAGAACCTGTGCACCTACTGAGTGGTACAAAAACCTGAAAAAACGTTTAGGCGCCATTTCAAGCAACCCCGTCTGCCACACTTTCCTCTCCGCTGATGATGGCCGAAAGCCAGAAACACGTGTCCGGAGATACGGCATTCGCCACACCAACTTATGGTGAAAAACTTTCTACAACGTTACAGCACTTGCTGCACCCATTTATGGTGAAAGACTTTTTGAAATATTATTCAAATTCATTCTAATGACTGCATTTATCATGATGCTTTGGGGCTATTTGCACTGAAATGTAAGACAGGGTGCTCCTTTTTTGGATTGTGTATTTAACGGCTCCTGTGAGCCTTTGAGCTGACGAGCTCTGGTGAAGCACCTGTGCACCTACTGAGTGGTACAAAAACCTGAGAAAACGTTTAGGCGGCATTTCAAGCAACCCTGTCTGCCACACTTTCCTCTCTGCTGATGATGGCCGAAAGCCAGAAACACGTGTCCGGAGATACGGCATTCGCCACACCAACTTATGGTGAAAAACTTTCTACAACGTTACAGCACTTGCTGCACCCATTTATGGTGAAATACTTATTGAAATATTATTCAAATTCATTCTAATGACTGCATTTATCATGATGCTTTTGGGGCTATTCACACTGAAATGTAAGTCAGGGTGCTCCCTTTTTGGATTGTGTATTTAACGGCTCCTGTGAGCCTTTGAGCTGACGAGCTCTGGTGAAGCACCTGTGCACCTACTGAGTGGTACAAAAACCTGAGAAAACGTTTAGGCGGCATTTCAAGCAACCCCGTCTGCCACACTTTCCTCTCCGCTGATGATGGCCGAAAGCCAGAAACACGTGTCCGGAGATACGGCATTCGCCACACCAACTTATGGTGAAAAACTTTCTACAACGTTACAGCACTTGCTGCACCCATTTATGGTGAAAGACTTTTTGAAATATTATTCAAATTCATTCTAATGACTGCATTTATCATGATGCTTTGGGGCTATTTGCACTGAAATGTAAGACAGGGTGCTCCCTTTTTGGATTGTGTATTTAACGGCTCCTGTGAGCCTTTGAGCTGACGAGCTCTGGTGAAGCACCTGTGCACCTACTGAGTGGTACAAAAACCTGAGAAAACGTTTAGGCGGCATTTCAAGCAACCCCGTCTGCCACACTTTCCTCTCTGCTGATGATGGCCGAAAGCCAGAAACACGTGTCCGGAGATACGGCATTCGCCACACCAACTTATGGTGAAAAACTTTCTACAACGTTACAGCACTTGCTGCACCCATTTATGGTGAAAGACTTTTTGAAATATTATTCGAATTCATTCTAATGACTGCATTTATCATGATGCTTTTGGGGCTATTCACACTGAAATGTAAGTCAGGGTGCTCCCTTTTTGGATTGTGTATTTAACGGCTCCTGTGAGCCTTTGAGCTGACGAGCTCTGGTGAAGCACCTGTGCACCTACTGAGTGGTACAAAAACCTGAGAAAACGTTTAGGCGGCATTTCAAGCAACCCCGTCTGCCACACTTTCCTCTCCGCTGATGATGGCCGAAAGCCAGAAACACGTGTCCGGAGATACGGCATTCGCCACAACAACTTATGGTGAAAAACTTTCTACAACGTTACAGCACTTCCTGCACCCATTTATGGTGAAATACTTTTTGAAATATTATTCAAATTCATTCTAATGACTGCAGTTATCATGATGCTTTGGGGCTATTCACACTGAAACGTAAGACAGGGTGCTCCCTTTTTGGATTGTGTATTTAACGGCTCCTGTGAGCCTTTGAGCTGACGAGCTCTGGTGAAGCACCTGTGCACCTACTGAGTGGTACAAAAACCTGAGAAAACGTTTAAGTGGCATTTCAAGCAACCCCGTCTGCCACACTTTCCTCTCCGCTGATGATGGCCGAAAGCCAGAAACACGTGTCCGGAGATACGGCATTCGCCACACCAACTTATGGTGAAAAACTTTCTACAACGTTACAGCACTTGCTGCACCCTTTTATGGTGAAAGACGTTTTGAAATATTATTCAAATTAATTCTAATGACTGCATTTATCATGATGCTTTGGGGCTATTCGCACTGAAATGTAAGACAGGGTGCTCCCTTTTTGGATTGTGTATTTAACGGGTCCTGTGAGCCTTTGAGCTGACCCGCTCTGGTGAAGAACCTGTGCACCTACTGAGTGGTACAAAAACCTGAGAAAACGTTTAGGCGCCATTTCAAGCAACCCCGTCTGCCACACTTTCCTCTCCACTGATGATGGCCGAAAGCCAGAAACACGTGTCCGGAGATACGGCATTCGCCACACCAACTTATGGTGAAAAACTTTCTACAACGTTACAGCACTTGCTGCACCCATTTATGGTGAAAGACTTTTTGAAATATTATTCAAATTCATTCTAATGACTGCATTTATCATGATGCTTTTGGGGCTATTCACACTGAAATGTAAGACAGGGTGCTCCCTTTTTGGATTGTGTATTTAACGGCTCCTGTGAGCCTTTGAGCTGACGAGCTCTGGTGAAGAACCTGTGCACCTACTGAGTGGTACAAAAACCTGAGAAAACGTTTAGGCGCCATTTCAAGCAACCCCGTCTGTCACACTTTCCTCTCCACTGATGATGGCCGAAAGCCAGAAACACGTGTCCGGAGATACGGCATTCGCCACACCAACTTATGGTGAAAAACTTTCTACAACGTTACAGCACTTGCTGCACCCATTTATGGTAAAAGACTTTTTGAAATATTATTCAAATTCATTCGAATGACTGCATTTATCATGATGCTTTTGGGGCTATTCACACTGAAATGTAAGACAGGGTGCTCCCTTTTTGGATTGTGTATTTAACGGCTCCTGTGAGCCTTTGAGCTGACGAGCTCTGGTGAAGCACCTGTGCACCTACTGAGTGGTACAAAAACCTGAGAAAACGTTTAGGTGGCATTTCAAGCAACCCCGTCTGCCACACTTTCCTCTCCGCTGATGATGGCCGAAAGCCAGAAACACGTGTCCGGAGATACGGCATTCGCCACACCAACTTATGGTGAAAAACTTTCTACAACGTTACAGCACTTGCTGCACCCTTTCATGGTGAAAGACGTTTTGAAATATTATTCAAATTCATTCTAATGACTGCATTTATCATGATGCTTTGAGGCTATTCGCACTGAAATGTAAGACAGGGTGCTCCCTTTTTGGATTGTGTATTTAACGGGTCCTGTGAGCCTTTGAGCTGACCCGCTCTGGTGAAGAACCTGTGCACCTACTGAGTGGTACAAAAACCTGAAAAAACGTTTAGGCGCCATTTCAAGCAACCCCGTCTGCCACACTTTCCTCTCCGCTGATGATGGCCGAAAGCCAGAAACACGTGTCCGGAGATACGGCATTCGCCACACCAACTTATGGTGAAAAACTTTCTACAACGTTACAGCACTTGCTGCACCCATTTATGGTGAAAGACTTTTTGAAATATTATTCAAATTCATTCTAATGACTGCATTTATCATGATGCTTTGGGGCTATTTGCACTGAAATGTAAGACAGGGTGCTCCCTTTTTGGATTGTGTATTTAACGGATCCTGTGAGCCTTTGAGCTGACGAGCTCTGGTGAAGCACCTGTGCACCTACTGAGTGGTACAAAAACCTGAGAAAACGTTTAGGCGGCATTTCAAGCAACCCCGTCTGCCACACTTTCCTCTCTGCTGATGATGGCCGAAAGCCAGAAACACGTGTCCGGAGATACGGCATTCGCCACACCAACTTATGGTGAAAAACTTTCTACAACGTTACAGCACTTGCTGCACCCGTTTATGGTGAAAGACTTTTTGAAATATTATTCAAATTGATTCTAATGACTGCATTTATCATGATGCTTTGGGGCTATTCGCACTGAAATGTAAGAGAGGGTGCTTCCTTTTTGATTTGTGTATTTAACGGCTCCTGTGAGCCTTTGAGCTGACGAGCTCTGGTGAAGCACCTGTGCACCTACTGAGTGGTACAAAAACCTGAGAAAACGTTTATGCGGCATTTCAAGCAACCCCGTCTGCCACACTTTCCTCTCCGCTGATGATGGGCGAAAGCCAGAAACACGTGTCCGGAGATACGGCATTCGCCACACCAACTTATGGTGAAAAACTTTCTACAACGTTACAGCACTTCCTGCACCCATTTATGGTGAAAGACTTTTTGAAATATTATTCGAATTCATTCTAATGACTGCATTTATCAAGATGCTTTGGGGCTATTCGCACTGAAATGTAAGACAGGGTGCTCCCTTTTTGGATTGTGTATTTAACGGCTCCTGTGAGCCTTTGAGCTGACGAGCTCTGGTGAAGCACCAGTGCACCTACTGAGTGGTACAAAAACCTGAGAAAATGTTTAGGCGGCATTTCAAGCAACCCCGTCTGCCACACTTTCCTTTCCGCTGATGATGGCCGAAAGCCAGAAACACGTGTCCGGAGATACGGCATTCGCCACACCAACTTATGGTGAAAAACTTTCTACAACGTTACAGCACTTGCTGCACCCATTTATGGTGAAAGATTTTTTGAAATATTATTCAAATTCATTCTAATGACTGCATTTATCATGATGCTTTGGGGCTATTTGCACTGAAATGTAAGACAGGGTGCTCCCTTTTTGGATTGTGTATTTAAGGGCTCCTGTGAGCCTTTGAGCTGACGAGCTCTGGTGAAGCACCTGTGCACCTACTGAGTGGTACAAAAACCTGAGAAAACGTTTAGGCGGCATTTCAAGCAACCCCGTCTGCCACACTTTCCTCTCTGCTGATGATGGCCGAAAGCCAGAAACACGTGTCCGGAGATACGGCATTCGCCACACCAACTTATGGTGAAAAACTTTCTACAACGTTACCGCACTTTCTGCACCAATTTATGGTGAAAGACGTTTTGAAAGATTATTCGAATTCATTTTAATGACTGCATTTATCATGATGCTTTGGGGCTATTCGCACTGAAATGTAAGACAGGGTGCTCCCTTTTTGGATTGTGTATTTAACAGCTCCTGTGAGCCTTTGAGCTGACGAGCTCTGGTGAAGCACCTGTGCACCTATTGAGTGGTACAAAAACCTGAGAAAACGTTTAGGTGGCATTTCAAGCAACCCCGTCTGCCACACTTTCCTCTCCGCTGATGATGGCCGAAAGCCAGAAACACGTGTCCGGAGATACGGCATTCGCCACACCAACTTATGGTGAAAAACTTTCTACAACGTTACAGCACTTGCTGCACCCATTTATGGTGAAAGACTTTTTGAAATATTATTCAAATTCATTCTAATGACTGCATTTATCATGATGCTTTGGGGCTATTTGCACTGAAATGTAAGACAGGGTGCTCCCTTTTTGGATTGTGTATTTAACGGCTCCTGTGAGCCATTGAGCTGACCAGCTCTGGTGAAGCACCTGTGCACCTACTGAGTGGTACAAAAACCTGAGAAAACGTTTAGGCGGCATTTCAAGCAACCCCGTCTGCCACACTTTCCTCTCCGCTGATGATGGCCGAAAGCCAGAAACACGTGTCCGGAGATACGGCATTCGCCACACCAACTTATGGTGAAAAACTTTCTACAACGTTAAAGCACTTGCTGCACCCGTTTATGGTGAAAGACTTTTTGAAATATTATTCGAATTGATTCTAATGACTGCATTTGTCATGATGCTTTGGGGCTATTCACACTGAAATGTAAGAGAGGGTGCTTACTTTTTGGATTGTGTATTTAACGGCTCCTGTGAGCCTTTGAGCTGACGAGCTCTGGTGAAGCACCAGTGCACCTACTGAGTGGTACAAAAACCTGAGAAAACGTTTAGGCGGCATTTCAAGCAACCCTGTCTGCCACACTTTCCTCTCTGCTGATGATGGCCGAAAGCCAGAAACACGTGTCCGGAGATACGGCATTCGCCACACCAACTTATGGTGAAAAACTTTCTACAACGTTACAGCACTTGCTGCACCCATTTATGGTGAAATACTTTTTGAAATATTATTCAAATTCATTCTAATGACTGCAGTTATCATGATGCTTTGGGGCTATTCGCACTGAAATGTAAGACAGGGTGCTCCCTTTTTGGATTGTGTATTTAACGGGTCCTGTGAGCCTTTGGGCTGACCCGCTCTGGTGAAGAACCTGTGCACCTACTGAGTGGTACAAAAACCTGAGAAAACATTTAGGCGGCATTTCAAGCAACCCCGTCTGCCACACTTTCCTCTCCGCTGATGATGGCCGAAAGCCAGAAACACGTGTCCGGAGATACGGCATTCGCCACACCAACTTATGGTGAAAAACTTTCTACAACGTTAAAGCACTTGCTGCACCCGTTTATGGTGAAAGACTTTTTGAAATATTATTCGAATTGATTCTAATGACTGCATTTGTCATGATGCTTTGGGGCTATTCACACTGAAATGTAAGAGAGGGTGCTTACTTTTTGGATTGTGTATTTAATGGCTCCTGTGAGCCTTTGAGCTGACGAGCTCTGGTGAAGCACCAGTGCACCTACTGAGTGGTACAAAAACCTGAGAAAACGTTTAGGCGGCATTTCAAGCAACCCTGTCTGCCACACTTTCCTCTCTGCTGATGATGGCCGAAAGCCAGAAACACGTGTCCGGAGATACGGCATTCGCCACACCAACTTATGGTGAAAAACTTTCTACAACGTTACAGCACTTGCTGCACCCATTTATGGTGAAATACTTTTTGAAATATTATTCAAATTCATTCTAATGACTGCAGTTATCATGATGCTTTGGGGCTATTCGCACTGAAATGTAAGACAGGGTGCTCCCTTTTTGGATTGTGTATTTAACGGGTCCTGTGAGCCTTTGGGCTGACCCGCTCTGGTGAAGAACCTGTGCACCTACTGAGTGGTACAAAAACCTGAGAAAACATTTAGGTGGCATTTCAAGCCACCCCGTCTACCACACTTTCCTCTCCGCTGATGATGGACGAAAGGCAGAAACACGTGTCCGGAGATACGGCATTCGCCACACCAACTTATGGTGAAAAACTTTCTACAACGTTACAGCACTTGCTGCACCCTTTTATGGTGAAAGACGTTTTGAAATATTATTCGAATTAATTCTAATGACTGCATTTATCATGATGCTTTGAGGCTATTCGCACTGAAATGTAAGACAGGGTGCTCCCTTTTTGGATTGTGTATTTAACGGGTCCTGTGAGCCTTTGAGCTGACCCGCTCTGGTGAAGAACCTGTGCACCTACTGAGTGGTACACAAACCTGAGAAAACGTTTAGGCGCCATTTCAAGCAACCCCGTCTGCCACACTTTCCTCTCCACTGATGATGGCCGAAAGCCAGAAACACGTGTCCGGAGATACGGCATTCGCCACACCAACTTATGGTGAAAAACTTTCTACAACGTTACAGCATTTGCTGCACCCATTTATGGTGAAAGACTTTTTGAAATATTATTCAAATTCATTCTAATGACTGCATTTATCATGATGCTTTTGGGGCTATTCACACTGAAATGTAAGACAGGGTGCTCCCTTTTTGGATTGTGTATTTAACGGATCCTGTGAGCCTTTGAGCTGACGAGCTCTGGTGAAGCACCTGTGCACCTTCTGAGTGGTACAAAAACCTGAGAAAACGTTTAGGCGGCATTTCAAGCAACCCCGTCTGCCACACCTTCCTCTCCGCTGATGATGGCCGAAAGCCAGAAACACGTGTCCGGAGATACGGCATTCGCCACACCAACTTATGGTGAAAAACTTTCTACAACGTTACAGCACTTCCTGCACCCATTTATGGTGAAATACTTTTTGAAATATTATTCAAATTCATTCTAATGACTGCAGTTATCATGATGCTTTGGGGCTATTCACACTGAAATGTAAGACAGGGTGCTCCCTTTTTGGATTGTGTATTTAACGGCTCCTGTGAGCCTTTGAGCTGACGAGCTCTGGTGAAGCACCTGTGCACCTACTGAGTGGTACAAAAACCTGAGAAAACGTTTAGGTGTCATTTCAAGCAACCCCGTCTGCCACACTTTCCTCTCCGCTGATGATGGCTGAAAGCCAGAAACACGTGTCCGGAGATACGGCATTCGCCACACCAACTTATGGTGAAAAACTTTCTACAACGTTACAGCACTTGCTGCACCCTTTTATGGTGAAAGACGTTTTGAAATATTATTCAAATTAATTCTAATGACTGCATTTATCATGATGCTTTGAGGCTATTCGCACTGAAATGTAAGACAGGGTGCTCCCTTTTTGGATTGTGTATTTAACGGGTCCTGTGAGCCTTTGAGCTGACCCGCTCTGGTGAAGAACCTGTGCACCTACTGAGTGGTACAAAAACCTGAGAAAACGTTTAGGCGCCATTTCAAGCAACCCCGTCTGCCACACTTTCCTCTCCGCTGATGATGGCCGAAAGCCAGAAACACGTGTCCGGAGATACAGCATTCGCCACACCAACTTATGGTGAAAAACTTTCTACAACGTTACAGCACTTGCTGCACCCATTTATGGTGAAAGACTTTTTGAAATATTATTCAAATTCATTCTAATGACTGCATTTATCATGATGCTTTGGGGCTATTTGCACTGAAATGTAAGACAGGGTGCTCCCTTTTCGGATTGTGTATTTAACGGCTCCTGTGAGCCTTTGAGCTGACGAGCTCTGGTGAAGCACCTGTGCACCTACTGAGTGGTACAAAAACCTGAGAAAACGTTTAGGCGCCATTTCAAGCAACCCTGTCTGCCACACTTTCCTCTCTGCTGATGATGGCCGAAAGCCAGAAACACGTGTCCGGAGATACGGCATTCGCCACACCAACTTATGGTGAAAAACTTTCTACAACGTTACAGCACTTGCTGCACCCATTTATTGTGAAATACTTATTGAAATATTATTCAAATTCATTCTAATGACTGCAGTTATCATGATGCTTTGGGGCTATTCGCACTGAAATGTAAGACAGGGTGCTCCCTTTTTGGATTGTGTATTTAACGGGTCCTGTGAGCCTTTGAGCTGACCCGCTCTGGTGAAGAACCTGTGCACCTACTGAGTGGTACAAAAACCTGAGAAAACGTTTAGGTGGCATTTCAAGCAACCCCGTCTGCCACACTTTCCTCTCCGCTGATGATGGCCGAAAGCCAGAAACACGTGTCCGGAGATACGGCATTCGCCACACCAACTTATGGTGAAAAACTTTCTACAACGTTACAGCACTTGCAGCACCCTTTTATGGTGAAAGACGTTTTGAAATATTATTCGAATTAATTCTAATGACTGCATTTATCATGATGCTTTGAGGCTATTCGCACTGAAATGTAAGACAGGGTGCTCCCTTTTTGGATTGTGTATTTAACGGGTCCTGTGAGCCTTTGAGCTGACCCGCTCTGGTGAAGAACCTGTGCACCTACTGAGTGGTACAAAAACCTGAGAAAACGTTTAGGCGGCATTTCAAGCAACCCCGTCTGCCACACTTTCCTCTCCACTGATGATGGCCGAAAGCCAGAAACACGTGTCCGGAGATACGGCATTCGCCACACCAACTTATGGTGAAAAACTTTCTACAACGTTACAGCACTTGCTGCAGCCATTTATGGTGAAAGACTTTTTGAAATATTATTCAAATTCATTCTAATGACTGCATTTATCATGATGCTTTTGGGGCTATTCACACTGAAATGTAAGACAGGGTGCTCCCTTTTTGGATTGTGTATTTAACAGCTCCTGTGAGCCTTTGAGCTGACGAGCTCTGGTGAAGCACCTGTGCACCTACTGAGTGGTACAAAAACCTGAGAAAACGTGTAGGTGGCATTTCAAGCAACCCCGTCTGCCACACTTTCCTCTCCGCTGATGATGGCCGAAAGCCAGAAACACGTGTCCGGAGATACGGCATTCGCCACACCAACTTATGGTGAAAAACTTTCTACAACGTTACAGCACTTGCTGCACCCTTTCATGGTGAAAGACGTTTTGAAATATTATTCAAATTCATTCTAATGACTGCATTTATCATGATGCTTTGAGGCTATTCGCACTGAAATGTAAGACAGGGTGCTCCCTTTTTGGATTGTGTATTTAACGGGTCCTGTGAGCCTTTGAGCTGACCCGCTCTGGTGAAGAACCTGTGCACCTACTGAGTGGTACAAAAACCTGAGAAAACGTTTAGGCGCCATTTCAAGCAACCCCGTCTGCCACACTTTCCTCTCCGCTGATGATGGCCGAAAGCCAGAAACACGTGTCCGGAGATACGGCATTCGCCACACCAACTTATGGTGAAAAACTTTCTACAACGTTACAGCACTTGCTGCACCCATTTATGGTGAAAGACTTTTTGAAATATTATTCAAATTCATTCTAATGACTGCATTTATCATGATGCTTTGGGGCTATTTGCACTGAAATGTAAGACAGGGTGCTCCCTTTTTGGATTGTGTATTTAACGGCTCCTGTGAGCCTTTGAGCTGACGAGCTCTGGTGAAGCACCTGTGCACCTACTGAGTGGTACAAAAACCTGAGAAAACGTTTAGGCGGCATTTCAAGCAACCCCGTCTGCCACACTTTCCTCTCTGCTGATGATGGCCGAAAGCCAGAAACACGTGTCCGGAGATACGGCATTCGCCACACCAACTTATGGTGAAAAACTTTCTACAACGTTACAGCACTTGCTGCACCCGTTTATGGTGAAAGACTTTTTGAAATATTATTCGAATTGATTCTAATGACTGCATTTATCATGATGCTTTGGGGCTATTCGCACTGAAATGTAAGAGAGGGTGCTTCCTTTTTGGATTGTGTATTTAACGGCTCCTGTGAGCCTTTGAGCTGACGAGCTCTGGTGAAGCACCTGTGCACCTACTGAGTGGTACAAAAACCTGAGAAAACGTATATGCGGCATTTCAAGCAACCCCGTCTGCCACACTTTCCTCTCCGCTGATGATGGCCGAAAGCCAGAAACACGTGTCCGGAGATACGGCATTCGCCACACCAACTTATGGTGAAAAACTTTCTACAACGTTACAGCACTTCCTGCACCCATTTATGGTGAAAGACTTTTTGAAATATTATTCGAATTCATTCTAATGACTGCATTTATCAAGATGCTTTGGGGCTATTCGCACTGAAATGTAAGACAGGGTGCTCCATTTTTGGATTGTGTATTTAACGGCTCCTGTGAGCTTTGAGCTGACGAGCTCTGGTGAAGCACCAGTGCACCTACTGAGTGGTACAAAAACCTGAGAAAACGTTTAGGCGGCATTTCAAGCAACCCCGTCTGCCACACTTTCCTCTCCGCTGATGATGGCCGAAAGCCAGAAACACGTGTCCGGAGATAAGGCATTCGCCACACCAACTTATGGTGAAAAACTTTCTATAACGTTACAGCACTTTCTGCACCCATTTATGGTGAAAGACTTTTTGAAATATTATTCGAATTCATTCTAATGACTGCATTTATCATGATGCTTTGGGGCTATTCGCACTGAAATGTAAGACAGGGTGCTCCCTTTTTGGATTGTGTATTTAACGGCTCCTGTGAGCCTTTAAGCTGACGAGCTCTGGTGAAGCACCAGTGCACCTACTGAGTGGTACAAAAACCTGAGAAAACGTTTAGGCGGCATTTCAAGCAACCCCGTCTACCACACTTTCCTCTCCGCTGATGATGGCCGAAAGCCAGAAACACGTGTCTGGAGATACGGCATTCGCCACACCAACTTATGGTGAAAAACTTTCTACAACGTTACAGCACTTGCTGCACCCATTTATCGTGAAAGACTTTATGAAATATTATTCGAATTCATTCTAATGACTGCATTTATCATGATGCTTTGGGGCTATTCACACTGAAATGTAAGACAGGGTGCTCCCTTTTTGGATTGTGTATTTAATGGCTCCTGTGAGCCTTTGAGCTGACGAGCTTTGGTGAAGCACCTGTGCACCTACTGAGTGGTACAAAAACCTGAGAAAACATTTAGGCGGCATTTCAAGCAACCCCGTCTGCCACACTTTCCTCTCTGCTGATGATGGCTGAAAGCCAGAAACCCGTGTCCGGAGATACGGCATTCGCCACACCAACTTATGGTGAAAAACTTTCTATAACGTTACAGCACTTGCTGCACCCATTTATGGTGAAAGACTTTTTGAAATATTATTCAAATTCATTCTAATGACTGCATTTATCATGATGCTTTGGGGCTATTTGCACTGAAATGTAAGACAGGGTGCTCCTTTTTTGGATTGTGTATTTAACGGCTCCTGTGAGCCTTTGAGCTGACGAGCTCTGGTGAAGCACCTGTGCACCTACTGAGTGGTACAAAAACCTGAGAAAACGTTTAGGCGGCATTTCAAGCAACCCTGTCTGCCACACTTTCCTCTCTGCTGATGATGGCCGAAAGCCAGAAACACGTGTCCGGAGATACGGCATTCGCCACACCAACTTATGGTGAAAAACTTTCTACAACGTTACAGCACTTGCTGCACCCATTTATGGTGAAATACTTATTGAAATATTATTCAAATTCATTCTAATGACTGCATTTATCATGATGCCTTTGGGGCTATTCACACTGAAATGTAAGTCAGGGTGCTCCCTTTTTGGATTGTGTATTTAACGGCTCCTGTGAGCCTTTGAGCTGACGAGCTCTGGTGAAGCACCTGTGCACCTACTGAGTGGTACAAAAACCTGAGAAAACGTTTAGGCGGCATTTCAAGCAACCCCGTCTGCCACACTTTCCTCTCCGCTGATGATGGCCGAAAGCCAGAAACACGTGTCCGGAGATACGGCATTCGCCACACCAACTTATGGTGAAAAACTTTCTACAACGTTACAGCACTTGCTGCACCCATTTATGGTGAAAGACTTTTTGAAATATTATTCGAATTCATTCTAATGACTGCATTTATCATGATGCTTTTGGGGCTATTCACACTGAAATGTAAGTCAGGGTGCTCCCTTTTTGGATTGTGTATTTAACGGCTCCTGTGAGCCTTTGAGCTGACGAGCTCTGGTGAAGCACCTGTGCACCTACTGAGTGGTACAAAAACCTGAGAAAACGTTTAGGCGGCATTTCAAGCAACCCCGTCTGCCACACTTTCCTCTCCGCTGATGATGGCCGAAAGCCAGAAACACGTGTCCGGAGATACGGCATTCGCCACAACAACTTATGGTGAAAAACTTTCTACAACGTTACAGCACTTCCTGCACCCATTTATGGTGAAATACTTTTTGAAATATTATTCAAATTCATTCTAATGACTGCAGTTATCATGATGCTTTGGGGCTATTCACACTGAAACGTAAGACAGGGTGCTCCCTTTTTGGATTGTGTATTTAACGGCTCCTGTGAGCCTTTGAGCTGACGAGCTCTGGTGAAGCACCTGTGCACCTACTGAGTGGTACAAAAACCTGAGAAAACGTTTAGGTGGCATTTCAAGCAACCCCGTCTGCCACACTTTCCTCTCCGCTGATGATGGCCGAAAGCCAGAAACACGTGTCCGGAGATACGGCATTCGCCACACCAACTTATGGTGAAAAACTTTCTACAACGTTACAGCACTTGCTGCACCCTTTTATGGTGAAAGACGTTTTGAAATATTATTCAAATTAATTCTAATGACTGCATTTATCATGATGCTTTGGGGCTATTCGCACTGAAATGTAAGACAGGGTGCTCCCTTTTTGGATTGTGTATTTAACGGGTCCTGTGAGCCTTTGAGCTGACCCGCTCTGGTGAAGAACCTGTGCACCTACTGAGTGGTACAAAAACCTGAGAAAACGTTTAGGCGCCATTTCAAGCAACCCCGTCTGCCACACTTTCCTCTCCACTGATGATGGCCGAAAGCCAGAAACACGTGTCCGGAGATACGGCATTCGCCACACCAACTTATGGTGAAAAACTTTCTACAACGTTACAGCACTTGCTGCACCCATTTATGGTGAAAGTCTTTTTGAAATATTATTCAAATTCATTCTAATGACTGCATTTATCATGATGCTTTTGGGGCTATTCACACTGAAATGTAAGACAGGGTGCTCCCTTTTTGGATTGTGTATTTAACGGCTCCTGTGAGCCTTTGAGCTGACGAGCTCTGGTGAAGAACCTGTGCACCTACTGAGTGGTACAAAAACCTGAGAAAACGTTTAGGCGCCATTTCAAGCAACCCCGTCTGCCACACTTTCCTCTCCACTGATGATGGCCGAAAGCCAGAAACACGTGTCCGGAGATACGGCATTCGCCACACCAACTTATGGTGAAAAACTTTCTACAACGTTACAGCACTTGCTGCACCCATTTATGGTGAAAGACTTTTTGAAATATTATTCAAATTCATTCTAATGACTGCATTTATCATGATGCTTTTGGGGCTATTCACACTGAAATGTAAGACAGGGTGCTCCCTTTTTGGATTGTGTATTTAACGGCTCCTGTGAGCCTTTGAGCTGACGAGCTCTGGTGAAGCACCTGTGCACCTACTGAGTGGTACAAAAACCTGAGAAAACGTTTAGGTGGCATTTCAAGCAACCCCGTCTGCCACACTTTCCTCTCCGCTGATGATGGCCGAAAGCCAGAAACACGTGTCCGGAGATACGGCATTCGCCACAACAACTTATGGTGAAAAACTTTCTACAACGTTACAGCACTTCCTGCACCCATTTATGGTGAAATACTTTTTGAAATATTATTCAAATTCATTCTAATGACTGCAGTTATCATGATGCTTTGGGGCTATTCACACTGAAACGTAAGACAGGGTGCTCCCTTTTTGGATTGTGTATTTAACGGCTCCTGTGAGCCTTTGAGCTGACGAGCTCTGGTGAAGCACCTGTGCACCTACTGAGTGGTACAAAAACCTGAGAAAACGTTTAGGTGGCATTTCAAGCAACCCCGTCTGCCACACTTTCCTCTCCGCTGATGATGGCCGAAAGCCAGAAACACGTGTCCGGAGATACGGCATTCGCCACACCAACTTATGGTGAAAAACTTTCTACAACGTTACAGCACTTGCTGCACCCTTTTATGGTGAAAGACGTTTTGAAATATTATTCAAATTAATTCTAATGACTGCATTTATCATGATGCTTTGGGGCTATTCGCACTGAAATGTAAGACAGGGTGCTCCCTTTTTGGATTGTGTATTTAACGGGTCCTGTGAGCCTTTGAGCTGACCCGCTCTGGTGAAGAACCTGTGCACCTACTGAGTGGTACAAAAACCTGAGAAAACGTTTAGGCGCCATTTCAAGCAACCCCGTCTGCCACACTTTCCTCTCCACTGATGATGGCCGAAAGCCAGAAACACGTGTCCGGAGATACGGCATTCGCCACACCAACTTATGGTGAAAAACTTTCTACAACGTTACAGCACTTGCTGCACCCATTTATGGTGAAAGTCTTTTTGAAATATTATTCAAATTCATTCTAATGACTGCATTTATCATGATGCTTTTGGGGCTATTCACACTGAAATGTAAGACAGGGTGCTCCCTTTTTGGATTGTGTATTTAACGGCTCCTGTGAGCCTTTGAGCTGACGAGCTCTGGTGAAGAACCTGTGCACCTACTGAGTGGTACAAAAACCTGAGAAAACGTTTAGGCGCCATTTCAAGCAACCCCGTCTGCCACACTTTCCTCTCCACTGATGATGGCCGAAAGCCAGAAACACGTGTCCGGAGATACGGCATTCGCCACACCAACTTATGGTGAAAAACTTTCTACAACGTTACAGCACTTGCTGCACCCATTTATGGTGAAAGACTTTTTGAAATATTATTCAAATTCATTCTAATGACTGCATTTATCATGATGCTTTTGGGGCTATTCACACTGAAATGTAAGACAGGGTGCTCCCTTTTTGGATTGTGTATTTAACGGCTCCTGTGAGCCTTTGAGCTGACGAGCTCTGGTGAAGCACCTGTGCACCTACTGAGTGGTACAAAAACCTGAGAAAACGTTTAGGTGGCATTTCAAGCAACCCCGTCTGCCACACTTTCCTCTCCGCTGATGATGGCCGAAAGCCAGAAACACGTGTCCGGAGATACGGCATTCGCCACACCAACTTATGGTGAAAAACTTTCTACAACGTTACAGCACTTGCTGCACCCTTTCATGGTGAAAGACGTTTTGAAATATTATTCAAATTCATTCTAATGACTGCATTTATCATGATGCTTTGAGGCTATTCGCACTGAAATGTAAGACAGGGTGCTCCCTTTTTGGATTGTGTATTTAACGGGTCCTGTGAGCCTTTGAGCTGACCCGCTCTGGTGAAGAACCTGTGCACCTACTGAGTGGTACAAAAACCTGAAAAAACGTTTAGGCGCCATTTCAAGCAACCCCGTCTGCCACACTTTCCTCTCCGCTGATGATGGCCGAAAGCCAGAAACACGTGTCCGGAGATACGGCATTCGCCACACCAACTTATGGTGAAAAACTTTCTACAACGTTACAGCACTTGCTGCACCCATTTATGGTGAAAGACTTTTTGAAATATTATTCAAATTCATTCTAATGACTGCATTTATCATGATGCTTTGGGGCTATTTGCACTGAAATGTAAGACAGGGTGCTCCTTTTTTGGATTGTGTATTTAACGGCTCCTGTGAGCCTTTGAGCTGACGAGCTCTGGTGAAGCACCTGTGCACCTACTGAGTGGTACAAAAACCTGAGAAAACGTTTAGGCGGCATTTCAAGCAACCCTGTCTGCCACACTTTCCTCTCTGCTGATGATGGCCGAAAGCCAGAAACACGTGTCCGGAGATACGGCATTCGCCACACCAACTTATGGTGAAAAACTTTCTACAACGTTACAGCACTTGCTGCACCCATTTATGGTGAAATACTTATTGAAATATTATTCAAATTCATTCTAATGACTGCATTTATCATGATGCTTTTGGGGCTATTCACACTGAAATGTAAGTCAGGGTGCTCCCTTTTTGGATTGTGTATTTAACGGCTCCTGTGAGCCTTTGAGCTGACGAGCTCTGGTGAAGCACCTGTGCACCTACTGAGTGGTACAAAAACCTGAGAAAACGTTTAGGCGGCATTTCAAGCAACCCCGTCTGCCACACTTTCCTCTCCGCTGATGATGGCCGAAAGCCAGAAACACGTGTCCGGAGATACGGCATTCGCCACACCAACTTATGGTGAAAAACTTTCTACAACGTTACAGCACTTGCTGCACCCATTTATGGTGAAAGACTTTTTGAAATATTATTCAAATTCATTCTAATGACTGCATTTATCATGATGCTTTGGGGCTATTTGCACTGAAATGTAAGACAGGGTGCTCCCTTTTTGGATTGTGTATTTAACGGCTCCTGTGAGCCTTTGAGCTGACGAGCTCTGGTGAAGCACCTGTGCACCTACTGAGTGGTACAAAAACCTGAGAAAACGTTTAGGCGGCATTTCAAGCAACCCCGTCTGCCACACTTTCCTCTCTGCTGATGATGGCCGAAAGCCAGAAACACGTGTCCGGAGATACGGCATTCGCCACACCAACTTATGGTGAAAAACTTTCTACAACGTTACAGCACTTGCTGCACCCATTTATGGTGAAAGACTTTTTGAAATATTATTCGAATTCATTCTAATGACTGCATTTATCATGATGCTTTTGGGGCTATTCACACTGAAATGTAAGTCAGGGTGCTCCCTTTTTGGATTGTGTATTTAACGGCTCCTGTGAGCCTTTGAGCTGACGAGCTCTGGTGAAGCACCTGTGCACCTACTGAGTGGTACAAAAACCTGAGAAAACGTTTAGGCGGCATTTCAAGCAACCCCGTCTGCCACACTTTCCTCTCCGCTGATGATGGCCGAAAGCCAGAAACACGTGTCCGGAGATACGGCATTCGCCACAACAACTTATGGTGAAAAACTTTCTACAACGTTACAGCACTTCCTGCACCCATTTATGGTGAAATACTTTTTGAAATATTATTCAAATTCATTCTAATGACTGCAGTTATCATGATGCTTTGGGGCTATTCACACTGAAACGTAAGACAGGGTGCTCCCTTTTTGGATTGTGTATTTAACGGCTCCTGTGAGCCTTTGAGCTGACGAGCTCTGGTGAAGCACCTGTGCACCTACTGAGTGGTACAAAAACCTGAGAAAACGTTTAAGTGGCATTTCAAGCAACCCCGTCTGCCACACTTTCCTCTCCGCTGATGATGGCCGAAAGCCAGAAACACGTGTCCGGAGATACGGCATTCGCCACACCAACTTATGGTGAAAAACTTTCTACAACGTTACAGCACTTGCTGCACCCTTTTATGGTGAAAGACGTTTTGAAATATTATTCAAATTAATTCTAATGACTGCATTTATCATGATGCTTTGGGGCTATTCGCACTGAAATGTAAGACAGGGTGCTCCCTTTTTGGATTGTGTATTTAACGGGTCCTGTGAGCCTTTGAGCTGACCCGCTCTGGTGAAGAACCTGTGCACCTACTGAGTGGTACAAAAACCTGAGAAAACGTTTAGGCGCCATTTCAAGCAACCCCGTCTGCCACACTTTCCTCTCCACTGATGATGGCCGAAAGCCAGAAACACGTGTCCGGAGATACGGCATTCGCCACACCAACTTATGGTGAAAAACTTTCTACAACGTTACAGCACTTGCTGCACCCATTTATGGTGAAAGACTTTTTGAAATATTATTCAAATTCATTCTAATGACTGCATTTATCATGATGCTTTTGGGGCTATTCACACTGAAATGTAAGACAGGGTGCTCCCTTTTTGGATTGTGTATTTAACGGCTCCTGTGAGCCTTTGAGCTGACGAGCTCTGGTGAAGAACCTGTGCACCTACTGAGTGGTACAAAAACCTGAGAAAACGTTTAGGCGCCATTTCAAGCAACCCCGTCTGTCACACTTTCCTCTCCACTGATGATGGCCGAAAGCCAGAAACACGTGTCCGGAGATACGGCATTCGCCACACCAACTTATGGTGAAAAACTTTCTACAACGTTACAGCACTTGCTGCACCCATTTATGGTAAAAGACTTTTTGAAATATTATTCAAATTCATTCGAATGACTGCATTTATCATGATGCTTTTGGGGCTATTCACACTGAAATGTAAGACAGGGTGCTCCCTTTTTGGATTGTGTATTTAACGGCTCCTGTGAGCCTTTGAGCTGACGAGCTCTGGTGAAGCACCTGTGCACCTACTGAGTGGTACAAAAACCTGAGAAAACGTTTAGGTGGCATTTCAAGCAACCCCGTCTGCCACACTTTCCTCTCCGCTGATGATGGCCGAAAGCCAGAAACACGTGTCCGGAGATACGGCATTCGCCACACCAACTTATGGTGAAAAACTTTCTACAACGTTACAGCACTTGCTGCACCCTTTCATGGTGAAAGACGTTTTGAAATATTATTCAAATTCATTCTAATGACTGCATTTATCATGATGCTTTGAGGCTATTCGCACTGAAATGTAAGACAGGGTGCTCCCTTTTTGGATTGTGTATTTAACGGGTCCTGTGAGCCTTTGAGCTGACCCGCTCTGGTGAAGAACCTGTGCACCTACTGAGTGGTACAAAAACCTGAAAAAACGTTTAGGCGCCATTTCAAGCAACCCCGTCTGCCACACTTTCCTCTCCGCTGATGATGGCCGAAAGCCAGAAACACGTGTCCGGAGATACGGCATTCGCCACACCAACTTATGGTGAAAAACTTTCTACAACGTTACAGCACTTGCTGCACCCATTTATGGTGAAAGACTTTTTGAAATATTATTCAAATTCATTCTAATGACTGCATTTATCATGATGCTTTGGGGCTATTTGCACTGAAATGTAAGACAGGGTGCTCCCTTTTTGGATTGTGTATTTAACGGATCCTGTGAGCCTTTGAGCTGACGAGCTCTGGTGAAGCACCTGTGCACCTACTGAGTGGTACAAAAACCTGAGAAAACGTTTAGGCGGCATTTCAAGCAACCCCGTCTGCCACACTTTCCTCTCTGCTGATGATGGCCGAAAGCCAGAAACACGTGTCCGGAGATACGGCATTCGCCACACCAACTTATGGTGAAAAACTTTCTACAACGTTACAGCACTTGCTGCACCCGTTTATGGTGAAAGACTTTTTGAAATATTATTCAAATTGATTCTAATGACTGCATTTATCATGATGCTTTGGGGCTATTCGCACTGAAATGTAAGAGAGGGTGCTTCCTTTTTGATTTGTGTATTTAACGGCTCCTGTGAGCCTTTGAGCTGACGAGCTCTGGTGAAGCACCTGTGCACCTACTGAGTGGTACAAAAACCTGAGAAAACGTTTATGCGGCATTTCAAGCAACCCCGTCTGCCACACTTTCCTCTCCGCTGATGATGGGCGAAAGCCAGAAACACGTGTCCGGAGATACGGCATTCGCCACACCAACTTATGGTGAAAAACTTTCTACAACGTTACAGCACTTCCTGCACCCATTTATGGTGAAAGACTTTTTGAAATATTATTCGAATTCATTCTAATGACTGCATTTATCAAGATGCTTTGGGGCTATTCGCACTGAAATGTAAGACAGGGTGCTCCCTTTTTGGATTGTGTATTTAACGGCTCCTGTGAGCCTTTGAGCTGACGAGCTCTGGTGAAGCACCAGTGCACCTACTGAGTGGTACAAAAACCTGAGAAAATGTTTAGGCGGCATTTCAAGCAACCCCGTCTGCCACACTTTCCTTTCCGCTGATGATGGCCGAAAGCCAGAAACACGTGTCCGGAGATACGGCATTCGCCACACCAACTTATGGTGAAAAACTTTCTACAACGTTACAGCACTTGCTGCACCCATTTATGGTGAAAGATTTTTTGAAATATTATTCAAATTCATTCTAATGACTGCATTTATCATGATGCTTTGGGGCTATTTGCACTGAAATGTAAGACAGGGTGCTCCCTTTTTGGATTGTGTATTTAAGGGCTCCTGTGAGCCTTTGAGCTGACGAGCTCTGGTGAAGCACCTGTGCACCTACTGAGTGGTACAAAAACCTGAGAAAACGTTTAGGCGGCATTTCAAGCAACCCCGTCTGCCACACTTTCCTCTCTGCTGATGATGGCCGAAAGCCAGAAACACGTGTCCGGAGATACGGCATTCGCCACACCAACTTATGGTGAAAAACTTTCTACAACGTTACCGCACTTTCTGCACCAATTTATGGTGAAAGACGTTTTGAAAGATTATTCGAATTCATTTTAATGACTGCATTTATCATGATGCTTTGGGGCTATTCGCACTGAAATGTAAGACAGGGTGCTCCCTTTTTGGATTGTGTATTTAACAGCTCCTGTGAGCCTTTGAGCTGACGAGCTCTGGTGAAGCACCTGTGCACCTATTGAGTGGTACAAAAACCTGAGAAAACGTTTAGGTGGCATTTCAAGCAACCCCGTCTGCCACACTTTCCTCTCCGCTGATGATGGCCGAAAGCCAGAAACACGTGTCCGGAGATACGGCATTCGCCACACCAACTTATGGTGAAAAACTTTCTACAACGTTACAGCACTTGCTGCACCCATTTATGGTGAAAGACTTTTTGAAATATTATTCAAATTCATTCTAATGACTGCATTTATCATGATGCTTTGGGGCTATTTGCACTGAAATGTAAGACAGGGTGCTCCCTTTTTGGATTGTGTATTTAACGGCTCCTGTGAGCCATTGAGCTGACCAGCTCTGGTGAAGCACCTGTGCACCTACTGAGTGGTACAAAAACCTGAGAAAACGTTTAGGCGGCATTTCAAGCAACCCCGTCTGCCACACTTTCCTCTCCGCTGATGATGGCCGAAAGCCAGAAACACGTGTCCGGAGATACGGCATTCGCCACACCAACTTATGGTGAAAAACTTTCTACAACGTTAAAGCACTTGCTGCACCCGTTTATGGTGAAAGACTTTTTGAAATATTATTCGAATTGATTCTAATGACTGCATTTGTCATGATGCTTTGGGGCTATTCACACTGAAATGTAAGAGAGGGTGCTTACTTTTTGGATTGTGTATTTAACGGCTCCTGTGAGCCTTTGAGCTGACGAGCTCTGGTGAAGCACCAGTGCACCTACTGAGTGGTACAAAAACCTGAGAAAACGTTTAGGCGGCATTTCAAGCAACCCTGTCTGCCACACTTTCCTCTCTGCTGATGATGGCCGAAAGCCAGAAACACGTGTCCGGAGATACGGCATTCGCCACACCAACTTATGGTGAAAAACTTTCTACAACGTTACAGCACTTGCTGCACCCATTTATGGTGAAATACTTTTTGAAATATTATTCAAATTCATTCTAATGACTGCAGTTATCATGATGCTTTGGGGCTATTCGCACTGAAATGTAAGACAGGGTGCTCCCTTTTTGGATTGTGTATTTAACGGGTCCTGTGAGCCTTTGGGCTGACCCGCTCTGGTGAAGAACCTGTGCACCTACTGAGTGGTACAAAAACCTGAGAAAACATTTAGGCGGCATTTCAAGCAACCCCGTCTGCCACACTTTCCTCTCCGCTGATGATGGCCGAAAGCCAGAAACACGTGTCCGGAGATACGGCATTCGCCACACCAACTTATGGTGAAAAACTTTCTACAACGTTAAAGCACTTGCTGCACCCGTTTATGGTGAAAGACTTTTTGAAATATTATTCGAATTGATTCTAATGACTGCATTTGTCATGATGCTTTGGGGCTATTCACACTGAAATGTAAGAGAGGGTGCTTACTTTTTGGATTGTGTATTTAATGGCTCCTGTGAGCCTTTGAGCTGACGAGCTCTGGTGAAGCACCAGTGCACCTACTGAGTGGTACAAAAACCTGAGAAAACGTTTAGGCGGCATTTCAAGCAACCCTGTCTGCCACACTTTCCTCTCTGCTGATGATGGCCGAAAGCCAGAAACACGTGTCCGGAGATACGGCATTCGCCACACCAACTTATGGTGAAAAACTTTCTACAACGTTACAGCACTTGCTGCACCCATTTATGGTGAAATACTTTTTGAAATATTATTCAAATTCATTCTAATGACTGCAGTTATCATGATGCTTTGGGGCTATTCGCACTGAAATGTAAGACAGGGTGCTCCCTTTTTGGATTGTGTATTTAACGGGTCCTGTGAGCCTTTGGGCTGACCCGCTCTGGTGAAGAACCTGTGCACCTACTGAGTGGTACAAAAACCTGAGAAAACATTTAGGTGGCATTTCAAGCCACCCCGTCTACCACACTTTCCTCTCCGCTGATGATGGACGAAAGGCAGAAACACGTGTCCGGAGATACGGCATTCGCCACACCAACTTATGGTGAAAAACTTTCTACAACGTTACAGCACTTGCTGCACCCTTTTATGGTGAAAGACGTTTTGAAATATTATTCGAATTAATTCTAATGACTGCATTTATCATGATGCTTTGAGGCTATTCGCACTGAAATGTAAGACAGGGTGCTCCCTTTTTGGATTGTGTATTTAACGGGTCCTGTGAGCCTTTGAGCTGACCCGCTCTGGTGAAGAACCTGTGCACCTACTGAGTGGTACACAAACCTGAGAAAACGTTTAGGCGCCATTTCAAGCAACCCCGTCTGCCACACTTTCCTCTCCACTGATGATGGCCGAAAGCCAGAAACACGTGTCCGGAGATACGGCATTCGCCACACCAACTTATGGTGAAAAACTTTCTACAACGTTACAGCACTTGCTGCACCCATTTATGGTGAAAGACTTTTTGAAATATTATTCAAATTCATTCTAATGACTGCATTTATCATGATGCTTTTGGGGCTATTCACACTGAAATGTAAGACAGGGTGCTCCCTTTTTGGATTGTGTATTTAACGGATCCTGTGAGCCTTTGAGCTGACGAGCTCTGGTGAAGCACCTGTGCACCTTCTGAGTGGTACAAAAACCTGAGAAAACGTTTAGGCGGCATTTCAAGCAACCCCGTCTGCCACACCTTCCTCTCCGCTGATGATGGCCGAAAGCCAGAAACACGTGTCCGGAGATACGGCATTCGCCACACCAACTTATGGTGAAAAACTTTCTACAACGTTACAGCACTTCCTGCACCCATTTATGGTGAAATACTTTTTGAAATATTATTCAAATTCATTCTAATGACTGCAGTTATCATGATGCTTTGGGGCTATTCACACTGAAATGTAAGACAGGGTGCTCCCTTTTTGGATTGTGTATTTAACGGCTCCTGTGAGCCTTTGAGCTGACGAGCTCTGGTGAAGCACCTGTGCACCTACTGAGTGGTACAAAAACCTGAGAAAACGTTTAGGTGTCATTTCAAGCAACCCCGTCTGCCACACTTTCCTCTCCGCTGATGATGGCTGAAAGCCAGAAACACGTGTCCGGAGATACGGCATTCGCCACACCAACTTATGGTGAAAAACTTTCTACAACGTTACAGCACTTGCTGCACCCTTTTATGGTGAAAGACGTTTTGAAATATTATTCAAATTAATTCTAATGACTGCATTTATCATGATGCTTTGAGGCTATTCGCACTGAAATGTAAGACAGGGTGCTCCCTTTTTGGATTGTGTATTTAACGGGTCCTGTGAGCCTTTGAGCTGACCCGCTCTGGTGAAGAACCTGTGCACCTACTGAGTGGTACAAAAACCTGAGAAAACGTTTAGGCGCCATTTCAAGCAACCCCGTCTGCCACACTTTCCTCTCCGCTGATGATGGCCGAAAGCCAGAAACACGTGTCCGGAGATACAGCATTCGCCACACCAACTTATGGTGAAAAACTTTCTACAACGTTACAGCACTTGCTGCACCCATTTATGGTGAAAGACTTTTTGAAATATTATTCAAATTCATTCTAATGACTGCATTTATCATGATGCTTTGGGGCTATTTGCACTGAAATGTAAGACAGGGTGCTCCCTTTTCGGATTGTGTATTTAACGGCTCCTGTGAGCCTTTGAGCTGACGAGCTCTGGTGAAGCACCTGTGCACCTACTGAGTGGTACAAAAACCTGAGAAAACGTTTAGGCGCCATTTCAAGCAACCCTGTCTGCCACACTTTCCTCTCTGCTGATGATGGCCGAAAGCCAGAAACACGTGTCCGGAGATACGGCATTCGCCACACCAACTTATGGTGAAAAACTTTCTACAACGTTACAGCACTTGCTGCACCCATTTATTGTGAAATACTTATTGAAATATTATTCAAATTCATTCTAATGACTGCAGTTATCATGATGCTTTGGGGCTATTCGCACTGAAATGTAAGACAGGGTGCTCCCTTTTTGGATTGTGTATTTAACGGGTCCTGTGAGCCTTTGAGCTGACCCGCTCTGGTGAAGAACCTGTGCACCTACTGAGTGGTACAAAAACCTGAGAAAACGTTTAGGTGGCATTTCAAGCAACCCCGTCTGCCACACTTTCCTCTCCGCTGATGATGGCCGAAAGCCAGAAACACGTGTCCGGAGATACGGCATTCGCCACACCAACTTATGGTGAAAAACTTTCTACAACGTTACAGCACTTGCAGCACCCTTTTATGGTGAAAGACGTTTTGAAATATTATTCGAATTAATTCTAATGACTGCATTTATCATGATGCTTTGAGGCTATTCGCACTGAAATGTAAGACAGGGTGCTCCCTTTTTGGATTGTGTATTTAACGGGTCCTGTGAGCCTTTGAGCTGACCCGCTCTGGTGAAGAACCTGTGCACCTACTGAGTGGTACAAAAACCTGAGAAAACGTTTAGGCGGCATTTCAAGCAACCCCGTCTGCCACACTTTCCTCTCCACTGATGATGGCCGAAAGCCAGAAACACTTGTCCGGAGATACGGCATTCGCCACACCAACTTATGGTGAAAAACTTTCTACAACGTTACAGCACTTGCTGCAGCCATTTATGGTGAAAGACTTTTTGAAATATTATTCAAATTCATTCTAATGACTGCATTTATCATGATGCTTTTGGGGCTATTCACACTGAAATGTAAGACAGGGTGCTCCCTTTTTGGATTGTGTATTTAACAGCTCCTGTGAGCCTTTGAGCTGACGAGCTCTGGTGAAGCACCTGTGCACCTACTGAGTGGTACAAAAACCTGAGAAAACGTGTAGGTGGCATTTCAAGCAACCCCGTCTGCCACACTTTCCTCTCCGCTGATGATGGCCGAAAGCCAGAAACACGTGTCCGGAGATACGGCATTCGCCACACCAACTTATGGTGAAAAACTTTCTACAACGTTACAGCACTTGCTGCACCCTTTCATGGTGAAAGACGTTTTGAAATATTATTCAAATTCATTCTAATGACTGCATTTATCATGATGCTTTGAGGCTATTCGCACTGAAATGTAAGACAGGGTGCTCCCTTTTTGGATTGTGTATTTAACGGGTCCTGTGAGCCTTTGAGCTGACCCGCTCTGGTGAAGAACCTGTGCACCTACTGAGTGGTACAAAAACCTGAGAAAACGTTTAGGCGCCATTTCAAGCAACCCCGTCTGCCACACTTTCCTCTCCGCTGATGATGGCCGAAAGCCAGAAACACGTGTCCGGAGATACGGCATTCGCCACACCAACTTATGGTGAAAAACTTTCTACAACGTTACAGCACTTGCTGCACCCATTTATGGTGAAAGACTTTTTGAAATATTATTCAAATTCATTCTAATGACTGCATTTATCATGATGCTTTGGGGCTATTTGCACTGAAATGTAAGACAGGGTGCTCCCTTTTTGGATTGTGTATTTAACGGCTCCTGTGAGCCTTTGAGCTGACGAGCTCTGGTGAAGCACCTGTGCACCTACTGAGTGGTACAAAAACCTGAGAAAACGTTTAGGCGGCATTTCAAGCAACCCCGTCTGCCACACTTTCCTCTCTGCTGATGATGGCCGAAAGCCAGAAACACGTGTCCGGAGATACGGCATTCGCCACACCAACTTATGGTGAAAAACTTTCTACAACGTTACAGCACTTGCTGCACCCGTTTATGGTGAAAGACTTTTTGAAATATTATTCGAATTGATTCTAATGACTGCATTTATCATGATGCTTTGGGGCTATTCGCACTGAAATGTAAGAGAGGGTGCTTCCTTTTTGGATTGTGTATTTAACGGCTCCTGTGAGCCTTTGAGCTGACGAGCTCTGGTGAAGCACCTGTGCACCTACTGAGTGGTACAAAAACCTGAGAAAACGTATATGCGGCATTTCAAGCAACCCCGTCTGCCACACTTTCCTCTCCGCTGATGATGGCCGAAAGCCAGAAACACGTGTCCGGAGATACGGCATTCGCCACACCAACTTATGGTGAAAAACTTTCTACAACGTTACAGCACTTCCTGCACCCATTTATGGTGAAAGACTTTTTGAAATATTATTCGAATTCATTCTAATGACTGCATTTATCAAGATGCTTTGGGGCTATTCGCACTGAAATGTAAGACAGGGTGCTCCATTTTTGGATTGTGTATTTAACGGCTCCTGTGAGCTTTGAGCTGACGAGCTCTGGTGAAGCACCAGTGCACCTACTGAGTGGTACAAAAACCTGAGAAAACGTTTAGGCGGCATTTCAAGCAACCCCGTCTGCCACACTTTCCTCTCCGCTGATGATGGCCGAAAGCCAGAAACACGTGTCCGGAGATAAGGCATTCGCCACACCAACTTATGGTGAAAAACTTTCTATAACGTTACAGCACTTTCTGCACCCATTTATGGTGAAAGACTTTTTGAAATATTATTCGAATTCATTCTAATGACTGCATTTATCATGATGCTTTGGGGCTATTCGCACTGAAATGTAAGACAGGGTGCTCCCTTTTTGGATTGTGTATTTAACGGCTCCTGTGAGCCTTTAAGCTGACGAGCTCTGGTGAAGCACCAGTGCACCTACTGAGTGGTACAAAAACCTGAGAAAACGTTTAGGCGGCATTTCAAGCAACCCCGTCTACCACACTTTCCTCTCCGCTGATGATGGCCGAAAGCCAGAAACACGTGTCTGGAGATACGGCATTCGCCACACCAACTTATGGTGAAAAACTTTCTACAACGTTACAGCACTTGCTGCACCCATTTATCGTGAAAGACTTTATGAAATATTATTCGAATTCATTCTAATGACTGCATTTATCATGATGCTTTGGGGCTATTCACACTGAAATGTAAGACAGGGTGCTCCCTTTTTGGATTGTGTATTTAATGGCTCCTGTGAGCCTTTGAGCTGACGAGCTTTGGTGAAGCACCTGTGCACCTACTGAGTGGTACAAAAACCTGAGAAAACATTTAGGCGGCATTTCAAGCAACCCCGTCTGCCACACTTTCCTCTCTGCTGATGATGGCTGAAAGCCAGAAACCCGTGTCCGGAGATACGGCATTCGCCACACCAAATTATGGTGAAAAACTTTCTACAACGTTACAGCACTTGCTGCACCCATTTATGGTGAAATACTTTTTGAAATATTATTCAAATTCATTCTAATGACTGCAGTTATCATGATGCTTTGGGGCTATTCACACTGAAATGTAAGACAGGGTGCTCCCTTTTTGGATTGTGTATTTAACGGCTCCTGTGAGCCTTTGAGCTGACGAGCTCTGGTGAAGCACCTGTGCACCTACTGAGTGGTACAAAAACCTGAGAAAACGTTTAGGTGGCATTTCAAGCAACCCCGTCTGCCACACTTTCCTCTCCGCTGATGATGGCCGAAAGCCAGAAACACGTGTCCGGAGATACGGCATTCGCCACACCAGCTTATGGTGAAAAACTTTCTACAACGTTACAGCACTTGCTGCACCCATTTATGGTGAAAGACTTTTTAAAATATTATTCGAATTCATTCTAATGACTGCATTTATCATGATGCTTTGAGGTTATTTGCACTGAAATGTAAGACAGGGTGCTCCCTTTTTGGATTGTGTATTTAACGGCTCCTGTGAGCCTTTGAGCTCTGGTGAAGCACCAGTGCACCTACTGAGTGGTACAAAAACCTGAGAAAACGTTTAGGCAGCATTTCAAGCAACCCCGTCTACCACACTTTCCTCTCCGCTGATGATGGCCGAAAGCCAGAAACACGTGTCCGGAGATACGGCATTCGCCACACCAACTTATGGTGAAAAACTTTCTACAACGTTACAGCACTTGCTGCACCCATTTATGGTGAAAGACTTTATGAAATATTATTCGAATTCATTCTAATGACTGCATTTATCATGATGCTTTGGGGCTATTCACACTGAAATGTAAGACAGGGTGCTCCCTTTTTGGATTGTGTATTTAATGGCTCCTGTGAGCCTTTGAGCTGACGAGCTTTGGTGAAGCACCTGTGCACCTACTGAGTGGTACAAAAACCTGAGAAAACATTTAGGCGGCATTTCAAGCAACCCCGTCTGCCACACTTTCCTCTCTGCTGATGATGGCCGAAAACCAGAAACCCGTGTCCGGAGATACGGCATTCGCCACACCAAATTATGGTGAAAAACTTTCTACAACGTTACAGCACTTGCTGCACCCATTTATGGTGAAATACTTTTTGAAATATTATTCAAATTCATTCTAATGACTGCAGTTATCATGATGCTTTGGGGCTATTCACACTGAAATGTAAGACAGGGTGCTCCCTTTTTGGATTGTGTATTTAACGGCTCCTGTGAGCCTTTGAGCTGACGAGCTCTGGTGAAGCACCTGTGCACCTACTGAGTGGTACAAAAACCTGAGAAACGTTTAGGCGGCATTTCAAGCAACCCCGTCTGCCACACTTTCCTCTCCGCTGATGATGGCCGAAAGCCAGAAACACGTGTCCGGAGATAAGGCATTCGCCACACCAACTTATGGTGAAAAACTTTCTACAACGTTACAGCACTTGCTGCACCCATTTATGGTGAAAGACTTTTTGAAATATTATTCAAATTTATTCTAATGACTGCATTTATCATGATGCTTTGAGGTTATTTGCACTGAAATGTAAGACAGGGTGCTCCCTTTTTGGATTGTGTATTTAACGGCTCCTGAGAGCCTTTGAGCTGACGAGCTCTGGTGAAGCACCAGTGCACCTACTGAGTGGTACAAAAACCTGAGAAAACGTTTAGGCGGCATTTCAAGCAACCCCGTCTGCCACACTTTCCTCTCCGCTGATGATGGCCGAAAGCCAGAAACACGTGTCCGGAGATAAGGCATTCGCCACACCAACTTATGGTGAAAAACTTTCTATAACGTTACAGCACTTGCTGCACCCATTTATGGTGAAAGACTTTTTGAAATATTATTCGAATTCATTCTAATGACTGCATTTATCATGATGCTTTGGGGCTAGTCGCACTGAAATGTAAGACAGGGTGCTCCCTATTTGGATTGTGTATTTAACGGCTCCTGTGAGCCTTTGAGCTGACGAGCTCTGGTGAAGCACCAGTGCACCTACTGAGTGGTACAAAAACCTGAGAAAACGTTTAGGCGGCATTTCAAGCAACCCCGTCTACCACACTTTCCTCTCCGCTGATGATGGCCGAAAGCCAGAAACACGTGTCTGGAGATACGGCATTCGCCACACCAACTTATGGTGAAAAACTTTCTACAACGTTACAGCACTTGCTGCACCCATTTATGGTGAAAGACTTTATGAAATATTATTCAAATTCATTCTAATGACTGCATTTATCATGATGCTTTGGGGCTATTCACACTGAAATGTAAGACAGGGTGCTCCCTTTTTGGATTGTGTATTTAATGGCTCCTGTGAGCCTTTGAGCTGACGAGCTTTGGTGAAGCACCTGTGCACCTACTGAGTGGTACAAAAACCTGAGAAAACATTTAGGTGGCATTTTAAGCAACCCCGTCTGCCACACTTTCCTCTCTGCTGATGATGGCCGAAAGCCAGAAACCCGTGTCCGGAGATACGGCATTCGCCACACCAAATTATGGTGAAAAACTTTCTACAACGTTACAGCACTTGCTGCACCCATTTATGGTGAAATACTTTTTGAAATATTATTCAAATTCATTCTAATGACTGCAGTTATCATGATGCTTTGGGGCTATTCACACTGAAATGTAAGACAGGGTGCTCCCTTTTTGGATTGTGTATTTAACGGCTCCTGTGAGCCTTTGAGCTGACGAGCTCTGGTGAAGCACCTGTGCACCTACTGAGTGGTACAAAAACCTGAGAAAACGTTTAGGTGGCATTTCAAGCAACCCAGTCTGCCACACTTTCCTCTCCGCTGATGATGGCCGAAAGCCAGAAACACGTGTCCGGAGATACGGCATTCGCCACACCAACTTATGGTGAAAAACTTTCTACAACGTTACAGCACTTGCTGCACCCTTTAATGGTGAAAGACTTTTTGAAATATTATTCGAATTAATTCTAATGACTGCATTTATCATGATGCTTTGAGGCTATTCGCACTGAAATGTAAGACAGGGTGCTCCCTTTTTGGATTGTGTATTTAACGGGTCCTGTGAGCCTTTGAGCTGACCCGCTCTGGTGAAGAACCTGTGCACCTACTGAATGGTACAAAAACCTGAGAAAATGTTTAGGCGCCATTTCAAGCAACCCCGTCTACCACACTTTCCTCTCCGCTGATGATGGCCGAAAGCCAGAAACACGTGTCCGGAGATACGGCATTCGCCACACCAACTTATGGTGAAAAACTTTCTACAACGTTACAGCACTTGCTGCACCCATTTATGGTGAAAGACTTTTTGAAATATTATTCGAATTCATTCTAATGACTGCATTTATCATGATGCTTTGGGGATATTCGCACTGAAATGTAAGACAGGGTGCTTCATTTTTTGGATTGTGTATTTAACGGGTCTTGTGAGCCTTTGAGCTGACGAGATTTGGTAAAGCACCTCTGCACCTACTGAGTGGTACAAAAACCTGAGAAAACGTTTAGGCGGCATTTCAAGCAACCCCATCTGCCACACTTTCCTCTCTGCTGATGATGGCCGAAAGCCAGAAACACGTGTCTGGAGAAAAGGCATTCGCCACACCAACTTATGGTGAAAAACTTTCTACAACGTTACAGCACTTGCTGCACCCATTTATGGTGAAAGACTTTTTGAAATATTATTCAAATTCATTCTAATGACTGCATTTATCATGATGCTTTGGGGCTATTCACACTGAAATGTAAGACAGGGTGCTCCCTTTTTGGATTGTGTATTTAACGGCTCCTGTGAGCCTTTGAGCTGACGAGCTCTGGTGAAGCACCTGTGAACCTACTGAGTGGTACAAAAACCTGAGAAAACGTTTAGGCGGCATTTCAAGCAACCCCGTCTGCCACACTTTCCTCTCCGCTGATGATGGCCGAAAGCCAGAAACACGTGTCCGGAGATAAGGCATTCGCCACACCAACTTATGGTGAAAAACTTTCTACAACGTTACAGCACTTGCTGCACCCATTTATGGTGAAAGACTTTTTGAAATATTATTCAAATTCATTCTAATGACTGCATTTATCATGATGTTTTGGGGCTATTTGCACTGAAATGTAAGACAGGGTGCTCCCTTTTTGGATTGTGTATTTAACGGCTCCTGTGAGCCTTTGAGCTGACGAGCTCTGGTGAAGCACCTGTGCACCTACTGAGTGGTACAAAAACCTGAGAAAACGTTTAGGCGGCATTTCAAGCAACCCCGTCTGCCACACTTTCCTCTCTGCTGATGATGGCCAAAAGCCAGAAACACGTGTCCGGAGATACGGCATTCGCCACACCAACTTATGGTGAAAAACTTTCTACAACGTTACAGCACTTGCTGCACCCATTTATGGTGAAATACTTTTTGAAATATTATTCAAATTCATTCTAATGACTGCAGTTATCATGATGCTTTGGGGCTATTCGCACTGAAATGTAAGACAGGGTGCTCCCTTTTTGGATTGTGTATTTAACGGGTCCTGTGAGCCTTTGGGCTGACCCGCTCTGGTGAAGAACCTGTGCACCTACTGAGTGGTACAAAAACCTGAGAAAACATTTAGGTGGCATTTCAAGCAACCCCGTCTACCACACTTTCCTCTCCGCTGATGATGGACGAAAGGCAGAAACACGTGTCCGGAGATACGGCATTCGCCACACCAACTTATGGTGAAAAACTTTCTACAACGTTACAGCACTTGCTGCACCCTTTTATGGTGAAAGACGTTTTGAAATATTATTCGAATTCATTCTAATGACTGCATTTATCATGATGCTTTGAGGCTATTCGCACTGAAATGTAAGACAGGGTGCTCCCTTTTTGGATTGTGTATTTAACGGGTCCTGTGAGCCTTTCAGCTGACCCGCTCTGGTGAAGAACCTGTGCACCTACTGAGTGGTACACAAACCTGAGAAAACGTTTAGGCGCCATTTCAAGCAACCCCGTCTGCCACACTTTCCTCTCCACTGATGATGGCCGAAAGCCAGAAACACGTGTCCGGAGATACGGCATTCGCCACACCAACTTATGGTGAAAAACTTTCTACAACGTTACAGCACTTGCTGCACCCATTTATGGTGAAAGACTTTTTGAAATATTATTCAAATTCATTCTAATGACTGCATTTATCATGATGCTTTTGGGGCTATTCACACTGAAATGTAAGACAGGGTGCTCCCTTTTTGGATTGTGTATTTAACGGATCCTGTGAGCCTTTGAGCTGACGAGCTCTGGTGAAGCACCTGTGCACCTTCTGAGTGGTACAAAAACCTGAGAAAACGTTTAGGCGGCATTTCAAGCAACCCCGTCTGCCACACCTTCCTCTCCGCTGATGATGGCCGAAAGCCAGAAACACGTGTCCGGAGATACGGCATTCGCCACACCAACTTATGGTGAAAAACTTTCTACAACGTTACAGCACTTCCTGCACCCATTTATGGTGAAATACTTTTTGAAATATTATTCAAATTCATTCTAATGACTGCAGTTATCATGATGCTTTGGGGCTATTCACACTGAAATGTAAGACAGGGTGCTCCCTTTTTGGATTGTGTATTTAACGGCTCCTGTGAGCCTTTGAGCTGACGAGCTCTGGTGAAGCACCTGTGCACCTACTGAGTGGTACAAAAACCTGAGAAAACGTTTAGGTGGCATTTCAAGCAACCCCGTCTGCCACACTTTCCTCTCCGATGATGATGGCTGAAAGCCAGAAACACGTGTCCGGAGATACGGCATTCGCCACACCAACTTATGGTGAAAAACTTTCTACAACGTTACAGCACTTGCTGCACCCTTTTATGGTGAAAGACGTTTTGAAATATTATTCAAATTAATTCTAATGACTGCATTTATCATGATGCTTTGAGGCTATTCGCACTGAAATGTAAGACAGGGTGCTCCCTTTTTGGATTGTGTATTTAACGGGTCCTGTGAGCCTTTGAGCTGACCCGCTCTGGTGAAGAACCTGTGCACCTACTGAGTGGTACAAAAACCTGAGAAAACGTTTAGGCGCCATTTCAAGCAACCCCGTCTGCCACACTTTCCTCTCCGCTGATGATGGCCGAAAGCCAGAAACACGTGTCCGGAGATACAGCATTCGCCACACCAACTTATGGTGAAAACCTTTCTACAACGTTACAGCACTTGCTGCACCCATTTATGGTGAAAGACTTTTTGAAATATTATTCAAATTCATTCTAATGACTGCATTTATCATGATGCTTTGGGGCTATTTGCACTGAAATGTAAGACAGGGTGCTCCCTTTTCGGATTGTGTATTTAACGGCTCCTGTGAGCCTTTGAGCTGACGAGCTCTGGTGAAGCACCTGTGCACCTACTGAGTGGTACAAAAACCTGAGAAAACGTTTAGGCGCCATTTCAAGCAACCCTGTCTGCCACACTTTCCTCTCTGCTGATGATGGCCGAAAGCCAGAAACACGTGTCCGGAGATACGGCATTCGCCACACCAACTTATGGTGAAAAACTTTCTACAACGTTACAGCACTTGCTGCACCCATTTATTGTGAAATACTTATTGAAATATTATTCAAATTCATTCTAATGACTGCAGTTATCATGATGCTTTGGGGCTATTCGCACTGAAATGTAAGACAGGGTGCTCCCTTTTTGGATTGTGTATTTAACGGGTCCTGTGAGCCTTTGAGCTGACCCGCTCTGGTGAAGAACCTGTGGACCTACTGAGTGGTACAAAAACCTGAGAAAACGTTTAGGTGGCATTTCAAGCAACCCCGTCTGCCACACTTTCCTCTCCGCTGATGATGGCCGAAAGCCAGAAACACGTGTCCGGAGATACGGCATTCGCCACACCAACTTATGGTGAAAAACTTTCTACAACGTTACAGCACTTGCAGCACCCTTTTATGGTGAAAGACGTTTTGAAATATTTTTCGAATTAATTCTAATGACTGCATTTATCATGATGCTTTGAGGCTATTCGCACTGAAATGTAAGACAGGGTGCTCCCTTTTTGGATTGTGTATTTAACGGGTCCTGTGAGCCTTTGAGCTGACCCGCTCTGGTGAAGAACCTGTGCACCTACTGAGTGGTACAAAAACCTGAGAAAACGTTTAGGCGCCATTTCAAGCAACCCCGTCTGCCACACTTTCCTCTCCACTGATGATGGCCGAAAGCCAGAAACACGTGTCCGGAGATACGGCATTCGCCACACCAACTTATGGTGAAAAACTTTCTACAACGTTACAGCACTTGCTGCACCCATTTATGGTGAAAGACTTTTTGAAATATTATTCAAATTCATTCTAATGACTGCATTTATCATGATGCTTTTGGGGCTATTCACACTGAAATGTAAGACAGGGTGCTCCCTTTTTGGATTGTGTATTTAACGGCTCCTGTGAGCCTTTGAGCTGACGAGCTCTGGTGAAGCACCTGTGCACCTACTGAGTGGTACAAAAACCTGAGAAAACGTGTAGGTGGCATTTCAAGCAACCCCGTCTGCCACACTTTCCTCTCCGCTGATGATGGCCGAAAGCCAGAAACACGTGTCCGGAGATACGGCATTCGCCACACCAACTTATGGTGAAAAACTTTCTACAACGTTACAGCACTTGCTGCACCCTTTCATGGTGAAAGACGTTTTGAAATATTATTCAAATTCATTCTAATGACTGCATTTATCACGATGCTTTGAGGCTATTCGCACTGAAATGTAAGACAGGGTGCTCCCTTTTTGGATTGTGTATTTAACGGGTCCTGTGAGCCTTTGAGCTGACCCGCTCTGGTGAAGAACCTGTGCACCTACTGAGTGGTACAAAAACCTGAGAAAACGTTTAGGCGCCATTTCAAGCAACCCCGTCTGCCACACTTTCCTCTCCGCTGATGATGGCCGAAAGCCAGAAACACGTGTCCGGAGATACGGCATTCGCCACACCAACTTATGGTGAAAAACTTTCTACAACGTTACAGCACTTGCTGCACCCATTTATGGTGAAAGACTTTTTGAAATATTATTCAAATTCATTCTAATGACTGCATTTATCATGATGCTTTGGGGCTATTTGCACTGAAATGTAAGACAGGGTGCTCCCTTTTTGGATTGTGTATTTAACGGCTCCTGTGAGCCTTTGAGCTGACGAGCTCTGGTGAAGCACCTGTGCACCTACTGAGTGGTACAAAAACCTGAGAAAACGTTTAGGCGGCATTTCAAGCAACCCCGTCTGCCACACTTTCCTCTCTGCTGATGATGGCCGAAAGCCAGAAACACGTGTCCGGAGATACGGCATTCGCCACACCAACTTATGGTGAAAAACTTTCTACAACGTTACAGCACTTGCTGCACCCGTTTATGGTGAAAGTCTTTTTGAAATATTATTCGAATTGATTCTAATGACTGCATTTATCATGATGCTTTGGGGCTATTCGCACTGAAATGTAAGAGAGGGTGCTTCCTTTTTGGATTGTGTATTTAACGGCTCCTGTGAGCCTTTGAGCTGACGAGCTCTGGTGAAGCACCTGTGCACCTACTGAGTGGTACAAAAACCTGAGAAAACGTTTATGCGGCATTTAAAGCAACCCCGTCTGCCACACTTTCCTCTCCGCTGATGATGGCCGAAAGCCAGAAACACGTGTCCGGAGATACGGCATTCGCCACACCAACTTATGGTGAAAAACTTTCTACAACGTTACAGCACTTCCTGCACCCATTTATGGTGAAAGACTTTTTGAAATATTATTCGAATTCATTCTAATGACTGCATTTATCAAGATGCTTTGGGGCTATTCGAACTGAAATGTAAGACAGGGTGCTCCCTTTTTGGATTGTGTATTTAACGGCTCCTGTGAGCTTTGAGCTGACGAGCTCTGGTGAAGCACCAGTGCACCTACTGAGTGGTACAAAAACCTGAGAAAACGTTTAGGCGGCATTTCAAGCAACCCCGTCTGCCACACTTTCCTCTCCGCTGATGATGGCCGAAAGCCAGAAACACGTGTCCGGAGATAAGGCATTCGCCACACCAACTTATGGTGAAAAACTTTCTATAACGTTACAGCACTTGCTGCACCCATTTATGGTGAAAGACTTTTTGAAATATTATTCGAATTCATTCTAATGACTGCATTTATCATGATGCTTTGGGGCTATTCGCACTGAAATGTAAGACAGGGTGCTCCCTTTTTGGATTGTGTATTTAACGGCTCCTGTGAGCCTTTAAGCTGACGAGCTCTGGTGAAGCACCAGTGCACCTACTGAGTGGTACAAAAACCTGAGAAAACGTTTAGGCGGCATTTCAAGCAACCCCGTCTACCACACTTTCCTCTCCGCTGATGATGGCCGAAAGCCAGAAACACGTGTCTGGAGATACGGCATTCGCCACACCAACTTATGGTGAAAAACTTTCTACAACGTTACAGCACTTGCTGCACCCATTTATCGTGAAAGACTTTATGAAATATTATTCGAATTCATTCTAATGACTGCATTTATCATGATGCTTTGGGGCTATTCACACTGAAATGTAAGACAGGGTGCTCCCTTTTTGGATTGTGTATTTAATGGCTCCTGTGAGCCTTTGAGCTGACGAGCTTTGGTGAAGCACCTGTGCACCTACTGAGTGGTACAAAAACCTGAGAAAACATTTAGGCGGCATTTCAAGCAACCCCGTCTGCCACACTTTCCTCTCTGCTGATGATGGCTGAAAGCCAGAAACCCGTGTCCGGAGATACGGCATTTGCCACACCAAATTATGGTGAAAAACTTTCTACAACGTTACAGCACTTGCTGCACCCATTTATGGTGAAATACTTTTTGAAATATTATTCAAATTCATTCTAATGACTGCAGTTATCATGATGCTTTGGGGCTATTCACACTGAAATGTAAGACAGGGTGCTCCCTTTTTGGATTGTGTATTTAACGGCTCCTGTGAGCCTTTGAGCTGACGAGCTCTGGTGAAGCACCTGTGCACCTACTGAGTGGTACAAAAACCTGAGAAAACGTTTAGGTGGCATTTCAAGCAACCCCGTCTGCCACACTTTCCTCTCCGCTGATGATGGCCGAAAGCCAGAAACACGTGTCCGGAGATACGGCATTCGCCACACCAGCTTATGGTGAAAAACTTTCTACAACGTTACAGCACTTGCTGCACCCATTTATGGTGAAAGACTTTTTAAAATATTATTCGAATTCATTCTAATGACTGCATTTATCATGATGCTTTGAGGTTATTTGCACTGAAATGTAAGACAGGGTGCTCCCTTTTTGGATTGTGTATTTAACGGCTCCTGTGAGCCTTTGAGCTCTGGTGAAGCACCAGTGCACCTACTGAGTGGTACAAAAACCTGAGAAAACGTTTAGGCAGCATTTCAAGCAACCCCGTCTACCACACTTTCCTCTCCGCTGATGATGGCCGAAAGCCAGAAACACGTGTCTGGAGATACGGCATTCGCCACACCAACTTATGGTGAAAAACTTTCTACAACGTTACAGCACTTGCTGCACCCATTTATGGTGAAAGACTTTATGAAATATTATTCGAATTCATTCTAATGACTGCATTTATCATGATGCTTTGGGGCTATTCACACTGAAATGTAAGACAGGGTGCTCCCTTTTTGGATTGTGTATTTAATGGCTCCTGTGAGCCTTTGAGCTGACGAGCTTTGGTGAAGCACCTGTGCACCTACTGAGTGGTACAAAAACCTGAGAAAACATTTAGGTGGCATTTTAAGCAACCCCGTCTGCCACACTTTCCTCTCTGCTGATGATGGCCGAAAGCCAGAAACCCGTGTCCGGAGATACGGCATTCGCCACACCAAATTATGGTGAAAAACTTTCTACAACGTTACAGCACTTGCAGCACCCTTTTATGGTGAAAGACGTTGTGAAATATTATTCGAATTAATTCTAATGACTGCATTTATCATGATGCTTTGAGGCTATTCGCACAGAAATGTAAGACAGGGTGCTCCCTTTTTGGATTGTGTATTTAACGGGTCCTGTGAGCCTTTGAGCTGACCCGCTCTGGTGAAGAACCTGTGCACCTACTGAGTGGTACAAAAACCTGAGAAAACGTTTAGGCGCCATTTCAAGCAACCCCGTCTGCCACACTTTCCTCTCCACTGATGATGGCCGAAAGCCAGAAACACGTGTCCGGATATACGGCACTCGCCACACCAACTTATGGTGAAAAACTTTCTACAACGTTACAGCACTTGCTGCACCCATTTATGGTGAAAGACTTTTTGAAATATTATTCAAATTCATTCTAATGACTGCATTTATCATGATGCTTTTGGGGCTATTCACACTGAAATGTAAGACAGGGTGCTCCCTTTTTGGATTGTGTATTTAACGGCTCCTGTGAGCCTTTGAGCTGACGAGCTCTGGTGAAGCACCTGTGCACCTACTGAGTGGTACAAAAACCTGAGAAAACGTGTAGGTGGCATTTCAAGCAACCCCGTCTGCCACACTTTCCTCTCCGCTGATGATGGCCGAAAGCCAGAAACACGTGTCCGGAGATACGGCATTCGCCACACCAACTTATGGTGAAAAACTTTCTACAACGTTACAGCACTTGCTGCACCCTTTCATGGTGAAAGACGTTTTGAAATATTATTCAAATTCATTCTAATGACTGCATTTATCATGATGCTTTGAGGCTATTCGCACTGAAATGTAAGACAGGGTGCTCCCTTTTTGGATTGTGTATTTAACGGGTCCTGTGAGCCTTTGAGCTGACCCGCTCTGGTGAAGAACCTGTGCACCTACTGAGTGGTACAAAAACCTGAGAAAACGTTTAGGCGCCATTTCAAGCAACCCCGTCTGCCGCACTTTCCTCTCCGCTGATGATGGCCGAAAGCCAGAAACACGTGTCCGGAGATACGGCATTCGCCACACCAACTTATGGTGAAAAACTTTCTACAACGTTACAGCACTTGCTGCACCCATTTATGGTGAAAGACTTTTTGAAATATTATTCAAATTCATTCTAATGACTGCATTTATCATGATGCTTTGGGGCTATTTGCACTGAAATGTAAGACAGGGTGCTCCCTTTTTGGATTGTGTATTTAACGGCTCCTGTGAGCCTTTGAGCTGACGAGCTCTGGTGAAGCACCTGTGCACCTACTGAGTGGTACAAAAACCTGAGAAAACGTTTAGGCGGCATTTCAAGCAACCCCGTCTGCCACACTTTCCTCTCTGCTGATGATGGCCGAAAGCCAGAAACACGTGTCCGGAGATACGGCATTCGCCACACCAACTTATGGTGAAAAACTTTCTACAACGTTACAGCACTTGCTGCACCCGTTTATGGTGAAAGACTTTTTGAAATATTATTCGAATTGATTCTAATGACTGCATTTATCATGATGCTTTGGGGCTATTCGCACTGAAATGTAAGAGAGGGTGCTTCCTTTTTGGATTGTGTATTTAACGGCTCCTGTGAGCCTTTGAGCTGACGAGCTCTGGTGAAGCACCTGTGCACCTACTGAGTGGTACAAAAACCTGAGAAAACGTTTATGCGGCATTTCAAGCAACCCCGTCTGCCACACTTTCCTCTCCGCTGATGATGGCCGAAAGCCAGAAACACGTGTCCGGAGATACGGCATTCGCCACACCAACTTATGGTGAAAAACTTTCTACAACGTTACAGCACTTCCTGCACCCATTTATGGTGAAAGACTTTTTGAAATATTATTCGAATTCATTCTAATGACTGCATTTATCAAGATGCTTTGGGGCTATTCGCACTGAAATGTAAGACAGGGTGCTCCCTTTTTGGATTGTGTATTTAACGGCTCCTGTGAGCTTTGAGCTGACGAGCTCTGGTGAAGCACCAGTGCACCTACTGAGTGGTACAAAAACCTGAGAAAACGTTTAGGCGGCATTTCAAGCAACCCCGTCTGCCACACTTTCCTCTCCGCTGATGATGGCCGAAAGCCAGAAACACGTGTCCGGAGATAAGGCATTCGCCACACCAACTTATGGTGAAAAACTTTCTATAACGTTACAGCACTTGCTGCACCCATTTATGGTGAAAGACTTTTTGAAATATTATTCGAATTCATTCTAATGACTGCATTTATCATGATGCTTTGGGGCTATTCGCACTGAAATGTAAGACAGGGTGCTCCCTTTTTGGATTGTGTATTTAACGGCTCCTGTGAGCCTTTAAGCTGACGAGCTCTGGTGAAGCACCAGTGCACCTACTGAGTGGTACAAAAACCTGAGAAAACGTTTAGGCGGCATTTCAAGCAACCCCGTCTACCACACTTTCCTCTCCGCTGATGATGGCCGAAAGCCAGAAACACGTGTCTGGAGATACGGCATTCGCCACACCAACTTATGGTGAAAAACTTTCTACAACGTTACAGCACTTGCTGCACCCATTTATCGTGAAAGACTTTATGAAATATTATTCGAATTCATTCTAATGACTGCATTTATCATGATGCTTTGGGGCTATTCACACTGAAATGTAAGACAGGGTGCTCCCTTTTTGGATTGTGTATTTAATGGCTCCTGTGAGCCTTTGAGCTGACGAGCTTTGGTGAAGCACCTGTGCACCTACTGAGTGGTACAAAAACCTGAGAAAACATTTAGGCGGCATTTCAAGCAACCCCGTCTGCCACACTTTCCTCTCTGCTGATGATGGCTGAAAGCCAGAAACCCGTGTCCGGAGATACAGCATTCGCCACACCAAATTATGGGGAAAAACTTTCTACAACGTTACAGCACTTGCTGCACCCATTTATGGTGAAATACTTTTTGAAATATTATTCAAATTCATTCTAATGACTGCAGTTATCATGATGCTTTGGGGCTATTCACACTGAAATGTAAGACAGGGTGCTCCCTTTTTGGATTGTGTATTTAACGGCTCCTGTGAGCCTTTGAGCTGACGAGCTCTGGTGAAGCACCTGTGCACCTACTGAGTGGTACAAAAACCTGAGAAAACGTTTAGGTGGCATTTCAAGCAACCCCGTCTGCCACACTTTCCTCTCCGCTGATGATGGCCGAAAGCCAGAAACACGTGTCCGGAGATACGGCATTCGCCACACCAGCTTATGGTGAAAAACTTTCTACAACGTTACAGCACTTGCTGCACCCATTTATGGTGAAAGACTTTTTAAAATATTATTCGAATTCATTCTAATGACTGCATTTATCATGATGCTTTGAGGTTATTTGCACTGAAATGTAAGACAGGGTGCTCCCTTTTTGGATTGTGTATTTAACGGCTCCTGTGAGCCTTTGAGCTCTGGTGAAGCACCAGTGCACCTACTGAGTGGTACAAAAACCTGAGAAAACGTTTAGGCAGCATTTCAAGCAACCCCGTCTACCACACTTTCCTCTCCGCTGATGATGGCCGAAAGCCAGAAACACGTGTCTGGAGATACGGCATTCGCCACACCAACTTATGGTGAAAAACTTTCTACAACGTTACAGCACTTGCTGCACCCATTTATGGTGAAAGACTTTATGAAATATTATTCGAATTCATTCTAATGACTGCATTTATCATGATGCTTTGGGGCTATTCACACTGAAATGTAAGACAGGGTGCTCCCTTTTTGGATTGTGTATTTAATGGCTCCTGTGAGCCTTTGAGCTGACGAGCTTTGGTGAAGCACCTGTGCACCTACTGAGTGGTACAAAAACCTGAGAAAACATTTAGGCGGCATTTCAAGCAACCCCGTCTGCCACACTTTCCTCTCTGCTGATGATGGCCGAAAACCAGAAACCCGTGTCCGGAGATACGGCATTCGCCACACCAAATTATGGTGAAAAACTTTCTACAACGTTACAGCACTTGCTGCACCCATTTATGGTGAAATACTTTTTGAAATATTATTCAAATTCATTCTAATGACTGCAGTTATCATGATGCTTTGGGGCTATTCACACTGAAATGTAAGACAGGGTGCTCCCTTTTTGGATTGTGTATTTAACGGCTCCTGTGAGCCTTTGAGCTGACGAGCTCTGGTGAAGCACCTGTGCACCTACTGAGTGGTACAAAAACCTGAGAAAACGTTTAGGCGGCATTTCAAGCAACCCCGTCTGCCACACTTTCCTCTCCGCTGATGATGGCCGAAAGCCAGAAACACGTGTCCGGAGATAAGGCATTCGCCACACCAACTTATGGTGAAAAACTTTCTACAACGTTACAGCACTTGCTGCACCCATTTATGGTGAAAGACTTTTTGAAATATTATTCAAATTTATTCTAATGACTGCATTTATCATGATGCTTTGAGGTTATTTGCACTGAAATGTAAGACAGGGTGCTCCCTTTTTGGATTGTGTATTTAACGGCTCCTGTGAGCCTTTGAGCTGACGAGCTCTGGTGAAGCACCAGTGCACCTACTGAGTGGTACAAAAACCTGAGAAAACGTTTAGGCGGCATTTCAAGCAACCCCGTCTGCCACACTTTCCTCTCCGCTGATGATGGCCGAAAGCCAGAAACACGTGTCCGGAGATAAGGCATTCGCCACACCAACTTATGGTGAAAAACTTTCTATAACGTTACAGCACTTGCTGCACCCATTTATGGTGAAAGACTTTTTGAAATATTATTCGAATTCATTCTAATGACTGCATTTATCATGATGCTTTGGGGCTAGTCGCACTGAAATGTAAGACAGGGTGCTCCCTATTTGGATTGTGTATTTAACGGCTCCTGTGAGCCTTTGAGCTGACGAGCTCTGGTGAAGCACCAGTGCACCTACTGAGTGGTACAAAAACCTGAGAAAACGTTTAGGCGGCATTTCAAGCAACCCCGTCTACCACACTTTCCTCTCCGCTGATGATGGCCGAAAGCCAGAAACACGTGTCTGGAGATACGGCATTCGCCACACCAACTTATGGTGAAAAACTTTCTACAACGTTACAGCACTTGCTGCACCCATTTATGGTGAAAGACTTTATGAAATATTATTCGAATTCATTCTAATGACTGCATTTATCATGATGCTTTGGGGCTATTCACACTGAAATGTAAGACAGGGTGCTCCCTTTTTGGATTGTGTATTTAATGGCTCCTGTGAGCCTTTGAGCTGACGAGCTTTGGTGAAGCACCTGTGCACCTACTGAGTGGTACAAAAACCTGAGAAAACATTTAGGTGGCATTTTAAGCAACCCCGTCTGCCACACTTTCCTCTCTGCTGATGATGGCCGAAAGCCAGAAACCCGTGTCCGGAGATACGGCATTCGCCACACCAAATTATGGTGAAAAACTTTCTACAACGTTACAGCACTTGCTGCACCCATTTATGGTGAAATACTTTTTGAAATATTATTCAAATTCATTCTAATGACTGCAGTTATCATGATGCTTTGGGGCTATTCACACTGAAATGTAAGACAGGGTGCTCCCTTTTTGGATTGTGTATTTAACGGCTCCTGTGAGCCTTTGAGCTGACGAGCTCTGGTGAAGCACCTGTGCACCTACTGAGTGGTACAAAAACCTGAGAAAACGTTTAGGTGGCATTTCAAGCAACCCAGTCTGCCACACTTTCCTCTCCGCTGATGATGGCCGAAAGCCAGAAACACGTGTCCGGAGATACGGCATTCGCCACACCAACTTATGGTGAAAAACTTTCTACAACGTTACAGCACTTGCTGCACCCTTTAATGGTGAAAGACTTTTTGAAATATTATTCGAATTAATTCTAATGACTGCATTTATCATGATGCTTTGAGGCTATTCGCACTGAAATGTAAGACAGGGTGCTCCCTTTTTGGATTGTGTATTTAACGGGTCCTGTGAGCCTTTGAGCTGACCCGCTCTGGTGAAGAACCTGTGCACCTACTGAATGGTACAAAAACCTGAGAAAATGTTTAGGCGCCATTTCAAGCAACCCCGTCTACCACACTTTCCTCTCCGCTGATGATGGCCGAAAGCCAGAAACACGTGTCCGGAGATACGGCATTCGCCACACCAACTTATGGTGAAAAACTTTCTACAACGTTACAGCACTTGCTTCACCCATTTATGGTGAAAGACTTTTTGAAATATTATTCGAATTCATTCTAATGACTGCATTTATCATGATGCTTTGGGGATATTCGCACTGAAATGTAAGACAGGGTGCTTCATTTTTTGGATTGTGTATTTAACGGGTCTTGTGAGCCTTTGAGCTGAAGAGATTTGGTAAAGCACCTCTGCACCTACTGAGTGGTACAAAAACCTGAGAAAACGTTTAGGCGGCATTTCAAGCAACCCCATCTGCCACACTTTCCTCTCCGCTGATGATGGCCGAAAGCCAGAAACACGTGTCTGGAGAAAAGGCATTCGCCACACCAACTTATGGTGAAAAACTTTCTACAACGTTACAGCACTTGCTGCACCCATTTATGGTGAAAGACTTTTTGAAATATTATTCAAATTCATTCTAATGACTGCATTTATCATGATGCTTTGTGGCTATTCACACTGAAATGTAAGACAGGGTGCTCCCTTTTTGGATTGTGTATTTAACGGCTCCTGTGAGCCTTTGAGCTGACGAGCTCTGGTGAAGCACCTGTGAACCTACTGAGTGGTACAAAAACCTGAGAAAACGTTTAGGCGGCATTTCAAGCAACCCCGTCTGCCACACTTTCCTCTCCGCTGATGATGGCCGAAAGCCAGAAACACGTGTCCGGAGATAAGGCATTCGCCACACCAACTTATGGTGAAAAACTTTCTACAACGTTACAGCACTTTCTGCACCCATTTATGGTGAAAGACTTTTTGAAATATTATTCGAATTCATTCTAATGACTGCATTTATCATGATGCTTTGGGGCTATTCGCACTGAAATGTAAGACAGGGTGCTCCCTTTTTGGATTGTGTATTTAACGGCTCCTGTGAGCCTTTGAGCTGACGAGCTCTGGTGAAGCAACTGTGCACCTACTGAGCGGTACAAAAACCTGAGAAAACGTTTAGGTGGCATTTCAAGCAACCCCGTCTGCCACACTTTCCTCTCCGCTGATGATGGCCGAAAGCAAGAAACAAGTGTCCGGAGATACGGCATTTGCCACACCAACTTATGGTGAAAAACTTTCTACAACGTTACAGCACTTGCTGCACCCATTTATGGTGAAAGACTTTTTGAAATATTATTCAAATTCATTCTAATGACTGCATTTATCATGATGTTTTGGGGCTATTTGCACTGAAATGTAAGACAGGGTGCTCCCTTTTTGGATTGTGTATTTAACGGCTCCTGTGAGCCTTTGAGCTGACGAGCTCTGGTGAAGCACCTGTGCACCTACTGAGTGGTACAAAAACCTGAGAAAACGTTTAGGCGGCATTTCAAGCAACCCCGTCTGCCACACTTTCCTCTCTGCTGATGATGGCCAAAAGCCAGAAACACGTGTCCGGAGATACGGCATTCGCCACACCAACTTATGGTGAAAAACTTTCTACAACGTTACAGCACTTGCTGCACCCTTTTATGGTGAAAGACTTTTTGAAATATTATTCGAATTAATTCTAATGACTGCATTTATCATGATGCTTTGAGGCTATTTGCACTGAAATGTAAGACAGGGTGCTCCCTTTTTGGATTGTGTATTTAACGGGTCCTGTGAGCCTTTGAGCTGACCCGCTCTGGTGAAGAACCTGTGCACCTACTGAGTGGTACAAAAACCTGAGAAAACGTTTAGGCGCCATTTCAAGCAACCCCGTCTGCCACACTTTCCTCTCCGCTGATGATGGCCGAAAGCCAGAAACACGTGTCCGGAGATACGGCATTCGCCACACCAACTTATGGTGAAAAACTTTCTACAACGTTACAGCACTTGCTGCACCCATATATGGTGAAAGACTTTTTGAAATATTATTTGAATTCATTCTAAAGACTGCATTTATCATGATGCTTTGAGGCTATTTGCACTGAAATGTAAGACAGGGTGCTCCCTTTTTGGATTGTGTATTTAACGGGTCCTGTGAGCCTTTGAGCTGACGAGCTCTGGTGAAGCACCTCTGCACCTACTGAGTGGTACAAAAACCTGAGAAAACGTTTAGGCGGCATTTCAAGCAACCCCGTCTGCCACACTTTCCTCTCCGCTGATGATGGCCGAAAGCCAGAAACACGTGTCCGGAGAAAAGGCATTCGCCACACCAACTTATGGTGAAAAACTTTCTACAACGTTACAGCACTTTCTGCACCCATTTATGGTGAAAGACTTTTTGAAATATTATTCGAATTCATTCTAATGACTGCATTTATCATGATTTTTTGGGGCTATTCGCACTGAAATGTAAGACAGGGTGCTCCCTTTTTGGATTGTGTATTTAACGGCTCCTGTGAGCCTTTGAGCTGACGAGCTCTGGTGAAGCACCTGTGCACCTACTGAGTGGTAGAAAAACCTGAGAAAACGTTTAGGTGGCATTTCAAGCAACTCCGTCTGCCACACTTTCCTCTCCGCTGATGATGGCCGAAAGCCAGAAACACGTGTCCGGAGATACGGCATTCGCCACACCAACTTATGGTGAAAAACTTTCTACAACGTTACAGCACTTGCTGCACCCATTTATGGTGAAAGGCCTTTTGAAATATTATTCAAATTAATTCTAATGACTGCATTTATCTTGATGCTTTGGGGCTATTTGCACTGAAATGTAAGAGAGGGTGCTCCCTTTTTGGATTGTGTATTTAACGGCTCCAGTCAGCCTTTGAGCTGACGAGCTCTGGTGAAGCACCTGTGCACCTACTGAGTGGTACAAAAACCTGAGAAAACGTTTAGGCGGCATTTCAAGCAACCCCGTCTGCCACACTTTCCTCTCTGCTGATGATGGCCGAAAGCCAGAAACACGTGCCCGGAGATACGGCATTCGCCACACCAACTTATGGTGAAAAACTTTCTACAACGTTACAGCACTTGCTGCACCCGTTTATGGTGAAAGACTTTTTGAAATATTATTCGAATTGATTCTAATGACTGCATTTATCATGATGCTTTGGGGCTATTCGCACTGAAATGTAAGAGAGGGTGCTTCCTTTTTGGATTGTGTATTTAACGGCTCCTGTGAGCCTTTGAGCTGACGAGCTCTGGTGAAGCACCTGTGCACCTACTGAGTGGTACAAAAACCTGAGAAAACGTTTAGGTGGCATTTCAAGCAACTCCGTCTGCCACACTTTCCTCTCCGCTGATGATGGCCGAAAGCCAGAAACACGTGTCCGGAGATACGGCATTCGCCACACCAACGTATGGTGAAAAACTTTCTACAACGTTACAGCACTTGCTGCACCCATTTATGGTGAAAGACTTTTTGAAATATTATTCAAATTCATTCTAATGACTGCATTTATCATGATGCTTTGGGGCTATTCGCACTGAAATGTAAGACAGGGTGCTTCCTTTTTGGATTGTGTATTTAACGGCTCCTGTGAGCCTTAGAGCTGACGAGCTCTGGTGAAGCACCTGTGCACCTACTGAGTGGTACAAAAACCTGAGGAAACGTTTAGGCGGCATTTCAAGCAACCCCGTCTGCCACACTTTCCTCTCCGCTGATGATGGGCGAAAGCCAGTAACACGTGTCTGCAGATACGGCATTCGCCATACCAACTTATGGTGAAAAACCTTCTACAACGTTACAGCACTTGCTGCACCCATTTATGGTGAAAGACTTTTTGAAATATTATTCAAATTCATTCTAATGACTGCATTTATCATGATGCTTTGGGGCTATTCGCACTGAAATGTAAGACAGGGTGCTTCCTTTTTGGATTGTGTATTTAACGGGTCCTGTAAGCCTTTGAGCTGACGAGCTCTGTTGAAGCACCTGTGCACCTACTGAGTGGTACAAATACCTGAGAAAACGTTTAGGCGGCATTTCAAGCAACCCCGTCTGCCACACTTTCCTCTCCGCTGATGATGGCCGAAAGCCAGAAACACGTGTCCGGAGATACGGCATTCGCCACACCAACTTATGGTGAAAAACTTTCTACAACGTTACAGCACATGCTGCACCCATTTATGGTGAAAGACTTTTTGAAATATTATTTGAATTAATTCTAATGACTGCATTTATCATGATGCTTTGGGGCTATTCGCACTGAAATGTAAGACAGGGTGCTCCCTTTTTGGATTGTGTATTTAACAGCTCCTGTGAGCCTTTGAGATGATGAGCTCTGGTGAAGCACCTGTGCACCTACAGAGTGGTACAAAAACCTGAGAACACGTTTAGGCAGCATTTTAAGCAACCCCGTTTTCCACACTTTCCTCTCCGCTGATAATGGCCGAAAGCCAGAAACACGTGTCCGGAGATACGGCATTCACCACACCAACTTATGGTGAAAAACTTTCTACAACGTTACAGCACTTGCTGCACCCATTTATGGTGAAAGACTTTTTGAAATATTATTCGAAATCATTCTAATGACTGCATTTATCATGATGCTTTGGGGCTATTCGCACTGAAATGTAAGACAGGGTGCTCCCTTTTTGGATTGTGTATTTAACGGCTCCTGTGAGCCTTTAAGCTGACGAACTCTGGTGAAGCACCTGTGCACCTACTGAGTGGTACAAAAACCTGAGAAAACATTAAGGTGGCATTTCAAGCAACCCCGTCTGCCACACTTTCCTCTCCGCTGATGATGGCCGAAAGCCAGAAACACGTGTCCGGAGATACAGCATTCGCCACACCAACTTATGGTGAAAAACTCTCTACAACGTTACAGCACTTGCTGCACCCATTTATGGTGAAACACTTTTTGAAATATTATTCGAATTCATTCTAATGACTGCATTTATCATGATGCTCTGGGCCTATTTGCACTGAAATGTAAGACAGGGTGCTCCCTTTTTGGATTGTGTATTTAACGGCTCCTGTGAGCCTTTGAGCTGACGAGCTCTGGTGAAGCACCTGTGCACCTACTGAGTGGTACAAAAACCTGAGAAAACGTTTAGGCGGCATTTTAAGCAACCCCGTCTGCCACACTTTCCTCTCCGCTGATGATGGGCGAAAGCCAGAAACACGTGTCCGGAGATACGGCATTCGCCACACCAACTTATGGTGAAAAACTTTCTACAACGTTACAGCACTTGCTGCACCCATTTATGGTGAAAGACTTTTTGAAATATTATTCAAATTCATTCTAATGACTGCATTTATCATGATGCTTTGGGGCTATTCGCATTGATATGTAAGACAGGGTGCTCCCTTTTTGGATTGCACATCTGCACTCACGCCTGCATGCACTGCACCAACCGTCCCTGAACCTGCCACCTACATAGCCTTGTTCACAGTCACTCAACAGCAGACCCGCAGACATGCACCCCACACACCACATGCGCAGTCACCACCACTGCCATCACCACATCATGCAGCACACCCACCTCACTTGCAGACACCACAACATCCATACACACGGCTTGTTTGTCCTCCCCCACCCTATCTGCCCCCTCCAAAGACACACAAACGCTTGCACTCAGACCCCCAACAGCCATCCACCTCACGCACGCACACTGTCCATGCACCTGCACCCAAGTCCAGCACATCTACTCCTCCTACAACCACTCCCTCTACCTCCACTCCCATCCCTCCTCCCACATCCAGCCCCACTGGCCATAAGAAGATTTTCCTTTCCCGCCCTGACCTCTTTCCTCCCCCAACCCCCAGGACAGTACCTCAAGCACACAGTCTGATACTGTCCCACCCCCAAAGTCTCCAGCAGCTACTAAGGGGCACATGAGTGCAACACTGCCCCCCCTTGTCCCAAGGACACTCTTCCACCTTCAAAACAGAGGATTATAGTAACACCCCCTCCCAAACAGACAACCAAGAGCATGGATCCACCTCCAAAACCTAGGGACAAGGCAACTCCTCCCAAGAAGAAAGCCAAGGAGGCCCCTACAAAAAGTAAGCCCTAGGAGGCCACTACAAAAAGTAAGACCAAAGAGGTCCCTACAAAAACAAAGCTCAAAGAGGCCCAAAAAAAACTAAGCCCAATGACACCCCTCCATTACCAGTGGCCAAGGACACCCCTCCAGTACCAGTGGCCAAGGACACCCCTCAAGAACCAGTGGCCAAGGACACCCCTCTAGAACCAGTGGCCAAGGGCACCCCTCAAGAACTAGTGGCTAAGGACACACCTCCAGAACTAGTGGCCAAGGACACCTCTCCAGAACCAGTGGCCAAAGAACCCCCTCAGTAACCAGAGGGCAAGGATCCCTCTCAGTATCCAGTGGGCAAGGGTCCCCTCCAGAACCAGTAAGGAGACCCCTCAGCAACCAGTGGGCAAGGAGCCCCCTCAGTATCCTAGTGGGCAAGGCTCCTCTCCAAAACTAGTGGGCTAGGAGCCACCTCCAAATGAGATGCTCCTACGCACCCCAACCCCCACTTCCACCTGAGGTGGCTGCCCATTTCCAACATGATGCCCTTAAACAGTGGAGTGGTCCCGATGTTGTAAGGAGTCAAGTTGAGGCTTGGACTTTGCCCTGTGGGCATTAGAGACTTTAAACTGCCCTTAGGGCCTGCATGTACATATGCAGTTGTGTGTTTTTGAATTTCAATTATCGTCCAACATGATTACAGTGATTGGAACAGAGGTATGTGTCCTGGCCTTCTTTGCTCCTGGGTCCTGTGCTGTCGATTTTCTCTGGGGCTGGTTCTGGGTGTGTGGTGTGTGTGTATGGTGTGTCATGTGTGTGTGTGTCACTCTCCCTAAACTCTCTCCTTCCCTCGTGTGCTAGGCAGCTGTACTCACCATCGTCATCTTCTTTGGCGTTGGTGCTCCAGGAAGGCCATGGCGTGGTACAGCATCGGGAAGGCTTGAAGTTCTGGTTCCATGGCGGTCTCTGACTCCTCTGTGTCCCTGGAGGTGAGTGTCTCCTTTTAAATGATGTGTTTCTGCCAGGTTTTTTGTTTCACTGCTACCGCCCCGGAGATCCTAGAGGTGTGCTATGTCATAATATGGTGGGCGGATCCATGTCTTCCGCCTGCCTGTAGGTGGCTATCGCCATGTTTAGTGTTCATAACGCGAAGACGGTTGGTGTGGTACATTGGCTGTCTATGGGAGGGATCACCACCATGGTCATTATTTGGCAGTCATTACCGCCGGCCTGGCGACAGTACTACCGCCATCGCCGGTGTGGCGGTAACCTGACTGCCAGTGTCATAATGACCACCTATGTGTGTATTTGTGGCCGGCACACTAACTACAAAGGCCAAATTCAAAATGTTGTGTTATTGAAAACTGAACAAGAAAACAGAGAAAACTGGCTAAAATGTGCAGTGTGCTTATTCGTGGAACAACATTTTGATTTGTCAACACACCAGATCAGCTGCAAGTATTGCTATGATAAATCAGAAGGCAACAATATGTCTGCCAGAGCAATACATAATAAGTTAGAGTTTGTTTACATTCCAGAGGAGCTTTGACATATAAATGTTTATGAAACAATAGTGATAGAATCATATACTCTTTTTTCAAGCAATATTGTATGAAACCAAAATATGGCAAACTACCACTGACTGAGTTATAGAAAGGCCTTAACGGTAGAGTTGTGTACTTACCTTAAGATTTTAAACACAATTTTCAAACTGTGGGTGTAGAGAGAGATTTGGAACAACTGCTTGTTATCCTAGTTAATAGTGTGCCCACACAAACCAAATAAATCTAGCAGGAACGTGTGGATTTGAACATGGTGAAGAAAACTACTTTGTATCTCAAACAGAATAATGTGTAATACAAAGATGTAGATATTGTTGCACATGGACGTAGCATGAAGGAAGAAATCTGGCCTTCATGTGGACAGTTTGAAAAAGTGGATAAATGTAGATGTAAAGAAATATATGGACACTGCAGTACCCATCTACTGGATTCAAAAGTGATTGTAGGGGATGCTATTGAACTGTTTCAGATCAAACAAGCTAAAGGAGCTCCAATGAGTAAGTGGGAGAAAGGTTTAGAGGCTCGATGTTTTCCACAATTATTTCCAACTGCAGTAGGTGGATGGTATGATGACCACCCTGTGCAATTACCTGTATCTGAGTATAGGTCAATAAGATTATTTTCAGAGAACCCTAGATTTCAACTAAGTAGTTGATATATATCGCATCTGCTATTTGAAATTTATTTGTAAGGTCTATCATATGCTGTTAACCATTTTCTTAAGACAGGAGTTAATATACAAAATACGTCTGCAAAAGACTGCTGACAACATTTATGGAAAAGATGAAAAGTTTAAGTATAATTTGATAAACCTTATGGCATACCAACGTGGGACCAATGAGTATTGGTATTGTTGTCATGGTGAGCTGAAGTGTATGTTGCGAAATATAGGTGCACCAACTTGGTATTCTTATTCGAGAGGAATTGTTTGTGTCTAGACCTAGCATCCACGCGAACTAGAGTTTTGAAGTTTTTTCCAGCGTATCAATACCTTGTCAAATTTGACCCAAAAAATAGACATTGGTAAAATAAACATGTTGGATGATTACTATCCATAAAGAAAGAGTGTACAACTTGAAAATGCTTGTCTTTGTGAAATACTCCAAAACTACACATATAGAAAAACATTCACAGAAAATGTAGATGAAGGCAAATTTGTAGTAGTTGGTTGTAATAGTTGTTTGGTATGACAGAGCAAAGGCAGTTTAAGTAACCATAGAAAATGGAGTTGCCAGACTGCTGATAAAAGTGTTTTTTTTTCTACTTGGCATGTTTGCAGCTGTTTAAACCTTGGTGTTCCGAATCAGAATTACTAGGAGAGTTTGACTGCTATGAAGACTCTTTCAATGCTGCAAAGGAAAGCATTGAATGTTCAGCATTTCCAAACTATTTGAACATGTTAAACGATGAAATTGAACAGGAAGAAACAATTTCTGCTGAGGTAGCTAAGGAAAGTTCACACAGCCACCAAAGCTAAGGTCCTGAAAGTCACGATCCATTTGGACAGCCACTAATTGAAAATGAAGCTGCTATTGGAATGAATGAGCTAGCGACTGCAATGGAAGAAGCAAGACAGTAAACAATTGATTTGGCAGGTCCACTAAATGATGTGCAAATGAAAATATATATGGAGGTGAAAGCTGCAGTTCAACATGGATTGCTTCATGACAAGAATAAGTGTACATGCTCAATATTTAAACCTATACTGTTGTATGTCAGCGGTCAAGATGGTACTGGTAAACGTTGCCTAATACAAGTTCTCACTGCTTCCCTACAGAAGATTATAGACTGTAATGTGTCATGTGTAGTTACAGCCCCTCCAGGATTTGTTGCACACAATAGCAAAGGTATTACTTTACATCAACTTTTTATGCTGCCTCTGGAACATGACAACAAACTGGAATACCAAAAGTTATCCAATGAAGCTTGCCATGAAGTATCAAGAGTGTTAATAAAGTTAAAACTTTTAATCATCAAATAGGTGAACATGGTTTCAAACGTAATGCTTGCCTTTGGACATTTGAGAATGCAACAGATTTTGAGAGCAGATTATGATGTCCTATTTGGAGGAAAACATTTGATTTTTTTTCCGGAGATCTACTGCATATTACTCCTGTGAAAGCACAGCCTGTGTTCAAAACACTGCTCCATGGTAAAATTAGGAAATCTCTGTGAAGCATTGGAAATGTGAATATTTGGTTAAGATTTGAATACAAAGAGTTAATTAGGAATATGCGACAACCATCAGACATTGAATATGGAAATATTTTGACAAAGGAGCGGGTCTGATGACTCTAATATTTCTTTAGGAGCTAAAGTGTTTAAATTCCAGACTGACTTTCCTTAATACCAGTTAGTAGTACTATCTTTGAAAGGTAGCCCGACAATGTTAATAGTTAATTTCTATCATAATAACTTCTTGAGATCTAACATTCAAAGTACACATTCCCTCCCTAATAGTATTGAGGAAATGGTATCCTGTATAGATAAGGACTGTGTAATCGTGTGGGGTGGGGATTTTAATGCCACCCTTTGTACTTTTGGGGATAATAAGGTGTGTAGTTCCGTGTGATTCTGTAATGATTGCAGTAATTATTCTCACTTCACCCATTACCCCTGTGGGGATAAATTAAATAATCTCATGAGGGTTTATGATTTAGTTTTCACGAGCGATAACTTACCTAACCACACTGCCCCTGATATAACCTTTATGGGGAGGGGGTGTGGTTCAGTGATCAATCTTATAATGATATCAAAGTCTTGGTTTATTAAAAGGGGTACCTTCCAGGTAAGTACCAGAGGATTAAGTGATCATAATCTACTGGTTATTACAATTTACAATGGATTTAGGAGAGTGAGTGAGCAGGGACGGGGATGCCCTATTGAATTTATTAGGAACAAATGCCCTCATTACAACCCTGGCGGTCGGTGTTAAAGCGGCGGTAAGACCGCCAACAGGCGGGCGGTAAAAAAAAGGGAATCACGACCATGGCGGAAACCGCCACCATAGACAGCCACTTTAAAACTCCGACCGCCACGGTGGTATAAACAAACAGCATGGCGGTCACCGCCAACAGACAGGCGCAAGACAATGTACCTCCCACACTATTATAAGAGGCCAATCCGCCACCTTTTACAGGGCGGATTCAATGCAAACAAAAGCACGGCGGAAACAGGACTTGGAAGGGGAAACACTCACCTCTACACAACCCACGAGGAACCAGCACGCTATGGAGCCACAACTCCAAATCCTCCCTATGATAGATATCCTGCTCCTCTACCAGGAGCACGAACGAAGGCGGCGATGACCACGGTGAGTACTGCAGGGGAGGGGGGAGGGAAAAGAGAGTGACACACACACGCAACCCCCCACCCCCACCCTCTCCCACAACAACACACACACCAATACATGCTGCAACAATAGATTTACACCCCCCAATCCCTCCTGGAAGAACACAATGACAAAAGGAAATGATTGCAACAATTGTAATCAATAAAAATCCATTAGTCAAAACTTTAAATACAGTATAAACAATTATGTACACCAACTATACAAGTCCGGATAGTACACCATTCAAAGTCTGTGGACCACTGGGCCCAAAATGCATTGGGGAGGCCCACACTCAATACCAGACTCTCAAGTCTTTTCAGTGGGTGGGTTGCCCACTGCTTTATCCTGGGGAATGCAAAGCCACAGTCTCTCAAGTCTCTCCAGTGGGTGGGTTGCCCACTGCTTGATCATGGGGAGTGCAAAGCCACAGTCTCTCAAGTCTTTTCAGTGGGTGGGTTGCCCACTGCTTTATCCTGGGGAGTGCAAAGCCACAGTCTCTCAAGTCTTTTCAGTGGGTGGGTTGCCCACTGCTTTATCCTGGGGAGTGCAAAGCCACAGTCTCTCAAGTAGATGCCTTTCTCCACTGGTTCTGGAGGGGGCTTTGTGCCCAGAGTGCTTCACCTTGCCAAGGACTGAGGTAGTGGATGCCTTTCTCTACTGGTTCTGGAGGGGGCTTTGTGCCCAGAGTGCGTCATCCTGCCAAGGACTGAGGTAGTGGATGTGATACTCCACTGGTTCTGGAGGGGGCTTTGTGCCCTGAGTGCTTCATCCTGCCAAGGACTGAGGTAGTGGATGCCTTTCTCCACTGGTTCTGGAGGGGGCTTTGTGCCCAGAGTGCTTCATCCTGCCAAGGACTGAGGTAGTGGATGTCTTTCTCCACTGGTTCTGGAGGGGGCTTTGTGCCCAGAGTGCTTCAACCTGCCAAGGACTGAGGTAGTGGATGTGACACTCCACTGACGGTGGTGCAACATGCAAGCTGGCCAGGCTCCTGGAACTGACCACCAGCCTGGTACGACTGACCACTGGGGATGGCAGCCATGTCTGCGGTGGTGCCACTGGCTCAGGATGTCGCGGGGCTGCTGGCGGCGATGTCAGTAGCAGCGGTGCTGGTGGCGGTGCTTGCGGCGGACTCTGTGGCATTGGTGCTGGCGGCGGGCTCTGTGGCATCAGTGCAGGCAGCGGGCTCTGTGGCATCAGTGCAGGCAGCGGGCTCTGTGGCATCAGTGCTGGCAGCGGGCTCTGTGGCATCAGTGCTGGCAGCAGGCTCTGTGGAAACCGTGCTGGCAGCGGTCTTTGTGGCGGCGGTGCTGGTGGCGGGCTCACTGACTGCGGTGCTGGTGGCGGGCTCACTGACTGCGGTGCTGGTGAAGGGCTTAGTGTCTGCGGTGCTGGTGAAGGGCTCAGTGTCTGCGGTGCTAATGAAGGGTTCTGTGTCTGCGGTGCTGGCGGCGGTGTCTGTGGTGGCGGTGCAGGTGGCAGTCTTGTCCGCCGTGCAGGTTGCCGTCGACGTAGACCTGCCTTTGATTTTTTGGCCCTTCCCCACCTTGGATGGTGGCGCAGCTGTCTTCCCACTTTCCACTCTTGTTTTGCCTGAGCCCTTGGTGGCAGGTGTTTTTGCCTTCTCCCTCCGGGATGTGGGCAACTTTTTCTGTTTTGGAGGTGGGGGAATGTCCTTGCCCTCGCTCCTTGGGACACTGGCAGCCCTGTTGCTTGGCGCACTCCAAAATCCTGCTATTGCTGGCACCACTGTGCCCGGTGATGTGGTGGCTGAGGTGCTGGGTTGGGACCTGGAAAGGCGGGCCCTAGGGGACGGAAGGGGTGGAGGAGGTGAAGGGAAGAGGTCAAGGTTTGACAGGAAAGGTTTTTTAGACACACTGGGACGGGTAGATGGAGGGGGTTTGGGAGTGGAGGAAAAGGTAGTGGTTGAAGGAGGTGTTCGTTTGCTGACTTTGGGTAAAGGTGCATGGGCTGGAGGCTGTCGTGAGGTGGATGGCTGTTGGGTGGATGTGTGACTGTGTTTGTGTACTTTGGGAGGAGGGCTCACAGACACACTGGGAGAGGACACAGGGGATGTGTGAATGGTAGTGGGGGCGGTGAGTGCATGTGAGCGGTGTGTGGTGATGGGCGTGCTGGTGATAGAGTTAGTGGCTGAAGATGTGGCGCATGCAGGTGTGAGTGGAGACGTGACAGGGAGGGAGGAGGGAGACGTGGAGGAGGGGGACACAGTGGAGGCAGTGGATGTTGGTATGTGTGCATGGGTATGATGCTTGTGTGAGTGCCTGTGGGATGTGTGGTGCTTATGTTTCCCAGAGCTACCCTTGTGTGTTGAGATGTATGTGTGCTTGGGATAGGCTGGGGTACTGGAGATTGGGTCTGCGTGGAGGAAGTTGGAGGGGGGGAAGTTGGACACAGGGACAATGGCTGCCATCAGTGCTGAGGCCAGAGTCTGAAATGCTCACTGTTGGGCTGCCTGGCCAGAATGAATGCCCTCCAGGTATGAATTTGTCTGTTGCAACTGCCTCTCTACACCCTGGATGGCATTCAGAATGGTAGACTGCCCAACAGCGAGGGATCTCAGGAGGTCAATGGCCTCTTCACTGGGGGCAGCAGGGCTGAGTGGGGCAGGGCCTGAGGTGCCTGGGGCGAAGGAGATGCCCACCCTCCTGGGTGAGCGGCCATGGGGCACACGCTGAGGGGCTGCTGGGAGGGCAGTGCTGGTAGGGGGGGTGGCAGCTGTACCTGTAGATGCGGGGGCACAGAGGGGCCCGCCACCGCAAGGGTGCTCCCATCAGAGGAGGAGTCGTGTTGCTGGTCTCTGCTCCTATCCCCGCCGTGGAGCTCCCCTCGCCCTCCGTCCCACTGGTGAATTCTGAGTCCGTAGTCTCGTCCTCCAGGGCCATGTAGGATGCAGCTCCCTCCTGCTCCGGTGGCACAGCTCCTCCGCCTGATGATGCTAATGCACACAAGAACAGGCAGACCACAAAAAGGGGGGGAAAGAAAGTAGAAAGACATGTTCAGTGCATCAATACCGCTACCGTTGGCGGACACTACAGACATAGCAGCCCTCTGCACTACGCCATGCAATTAGAGTTCCCTAATTCATCACAGGGACATGGGGTACAAGGCCTATGCCTGATTGCTGCACAAATGGAAGTCACAGGAGCCTGACTAGGTGTAGATGGCTCTTACTACTGGTGGGGTTGGGGTGCCACTTAGCCTGCCTCACAAAGGGTCCTTGCCTACAAGGCTCGCCCTAGCCTAGGGGAACCCACAGCCCACCTCCTCACCCAGACACCTCTAATGCGCGCTGAATCAGATGGATGTGAGTGTACTCACCCCCTTGTGGCTGCTGTGATGCCCTCAAGCGCCCATCCAACTCCGGATACGCCACCGCCAGGATCCGGAACATCAGGGGGGTCATGGTGCGACAGGCACCCCTCCCACGTTGGGAGGCCATCCCCAGCTAGGCATCCGCTGTCTTCTTGCTCCAGCAGCGAATGTCCTCCTATCTTTTATGGCAGTGGGTGCTCCATCTGTGGTGGACCCCCAGGGCCCGGACGTCCTTGGCGATGGCACGCCAAATATCCTTCTTCTGGTGGGCGCTGACCTACAGGAAGGGTACAAGGGAAAAGGTACAACATTAACCGTCCAGACCGTCACAGTCATTGGCCCACGTTCCCACCCTTGCCCTGACGCACATACACTCACCGTCGTATCATGCACGCCTCACCCCCCCATCTCCCATCCACACAACTCCAAACAGCCATTGCCCATACAGCATGCTCACAGTGTACTCACCTGTTTATCTGGAGGACCGTAGAGTAGCGTGTACTGGGGGGGACCCCATCCACTAGTTTCTCCAACTACTCCGATGTGAAGGCAGGGGCCCTTTCCCTAGACAACTGAGCCATTGTCGCTTCCAGACTGAGGTCACAGCAGCACTTGCAGGTCCTCTCCTGTCGAAGATCAGGTATCAAGTGAGAGAACAGAGAGAAAATGGTGGTCAAGTCTACGGCCGTGCGTACCGTCACCACCGGCGTACATCGTCATTGGCTCCTGGGACCCATGGGGTCCAATGTTAACCAATGCAGGATTGCTCCGCGGTCTCCGACCAACTACCGCAACGGTGTACAACGCCAGGGCAGTTACCTCATATCCCCTTGTCCCACATTACAGGTCAGGCAGCCGCCATTTCAGGGGGGCCACATGGCATTAATTTTAAATGCGTCACACATATATAGGCCTTGCATACAAACTACGACAGGCACATAGTGGATTGAGAAATGTGTGCAATAAAGTTGTTATTTGCGTACCTCAGTGTTGGCTGACCCTCTGATCACTGTTCTCATCCATAGTGCACGTCTGCTGGGGCAGGTGAGGAGATGGCAGCATCCTCCGGTGCACAGACCGCTGGTGGACCTGTCGACAATGGAAGAGCGACATGTAATAGTCACCTACAGACTTGATCATGCCACAATCTAGGAACTGTGTGCCCAGTTGGAGCTAGAACTGATGTCAGCTATCCGCCATCCCACAGGAATCCCCCCTCTAGTGCAGGTCCTGTCAGTACTCCATTTGATGGCAAGTGGGTCTTTTCAAACAACAGTGGCCATTGCATCAGGGATGTCCCAGCCAATGTTCTCTAACGTGTTGACCAGAGTGTTGTCTGCCCTGCTGAAACACATGCTCAGCTACATCGTTTTCCCTCAGGTGGAGGATTTGCCTACAGTGAAAGGTGACTTCTATGCCCTGGGACACATCCCCAACATCATAGGTGCCATTGATGGGACACATGTGGCCTTGGTACCCCCCGCAGGAGTGAACAGGTGTACAGAAACCGGAAGAGTTACCATTCTATGAATGTGCAGATGGTGTGTTTGGCCGACCAGTACATCTCCCATGTGAACGCCAAGTTTCCTGGCTCAGTGCATGACGCTTACATTCTGAGGAATAGCAGCATCCCTTATGTGATGGGGCAACTCCAGAGGCACCGTGTGTGGCTAATAGGTGAGGACATGGACCCTATACAGTGTGAATAGTTGTCTGGGTCTGGGATTGTCCCTAAGGGTTAGTGTGTGTCTAACAGTTGTCCCTCGACATTTGCAGGTGACTCTGGCTACCCCAACCTGTCATGGCTACTGACCCCAGTGAGGAATCCCAGGACAAGGGCAGAGGAACACTACAATGAGGCACATGGGCGAACTAGGAGGGTTATAGAGAGGACCTTCGGCCTCCTGAAGGCCAGGTTCCGATGCCTCCATATGACAGGTGGTTCCCTATACTACTCACCAAAGAAGGTGTGTAAGATCATCGTGGCCTGCTGTATGCTGCACAACTTGGCTTTGCGACAACAGGTGCCTTTTCTGCAGGAGGATGGTCCAGAAGGAGGTCTTGTGGCAGCTGTGGAGCCTGTGGACAGTGAAGAAGAGGACATAGACAACAGAAACACCGTGATCCAGCAATACTTCCAGTGAGACACAGGTAAGAAGACATCACTGCCTCCTACATCTGATAAAATTGTTCTACCTCTGATCTCTTTCATCCTGTGTATGGACCCTAATTTGTCACTTTCGCTTTCACAGATGTGGGTCCCACTGTGTGAACTCTGCTATGTTATCTCATGGACTAGAGCTGTGTGACATAGGTATATTGACAATACAATGGACATTTCTATTTCCCTCAGTTATTGCAAATACACTTTTGTGAAAGCACAGACTGACTCCAGATTGTTTTGTGATTCAAGAGTGTTTATTTAAGTGCTAAATAGTGGAGGGGGTTGGAAAATGGTCAGGGGTGATTGTGGAGGAATGTCCATGGCAGAGTCCAGTCTATTAGTCTCACAGGTGCATTGTCCAAAGGGGCATAGGAAGTGGAGCTAGGGCAGTTTGAGGATGGACAGGGTGACAAAATGGGGCAGAAGGATGACAATCAGGGTCTAATTTCTTGGCGGGGGTCTTGGCATTGTTCTCTGTCTTTGTCCTGGTTATCAGGGACCCCTTGCGGAGTGGTTCTCCATCTGCAGGGGCTGGGATGCTGGTGTTGTGGTCCTGTGGCGGTGCCTCCTGTCCACTAGCGCCGGCGAAGGTGGTGGGCAGCTCATCATCCAGGCTAGTGTCAGGGGCCCCTTGTTGTGCCACAGTGTCCCTCCTGGTGTTCACGAGGTCCTTCAGCACCCCTACAATGGTGCCCAGGGTGGTATTGATGGATTTGAGTTCCTCCCTGATCCCCAAATACTGTTCCTCCTGCAGCCGCTGGGTCTCCTGAAACTTGGCCAGTACCGTTACCATCGTCTCCTGGGAATTATGGTACGCTCCCATGATGTTGGAGAGGGCCTCGTGGAGAGTGGGGTCCCTTGGCCTGTCCTCCCCCTGTCGCACAGCAGCCCTCCCAGTTCCCCGGGTTTCCTGGGCCTCTGTCCCCTGAACCGTGTGCCCATTACCACTGGTCCCAGGTCCCTGCTGTTCTTGGGGTGTTGGGTTAGCCTGGGTTCCCTGTAGTGGTGGACACACTGCTGCTTGATGTGTCCTGGGGACAGAGGTATGGGCCCGCTGGGTAGGTGCTGTGCTGGTGTTTCCTGAGGGGGGGAGGCTCTGTGGTGGCCTGTGACTGTGTCAGAGGACCCGACTGTCCCGCGGTCCCAGATGGGCCGGGCTGGTCATCTAGATCCAGTTGGACAGAGCTGCTGTCATCACTGTGGGCCTCTTCTCTGGGTGGAGTGGACATGTCTGTAACCTCCTGTCCAGTGATGTTGGGTAGGGGTCCTACAGGGGTGTAAAGGCATGATTATTGCATCTGTGTGTGCCATGGTGTGCAATGGGTGGGTGACCCTGTACCCCAGTGCTTCCATTCTTGTGTAGGACCTTGTGTGATAATTGTTTAGGGGTCTGTGTGGGTATGTGTATTGGACATGCATTGGTGATGGGTGTCCATGCTTTGGTGTTGCATGCAGGGCTTGGTTTTGGGGGGTGTGGTTTGTGATAGTGGGACATATGTAAGAAATTGGAGTCATGGGGTTGAGGGCGAGGGTGGGGGTATGTGATAGCATGCAGGTAGGGTGGGGGATGAAGTAGTTAAGATTTGACTTACCAGAGTCCATTCCTCCAGCCACACCTGCGAGGCCTCAGGATGCAGTATAGCCAAGACCTGCTCCTCCCATGTTGTTAGTTGTGGGGGAGGAGGCGGGGGTCCCCCGCCAGTCCTCTGAACTGCAATGTAGGTCGTTCCACCTGTTCCTGATGTCATCCTGTGTTCTTGGGTGCTGTCCCACTGCGTTGACCCTGTCCACGATTCTGCGCCATAGCTCCATTTTCCTAGCTATGGTGGTGTGCTGCACCTGTGATCCGAATAGCTGTGGCTCTCCCCGGATGATTTCCTCCACCATGACTCTGAGCTCCTCCTCAGAAAACCTGGGGGTGTCTTTGCGGTGCCATGGGGTGGTGTGTGTGATGTGTGAGATGGTGTGTGTTGTGATTTGTGGGTTGATGTTTAGGGGTGTGTGGTGTTTTGTTCATGGATGTGTATGTGTGATGGTGTTGTGTGCCTCTCTATGCTGGTGTTGTCTTTGCTTTGCTGTCTCTCTGGCCTTCTTCATAATTTGTGGTTGTAAGGGTCTGTGGGTAATGTGGGTGTGTGTTTTATATTGTAGTGGGTGTGTGGGAGTGGTGTGTATATTTCAATTTGTCCAATGTGGTAGTGTTTTGTAAGAGTGTGTGTATCGCCAATGTAATACCGCGGTTGAAAGACCGCCACGTGGATTCGTGGGTCGTGATAGTGTGGGTGTATTCCTGTTGGCGTGACGGTGGAGGTTTTGTTATCAGCAGTTTATCAGTGACCTTTGGTGTGGCGGACTTGTGTGGGTGTCTAGATTTTGGTGGTTTCTGAGCTGTGGGTCGTAATAGCTGTAGCGGAATTCCGCAGCCGTGGCGGTGTGTGTCTTCTGCACGGCGGTAAGCGGCTTTTACCGCCAATGTTGTAATGAGGGCCTTAATCCTGGTTCATATTGTGTACAAGAAACCTGACCCAGAGATGCCCAGTGTTCTTATCAAGGCATATAGGCCCTCATTCCGACATTGGCCGGCGGCGGTCGCCGCCGGCCTGTCGGGGGCCGCCAGAATACCGTTCCGCGGTAATTCTGACTTTCCCGCTGGGCTGGCGGGCGGCCGCCTTCAGGCCGCCCGCCAGCCCAGCGGGAAAGAGGCTTCCACGATGAAGCCGGCTCGGAATCGAGCCGGCGGAGTGGAAGCTGTGCGACGGGTGCAGTTGCACCCGTCGCGTATTTCACTGTCTGCGCAGCAGACAGTGAAATACATTTAGGGGCCCACAGATGGGGGCCCCTGCAGTGCCCATGCCAGTGGCATGGGCACTGCAGGGGCCCCCAGGGGCCCCGCGACCCCTCCTACCGCCATCCGGTTCCCGGCGGGAGAACCGCCGGGAACTGGATGGCGGTAGGGGGGGTCGGAATCCCCTCGGCGGCGCAGCTAGCTGCGCCGCCTTGGAGGATTCCAATGGGCGGCGGTACACTGGCGGGAGACCGCCAGTGTTGCCGGTCCGACCGCGGCTTTACCGCCGCGGTCGGAATGCCCATTGGAGCACCGCCGGCCTGTCGGCGGTGCTCCCGCGGTCCTCCGCCCTGGCGGTCATAGACCGCCAGGGTTGAATGACCGCCATAATCTTAAGAGTGATGACACTATGAGCAAAATTGGAACAAAGCTTGGAGCTTTAACTGCTGAACCTGCAAAGTTTCTAAAAGGATTTGCTGAAACAGAGGAAGAATGTGATTTTAAAGACATAGAAAAATACCTTGTGCGTTTGTGGTAAATATAGAGGTATATCAGGGGGGTGGGATTACAACTTGTTCACATGCATCTTCATCAAAACCCAGTCTCTTGGGTTCTGGCTGTTGCATGGGTCAAACCTCATATCTGGTGTTGCCAAGTCACCCTGGTGAGAGATAGGATGCACCATTTAAGCCAGCCCTTTGCAATAGTCAATGACTATGTCATCTGTAATATTCACAAGCCCAGCTGTAGGAACAGAAGTAATTCTTATAACTCTCCCCAACAATATCTCGTAAGGGGGAGATTAAGCAGGATTTCATCTGGCCTTTTCAAAGATGTGAAGGCACATGCTTTCACTTTGATCATCCAGTTCAGCACTCTACTACTCGTGGTGATTCTGGTGTGTAACTGCAGTGGAATGTCTAGTCAATGTGTGAGGCTTTGCATAACACCTCCATCGGCTCACTTTTGAAATGACTGCCTTGATCTGATTCAAGATAAACAGGCATGCCAAACCTTGGGATCAACTCTCTCAAGAGGAGAGTAGAGCTTGGAGTAGTTTGGGAAGTGTCAGACAGTCTCATCGCCTATTAGAGTATGCCTCCACCTACCTTGAGAACAAAGATAAGACTAACAGGATATACAGCAGGTGGCTGCACGAGGGCATCTCCAAGACGTTGATTTGGAGCCGACTGAAAGGGCCATCTAAATTCCCTGTATGACTCATTGTCATAACAATGTTTCTGCCTGTGTTTACTTCAGGCATACAATACATCTCTCACATGTGTATGGCCATGAGAAACCTGACAATAAAGTGTGGGTTGTGCCAATAACGCTTGAAGGTCTGTGCCATCCCATCTCGACCAACAGGGGTAGAGCTGTGCAAATGTTGGTCCACAGCCAGCAACATCTGACGGGGCAGATATGATTTGCCACTGTTCGATACTCATGTGGTAATGCACAATAGGGCCAGACTTAGTTCCCCCATTTTATAATGCACATTTTAATTTGGCATTTCTCTTCGGATGGTATCTTTTTTATACAACGTTCCACTCAAGCGATAATGTACAGAGAGATCACTGTATATGCAGCTTGTTTCTTGTAAGCGTTATTCCCATCTAGTCTGTACACTCTGTCCAAGGCTAAGCACAGAGAATGTGATGCCCTTCGTATTATGATTGTCAGTGGAGACGCTTTACTCTCACTGGACCCATAGGAGGAGGCTATTATCGAATAAGGATTGCTGATTATTATCGATAGGCCCATACCTACCATAATTGGGACAGTCTCATTTTATAGACCATTGTATATGTCTTCTGTTTGTCTCTCCTTCACTGAATCTTATTTGAATTTTATTTGGTTTTATTGATGTTTTAGTATTGATGTGTTTGTCTTGTTACTGTATGATCTGGGGTTTTATTTGGAATTATATTAATTACTTACCCTTGATTCCTTTGTTTTTCGGCTGATCAATAGAGAGATTCATTGTTTGAGTGAGGGGGTAGTGACTGGTTTGGTTTTCCAGTGGGGGATTCTTATGATTTATAGTGGAGACAGCTCTCCATTTGCAGACATATCATTGCATCTTCCCTACACTTCTGGCACAGTGTGACACGAATGGTGCTTATATTATAAAAACTGCCTCTGCACCACATTTACCACATAAACACCTCTGCTAGGATTATCCTGGAATACGGCACACAGTGGCCAAGATAAGCTTTGCTGGCTCTGATGATGACTCTGACCTCTATCCTGCACAGGATAATAGCCTGCACTACACCAGACAGGCTTCCCAGTATATCTTACCCAGGTATGGGAGGTTAGCATATTCCAATTGATCTAGGAGAGGGTACTCCAACTATGCTCTCAACAGTTTAGTAACAGATACAAGCGTACTAACATAATATTATTACCATGATTAAACTGTATATCTTTTTCATCATTTTCATAATGCTGGTTACCATGTTTTGTCTAGTTTGCCTAATAATTGCAGCTTGTGTTTTTAATGCAAGAATATAATTGTTGCAATAAATGTTCTAAAAGACATCTCCACATCTTTCGTGTGTCTCATCTTGGGTACACAGAGCGTCAACGAAAGGGTAGATCTATTTCTATGATTTCCTTGTGAATCTGAGTGGTCATGTTCAGGGTTGCAAATAGAATCTGGTACCCTGATATGTTGAGGGGTTCAGGTGGGGCACCATGAGCTAATTAGGAACCGTTTTAATATTTCCTGGTGGTGTAGGCTAACTGAGTCTCTATACACTGACGTTTATGTTGACCAGATGCACAACTTTGGTGTGTATTGACCATAATTTACATAAAAACATAATCCATAAAAAATAGAAAACAACATTTCCAATGGGTTGTTCTGTCAAAATATAGGGGGTCATTCCAACTTCGGCGGGCGGCAGAGGCCGCCCGCCAAAGTTATCCCGCCAAATGACCGCCGGTGGCCATTCCAACTTTCCCGCTGGGCCCAGCGGGAAAGCCCCTGCAACAATGAAGCCGGCTCCGAATGGAGCCGGCGGAGTTGCAGGGGTGCGACGGGTGCAGTGGCACCCGTCGCGATTTTCACTGTCTGCTAAGCAGACAGTGAAAATCTTTGTGGGGCCCTGTTAGGGGGCCCCTGCACTGCCCATGCCAGTGGCATGGGCAGTGCAGGGGCCCCCAGGGGCCCCACGACACCCGTTCCCGCCAGCCTGGTTCTGGCGGTGAAAACCGCCAGAAACAGCCTGGCGGGAAGGGGGTCGGAATCCCCATGGCGGTGCTGCAAGCAGCGCCGCCATGGAGGATTCCCTGGGCCAGGGGAAAACCGTCGGGAAACCGCCGGTTCCCCTTTTCTGACCACGGCTTTACCGCCGCGGTCAGAATAGCCCTGGAAGCACCGCCAGCCTGTTGGCGGTGCTTCCGCTGCCCTCCGCCCTGGCGGTCAGAGACCGCCAGGGTTGGAATGAGGGCCATAGTGCCTAAAAGCAGAGACTTAATGGCGTTCTCTTCCCTGGGGTAGCAGAGACATTTTTGTCAACTTCCCCAGCGGTATAAGAACAGTCCTGGATTGTTCACTGCCAGAGTTATATCAATTTTACAAGAAATTGACTCAGAAGCATTGTCCTACTTTGATGACATCTATCTGATAGATGATGACTTCAACACACACTATGAGTGAGCAGATCACAAAGAATTGGGTTTTGCCGAATATGGCTACAAATTCAATTTAAAAAATCAAAAATTGCTTTGCTTAGTCTCTTGTTTCTGGGATACGAGCTGTCCAATGAAGGCAAATGCCTCGCCCCATATTTCTTAGAGAAATGTGCTCTTTTAAAACCACCAAGCACTAAAGAAGCTATTATCATTTCACAAGAAATTGACTCAGAAGCATTATACTACTTTGATGACATCTATCTGATGGATGATGACTTCAACACACACTATGAATGAGTAGATCGCAAAGTATTGACTTTTGCCGAATATGGCTACAAATTCAATTTTAAAAAATCAAAAATTGCTTTGCTCAGTGTCTTGTTTCTGGGATATGAGCTGTCCAATGAAGGCAAACGCCTCGCCCCATACTTCTGAGAGAATTTTCTCTTTTAAAACCACCAAGCACTAAAGAAGCTGTTATCATTGTTAGGCTTTCTAAATTGTAGAAGAACATGCATACCAGATTATGCACAGTGGGTTGTATGATTTAATTAGTCCAGATTTTTCCAGTAAACTTTGGACATCAGAGCATATACAAACACTTAGGTCACTGCAAACTGACATGATTGCATCCAGACACTTACACATTCGTGTCAAAACAACAAGTCTAGTGATATGCGTCATTGCAGGATCTACTGACTAGACATATGTCACCTTCAATAAAAGAGACACAGTGGGGGTCATTCGAGTACCGCCGACAGGCCGGCGGTGCCCCGCAGGGCATTCTGACCGCGGCGGTTCGGCCGCGGTCAGATGCGGAAAACCGGCGGTCTCCCGACGGTTTTCCGCTGCCCTTGTGAATCCTCCATGGCGGCGGAGCGCGCTCCGCCGCCATGGGGATTCTGACACCCCCTACCGCCATCCTGTTCCTGGCGGGTCTCCCGCCAGGAACAGGATGGCGGTAGGGGGTGCCGCGGGGCCCCTGGGGGCCCCTGCAGTGCCCATGCCAATGGCATGGGCACTGCAGCGGCCCCCGTAAGAGGGCCCCACTATGTATTTCAGTGTCTGCTATGCAGACACTGAAATACGCGACGGGTGCCACTGCACCCGTCGCACATACCCACTCCGCCGGCTCCATTCGGAGCTGGCTTCCTCGTGGGGAGGGGTTTCCCGCTGGGCTGGCGGGCGGCCTTCTGCCGGTCGCCCGCCAGCCCAGCGGGAAAGCCTGAATGGCCTCCGCGGTTTTCGACCGCGGAGCGGCCATATGGCGGTTCCCGCGAGGCGGGCGGCTACCGCCACCCGCCTCAATCAGAATCACCCCCAGTGCCTATTGCATATAAATTATAAAAAGAATATTGACTTCAGTTCAGACGGCTGTTATAAAGAAGACACCACTGGCTCAGGGGAAACACTTAATTGTTGTAAACCCTGTTTCAGCCTTAGAGGCTGTCACCAGTGCAATCATTCCTAACACAATAGCCTTAAATCTAAGATGGATACACTGGGCCACTTCCTTGACATTTACTGATGTAGACTATGGGCCTCATAATGAACATCGCGGTTCAGACCGCCATGCCGACTGCAGCGGAAAATACCGCCACCAGAATGGCAGCCTGAACCACCATATAATGTACAAGGGCCCGCCAACAGGCAGCCTGACGATGGTGGATATTATCACCTTGTTCCTCCAGCCTTTCCTAGGCGGGTTCCCCCGCCATGGAAAGGCTGGTGAAAGGGGTACTCCAGGCCCCTCTTGGGGGCCCAGGCACTTGGAATGGGCAGTGCAATGGCCCCCGTCGCGCAGGTCACCGCCCGATTTACGGGGAGTGATCTGCGCAACGTGTGCTGCTGCACCCACCACACAGCGGCATTGACGGCGGCTCCATGTGGAGCCGTCGGCGATGTCCCGGCCCTTCAATCTGCTGGGACAGCGGGTGGAAACACTATTTCCGCCTGCCGGCCCAGCACAATGTACATTATACGGCCGGCAGGGTCTCAAGGGGGCTGGTGGTCTATGAAAAGACTGCCAGCATGAACACGGCGGGGTTTCCCACCGTGTTCAAAATGACCCCCTATGTCTTTGACCCAACTTTGCAGACTCAAGGGCTCCTTCAATATAAACAAGAAAACTCTGTGCTAAGTGATATTTTACCTCTTGAATAGTATGATTTTATAATCTATACTAATGGTTCAGCTCAAACTACATTTGGCAAGAAACAGCAATATTGTGCAGCTTGCGCAGCAGTACATGGTGTCAGGAAAAATGGCGAATTCCAGCCAACAAAAACGTTCACTCAGTATCTAGGGGATTGCACAGCCTACCTAGCTGAATTAAAAGCATTGATTCTGTCACAGGAGAATATAGATCCTGAATTCCCCACACTCATAGTGTGTGATTCATATAACTGTGTCCAGTCTTACAATTAATATTTGCATCATTGGCACCTCAATGGATTCAGAGACTCCAAAGGGAATACTATTAAGCATAAACTGCCTTGGGAAAAAGTGGCACATCTTAAAGACTGCTTCCCACGGGCTCATGTAATTCATATATTGAGTCACCAACGTGTTGGAATATGTATTGCAGGGAATTCACTGGCTGATGAAACCACAAAAACAGTGGTCCAGTAGCTGCAATTACTCGTTCTCACACAAGGGTAGATGATGACATCATGGCTGCTGTCACGGATTCACGCAGTGGCACTTACCTGAAAAATATCCAGCAAAATATTCCTATCAGTGGAATGTCCAAAATATTTATTTTGCTTGCATTCCCAGGGTGGGTGATCGAGTGATACCCAACCAGAACCACACAGCATACGAGGGATTGGCAACTGCACATACTGGTGTGGTGGTTTTAGTTTCCTTACTTCAGAAATTGTATTGGTGACATTGTCTGTAGAAGCAGACTAATTGCTATAGCCCTCATTATGACCCTGGTGGTAAATTCTGGTTACCGCCAACTTACTGCTGCAGCGGCAGATATCCATTCACCATATTATGACACACATCTACCAGACCAAAGGTTAGTGATAAACTGGCGGTATCAAAACCCACACCGTTACGTCAACAGAACAACACCCACCACATTATGACCCACGAATCACCACGGCAGACATTCAACGGCGGTAAACCATTGGCAGAACATACTGCAGCGCTCACAATGGACACCCACAGACAAAACAACACCACATTGGACAATTTAAACAACACACACCTGACACCCATACACCCACCACACCCACACACCCACACCACTGTAAAACACACACCCATATTACCCACAACCCTTTACGATTATAAATCATTGGCACGAGACTGACACCAAGACCACTGCCACAACTCATACACACACCACATACACCCATACATCCCTCACCCCCCCCACTTCACACACCCCAAGACATTACCAAACACACCCCCACCAACACACATTACATAACACCCATGGCACCACAAAGTCACCCCTGTTTCATTGAGGAGGAGTTATGGGTCATGGTGGAGGAAATTGTCAGGGTAGAGCCACAGCTATTTGGAGCACAGATGCAGCAGATTTCAATAGACAGGAAGATAGAGCTATGGCGGAGAATCGTGGACAGGGTCAATGCCGTGGGACAGCACCCCAGAATAAGGGACAACATCAAGAAGAGGTGGAATGACCTACGGGAGAAGGTACGTTCCACAGCAGCAAGACACCAGCTCGGTACCCAGAGGAATAGCGGTGTACCCCCACCTCCTCCTCCACAACTTACAGCATGGGAGGAGCAAGTTTTGGCAATACTGCATCCTGAGGGCCTGATCGGAGTAGGAGGAGGACTAGACTCAGGTAAGTCAACTCTACTATTTTCACCCTCCTACCTGCATGCCATCATATACCCTCACTGTTACGACTCTGTCGTCCCATTTCTAGGGGAAGCTGTAAGGGGACTCTTGGTAGCCTGGGAATCACCTTGAACACTTATCTAGAGTCCCTTGCTGACTCCTTTTTGTTTCTCATGGTATACTTGTGTAGTACTACATTTGATTCCTGGGACTGCAAATCCCATAATGCACAGCCTGGTAGTCAGGAAAGCCTGGATTCTGTTTCCTATTGTTTTCTATGGGAGAAGTCCAGTTGCTCCTTTTCAGTGGATCCTCTCCTCCAGGACTTGCAAGTGTCTGAAACTACACACACCTGAGACCTCTACTGTGCAGCCCAGCTTGGAACTGCTTATAAGCAGCCATTTCCTCAAGATCCCCGTCGTGCATTGGAATTCGATTCCTTTGTGTTACAGACCCCTTATCGGATGGTGTTCCAGTTTTGTTCCTGGTCTGTTCCAGCTTGAACTAGTTTCCTGTTTCTCTGCCCTGCTCCTGATTGTTCCAGCCAGAGTCTGCTTTCTATCTCTTAGCCTTGTACCGGTTTGTTTCTTCCAGAGCCTGCTCCCTGTTTCTCTGTCCTGCTCCGGCCTTGTTTCAGCCTGAACCTGCTCTCTGTTTCCCAGTCCTGTTTACTGCTTATTCCTACTCCCTGTATTCCAGCCCTGTCCTTTCTTGTTCCAGCCAAAGCATGGTCTCTGTTTCCCAGTCTTGTCTCTGTTTGTTCCAGCCAGACGTTTGCGCCCTGTTTTCCAGTCCTAGTCCAGCCTTTGCTTCAGCCTGAGCCTGTTCCCAGCTCCAACTTCTGTCTCTTAGTTTGTCCCTTCTGTTTCTGTTTCCTCTCAGTATTTGTGTCTGGTAAGTGTTCTATCAGTCTTCACCAGTGTATATGTGTCCTCATTTGTACTGGGGTTGGCTCCTGGTCTCCAGGAGGCAATTCCAGCGACCCCTCCTTGTCTAGTGTTATACTTTGTGTTTTGTGCCTAACAGTGACAGTGTGCTATTGCTGTTGTTCCAGGAATCACCACTGTGTTTCCAGCTGGACCCACAAGCGCTTGTCATGTGTATATAAGTACTATCCTTGTTTGTGCTATAGGGTCCAGAGACGGAATCACTTCTGCTGCCTCCTTTCTATGGGGCTGGCAGGGTGACTATCTGTACGAGCAAACTACACTGAGGCATTGACATTCCCTGTCACTGTGGGAGGTTCTGCGCCTTACTCTGGGTACAACCCCAGCGTGTTTGTCCACTAGTAATCCGTTTCCTATTTGTTCACACAAGGGTTGGTCTGCTTTTACTTTCCTGTTTCCTGTGCCTGTCCATAGCTGTCCTTTCCATGTATGCCTTTAGCTGCTCTTCTGCCCCAGTACACTACCTCTTTAGGATATTCAGTGACCTCAAGGGGTGTCCCAACCAGAGTCCTGATCAGACCCGCCCAAAACTGTGACAGAATGCACAACCCAAAAATGTCAAGCTCCCCAGGCAGCACAGCCACACACAGACCTAAAATGTTTTCCTATCATGTTAAGACACCCCTTTCTAAACCTATACATTCTCTGAAGACCTCTAAAAAAGGGCTAAGTTTAAAGGATAGACTTGTTAAAGAAAATCAAAGATTGCAAATTCAGTACTACATTGCGTGGCTTGCTGATCCATCAATGTTCAACTATTATCATATCTGTGATTATGACCCCCAATCCCTGTCTGTAGAAGAATTACAAAGAAATAATGAGTTTTTGGAGATTCTATTGCCTCAAACAGGAGAGAATGTTCCTAACAGTGAAAGAGCTCTTGCTACCTCTGCACAAGACACTTACTCTCAAGAAAAACTGGTTAATTCCTTGCCTCATGCTAGTGCATCCCAAGTTCATTTCCAGGACTCTGCCAAAACAAAGAACCCTGACACTGTTCAAGAAGCCACACTAGGGATTCCCTTGTTTTCTGTTGAGTGCTTCAGCCCATCTAGGCCAGTTTCTCAGAATTCAAAGTGCAGTGCTGACTCTTATAAAGACCTACCAGTCCCTCAGAGGTTTCAAGTCAGCAGGATAGAACCTGTATCTAAGGGATCGGTAAAGACTGTGGGATTCCTTAGTTCAACTCAAAAGGCTTGTGCTGTTCCCAAATTGGATGACAATACATCAGTCTCAATTCCTAAGTGCTGTGCTGACTCTTGTAAAGACCTACCAGTCCCTCAGAGGTTTCAAGTCAGCAGGACAGAACCTGTATCTAAGGGATCGGTAAAGACTGTGGGATTCCTTAGTTCAACTCAAAAGGCTTGTGCTGTTCCCAAATTGGATGACAATACATCAGTCTCAATTCCTAAGTGCTGTGCTGACTCTTGTAAAGACCTACCAGTCCCTCAGAGCTTTCAAGTCAGCAGGATAAACTCTGTACCAAAGGGATCAGTAAAGACTGTGGGATTCCTTAATTCAACTTAAAAGGCTTGTGCTCTTCCCAAACTGGATGATAATACACCAGTCTCAATCCCTAAAAGCTCTGCTAAACCCTTTTCTATTCTGAGTGGGTTTGATAACAATATGGACATACACACACTAAAAGAGCAGTTTTGGCAGATTAAAAGGCAGATATTGGACTTCTATGATGAATATGTTATAACATACACTAGAAATCTTGCCAGTGGACTCTTTTCATCAATGCATATTTCACTGTTGCCAGAACCAGACATTCTGTTTATCTGTAAGGTAGAAGAAGTAACAGAGCAGCTGATGGAAACTACTGCAAGGCAATTTGAAAACCTGAAAAAAGAAAATGATCACCAGCTTTGGCTTAAAGAACAGTATGCTACCTCATGTGCCTCTCCAAAGACTACTATAGAGCAGATTTTCCCTGCTATGAATGAATGTCAAAAGACTGCTCCAGTTATAAATATAACAGCCTCTTCTTCAAACTCTCTCTCAGCTTGTAGTTTTCCAGAGAATATCCCTGTGCAGTTGACTGAATTTTTGACATCTCTAGGCGATTTGACACCTCTCGGTTCAAAGGATGAATCAGAGTCTTCCGAAGGAAGTGTCTCAGCCACTCTATCAGAACAAATAAAGTCAAAGGAAGAAGACAATGCTGTTGCAGACTCCAATAGCTGCACCATGAGAAATCAAGATATGACTTTACTGGAGAGTAAGGGAAAGTTGTGCAACAGTGTTGAAGAATCCGAATCTAGTGATGACAGTGATTCCTTCCCTGCGGTGAATAAACCTGCAGATAGTGCTGTTCAAATGACACACACACCGGAATTTTCAAATTCTGGGGATACTCCTGCCCTTTCTTTAAAATGCTATCATAGAATTTGCAGATAATGAAGAGACAGTTCCTGTTTCAAGTGAATTATCGGATTTTTCTGACCTTGAAGAAATACCCGCAGGTATTAAGAATGTAATGGACTTCTCAGAAAGTCTAAAAATCTCTTCTGTGTCAAAGCAAACTGTAGAGATTTCAGACAAGGAAGAGAGCCAGCAATCTGAAACTGAACAGCATGTCATAAGAAATGATAGCCTTCTCCTAGAACTGGACACAGTTGCAGGCTCAACCACTGATCCTGACCTGCTGATCCCTGCCAATGTGTATCCTGTTTTCAGCTCAACGGTTAGTGAAGAACAGATCTTTGATCTACCGGTATCTAATCTTGATGTAAAACCAGCCACACCAATGCCACCTGCTGTGTCTCTGAAATTAAAGACTCCTGAAAACCAGCACTCTGAAACAGAAGTATTGAAGAAAGTAATGTTCCCACCAAAACTAAAGACATGAACTTGAATCTTGTATTCGAAGATATGATGATAAGTACTGTACTTAGTGTTTTATTGCAAGAAACCATCATCAATTTAAAAGCTAGAGATGAAAATTTAGATAACAATGTAAAGGTGATTTCTGAAGAGACTTCAGTTCCATTTCTTTCCAAAGAACAACCTATCAGTGGTAACAGAGTTGAAGATTACCTACCTGTAGTAGAAACGCTTTGCAAAGAGACCATTTCTGATACCACGAATACTCCACAGAGCACGTGCAATGATTAAATCTCCGTCTTGTCTGAAGATCACCCTAAAGAATTAGCTTGGGGAACTTTTACATTTTCAGATGTTAATCCAGTTTCTAAAGACTTAAAGACTCTTGTTGAGCCTGAATTTGATACTCCGAAGTCATCCAAAACTAAAGAAAATTCTGACTTTTTCATGTTTACCTTGAGAACACCAGTTACCCATGTCTCCCAAGTCTCTATGATTTGCAAGCCCCAGACCACAATCTATGCAAATACTGCTGCAGAAACAGACATATCCTGCTTGTCGGAAGGTGTTACAGACCTGACAGTTACTAATACACCAATTATCTCCTCCAAAGAAGAAAGTACTGAACAGGAAACTAATGTCCTAAAGAATACTGCCCATAATGCCATTCCAGATCTCCATGCTCCTGAATCCACTTCACCAGAAACCAACTCCATGCACTCCTCCCATATCGATCGAACAATAAAGAGGAAGGACATCGGAGCCCCTATGGGTATTAATACATGCTTTGCTCATTGGATGATTCCTCCGTGGCAGGACTGTAAACTTATCAGCCAAGGTTGGTGTTGGATTTTCTTGCTGTGGCTTTTCCTCTTCAACTTTTTTCAGCCAAAGGATCACCATCTCTTCTTGAGCATACTGGTAGGAGGGGGTATACTGTTACGACTCTGTCGTCCCATTTCTAGGGGGCGCTGTAAGGGGACTCTTGGTAGCCTGGGAATCACCTTGAATACTTATCTAGAGTCCCTTGCTGACTTCTGTTTGTTTCTCTTTTCACCATGGTATACTTGTGTAGTACTACATTTGCTTCCTGGGACTGCAAATCCCATAATGCACAGCCTGGTAGTCAGGAAAGCCTGGATTCTGTTTCCCATTGTTTTCTATGGGAGAAGTCCAGTTGCTCCTTTCTCACTGGATCCTCTCCTCCAGGACTTGCAAGTGTCTGAAACTACACACACCTGAGACCTCTCCTGTGCAGCCCAGCTTGGAACTGCTTTTAAGCAGCCATTTCCTCAAGATCCCCGTCGTGCAATGGAGTTCGATTCCTTTGTGTTACAGACCCCTTATTGGATGGTGTTACAGTTTTGTTCCTGTTCTGTTCCAGCTTGAACCTGTTTCCTGTTTCTCTGCCCTGCTCCTGATTGTTCCAGCCAGTGTCTGCTTCCTATCTCTTAGCCTTGTACCTGTTTGTTTCTCCCAGAGCCTGCTACCTGTTTCTCTGTCCTGCTCCTGCCTTGTTTCAGCCTGAACCTGCTCTGTTTCCCAGTCCTGTTTTCTGCTCATTCCTACTCCCTGTATTCCAGCCCTGTCCTTGCTTGTTCCAGCCAAAGCCTGCTCTCTCTTTCCCAGTCCTGTCTCTGTTTGTTCCAGCTAGAAGTTTGCACCCTGTTTTCCAGTCCTAGTCCTGCCTTTGCTTCAGCCTGATCCTGTTCCCAGTTCCAGTTTCTGTCTCTTAGTTTGTCCCTTCTGTTTCTGTTTCCTCTCAGTATTCGTGTCTGGTAAGTGTTCTATCAGTCTTCACCAGTGTATAAGTGTCCTCCTTTGTACTGGGGTTGGCTCCTGGTCTCCAGGAGGCAATTCCAGCCCCCCTCCTTGTCTAGTGTTATACGTTGTCTTTCGTGCCTAACAGTGACAGTGTGCTATTGCTGTTGTTCCAGGAATCACCACTGTGTTTCAAGCTGGACCCACAAGAGCTTGTCGTGTGTATGTAAGTACTACCCTTGTTTGTGCTCTAGGGTCCAGAGACGGAATCACTTCTGCTGCCTCCTTTTTATGGGGCTGGCAGGGTGACTATCTGTAAGAGCAAACTGCACAGAGGCATTGACATTCCCTGTCACTGTGGAAGGTTCTGCGCCTTGCTCTGTGTACAACCCCAACATGTTTGTCCATTAGTAATCCGTTTCCTATATGTTCACACAAGGGTTGCTCTGCTTTTACTTTCCTGTTTCCTATGCCTGTCCATAGCTGTCCTTTCCGTGTATACCTTTAGCTGCTCTTCTGCCCCAGTACACTACCTCTTTAGGATATTCAGTGACCTCAAAGGCTGTCCCAACCAGAGTCCTGATCAGACCCGCTCGAATCCGTGACACTCACCCTCACTCCCGTCACTCCACTACATCCCACCCACTACACCATCACATCTCTTCAATTCCAATGCCAAGCCCTGCATGCTGTACCAATGCATGGACACCCCTCACAGCCCTTCATGGACACTCATCACTAAAGCATGCACAGCATAGAGTACTAACAATCCCACCATACACAAACATACACAAGTAAAAGCTGGCAGGGCAACACCAACCATAAAGGGGAAGCCAGGGATGTACAATATGTCATACCCATTAACCATAACACATCATTTACATCCCCACAGGTACCCCAGCCAATGTCACTGGAAAGGAGGTGCCAGCACTATCCAGTCCCCCAACTGAAGAGGCCCACAGTGATGACAATAACTCTGTTCTTCAGGATCTGGACTATCTATCGGGACCACTGGACAACTGGTTAACCAAGCCCAGTCACAGACCACCACAGAGCCTCCCCCATCAGGAAACAACACCACAACACCCACCCAGCGTACCCAAACCTCTGTCCCTAGGACACGTCAATCAGCAGTGTGCCCACCTGTACAGGGACCCCAGTCCACACCTCATAGCCAAGACAATCAGGGACTTTGGGTCAGTGGCAGTGGGCACACGGTTCAGGGGACAGAGGCACAGGCCAACAGGAATACTGGGAGGACTGCTGTGCTCCAGGGGGAGGACAGGACCAAGGAACCAACCCTCCAGGAGGCGCTCTCTGAGATCCTGGGAGCCTATCAACATCCCCAGGACATAATGGGCCAGATACTAGACAACAGGCAGGAGAACAGGCAGCTGCAGGAGGGACAGTATCAGGGGATCAGGAAGGACTTGCAGGCCATCAACAACACCTTGATCTCCATACCAGGGGTGCTGGCAGACATGGCCAACATTATGAGGGAGGCAGTGTTACACCAGCGGGCCCCTGCCACTAGCCAGTCATCTAAACAGCCTTCCACTTTGTGAGAAACTGGGGCTGATTGCAGAGGCCCCATAACTTTTTGCCCCCATTTTCCACTTTATGCTGGTGTTTTCCTGACTCTGATGGTGCCCTGGGTACTGCTAACCAGTCCCAGGGCCTGTGCTCTGTGTAAAATGGATATGCAAATTAGGCTAATTATAATTGGCTAAGTTAACCTACCTATAAGTCCCTAGTATATGGTAGGGCATGTAGGTTTAGGGGCCACAGCATAGGTGGTGCACACCTAGGTGCATTGCCGAGGTGCCCAGTGTCATTTTAAAAGCAAGCCTGCCTTGCTGGCTGCTTTTAAATTAAAGTTATATGCAAATTCGACTTTGGAATTAAAGGTACTTCCAAAGTCTTAAACTACCTTATTTTTACATATAAGTCACCCCTAAGGTGTGCCCTATGTGCCCCTAGGGCTGGGTGCCATGTAACTATAAGCAGGGACTTTATAAAAGTAGATTTATAAGCCCTGGTGAGGTAAAAACAGCCAAATTCGTTTTTCCCTCATTGAAGTAAATGGCCTTCATAGGCTAGAATGGGCAGACTTTATTTAAAATTTTAAAGTCTCCTTAAATGTTACATACCAAGAATTTGGTATCAAATTGATTGTTATAATAAATCCCACAACTTCCAGTTGTTGGATTTAATATAACTAGTGCAGGTAAAAAGTTTAGACTTTACCTAAAAAGTTGCCAATTTCAGCTCTGCATTGTTTTTGCTGCTGTGCTCTGATTGGCCAGCCTGCAGCAGCTTCTGCCAGGCTACTTTAATGAGGTGTGAAGTGGCCTGACTTCACACAAAGGAATGTGCTTGGGGGAGAGAATCTCCCCTCAGCAGATGGTGAGGCAGGAAGGGGGAGGGCTGCCAAACTGGTCTTCAAAGGCAGAAAAGGACATTTGCAGCACCCAGCAACACCCCCACATCCTGCAACCCCAGACAGCTAGGTGCCCCCTTGATTAGATTAGGAGAGGGCAGGAGAGGGGTGTGTTTATGATTTTTAGCCACACCAGTGGGTGGGCTCAGCCAGATGTAACCTCCAAAAATCAGATTCATCCATGTTGGATTTTTAGAGACTGTTGCCTTCTGGGATGGATTTTTGCCACACTTCCCAGGAAGTGGTCATCACAGGGGGACGACCCTGTCCCTGATTGGAGAACCAGGGCCCCCCTGCTTTTCACCCAGGAGCAAGGATAAAACTGGCAGACCTGCACCCACACCTCAGATCCCCACCAAATTTCAAGAAGAAAGAACTACAAGGAGAAGAAGGACTGCCCTGCTGGACCCCTGGCCTGCACCTGGACCCTGCACTCAGAAAGACTGCACCAGCTGCACACTTGGGCTTCACCACAAGAAGGACTTTGCCTGGCTTCCACTGGTTCAAGGAGGGACTCCCTGTTTGCTACAGGTGAAAAATTGCTAACCAGAGTCCCCTGCACCAACTCCTGAAAAAGTGACCAGCTGACCACTGTCCAGTGGCCAAAAAGGAGTTTGCGCCAGGTGCATTCTGGGAGTTGAAGTCCGCACTTCCCAAGGACCATCACAGAACTTCTGGACCCTTGGGGTGAGCTGTGGACCCCAAAAGAACCTTAAAAGAACATCTGGGAGAAGCCCCAGAAGTTTGGAAAAGATTGGAGAATTTTTGAAAAAAAGCTCCATAAAGTGACCGACCCGACGCGGAAATTCTAGCCGGCTTGCCTCAACCGCGACCCGGCCTGACTTCGTGGTTCGTCCCGGTAAAGAAAAACATCCGAAAAAGAGACTAAGTCCGAACGTAAAAAGTTGACCGGGACCTTCCAGCCATCGTATCCGAGAAGGGCTCCACGGACGTCGGATCAAGATCCAGGTTTACCCCGGTCGAAGGATTTTCATCTCGAAAAAACGACTAAGTCCGAAGGTAAAAATCACCACCGAGGAAACCGACTTCGCGTATCCGGACAAGGGCTCCAGGAGGTCGGATCCAACTGGCAGGTTCGTCCCGGGGAAGAAAAACATCAAAAAAGAGACTAAGTCAGAAGGTAACTTTTTAACCGAGGCCTCCCGCGACTTGTAGCCGAGCAGGGCTCCATCGCGGTCGGCCTGAAAGTTTGACTTTGCCCCGGTCCTGGTGCAACCAGATGACCCGATTGGCGCTTTTTGTTTCTAAGCGCTAGAAAATAATAATACTTTAAAAATTCATATCTCCGGTTCCCCTGAACCGATTTTAATCGTTTTTGTGTCATTTTAAAGATAAAAATATAAGCTATTTTTATGAATTGGTTTTGGATTTTTAAACTGTTTCCTGTGTTTTATTTATTTACTGTTTTGTGATAATTGAATGCTTTACACTTTGTCTCCTAAGTTAAGCCTTGACGCTCGATGCCAAGCTACCAAGGGTAGAGCTGGGATTAATTTACTGAGACCTAACTGTACTTTTGTGGAGGTTTGTGGCTTGTTGCTAGGTGTAGGTACCTACCTGCCCTACCAATAACCCATTTTCCAACACACTTCCACTGCTGCTAGTGGCCAGGAGGGCCCGCCACAGGACTCACAGGCCACCAGCACCCCTCCACCTGCAGAAGGTGAACCACAGTGTATCCTTTGTGTCTCTATCTCGCACCGTCGACGGAGGGAGCTGCATCCCACAGGAACCAGGAGGCAGAGTCCACCGACGCTGATGGCACCAGTGGGCCGGAGGGCGAGGGGAGCAACACCTCTGTGACCACCCCACCTACAGGTGCAGTCACCACCCCGGTACCAGCACCGCCCTCCCAGCAGCCCCTCAGCAAGTTGCCCGTGCCCTCTCACCCAGGAGGGTGGGCATTTCCTTCGCTCCAGGCACCTAAAGCCCTGTCCCAGTGAGCCCTGCGGCCCTGAGTGAGGAGGCTATTGACCTCCTGAGATCCATCTCTGTAGGGCAGTCAACCATTGTGAATGCCATCCAGGAGCTGGCAGCCCAGATGCAGCAATCTAATGCATTCCCGGAGGGCATTCATAGTGGATTGGCGGCCCAACAGGAAAGTACCATCTTGCCTGGCATGTTACCCCCATTTTTACGTGTGTTTTAGTTTGTTTTCGCTCATAATTTGTGGCCTATATGTGTTCCCTGTGTGGTGCCTAACTGTATAATTGAGGTTCTGCTAACCAGAACCTCAGTGTTTATGCTCTCTCTGCTTTTAAAATTGTCACTGCAGGCTAGTGACTAATTTGACCAACTCTGATTGGCACACTGGAACACCCTTATAATTCCCTTGTATATGGTACCTAGGTACCCAGGGTATTGGGGTTCTAGGAGATCCCTGTGAGCTGCAGCATTTCTTTTGCCACCCATAGGGAGCTCAGACAATTCTTACACAGGACTGCCACTGCAGCCTGGGTGAAATAACGTCCATATTATTTCACAGCCATTTTACACTGCACTTAAGTAACTTATAAGTCACCTATATGTCTAACTCTCACTTTGTGAAGGTTAGGTGCAAAGTTACTTAGTGTGTGGGCACCCTGGCACTAGCCAAGGTGCCCCCACATTGTTCAGGGCAATTTCCCCGGACTTTGTGAGTGCGGGGACACCATTACACACGTGAAATACATATAGGTCAATACCTATTTGTAGCTTCACAATGGTAACTCCGACATGGCCATGTAACATGTCTAAGATCATGGAATTGTCCCCCCAAGCCAAATCTGGTATTGGGGTGCCAATCCCATGCATCCCCGTGGCTCCAGCATGGACCCCGGGTACTGCCAAACTAGCTCTCTGGGGTTTTTTCTGCAGCTACTGCTGCTGCCAACCCTCAGACAGGTTTCTGCCCTCCTGGGGTCTGGGCAGCCCAGGAAGGCAGAACAAAGGATGTCCTCTGAGAGAGGGTGTTACACCCTCTCCCTTTGGAAATAGGTGTTAAGGGCCTGAGAGGAGTAGCCTCTCCTGGCCTCTGGGAATGCTTTGAAGGGCACAGATGGTGCCCTCCTTGCATAAACCAGTCTACACCAGTTCAGGGAGCCCCCAGCCCCTGCTCTAGCGCGAAACTGGACAAAGGAAAGGGGAGTGACCACTCCCCTGTCCATCACCACCCGAGGGGTGGTGCCCAGAGCTCCTCCAGTGTGTCCCAGACCTCTGCCATCTTGAATGCAGAGTTGTGAGGGAACAATGGAGACCTCTGAGTGACCAGTGCCAGCAGGTGATGTCAGAGACCCCACCTGATAGGCTCTTACCTGGTTAGGTAGCCAATCCTCCTCTGCGGGCTATTTAGGGTCTCTCCTGTGGGTTTCTCTTCAGATAAGGAATGCAAGAGCTCACCAGAGTTCCTCAGTACTTCTCTCTTCGACTTCTGCCAAGGATCGACCGCTGACTGCTCCAAGACACCTGCAAAACCGCAACAAAGTAGCAAGAAGACTACCAGCAACATTGTAGCACCTAATCCTGCTGGCTTTCTCAACTGTTTCCTGGTGGTGCATGCTCTGAGGGCCGTCTGCCTTTACCTTGCACTAGAAGCCAAGAAGAAATCTCCCGTGGGTCGAGGGAATCTTCCCCTGCTAACGCAGGCACCAAACGTCTGCATCACACGTCCTCTGGGTTCCCTCTCATCTTGACAAGCGTGGTCCCTGGAACACAGGAGCTGGATCTAAGTGACCCCGACAGTCCAGTGGTCCTTCTGTCCAAATTTGGTGGAGGTAAGTCCTTGCATCCCCACGCCAGACAGTAATCCTGTGTACTGCGTGATGTGCAGCTGCTAGGGCTTCTGTGCCCTTTTGCAAGACTTCCTTCATGCAAAGCACATCCCAGGTCCTCAGCACTCCGTCCTGCATTGCCCAACTCGCTGAGTTGACCTCCGACTTCGTGGGACCCTCTTTTGTTGTACTGAGACAACCACTGTGTTCAGATTTCTTGAACACCTGTTCAAGTGCTTCTGCGGGTGCTGCCTGCTTCTGTATGGGCTCTCTCTGTTGCTGAGCGCCCCCTCTGTCTCCTCCTCCAAGGGGCGACCTCCTGGGCCCTGGCAGCACCCATTATCTTCAACCGTGACCCTTGCAGCTAGCAAGGCTTGTTTGCGGTCTTTCTGCGTGGAAACAACTCTATATCCTTCAGTACGCAGTGGGACATCTTCTGACCAAAGGAGAAGTTCCTGGCACCTTCTGTTGTTGTAGAATCTTCGGCTTCTTCCACCTGGGGGCAGCCCTTTTGCACCTTCATTCGGGGTTTAGTGGGCTCCTGCCCCCCCGATTACTTGCGTGACTCTTGGACTTGGTCCCCTTCCTTTACAGGACCTCAGGTCCAGGAATCCGTCTTTAGTGCTTTGCAGTCAGTTGTTGTCTTTGCAGAATCCCCCATCTCGACTTTACTGTCTTTCTGGGGTAGTAGGGTAACTTTACTCCTACTTTTCAAGCTCTTGGGGTGGGGTACCTTGGACACTTTTAGTGTTTTCTTACACTCCCAGCGACCCTCTACAGACTACACTAGGCCTGGGGTCCATTCGTGGTTCGCATTCCACTTTTGGAGTATATGGTTTGTGTTGCCCCTAAGCCTATTGTCTCCTATTGCATTCTATTGTATTCTACAGTGGTTGCACTATTTTTCTAAGTGTTTTACTTACCTGATTTTGGTTTGTGTCTATAATTTGTGTATTTTACTTACCTCCTAAGGGAGTATATCCTCTGAGATACTTTTGGCATATTGTCACTAAAATAAAGTACCTTTATTTTTAGTAACTCTGAGTATTGTGTTTCTTATGATATAGTGCTATATGATATAAGTGGTATAGTAGGAGCTTTGCATGTCTCCTAGTTCAGCCTAAACTGCTCTGCTATAGCTACCTCTATCAGCCTAAGCTGCTAGAACACTACTAATCTACTAATAAGGGATAACTGGACCTGGCACAAGGTTTAAGTACCACAAGGTAACCACTATAAGCCAGGCCAGCCTCCTACACGCAGGTCCTCTGGTGGATAAGGGTCTGAAGGGGAAATACTGCCTACTTAGCTTGTTTGCATCCATTAGTGGTCAGGGCTGGGTGGGTCCCAGGTGTGCTACAGTTGGTGGTATGTGCTCCTCCTCATGCCTTTGTGGCTAGCAATATCACTGGTAGTGCAATTTATAGTGCGTAGGCCTGTACCCTATGTGTGAGGGTGCTGTGTATGCCAACAGTGGTGTTTGGGCAGTCATTCACCCAGTGTATCCTTTTGTCTCTCTATCTTCCCCTTTCTTGTTTTGTCATCCTGTCCTTATGTGCATTAGCATCATCTGGCAGAGGAGCAGAGGCACCGGCGACAGAGGGAGCTTCATCCCACAGGACCCAGGAGGCAGAGTCCACCGACGCTGAGGGCACCAGTGGGTCGGAGGGCGAGGGGAGCACCACGGCGGAGACTGGAGGGGACAACACAGACTCTGATACCTCCTCCGATGGGAGCTCCCTGGTGGTGGCGGACACCTCTGTGACCACCCCAGCTATAGGTACAGCCACCACCCCCGTACCAGCACCACCCTCCCAGCAGCCCCTCAGCGAGTTGCCCGTGCCTGCTCACCCAGGAGGGTGGGCATCTCCATCGCCCCAGGCACCTAAAGCCCTGCCACAGTGCGCCTTGCTGCCCTGAGTGAGGAGAATATTGACCTTCTGAGATCCATCTCTGTAGGGCAGTCAACCATTGTGAATGCCATCTAATGCATTCCTGGAGGGCATTCACAGTGGATTGGCGGCCCAACAGAGATCGATCCAGGCTCTGGCCTCCTCTTTGATAGCAGCCATTGTCCCTGTTTCAACCGCCCCCCCTCCAACTACCACTTCCCAGTCCCATTCTCCTCAACCCCAACCCATCCCAAGCACACAGCCAGACGAGCATGCACACAGAACAACACCCAAGGGTGTCACAGGCAAACACAAGCACCACACTTCATCCCACAGGCACTCACACAAACACCATTCAGTTGCTGACACTACAACATCCACTATTTCCACTTTCTCCCCCTCCTCCTCCTCCACCTCCCACCCAGTTACGTCCATACTCACACCTGCATGCACTACAGCACCATCCACTACCTGCATCATCACCACACTAAGCAGAACACACACCTCGCTGGCAGACACCTCCACAACAGCTATGCACACGTCCCCTGTGCCCTCTCCCACCCTGTCTGGCCCCTCCCTCCTAAAATACACAAGCGCAAGCACTCATACACCCAACAGCCATCCACCTCACAACAGCATACAACCCATGCACCTGCACCCGAATCCAGCAGACAAACACCTCCAGGAACCACTCCCTCATCCTCCACTCCCATTACTTCTCCTTCTTCCCGCCCCAATATCTGTAAAAAGCTTTTCCTTTCCCAGATTGACCTCTTCCATACCCAGCCAAGCACCTCAACCAAACAGTCCACAGGCCCAGTTTCATCAGCACCTACTTGTGGTGAAAAGGATTCCAGGCAACAAATACTGAAGGGGAAGGGGCCTGCACCAGCCAGCAAGAAGGGGAAGGGGCCTGCACCAGCCAGCAAGAAGGGGAAGGGGCCTGCACCAGCCAGCAAGAAGGGGAAGGGGCCTGCACCAGCCAGCAAGAAGGGGAAGGGGCCTGCACCAGCCAGCAAGAAGGGGAAGGAGCCTGCACCAGCCAGCAAGAAGGGGAAGGAGCCTACACCAGCAAGCAAGGAGGGGAAGGAGCCTGCACCAGCAGCTGTCACAGAGCCCCCACTGCCAGCTCTGGTTGTGCAGCCATCAGTGAGTGCAGGAGCCTCCCACAACCACCACCACAGTGCAGTCATCGGAGGGTGCAGGAGCTGAACAAGAGCCTTTCACAACCACCACCACAGTGCAGCCATTGGGGGGTGCAGGGGCTGAGCAGGAGCCTCCCACAATCACCACCACAGTGCAGCCGTCACCGCCGGCGGACGTCATATGATCCAGCCTCCATGGGCAGCTGTGCGGCCTGCCACCACCAGAACCAGTGGGCAAGTCACCCACTCCAGAGACTGTGGCCCTGCACTCCCCAGGGCAAAGCACAGGGCATGTTGCCCCCTCCAGAACCAGTGGGCAAGTCACCCACTCCAGAAACTGTGGCCCATCACTCCCCAGGACAAAGCACAGGGCATGTTGCCCCCTCCAGAACCAGTGGGCAAGTCACCCACTCCAGAGACTGTGGCCCATCACTCCCCAGGACAAAGCACAGGGCATGTTGCCCCCTCCAGAACCAGTGGGCAGAGCACCCACTCAAGAGACTGTGGCCTTGCACTCCCCAGGACCAAGCAATGGGCATGTTGCCCTCTCAAGAACCAGTGGTCTTGTTTCCACATCCGGCTGAGGTGTCCCCCCGAGGTACCTGCCTGTTTGCCAACTGATGCCCCTGCAGTGTTCTCTTCATTTGCAGGGATCGAGTGGGGCCTTGGCTTTGCCCTGTGGCCATGTGGCCCATGTGAACTGTGGACTAGGCAGTGTCCCTTTTTTGTACATTTGCATTGCCACATCGACTTATTATTTTTAATGTTGATCTTATTACAATCACTTTAGTCAATTCCTGTTGTCCTTCCATTATTCAGCCAATTTTCGGGGATAAATTGTTTTCTTGTGCAGCTGGTTGTGTGTATGGTGTGTGTGTGTGTGTGTGTCACTCTTGTTTTCCTCCCACCCTCACTTGTGTGCTAGGCGGCTGTACTCACCGTCATCGTCTTCACCGGCGTTAGTGTTCGTGGTGGAGCATAACATAGATCATCAAAAAGACTTGCAGTTCTGGTACCATGGCGGCGTGGTTCTTCCCAGTGTCTCCAATGGTTTGTCCTTTGACTTCTGAGCTCTGTTTCCGCCAGGCTTTTGACGGCATAGGTACCGCCGCGGAAAAGGTAGCGGACTGCCATGTCATAATATGGTGGGAAGAACTTTGTCTTCGGCCTAGCTGTTGGTGGCTACCGCCATGGTGACTGTTGTTTACGCCCTGCCGGTCGGTGTGGTACATTGGCTGTCTTTCGGAGATATCACTGTCATGGTCATAATTTGGCGGTGGTTACCACCAGACTAATGGCTGTATTACCACCACTTTATCACCGATCCCCAGGGTCATAATGAGGCTCTGTGTCCTCAGCTGTGACATTTGTCAATAAATTAAAAGTTCCACCGCAGCAAGCACACCACAGATGCCCCTCTTAATTTCAAATAAACCCCTTCCATGTATATTTTTGGATCACTGCAGACCTTTAAATTCTGATGGTGTGTTTAAATTCATTGTACTAGCGACAGATTCATGTTCTAGATTCCTATGAGTGTGGCCACAGTGGACAGCTGATGCGTGAACTGTTATTAAAGATTTGCAAGTCTTTGTAGGGACATATGCAGTACCAGCATTCCACGTATACCAGGGATCTGTCTTTGCCTCTAAAGCATACAGGGATACTATGGGAACCCTGGAGGTTGGTGAATGTTACTCCTCATCATGCGATCCCAAGGGAAATGCATAGTGGGAAGTAAGAACCATGACTTAAAGCAGTCCTTCACAGCTAAAGTTGTACGTTCAGGCTGAAGTTGCATCCACCATTTGTATGGAGTACAGAAAACTTTAAATAATTTGCCTAGAAGATCTTTGGAAGGCCAGACCCCCCAACAAGGTTCTCTTTGGCATTTAGATGTACGTTCCAGATCTCAATAATCCTGGCACAATGGAGGTAGACACCCCTTTTGACATGATGTATGTTTTGCTGTCTTACAGGAATTACATGAATTATGAGATGAGCGCTCAAATGAAACTACTAAACGTTCTGCCACTGATGAAGTCAAAGAGCCACCAGCAACTTCCAGCTGGATTCCAAAGATTGGGGATTCAGCACAAGAGAAGATAAGTGATAAGAAGGAATTTGGCCCATAATACTGAGCACCAAAGCCAGTCCTTGGCATTCAAGGTACAAGAAATGCGATATTGCCTCTGCTTGCTAGTTGCAAAAATAAACGCTTTGTTACAATTGACCTAATAAGGCTACACTATGTGGCCAGTACTACACAGTAGGCCACAAGACCCCTGAGTAGTTACCTGCCTCCTCTCACTGCTCTACCTGAAATCCCTCTAGAAGAATTAAGTAACACAGGCATTTCTTCTCCTCGGCTGGGGACTTCTGAGACTGAATTTCCACTTGTTCCTTTTGCTACTGCCAAAACAGGACATACTCCTTATGTGAGCTTACAGCCTTCAAATAATGAAATTGTATATTACCATCCACCTTTGAAAGATACTACCAGTTCTTCTTTGCCACATGAGGTCCATGTTTTCACACAGACTGACCTGGTTACTTTATCAAAATAGATTTTTTTTCACAGTCATCATTCTCTAAAACAGACTTATCTGAATCCTCCATGGTTCTATATTTGGATTGCAATGTCATTGGTTTCCTCTTCATTTGGGTTAGATCTGTTACAGTTTTCTTCTTGATTTTGAATGGACATTATCTTCCTGAAAGCACTGCTCCTGAACTGGTAACTAAGGTGATAAAGCCTCAATCTTCCTCGCATAGGATGCAAAAAGACCTGTACCTGCTGAACATTTCTGCATGTCCTGTCACCGATGGAATTGTGTAGGATAAGGTCCCGTTTTATATTTGTGGTCCTACAGAAGCTTTACAGATACCATATGTTTTTAAGATTTCTATAGACTATATAATTACTCCTGGTGCTATCTCTGATAAATGGGATGTGAACACTGTGAGAAGTATGCTCTCTAAATTGGAACACTACACTGCATTTGAACTAAAGATTTGTATTTGAATTCCACTAATTATGGTGAAATATTTTGTTATCATCATTATGCTCATCACTATCTGCACAGAGCTAGTTCTCCGTGTGCAGTTTTTAATTATACACAATGGGAACATTTCTGATACCACCAGTATATCTAACCATAAGAGGGACAGGGAGGCTTATTTGGTCCAGTGTACAGTCTCCCAATGTAACTTATCAATTCAAAGGGTACACTGATCCACAGAAACAGAAATCCAGTGGGCACTTCGAGAACTAGAAGCAAAGTCCTCACACATCCATTAGGATGTCATGCTTCATCATAGGGTATGCTCCTCGTCAGACTGGCGCTGCAATAGCTGATGGCCCCCTCAGGGGGGCTCTTTGCTTGAGATCTTATCTGGTCGTGCGTGCCATGATCAAAGGTTTAGTAGGAGTAAACTTGGACCTCCAGTCAGAAGAAAAGGGATTACAATTGGCTCCAGAACCTCACAAACCCAAATTTATTAGTCGTCGAGGGTCTAAGTCAAGGTTAAAAATATAATAGGGAGTGGGTAGAAAATAATGTTCCACCACTCAACCGAAATATGAGGGTGAAAAGGAAAGCTTTCTTCAATCACCAAAGAAGGTCAACATGTTTCACGCCTAAGGTGTTCATCCGAAAAAAAATATTGGACTCCTACATTATGCTAATTGCAAAAATGTGTACTGGAGAAATGAAAATAATTAACTTACTAAAATAACAACAATGTGTTAAGATAGAAGACAATACCACACTAACAACCGCAAAAAGGTGTTGTGCCACTCAGTGATATTGTGCTACCATGCTAGGTGTAAAAGCAAACTCCACAAAATATCTACTTACCATCCTCAATTTGGGATAATGCCAGCCCAGGTCTGGCTTCGCCTCTATATAAATGTGAGAAGTGTATTAGTACATTTGTTATGAGAATTGATAACAAGGATGTATAAATAGATGTATGCTGCCTCATGTAATATCTGCACTAGGGGGAGAAAAGGTGCATTCCTTGTGTACCTAATATGGGATAAAGGGCCATGGGTAGGTTATGATAAGTAATCAATTAACCCAGAAACATATTCTGCCCCAAGTCAGTTACTACAGTAGCATTCACAATAGACACTAATGAAGTAACTATCGAAACCAAAAGTCAAATAGTGAGAAAAGTGCTCCAAGTACATAATCCCCTAGGGTTTAGGCCACACTCCATGTTGAGTAACAGAAAAAACCAGAACAAGTCACTACAGATAACCCAAAGGTATAAAGTATCAGGCTTGTATACAATAATGACAAAATACAGTCTGCCAACCATGCTGGATGATCATACTCACAGTTAAGGGTGAGAGTCCTCTGCGGGGAACCTATCTGCTGGCCGCATTTCCCGAATGCTATGTGGGAGATGCGCTCGGTGGTATAAGACCCGATGATAGCAATCAGAGCTCCAATCAGGAGAAGGGCAGGCATCACGTCAACGTCACTGTAGAGACGTCCTGCCCTCAACCAATAGGACCAGAGGACCAATGCCTCACCACTCTTCATGGTACTGTCTTGTCCATAAATAAAAGAAATGGAAGAGGGACTACTGCCTCGTCCCTCTTCGAACACAAAGGAAAAAGTAAACACCTATTCACATGGTAATGCACTCACATTAAGAATAAATAAACAAGGGACACAACTCTCGTTTCACTTGTGAGTAACAGCCAGGGATTAAAGGAGGGGCCACAGTTTGGTACTCAGGGCATGAAAATGAATGGGGGACTAAGTCCTTGTTAATCATAAAAAGTACACAAAACTAAAGGGTGTTGCCTACATCTAAAAAATCGCATATTCAAAAAGTAATGTGCTTGTCACATAAATCAATACACGTGAACAAGGGAACAACCCTCATTTCCCTTGGCAGCATCAAAAAGAAAAAGAGAAAAAAGAAAGCAAACAGGACCCCAATTTTGAAAGGAGAACGTGGAACCTAAATTAGGGCCAGAACCACAGCCACACCTCAGTCTATTAACTATGTGGGTCCCGGTACCACAGAACATGGAGATGTACCCACATAGATACAGTAATCTCTACAAGGTGAATAAATGAGACACAATAAGACATCATTGGTATACTAATGTGCGTCTGTGGTCTGAGACACATCATGGTCATAGCAAGCTACTTCGTGATGCACTGATCAGGGTAAAGGTCGTGGAATGCATGACGGCCCATCAAGTAGTAGGGAAAAAACTAATCTATGGAGTATCATCATTCAGTCCGTGGATATGTGTCCCTAGTCTAAACACCCAACGTTGCTCTCTTTCAAACAGGGTTTTAGAACCATTGGGTAGATATTTAGGTGCGACCAAGACCACCTACCACATGTCTTTCGGGGTGTGTTTCTTGTCGAGATATTGAACACTTAGTTTAGTGGTAGACGGCCACATCTATTGTTACTACGATGTTCATTGATCCTCACTTTTACTGGTCAGGTAGTCATGCCAATGTAACACAAATTACAAAGGCAGGTAACCATGTAGATTCAATTCCGGGTGGTACAGTTCAAATGTTTCAAGAGGCGCCAATTGCCCAAAGGTTCCAAGTCAAGGGAATCAACTCATCTTGTTAAGGTGCATTCATTGCAACCCCCACATGGATGGTGACCTGATATTGGTGGGAGTTGCCAAAGTGCCTTCCCACTAGATTCTGTGTGTATAGTAATGGGGTGGGTATGTACTACCAGATCTTTGATATTTTTTGTATGTCTGAATGCAAACAGGGGTTTGGTAATCAAGACCCCACCACTACTAATTATGGGCCACCGCTTATTTAGAAGTTGTTTTAAAGTATTTGACAAAGGGGTGTATCTAGAAACACAGGTTAAACGATTATCTGGAGCCTTAGGCTCAGTAGTCAGTAGTGCTTCCCTGTGGTTGTTACGTGCCCGTTTACGAGCTGAGTTGATTATCTGGCGAGGATATTGCCTCTTTTGTAATTTACATGTGAGTTCATCCACTTGTGATTCAAAGGTGGAAATGTTGCTGCCCTTGCGTCGGAGTCGTAGGAACTGCCAATATGGTAGATTATTACATTATGACCGGGGATGATGACTGTCATAATGGAGTAAGATGTTACGATCTGTTTTTTCTGGTAAGTACAGGTCTCCAGTCTACCATGATTGATAGTTATCATGAGATCAAGAAAATAAATTCCGGTCTCAGAAACTGTTGAAGTGAATTTTAGGAAAGTATCAAGTCCGTTAATCCTGGCTGTGAAAGAGTCAACCATAATTTTAACGCCTTGCCAAATGATCAGTATGTCATCAATATAACAACCCCATAATTTGATGTATGTAGTGAATGGATTGGTATCGTTCAGTATGAATTGTTGTTCAAAATTATACATATATAGGCAGGCCAATCTGGGCACAAAGGTGCTGCCCAGGGATGTCCCGCGTATCTGATGATAGAGTTGGTCTTCAAATCTAACATTTTTTTTAGTTAAGGACAAGGATGCACATTGCATAATAAAATTAACTGGTGTCGGTGAGGTCCATGTACTATTGACTAGAGCATCCTCAACTCCCTGTAAAGTGGCTTCCTGAGGGATGTTGGTGTACAGAGCCTCTACATCAAGGCTGATCAAAGCATTCACTGGCTCTGTGGCATTAATGATGTCTATTAGGTTTAGGACATCCTTTGTGTCCTTAAGGAACGTGGACATACCCCTTACTATCGGTTGGAGGAAATGGTCACAGAAGGTCAAAAGGGGTTCCAGGACAGATCCTATTCCTGAAACAATAGGGCATCCAGGTGGAGATAATCTACCCTTATGGATCTTCGGGAGGCAATACAAATAAGGAATCCGCGGACTGGGAATTTTTCCAAAAGTTCCACCTCCTTATGTGATATCCATGTGTTGGTTACTGCTTCGTTGATCATCGTACGTATTTGGTGTTGGAGTCTTTCAGTTGGATCTCGTGAAATAGGGGCATAGTAAATGGAGTCACTCAAGAGGCGCAAGCATTCTTGTCTATAATCTCTGGAGTCTAGGACAACTATAGTCCCACTTTTATCCACTGGTTTGATAACAATATCAGGGTCTAATGCCAAGGTCTTAAGGGCATTCTGCTCCCAAGAGGCAATGTTGACAAAAGAATGTTTTGGTTGTAATTTACTCACATCTGTAAAGACTGCCTTTTCAAAGGTAAGAAGTTCACAGAGCATAGCTGAGTTTGGAGGAATGAAAGTAGAGGGATTCCTGAGTCCCAAATCCACCCTCCCTAGACCTGTGGATTTATCTTTGAAGAAAAAGTGTAGTCTGATTTTTCTGAAGAATTGCAAAAGTTCGCAATTGAGACAAAATAAATCTTCTTTAGGGGGTAGGTGCGAAGCTGAGCCCTTCATTCAGAGCTCCGATTTCATCTGTAGAAAGTTGTCTAGAAGACAGGTTGACAACTAGGTTTTCGGTGGTTGATTCCTGCCCTGGCTTCTGGTTACCATTTGGGGTTCGTCCTTGGACCATAACCACCAGTAGACACTTCCAAAACACATATGAGAAGTTGGCATATTTTTCAGGACACAATCCCTTAGACCTGAGTTCTTATTATTACAAGCTTACTCGTTTCCCAGTGAAGAATAACATGCTGACCCAAACTAAACTGACTTATTCAGACTCATTTATATATAAATTGACCCTACAGGATTATGAATACTGGAAAAATAATATTGCATTGAAATCAATTTGGGGAATATGTCATTGGCAAGTACAGGGCATCAATGCTTTGTTTAGAGCATGTCTCATACCTAGACAAATGATTTTCCTGAACAAAACAGTGCAACAAACAACGTGCGTGGGTCTGGCTAAAATTAAAGAAATGAATACACCTAACAATCCCTTCATTGAATACTTTGACAATTTGCAACATTTAGCATACTAGACAGTAGAGCATTTAAATGACATGATTGAAAACTGGTAGATATATTTCTTAAATTTCAGGTCCTGGTGGATGATTAGTGTGGCCCCTCAACATTAACGATTGTCTTGTCATGCACAATTTTTAAACTCCACTTTGGGTTTTAAAGCTAGCAGACCAGATCCCTGGTACTTGTAATCACGACATTCAGAGGTAGTTACAATATATATTACAGGGAAATTGTGCCAGCAATGGTTATAACATTCAACATTAGCTGCCGTTAAGGACATCTATCTCTCCTTTCTGCTGACATGGATTCACAAGTCTTTTTCTAGGTCCTAGATCACCATGTCATAAATGCTTTCTATATGCCATATATAATGAGATTTGGAAAAGTTCCCAGGGCGCTGAACGGTTAGGACAGGTTGACAAAGAGAATTTAGAAAAATAACTGGCTGTCTCGGGCAAAGGAATGACCATGATGTCAACTCACATTTATCTCTGAATAACATTGTGTCATCTGCATTCGATATTATACAGAATGATATGACATTATTACAACTTGGGCAGAGCCAATTCAGATCAATTTTGCAATTGAGTTGGACACTGCAGATTTCAAAATCTAGCCTAGTACCATGGACATATCTGACCACAACAGAGTTGTTTCTGGCATATAATTTAACATGCATACATAGACTAATGGTGAAACAACATGCAACTTATACCATTTTGAACACTGAGATTTTAGAAAATGTACCCTTTTCAGTAGCTGAAACACCTTCTGCTGTGTGGTTAATTCATGGCTTTATCTCATTGGCAATCTTTAAATTTCACTTCATATCTTGTTTAAAACAATTAATAAGAAGGCAGATATGAAGTTATGGGTGATAGTTTGGTTTACATTTTTGGCATTTTGATTATAAGTATGTATATGAGGAAACTGAAGGTGTCCTTAGTGGAAATGAATGTGAACTTTGGTTTGGCCATTCATTACTTTGTAAAGAGATAACACTGCATGGTGCGTGGAATGTGTCCATGGCTAACCCGGCGTGTTATCTGAAAGGTGCACCAGTCTCACTGATTTGCCCAGGGTTCCAATAGCCTTTAGTTGGACTTTGCCCTTTTTGCATGGTTAGCCCCACATTTTTGCCTTCTTCCTACTATTTCTGACTTGTTTTTTTGGCTTTAGGACCCTCAGCACTTTACCACTGCTAACCAGTGTTAAAGTGCACATGCTCTCTGTCATAAATGCATTGATGATTGGTTTATCCATGATTGGCATATGTGATTTACTAGTAAGTCGCTCATAAAGTGCACTATGTGTGCCCATGGCCTGTAAATCAAATGCTACTAGTGGGCCCGCAGCACTGATTGTTCCACCCACATGAGTAACCCAGTAAACATGTCTCAGACCTGCCACTGCAGTGTCTGTCTGTGCAGTTTGAAGCAGCCATTTTGACCTGGCAAGTCCAAACCTTTTTTTTTACTACATGTAAGTCACCCCTAAAGTACACCCAAGGCAGCACCATGGTCATGGTGCAGTGTATTTAAAAGGTAGAGTATGTAATGGTGTGCTTTACGTGTCCTGATAGTGAAATAGTGTTAAATTCAGTTTTCACTATTTCCAGGACTGTCTTTACCATAGGGTAACATGGGAATCCCCTTGAAATATCTTAAGTGTAATTCCCCATCGGGAGCAGACAGAAATGTGGAGTTTGGGGTCTCTGAACTCACAAATTAAAAATACATATTTTGGTGAAGTTGGTTTTAAAATTGTAAGTTTGAAAATGCCACTTCTAGAAAGTAGGTATTTTCTTGCTTAACCATTCTGTGCCTTTGCCTGCATCTTGCCTCAACTTAATTTTTAGGAGCCTTCAATTCTTGATAAGCATAATCTCCATCCCTGTGAAGTCTCACACTTCTTCCTTTACTGTCTCCTTCAAATCAGGGAGCCAACGTTCTTTGGTGAGAACAGCATATTACCTGGTCATAGATTCTTGGGAATTGATTTTGAATTCTGTATAAGCTGCTTGAGTATCAATCTCCACATCTTCCTGCATGCAGTAAATCATGCAGTTTAGTTTGGAAAGAACATACCTTCCAAACAGGTTTACAGGATTTGAGTCGCAAGTCACAAATTGATGGTTACCTCCAATCAAACCTATTTTTACTGGGGCTGAAACTTTATTTGTGTGCTGCTGATTTGTAATACCTGTAACTTGGATCTCTTTTCCCAAAACCTACAGATTTGGGATCTCTATAGTTCTAACAGTCGAGCAGGTAGCTCTGGTGTTAATCAGGAATGATACGGGATAGCCATTCACCTCACCTCATGGGGCACTCTGGTTTACCTCTAAAATAGCACCAGAAATGCAACCCTACTCCCTGCCCAAGCACTCTTATTGCAACTGATCTTGTCCGATTGGACTCTTGATCATCATAGGGTCCTAGTGTAATGCTATGTGTATTTGACCACCGACTCCATCTTGACCAGTGACTCCATTTTGTGCTTAGCTTCATGTGCCGTCACAGCGGCAGCGCAGAGTTTTCCCACACTGATCTTGTTTTCCACACAGAACGTTTAGAGAAATGCCTCCCTTGGCATGGTTACCCCCTAACTTTTTGCCTTTTGTTTATGTCAGCTATGATTGAAAGTGTGCTGGGACCCTTCTAACCAGGCCCCAGCACCAGTGTTCTTTCCCTAAACTGTACCTTTCTTCCCACAATTGGCACAGCCCTTGCACACAGATAAGTCCCTTGTAAATGGTACCCCTGGTACCAAGGTCCCTGTGGCCAGGGAAGGTCTCTAAGGGCTGCAGCATGTATTATGCCACCATGAGGACCCCTCACTCAGCACATGCACACTGCCTTACAGCTTGTGTGTGCTGGTGGGGAGAAAATGACTAAGTCAACATGGCACTCCCCTCAGGGTGCCATGCCCACCTCCCACTGCCTGTGGCATAGGTAAGTCACCCCTCTAGCAGGCCTTACAGCCCTAAGGCAGGGTGCACTATACCACAGGTGAGGGCATAGTTGCATGAGCACTAGCCCCCTACAGTGTCTAAGCCAAACCTTAGACATTGTAAGCGCAGGGTAGCCCTAAAGAGTATATGGTCTGGGAGTCTGTCAATTACGATATCCACAGTTCCATAATGGCTACACTGAATTCTGGGAAGTTTGGTAACAAACTTCTCAGTACAATAAATGCACACTGATGCCAGTGTGGGATTTATAGTAAAATATACCCAGAGGGCATCTTAGAGATGCCACCTGAATAGAAGTCTGACTCCTAGTGCTAGGCTGACCAGTTTCTGACAGCCTGCCACATCCAGACGAGATTCTGGCAACATGGGGTGAGTGCCTTTGTCATTCTGTGGCCAGGAACAAAGCCTGCACTGGGTGGAAGTGCTTCTCACCTCCCCCTGCAGGAACTGTAACACCTGGCGGTGAGCCTCAAAGGCGCCTGCCTGTTGTTACAACACCCCAGGACATCCCAGCTAGTGGAGATGCCCGCCCCCCGGACACAGCCCCCACTTTTGTCGGCAAGTCCAGAGGAGATAATGAGAAAAACAAGGAGGAGTCACCTATCAGTCAGGACAGCACCTAAGGTGCCCTGAGCTGAGGTGACCCCTGCCTTTAGAAATCCTCCATCTTGAGTTTGGAGGATTCCCCCAATAGGAATAGGGATGTGCCCCCTCCCCTCTGGGAGGAAGCACAAGGAGAGTGTAGCTTCCTCAAGGACAGTAGCCATTGGCTACTGCCCCCCTGACCTAAACACACCCCTAAATTTGCTATTTAGGGGCGACCCTGAACACAGGAAATCAGATTCCTGCGCCCTACAACAAAAAGAAGGACTGCTGACCTGAAAGCCCCGCAGAGAAGACAGAGACACCAACTGACTTGGCCCCAGTCCTACCGGCCTGTCTCCAGACTCAAAGAACCTGCACAACAACGCATCCAGCGGAACCAGCGACCTCAGAGGACTGCCCTGCACCTAAAGGACCAAGAAACTCCAGAGAACAGCGGCACTGTTCAGAAACTGCAACAACTTTGCAACTTTGAAACAACTTTTAAAGAGACTCTCACTTCCCACCAGACGAGTGAGTCTTCACACTCTGCACACGACACCCCCGGCCCGAGTCCAGGACAACCAACACTGCAGAGAGGACTCGCAGGTGACTCCAACGACGTGGACACCCTGAGTTGACCTCCCTGCACCCCCACAGCGACGCCTGTATAGAGGGTTCAGACGCTCCCCCTGACAGTGACTGCCTGGTAACAAAGTAACCCGCTGCCGGGACCAAGCACTGCACCCGCAGCCCCCACGACCGAGAGGAACCACCTACCAGTGCAGGAGTGACCAGCAGGCAGCCCTCATCCTAGCCCAGTCGGTGGCTAGCCCAAGAAGCTCCCCTGTGCCCTGCCTGCATCGCCTAAGTGACCCCCGGGTCTCTCCATTGCTTTCTATAGCAAACCCGACACCTACATTGTACACTGCACCAGGGCCACCCCTGTGCCGCTGAGGGTGTGTTTTGTGTGCCTGTGTGTGTCCTCCCAGTGCTCTACAAAACTCCCCTGGTCTGCTCCCCGAGGATGCAGGTACTTACCTGTAAGCAGACTAGGACCGGAGCACCCCTGTTCTTCATAGGCGCCTATGTGTTTTGGGCCATCCTTTGACCTCTGCACCTGACCAGCCCTGCCTTCAACCCCCAACGGTGGGCTGTCTATGCCCAGGAGACTGACTGTGTAAGTGCTTTACTTACCTGCAAAAACTAACCAAACTTACCTCCCCCAGGAACTGTTGATTTTATGCAGTGTCCACTTTTAAAATAGCTATTTGCCATTTTAACCAAAACTGTGTGTACTACTGTTTTAAATCAAAGTTCCCTACTTACCTGTGTGAAGTACCTTGCATTTTATGTACTTACCTCAAATCTTGAATCTTGTGGTTCTAAAATACATTAAGAAAATATATTTTTCTATATAAAATCTATTGGCCTGGAGTTAAGTCTTTGAGTGTGAGTTCCTCATTTATTGCCTGTGTGTGTACAACAAATTCTTAACACTACCCTCTGATAAGCCGACTGCTCGACCACATTACCACAAAATAGAGCATTAGTATTATCTAATTTTGCCACTATCAACCTCTAAGGGGAACCCTTGGACTCCATTTCTCACTTTGAGATAGTATATACAGAGCCAACTTCCTACAAAACGTGTTTGCACTTTTCTCACCAGAACAGGGTTACACAGTACTGGAACACAACATGGGGGATGTGGAAGATAGACATGATAAGGGAGTCTCAGGCTGGGAATGTTTTCATCAAGGAAACACACAGTTCTGTCTCTGGAATGCACAATGGGGCAGAGCACGTTCCTTTCTGTGTTTTCGACACAGACCGAGTACAGCCAGCACTTGAATTTCATTAACGAAAGGAGGGGGGATTGCTAGAATCTTCCTCTTGAGTTAGACTGAGGTCTATAAGGTGGGGAAACTTGGCACTGAGGAAGGATCTCGGATGAACGCGGATGCAGTGTTCAGGGAAATCTCCCATTTTTGGGACGACCTCTTGCCTCAGCCGTTCAGGATTCCTCAGCTTGATGCTGGCAAGGATGATGGATTCAACCAGTATGGTGATGCATTTTAATTCTTAATTATTTAGCTTGACTATATATATATGTGGGAACCCTTACATACAGCAAGCTGTACGAAAGATAATATCCTCTTCTGGAAAACAATAAATTCTCCTGTGTTAGGGGACAGAGACTCCCCCAGGATGGAAATTGCGATTTCCGAAGAGGATTGGATTGTACACTTTTCTAAAATCTATTCGCTGGCCAGCGACATGAAGCCCATAGTTCCTGTACACGACCAAGGCCTCCAGGAAGGTCCACGCCCGTCCTTTCCCCCCCCATTTAGCCTTGAGGAGGTAGAGGAAGCCATAAACCTAAGTAAATCAGGGAAAGCGCCGGGCCCCGATGGCGTTCCGGTTGATTTATACAAGGCTAATATTCAGTTATGGGGGCCTGTACTGACGCAGACATTGAGGGCCATCTGTATATGCAGCCCCTTACCATCTTGCCGAGACTCCAATATTACTCCAATATATAAATAAAATGATCGCCTTAACCCAGCCTGTTATAGGCCAATCTCCTTGCTGGATACAACAGCTAAATTAGCAGGGAGAATTATCTTGAATAGACTGCAAACATGGGCGGAAGAAAAGTGTGTTTTATCTTCTGTCCAGTATGGATTCCGGAAAGGAATTGGGACAGTGGAGTAAAGCCTGAACTTAAGTATCATTATTGGAAAGAATACAAAGATTAGAGCAGGTAATTTGCATTTGGCCTTCATCGACCTAGCATCAGCATTCAACTGTGTACTACATGATAAGCTATGGGATATCTTAAGCAGCATGGGGGTAGAGCCAGCTATAATTCAATTCATACGAGAAATGTACACAGGGTGTAGAGCAAGAGTGAGGTATGGGCTAAAAGGGGAATGCACTCACCCTTTTGGCCTATAGAGAGGAGTGTGCCAAGGTTGTGTTCTCGCCCCGTTCTTGTTCTCAATGTACATAAATAACCTAGAAAATGAATTGGCTAGTAACTGCAAAGACCTACCCCAAATAAGTAAGCGTGCTGTCCCAGTACTACTCTATGCAGACGATGCAGTATTAATGGCCAGGACCCCGCTAGCTCTTCAAAAACTTTTAACCACTTGCATTATCTTTATGTCACAATTGGGACTCGCCGTTAATCGCTCCAAAACGTTTATTATGAACTGTGGCGGGAAACGCTGTAAGACTTTTAACACTACTACTGCGGACGGGAGGGTTGAAACTACGCGAACCTTTTCTTATTTGGGCATAATGTTCGATAAACAGGGTTCTTGGGCCAACTGCAGGAAAATGAAAAGAGCTCAGCTTATTAAAACAACGGCAGCGTTAAGGCTTTTTTCTAAAAGGCTCGGGGGGATTACCCCCCGAACATGATAAAAATGTATAAAGCCAAGTGCATTCCGGCTGTCACATATGGGTCTGGAATTTGGGGATACACCAACTGTAACCCGGTACAGACGGAGGAAAATGACTTTTTAAGATATCTGCTGATGGTACCAAATGGTACATCATCATACATTATCCACTCGGAACTGGGGGTCCCCTTTATTGCAGATCTGATAAAGATTCAACCTTTATTGTTATGGCACAAAGTTTGGACCTCCGAATATACAGGATTAAACAAGGTCATCTTGACTTATTGTATGGAGTCAACATACTCAGTGAGGGTGCCCTGGTTAAGATATATCATGACCTTTTTTGGAAACATGGGTAACAAAGACTATTACACAAACCTGACATCGCTGGGAAACATCTCTAGGAAGGACCTGAGTATTCGGGCATTAAAGTATCTAGAAGATTTACGATGGGAGGCTGAATAAAAAAAGCCCACCATCATCCATAACCAAATGTCGGCGGAGGGCATGCAGCCCTATTTGGCAAATGTGGTAAACCTCCGTCACCTCTTCGTTCTCACCAGATTAAGGCTAGACACATTTAGGGGGTTATTACAACTTTGGAGGAGGTGTTAATCCGTCCCAAAAGTGACGGTAAAGTGACGGATATACCACCAGCCGTATTACGAGTCCATTATATCCTATGGCACTCGTAATACGGCTGGTGGTATATCCGTCACATTTGGGACGGATTAACACCTCCTCCAAAGTTGTAATAACCCCCTTAATCATTTAGTAACCTTTCCAACTATGAACGACTGGAGTACCACGCTAAAGGCATGCCCTTGTGACGCAACGGCACTTCAAACTACAATTCACGTGGTCTTATTCTGCAAATTTTACGCTAAGCAAAGAAAGTGCTTAGTAGTGCCTCTTTTAAGGTTAATCAACTTGCCACAGTATCGTACCGTGTATGCCAGCCTCCAGGTGTTATCCTCTATTGAGATGTGTGGAACTTTGGCTAATTTATTATGCTCCGTATTACATACAAGAAAGTCTATGGGGGTAGTGATGTAATTTTATCTAGTCCATTTAAATATTTATGATTGGGAAAATTTTAATGATATACTAGATACTCAGTTTTTTATCTTTTTATTATATTAACTTATTTATTTCATTTATTTATTATATACTGAAATGTATAATATTTGATACTTTTATGACTTGTTGAAAGTCGAATAAAGTTTGTGCTACTACATATATATATATAGTTGATGTATTGCTATGAGTATCTTGGCATATACATGTGTTTCACTGTATTCAAGTTCAATTTTTATGTTCATATTTCTGTGTGTTTTTATTTGATATCCGGGAAGTGCCTTCAAAATCATTACTCAGACTTAGAGTGCTGCATTCTTTGCCATTGGTTCCTCTAAGTTTAAAGTAGATTAACACACATGGGAACTGTAAATGGATTCTGCTGGACTCTGGGGAGGCAATGGAAGTTTTGACCTTCTTTATGCATCTGCAGTTGCACCATAGAGGATAGAGTCATAAGGCACATTTAGACTCATATCTTGGGTTCTGTATATTGTGCAAAGATGGCCAGCACTCCGTCCATCATCCTTTTGTGTTGCTAAAGTTGCCCTAAGTGGGAAGAGTATGCCCAAATGTGGGTTCTGTGCTCACTGTGCCACTGGATTCAAGCTGGCATGGCTGATGAAGGGTGATACCCTGAAACCGGTCCTAGGATCCTTGTTTCCAGTCCAGGGAGGGCCTGGCCTGGCATTTCAGGCTGGACTGTTCCCAGGGAGGACAGGGTCAAGACTGATTTGCATATGGCTGGGTCCAAACTGGGGTGGCATGGTGAGCAAAAGAACGATGGATTAAACTTAGATCTATGACTGGGGGCGAGTGTTTAAAAAGTTTCAGCTCTCCGTCCATCATCCTTTTGTGTTCCTATTGTGCATGGAAGCCTTTGGCTTCGGGGTTCCTACCTGCAACACCTCTTCTTGTAACATGTCATTTTGTACTTGAGCATTGAATTACACTCTGTCAGAATTCTATCAGCACTCCCTCTTCCAATGGCTGACCTTGTTACAGATGTGGCAAGGGGTACACTTCTTTAAAGCACTAATATTCAGCCTACTAACATTTTCTCTGCCTCTTCCCTGCAGGACCCCTCTTCCTCCTTACACATACCAAATTGTAACTCCCTGCATGTCTGCACTCACACCAAGAAAAGGGGTCCAGACTTCAACCTACCACAACTGAGTCTCCAGGACCAGCATCCTGTGCTAACTTTGTCTGTGCTATCATATATATCTCCTTTAATTACCTTTGCTTTGCATCTTGAGTATTGCTTCAGTATTGGGGTGTAGGATGGCATCAAAGGACTTTGTATGCCATCCAATCAAGTTCTACTGAATCTGAAAGCAAATCTCTGGGTATAAACCAACAATTAAACTCCTCGAATTCTCAGCAATTAGGTCATTCATTTCACTGTGGCCTCCATAAACCTGCATTAGTGTTTCAAAGAAAGCATTAAGTTTTGATTCCTGCTTCATCCTCAAGCGTTTCGGCCAATTCACCTCTTTCTGCTGTACCTATGTTTTCAAATGTGCAATAACTGTATCATATTTGGCCTTAACCAAGAGAGCAGGGGCCTTTGTATGCAGCACTCTTGAAGGCTCATGGGTAGGCAAGTCTAGACCTCTCTTACACTCCATCCATAAATCCCCCAGAATCACCATTTCAAACATCATGTGTAAATCTTCCCACAAAATCTTCAAGATAGTAATAATTCTATCCACTTGGGTGTACCATTTGTCTGGATTTGCTCTCAGCTCTGGAAGAAATAGAAAAGGTCTATTCGAGTCTGTGAAACATGAACATAAGCTCCTCCCTGTACCTTTCTCAAGGGGGATGTCTTTGTATATGCCTTATTAATGTTTTTGCTTATGTCGCCCTCTGAGGCTACAGTTTCTTTCTCACCTTCAACCTTTCCTTCTTTGACCACTGCTCCCTGAATTTTTCTAAATATTCCTATTCCCTTATACCGTCCAGCATTTCCTTGACATGCATTTTCAATCCTTGCAAAGTCATTGCTTTTAAGTTCTTATTAACCACTGCCATTCTGAAATTCCTTCATAACTTCATTTCTCAGTGACAGATCAAATCTGCATGTGTCAGCCAATGCCTTCATCTTAGCATATGCTTCAAGTGCAACTTTTACAGTTTTCTTGCTTAAATACACTGATCCACTCTCACTCAGTGGTTTCAGAAAGTCTAGGTTCAAGTCTCCATTCACCATCTTCCCAAGCTCAGTTTTCATCTGTGTAATGCTTATGTTTTAGGGGACATTTCCGCTAGGCTGGAGTGAAGGTTTGGGATCTGCAGTCACAATGACCTTTATGCTAGGGGAACATCTGTGCTCACTGGGGTCTGTGAAGGACTTTGGATCCTTTGAACCTGTGGGGTGCTTGAGGTTAAGTGCATGGGTGAAGGCTCATGCTTGCCAAGGTCTGGAAGTGATAGGAGTTGCTGGGGTAGGGGCAACACTTTGAATCAAAGGGTTCTGGGGAGTACTGCATGTCTATGTACATTGGGGGTTCACTTGCCTCAGTAGATCATTGCTACTTCTTTCCAGGGGACTCTTTTGGGGTTGCCTTGTGGGTGAAGCTAAATTGTAAGGGAGAGAGCGTATGCACTTTAGCACTGATTAGCAGTGGTAAAGTGTGCAGAGTCCTAAAACCAGAAAAAACAGTAGAGGAAGGCAGGCAAAAAGTTGGGGGATGACCACCCTACAGCTGTCAGATCTAACATGTGTCCCCCAGCGGAAAGTGGGGAGAGCTACACAACTCCTTGGGAGGTCTCATCGCTAAGGCTGGAGTATCTGGAGAGACCATCAGCATTGGTGTGGTCAGTCCCCGGGTGATGTTCTACCATAAAGTCCACCCCCTATAGGGAAATGGACCATCTCAAGAGTTTAGGATTTTCACCCCTCATCTGCATGAGCAATCTGAGGGGCCTGTGGTCTGTCTGAACCCGGAAGTAAGTCCCAAACAGGTATGGTCTCAGCTTCTTCAGTGCCCAGACCACAGCAAATGCTTCTCTTTCAATAGCACTCCACCTCTGTTCCCGTGGTAATAGTCTTCTGCTAATAAAGACTACCGGTCGGTCTTGGCCCTCCTCATTCAGCTGTGCTAGAAACACCCCTATGTCATGCTCTAAAGCATCTGTCTGCACAATTAATTCTTTGGAGTAGTCAGGGGCCTTGAATATGAGTGCTGTGCACATGGTTTCCTTCAGGGAGTCAAAGGCTTTCTGGCAAGCCTCCATCCAATTCACCAACCTAGATTGCTTTTTGGATGTGAGTTCTGTTAAGGAGGCCACTATGGTGCCATAGCCCTTAACAAATCTGCGGTAATACCCGTTGAGACCTAAGAAGGCTCTCACCTCTGTCTGGGTTCTACGTGGTTGCCGGGCCTTGATTGTCTCAATCTTGGCCTGGAGGGGCTGCACCTTGTCACCACCTACGAGGTGTCCTAAGGACACCACAGAACTCTGCCTATTCTGGAACTTACTGGCCTTGATGGTCAGGCCTGCCTGTTGCTGGGCTTAAAGCATCTCTTGAGGTAGAACAGGTGTTCCTCCGAGCTAGACCTATAGACAGCAATGTCATCTAGATAGGCTGCGCAGAATGCATCCTTGCCAGCTAGGACCCCATTAACCTGCTTCTGGAAGGTAGCGAGGGTATTTGTCGGCCCAAAGGGCATTACTCTGAACTGGTAATGACCCTCAAGAATAGAAAAAGCTGATCTCTTTTTAGACCCCTCAGTCAAGGCGATCTGCCAGTACCCTGACGTGAAGTCAAAGGTAATAAGGAACTTGGCAGCGCCTAGTCTGTCTATGAGCTCATCAGCTCAGGGGTTGGGAAGAGCGTGTCTTTGTGACAGAGTTGAGACCCCGGTAGTCCATGCAGAACCTATGTTCTGGCTTGGCACAAGGTGCAGCAGTCTTGGGAACCAACACCACTGGGTTGGACCACGGACTGTTGGACTTCGCAATCACCCCAAGAGCCAGCATCTTGGCAACTTCCTCCTTGATGCTAGCCCTTATCTTGTCTGACACTCTGTAAATTGTGTTCTTACAGGGGACTGTCTCCTGTGTCAATGTCATGGACACACAAGTGTGTGAGTCCAGGGGTGAGGGAGAACAGGGAAGAGAACTGTTCCAATAACTGGCAGCAGCCTCCTCTCTGATCTAGGGTCATGGAGTCAGAGAGATTGACACCCTCCAATGACCCATCACCTTCCTTGGCAGAGAGGAAGTTGAACAGAGGTTCATTCTCCTCTTTCATACCCTCATCTGTCACCAGAAGCATGTTGACCTCAGACTTCTCAAAATGAGGCTTCAGTCGGTTCTGATGGAGCATCCTTAGGGGGTTTCTAGGGGAGTTGAGGTCCACTAGGTAAATGGCCTCCCCTTCCGCTCCTTGATCTCAAATGGGCCAGTCCAGTGGTCCTGGAGAGCTCTAGGCTCTACTGGCTCCATTACCCAAACTTTGTCTCCAGGTGAGAATTCTACCAGGGTGGCCTTCTGGTCATACCATTGTTTCATCACTTCTTGACTGGCCTCAAGGTTGCTGTTAGCCTTCTTCCAGAAGCGTTGCATCTGGTGACGGAGGGCCAGCATGTAACCAACCACATCCTGGGGGGTTTCCTAGGAGCTTTCTCCAACCCCTCTTTCACTATGCTTAGGGGTCCCCTGACAGGGTACCCATAGAGAAGTTCAAAGGGGCTGAACCCCACCCCTTTCTGGGGCACCTCTCTATCAGTAAAGAGAAGGCATGGCAAGAGGACGTCCCACTTACGCCTCATGGCCTAAGGGAGGCCTGTGATCATTCCTTTCAGGGTCTTGTTGAACCTTTCCACAAGACCATTGGATTGAGGATGGTAAGGGGTGGTGAACCTGTAGGTCACCCCACATGCATCCCACATGGACTTCATGTACGAAGACATGAAGTTTGTGCCTCTGTCAGACACAATCTCCTTGGGGAATCCCACATGGGTAAATATCCTCATTAGAGCTATGGTCACCACTGGTGAAGTCACTGTCCTCAAAGGGATTGCCTCTGGGTAGCGGGTGGCATGGGCCAAAACCAGGATAAACCTGTTGCCTAGAGCAGTTTTGGGGACCAGGGCACCAATGACATTGATGCCCACCCTTTCAAAGGGGGTGCCAACGACGGAGAGTAGGACCAGGGATGCTCTGAGCCTTTTTCCTGTCTTCCCACTAGCCTGTCAGGTTGGACAGGACCTACAGAAAGCATCTGAGACCACACTCATTTTGGGCCAATAAAAGTGGGTGACAGGCCTGGCGAAGCTCTTGTCTTGCCCCAAATGTCCCGCAATGGGGATGATCCGATAACACTGGGGGACTACCAGCACGCTTGCTGCCCTAGCTTCCAGTACCTTAGGCTCACTGTGGAGGAGATCATTCTCCAAACAGAGATGGTGATTGGAAGAGGCTTCACCTGCTGCTTGGGCTGCGGCTTGTTGACTCAGACCCTCAAGAGTGGGGCACTCCTTCTGTGCTTTGCGCAATTCCTCCCTGGTTGGCCCACCCTCAACTTGCCAGCCAGCAAGCTCAGGCAGGTTACCCAGGGCGGTAATGTCCTCCCCAGTTGGGTCAAGGGCCTCCTCCTCAGGGACCCCGTCAACCACCCCAGGAACTTCTGGGACCGGTTTCCCGTGCCCCTTGACCCTCTCCTTTGCAGCTGTCTGGGCCATTGTTCCAGGCTCCAGACGCCCTTGACCGTGTGGTCATGCAGGCCCACTCAGGCAAACCTAGCATGTCCATGTGAGACCTGAGCTCTACCTCCTTCCAGGTAGTGTGCTTAAGGTCGTTGCCTAACAGACAATCTACAGGGCTCACAGCTACTTTCAGAGTACCAGCGACCCCCCCCCCACTCAAAGGGAACCAGAGCCGACGGTAACTGACTCTCATGATTGTCAGCGACTATGACTTGGTGGAATGTATTGGGGATGACCTGCTCTGCTGACGCCAGCTGACCCCTGACAGTAATCATGCTGGCTTCTGTGTCACGCAAAGCCTCCACCTCTACCCATTAATGGTGACCAACGGTCTATACTTGGAAGTATTTGCAGGCATGTGGGCTTTTGGCACCATTTCCTCATCTCCCAGGGACACTAGTGTTACCGCCTTCTACTCCCCAAAGCTATCTGGGATTACCTCCTCCCCGAGTGCTACGCTAGCCAACCCAGGTGTCTGCCCTCCAGTGGGGGGCTGTGCCCTCTTTGGACATTTGGAGTTGCCCTTGTAGTGACCATACTTGGTGCACTCTAAGTATTGGGGTACAAACTTCTTTTTCTCAAGAACCCTGGCTTCTATTCAGACTCAGGATAGAACTGGTTACCACCACCCTGGGAATTATTTTGGGCGCCTTTTGAGAACTCCTTATTTTTAAAATGTTTTCCGCTCTCTTTCTTCTGATGGGAACTCTGACCACCTTTGTGGGTGTACCCCCCAGATACCTTTTGGGACACTCTGCAGCTGGAACTTTCTCTCCTGCCTCCTTTTCTCCGCGGTCAGGCCATGACTAGAGACACTGATCCCTGGTTTAGCAGGGGACACAATTCCAAGGGTGACATCCCCCACTGCTGGTGGCAAATCCTCTGGAGAGCACTTCTCTTGCTCTCCCATTCAACATTCTTCTGTGAATGGGCTTCTGCCCAGGCCCTCAGTGCCTTTTGGTACTCATCCTTTTTGGAGGCACCCCGGGTAGGTACTCTCATCCCCTTGCAGACCCCTTTCAGCTGTCTGACAGTGTATGTCTCCAGCTTGGCTAGGGCAAACTCTCCAGCTCCTTCTTGAGAATTAGCCAGAGACATGTTGTTTGAGGATTAGATTAAAATGTCAAGCAGGAAAAACAAAATTGTAGAAAAAGAGAAAGAAAATCAATTTGATCTTCAACTGTGGGTAGATAGTGAACATGTAGCTATTGCATATTATTGCACAAAAACAAGTCCTATCCTCACCGCTGATTACCAATGTTAGAAATGGGGTCTCTAGTTGGAAGTATACACCCTTGTCCAAGAAGAGAGCACAAGCCTAGTCAGGGTAAGTCACACACAATCCAAATTAACCTGTGCCCACCCTCTTGTAGCTTGGCACTGAGCAGCCAGGCTTAACTTAGAAGGCAACGTGTAAAGTATTTGTAGAATAAATCATGCAATAACACAGTGAAAACACCACAAAGATACACCACACAGGTTTAGAAAAATATAAGATATTTATCTGAGTAAAGTAAGGTCAAAACGATCAAGATTTGATAAGCACAATTTGAAATATCGCTTTTGCAATGATAGAAGAGTCTTAAGTCTTTAGAAATCAACAAATGTCTCTTGTGCGTCGATCCAGTGTGGCTGTGCATTGAAGTTCTGGTCGCAATGCAGGCGTTGAGTCGATCTCCACTTGGGGAGCTGGGCTGCATCGTTCGGGTTCGGCGACGCATAGATTATTTAGCCGCGGGGCAGGCTGTGTGTCATTTACGGCAGGCTGTGCAGTGATTTTTGAAGCACAAGGAATTTCGTAGAAGAGGAGAAGTCTTTTTGGCACTGAGACTTCAGAAACAAGAGGCAAGCTCAATGGAAGCCCTTGGAGAACACTTCTCAGCAGAGCAGCAGTCCTTCACAGCAAAGCAGTCCAGGTGAGTCCTTTGGCAGCCAGGCAGCTCCTCTTGGCAGGTTGCAAGATCTGGTTCAGAGTATCTGTCCCAGGAAGTGTCTGAGTTGGTGGGGTCAGGGACCCAGGTTATATACCCAAAAGTGTTTTTGAAGTGGGGGAGACTTTAAAGAGTGGTTTTGAAGTGCACAAGGTCCCCTTACAGTACAGGTCTGTCTGCCAGGGCCCTAGTAGAGGGTTTGGCAGTCCATTGTGTGAGGGCAGGCCACTAGCCTTTGAAATTTAAGTGTCAGGCCCCTCCACCCTTCCAGCCCAGGAAGACCAATTCAGTGTGCAGATGAGTGCAGGTGTGACTGAGTATCCTGTGTCTGTGGTTGTCTGGGTGAAATGCACAAGGGGGCTGTCAACCAGCCCAACCCAGGCGTGGATTGGAAACAGGCTGTAAGGCACAGATGGAGTTTAAGTGCAGAGAAATGCTCACTTTCTAAAAGTGGCATTTCTAAAATGGTAATATAAAATCCAACCTCACCAATAAGCAGGATTTTGTATTACCATTCTGGCCATACTAAACATGACCTACTTACTCCTTTCTGATCATAATCTACCACTCAAACAGGATATGAGGGTAGCCCTAATGTTAGTCTATAAAAGGAGAAGGCCTCACAGTAGTGGAAAACACATTTAGGAGTTTTCTACTGCTGGGACATATAAAACACATAGGTAGATGCCCTGCCTTTTACCTAAACTGCACCCTGCCCTATGGGTCACCTAGGGCCTACCTTAGGGGTGACTTATATACATAAAAATGGGAGTTTAAGGCTTGGCAAGTAGTTTTAAATGCCAACTCACAGTGGCAGTGAAACTGCACACACAGGCCTTGTAATGGCAGGCTTGAGACATGGTTATGGGGCTACTTATGTGGGTGGCACAACCCGTACTGCAGGACACTAGTAGAATTCAACCTAAAGGCCCTGGGCACATGTAGTGCACTTTACTAGGGACTTACAAGTAGATCAAATATGCCAATTGGGTATGAACCTATGCAACCATGTTTTAAGGGAGAGAGCATATGCATTTTAGCAAGGATTAGCAGTGGTAAAGTGTGCGGAGTCCTTAAACCACCAAAAACAGTATCAGAAAAGTGGAGGGAGACAGGCAAAAAGTTGGAGGATGACCACCCTAAGGCTGTCAGGTCTAACAGATCCCAGATCCCAGATAGACAAGCACCCTCTTTTTATTTGTCTACATTGCTCAGTGCTGTTGTCACTCTGCCACAAAATATTGCTGTCTATCAAGAGAGGTCACAACTTATCCTAGGGAACGCTTCACTATTGCAAAGTGTGCTGAGACCGCAGCCCTTCTTTCTGAGTACGAAGGAGCCCTTGGACACATAGCAGATGCTCTGGTGGCCTTGCCCAAGGCTGAAAGTAAAAATTATATAGCCCCATCAGATTAACAAAGTGCTGGGGTGTGTTCCATATCCTCTTGCATTGGTCAAGGGCGTGGGGTGGATGTTCCCTATATCCTATTATTACTATTACTATTATTTAAGCCTGGAAAACATAAGCTGGATTTGTTGCCTACCTGGTCCTGGCCAGGCTTGAGGGATGCTGTGGGGATAAAGGCATTTTTTCATTAATCTCTGCTTGGCTAGTCTGTCAGACTGGAAAGGAATTTGCATAAGTGGGTGAGTCTAAGAACCCTCCTGCATATGTTGCAACATAGGCATTCCCATTGTGTTTTTATTTTCATTTTCCTTCTAATATTGATAACTGCTGGGTGGGTGGAAATGTGAAATGTTTAGTGGGCATATGCCTCAATGGTGCACGCACAATTTCTTAATTGTATTGACTGAAAAGGATCCCATGTAATTTTACAGAGAACAGCGATCATTTAGGCAGTATAAAGCAGGGATAAAGCACCAACACATATCCATTAGACATTTGCACTGTTTGTTGCTTATTTATACAAGATGTGTAAAAGAAAAATTACCAAACCAGAGCACTGAATTAAAGAAAGGCCACCCGCTCGTCAAAATTAGCTGTCAATCAGAACTTCTGAAGGGTTAATGCAAAAAAATCACCTGATGTGAACAGGAAAAGCTCATAGGTTCTGGGATTCTCCCTCAGTTTTAATGTTTGAACCCACTCACCAATTTGCACCAAATTTGACAGACTGGTGTGCATGTGTATGTTTGGTGCAAATCAGTCAAGGGGGTTGAATGCTTTTCGTGGGTGAAGCTCGGAGTTGCAACTTCACCTTTGTAATAATCGCATCCTCTAGTGCATATCTTCTATGCCACACAATATATACAGACTTAACTCTTTTACTACATGCATCCCAACAAGCCCAGTTTGCCAGCACTGCCTCTAAGTGGCGTAACAAAGGCCCCCCGCGTTGGGGGTTGGGGAGGCAAGCTTTATGGTCCCCCTCAGCACAGAACACTGTGCATTGGCGGCAGGCCCCTGACTGGGTCATGGGCCCCCTCAAGGTACTTTGCAGGGGGCCCTCAATTTTCATAACACCACTGTTTCCTCTTTCATACATGCTTGGATGTCCCTTTGCCCTTTTTAACCTTCTGCTTAACTCTCTTAGTCTCAGCATTTGATTGCACATCTCTATAATTTGACATCCAGTGACTATATGCTACTCGAACAATGTAGTCTCCCCAATCCCTGCTATTGTTAAACTAAGTGCTCCACCCACAATGGAATCTGAAGTCATGCATGGTAATCTCATTAACATACAAAATGTGGACACTCTTGCACATGCCAGCAATGATAGCAACTAAGGGACTTGTAGGTACAAAGATGCCTAAAATGAGTGGCTGATGGGTAGGTGTGGAACCTGCATCACGAGTGGTGGTCCAGAGTAGTCTTCTTGGTCCTCTCTGCTAGCTGCCCAATTTTGGTGACGGTAAGCCCTTGCCTTCCCAAGCAGGAGGGTACCCATGTGCAGTGCGACTCTTGCAGCTACCAAGCCTTGTTGGCATCTCCTCCAAGAGATCTTCAGGCTACATGTAGTTCCAGCCCCCAGCACTACTTCCTGTGACACACCGCCCTCTGCGTGGTTCTCCTGCAGCATGGGATCCTCCTCCAGTAGGGCTGTGTGGGCTCTTCTGCAACTCCTGTGTCCCCATTCTGTGGGAATCCTGTGGGTGCTGCCTCCGCTCCTGTGGGCTCTCTGTGTCGCTGAGGGTCCCTTCTTACTCCTCCTCCTCCAGGGTGAGTCCTTCTGGGCCTTGCTGGTCCCAGGCTGCTCCATTTCCCATCAACCACAACATTTGCCTTTGCCAATGCTTGTTGGTGGAATTACTGCACCAGAACCCAACTGCAATTCTTCTTTAAGTGTGGGAATGTCATCTGCATCCCTCAGGAACACTTCACCAACTCAAAGGCTGCAGTGCAGACCTTCTTCACATCACCATCAACCAACTCCTGCATCCACAGCTAGGTGGGTAGTGGCTGGACTCTTCTGTGACTTCTGGACTTGGTTCCCTTCTTCCACAGGTCTCCTTCTCCAGGAATCCACCACTTGTTTCTTGCAGTCTTGACTGGGTGTTGCATTGTCTTTTTTTTCCTTCCTTTTGGGTGGTTTGGGGAAAATCCACTCTTACTCTTTTTCTCCTGGTTGCTAGAGGGCACTGTGGTACATACACTTAGGGTTTCCTAGTACCCCCATCTTCCCTCTACACATTGCACTTACCTAGGTGGGGGTCCTGTTTTTGCATTCTACCTTTTAGTATATGGTTTGGGCTCCCCCTAGGGTCACTATTGTCTCTCTGCATTTGCTCTGTTTTCTATCACTTTCTATGCCTATTTCTATTTAACTAGTGATTATATTTAGTGTGTTACTTAACTCCTATTGGAAGGTTGCCTCTCTAGGACTTTTTGGTATTGTGTCACTGAAATAAAGTACCTTTATTTTTGTAACACTGAGTGTTTTCTTTCATGTGTGTAAGCGCTGTGTGACTACAGTGGTATTGCATGAGCATTGCATGTCTCCTAGATAAGCCTTGGCTGCTCATCCACAGCTACCTCTAGAGAGGCTTGCTTCCAGACACTGCCTACACTACACTGAGAGGGGATACCTGGACCTGGTATAAGGTGTAAGTACCTTAGGTAACCACCACACACCAGACCAGCTTCCTACAATAATAAATACTCATAGATTTCACTAGCTGTGAAAATAATTCTCTGTAGCTGCCTGAGCAAAGTGTACTTTCCCAAGGACAAAGCAACTGTCCCAGACAGAATAACTTAATATGTAACATTTTATGTACCGAGTACAGATGTCGCGAAATCTAGAACCTTATGTATTAGAATAGTGAGGAAATCCTCAAATGTATTTTGATGCAACTGTTGCTCTTTGATTAACTGGATATGAGGATGTAAACCATGTACTAATGCAGTAAACATGCAAAGCCTTTGTCTAAAGCCCTAGAAAAAATGTGATTTAGAAGGTGAATCTATGTTGGATATTCAGTAGAACTATACTGAGTTCTTGCTGTAATCTTTAAGACTTATATGCTTATTGATCTAACATTGATGCCTGGCCATGCATTTCTGTATTTTAACTAAGAGTAAATCTTAAAATGGAGAGCCTAATCTGTTGTTTTTTTATCAGAATTGCTTTACTCTTTTATTTTACACTTTTCCTAACTAGCTTACTAAGAGAGACGGGTCCAGGAAGAAGCACAAAAGCCCCGGAATGCATGAGCATTGCATGTCTCCTAGGACTACACTGTCCCTTAACCAATGCCAGCGTGCTAAAAGGAATTTTAATGTAAAGGTTTCTGCACTGACAGTGATGTGTGAAGAAGAGTAACAAAACTAAAAGAAGACAAAATTTAATGGTCTGTAAAGGATGTGGGAGGAAGGTCCTCCCAGAATCAAGAGACCCTGATAGTAAAGAACAATTTGTCAGGGATATGAGAGACAAGTTGATCTGCCACCTATGGTGGGGCTGTGTAAGCTTGTACACCCACCAGGGCACCTAGTCAGGGCATATCCCTCTGCTTTGGACGAAGGCTTCTTCATATATTCAAAGTACCTTGGTTCTGGTAGAATCTTCCTCCCACATCTTTAGCAAGCCATTGGTGTTGTACATGATTTTGTTCTCTTCTTCACTCATCACTGATCAAACATTAGGGACCCAAACCTTAGTCTCGACAGGCAAGTTACAGATGAATTGTATTAGTCGTCATAGAAGCCCCTGATCAATTTTAAGGGCATTTCATGAGAGTGATATATGTTTGTCTAAAACTGAGAACTAAACATTTTTATTGCTGCCTTTCCATTTTTAGACTTACTAAGAGTAGGGTGTAACAAAGTTTCTATCACTACTAGGTAATTTTATCGCTTTCTCACATGCTACATATTACAGGAATAGCCTACTGGTAGTGCCACACTGGCTTACATCATACTCTTAAAAGTGCTTCCTCCTTAAAAACCCTGAGGTCACTAAACACTTAATCACCTTGGGATGGCATGTTTCAGCCAAAGGTGGGTGAGTGTTCCGTGACTTTACCAAACCTGTGAGTTAGATTTCCATACTTTTTCTTGTTTTCCTCGAGTTTCTTCCCTCTACATTGCCCATGGAACATTGATAATTTGTTAATGGGATGTGCTCTGGTTTCAACCCCTTCCTTCTTCATGGTATATACTTGAAAGTCAATGACAAGCATTATGTATTTTCCCAGGTGGATTTTGCCAAGGCCTTTTTGAAAGAGGCAATAATGGGTTCTGAGGGAATACACTTCCTAAGTACTTTATAGCTGTTACTCTGGGCCATGGTCTGGGGAGTGATAGAGGAGGTGAACTCTAAGGAAGGTTATGTAGGGGGATGTTTCCTCTGTGGCAAACATGGGAAATTTTCCGTCATAGTTGTTGAATGTCTGTGAAATTCTTCTTTGTTCTTTACCCTACACTTTCTTTCCTTCCCACTTCTAGGGCTTTGGCCTTAGGGTCAATATGAAGTCCAGAGAAAATAGTTAGGCATTATACGTTTGCCTTGGAGCTCTGATCTTTGTCCTGATGTGCTTTTGTATAGTTTATACCCTACTTTTTTTTACAAAGATATTAACACCTAAAAATGAGTGGCCAATAGAGATAGGATGGCAACTACGGGTGGAGAGATGCAAGATAGGAAAGTTGTAGGTATGTAGATTTTATAATTAGAGCAGGAGAGGAACTGAAATGGGATGTAGAGGAAATGGTAAAACTGGTAAGTACTGTCATTAGGGAAGATGGCATTGGGCAGCGAATAAATACACATGTATAAATAAACATTTTACAGAAGGTAGGATGTTCTTATCAAAAAAGCAGAAATAAGGTTACAGGTACATGTTTCCAGATGTGGAGATGTCTTCAGTCATTAGGGCACCTGCTAGGATTGGTGGTTGTACAGCTGAGGTCATCATTAGCAATGCCATCTATTAGAGATTAGAAGTGGTAGATTCGGGTGTGGGAATGAGCATGTGACCTTTTGATACTTTGCTTTTGAAGATATGCTAGAATTTCTAAAGTGCTGAGGGTTACATGTAAAGGAAGGAAATGCTGAAGAACTATTATTGTTTCAAGGAAGGAAGGAGGTAATTGAATAGGTCGGTGAGGTGAATTGGTTCTGGTTCATTAGAGGAAAGGGGAAGACACTGGAGGAACAGTTTCGAATCAGTGAAGAGGAAGAAATGTGAAGAAACCTAAGACATCATATCCCTCAATTGCTCAAAGTAGCAGATTTGTTTTGAATTTTTTCAGGATAGAAAATAAAATGTTCTAAATTCATCTCCGTGCCCATTTCAAAACTTCTTAGAAAACTGAGTACACCTTGACACCATTTAAATGGAATGCTAACAGATAATGTACTTTGGTATAGTCATCTAATGTAATAGAAAGTGCAGTATCAGTACTAAAAGGAAAAATCTATGACATTTTTACACAAACAATTCAGAGCTGATAATACTTGTACCTAGGTGTCTGGAATAAAATAAATGTCAAAAGATGAATAATAACTCACAAATATTTTACGTCTGAAATTTGAGCACTTCCGTGTAAGAATCACACATATGCTTTCCTAGAAATTCTAATTAAAGGCTCTCTTGGGAAGCTAGAAAATAACAACAAAGGCAACATAGATAAGCTGAAGTTTCCATATTTAAATGAGGCTTTGGCTTCCCTAGACTCAAATTACAATCAAACAAGTATACTATATCAACCTTAACAATGGTTTTGAGATGCTCAGCAGACTTCCCTATATATATGTGCTCACTGAAAATGAATAAGTTAAAGATGAATGCCACAACCCGGAAATACCATGTGTATAATCGTGGATAAATATGATAGTCACATGTGAACAATTGTATGGTTTATTTCTGATTGATTATCACATCCCAGAAGCAAATGATAACTGTATATTTATGCATTATAAATTGTCAATAAAACAAATAAAAAAGATGAGTGTCTCAAAATGTGCCTACCAGGAAAAACCTACATCAATACAATTTAGGACAGACATATGGGTGCTGTTTAAAAAGGTAAACCTACACATGAATACATGTGCACATGTAAGTCTACTTTTACCCTTTCTAGTAAATTTACTCATTTGGGCTATTCATAATTTAAGCATAACATTTACTACAAAGTGTAGGTTTACATGTCTCCACCCCCTGAAATTAGGGAGTGGAGCTTAATCTACAAGTGTAAAGCTCTCCTACATGTAACTTTTCACACCTAGGGAGAAAAAGGGTTATTTTGTTTTTATGTATACAAAAGTATTAAGAGTCGTCTAAATAATTAATTTAAATTGATGTAATTTTTTTTTAACAAGACTTGAGTTATTTTAAAATCTCAAAAGTCATTAAAATATTCTAAATAAACGAATGCATATTTTTACATAATTCTTTACCATTGAATTACATTACATATTTTAAGATGTTTAAATAAATAATATATTTTAGCATTACTTCATTTTACATGTTTTTTAAGTTACTCCGTTCATTATTGTCTATGGGTTGGTGTTGCAGTACTGGTAATTGGGTCATGAGTGGTGTTGGACTTTTCAGGTATGAGCTGTAGTACATGTTCTACAGTTTTGTTGCCTTTTGGCTGGAGTAATTTAAACAAGCAGTTTGTGAACTGGGATGGCTCAATCTTTTGTGCATAGGTGCAATGCCCCCTCCAAATCCCTCCTAAGCCCTCTCTTGATCTGCCCTTACTCATTCCATACCCTGTCCCATTTAGTAGTAAGCATTTCCATTTTCCAGCCACTGCCCCGTCCCTTTCCACATTTACTACTAAAACGTAGGTGTACATGTGCAGTCAGGACAGAGATCTCCAAGCAGAAAAGATAGAATAGGTAAGGGGGAGACCTCTGCATTTAAGTATGTGAATGTCATTTTGTAGTACACAAGTAGTACTATTGTAGTAGTACTAAAAGTAGTACAAGATACAATTTGTGAATAAGCTCCTAAATTATTTACTTCATTGGTACTGGGATATAAGAGGTTCTGACTTGATGCAATCTGACTGCCATTCAACTAGTGGACTCCAGTCAGATCGCCAATCTCTTCTTATCTCTATATGAAAAGTACCATGGATTAGAGGGAAAACTCCAATCTACCTAAAAACAAAGTCTCACTCAATTTCTACAGAATGTGACAACCTCAAGAGAATGATCACACAGCAAGTCGTGTGTGACGTTTAATGCTTCAAAGAAGACTCTGGTCATTCTCTATGAGTTAAAGATTTATAACCTATGATGATCTTCTATTTGAAAAATACAGGAATGTCTCGGACAAGATAACTCAACTATATTAGTCCTGTAAATGTTTGGCATGAATACCTGTAATCAGTTCCAAAAACATTAATATGCCAATAATTAACACCCAAAAGCAAATTGTGCTGAGGATATACTGGTCACCAAGAAAATTAGTCAAACTGGGTCTTATGTAAAAGTGTGACTGACGGAGATGTAAACATCCATATGCAATTGGGTACATATGTTTGTGGACTTTAGGAAACATAGGTGGTCATTACAACCCTGGCGGTCGGTGTTAAAGTGGCGGTAAAACCGCCAACAGGCCAGCGAAAAAAAAAATGGAATTACGACCGTGGCGGAGACCGCCAACATAGATAGCCACTTTAACACTCTGACCGCCACAGCGGTACAAACAAACACTGCGGCGGTAACCGCCAACAGACAGGCGGAGGACAATGTACCACCCACACTATTACAACAGTCCAATCCACTACCTTTTCCGGGGCGGATTCCCCGCAAACAAAAACATGGCGGAAACAGGACTTGGAAGGGAAAACACTCACCTCTACACACCCCACGAGGAACCAGGACGCCATGGAACCGGAACTTCAGAAACTCCCAGCCTTTATCTTCCTGCTCCTCTACCAGGAGCACGAACGCCGGCAGCGAAGACCACGGTGAGTACTGCACATACGACACAAGGGAGGAGGGAGGGAAAAAACAGTGACACACACATGCAATACGCAACACCCCCACCCACTACAACACAAATACATTACAGTTACACCCCCCAAACCCCCTGGAAGAATGCAAGGACAAAAGGAAATGAGTCGAATAATTGTTATATATTCAATTACATAAATCAAAAATATTTACATCTATATACATTTACATTATAAACAATTACATAAACCAAGAACACAAGTCCAAGGGATTCCACCATCATAGTGAGTGGACCACTAGGCCCAAAAGGCATGGGCGAGGCCCACACTCAATACCCAAACAAGACGGAGAAAACACTGCTGGGGCATCAGATAGATATAAAACAGGCACCTCAGGGGGAAGGGAAGGGGGGGCACCGGATGAGTGCACGATGCCAGATCCACGAGGGGGCTCCATGCCCACTGTTCAATTCTAGGGAGTGCAAAGCCACAGTCTCTCAAGTCTCTACAGTGGGTGGGTTGCCCACTGTTCAATCCTGGGGAGTGAAAAGCCAAAGTCTCTCAAGTGGATAACAGTCTCCACTGGTTCTGAGGGGGCTTGGTGCCCAGAGTGCTTCATTCTGCCAAAGACAGAGGTAGTGGATGCCTTTCTCCACTGGTTTTGGAGGGGGCTTGGTGCCCAGAGTGCGTCATCCTGCCTGTGGTGGCCTCAGAAGCGTTGTAATCACTAGCGCTCACTGTCCTACGGTGGTGCTGGCGGTCTTGTCCTGGGCAGCGGGGCTGCTGGTGGCGGTCTTGTCCTGGGCAGCGGGGCTGCTGGCGGTCTTGTCCTGGGCAGCGGGGCTGCTGGCGGTCTTGTCTTGGGCAGCGGGGCTGCTGGTGGTCTTGTCCTGGGCAGCGGGGCTGCTGGTGGTGGTCCTGTCTTGAGCAGCGGGGCTGCTGGCGGTCTTGTCCGCCGTGCTGATCTTCCCAGACTTGCCGGTTTTACTGTGGATGGTGTCGCAGCTGTCTCCACACTCCCAACTGTACCCCAGGGAGCGGCTTTGGTGGCTGATTTCTTTCCCCTCTCCCGTCGGGCACTGGCCAACTTTTTATGCTTGACAGGTGGGGGACTGTCCATGCGCTGGCTCCTTGCCACACTGGCTTCCCTGCTGCCTGGTGCACTCCAGAATCCGGTGACTACTGGCACCACTGGTCCCGCCGATGTTGTGGCTGAGGTGCTAGGTTGGGACCTGGAGAGTCGGGCCCTAGGAGACTGAAGGGGTGGGGGAGGTGAGGGAAAGAGGTCAAGGTTGGCCAGGAAAAGTTTCTTAGGAACACTGGGACGGGTAGCTGGAGGGGGTTTGGGAGTGGAGGAAGAAGTAGTGGTTGTAGGAGGTGTACGTTTGCTGACTTTGGGTGAAGGTGCATGGGCTGGAGGCTGTTGCGAGGTGGATGGCTGTTGGGTGGGTGTGTGGCTGCGTTTGTGTACCTTGGGAGGTGGCCTCACAGACACACGCGGAGAGGACACAGGGGACGTGTGAATGGTAGTGGGGGTGGTGATTGCACATGAGCAGGGTGTGGTGGTGGGTGTGCTGGTGATGGACGTAGTGGCTGAGGATGTAGTGCATGCAGGTGTGAGCGGAGACGAGACAGAGAGGGAGGAGGGTGACGAGGAGAAGGGGGACACAGTGGAGGCAGTGGATGTTGGTGTGTCTGCATGTCTGTGATGCTTGCGTGAGTGCCTGTGGGATGTGTGGTGCTTATGTTTGCCAGAGCTTCCCTTGTGTGTTGAGGTGTGTGCATGCTGTTCTGATGGTGTGCTTGGGATAGGCTGAGGTACAGGGGTGAGGGTCTGGGTGGAAGAAGTTGGAGGGGGAGGCCAGAGACAAGGACAATGGCTGCCATCAGTGCTGAGGCCAGAGTCTGAAAAGCTCGCTGAAGGGCTGCCTGACCAGAGTGAATGCCCTCCAGGTATGCATTGGTTTGTTGCAACTGCCTCTCTACACCCTGGATGGCATTCAAAATGGTAGACTGCCCAACAGTGAGGGACCTGAGGAGGTCAATGGCCTCCTCACTCAGGGCAGTAGGGGTGACTGGGGCAGGGGCTGAGGTGCCTGGGGCAAAGGTGATGCCCACCCTCCTGGGTGAGTGGGCACGGGGCAAACGCTGAGTTGCTGCTGGGAGGGGGGTGCTGTTAGGGGGGTGGCGGCTGTACCTGTAGATGCGGGGGCACCGATGGGCTCGCCACAGCAAGGGAGCTCCCATCAGAGGAGGCGTCCGTATCGCTGGTGTCAGCTCCTGTCCCCGCTGTGGAGCTCCCCTCGCCCTCCGTCCCACTGGTGAATTCAGACTCCATAGTGTCGCCCTCCAGGGCCATGTGGGATGCAGCTCCCTCCTGCTCTGGTACCACTGCTCCTCCGCCTGATGATGCTAATGCACACAAGAACAGGGAGACCACAAAAAGCGGGGGGGAGACAGAGGAAAGACATGTTGAGTGCATGCAATACCGCTACCGTTGGCAGACACGACAGACACAGAAGCCCCCTGCACTACGCCGCGCACTTGGAGTCCACTATTCAATCCCAGGGACATGGGTTACAAGGCTATGCTTGATTTCTGCACACATGGATGTCACAGGAGCCTAACTAGGTGTAGTTGGCACTGTACACAGCTGGGGTGGGGTGCCACAGGGCCTGCCTCAAGAAGGGTCCTTGCCTACTAAACTTGCCCTGGCCTAGGGGAACCCACAGCCCACCTCCCCCACCCAGACACCTACAATGCGCGCTGAATCCGCAGAATGAGAGTGTACTCACCCCCTTGTGGCTGCTGTGATGCCCTCAAGCGCCCATCCAACCCCAGGTACGCCACCTCCAGGATCTTGAACATCAGGGGGGTTATGATGCGACAGGCACCCCTCCCACGTTGGGAGGCCATCCCCAGCTGGGCCTCCGTCGTCTTCTTGCTCCAGCGGCAAATGTCCTCCCATCTTTTCCGGTAGTGGGTGCTCCGTCTGTGGTAGACCCCCAGGGTCCGGACTTCCTTGGCGATGGCACGCCAAATGTCCTTCTTCTGGTGGGCGCTGACCTACAAGAATTGTACAGGGGAAAAAGAGAAGTAATTACCATCTGCACCGTCACAGTCATTGGCCCGCATCCCTACCCTTGCCATGACGCACATGAACTCACCGTTGTTTCATGCACGCCTCATTCTCACCCCCCCATCTTTCATCCACCCCACTCCACACAGGCATTGACCATACAGCATGCTCACAGTGTACCCACCTGTTTGTCTGGAGGACCGTAGAGTAGCATGTACTGGGGAGGACCCCATCCACGGGTTTCTCAAACTCCTCCGTGTTGAAGGCCGGGGCCCTTTCCCCAGACGCACGAGCCATTGTCTCTTCCAGACTGAGGTCACAGTAGCACTTGCAGTGTAGGTCCTCTCCTGTCGAAGATCAGGTATCAAGTGATTGAACAGACAGAAAATGGTGGTCACGTCCGTGGCGGTGCGTACCGTCACCGCCGGCGTACATCGTCATTGGCTCCTGGGACCCATAAGGTCCAATGTTAACCAATGCAGGATTGCGCCGCAGTCTTTGACCGCCTACTGCGACGGTGTACAACGCCAGCGCAGTTACCTCATATCCCCCTGTCCCACTTTACAGGTCAGGCAGCCGCCATTTCAGGGGCCCACATGGCAATATTTTGGACTGCGTCACACATATCTAGGCCTTGCCTAAACACTCATATAGGCACATTTCGATTTGCTAAAATGTTCAGAGTAAGCTGTATTTACGTACCTCAAAGTTGGTTGACTCTCTGCTCGCTGTTCTCCTCCATAGGCACCGTCCACTGGGGCATGTGAGGAGATGGCGGCATCCTCCGGTGTACAGACCGCTGGTGGACCTGTTGACAATGGAGGAGCGACATGTGATCATCACCTACAGGCTTGATTGTGCCACAATCCAGGAACTGTGTGCCCGGATGGAGCCAGAACTGATGTCAGCTATCCGCCATCCCACAGGAATCCCCCCTCAAGTGCAGGTGCTGTCAGTACTCCATTTCCTAGCAAGTGGGTCTTTTCAAACAACAGTGGCCATAGCATCAGGGATGGCCCAGCCTACGTTTTCCAACGTGTTGGCAGGAGTGTTGTCTGCCCTGCTGAAACACATGCAGAGCTATATCGTTTTCTCTCAGGTAAAGAATTTGCCTACAGTGAAAGGTGATTTCTATGCCCTGGGACATATCCCCAACATCATAGGTGCCATTGATGGGACACATGTGGCCTTGGTACCCCCCGCAGGAGTGAACAGGTGTACAGAAACCGGAAGAGTTACCATTCCATGAATGTGCAGATGGTGTGTTTGGCAGACCAGTACACCTCCCATGTTAATGCAAAATGCCCTGGCACAGTGCATGACGCTTACATCCTGCAGAATAGCAGCATCACTTATGTGATGGGGCAACTCCAGAGGCACCGGGTGTGGCTATTAGGTGAGGACATGGACCCAATACAGTGTGACTAGGTGTCTGGATCTGGGGATGTCCCTAGGAGTTAGTGTGTCTAACAGTTGTCCCCCAACATTTGCAGGTGACTCTGGTTACCCCAACCTGTCATGGCTACTGACCCTAGTGAGGAATCCCAAGACAAGGGCAGAGGAATGATACAATGAGGCCCATGGGCGAACTAGGAGGATTATACAGCGGACCTTCGGCCTCCTGGAGGCCAGGTTCCGGTGCCTCCATATGACAGGTGGTTCCCTATTCTACTCACCAAAGAAGGTATGCCATATCATCGTGGCCTGCTGTATGCTTCACAACTTGGCTTTGCGATGACAGGTGCCTTTTCTGTAGGAGGATGCTCCAGATGGAGGTGTTGTGGCAGCTGTGGACCCTGTGGAAAGTGAAGACGAGGAAGCAGAAGAAGAGGACATCGACAACAGGAACACGGTGATCCTTCAATACTTCCAGTGAGACACAGGTAAGAAGACAACACTGCCTGCTACATCTGATTTACATCTACTACCTCTCTACTGTCTGTCATTTTCACCCAGTGTATGGTCACTGAGTTGTCACTTTCCTTTACGATTTCACAGATGTGGGTCCCACTGTGTGACATCTGCTTTGTTTCCTCATGGACTAGAGCTGTGTGACATAGGTATGTTGACATTACATTTGAAAGAGCATTTTGCCACTGTAATTGCTAATACACTATTTTGAAATCACAGACAGACTCCTGATTGTTTTGTGCTTTAAGGGTGTTTATTTAAGTGCTCAATATTGGAGGGGGTTGTAAAATGGTGAGGGGTGATGGTGGAGGAATGTCCATGGCAGAGTCCAGTCTATTAGTCTCACAGGTGCATTGGAAGTGGGAGCTGGGGCAGTTTAAGGATGGACAGGGTGACAAGGTGGGACAAAGTGATGACAATCAGGGTGGTCTCATTTCTTGGCGGGTGTCTTGGCATCGTTCTCTGTCTTTGTCCTGGATCTCAGGGACAGTTTGGGGGGTGGTTCTCCCTCTGCAGGGGGTGGGGTGCTGGAGTGGTGGTCCTGTGGCAGTGCCTCCTGTCCACTAGTGCCGGCGGAGGTGGTGGGCAGTTCATCGTCCAGGCTAGTGTCAGGGGCTCCTTGTTGTGCCACAGTGTCCCTCCTGGAGTTCTCGAGTTCCTTCAGCACCCCTACAATGGTGCCCAGGGTGGAATTGATGGATTTGAGTTCGTCCCCGAACCCCAAATACTGTTCCTCCTGCAGCTGCTGGGTCTCCTGAAACTTGGCCAGTACCGTTGCCATCGTCTCCTGGGAATGGTGGTAGGCTCCCATGATGTTGGAGAGGGCCTCGTGGAGAGTGGGTTCCCTGGGCCTGTCCTCCCCCTGTCGCACAGCAGCCCTCCCAGTTCCCCTGTGTTCCTGGGCCTCTGTCCCCTGAACCGTGTGCCCACTGCCACTGCCCCCAGGACCATGGTGTTGTTGGGTAGGTGGGTTAGCCTGGGTTCCCTGTAGACCGTGAGGGACAGGGGTATGGGCCCGCTGGGTGGGTGCTGTGCTGGTGTTTCCAGAGGGAGGAAGCTCTGTAGTGGCTTGTGCCAGTGTGAGGGGAACCGACAGTCCTGAGGTCCCAGATGGGCCGGGCTGGTTATCTAGATACAGTTGGACAGAGCTGCTGTCATCACTGTGGGCCTCTTCTGGGGGTGGAGTGGACATATCTGGACCCCCTGTCCGGTGACGCTGGGTAGGGGTCCTGCAGGGGTGTAAAAGCCTGATTATTGCATCTATGTGTGCCATGGTGTGCAATGGGTGGGTGACCGTGTACCCCAGTGCTTGCATTCCTGTGTAAGACCTTGTGTGTATGGGTATGTGCAGTGGCCATGCTTTGGTGATGGGTGTCCATGCTTTGGTGTTGCATGCAGGGCTTGGGTTGGGATGTATGTTTTGTAATATTGGGACATGTGTGAGGAGTTGGAGTGATGGGGGTGAGGGTAGGGGTACGTGATGGCATGCACGTTGGGTGGGGGATGAAGCAGTAAAGATTTGACTTACCAGAGTCCATTCCTCCAGCTACTCCTGCGAGGCCCTTAGGATGCAGGATAGCCAAGACCTGCTCCTCCCATGTTGTTAGTTGTGAGGCAGGAGGTGGGGGTCCGCCGCCAGTCCTCTGTGCCGCGATGTGGTGTCTTGAGACCACGGAACGCACCTTCCCCCGTAGGTCGTTCCACCTCTTCCTGATGTCATCCCTAGTTCTTGGGTGCTGTCCCACTGCGTTGATCCTGTCCACGATTCTTCGCCATAGCTCCATCTTCCTAGCTATGGAGGTGTGCTGCACCTGTGATCCGAATTGCTGTGGCTCTACGCGGATGATTTCCTCCACCATGACCCTGAGCTCCTCCTCAGAGAACCTGGGGTGTCTTTGCGGTGCCATGGGGTGGTGTGGGTGATGTGTGGGGTGGTGTGTGTTGTGATGTTTGGGGTGATATTTAGAGGTGTGTTGTGTGAGGTGCATGGATGTTATGTGAGTGATGGTGTTGAGTGCCTGTGGATGCTCGTTTGTAGATGGTGGTGTCTCTTTCTGGCCTTCAGTCGCAATTGTGGTCGTAGGGGTTTGTGGGTGAGGTGGGTGTGTGTTTTATATTGTATTGGATGTGTGAGAGTGGTGTGTGTATGTGTATCAGGTGTGTGTATTTCGATTTGTCCAATGTGGATGTGTTTTGTAAATGTGCGTGTATTTTGAGCGCGGGAGTGTGTACCACCAATGGAATACCACGGTTGAAAGACCGCCGCGTGGATTCGTGGGTCGTGATAGTGTGGGCGTATTCCTGTTGGTGTGACGGTGGAGGTTTTGTAATTGCCAGTTTATCACTGACCTTTGGTGTGGCGGACTTGTGTGGGTGTCTAGATTTTGTCGGATTCCGGGCTTTGGGTCATAATGACCGTGGTGGAATTCCGCGGCTGCAGCGGTATGTTGGCGGTCTTCTGCACGGCGGTAAGTGGCTTTTACCGCCAATGTTGTAATGACCCCCATAATTCTTGGTAGAATTTACTGAACACATTACATTGACAAATGAGTAACTGGGTCAGTAATCCTCTTTATTGATGACCAAATGTGGTACACTTGTGACAAAGTTCAAATGGATTAGGTTACTAGGAGTGTAATGGTTATAAAATACTTCTTAAGGACTAGACGTCTTTATCTTTCTTGAAAATAGGATCCTGGACTGCAAACATGTAAAAAAAAAGCCATCAATAAATATGTTCTGTACAAAATTGCAAATGGGGGGTTCCAACATTGTCAAAGCATATGGGGTGATTTCTTAACTTTGGAGTGAATGGGATGTGAGACGATGGAAGGGGCTGAAACATATTTAGCAAAGCATGTCAATGTAGTGTTTAATGGGTTCTGATTTTGGGTGATCAGGGCAAAATTTAGTGAACAGCAAAGGCAGGTGAGTTTAGAGAAGAAATGGATGAAGAGTATTTGTAGGGTTTATTGATTGTTAATACTGAGCCACAACAGAAGTTCGGGTACAGAAACTTAAAGGGGGATAGGGAAAGAGTGTTGGGTTGGTCAGACAGGGTGGATATGATACTAAAAATGTAAGGATGGGGGTATAGATAATAGAAGGAGTTGTTGGAGAGTGGGAACTGACGTGGCTGGTTGCATTATGGAGTTCTGGTTTGGGAGGTCATCAAAGCCTATTTGGACTTAGGAATCTTGGATTCTAAAAGGGATTTGCCAAGGGGAATGGTTGTTGCTGGAGACATATGTTGGTTAGTAAACTGTGAAGAGAAAACAAAAAGTGTATGAGCAGGATGGGCTGCAGGGTTGGAGGAGTGGGAACAGGTGCTTACCCCCAGTGGGTATGCTATTTTATTGTGATGCAGGGATTAGATAGTATTTCTTGGTTTTCTGATGTGAGAGCTGTTGAATATGGTTAATATTTGGCAGTGCTGGAGATGTTAAAAAAAACATAACTTTTAAACCACAGAATATGGCCAACGTTTTACCATGTAGGTAGAAACCCATAACATAAGGGACATGCACAGATGTTGACAAATCAGTCAGGAACCTGGACATTAAATGGTGCTAACTTTTTAACCACTCCATGTATTTAAACTTAATTTGCCACATTTGCCTACTAAGAGAGGACAATCATAAAGGGCCTGTGGTGGTAACTAGTAGCACAAAAGCAGTGTCAGGGATGAAGGCCCCACAGAATGAAAACGTGTTTGTGTTCATGTCCTGCCTGCACACCTCCCACATTCTCCAGGCAGCTGAGTTGCGAGTCTCACCTTATAAACTCCCCACAGTAGGCACACTCCAACGGCCTTCTCTAAAGCAGGCAGGTTCTTTTCCCCTCAAGGCAGTGAAGCAGCATTCTTAGCAGGAATCAGGATCCAGTATAGGATCCCAGGTGGGGGGAGAGTGTGTAGGAGGGGTGGGGAAGGGGGTTAGGGGGCAGCCAGAAGTCTGAACCTGAGAACCTGACGCAGGAATAGAGCATTCTTCTCAGCTACACTATTGTGCAATTCCTCCTTGGTCAGTGAGACAATCCTGGAACAGTGGACATGCCAAAATGGTGAATAATTACCTTCCAAGCTGACCAATCGCCTGTGGTGTAAAGCTCAAGCTTGGGAGGAGGGGGAGTACTGAAATCAAATCCTGCATGGCCCCTGCATGATCAGAGCATGGCAGTGTGTTATTCAACAGAAGCCCCTTTCTTGAGATAGCTCAGACTAATTCAGGTGTGGATACATATTGAACTCAAACAACCAAAGTCCTTTTAGACATAGATGAGGGAGAAAAGGCAACTAAGCAAAGTGCTTTGTGACACGGATGAAGCAGGGAAGATGGGTAGAGCTAGGAGTACTTTGTCACAGCAAACAGGATGCATAAACAAAGGAATTAATATGACACCGCCACCCATAGGATTTTAAAACTCTTTATAATTAAGCTTTAGGGGGAAGAAAGGAATGTTACACTTGAGGCTGCCAGGCTAATAAACACCTGGGCAGCCTCAACCTTTCATCTTCAACATGCTGCATTTCTATTCACATAAAGGGAAGACAAAATTGATTTGCTGCTGCAGCCAGCAAAACATGCACACATGATATCTATGCACCCACAGCTATATACACAGTACAATATGCCTTTGACACAGATGGAAGTGTAAGACCCTGGCTGTGAAAAACTGGTAGTGCATTTTAATTATGGGAGGCTGGTAGGCATCTCTCCCAGAACAAGACAGGTAAAACGCCATGCTCTTTCACTAGGATCAATACTTCTACCATTGCCAGTCCCACAAAGTTTGGGTAGAGAGGGCATACATTGGCCGACCCAAACTCAGAGCTATTCTCTCAGGTATGAACACAGTGGTAAACACTGTCGACCGCCGTGGCGGACAGAAGACCGCCACCCACTAAATTCTCCCTGCCACCAGTCACCGCCAGGACGTTGTCTGCGGAAATGCTGGACCTCCCACCCCGCCACCGCCGAGCACACAAAAACCCCACCCTCCAAATAATGAAGCACAAATCACCACAGCGGTCAGTGAAAGCCGAACGACTATTGGCGGTTCAGACCGCCATGGGTGGGAAGTGGACCCAACAGTAAGAAATGCCCACATTGGCAAGTTTGAATCCCACACACCTGACACACACCCACAACACTTTAAAACACTCACAGGCATACCCCACAATCCTTTGCATCGCCAATAGGAGAAGCCAGGCGGACAACACTACAGGCAGACACTGAACGCCACATCACACGACTCACATACATAACTACACAACAGCACCCTCACCTAGATCCACACAAAACACCATTCACAACACACACCATGGCACCCCCAAACACCCACGCTTCACAGAAAGGGAGCTAAGGACCATGGTGGACGAGATACTGAAGGTCGAGCCACAATTATTCGGGGCACAGGTCCAGCACACAACCATCGCCAGGAAGATGGAGCTATGGCAGACAATAGTCAAGAAAGTCAATGCAGTAGGACACCACCCACGCACCAGGGACGACATCCGCAAGAGATGGAACGACCTGCGTGGGAAGGTCAGGTCCATGGCATTCCAGCACAACATTGCTGTCTAGAAGGCTGGGGGAGGACCTCCACCAACACCAACCGAATACACTGACTGGGAGGAAAAGGTACTGGCCATCCTGCACCCTAATGGACTAACTGGACCCACTGGAGGTAAGTCATCTACATTTACCCCATATCCATCACACCTGTAATGCATGCACCACCCCACCCTTCCAACAGCCACCAGGACCACTACCCCACCCAGGCCACAATCTCTACATCCAGTCACACTGCATGCCCACAAACCCACTAACAGAGCCACACTCCTCCCCCTGTGCACAGCCACCTACCCCTGCAAGAAATCACAAAGGGACTACACCCTCCACAATGCACCCCCACATCCAAAGCAAAATGCAATGCAAACTTTACAATAGCACCCTGCATGGCCCCAAAGTGTGAAACCCTGCAAAAAACAGGCCAGTCCTGTGCACCCCATCCGATCATGCAATTGTAACAGACATGTTGATTCCCCCCAACAGGCACCACCACCCATGCCACCCTGACAGACAGGACAAGGAGTGGCAGTGCCCCACAGGGAGACAGAGGCACCTCCCAGGACACTGGGGACAGAACCCTGGACATTGATGATCACCCTTGCCCCTCACACAGTCCTGGACTGTCATCATCCAGCAGCCCCCCCAGGACACCACTGACACCCCTACCACCCAGCCAACAACATCAGCCCAGGGCAACAGTCCCCACACCTGTGTATCCAGGCCACAGACTGGTGGAACACATTGCCAGAGACCACAGTCACCCCCTACCAACAGACAGGAAGACAATCTCCCCAGTACAAGTGGTACCACCAGACCTGTGCAGGGGACAGAGGCACAGGGGGCTAGGCCCAGTGGGGGGCATCAGTGGCCCAGGGGGGAGACCACAGGATTGATGCCGCAGCCCAGGATGTGATCTCTGAGGTCCTGGGAGCATATCACCCTACCCAGGACAGACTGGCCCAGATAGTGTCCACCCTGGAGCAGAGTCAAAGGATGCAGGTAGCACACCACCAAGAGGCCATGGAGCAGTGGAAACTGCACAATGCCACAATGGCCACCATAGCAGGTGTGCTGCTGCATCTTGTCCCAACACAGCCTGAGGCCCACACAGACCAGGAGGCCCCTACTACAGGCCAAGATACAGACCAGACAATAACAGCAGCAGCAGCAACTGGACACCATCTCAGGGCACACAGGAGACATGCATCTCAACCTGTACAGGCCAACACCCAAACGGTCCCTCAGGCCAAGATATGGGCCAGGACCACCTGCCAAGACCAAGGCCCCCTCAAAGAGTGACTCTGGCAAGAACTGTCCTCCAAGTGTCCCACTGAACCAATGACCAAACCGTGTGAAAACAACAACAAACACTGGAAAATATAGATGGACATATCACTACTGCCAACAAATGCTGCAACCATGTTGCCATATTGTACGACCACCAGTAGCCCACTCCCATCACTGTCAAGTGCACAATGTAATCCCTACACCAAATAAAACACCAGTTCATCTATTACAATGTCTCCTGTCATTATGTTTAAACAAAGTGAAGTATGGATGCAAATGTATTATAAATCATTTATTCTTATCGGAGTAGCAGGAATTGCACCACACGCATAACATGTTGTTGTGCCTACAGATGTGTTGAAATATTATACTATAATGTTACATGTTCTATCCAGACCTGGTCACAGTGGCAATCACTATTGACCCAACACCCCACTAGATGAAAAGGCACACTGACAGTATGCTGCACAGACAGCAATCTCATTGATTAGTCCCACATAGTTGCTGGACGTAGAGTTGTATCAGTTGGGTCCTGGAATGTACATCTTCCTCCTCCTCATCATCATCACCATCACTCTCATCCCCTCTCCAAAGAAGCAGGTCTGGATATACAGCACCCTCCTCCTCCAAGGGGGGGACAGAATTCCTCACAGCCACGTTGTGCAGCATGCAGCAGGCCCCCACTATTCTACACACCTTTTCAGGCCCATAGGCCAGGGAACCGCCAGAGATATGTAGGCAACGAAATCTAGCCTTCAGGAGACCTATTGTGCACTCTATCACCCTCCTAGTCCGTCCATGGGCCTCATTGTAATTCCTCTCTGCATCTGTTCCAGGATTCCTCACTGGTGTCAGGAGACAACGCATATTGGGTTAGCCAGAATCACCTAAAAGAGGGGGCAAACAGGACTGTCAATGGCAACCCTCAGTGGCAGACAGCCTGGCTGTCTGCTACGTGGCAATAAGTGTCAGACACACCTACCTATGATCCATCCTCTGTCCCCTTGTAGTTGTTCCATCTTGTGTGGCACACTACTGTTCCTTAGTACAAAGGAATCATGGACTGATCCAGGGAACATGGCATTCACATGTGAGATGTACTGGTCTGCAGTACACACCAACTGAATGTTCATGGAATGAAAGTTCTTCCTGTTTCTGTACATCTGTTCACTGACTCTTGGGGGGATGAGAGCTATGTGGATGCCATCGATGGCACATATTACATGGGGTATGTTGGCAAAGGCATAGAAGTCTGACTTGATGGCAGGGAGGTCAGCACTTTGGGGAAACCTTACATAGGACTGCAGGTGTCGTACAAATGCATTCAGGAATCTGGACAGTATGATGCTAAACATTGGCTGTGAAAAACCTGTACCCATGCCCACTGTCACTTGAAATGAGGCCGTGGCCAGGAAATGGAGTGCAGAGAGCACCTGTACTTCAGTAGGGATGGCATGCTGATTCCGATTAGCTGGTCTCAGTGCTGGATCCAGTAATGCACAAAGTTCATGAATAGTAGCACAAGTGAGTCTGTAATTGATCATGATGTGACACTCCACCATGGTCCGCAAATCAACAAGTGGTCTGTACACCAATGGGGCCCTCCCTCGCCAAAAGGGTTTGTACCTAGGAGGAGTGTAGAACAGATGTGATGAACACACATACATCTGCACACATTGTTTCCTATTCAGCACTGCTGGCATGATTGTCGACGACACAAATGCTTAGTATGTGTGACATTACAGTAACATGACCACAGTAATATATAAGGAATGTTCGAGTGAGGTAATGTATATTGATTCATGCCTATGGGTGTTTAGGGGACAATAGGGCCTGCATGGTGCAGATGAGGATTTTACAACTGTGTAGTTAAGGCCAAAATGTCTGCCCCCTGTAATCCAGAAATGTCGTGGTGGAAGTGACCTCATACCGCTAGCGGTTGATGTAATAGCATAAGGCGGAGTTTACTGCTGTGCGCAAATTCATTGGTTAACATGGTTGTCAACGGGCATTCTTAGCATATCATGATCACCGCCAGCAGTGACAGTGCACACCGCCACGGTGCATACGCGAACTCGTCACCCAAACTTTACTTGACTCCCGGATCTCGTGCATGCAGGTACTCCACTGAGTGTACTGATGTGTCCTGCCTCTGGTCATGGAAATGGCACGTGTGGTGGGGAAAGGGCCCCAGCCTTCACCAACGAGGAATTGGAGAAGCTTGTGGACGGGGACCAAGCTCTATGGTCAGCCAGAGGTACAAGTGAGTAGGAGGATTGGGGGGCATGGATGTGTGTAATGGTGGTAGATGGCTGTATACATGTGTGCACGTGTGACACTGTATAGTCCTAGGTTCCTGACATGCTGCGTATGTGTGTGCTGTTAGGCTGTTTCAAATGTCCATCCCATAGTGGACATATAGCCAGCTGTATATTATTGGCCATTGTTTGACCTCAGTGTTACTTTTTCTGTGTGTCCCTTATAGGTAAGCGCCCATCAGCAGAGGGGACTTTGGCAGGCCATCACCAGGGAGGTGCGGACCCTGGGGGTCTACAACCGGCGGAGCACCCACTGCAGGAAGCAGTGGGATGACCTGCGGCGCTGGGCGAGGAAGATCTGTGAGGACCTGCTGGGGAAGTCCTCCCAACAAGGAAGGGGTGCCCGTCGGGCACTGACCCCCCTTATGCGACGCATTCTAGCGATGGCATACCCGGACCTGAATGGGCGCTTGAAGACTGCACAGCAGTCACAAGGGGGTGATTACAAATACCATACTTTGGCTCCTTGATAGATGTGTGTGTGTGTGTGGTCGTATGTATGCTGTCTGGTGGCAGGGACTGCAGTAAGTCAGGTCCTTCACTGCTGTGGGAAATGGCTGTAGAGCAGGGTTCTGGCCATTAGTCAGAGACATAGCCATGAGCATGGCTGTAGGTGCTGCTTGGATGTATATTTGAAGGGTGGGAGTAAGTGTGAACCAGTTAAGTACCTCCATTCAGCTATTTACAAGTGTCTCTCCTTTTTTGTCTCCCCATCCCTGTTCTCTTGTGTTGTCTGTGTACATCAGAATCATCTGGCGAGGGAGCTGAGGCACCGGTGAGTGGGGATACAGCAGCCCAAGGTTCCTCGGAGGCAGAATCGTCCGAAGCCAAGGGGACCAGTGGGTTGGAGGGCGAGGGGAGTACCATGGGGGAGGCAACTACCACTGGAGGTAGTGACTCTGATACCTCCTCCGATGGGAGCTCCCTGGAGGTGGCGGACCCTAGTGGGCCTCACCCATTTTGTGCCATCTTCTGCCACCCCCCATACCATCACCGCCCTCCCAGTTGCTCCCCACTGAGTTGCCCATGCCCACTCACCCCGAAAGGTTGGGCGTCTCCTTCGCCCCAGGCACCTCATCCCCTGCCCCAGTCAGCCCTGCTGCCCTCACAGAGGAGGCTGTTGACCTCCTGAGGACCATCTCTGTAGGGCAGACAACCATTGTCAATGCCATCCAGGGGCTAGCATCAGAGGTGCAGCAGACCAATGCCTAACTAGATGGCATTCACGGCGCTGTGTCTGGCCTACAGAGATCTTTTCAGGCTCTGGCCTCCTCTTTGATGGCAGCCAGTGTCCCTGGTCATTTCGTCCCCCCTCCAACCACCTCTACCCCTTCCAGCACCCACTCCCTTCACCCATCCCAAGCACACATTCTGACACACAGGCACACACCTCAACACACAAGAAGCACACTTCAAAACACAAGCACCACACCTCCCACCACAGGCATACACACAGCCAACATACACATGCACACACACCAACATCCAATTCCCCCAGTGTGTCCACCTCTTCTGCCTCCCTGTCTGTCCCCTCTACATGCAAACCCACAGACACTGCACCCTCATTCAATGTTGCAGTCCCTATTCTTGCAGTCACCACAATATCAAACATCCATTCATGCACCCCAGACACCACATCTGCACTCACCACAACGACTTTAGTTGACACATGCAGCACACTCACCAGACTTGCAGACTCCCAGACAACATACATTTACACAGGCAGCCTGTCTTGTCCCACTGTGTCCACCCCCCTCCTCCCAAGACACTCAAATGCACCAAACCACCCACCCATCATACATCCACCACACCTCAGCATACTATCCAGTCACCTGAACCCACGTCACGCACACCTACACCTCTTACAACCACTCCCTCTACCTACACTCCCACGCCTTCCTCCAGGTCCACCCCAATTGCCCCTAAGAAACTCTTCCTATCCCATGTAGACCTATTTGAACCCACTGGCCCACCCCGTCTCATCCCTAAACGTGCACACCTCCTTGCCCTGTCCACTCCTCCCACGTCACAGCCCACCCCTGTCTGCCCTTCCCATTCCTGTGCTAGCTCCCCTGCGAGAAAGAGACCCTGTGCTGGCCCAGAAACATCGGCCGCACGCCAGGCCAAGTCCGCTCCACCAGCTGCAAGCACAAAACCCAAGCCCTCTTCACCTTCCAAACGTAAATCAAAGCCCCCCTCCCAGTCGTAAGTCCTCACCCCCTCGGCTCCCTGCCCCTGTTCCCTGTGGTCCTGGATGCTCCATTGTTGCCCCTGTGAGGTGGAGTACTGTTGCACTTGTGGGAGTCAAGTTGGGTCCAATGTGGCCCTTCGGACTACTTACTCTGGACTGGCCATTGGCCTTATGTTGCACTTATAATGCTCATTGAGCTGAATAAATATTAATGTGTGGCCTGTATTGTTTATGGCACACTCTGGATCCTTGGTATATAGGTGGCGGTACTTACCGTCATCGTCTTGGTCGGCGGTCTTGGTCGTGGAGGTATATGGCAAGGAGCAGGGCTGGCATGATCTGCAACTCTCTATCCATGTCTGCTTCGGCGTGTTGAGTGAGCCTCCGGTGAGTGTTTCCTCATAATTTGTTTGTTTCCGCCTGGCTTTGCGTGGCGGTTGTTCCCGCCCCGGAACTGACGGCGGTCTAGTGCTTCATTATTTGATGGGCGGGTAGGGCCTTTCCGTTGGCCTGTGGGCGGGCTCTGTCGTCATTAACGGCACTCCTCTGCTGGCGGTGAGTGGTTTTCAGGATGCCTGTGTTTAAGTTGGTTCATTATTTGGCGGTTCTGACTGCACGTCTGTTGGTGGTTGTTACCGCCACCGCCACCGCCAGCGGTGTGGTGTTTTGCGCTGTGTTCATAATGAGGGCCTTAGTCTAATGACAGGTAACAATATCAAACCCTGACACAATGACAGCCTTTTACCTTCATATAGCTCAAAGAAGCAGTAATAGGTCTCTTGGAAAACAGTATCCCTGTTATACCTACCTTTAGAGCTTTTTAATTCATGTGAGGGGAATTGTGCGCTGTAAACATCTTCCTAAACTCACACACCATTTTTGGGATCTGTCACCGACCACGCCACAGGCACAACTTTCTCTAGGCACCTTGCAAATTAATTTGTTTTTCCTATCAGAAAAACTTACTGATTATACTTTTTTAGGGTTTTGGAACACTAGAACACAAAACAAAGGAAGAAGAGTAATGCACTTGAAAACGTAACATGTAGAAATGATGATTGTTGAGGAGATGGAGGAGTAATGGAAAGCAGAGCACCGGATTTGAGAGCAAAGGAGAATTAAAAAGCAGATCTGATAGCAGAGTTTGGGGGTAGAGGAAAAAAGATGAGATTGGAGGATGATGGCAAAGTAAACAGTAGAGTAAAACAAAAGTGCAGAAACAAGAAGGCTAATGAAGAAAGAAAAGGACACCGCCAAGAGAGATCCAGAAGCCACAAAGTGCTGATTCCCCTAGAAGTAGTGGAATAAGGCAAGTGTATAAGAATGGTGGGGCTTGAGTAATTAAAGGAACCTAGGGAAAACAATAGCACTGAGGAAGGAAGGGAAAAGGCATGGACCTTGGCATTTATTTATTTATTAATGTATTTATTAATTGCAAACTAAGCACTGTCAGGCTTCTGGTGGATACCAGCTCTTTAACAAAGCTATACTCATATCTGTAATTACTTGAGGTCTGATTCACAAAGGAACTTAGGACTTGTAAAGTTATGACTGTGGAGTCTTTGCATTTGTGTTGGAATTTCTGCACTACAGTGTTCAGTACTGAGATTGCGCCCTGACTGCGGAGACTCCGCACCCTTAACTTTACGAGCGAATGTCCTTTGTAAATCAGGCCCTTAGTGCTTAAATGCCAATGCTTAATGAGGAAAAAATAAAAGGGCCCGGTGTAGGAGGCTGGACTGGCTTGTAGTGAGTACCAAGGGGTACTTGCACCTTGCACCAGGCCCAGTTATCCCTTATTAGTGTATAGGGTGTCTAGCAGCTTAGGCTGATAGATAATGGTAGCTTAGCAGAGCAGCTTAGGCTGAACTAGGAGACGTGTGAAGCTACTACAGTACCACCTAGTGTCATATGCACAATATCATAAGAAAACACAATACACAGTTATACTAAAAATAAAGGTACTTTATTTTTATGACAATATGCCAAAGTATCTTAGAGTGTACCCTCAGTGAGAGGATAGGAAATATACACAAGATATATATACACAATAGCAAAAATATGCAGTATAGTCTTAGAAAACAGTGCAAACAATGTATAGTTACAATAGGATGCAATGGGGAAACATAGGGATAGGGGCAACACAAACCATATACTCCAAAAGTGGAATGCGAACCACGAATGGACCCCAAACCTATGTGACCTTGTAGAGGGTCGCTGGGACTATTAGAAAATAGTGAGAGTTAGAAAAATAACCCTCCCCAAGACCCTGAAAAGTGAGTGCAAAGTGCACTAAAGTTCCCCTAAGGACAAAATAGTCGTGTTAGAGGAATAATTCAGGAAAGACACAAACCAGCAATGCAACAAGTGTGGATTTCCAATCTAGGGTACCTGTGGAACAAGGGGACCAAGTCCAAAAGTCACAAGTAAGTCGGAGATGGGCAGAGGCCCAGGAAATGCCAGCTGCGGGTGCAAAGAAGCTTCGACTGGACAGAAGAAGCTGAGGTTTCTGCAGGAAAGAAAAGGGCTAGAGACTTCCCCTTTGGTGGACGGATCCCTCTCGCCGTGGAGAGTCGTGCAGAAGTGTTTTCCCGCCGAAAGAACGCCAACAAGACTTGCTAGCTGCAAATCGTGCGTTTGGCGTTTTTGGACGCTGCTGGGGCCCAGGAGGGACCAGGAGGTCGCAAATTGGACCTGAAGAGAGAGGGGACGTCGAGCAAGACAAAGAGCCCTCACTGAAGCAGGTAGCACCCGGAGAAGTGCCAGAAACAGGCACTACGAGGATGCGTGAAACGGTGCTTGCCGAAGTTGCACAAAGGAGTCCCACGTCGCCGGAGACCAACTTAGAAAGTCGTGCAATGCAGGTTAGAGTGCCGTGGACCCAGGCTTGGCTGTGCACAAAGGATTTCCGCCGGAAGTGCACAGGGGCCGGAGTAGCTGCAAAGTCGCGGTTCCCAGCAATGCAGCCCAGCGAGGTGAGGCAAGGACTTACCTCCACCAAACTTGGGCTGAAGAGTCACTGGACTGTGGGGGTCACTTGGACAGAGTCGCTGGATTCGAGGGACCTCGCTCGTCGTGCTGAGAGGAGACCCAAGGGACCGGTAATGCAGCTTTTTGGTGCCTGCGGTTGCAGGGGGAAGATTCCGTCGACCCACGGGAGATTTCTTCGGAGCTTCTGGTGCAGAGAGGAGGCAGGCTACCCCCACAGCATGCACAAGCAGGAAAACAGTCGAGAAGGCGGCAGGATCAGCGTTACAGAGTTGCAGTAGTCGTCTTTGCTACTATGTTGCAGGTTTGCAGGCTTCCAGCGCGGTCAGCGGTCGATTCCTTATCAGAAGGTGAAGAGAGAGATGCAGAGGAACTCGGATGAGCTCTTGCATTCGTTATCTAAAGTTTCCCCAGAGACAGAGACCCTAAATAGCCAGAAAAGAGGGTTTGGCTACCTAGGAGAGAGGATAGGCTACTAACACCTGAAGGAGCCTATCAGCAGGAGTCTCTGACGTCACCTGGTGGCACTGGCCACTCAGAGCAGTCCAGTGTGCCAGCAGCACCTCTGTTTCCAAGATGGCAGAGGTCTGGAGCACACTGGAGGAGCTCTGGACACCTCCCAGGGGAGGTGCAGGTCAGGGGAGTGGTCACTCCCCTTTCCTTTGTCCAGTTTCGCGCCAGAGCAGGGGCTAAGGGGTCCCTGAACCGGTGTAGACTGGCTTATGCAGAATTGGGCACCTCTGTGCCCAACAAAGCATTTCCAGAGGCTGGGGGAGGCTACTCCTCCCCTGCCTTCACACCATTTTCCAAAGGGAGAGGGTGTCACACCCTCTCTCAGAGGAAGTTCTTTGTTCTGCCATCCTGGGCCAGGCCTGGCTGGACCCCAGGAGGGCAGCTGCCTGTCTGAGGGGTTGGCAGCAGCAGCAGCTGCAGTGAAACCCCAGGAAGGGCAGTTTGGCAGTACCAGGGTCTGTGCTACAGACCACTGGGATCATGGGATTGTGCCAACTATGCCAGGATGGCATAGAGGGGGCAATTCCATGATCATAGACATGTTACATGGCCATATTCGGAGTTACCATTGTGAAGTTACATATAGGTAGTGACCTATATGTAGTGCACGCGTGTAATGGTGTCCCCGCACTCACAAAGTTCAGGGAATTGGCTCTGAACAATGTGGGGGCACCTTGGCTAGTGCCAGGGTGCCCTCACACTAAGTAACTTTGCACCCAACCTTTACCAGGTAATGGTTAGACATATAGGTGACTTATAAGTTACTTAAGTGCAGTGTAAAATGGCTGTGAAATAACGTGGACGTTATTTCACTCAGGCTGCAGTGGCAGGCCTGTGTAAGAATTGTCAGAGCTCCCTATGGGTGGCAAAAGAAATGCTGCAGCCCATAGGGATCTCCTGGAACCCCAATACCCTGGGTACCTCAGTACCATATACTAGGGAATTATAAGGGTGTTCCAGTAAGCCAATGTAAATTGGTAAAAATGGTCACTAGCCTGTTAGTGACAATTTGGAAAGAAATGAGAGAGCATAACCACTGAGGTTCTGATTAGCAGAGCCTCAGTGAGACAGTTAGTCACTACACAGGTAACACATTCAGGCACACTAATGAGCACTGGGGCCCTGGGTTACCAGGGTCCCAGTGACACATACAACTAAAACAACATATATACAGTGAAAAATGGGGGTAACATGCCAGGCAAGATGGTACTTTCCTACACAACCCCCCCCCAAACGAAGGACAATAAGACTAGCCATGACCTGATGAGTCTTCATTGTCTAAGTGGAAATATCTGGAGAGTCCATCTGCATTGGAGTGGCTACTCCCAGGTCTATGTTCCACTGTATAGTCCATTCCCTGTAGGGATATGGACCACCTCAACAATTTAGGATTTTCACCTTTCATTTGTTTTAGCCAAAGTAGAGGTTTGTGGTCTGTCTGAACAATGAAGTGAGTGCCAAACAGGTATGGCCTCAACTTCTTCAGAGCCCAGACCACAGCAAAGGCCTCCCTCTCAATGGCAGACCAACGCTTTTCTCTAGGGGTCAACCTCCTACTAATAAAAGCAACAGGTTGATCCTGGCCCTCAGAATTAAGTTGTGATAGGACTGCCCCTACTCCTAATTCAGATGCATCAGTTTGGACATAGAATTATTTAGAGTAACAAGGGCTTTTCAGGACAGGTGCAGAGCACATGGCCTGCTTCAGCTCCTCAAAAGCTTTCTGACAGTTTGCTGTCCATAATACCTTTTTAGGCATTTTCTTGGATGTGAGGTCATTAAGAGGGGCTGCAATGGAGCCATAGTTCTTAATGAACCTCCTGTAATACCCAGTGAGGCCTAGGAAGGCTCTCACCTGAGTCTGAGTGGTAGGGGGAACCCAATCAATAATAGTTTGGATTTTCCCCTGAAGTGGTGCAATCTGTTCCCCACCAACAAGGTGTCCCAGATAAACCACCTTACCCTGCCCTATCTGGCACTTTGAAGCCTTGATAGTGAGGCCTGCCTTTTGCAGGGCCTCCAAAACTTTTCATAGGTGGACCAGGTGATCATCCCAGCTGGAGCTAAAGACAGCTATATCGTCCAAATATGCTGCACTGAAAGCTTCCAGCCCTTGCAGGACTATGTTCACCACCTCTGAAAAGTGGCAGGTGCATTTTTCAAACCAAAAGGCATTACAGTAAACTGGTAATGTCCTCTAATGGTAGAAAATGCAGTCTTAGGTTTAGCATCTTCTGATAATTTGATCTGCCAATACCCTGCAGTCAAATCAAAAGTGCTTAGATACTTGGCAGATGCCAGTGTATCTATAAGCTTATCTGCCCTGGGTATAGGGTGAGCATCAGTTTTGGTTACCAAGTTGAGACCTCTATAGTATACACAAAACCGCATTTCCTTCTTTCCATCTTTAGAATTGGGTTTTGGTACCAGTACCACAGGAGAAGCCCATGGACTGTCAGAGTGCTCAACCACTCCTAGTTCCAACATTTTCTGAACTTCTTGCTTTATGCAGTCCCTGACATGGTCAGGCTGCCTATAGATCTTACTTTTGACAGGTAAACTGTCTCCAGTATCTATAGTGTGCTCACACCAAGAAGTGGTGCCTGGCACAGTAGAGAAGAGTTCTGAAAATTGTCCTAGGAGATTTATGCAATTGTCTTTCTGCTCAGCAGTAAGACAATCATCCAAAACTACACCTTCCACAAGAGCATCTTGATCTGTGGAAGAGAAGAGATCAGGTAGAGGATCACTGTCTTCTTCCTGTCCCTCATCTGTTGCCATGAGCAGGGTGAGATCAGCCCTGTCATAGTAGGGTTTCAGGCGGTTGACATGGAGCACCCTAAGGGGACTCCTGGCAGTGCCTAAGTCAACCAAGTAGGTGACTTCACCCTTCTTTTCAATAATTGTGTGGGGCCCACTCCATTTATCTTGGAGTGCTCTTGGGGCCACAGGCTCCAAGACCCACACTTTCTGCCCTGGTTGGTACTGAACCAAAACAGCCTTCTGATCATGCCATTGCTTCTGGAGCTCTTGGCTGGCCTGAAGGTTTTTACTGGCCTTTTTCATGTACTCAGCCATCCTTGATCTGAGGCCAAGTACATAATCCACAATATCCTGCTTAGGAGCTTTTAAAGGTTGTTCCCAACCCTCCTTTACAAGTGTGAGTGGACCCCTAACAGGGTGTCCTAAAAGAAGTTCAAAGGGGCTGAAGCCCACTCCTTTTTGGGGTACCTCCCTGTAGGCAAAAAGGAGGCATGGTAGAAGGATATCCCATCTCCTGCGGAGTTTTTCAGGGAGACCCATAATCATGCCTTTGAGAGTTTTATTAAATCTCTCCACCAGTCCATTTGTTTGTGGATGATAGGGTGTTGTGAACTTGTACGTTACACCACACTCCTTCCACATGGCCTTTAAGTATGCAGACATGAAATTGCTTCCCCTGTCTTATACTACTTCCTTTGGGAAGCCCACCCTGGAAAATATTCCCAGGAGGGCCTTTGCCACTGCAGGAGCTGTAGTGGTCCTTAAAGGAATTGCTTCAGGATATCTTGTGGCATGGTCCACTACCACTAAGATAAACCTATTGCCTGAAGCAGTAGGAGGGTCAAGGGGGCCAACTATGTCAACCCCTACCCTTTCAAAGGGAACCCCAACCACAGGCAGTGGAATAAAGGGTGCCTTTGGGGTGCCACCTGTCTTGCCACTGGCTTGACAGGTTTCACAGGACTTACAAAATTCCTTTGTGTCCTCAGACATCCTAGGCCAATGAAACAGGGGAACAAGCCTGTCCCAAGTTTTCATTTGTCCTAGGTGCCCAGCTAAGGGAATGTCATGTGCCAGTGTTAGGAGGAACTTTCTGTACTCCTGAGGAATCACTAATCTCCTGGCAGCTCCAGGTTTAGGATCCCTATGCTCAGTGTACAAGAGGTTGTCCTCCCAGTAAACTCTGTGAGAGTCACTGACATCCCCATTAGCCTGTTTGACAGCTTGCTGTCTGAGACCCTCTAATGTGGGACAGGTTTGCTGTGCCACACTCAGCTCCTCTCTGGCAGGCCCCCCTTCACCCAAAAGCTCAGCAGTGTCTGCTTCCAGCTCCTCTGGTGTAGGTTCTGCACAGGGAGGGAATTCTTCTTCCTCAGAAGTTGAATCCACTGTAGAGGGAGGGATAGTAGGAAGTGGTTTGCTTCTACTAGCCCTAGCTTTAGGGAGCACTTGGTCCATTGTTCCAGGATCCAAGCTTCCCTGTCCTTTTTGCTTTTTGGCCTGAGCCCTTGTCAAAGCAAAAATATGCCCTGGGATGCCCAGCATTGCTGCATGGGCCTCCAACTCCACATCTGACCAAGCTGATGTCTCCAAATCATTCCCTAATAGACAGTCTACAGGTAAATCTGAAGCTACCACAACTTTCTTTGGACCAGTTACCCCCCCCCCCCAGTTGAGATTTACAACAGCCATGGGGTGGCTTTGTGTTATGTTGTGAGCATCGGTTACTTGGTACTGGTGTCCAAGTATGTGTTGTTCAGGGTGCACCAGTTTCTCAATCACCATTGTGACACTGGCACCTGTGTCCCTGTAGGCCTGGACCTCAACACCATTTATTAGGGTTAGTTGCTTGTACTTCTCCAAGTTATGGGGGCAAGCAACCAAAGTGGCTAACTCAATAGCCCCTTCAGAGACTAAAGTAGCCTCTGTGGTCTCCCTAATCAGACCAACCCCAACTAAATTACCAAAAGTGAGCCCAGCTACTCCCTTGGATTGGCTATTAGTAGGTTTCCTCCCACAACCACTGCTATTAGTAGGGACACTAGGTGTAGCAGTAGGGGTTGTAGTGGTAGGAGCTGTGGTGCCTTTCTTTGGACAACTGGGATCTGTTGTCCAATGGCCTTTTATTTTACATAAATAGCACCATGGTTTCTTTTCCTTGTTCTGATTAAAGGAGGATTTGGACCCACCACCCCCACCAGAGTGTTTTTGTGGGCCTGATGAAGACTCATTTTTAGATTTGTCCCCACCCTTGTCAGAAGACTTACCATCCTTCTTTTTGTTGCCATCTTTGTCACCCCCTGTATGAACTTTTCTGTTCACTCTTGTTCTGACCCATTTGTCTGCCTTCTTTCCCAATTCTTGGGGAGAAGTCAGATCAGAGTCCACCAAGTACTGGTGCAACAAATCAGACACACAATTATTAAGAATATGCTCTCTCAGGATCAAGTTATACAGGCTGTCATAATCAGTAACTTTACTGCCATGTAACCACCCCTCCAAGGCCTTCACTGCCTGGTCAATGAAATCAACCCAGTCTTGTGAAGACTCCTTTTTGGTCTCTCTGAACTTTATCCTGTACTGTTCAGTGGTTAAGCCATAACCATCCAGGAGTGCATTCTTAAGAACTTGGAAATTATTGGCATCATTTTCTTTCACAGTAAGGAGCCTATCCCTACCTTTTCCACTAAATGATAGCCATAGGATAGCAGCCCACTGCCTTTGAGGGACATCCTGTACAACACAGGCCCTCTCAAGTGCAGCAAACCACTTGTTAATGTCATCCCCCTCCTTATAAGGGGGAACTATCTTGTGCAGATTCCTGGAATCATGCTCTTTTGCAGGATGACTATGGGGAATACTGCTGCTGCCACCATGGGTATCTAAACCCAACTTCTGTCTTTCCTTCTCTAATTCAAAAGACTGTCTATCCAAATCCAGCTGTTGCTTTTTAAGCTTCAGTCTGGTTTGTTCCACCCTCAACTTATTAAGTTCCCTCTCTAACATTCTGTCATCAGGGTTGGTGGGAGGGACATTTCTAGAAACAGAGCTATGATGGGAATGAACAGAAGGAGACCTGTCCCTTACAGAAGCCACCCTAACAGCTTGGTTTACAGAAACATTACTACCAGTATGGTGAGAATAAATGCTTTTGCTATGATGTGAGACAACACTATTTATTTGGTGTGGCTCATTATCATTACCATCTATGCTAGATTGTCTAGTAATGGGCAGGCTAGGAAGTTTCTTTCCTGAATCTTTTCCTGGGGGAGTCCCTGAATCAGATTGGGAACTATTAGGTACTTTTTCAACAGATGGGGCACCTATGGCCTTATCCTGTTCTCTAAGCATGTTAAGTAACAGTTCCAAGGAAGGATTTTTCCCTACACTCAAACCTCTCTCTATACAGAGACTCCTTGCTCTTTTCCAGCTAAGGTTGTCATATGCAAGTTTGGACAGATCAACACTTTGGCCTGTGGCAGACATTTTTTAGAGAGAGTTAAAGTGATAGAAAAAGAGAAAAAAGTTTTCAGAACTTTTTGGAAAGACAGAAAAAAACTTTTAAAACTTTTAAGAACTTTTTGAAAGTTTAGGAGTACTTTTCAGCACTTAGAAAAGAGTGAAAAGAGGAAATGCAAAACTTTTTGGCTATGTGTATATACACTGACCTTGTTTTGTATATTTTTCTCTTATGAAAAGTACAATGACAAGAGTGGTAAGTAGTCTCAAGCACTTATCCCACCACTGCACAACCAATGTAGGAGGCTGGACTGGCTTGTAGTGAGTACCAAGGGGCTTGCACCTTGCACCAGGCCCAGTTATCCCTTATTAGTTTATAGGGTGTCTAGCAGCTTAGGCTGATAGATAATGGTAGCTTAGCAGAGCAGCTTAGGCTGAACTAGGAGACGTGTGAAGCTACTACAGTACCACCTAGTGTCATATGCACAATATCATAAGAAAACACAATACACAGTTATACTAAAAATAAAGGTACTTTATTTTTATGACAATATGCCAAAGTATCTTAGAGTGTACCCTCAGTGAGAGGATAGGAAATATACACAAGATATATATACACAATAGCAAAAATATGCAGTATAGTCTTAGAAAACAGTGCAAACAATGTATAGTTACAATAGGATGCAATGGGGAAACATAGGGATAGGGGCAACACAAACCATATACTCCAAAAGTGGAATGCGAACCACGAATGGACCCCAAACCTATGTGACCTTGTAGAGGGTCGCTGGGACTATTAGAAAATAGTGAGAGTTAGAAAAATAACCCTCCCCAAGACCCTGAAAAGTGAGTGCAAAGTGCACTAAAGTTCCCCTAAGGACAAAATAGTCGTGTTAGAGGAATAATTCAGGAAAGACACAAACCAGCAATGCAACAACTGTGGATTTCCAATCTAGGGTACCTGTGGAACAAGGGGACCAAGTCCAAAAGTCACAAGTAAGTCGGAGATGGGCAGATGCCCAGGAAATGCCAGCTGCGGGTGCAAAGAAGCTTCGACTGGACAGAAGAAGCTGAGGTTTCTGCAGGAACGAAAAGGGCTAGAGACTTCCCCTTTGGTGGACGGATCCCTCTCGCCGTGGAGAGTCGTGCAGAAGTGTTTTCCCGCCGAAAGAACGCCAACATGCCTTGCTAGCTGCAAATCGTGCGTTTGGCGTTTTTGGACGCTGCTGGGGCCCAGGAGGGACCAGGAGGTCGCAAATTGGACCTGAAGAGAGAGGGGACGTCGAGCACGACAAAGAGCCCTCACTGAAGCAGGTAGCACCCGGAGAAGTGCCAGAAACAGGCACTACGAGGATGCGTGAAACGGTGCTCGCCGAAGTTGCACAAAGGAGTCCCACGTCGCCGGAGACCAACTTAGAAAGTCGTGCAATGCAGGTTAGAGTGCCGTGGAACCAGGCTTGGCTGTGCACAAAGGATTTCCGCCGGAAGTGCACAGGGGCCGGAGTAGCTGCAAAGTCGCGGTTCCCAGCAATGCAGCCCAGCGAGGTGAGGCAAGGACTTACCTCCACCAAACTTGGGCTGAAGAGTCACTGGACTGTGGGGGTCACTTGGACAGAGTCGCTGGATTCGAGGGACCTCGCTCGTTGTGCTGAGAGGAGACCCAAGGGACCGGTAATGCAGCTTTTTGGTGCCTGCGGTTGCAGGGGGAAGATTCCGTCGACCCACAGGAGATTTCTTCGGAGCTTCTGGTGCAGAGAGGAGGCAGGCTACCCCCACAGCATGCACAAGCAGGAAAACAGTCGAGAAGGCGGCAGGATCAGCGTTACAGAGTTGCAGTAGTCGTCTTTGCTACTATGTTGCAGGTTTGCAGGCTTCCAGCGCGGTCAGCGGTCGATTCCTTATCAGAAGGTGAAGAGAGAGATGCAGAGGAACTCGGATGAGCTCTTGCATTCGTTATCTAAAGTTTCCCCAGAGACAGAGACCCTAAATAGCCAGAAAAGAGGGTTTGGCTACCTAGGAGAGAGGATAGGCTACTAACACCTGAAGGAGCTTATCAGCAGGAGTCTCTGACGTCACCTGGTGGTACTGGCCACTCAGAGCAGTCCAGTGTGCCAGCAGCACCTCTGTTTCCAAGATGGCAGAGGTCTGGAGCACACTGGAGGAGCTCTGGACACCTCCCAGGGGAGGTGCAGGTCAGGGGAGTGGTCACTCCCCTTTCCTTTGTCCAGTTTCGCGCCAGAGCAGGGGCTAAGGGGTCCCTGAACCGGTGTAGACTGGCTTATGCAGAATTGGGCACCTCTGTGCCCAACAAAGCATTTCCAGAGGCTGGGGGAGGCTACTCCTCCCCTGCCTTCACACCATTTTCCAAAGGGAGAGGGTGTCACACCCTCTCTCAGAGGAAGCTCTTTGTTCTGCCATCCTGGGCCAGGCCTGGCTGGACCCCAGGAGGGCAGCTGCCTGTCTGAGGGGTTGGCAGCAGCTGCAGTGAAACCCCAGGAAGGGCAGTTTGGCAGTACCAGGGTCTGTGCTACAGACCACTGGGATCATGGGATTGTGCCAACTATGCCAGGATGGCATAGAGGGGGCAATTCCATGATCATAGACATGTTACATGGCCATATTCGGAGTTACCATTGTGAAGTTACATATAGGTAGTGACCTATATGTAGTGCACGCGTGTAATGGTGTCCCCGCACTCACAAAGTTCAGGGAATTGGCTCTGAACAATGTGGGGGCACCTTGGCTAGTGCCAGGGTGCCCTCACACTAAGTAACTTTGCACCCAACCTTTACCAGGTAAAGGTTAGACATATAGGTGACTTATAAGTTACTTAAGTGCAGTGTAAAATGGCTGTGAAATAACGTGGACGTTATTTCACTCAGGCTGCAGTGGCAGGCCTGTGTAAGAATTGTCAGAGCTCCCTATGGGTGGCAAAAGAAATGCTGCAGCCCATAGGGATCTCCTGGAACCCCAATACCCTGGGTACCTCAGTACCATATACTAGGGAATTATAAGGGTGTTCCAGTAAGCCAATGTAAATTGGTAAAAATGGTCACTAGCCTGTTAGTGACAATTTGGAAAGAAATGAGAGAGCATAACCACTGAGGTTCTGATTAGCAGAGCCTCAGTGAGACAGTTAGTCACTACACAGGTAACACATTCAGGCACACTTATGAGCACTGGGGCCCTGAGTTACCAGGGTCCCAGTGACACATACAACTAAAACAACATACAGGGAGTGCAGAATTATTAGGCAAATGAGTATTTTGACCACATCATCCTCTTTATGCATGTTGTCTTACTCCAAGCTGTATAGGCTCGAAAGCCTACTACCAATTAAGCATATTAGGGGATGTGCATCTCTGTAATGAGAAGGGGTGTGGTCTAATGACATCAACACCCTATATCAGGTGTGCATAATTATTAGGCAACTTCCTTTCCTTTGGCAAAATGGGTCAAAAGAAGGACTTGACAGGCTCAGAAAAGTCAAAAATAGTGAGATATCTTGCAGAGGGATGCAGCACTCTTAAAATTGCAAAGCTTCTGAAGCGTGATCATCGAACAATCAAGCGTTTCATTCAAAATAGTCAACAGGGTCGCAAGAAGCGTGTGGAAAAACCAAGGCGCAAAATAACTGCCCATGAACTGAGAAAAGTCAAGCGTGCAGCTGCCACGATGCCACTTGCCACCAGTTTGGCCATATTTCAGAGCTGCAACATCACTGGAGTGCCCAAAAGCACAAGGTGTGCAATACTCAGAGACATGGCCAAGGTAAGAAAGGCTGAAAGACGACCACCACTGAACAAGACACACAAGCTGAAATGTCAAGACTGGGCCAAGAAATATCTCAAGACTGATTTTTCTAAGGTTTTATGGACTGATGAAATGAGAGTGAGTCTTGATGGGCCAGATGGATGGGCCCGTGGCTGGATTGGTAAAGGGCAGAGAGCTCCAGTCCGACTCAGACGCCAGCAAGGTGGAGGTGGAGTACTGGTTTGGGCTGGTATCATCAAAGATGAGCTTGTGGGGCCTTTTGGGGTTGAGGATGGAGTCAAGCTCAACTCCCAGTCCTACTGCCAGTTCCTGGAAGACACCTTCTTCAAGCAGTGGTACAGGAAGAAGTCTGCATCCTTCAAGAAAAACATGATTTTCATGCAGGACAATGCTCCATCACACGCGTCCAAGTACTCCACAGCGTGGCTGGCAAGAAAGGGTATAAAAGAAGGAAATCTAATGACATGGCCTCCTTGTTCACCTGATCTGAACCCCATTGAGAACCTGTGGTCCATCATCAAATGTGAGATTTACAAGGAGGGAAAACAGTACACCTCTCTGAACAGTGTCTGGGAGGCTGTGGTTGCTGCTGCACGCAATGTTGATGGTGAACAGATCAAAACACTGACAGAATCCATGGATGGCAGGCTTTTGAGTGTCCTTGCAAAGAAAGGTGGCTATATTGGTCACTGATTTGTTTTTGTTTTGTTTTTGAATGTCAGAAATGTATATTTGTGAATGTTGAGATGTTATATTGGTTTCACTGGTAATGATAAATAATTGAAATGGGTATATATTTTTTTTTGTTAAGTTGCCTAATAATTATGCACAGTGAAAGTCACCTGCACACACAGATATCCCCCTAACATAGCTAAAACTAAAAACAAATTAAAAACTACTTCCAAAAATATTCAGTTTTGATATTAATGAGTTTTTTGGGTTCATTGAGAACTTGGTTGTTGTTCAATAATAAAATTAATCCTCAAAAATACAACTTGCCTAATAATTCTGCACTCCCTGTATATACAGTGAAAAATGGGGGTAACATGCCAGGCAAGATGGTACTTTCCTACACCCGGTGAAGGGAAATATTCAAGACTGTTTAGGTCAGCCTGTACTTAAGATTTCAGGGTTGGTAGCCTGTTGACAGAAGCCTGATGACTTTAACACATCACTGTTCACAGTCCTATCAAGCACACTATATGCAGTAGTAAACACAAGCCAGACTTCCAGCTGTGTGGTGATCATATTCCCTTTGCAGACATGTGCTTTGCACATAGTTTGTATAGGTCTTTCCTTCTATTGTACATGCAGCTCTAAGAAATTTTACAATATATTTACAGCCAATAAACTGTAAATCCCTACAGTTTTTGTTTAACACCAAATAATTTTCAACCCCGTTGACCTTTTCAAGTCCAGTAGCCGGGCCATCGATTTCAAGTTACAGGGGAGAAAACAGACCAAAAGAGCCCATGCTATCCTCTAAATCCACGTAACTATGAAGGGAAAGAGATTCCTCAGCATAAAAGAGTCAAAAAGAAAACATAAATAAATGGAAGGCTGATTAAAACAAGATAGAAGTGAAACAGGGGCAGAGGGGGAGCCAGGTTCCATACGCAATGTAGCAGGATAAGGAAAACAAAGATCCTGGTAGCAGATTGCATAGTGCACAAATATTATGAACAGTGGTAAATGCATATCAGACCACTATCTAAGCTATGTTCCTCTTTCCTATGATTAATATTTGCAGGCTCAAATAAGTGAGGATAGTTTTCTGGGGCTGTGGAACCCATGGGCATCTAGGAAATCATTGTGATAACTGCTGCCTGTCATCCCTGGAATCATAGACACCAGAAACTACTGGGAGGTCACTGAACTGCCAATGTGCTCCGTTTTGTGGTTGATTTTCAAAGGGGTAGCAAGTTGAAACAGTCAAGGCTTACTCTTGGTAGAATGTACTATCAGCACAATGATAATGCCCAATTAATATATTGCGCAGTCAGTGTTGTAGCTTTTATAAAAGCAAATATCTTTAATTTGGTGAGGTTTTATTAGAAATAATGGTTGCACAGTCTCCCTGTAAATATCAATCCAATTATTTTATTTAGGTGAAGCAACATTTTCACTTTCTGGGCAGGGGATTGTCTCTGTGCACTATCAAGATCAGCATAAGGGTGACCTTGAAGAAGTGGTCATGGTGCTGTGTCTGGTGTGCACAGCAATTCAGACTGCCTAGGAGAATTTCAATAAAGTTTTACTGAGTGTGATTATTTGCACCGTTGTGCTGATGTCTTCAAAGTGTCACCGCACACCTTGATTGAGAGGGTGATCACTTGTGAAAAATACAGTGGGACTTGTGGCTGTGAGGCAGATGTTCCTTAGAGTGTAAAATGTATTTTTTAATAATTTGAGACTTTTATAAAGCCTGAACGTGACCCAAGAGTATCAGAGCTCTGTACAGAGTAAGATAGGCATACAAATACAGAAAACGGAGTACTTACAAGTATAGAGCTTTTTAAGCTTGTTGGTTACCTTAGTATTTAAGCAGGTTAGTTACCACAGGTTACTACATATTTATGTTACAGTTAAAGCATATTACAATATATACATTTCAGAGTAGACCAGAATTTCTCAGTAGTGTTACAATCAGCTCGATCACTGCACCAAGGCCCTCCTTATGACATTGGCAGTCTTTTTGTAAGACCGCCGAGCTGGCGGCTGCCAAAAGACCTCCAGTCTCAATGGTTTCACTACCACGTATTACATGTCAGAGACCGAAGACTGCCAGATTACAGCCACAAACCAGACACCGCCAGGGCGGCCGAGGGCGGGAGACAGGCTGTTCCACTGCCAGCACCACCACTCGTCAAGGACTCCGCCCGCAATACAATATGGTAGGGCGGTCCTTGCAAGGCAGTGCAGCATTGGCGGTCGAAGCACTGACATGCACCCCCTCCCAGGCGACAACCTTGACGTGGGCTGCTGTGTGGCCCAGACAGGTAGGTGCGGCGACCAAAAGGGGAGGATGTGTGAGGCAGGCCCATGTGTGTGCATGTATGTGTGCAAGCATGTGTGTGTGTGTCGCAATGGGTGTTCATGCGTGTGTGACTGTATGCGTGAATGGAGGGGGGAGTGTGTGAATGAATGCGGAGGTGGTGCGGGGTGTATGAATGCGGAGCGGGATGTGTATGTGTATGAATGCGGAGGAGGTGTGTATGGATGCAGAGGGGGTTGTATGTGTGAGAGCGAGTGGGGGTGCGTGTATGTCAGTGTGAGAGCGAGTAGGGTTGTTTGTATTTTGCGTGCGGTCGGGTGGGGGTGTTTGTATGTATGTGTGCGGTTGTGGGGGGTGTTTATATGTATGTGGACGGGTGGGGGTGCATGTGCCAGCGGCAGGTATGAGGATTCCTGTTGCCAGGTGCATTACCACCAGGGTTTCTGTGGCGTGGCGGCCTGCCGCCAGCCCGGAGGAGCTCACCACCGGTCGTGGCAGTCCAACCAGCGGTATTAACGGCGTTGTGGTAGTTTGGCTTCGGCGAAACTGCAAGACTCGTGATGCGGCGGTCTTTACCGCGGGCCCGCGACGGTTAGACCACCACACTCTGAATGAGGCCCTAAGTATTTATAAAAAAGGTAGAGCTTTCACATACTTCTTGAGAGTCCATCGCCAGAGGTAGGGACTTCCATATTTAGACGCACTACCAGTAATGACTGAGAACTATGTACTTCCTTTTTTTTAAATCTAGGAAGTTATGAGGAGAAGAAAGTTCAAGCTTCTCAGTATGTTGATTCCACTTGACATAGTTTCTGTGCCAGGTATTTTGGGGTTCAGTAGGTAGTGCTTTATGTGTGCTACAGGCTATCTTCAGAATCCAATGTGCTTCAATGGATAGCCACTTAGGAATGATCAGAGATGGAGTGACGTGATCATAGCAGGTTGTTCCAGTAGTGAGTCTTGCAGCCACACTGAGTGAAGCTCTTAAAGGTGGCAATTGAGATTTGGGCATTCCAATAAGCACTGCAATGTCATAGTCTAGTCTGGAGATTACATGGGGGGTTATTACAACTTTGGAGGAGGTGTTAATCCGTCCCAAAAGTGACGGTAAAGTGACGGATATACCACCAGCCGTATTACGAGTCCATTATATCCTATGGAACTCGTAATACGGCTGGTGGTATATCAGTCACATTTGGGACGGATTAACACCTTCTCCAAAGTTGTAATAACCCCCATGGTGTTGTACCACAGTTTCAAAGTATAGTAATCAAATATGTGGCTTGATTTTTCTAAGAAGCATGAGTTGGTACAGTCCACCTTTGGTGATGGAGTTGAGACAGGTGATCATGTTCAGGTGTTTGTTGAGGTATATTCCAAGAAATGTTGTGCAGTTAATGGTTTTCGGAAAGGAGTCTAGTGAATTCAGGAGGTGTAGCCAATTGTATATTGGGGGTGTGTTGTATGTGGGGGAGATGAGAAGGAACTCAGTCTATAATTGGTTTATTTGTAGGTCGATGGTTGAGAGCCGGGCTTGAATATTTGGCTGAGATTAATTAAATCCTCTAGGATTTTGAGGTACCATCATAAAAATTGTATTGTATTTTGGCCTGGTGGAGACTTGAAGTATAAGGTTCCATGTATAGGTTGAAACTAGTTGGGGCTAGGATGGAATCTTGTGAAAATCCTTGGTTGACTAGTGTTGGCTTGGATAGGAAGTCTGTTAATTTAATTTGTTGGAGAAGAATGTTGAGGTAATAGGCAAATCATTTGAGGACAGTTTTGTTCAAACCCATACATATATTTAATGTGTTTAGTAGGATACTGTGATTGACAATTACAAAGCCTGAGGAGAGATCAAGAAGTGTGAGCAGACAGGATACTCGTTTGTCAAGTATTGTGAGGAAATAATGGCAGCTTGCTCTGAACCCTGATAGGTGGTTGTCAAGTATGTTGTAATCCATGATGTCTTGGTTTATCTGTGATAGTCCACATTTTTTGAGGACATTACCTAAGAATAGGAGATTGGTCACAGGGCAAAAGTTGATCATGTCTTTTGTGTCAGCTTCCAGTCTCTGAGAAGTAGTGTCACTTGTCCCAATTGCAGACAGTTGGGGACTGTACCATGTGAGGGGGGCATGCTTATTACTGTAGTCCTTAAGGGAGTGATGAGATATTTGAAGCTCTTGATTCAGGCTGCTGGTATGGGGTCTGCAATGTGTGCCGCAGGATTGATATTGGTTGAAATTCTAGCGAGTTTGTCATGTTTTAGAGCTCTAAATTTTGACCATGTGGCATTGTATTTTGGCTTAATTGGTGTCTGAGTGGTGTTGGGTGCATTGTTATTGCCATCTGGGGAGACACTGAGATGAGTGGATGGGTCCAGTCAATTTTTGCTGGTCAGTGATAGTTCTAAATTATTGATCTTATCATTGGAAATGTTGGAAAATTCTTTACAACTTAAAATTGAGCAGTCCATGTCTGATTCAGTAATGGGAGACGATTATTGCTTGACGATCTTTAAGCATTTGTTCGGACGATTCATTGCTGGTTCTAGTGGTGATTTAATGGAGGTGGCTTTTGCTTTAAAGATATGTTTCTTGCAACTGTTTCTTGCCAATCTTCATTGAGCTAAGTGTGTCACTGAGGGGTCTTCCTCCACCTTCTTTTTGCCCTTGTGAGTAGTTGTCTTTTTTCATGTAGGTCCTTGTGGTACTATGCATGGGATGACTTGTTTCTGCCTCATGAGTCTCAGAGGCGAAACTTCCTGGAGTATGTCTGACATGGTTGTATTGTAGTGTGAAGTAAAATCTTTGGCATTGTGATTAACCATGGTTAGTTTGAGGCAGTCCTGCATTATTATGGAGAGTTCCAATTTGTCAGTTTGATTGATGTCTATAGACTAGCACTTCAGTTTGTATGAGTGTCTTTTGACTGTTTTTCTGAGTTGATGTAGAAAGTGATTGTGCTGTGGTTTGACCAGTCTATTGCAGAATGGTGTCCATCGTAATCATCTCTTCCTTGCCTACTAGGAGGTCTAGAGTGGCACCCTTGAGGGCTGTCCAGCCACTGCAGAATTGTGTCAATTCATTGGCTCTAAGAAAATCTTTGATGTGGGCAGTAAGGGCATTACTGTGAGGACTGAAATCTCCTAAAGAGATGTTTTTTGAGGGTAGAAGAGTGTTAGACCTAGCATCCTTGGCATTGTTTCCACCTACCTTTTTGCCTTCAGAACTTCTGTTTTTGCTAGCTATAGGATTCTGCACACATTACCACTGCTAACCAGTGCTAACGTGCTTATGTTCTTTCCCTAAAACATGGTAACATTGGCATAACCTCAATTGACATATATAATTTACTTATAAGTCCCTAACAGAGTATACTACATGTGCCCAGGGCTTGTTAATTGGATTCTACTATAAGGCCTGCAGCATTGACTGTGCCACCCACTTAAGTAGCCCTTTAAACATGTCTAAGGATTGCCATTGCAGAGCCTGTGTGTATAATTTGAACTGTCATTTCGTCCTGGCACAATAAATCTTTTGCCAGGCTCAATCCTTCCTTTTTAATACATATGTCACCCCAAGGGTGATCCCTGGACAGCCCAGAAGGCAGGGTGCAATCTATGTAAAAGTAGGGCATATACTTTTTGGTTTTGCATGTCCTCATTTTTCGCAACTGCAAGGCCTTTCTCTCCAATAGGTTATCACAGGAATTGTCTTATTACATTTTATATGAGTAATTTCCAACTGAGGGGAGATAACCCCTTTAAGTTTGGTGTCTCTAGAATCACAATTTAAAAACCTAGCTTACGGTGAAGTCACATTTAAGTTGTAATTCTGAAAATGTCACTTTTAGAAAGTTTATAAACAACACGCTAGGGCAACCCACTAAACCCCCGGCGATTGGGTATGAACATGAATACACAAATGAATCCCCTGAAGGAAAAGATGTATGTACAGTATTTTACTTACACAAAGGCAGTAAAGAATATGGCCCTCATTACAACATTGGCGGTAAAAGCCGCTTACCGCCGTGCAGAAGACCGCCAACACACTGCCGCGGAATTCCGCCACAGCTATTACGGCCCACATTTCGGAATCCGCCAAAATTCTGACACCCACACAAGTCCGCCACACCAAAGGTCAGTGATAAACTGGCGAAAACAAACCTCCACCGCCATGCCAACAGAAATACACCCACACTATCACGACACACAAATCCACGCGGCGGTCTTTCAACTGCGGTATTCCATTGGCGGTACACACCGCCTCGCTCAAAATACACACACTTTTACAAAACACAGCCACATTGGACAATTCGAAATACAAACACCTGATACACATACACACACCACTCCCACACACCCATTACAATATAAAACACACACCCACATCACCCACAAACCCCAACTACCAAAAATTCCGAAAGAAGGCCAGAGAGAGACGGCACCAGCAAGAACAACAGCATCCACAGGCACACAACACCATCACCCACAGAACCTCCACGCACCTCACACAACACACCACTACATATCAGCACACTTATCAACACAAACTCCACCCCACACATCACCTACACCACCCCATGGCACGGCAAAGACACCCCAGGTTCTCGGAGGAGGAGCTCAGGGTCATGGTGGAGGAAATCGTCCGGGTAGAGCCACAGCTATTCGGAGCACAGGTGCAGCACACCTCAATTGCAAGGAAGATGGAGCTATGGCGAAGAATAGTGGACAGGGTCAACGCAGTGGGACAGCACCCAAAAAATCGGGGGGACATCAGGAAGAGGTGGAACGACCTACGGGGGAAGGTGCGTTCCGTGGTCTCAAGACACCACCTGGCGGTTCAGCGGACTGCTGGCGGACCCCCACCTCCTCACCCACAACTAACAACATGGGAGGAGCAGGTCTTGGCGATTCTGCATCCTGAGGGCCTCGCAGGAGTAGGTGGAGGAATGGACTCTGGTAAGACAAATCTTAACTATTACATCCCCCACCCTACCTGCATGCCAGCACATACCCCACCCTCACCCCCAGCACTCCAACTCCCCACATATGTCCCAACATCACAAACCACCCATCCCAACACCAAGCCCTGCATGCAACAACAAAGCATGGACACCCATCACTAAAGCATGCCCACTGCACATACCCATACAACCCCCTAAATCATCATCACACAAGGTCCCACACAGGAATTCAAGCACTGGGGTACACAGTCACCCACCCATTGCACACCATGACACACACAGATGTAATAACCATCCTTTTATACCCCTGCAGGACCCCTACCCAACGTCACCGGACAGGAGGGTCCACACTTGTCCACACGACCAACAGAAGAGGCCCACAGTGATGACAGCAGCTCTGTCCAACTGGATCTAGATGACCAGCATGGCCCACTGGGGACCTCTGGACAGTCGGTTCCCCTCACCCAGTCACAGGACACTACAGACCTTCCCCCCTCCGGAAACACCAGCACAGCACCCACCCAGCCGGCCCATACCTCCGTCCCCAGGACACGTCAATCAGCTGTGTGTCCACCACTACAGGGATCCCAGGCTAACCCACCACCCCAACAACAACAGGGACCTGGGGGCAGTGGTAGTGGGCACACGGTCCAGGGGACGGAGGCCCAGGAACACAGGGGAACTCGGAGGGCTGCTGTGCGACAGGGGGAGGACAGGCCAAGGGAACACACTCTCTACGAGGCCCTCTCCTCCATCATGGGAGCTTACCACCACTCCCCGGAGAAGATGGCAACGGTATTGGCCAAGTTTTAGGAGACCCAGCGCCTGCAGGAGGAACAGTATATGGGTTTCAGGGAGGAACTCAGAACCATCAGCTCCACCCTGGGCACCATTGTAGGGGTGCTGAAGGAACTCGTCAACACCAGGAGGGACACTGTGGCACTACAAGGGGCCCCTGTCACTAGCATGGACGGTGAATTGCCCACCACCTCCGCTGGTGCTAGTGGACAGGACCCCCGCCACAGGACCACCACACCAGCACCCCACCCCCTGCAGAGGGAGAACCACCCCGCAAACGGTCCCTGAGATCCAGTAACAAGACAGAGCTTGATGCCAAGACCCCGCCAAGAAATAAGACCACCCTGATTGTCATCCTACTGTCCCACTTTGTCACCCTGTCCATACTTAAACTGCCCCAGCTCCACTTCCTATGCCCGTATGGGCAATGCACCTGTGAGACTAATAGACTGGACTCTGCCATGGACATTCCTCCGCCATCACTCCTCACCATTTTACTACCCCCGCCAATATTGAGCACTTAAATAAACACACTTAAAGCACAAAACAATCTGGAGTCTGTCTGTGCTTTCGAAATAGTGTATTAGCAATTACAATGACAAAATGCTCTTTCAATTGTAATGTCAACATACCTATGTCACACAGCTCTAGTCCATGAGGAATCTAAGCAGATGTCACACAGTGGGACCCACCTCTGTGAAATCGTAAGGGAAAGTGACAACTCAGTGACCATACACTGGGTGAAAACGACAGACAGTAGAGAGGTAGTAGTGTGAAAGTACATGTCATAGGTAGGTCTGTACTCTTACCTGTGTCTCACTGGAAATATTGCTGGATCACTGAGTCCCTGTTGTTCATGTCTTCTTCCTCTGCTTCCTCGTCTTCACTGTCCACAGGCTCCACAGCTGCCACAACACCTCCATCTGGACCATCCTCCTGCAGAAAAGGCACCTGTTGTCGCAAAGCCAAGTTGTGAAGCATACAGCAGGCCACGATGATCTGGCACACCTTCTTTGGTGAGTAGAATAGGGATCCACCTGTCATATGGAGGCACTGGAACCTGGCCTTCAGGAGGCCGAAGGTCCGCTCGATCACCCTCCTAGTTCGCCCATGGGCCTCATTGTAGCGTTCCTCTGCCCTTGTCATGGGATTCCTCACTGGGGTCAGTAGCCATGACAGGTTGGGGTAACCAGAGTCACCTGCAAACTAACACGCACTAACCTGGAGGGATATCCCCAGACCCAGACAACCATTCCCACTGTCTTGCTTCCAGGTGCTCACCTAATAGCCATACACGGTGCCTCTGGAGTTGACCCATCACATAAGGGATGCTGCTATTCCGCAGGATGTAGGCGTCATGCACTGAGCCAGGGAACATGGCATTCACATGGGAGATGTACTGGTCTGCCAAACATACCATCTGTACATTCATCGAATGATAACTCTTCCGGTTTCTGTACACCTGTTCACTCCTGTTGGGGGGGGGGGCAAAGTCACATGGGTCCCATCAATGGCACCTAAGATGTTGGGGATGTGTCCCAGGGCATAGAAATCACCTTTCACTGTAGACAAATCCTCCTCCTGAAGAATAACGATGTAGCTCCGCATGTGTTTCAGAAGGGCAGACAACACTCTGGACAATACGTTGGAAAACATAGGCTGGGACATTCCTGATACTATGGCCACTGTTGTTTGAAAAGACACACTTGCAAGGAAATGGAGTACTGACAGCACCTGCACTTGAGGGGGGATTCCTGTGGGATGGCGGATTGCTGACATCAGGTCTGGCTCCAGCTGGGCACACAGTCCCTGGATTGTGGCACGGTTAAGTCTGTATGTGATAATCACATGTCGCTCCTCCATTGTCGACAGGTCCACCAACGGTCGGTACACCAGAGGATGCCGCCATCTCACATGTCCCAGCAGACGGTGCCTATGAAGGACAACAGCGAGCACAGAGTCAAACAACTCAGAGGTACGTACCCACAGTTAACACAGAACACCATTCATACACAAAAGGTGGCCTGTATGTGTGTTGAGTCTAGGCCTAGGTATGTGTGACGCAGTTGAAAATGAAGCCATGTGGGCCCCTGAAATGGCGGCTGCCTGACCTGTAAAGTGGGACAATGGGATGTGAGGTAACTGCGCTGGTGTTGTACACCGTCGCGGTAGGCGGTCGAAGACCGTGGCGCAATGCTGCATTGGTTAACATTGGACCCTATGGGTCCCAGGAGCCAATGACGATGTACGCTGGCGGTGACGGTACGCACCGCCGCGGACGTGACCGCCATTTTCTATCTGTTCAATCACTCGATACCTGATCTTCGACAGGAGAGGACCTACGCTGCAACTGCTGCTGTGACCTAGGTCTGGAAGAGACAATGGCTCGAGTGTCTGGGGAAAGGGCCCCTGCCTTCACATCGGAGGAGTTGGAGAAACTCGTGGATGGGGTCCTCCCCCAGTACACGCTACTCTACGGTCCTCCAGACAAACAGGTAAGTACACAGGGAGCATGTTGTATGGGCTATGCCTGTGTGGAGAGGGCTGGATATAAGAAGGAAGGGGGGAGAGTGCTGCGTGCATGAAAGGCGGTGAATGCATGTGCCACATGGCAAGGGTAGGGATGGGGGCCAATCAGTTTGATGGTGCAGTTGGTAACAACTTCTCTTTTTTCCCTGTACATTTCATGTAGGTCAGTGCCCACCAGAAAAAAGATATTTGGAGTGCCATCGCCAAGGACGTCCGGACCCTGGGGGTCTACCACAGACGGAGCACCCACTGCCGGAAAAGATGGGGGGACATTCGCCGCTGGAGCAAGAAGACGGCGGAGGTTCAGCTGGGGATGGCCTCCCAACGTGGGAGGGGTGCCCGTCACACCATGACCCCCTTGATGTTCAGGATCCTGGCGGTGGCCTACCCGGAGTTGGATGGGCGCTTGTGGGCATCACAGCAGCCACAAGGGGGTGAGTACACTCTCATTCTGCTGACTTTGCCCGCAGTGGAGGTGTCTGGGTGGGGGAGGTGGGCCGTGGGTTTCCCTAGGCCAGGGCGAGTTCCGTAGGCAAGGCCCCTCCGTAAGGCAGGCCATGTGGCACCCCACCCCACCTCTGTAGAGTGACAACTACACCTCGTCATGCCCCTGTGTCATCTATGTGTGCAGATGTCATCCATAGCCTTGTAGGCCATTTCCCAGGAATTGAACAGTGGAGCCCAAGAGCGCGCCGTAGTGCAGGGGGCTTCTGTGTCTGTCGTGTCCGCCAACAGTAGCAGTAATGCATGCACTGAACATGTCTTTCTTCTGTCGCCCCCCCTTTTTTGTGGTCTTCCTGTTCTTGTGTGCATTAGCATCATCAGGTGGAGGAGCAGTGGCACCGGAGCACCAGGGGGCTGCATCCCACATGGCCATGGAGGGTCACACTACGGAATCTGACTTCACCAGTGGGACGGAGGGCGAGGGGAGCTCCACGGCGGGGACAGGAGCTAACACCAGTGACACGGACTCGTCCTCTGATGGGAGCTCCCTTGTGGTGGCGGCAACATCTGTGCCACCCCCATCTACAGGTACAGCCGCCACCCCCCCTTCCAGCACTGCCCTCCCAGCAGCCCCTCAGCCTCCGCCCCGTGCCCACTCACCCGGGAGGGTGGGCATCATCTTCGCCACAGGCACCTCAGGCCCTGCCCCAGTCACCCCTGCTGCCCTCAGTGAGGAGGCCATTGACCTCCTCAGGTCCCTCACTGTTGGGCAGTCTACCATTTTGAATGCCATCGGGTGTAGAAAGGCAGTACAAACAAATGCATTCCTGGAGGGCATTCATTCTGGTCAGGCGGCCCTTCAGCGAGCTTTTCAGACTCTGGCCTCAGCACTGATGGCAGCCATTGTCCCCGTCTCTAGCCTCCCGCCTCCAACTTCCTCCACCCGACCCAATCCCCTGTACCTCAGCCTATCCCAAGCACACCTGCAGACCAGCATGCATACACGTCAACACACAAGGGAAGCTCAGGCAAACATAAGCACCACACATCCCACAGGCACTCATGCAAGCATCACACACATGCAGACACACCAACATCCACTGCCTCCACTGTGTCCCCTTCCTCGTCTCCCTCCTCCCTCCCAGTCTCGTCTACACTCACACCTGCATGCAATACCTCTACAGCCACTACGTCCCTCTTCAGCACACCCACCACCACACACCGCTCACGTGCAGTCACCACCCCCACTACCATTCACACATCCTGTGTCCTCTCCCAGTGTGTCTGTGACACCCCCTCCCAAGACACACAAACGCAGGCACACACCCACCCAACAGCCATCCACCTCACGACAGCCTCCAGCGCATGCACCTTCACCCGAAGTCAGCAAACGTACAACTCCTACAACCACCACCTCTTCCTCCACTCCCAAACTCCCTCCAGCTACCCGTCCCAGTGTGTCCAAAAAACGTTTCCTGTCCAACCTTGACCTCTTTCCCACACCTCCCCCACCCCGTCCGTCTCATAGGTCCCGAACTAGCACCTCAGCCACAACATCTCCGGGACCAGTGGTGTCTGTAGTCTCCGGAATCTGGAGTGAACCGGCCACCTGGGCAGCCAGTGTGGCATGGAGCCACAGCACAGACATTCCCCCACCTATGAAGCATCAGAAGTTGGCCAGTGCCCGGCGGGAGAGGGGGAAGACTCCAGGCACCAAAGCCGGTCCTAGGGGTCCTGGTGGGAGTGTGGAGTCAGCTGTGACACCTTCCAAGGTGGGGAAGGGCCACAAGAAACCCGGCAAGTCTGGGAAGAGCAGCACGGCGGAGAAGACCGCCATCATCCCCGCTGCCAAGGAGGCCACCTCCAGCACAAGCCCAGCTGCCGAGGACAGGCCCGCCAGCACAAGCCCAGCTGCCGAGGACAGGCCCGCCAGCACAAGCCCAGCTGCCGAGGACAGGCCCGCCAGCACAAGCCCAGCTGCCCAGGACAGGACCGCCAGCACAAGCCCAGTTGCCCAGGACAGGACCACCAGCACAAGCCCAGCTGCCCAGGACAGGCCCGCCAGCACAAGCCCAGCTGCCCAGGAGGGGCCCGCCAGCACCAGCCTACCTGCCCAGGAGGCCACCGCCAGCACAAGCCTACCTGCCCAGGAGGCCACCGCCAGCACAAGCCCCGCTGGGCCATGAAGGACCGCCAGCACAAGCCCGCTGGGCCATGAAGGACCGCCAGCAAAAGCCCTGCTGGGCCATGAAGGACCGCCAGCAAAAGCCCTGCTGGGCCATGAAGGACCGCCAGCAAAAGCCCCGCTGGGCCATGAAGGGCCGCCAGCACAAGCCACGCTGGGCCATGAAGGACCGCCAGCAAAAGCCCCGCTGGGCCATGAAGGACCGCCAGAAGCTGAGTCCCTGCAATGGAGACCGCCGCCTCAAGCACCGCTGAACAGGGCACCGCCATTTCAAGCACCGGTGAACAGGGCACCACCGTCCCAAGCACCGCTGAACAGGGCCCACCGTCTCAAGCACTGCTGAACAGGGCACCACCATCTCAAGCACCGCTGCACAGGGCACCGCCCTCTCAAGCACCGCTGAACAGGGCACCGCCATCTCAAGCACCACTGCACAGGGCACCGCCGTCTCAAGCACTGCTGCACAGGGCACCGCCATCTCAAGCACCGCTGAACAGGGCACCGCCATCTCAAGCACCGCTGAACAGGGCACCGCCATCTCAAACACCGCTGAACAGGGCACCGCTGTCTCAAGCAACGCTGGCCCATGAGCACCAAGGGCACTGGCACTACTGAGTCCGTCATGGGCAGAATGAAGCACTCTGGGCACCATGCCCCCTCCAGAACCAGTGGAGACTGTCATCCACTACCTCTGTCTTTAGCAGGATGAAGCACTCTGGGCACCATGCCCCCTCCAGAACCAGTGGAGACTGTTATCCACTTGAGAGACTGTGGCTTTGCACTCCCCAGGATATGGCAGTGGGCAAACCACCCACTGTAGGGACTTGAGAGACTGTGGCTTTGCACTCCCCAGGATGGAACAATGGGCAAACCACCCACTGTAGAGACTTGAGAGACTGTGGCTTTGCACTCCCCAGGATGGAACAGTGGGCAAACCACCCACTGTAGAGACTTGAGAGACTGTGGCTTTGAACTCCACAGGACGGAACAGTGGGTATGTGGCCCCCTCGTGGATTTGGCGTAGTGCACTCAACCGGATGAGGTGCCCCCCTTTCCCTCCCCCTGCGGTGCCTGTTTAGTTGCTGTCTGATGCCCCTGCAGTGTTCTCTCCGTCATGGTCGGGGATCTTGTGTGGGCCTGGCCCATACCATGTGGTCCCAGTGTTCCACGGACTTTCTTAGAGCACTACCTGGACTACTATGCTTGGTATATATTTTGTACATAGTGTATATATATATATTTCTGCCTACTTGCTTTTAATATATTACAATGGTTACACTCATTTTCTATTGTCTTTGCATTCTTCTGGGGGGTTTGGGGGTGTAACTGTGATGTATTGATTTGCATTAGTGTGTGTGTTGTAGTGGGTGAGGATGGGGGTGTTGCGTGTGTATGTTCCTGTTTTTTCCCTCCCCTGTGTCGTAGGTGCAGTACTCACCGTGGTCTTCGCCGCCGGCGTTCATGCTCCTGGTAGAGGAGCAGGAAGACTATTGCAGGGAGAATTTGGAGTTCCAGATCCATGGCGTCCTCGTTCCTCGTGGGGTGTGTAGAGGTGAGCTTTTTCCGTTCGGGATTCCTGTTTTTCCGCTGTGTTTTTATCCGCTGTGAATCCGCCCCGGGAAAAGGTGGCGGATTGGCCTGTCATAATAGTGTGGGCGGTACATTGTCTCCCGCCTGTCTGTTGGCTGTTTGTTTGTACCGCTGTGGCGGTCGGAGTGTTAAAGTGGCTGTCTTTGTTGGCGGTTTTCCGCCACAGTCGTAATTGCAATTTTTTTACCGCCGGCCTGTTGGCGGTCTTACTGACGCTTTAACACCGACCGCTAGGGTTGTAATGACCACCTATGTCTGCTACCTTGTTAAATGCATTAAATAGCAAATTAGTAATAGATTATATCAGATGTGAGGCATACTTCTAGTGTATTTAAATATCAAATACAATTTATCAATTACATAAGGATATTAATCACACAAAGAAAATTTGTTCTAAGCACAGGGTCAAAACAATTAAATCAATAAGTCACACTTTCCTAAAATAACACTTAGATCAATACTTGAAAGTGAAAAATAGTGATCCAAAGTGCCAAGGGGATCACCGAATAATATAGTCTTCCTCATTGTTCAAAAAAGATTACTTTGAGGCAAGGGATTTGCATCTCCTTATAATTAAGAAATTGTGGTGATTGATGTGTAAAAAAATAATGGAATACTGTTCCTAACAGAGAAGATCCTAGAAGGCTACACACTCACTCAGGTCAAACAGTAGGGGAATTGCTGCCTTCATTTTTGGTGCCCTCACACATCCCAAAAGGGATGTCATGCTTCAGTGATGTGTCCACGTTTTGGTCCCCAGTTGTCTGAAAAGTACATGGGACCATCCTCAGGAAGAAGTGTCAAATTATATAAATATGTAGACCTTTATCAAATTATTAACGAGTATTTGAAAGGGTAATGGTGAATCTTAAGCAGGTCACTAGATCGTAGCAATATGACTCACATTGCATGAACCATTTACCAGTTGTTTAATATTAAATCAAGACAAACAAGCCAACATCAGAATTAATAAGTATGAAACCGCTCTGTATCGCATTTCCAGTTCTGCACGACCATCAACAGCATCAGATCACCCAGACTAGGCCAATGAAGCTGGAGGCACATCAAAGAAAGTTAGTACACTTCTGGACCTGTGGATACTCTGCCAGGAGGAAGGGCTGCTGTGCTGCTGAAGGACTACCACTCTGATGGACCAAACTCTGCTGGAATCCTGCTTTGCTGTGCTGACCTTGTTGTCTGCTGCCCCGGACCTACATCTCTCCAACCCAGAACCCAGAACCCAGCATGACTTAATTCAATTTATTTTATTATCATGATTATGAACTCCAAAGAGATCCACATGTATAATGATACAAAACCATATAAATACACAATATATAAATACAATTTCTATAAATGAATAAAACTCCAAACCATCAATTTGTTCCAAAATATTTCACACATTACAAGAACTACCAATAAATGGCAGTATTTAATCTTGATATGACATGAATTTAACCTACTACAGACACAAATGCTTACATTTGAGGAGACCCCGCTCAACGAAATTGAGGGACGTTCCTCTCCCTTCCTTCTTCCGTAGAATCTCTCTTTATAAACGTGACAATGTAAAATTTCATGGGCAATCAAGAGGCCCCCACCTCCCTCAAAGCCACTGAAAAACTATAAAAGACCCCTACAATCCCTCTGATATGCCCAAGAGGCAATCTAATCACAAAAGATCAATATAACTGCAAGAAGATTTGAAAAAATGTAAAAGTCCTGTAACAAAATCTTTCGTTAGGAGGGTTATAACATGAATCTAGAGCCTCTCTATCACATCTAATATTTAACCACAAGTAGAGGGGCTTCAACCATAATTTCCTCTGAGCGGCTAAAACTGGACAGACAAATAAAATGTGTTTAATATTCTGTACCCCACCTTGACACAAGTCACAAGGATTAGTAGGATGCAGGTTAGCAGGACGTGGTGAGCAGTGGGTGGAAGGCCCCGGAGCACCCCTTCCGCCAGCCTTTCCCCGCCAGGGAAAGGCTGGAGGCTGTAGGGATCATTATCCGAGGGGCAGCAGCACTGCCTTGTGGAATACTGATTCCTTCAACGGTCAGGCTGTCTGTCGGAGGCAGCCTGGGCCTCCATGTGTTCTTTATACGGCGGTTCAGCCTGCCATGCCAGTGGTGGTCTTTTCACCCGCCACCTGCATGGTGGGCTGAACCCCCGGGGATCATAATGACCCCCTTAGTCTGTAACAGAACTACTCATAGAGGACTTATGAGTATAGGCTGCGGGTGAGTCTGAACAGACACGCACATTCAGTATAATACCACTAAAGGACCTCAAACCTTTCAATGAGATAAGTCCTCTTTGATCTGTCCTGATTCTGGGAGGAAATAGGAGGGGTGGGATGTTCATTGCTTTATCCATTTCTGGGTCGCAATAGATGTAGAGCATGGACTTCGAAAATTTGCAATTTAAATCCCCCATTATAATTAAGTCAAAGAAATTTCCTAAAGCAAAAACTTGGTTAAGCATCTTTTGAAGGATAATGTCAAATTCCTTTTCAGGAGGGATATATGCATTTACGATAATCAAGGGGAATTTCCTACCCTTCTCCCCACGAACATGGACTCGCACTATTTGAAAACAAATTGTAGTCACAGGAAGACTGACAAATTCCCAATTATATCTATCGCTTAAAAGCATGGCTATACCCCCTTTAACGCGCCCTTTTTTTGAGGGGAGTGCTTTTTTACTTAAAACCGTATAACTGGGGCATGAAAAATCATTTAAACACCAGGGGGGTCATTCCAACCCTGGTGGTAAAAACTGCCAGGGCCGCGAATGACGGAAGCACCGCCAACAGGCTGGCGGTGCTTCCTGGCCCATTCTGACCGCGGCGGTAAAGCCGCGGCCAGAAAACCGGGTCCGGCGGTTTCCCGCCGGATTTCCCCCGGCTGGGCGAATCCGCCAGGGCAGCGCTGCAAGCAGCGCTGCCCTGGGGATTCTGACCCCCTTCCGCCAGCCTGTTTCTGGCGGTTTTCACCGCCAGGAACAGGATGGCGGGAACGGGTGTCCTGGGGCCCCTGGGGGCCCCTGCACTGCCCATGCCACTGGCATGGGCAGTGCAGGGGCCCCCTAACAGGGCCCCATGAAGCTTTTCACTGTCTGCTTAGCAGACAGTGAAAAGCGCGACGGGTGCAACTGCACCCGTTGCACACCTGTAACACCGCCGGCTCCATTCGGAGCCGGCTTCTGTGTTGCAGGCCACCTTCCCGCTGGGCCAGCGGGTGCTAACATAGTTAGCGCCCGCTGGCCCAGCGGGAAGGTCGGAATGCCGCCAGCGGTCTTATGACCGCGTGGCGGCTGTTTGGCGGTTCCCGCCTGGCGGGCGAGGGCCCAGGTCTCTTGAATGCATATCAAATCAATCTTCAATGAACAAATTACATTTAATGTTCCTAGTTGTTTCCCTAATCCTGCAGCATTCCATGAGACCAATGAGAGGTCAGTGTTAGTAACTCGACTGTATCAACTTGCCCTTCGTCTGAGACCTATTCAAAGCCCCCGCCAACCAATTCCAATTTTCATGTTTAGGACTGGTGACCTGATGTACGGGATCTTCTAAAACCTTCACCACCCTTGCACCCTGGAATAAAGAAACTTGCACAATTTCACCAGAGGTTGATGAATATTCCCCCCAGTTCGAATTACTATTCGAGGAATCTAGACCATGAATAGAATACTGCTCACCGAAGTACGTTAACTTATCCCAAACTGGGATAACATCTATACCTCTGCGTTGAAGTTGAGCACAATTGACCAAAGTTAATTTCAAAACAGTTTTAGAAGTGAACCAAACCTTTGCACTACACCCACCTATATTCTGGTCAAGAAAGCCCCTCAAAATATCGCTACTCTCAATTAATTTGAGTTCCTCTATTTCCAGAAAACACGACAGTAGAAAGGATCAATTTAAACTTATATTAGTGTCAAATATAGTCAAAAACTCCAGGCTATCCGGTAACTCCGTATGCCTAATAAGGTCATTATCCCTTCTGGGTTTTTCTCCCACATTCTGAATGTCGAGTATAGAGCTGGAGTCCGGAGCTCTTAATGAGGCGGTGCCAGGCAAGATTGCATCAATTGAGTCAAATACGCCACGTGGCATCACCGGGTTTTCTGTCTGTCAGTGATCTCGCGATGAACCCATATCTGGCACTTGCCGTAAAACAGGAAACACCTCCTCAGTCCCGTTCTTAGAGTTCTCCATTATGGGGACCTTATCCTGCATATCCAGAGATCCCACATACTCCATTTCCTCAACTTTACCTTCCTCGCCTTCTTTTTAGTGATTCGCCGATTCCTTTTTTCCCCTGCGTTTTCCCTTTTATCTCAATTGATTTACTGGCCTTTCCAACTTGTTTCCATTCACTTCAATCGACTTTAAGGAGGAAAGATCTTTAGGAAGGAAGACTGGGAATGGAGCTGGCCGAGGGTTTAGGGCGAATTCCTTTTTCTGAACATCCTGTTCCACAGGTGGAGTATTACACACTGAACTCATGCTGGAAAAAAGATTGTCTAGAGAATATACCACACTCTCTTGGGAAGCAGGATTCGCTAGCGTTGGAACTGCTTTATCCAGTTATGATTTTCCCGCTTGGGTTCCTTTATTGGAATGGGTGAACATATCACCTATGTTCGTCAAATCCCCAACAGTTGAGGAATGCAAACAGGTACCATTTATGTTTGATCCCAATAAATGACATACACCCTTTACAGTCATCTTGACCGACTCATCAGAAGGGTGGCTCACATTTTGTTTTGCTAATAAAAACTTCAATATGGAAACTAGGATGTCTTGGGTGTGATCAGAATTTTTTATGGATTTTCTGAGGAGTTCCAAAATCAATGAAAGGATTGTTTTGTGGCACTGAAAGGATTCAGGAAGTACTATGGCCCTCATTTCGACTTCGGCAGTCTTTTAAAAAGAACGCCGAAGCTGCAGGAGCCAACATACCGCCAGTGCTGGCAGTATGCTTGGCCTCCTATTATGACTTTTCTGCTGGTCCAGCGGACGGAAACATCGTTTCCGTCCGCTGGTCCGGTTGAAAAGTCACATCAACATTGAAGCCGGCTCATAATAGATGTTGATGTGCAGCGGATGCAGCAGCACCCGTCGCTTATTTCACTGCCCGTGCACCGCCTGTGCCAAGTGCATGGGCAGTGCAGGGGCCCCCAGGGCACCCTGAGTCCCCCTTACCAGCAGCCTTTCCATGGCGGTGTTCACCGCCATGGACAGGCTGGCGGTTGGGGACTCATAATCCCCAGGGCAGCCCTGCTTGCAGTGGAAGCCTGGCGGTATAGTGGAGGGACAGGCGGTACGACCGTGGCGAATGCGCCACAGTCATAATACGCTGGCGGAACACAGCCAGCCTGTTGGCGGTGTTACTGTCACTGTTCCGCGCACTGCTGGGGTCGTAATGAGGCCCAATGTGTTGATCCGGTGGACAATTGGAAAAGTTCCCAGAGCAGACCAAACCTGGGGTTTCTGAAGACCTTAAATCCAAAAGGAAGTAGTTAGAAGGAGTACTACTAAAAAGGTTTAACATGGGAGAGCAAGGATTAGATTGAGCTACTACGGGTGTCACTGGAAAGGATGGAGGAACAATTCTAGGGCTGGGCACCTCATCCGGGTCAATGTCGGGGAGGGTGAATTCCCGAATTTCAGCTTGATTGGCCCTACTAAAGAGAGGGGAGGTGGTGACATCAACTAGACCCCCACTATCAGCAGCGCCCTGATCCATCAAGAGATTTAAATCATTACCCTGGGTGGAACCTTGAGAGATATTATTGTTGCTACTGAGATAATTTCCCACCTTACTAACCAATGTCTCACATGGGTCCTTTTGGAGAAATGGGACGTTAGAGTTCAAACTTTTTACGTTCAAATGCTGAATACCCTTATTTCTTAAGGGGTCCGATTTAGTTTTTTTAGAGGCCCGACAGAGGAAAGACCTGCTCCTTCTCATGCATTTAGAAGTCATTTTTATTAATTCTGATCTTTACTCCTTTTGTTTCTACTTTGCTCCTAAATCCACTCTCCAAGCAGACCAGTATTTACTTTCAATAATTTTATAATTACAATTGCCACCCTGGATCTCCAAAAATTGCAGTGCACGGGCCTCAAATCACTTGCTCTATAGCGATGCATACTGGCTGAAGCTCAACAGAGCAGAGCAAAGCAGGGCCAGGTGGAAAGGAGTCAGGAAAAGAGGGATAAGCCAGAGACCAGCAACAAACCACAGTGTCTCAATGTCTGAAATACAATCTCCCCTCAATTCCCGGCTCACCCAGCTCACTTCCACCCACTGCTCACCACGTCCTGCTAACCTGCATCCTCTGTCCAGGCCGGCTCTTTAATGCTTCCTCAGTGCTGTTCGATTGCTTCCCCCGTGGGTGCGCAGAGGCGTCTCTTCCTCTTTCCCCCTCTGCCTGTAGTTATCTTACTGTCTTAAGAGAAACGCGGCAGCCTTATCCTATCCATCTCAGCTTCACGGGCCTGGCTGACCTTTTCCTTTTTTGACAATGACTTCCTTGGACAGACTGCCCAAATCGACCCGATTCTGCCCAGTTCGACCAACCAGGTCCCAACATCTGGGGGAGGAGTGTACTTGCTCGTGCTGCCTTATAAGGATCCTCATACACCTCTCCACACCATGGGCCCCTGCCGTGACCCGACAGGAGCCTCTCCCCTGCGGGCGCTGTCTTTGCAGCTGTCAGTCAACCATGGAGAAAGGAGCACACTCTGCCGTGCTACCGCTCAGCCTGCACGGTAGCTCTGCCTCTGTTGCAGCGTCTCTCCACGGTGTCCGGGTCTTCCCGGGTCTTTCCAGGTTCTTCTCAGCCGGGAGTGAGAAAAGGAGCGCACACTGTTGCGCTACCGCACTGTCTTCCTGCACAGCAGCTCTCCGCCTCTCTTTTGGCATCTTTCCCCTGTGTCCGGTTCTTTCCAGCCAGCCGGGAGTGAAGAACTCTGCCACGCTACTGCTCTATCTTCCTTCTGCCTGCCTGCTTTTGCGACAGATCGGCCTCTACACGGTGTCACCGGTGTCTCTCCGTCACCACCGAGATCTGTGGCATGGTAGGGTAAGTATCAGGGTTAGAATATGGGGTAAGGATTAGGATGAAGGCAAATGTTAATAACGGGTTTAGGTTAAGGCATGACTCCAAGGGTTAGTTGGTTGGCCTCCGGATCTGAAGTCTCAAGGACATAAATGATTTCCAACCACCCCGCTTCTGCACCTGTGAGTCTACCCTGCTAAATGGTACCACCCAAGTCCTGGACCCTTGGAAGTGAGCCTAAGATGCTTTCCAGCAGAACCGACACATCCTCTCTGCTGAGCGGCACATCCTTGAGTGGAACAGACGCACCATTGCTGCTGTGTGAATTGGACCCAGCGCAAAAGACTTGCATCATCGCTGCATCCTGCAGCTTGGGTTCGGCACATCGCCTTTGGAAATACTGGTGCTGCGTGGCGTTTCCCTGGAGCAATTCCTTCACGGTAACCTTAACAATGCCAAAGTTCCACTTTGCAGCTTCACCATGCATCAGAAATGACACATCGCCTCAGCTGCAAAACGCATCCCGACACCAGCCTTCGCATCAAAGCCCTGTCAACGGGACCCTCAAAATCAAAGCAACAGGACCTCGCACCACATCCTCGTATCATCTCAGAACCAACTCATGGTATCGACTGAGCAATGCATCTTTCCCTCTGATCCACGCAGCACTCCGCAACCGAGATTTAAGGTATTTTGCTCAGCGGGCCTATCTGGGTCCCTGTGGCTGGCCCATGCTCAATTGCAGTCAGCCAGAACTTTTGTCTTTGTCTTGGTCCGTCTTTTTGCTTTTAGACACTATCCTACAGTTTATTCTTTACAAATTCAATATTTAAGTTCTCTTGATTGGATTTTTGTCGTTTTGGTCTTGTTTTATTTATGAAAATCTACTCTATTTTTCAAACCTGGTGAGGGATCCTTTTTGTGTGGTGTTGCACAAAAACTTTACACATTGCCTTCAATTTAAGCCTGATTGCTCTGTGCCAAGTTACCAGATGGTGAGTACAGGTTAATTTGGGGTTTGCTTGTTCCTTACCCTGACTAGAATTGTGGTTACTGCTTGGCCAGGGCTCACATCCCAATTAACCAACAACCCGATTTCTCATAAAGGGATTGCTGGATGATGAGATCAATTATATCTTCCGTGAAAGTTTAGATTTCACTTGTGGAATGGTATATAAGGTGACATTTGGTCACCTTTTCATTTAATAAGGGGAGGTTTAACCCTAGATATTCAAAGGAAGAGTATTTGTCCATATTGAAGCAATTAAGTTGCAATAAATTACAGTATATGACCTTAACAACACCTCCCGGTTTACCCTTCCTATTTCTTCTTGTTATTGAGTAGTTGGGTGTGACTAAACGGTCAAACATCGGGTGGGATAGACTGTTGAGCCAGGTTTCAGCGAGGAATAAAATGCCAAAAACCATTTGTTGAATAGCATCACCTATTACTGTGACATGTTTAGCCACATATCTGCCACAAAGAAGCAAACATTGAATGTTTGTTTTAGAGGGAATGAGGTTGCCTACAAAAAGGTAAGGGGACAAGCAGGCATAGAAAAAATTACACCTGTGTGTCTGGATGCGGCAGCAATAGGTATCAGAGGTGGATAGACATGGGAAGGCTGCACTAGTTGGGGTGCACAACATATGGGGAATGCAACCAAAGGGGAGGAGAATACATTTGAAAAATTGCAGCTAAACCTTGGTTCAACCCACAGGCTTCTTGTACTCTTCCTTCACTCACCTAGAGTACTTTCCTCTGTGCTCATACACAAAGCTCCTCACAATCAAAAAGTGAATCTTCCTACCTGACTCACAGGCCAACCCATGTAAAAATAATTTCAGTTGGTTATAGACCACTGTCCTTTCAGATTTAAATTGTGGGGGTACTCAATCATTGTTAAACGCATCTTTCAATGAGTACAGTTGATCTCCATGAGTGCCAGTATCCCAAATGTGTACAGTCACTCTGTGTCTCTTCATGTTGTTAGGTATTTAATAATGTTTGATCAATTTATGAAGGTTTCCTGTGGCATCTCTAATGCATCTTCTGGTCTCACCATACTTTACACTCAGCTAATGCTCACCTCCATGGGCTAAAGAGCTAGTGCCTCTCCCATTATTTGTTTATCCAATGATGTTTACTGGGTTTGTGCCACAGACTCAGACATTTCTTTAGCCAGTATATCAATAGCTGCTTATGGGCTTGGCTCTTTGTGCTAGAGCTGGACACACAATATAGGGTGTTTGAGGTGTTTTGCAGGGCAGTACTGTTGGCCACATTCCTTCATTCATAATGTATTCAGAACCAAATATAGCACTTTGCTTACCAAGACTAGAGCAGGAAAGGGGAAAAAAGAAGAGATATGCATGTGGGTGGGGGTGTAATAAAGGGGAGAGAGAACACACTTTCTGGTTACCTCTGTCCAAAAGAAGGTTCTTGCTTTTGTCATATATGAGCCCCCCTCATCTGGGGTACAGCATCATAAATGCACAATTCTCCACAAATATATAAATCCTCACTCCCAGATGGCCTGAAATGTCAATCCATCAAATCCTACAAATATTGTAACAGAAGCCAGCAGGAATAAGTTACTTATCTTCGGTAACACTTTTTCTGGTGGATGCTCTACCTAACTGCAGATTCCTCGCCTTGCGAATACTCCCCAGATGTCATACTGGATCTGGAAACCTAAAAACAGTACTGTGTGCTGGCAGGTGGCATCATGCGATGGATGCCAATGTCATTCTGCTCTGGAAGAACAGAGCCACATACAAGAGCAAACCATGCACACTGATTTCAGTTGCTTTCTTAGGCTGACCACACCCTTAGAGACACGGCCTAATACCAGATTGACATGACCAGTGTGCAGATCTCTAAATTGGAACCTTTTTACATAGAAAAAGAGCCCAGATCAGAGAACTGGGAGGTGGGGGGTGAGGTTGGTGATGATTCTGCAGTTAGGAGTATGTCACCAGAAAGAGAATTATCAAAGGTAAGTAACTTCTACTTCTGATGGATACTTCTACCTGCAGATTTCTCACTTTGGGCCATATGTACGAACACATTTTCCTATAGACACAGAATGGATTAAATCCTTTGATACATCTGGCCCTTTGTGAATAGATACCATAGCAGCACCTCCCCACTTGGTGGGCTTGTGAACAGGCTGAGACCAAAAACTCCTGCAGAACTGAAAAAGCAAAATGTCCCTCTCACCGGACCTGGTTGTCCAGGCACTACTGCTTCATGTATATGTGTACTATGTCCATTTAGACACTGGCAAATATCCAGGACAGGCACTTCGCCTGACAGCACAGTGGTAGCAACTTTGCCTCTGATGGAATGAGCCCTTAAGCCACCTGGAGCTGATTCTTACCCAGTGCATAGCAGATCTCAATGTAGAAAACAATCCATCAGGGGATGGTTCATTCTTGCATTGCCTTTCTTTTCTTTGCCCCTGAGAACCAAACAAAAGCTGATTGTCCACCAGTTGCTTTTTACTGCAATCTATATAAAAGCTTACTGTTCTTTTGAGATCCAACTGATGGAGCCTCTCTTCCTCCTTGAAGGGATGAGGTGGAGAAAAGAGTCATGGAAGGGTGATAACCTGCCAAACGTGGATTGGAGTGACCACTTTTGGCAGAATAGAAGCTTGAGTCCTCAACATCAACTTGTCCAGGATGAATATTGTATAAGGTGGGTTAACAGTTCGTCTGCCCTGGTGTTTAGAGATCCCAACAGGTGGTTCACCACCAGAGACATTTCTTAGCTGTTTAGCCAGCTCCAGAGGAGTAGAGCCTTCTGGCACAGAACCCAAGACCCTACCCGGTCCTGCTTGTTGCAGTATCAAATGATGCTGGTGCTGTCCATGAACACCTGTACCTGCCTTCCACTGATGGTAGGTAGGAAGGTTTTTTTTTTTATAAGCAATTTGTATTACTTTTATATAGCAACATAAAACCCAACAGGTCACAACTACACTTTGCGGACTGAACATTGCAGATAAGAGGCATATGATCAAGAACCGTTGTAGTAGTCAAAGACAAGGCACACAACATCCCTGCATCCAAGACATGCCTGCAGTACAATCTCCTCAGGTCCCCATCCATTTCCCCCACACTTTGTCGTATTTAGCAGGGCAGCCTCTCGCCTCATATACAAGTTTTTCTTGCTGAGCGCACCAGTCTACCCCTCGCCCCCACTTCGCAATCGCAGGTGCTGTTTCTGCCTTCCAACTCTTTGCAATGTCTCTCTTGGCCACTAAGCATGCCATTCCCACAAAGGCCCGGTCCGCTCTGCTGGACTCCACCCCCTCCAGGACCCCCAATATAATTGGCAACAGGGCAACCTCCACCTCTGCCTGCAGGACTCTAGAGATCTCCGTCACCACTGATTGCCAATAGGTTGCTATTGGGGGCACCTCTACACCATATGGAAAAAGTCAGCCTTTTACTTACATAGCACCCTGCGCTATGGGGTACTTCAGGGCCTACCTTAGGGGGTGACTTACAGGTGGAAAAAGTGGAGCTTAAGGTTTGGCAAGTAGTTTTAAATGCCAAGTCGAAGTGACAGTGAAACTGCACACAAAACCTTGCAATGGCAGGCCTGAGACATGGTTAAGGGGCTACTTATGTGGGTGGCACAATCTGTGCTGCAGGCCCACTACTAGCAATCAATTTACAGGCCATGGGCACCTATAATGCACGTTACTAGGGACGTCTAAGTAAATTAAATATGCCTATTGGGTAGGAGTCAATGTTACCTTGTTTAGGGGAGGGAGCACATGCACTTTCACACTGGTCAGCAGTGGCAAAGTGTGCAGAGTCCTAAAAACACAGTCAAAAAAATGGAAGAAGGCAGGCAAAAAGTAGGGGGATGACCACCCAAAGGCTGTCAGGTCTAACATGTGTCCCCACAGCTGAAAGTAAGGAGAGCTACCCAACCCCTCGGGAGCTCTCATTACTAAGGCGGACACATCTGGAGAGACCAACAGCACTGGCATGGTCAGTCCCTGGCCAATGCTCCATAGTAAACTCTATTCCCTGTAGGGAGATGGACCATCTCAAAAGTTAAGGATTTTCACCCCTTACCTGCATGAGCCATCTGAGGGGCCTGTTGTCTGTCTGAACCCAGAAGTGAGTCCCAAACAGGTATGGTCTCAGCTTCTTCAGTGCCCAAACCACAGAAAATGCTTCTCTTTCAATGGGACCGCACCTCTGTTCTGTTGGAAGTAACCTCCTGCTAATGAAGGCTACTGGTTGGTCTAGGGCCTTCTCGTTCAGCTATGCTAAGAATGCCCCTATGCCATGCTCTGAAGCGTCCATCTGCACTATGAATTTCTTGGAGTAATCTTGGGTCATGAGCACAGGTGCTGTGCACGGAGCTTCCTTGAGGGAATCAAAGACTTTCTGGCAAGCTTCTGTCCAGTTCACCAATCTGGGCTGCTTCCTAGAAGTCAGCTCAGTTAAGGGGGCAACAATGGTGCCATATCCCTTAACAAATAACCTGTACTAGCCAGTGAGGCCTAGGAAGGCTCTCACTTCAGTTTGCGTTTTAGGTGGTTGCCAAGCCATGATTTTCTCAATCTTGGCTGGGAGGGGCTACACCTTGCCACTACCAAACAGGTGTCCCAAATACACTACAGGACCCTGACCAATCTGGCACTTACTGGCCTTGATTTTCAGTCCTGCCTGTTGCAGGACCTGGAGCACCTCTTGGAGGTAAAGCAGGTGTGTTTCCCATCTGGCACTGCAACAGCAATGTCGTCTAAGTAGGCAGTACAGAATGTCTTTTTACCAGCCAGGACCCTGTTAACCAACCGTTGAAAGATAGCAGGGGCATTCTTCAATCCAAAGGGCATCACCTGGAACTGATAATGTCTCTCAGGGGTTGAGAATGCTGACCTCTCTTTTGCCCCCTCAGTCAAGGCGGTCTGCCAGTACCCTGATGTCAAATCAAATGTACTGAGGAATTTGGCAGCGCCTAGCCTGTCAATGAGCTCCTCAGCTCTGGGGATAGGGTCTGCACCAGTGTTGTTGACGAAATTGAGGCCTCGCTAGTCCACACAGAACCGAAGTTCTGGTTTGATGCCCGGTGGTGCAGCCTTTGGTACCAATACCACTGGGCTGGAACAGGGATTGTTAGAGGTTTCAATCACCCCTAAAGCTAGCATCTTGACAACTTTCTCCTTGATGCTGGCCTTCACCTTGTCTGACAACCTGTAAATTGTGTTCTTACAGGGGAACTGTCTCCTGCATCAATGTCATGGACGCACAGATGTGTGAGTCCAGGGGTGAGAGAAAACAGGGAGGCAAACTGTCCCAGTGTAGGAGACTGGCTTGGTTTGTAGTGGGTCTCAAAGGTACTTACACCTTATACCAGGTCCATTTACCCCTTATTAGTGAAATGTAGTCAGTGTCTACAAGCCAGGCTGTCTAAGGGTAGCTGTGGCTGAGCAGACAAGGCTTATCTAGGAGACATGCAAAGCTCATCCAATACCACTGTTGTCACACAGTACTTACACACATGAAAGCAAATACTCAGTGTTACAAAAATAAAGGTACTTTATTTTTAGTGACACAATGCCAAAAATACCTTAGAGACTATACTCCCTTAGGAGGTAGGTAATATACACAGTACCTACACTAGAATGCAGAAATAGCTGTGAAAAACAGTTAGAAAAGAGTGCAAATAGTGAAAATCACAATAGGTTGCAATGGGCCTAGGGGGAACACAAACCATATACTAAAATAGTGGAATGTGAAAGTCGGTTTCCCACCTAAGCAAGTGTAGTGTGTAGAGGGGCGCTGGGAGTGTAAGAAAACACCAAAGGTAAGTAATAGAACCCACCCCAGAGCCCAGGAAAACAGGAGTAAATCACAGTAAGTTTCCTAAAACACACAAGAAGTCCTGATAGAAGATAATGCAAGACCCAGAAGAGACTGCAAGACAACACCGATGGATTCCTGGACCTGAAGACCTGTGAAAGAAGGGGACTAAGGGGGTGATTCTAACCCTGGCGGTCGGTGTTAAAGCGGCGGCCAACCCGCCAACAGGCTGGCGGTAAAAAATATGGGATTCTGACCCTGGCGGGAACCGCCAACACAGACAGCCACCTTAACACTCCGACCGCCACGGCGGTACAAACAAACAGCGCGGCGGTCACCGCCAACAGACAGGCGGCAGACAATGTACCGCCCACACTATTCCAACTCACCAATCCGCCACCTTTTCCGGGGCGGGAGCACCGCTGATAAAAACACGGCGGAAACAGACTACGGACGGGAAAACGCTCACCACTACGCACTCCAGGAGGAAGGAGGACAGCATGGAACCCGAATTAAACATCCTACCTGCTCTCGTCTACCTTCTCATCTACCACGAGTACGAAGTCCGGCGCAGACGACAACGGTGAGTACTGCACCTACGACACACGGGAGGGGGAGGACGAAAGGTTACGGGCACACACATATGCGACCCCCCCCCCCCCCCAACTATGTACTCACCAATGCAGCGCAACAAGTCACAGTGACACCACCCAAACACCCCTGAAAAATGCTAGGACATAATCATATTTTGAATAAATATTTATGTACCAAAAAGCTCCAGAAAATTACCGTACAACCATGAAAGATATCCACAACAAAACTAATGACACACACATCAGTGTATAACTGAAGTACCAAGTCCTGCACAACCTACGATTTCAGCATGTCCATGGGCCAAAGTCTTGAGAAACAAGGGCAAAGCCCACACAGGAGACCTGAGTCCTTTGGAGAGAACACTGCAGGGGCATCAGATGTAAAAACTACAGGCACCTCAGGGGGAAGGGAAGGGGGGGGCACCACAGCCACATGAGTCCACGACGCCAGATCCACGAGGAGCCACCATGCCCACGGGACCATCCTGGGGAGTGCAAAGCCACAGTCTCTCAAGTCTCTGCAGGGGGTGGATTGCCCACTGGACCATCCTGGGGAGTGCAAAGCCACAGTCTCTCAATGTCTCTACAGTGGGTGGGCTGCCCACTGGACCATCCTGGGGAGTGCAAAGCCACAGTCTCTCAAGTCTCTGCAGTGGGTGGATTGCCCACTGGACCATCCTGGGGAGTGCAAAGCCACAGTCTCTCAATGTCTCTACAGTGGGTGGGCTGCCCACTGGACCATCCTGGGGAGTGCAAAGCCACAGTCTCTCAATGTCTCTACAGTGGGTGGGCTGCCCACTGGACCATCCTGGGGAGTGCAAAGCCACAGTCCATCAGGTGGATGACAGTCTCCACTGGTCAAGGAGGAGGCATGGTGGGCACAGTGAACCATAAACGGTGCTTGCGACGGCGGGGCCCAGCGGAGCGGTGCTTGAGAGGAAGGGCCCAGCGGAGCGGTGCTTGAGAAGAAGGGCCCAGCGGAGCGGTGCTTGAGAAGAAGGGCCCAGCGGAGCGGTGCTTGAGACGGCAGGGCCCAGCGGAGCGGTGCTTGAGAGGAAGGGCCCAGCGGAGCGGTGCTTGAGAAGAAGGGCCCAGCGGAGCGGTGCTTGAGACGGCGGGGCCCAGCGGAGCGGTGCTTGAGAAGAAGGGCCCAGCGGAGCGGTGCTTGAGACGGCGGGGCCCAGCGGAGCGGTGCTTGAGAAGAAGGGCCCAGCGGAGCGGTGCTTGAGACGGCGGGGCCCAGCGGAGCGGTGCTTGAGAGGAAGGGCCCAGCGGAGCGGTGCTTGAGAAGAAGGGCCCAGCGGAGCGGTGCTTGAGACGGCGGGGCCCAGCGGAGCGGTGCTTGAGAAGAAGGGCCCAGCGGAGCGGTGCTTGAGACGGCGGGGCCCAGCGGAGCGGTGCTTGAGAGGAAGGGCCCAGCGGAGCGGTGCTTGACAAGAAGGGCCCAGCGGAGCGGTGCTTGAGAAGAAGGGCCCAGCGGAGCGGTGCTTGAGACGGCGGGGCCCTGTTCAGCGGTGCTCTTCTCCACGGCGGGCCCTGTTCAGCGGTGCTCTTCTCCACGGCGGGGCCCTGTTCAGCGGTGCTCTTCTCCACGGCGGGCCCTGTTCAGCGGTGCTCTTCTCCACGGCGGGGCCCTGTTCAGCGGTGCTCTTCTCCACGGCGGGCCCTGTTCAGCGGTGCTCTTCTCCACGGCGGGGCCCTGTTCAGCAGTGCTCTTCTCCACGGCGGGCCCTGTTCAGCGGTGCTCTTCTCCACGGCGGGCCCTGTTCAGCGGTGCTCTTCTGCACCGCGGGCCCTGTTCAGCGGTGCTCTTCTCCACGGCGGGCCATGTTCAGCGGTGCTCTTCTGCACCGCGGGCCCTGTTCAGCGGTGCTCATCCAGCAGGTCAAGGGAGCCAGACCTGGCCTCGACTCCCTGCTCAGTCGCCCTCGGACCGTGACGTATCTGGACCCTTCGGGGACGGACTCCTGGCCTCCTTAGTGTCCTCCTTCCCAGCTGGGATGTGGCATGTGGGTCCACCTTCTCCGCGCTCCTGCTGCCCTTCCGCTCCTTTGATGGGGCTCTCGGGCCCTTGCCTCCCCCAGATGGTGTGGGTGGTGAAGTGGCCGCACATTGCTCTTTGGGGGCAGCCCTGTCGGTCCTCGCACGGCGGTCCTTGTTTTTGCGGGTCCTCTTGCCGGGGGGGGGCTGGACGTGTCCTTGCTGCTGATCGATGTGTCACTGCTGGCAAAGGGTGGGCTCCAGAACCCAGGCACAACAGTGACACCCGAAGCTGGGCTGGTGGTGGCTGCTGTGCTCTTGGGACTCTTTGAAGATGGATGGGGGAGGTCATCGGGGGGAAAGAGGTTAAGGTTAGCCAGGAAAAGTTTTTTTGGGCCAAGGTAAAGGGTAGGAGAAGTGGAGATGGAAGTGGAGGTAGAGGATGTGGTTGTAGGAGAGTCAGGTGTGCTGTCATTGGGTGAAGGTGCTGGTGCTGTAGGCTGTCGTGAGGTGGATGGCTGTTGGGTGGGTGGCTGCCTGCGTTTGTGTGTCTTGGAAGAGGGGGTGACAGACACAGTGAGAGAGGACACAGGGGACGTGTACATGGCAGTGGGGGTGGTGACTGCACGAGTGTGGACTGTACTGGAGGGTGAGGTGGTGATGGAAGCACTGGCTGATGTTGGGGTGCATGCAGGTGTGAGTGTAGACGTCACAGGGAGGGAGGAGGGAGACGAGGAGGAGGGGGACACAGGGGTGGCAGTGGCTGTTGGCATGTCTGCATCTGGGTGTTGCTCGGGTGAGTGTTTGCGGGATCTGTGGTGCTTGTGTTTGGATGAGCTGCTCTTGGGTGTTGAGGTGTGTGCAGGCTGGTCTGATGGTGTGGATGGGATAGGCTGAGGAACAGGAGACAGAGACAGGCTGGAGGCAGTCAGAAGAGGGAGGCTGGAAACAGGGACAATGGCTGCCGTCAGTGCTGAGGCCAGAGCAGTGAACGCTCGTTGATGGGCAGCCTGACCCGAATGAATGCCCTCCAGGTACGCATTGCTCTGTTGCACCTCCCTTTGCACACCCTGGATGGCATTCAAAAGGGTCGTCTGCCCAACAATGAGCGTCCTTACCAGGTCAATGAGCTCCGCACTGAGGGCAGCAGGGGCAACAGGGGCAGGGGCTGAGGTGCCTGGGGCGAAGGAGACGCGAGCCTTCCTGGGCGAACCGGCACGGAGCGAAGACTGAGGGGCTGCTGGGAGGGCGGGGCTGGTGCGCTGGGTGGCGGCTGTACCTGTAGAGGCGGGGGGCACGGATGTTGCCGCCACCCCTAGGGAGCTCCCATCCGAGGACGTGTCGCTTTCGCTGCTCTCACCAGCGGTCCCCGTCGTGGTGCTCCCCTCGCCCTCCGGATCACTGGTGCCCTCGGTGTCTGTTCCTGGGCCCACCGGGGCCTTGTGTCCTGCAGCTCCCTCGTGCTCCGATGCCATATCTCCTCCGCCTGATGATGCTAATGCACACATGCACAGGAAGATGAAGAGAAAGGGTGGGGGGAGAAAAAAGAAGACCAGGTTGAGTGCATGCAATGTCAACACCGTTGGCGGAAAGGACAGACACAGGTGCCTAATGCACTAAGCGGCGCATTCGGGGTACACTACTCAGTACTACTGACTAAGACAACAGGCCAAGAGACGTCAAACGCGCACATGGGAGATGCTGGACCTTCAATGGCTGTACTTGTCACCCTACCGAGGTGGGGGCCGGGGGCACAGGGCCATGCCTAAGGGAGAGGACTACACTACAGAAAGCGCCCTGGCCTAATGTCACCCACAGCCCTCCTCCCCCACCCAGACGCCTCCACTGCACAGAAAGATAGGTGAATGTGCTGATACTCACCCCCTCGTGTCTGCTGTGATGTCTTAAAGCGCCCATCCAATTCAGGGTAGGCCACCGCCAGGATCCGGGACATCAGGGGGGTCATGGTGCGACTGGCACCCCTCCTAGGTTGGGAGGCCATCCCCAGCAGTGTTTCTGCGGTCTTCCTTGTTCAGCGGCGGATGTCCTCCCACCTCTTGCGGCAGTGGGTGCCCCGTCTGTTGTGGACCCCCAAGGTCCGGACTTCCTTGGCGATGGCACGCCAAATGTCGATCTTCTGATGGGCGCTGACCTATTAGACATGTACAGGGTGGAAAGGAGGAAATCATCAATGACCTGCATGTTAGATGTAATTGCCCCCCCCCCCACCCACTTTGCCATATGGCACATGCTCTCATCTGTCGGGCGTTGCACTCCTCATTCGCCCCCCACCCCACCAACTTACATCCACCCCAATCCACACAGGCATAGCCCATTCCATTAGCACCCGGTGTACTCACTTGTTGGTCTGGAGGACCGTAGAGTAGCGCATACTGGGGGAGGACCCCATCCACGAGCTTGTCCAACTCTTCAGACGTGAAGGCAGGGGCCCTTTCCCCAGTCGCAGCAGCCATTGTATCTTCCAGACCGAGGTCACAGCAGCACTTGCAGTATAGGTCCTCTCCTGTGGATGATCAGGTCTCGAGTGATTAAGCAGATAGAAAATGGCGGTCACGTCCGCGGCGGTGCGTACCGCGGCGGTGCGTACCGCGACCGCCGGCGCACTTCGTTATTGGCTCCTGAAACCCATAGGCTTCAATGTTAACCAATGCGGCTTTGCGCCGCGGTCTGCGACCGCCTACCGCCACGGTGTGCCCCGCCAGCGCATTGACCTCACTTCCCATTGTCCCACTTCACAGGTCAGGCAGCCGCCATTTCAAGGGCCCACATGGCTTAATTTTGACTGCGACACACAGGCCTAGGCCTTGCATTGCCACACATACACGCCTTTCAACCCATTGCCATTCTTTAACTGTGCAAGCTGTCTGTACGTACCTGTGGTTTGGCTGACTCTGTGCTCCATGTTGTCCTTCCTAGGCACCGTCCGCTGGGACTTGCGATGAGAAGGAGGAATCCTCGCGTGTACCGACCGCTGGTGGACCTGTCGACAATGGAAGAACGCCATATAATACTTCGATACAGACTTGACCGTGCCACTATCCATGAACTGTGTGCCCAGCTGGAGCCAGCCCTGATGTCCCCCATCCGCCAACCCACAGGGATTCCCCCTCTGGTGCAGGTTTTGTCAGTCCTCCATTTTTTGGCCAGTGGGTCATTCCAGACCACAGTGGCCATGTCATCTGGAATGTCTCAGCCTATGTTTTCTAAGATTTTGAGCAGAGTGTTGTCTGCCCTGATGAAACTCATGCGGAGCTACATCATTTTCCCCGAGGAGGGTGACTTGCCTACAGTGAAGGGTGATTTCTATGCCCTTGGACATATCCCCAACATCATTGGTGCCATTGATGGGACCCATGTGGCTTTGGTACCCCCAAAAGACGATGAGCAGGTGTACCGAAACAGAAAAAATTATCATTCGATGAATGTCCAGGTGGTCTGTTTGGCTGACCAGTACATCTCCCATGTAAATGCCAAGTTCCCAGGGTCAGTCCATGACGCGTATGTGATGCGAAATAGCAGCATCCCCTATGTGATGGAGCAGCTACAGAGACAACGTGTGTGGCTAATAGGTGACTCTGGTTACCCCAACCTGCCGTGGCTACTGACCCCAGTGAGGAATCCCCGGACAAGGGCAGAGGAACGCTACAATGAGGCCCATGGGCGTACTAGGAGGGTGATTGAGCGAACCTTTGGACTCCTGAAGGCCAGGTTTAGGTGCCTGCATATGACTGGTGGATCCCTAATGTACTCACCAAAGAAGGTGTGCCATATCATCGTGGCCTGCTGTATGCTTCACAACCTGGCTTTGCGACGCCAGGTGCCTTTCCTGCAGGAGGATGGTCCAGATGGTGGTGTTGTAGAAGCCGTGGAGCCTGTGGAGAGTGAAGAGGAGGAAGACTCAGAGGACGACACAGACAATAGGGATAGAGTGATACAACAGTATTTCCAGTGACACCCAGGTAAGACTCACCCACGCCATTTCCCAATTGCTTCTAGCCTCCTGCATCTGTACTTTCTGTAGTTCCCCACAGATGTTTTTCATTAATTTTTGCCTTTCCCTTCCCTTCTCAGTGCTGTCTGACTCAGTACCTGACTTCTGCTTGGTTCGCACATGAAATACAGCGTATTGACATTGGTATGTTGTCATGACTAATTGACAGAACAGAAATGGAACAGTAATATGTAATACATTTGTTAATAATACAGCATGACTCAAAACAGATTAGTGTTCAAAATGTGATTTATTTACAGTGCTAGATATCGGTACATGTGATTCTAAGGGTGATGGGTGGGGGTGGAGGAATATCCATGGCAGAGTCCAGTTCTCAGTCTCACAGGTGCATTGTTCTTTTGCCTGTGGAAGGATGGAGCATAGGCAGTTCATGGTTGGACAGGGTGGCAATGTGGGACAGTGGGAAGAGTTCAGGGGGTATGTCCTGCTGGCGGGGGTCTTGACATCCTACTCTGTCTTTTTCTTTGGTCTCAGGCTCCTCTTACGGGGTGGTTGTTCTTCAGCAGGAGGTGGGGTTCTGGGGGGCTGTCGAGGTGTTGGGACCTCCTGTCCACTAGCGCCGGCGGAGGTGGTAGGCTGTTCCTGGTCCGGCTTAGTGACAGGGGCCCTGTGTGGTGCACCATGGTCCCGCAACGCGTCCTCTATCCTGTGGAGGGCCAGGACGATGGTCCCCATTGCGGTCCCGATGATTCTCAGCTCCTCCCTGAACCCCATGTAGCGTTCTTCCTGCTGTGCCTGGATCTCAGTGAACCTGGCCAGTACCGTCGCCATCGTTTCTTGGGAGTGGTGGTATGCCCCCATGATGGTGGTGAGGGCCTCTTGGAGAGTGGGTTCCCTGGGCCTCTCCTCCCCCCCCTGTCGCACAGCAGCCCTCCGAGCTGCTCGGTTTCCCCCGGCCTCTGTCCCCTGGCCGGTGTGCCCGCTCCCACTGCCCCCAGGTCCCTGTTGTTGTTGGGGTGTTGGGTTAGCCTGGGTGCCCTGTAGTGGCGGACACACCGCTGATTGAGCTGTCCTAGAGACAGAGGCATGGGCCCGCTGGGTGGGAGCTGTGCTGGTGTCGGCAGAGGGGGTCGGGTCTGGTGTGGCCTGTGGCTGCCTGAGGGGAACCGACTGCCCAGAGGTCCCCGATGGTCCGGGCTGGTCATCAGGTTCACTGTCGACAGAGCTGCTATCCTCAGTGTGGGCCTGTTCCGGTGGTGGGATGGACACTTCTGGACCCTCCTGGCTGGTGTGTTGTCGTTCGGGTCCTGCATGGGGTAAGAGAGTTTGGTTATTGTTTCTGTGTGTGCAATAGCGTGCGTGTTATGGGTGCCCTTGTTCCCCAGTGCAGGCATTCCCTTGAGGGAGGTGTTGTGAGGGTATTTAGTGGGGGGGAGGGGTTAGTGCAGTGGTCATGCATAGGTGATGGGTGCCCATGATTTGTGTTGGCATGCAGGAGTTGGTGTTGGGATGGGTGGGTTGCGCTGGTGAGACATTGTCAGGGAGGATATGTGCTGGGGGGTTGGGGGTGAGGGTGGGGGTGTGGGTTGGCATGCTGGTGGGGTGGGGGGGATATAGTAGTTGAGATGGGACTTACCAGAGTCCATTCCTCCGGCTACACCAGCGAGGCCCTGAGGATGCAGGATGGTCAAGACCTCTTGCTCCCACGATGTAAATTCGGGAGGGGTGGGTGGTGGTCCGCCGCCAGTCTTCTGGACCGCGATGTTGTGCCTGGAGACCATCGATCGGACCTTCCCCCGTAGGTCGTTCCATCTTTTGCGGATGTCCTCCCTATTCCTGGGATGCTGTCCCACCGCGTTGACCCTGTCCACGATCCGCTGCCATAGCTCTGCCTTCCTGGCTATACTGGTGTGCTGCACCTGCGAGCCGAAGAGCTGGGGTTCCACTCTTAGGATTTCCTCCACCATGACCCGGAGTTCTTGGTCCGAAAAGCGTGGGTGCCTTTGGGGTGCCATGGGGTGGTATGGTTGAGGTGTGGGGTGGTGTATGTGATGAGGAGTGTGTTGGTGAGTGGTGCTTTGTGCTACTATGTGGTGTGTGTGATGGTGTAGTGTGCCTCAGTGTGTCTTGCTATGGATTGTCTGCTGTGTCTCTCTCTCCTTCTCTCAGTAATTATGGTCGCAGGGGTTTGTGGGTGATGTGGGTGTGTGTTTTATAGTTGGTTGACTGTGTGTGAGTGGTGTGTGTATGTGTATCAGGTGTGTGTATTTCAAATTGTCCAATGTGGCTGTGTTTTGGTGATGTTTGTGTATTCTGACCGCGGCGGTGTGTACCGCCAATGGAATACCGCGTTTGAATGACCGCCGTGTGGATTCGCGGGTCGTAATGGCATGGGCGTATTTCTGTTGGCGTGACGGTGGAGGTTTGGTCATCTCCAGTTTATCGCTGCCCGCCGATGTGGCGGGCTGCAGTGGAGGACGGATTTTTGGAGGTTTGGCCGTTGTGGGTCAGAATGACCGTGGCGGTTGACCGCGGCCGCGGCGGTGTTATGGCGGTCTTATGACCGGCGGTAAGGGCATTTTACCGCCGAGGTCAGAATCACCCCCTAAGTCCAAGAAGCACTGAAGAGTCCATGGAGAACAGAAGCCGCTGCTAACCCGGGTGAAGGTGTAAAAGAAGAACCACCGGTGAAGAACAACAGTCAGAACTGCAGCCAAGAAGACGGATGCAGGTTCCTGGTTGGTGCAGGTGATGTCCCACGCTGAATGGATGATTGCAGTCTGGTTTGTGTCACTGGATTCCACCAACTAGCCTTGGCACACGCAAAGCTCGCGGTTAGGGGAAAATGGCGCTGCCCGGGACCTGGAGGGACCTGGTGGCCTCTACCCAGGAGGGGGACACAGAGGGGGCTCTCAGCAACTCAGAGAACCCTCAAAAGACGAGGCAGCATGCACAGGAGTCCCACAACACGGGGACAAAGAAGGTGCAAATAGAGGCCCATGCAGCACAACACAAAGGGATTCCACGCCGCCAGAGAACCACTCAGGAAGCTGTGCATCGCAGGAAGGAATGCTGGGGGCTGGAGCTGTGCTGTGCACAAAGAACTTTGTGGAAGGTTGCACACAAGCCTTGGCAACTGCAAATCATGTGATGCAAGGGGGTACTGTCTTGCGTGGGGAGGTAAGCTCTTACCTCCACCAAAGTTGGACAGCTAGACCTTAGGACCATCAGGACAACTTCAGTCTGCCCATGTTGCTAGATCCTCGCCCTTCGTCAGGAGATGGGACCCATGCCACCAGTTGTCGCTGCAGAGGAGTGCCAGCTGAAGCAGGGAAGTGACTCCTTCACTCCAAGGGAGATTCCTTTGTTCTTTTGGTGCAGGCTGAAGCCAGGCAGTCCTCGGAGGAGGCATGACCTGGAAACAGTTGCAGTTGCCGGCAGGAGCTGAAGATACAATGTTGCCGAAGTTGTCTTTGCTTCTTTGTAGCAGTTTGTAGAGTTCCTGGAGGGTCCAGAGCAGTTTTGTTGGTAGAAGGTGAAGTAAAGGATGCAGAGGATTTCTGCTGGAGTCTTGCAATTCGAATCCAAGGAAACACCCAGAGGAGAGACCCCAAATAGCCCTGAAAGGGGGATTGGTCAGCTACATAGGTAAGCACCTATCAGGGGAGGGCTCTGATGTCACCTGCTGGCACTGGCCACTCAGATGCTCGAGTAGTGCCCCACCACCTTGGAATCAAAGATGGCAAAACCCAGGGATACTCTGGAGGAGCTCTAGGCACCACCCATGGGGTGGTGATGTACAGGGGAGTGGTCACTCCTCTTTCCTTTGTCCAGTTTCGTGCCAGAGCAGGGACATGGGGTCCCCGAACCGGTGTAGACTGGATTATGCAAGGAGGGCACCATCTGTGCCCTTCAAAGCATTTCCAGAGGCTCTGGGAGGCTACCCCTCGCATGCCTGTAACACCTATATCCAGAGGGTGTAACACCCCTCTCTCAAGGGAAATGCCTTGTTCTGCCTTCCTGGGCTTGAGCTGCTCAAGCAACAGGAGAGCAGAAACCTGTCTGTGAGATGGCAGCACCTGAGGCTGCCTCAAAAACCTAAGAAGGCTAGTATGCCAGTACTGGGGGTCCACTGTGGAGCCCCCAGAGTGCATGGAATTGTAAAACCAATACTAGAATCAGTATTTGGGTACAATTCCCAGATGTTAGACACCTTACATGGCCATTTTTGGAGTTATCATTGTGAAGCTGGACATAGGTATTGACCTATATCCAGTGCACGTGTAAAATGGTGTCCCAGCACTCACAAAGTCTGGGAAAATGGTCCTGGATGATGTGGGGGCACCTCTGCTAGTGCAGGGATGCCCTCACACACAGGTACTTTGCACCCAGCCTTCAGGGTTGAAAGGCCTAAAATATAGGTGACTTATAAGTGACCTGGTGCAGTGTAAATGGCTGTGAAATGGTGCATGCACCATTTCACACAGGCTGCAATGGCAGTCCTGTAGAAGACTTTGCCATGGGCTCCCTATGGGTGGCAAAAGTAATGCTGCAGCCCACCGGGATCCCCTGGAACCCCAATTCCCTGGATACTTAAGTACCATATACTAGGGACTTATAAGGGGGGCACCAGTATGCCAATTTGGAATGAAATACTGGGTTACCAGAATGTAGTCACAAATTTGAGAGGAGAGAGAGCATAAGCACTGGAGTCCTGGTTAGCAGGATCCCAGTGACACAGTCAAACACACTGACATCAGGCAGAAATTGGGGGTAACATGCCAAAAGAGTGTACTTTTATACATCCAGTAACTGGTTACAATAACCTTGCTGGTGTAGGGTCAGGGAGTCAAAGAGGTTTATACCCTCCACTGACCCATAACTTTTCTGTGCAGAGAGGAGGCAGGGAGAGGTTCACTCTCCTCCTCCACACCCTCATCTGTCACAAGGAACATGCTCCCTTCAGACCTCCCAAAGTGAGGCTTGAGTCTGTTTACATGGAGCACCCTTAGGGGGCTTCTAGGGGTCTGAAGGTCCACTAAATGAGCGGTCGTCCCCTTATGCTCCTTTATTTCGTATGGGCCAGTCCAGCAGTCCTGGAGAGCTCTGGACACTACTGGCTCCATGACCCATACTTTGTTGCCAGGTTGAAACTCCACCAGAGTGGCCTTCTGGTCATACCAGCATTTCATTAGTCTCTTGACTGGCCTCAAGGTTGCTGTTAGGCTTTTTCCAGAAGCAGTGCATCTGGTTGCAGAGGGCCAACAAGTAGCTGATCACATCGTTGGGGGGGGGGGTTCCTGGGAGCTTTCTCCCATCCGTTCTTTACAATGCTTAGAGGTTCCCTAACAGGGTAGGTATAGAGGAGTTCAAAGGGACTGAACCTACCCCTTTCAGTGGCACCTCTCTGTACGCAAAGAGAAGGCATGGCAAGAGGACATCTCACTTATGCCTCATGGCCTTAGGTAGGCCTGCAATCATGCCCTTCAAGGTCTTGTTGAACGTCTCAACTAGACCATTGGATTGAGGGTGATAGGGTGTGGTGAACTTGTAAGTTACACCACAAGCATCCCACATGGACTTCATGTAGGCAGACATGAAGTTAGTGCCTCTGTCAGACAATATCTCTTTGGGGAACCCCACACGGGTAAAGATCCCCATCATGGGTAAAGATCCCCATCAAAGCTTTGGTCACCACAGATGCAGTCTCCATCCTCAGATTGCCTCTGGGTAGTATGTGGCATGGTCTACCAAGACCAAGATGAATCTGTTGCTGAGGGCTGTCTTGGGGTCCAATGGACCAATGACGTTGATGCCCACCCTTTTAAAGGGGGTGCCAATAACGGGAAGTGGGATCAGGGGAGCCTTCAGCTTGTTCCCTAACTTCTCATTGGCCTGGCAGGTGGGACAGGACTGGCAGAATGTATCTGATGCTGACTTCATTCGGGGCTAATAGAAGTGGGCAACAAGCCTGGCAAATGTCTTGTCTTGCCCTAAATGGTCTGCCAGGGGTATGTCATGAGCCAAACCCAGTACAAAGGCCAGGTAGCACTGGGGGAACACCAACACACATGCTACCCCAGTACCCAGAGCCTTAGGTGAACTATATAGGAAATCATTGTCCCAGTAAATCAGGTAATCCCCAGAGGCTTCACTTGCTGCATTGGGATGAGGCCTGTCTCCTCAAGCCCTCAAGAGTGGGACATGCTTTCTGCGCTTTGCAGAACTCCTCCCTGGTGGGCTCATCCTCAACTTGCCAGCCATCAAGCTCAGGTAGGTCACCTAGGGTGGCAATGTCCTCCCTGGTTGGTTCAGGGGCATTCTCCTCAGGGACCCCACCAACTTCCACCGAAGACACTTCTGGGATTGGTTTCCCGTGCCCCTTGCCCCTCTCCTTGACAGTTGTCTGGGCCATTTTTCCAGGCTCCAAACACCCTTAACTCCCCTCCCAGGCAGCCATGGATCATGTGGTCATGCAGACCTACTCAGGCAATCCCATCATCTCCAAATGAGACCTGAGCTCTACCTCCCACCAGGTAGTGTGCTCTAGGCCACTGCCTAACAGAAAATTGACAGGCACGGCTCACAGCTACTTTCAAAGTACCAGAGACCCCTCACACTCAAAGGGAACTAGAGACACCAGTTGATGGCTCTCACGATTGTCAGCAATTATGACTTGGTGGAATGTGTTCGGTAGGACATGCTCTGCTGACACCAGCTGACACTTGACAGTTGTCATGCTGGCTCCTGTGTCCTGCAGAGCCTCCACCCATTTCCCCTTAAATGGTGACCCACTGCCTATACGTAGAAATATTGGCAGGCATGTGGACATTTGTCACCATATGTGCCTCCCCCAGGGACACTAGGGTTACTTCTATCTGTTCCCTGACTACCTCCTCCAAGCGCTACATGAGCGAACCCAGGTGTCTGCTTACCAGTGGGGGGCTGTGCCCTCTTTGGACATTTGGAGACACCCTTAGAGTGACCATACTTGGAGCACTCTGCACATTGGGGTACAAACCTCCCTGTTATGTGATCAAAGAACCTTTTCTTTTTAGGGGAAGTATTTTTTTTTTTTCTCCTCTCTTTCTTCTGTTGGGAACCCTGACCACCTTTGTGGGTGTCCTCCCAGATACCTTTCAGGACACTCTGTTGCTAGCCCAGTGTTCCTCCTCCTCAGCAAGCTTCCTAGGATCAGTTAGCTTGCTGTGAACTAGGTGCTGGCGCAACTCTGTAAAGCAAAGACTGAGCATGTGCTCTCTCAGGATTAAATTGTACAACCCAACATAATCACTGACTTTGCTGCCCCGCACCCAGCCATTTAGTGCCTTACTGGAGTAATCAACGAAATCTACCCAGGATTGGTTGAGGAGCTTGTTCCTGTCCTTGAATTTTTGGTGATACTTCTCAGGGGTCAGTCCGAATTTGGCATTCAAAAGGGCTTTCATGGGAGTGTACTTGGTCTGGTCCCCAATCTCTAATGTCAGAAGTGTGTCCCTCCCAAGTGTTAGCATGTCTTTCCAAAGACCCGCCCTCCCAGTGCTGTTCAGGAACCCCATGTGCCCTCAGTGCAACTTCATAACCAGAAATCCTCTTATCAATGTCATCTCCCACGACATAACTGGGCACCAAGTCCTTGAGTATACGAACCTTCTTGTCTCCAGCAGGTCCTGCATGTATGCTGCCACTATCACTGCTGGATTCAGACTGCCTAGTTTGAGCCCCAGCTCTTTTAGACTCAGTTCATGAGCCAATAGAATTTTCTTCTCAGCTAACGCTCTTTCAGCATCAACTCTACTCTCCTCTGCCTCATGTTTTAATCTTGCCAACTAAAGTTAGAACTCTCTCTCCTCTCTCTTTTCGTCTGCGGTCATGACTGGAGACATTGCTACCTTGTCTCACAGGAGGAACAAATCTAGTGGTGTCATCCCCTACTGCTGTTAGCAGCTCCTTGGAAGAGTCCTTCTCAGGTCCCCCTACTCATCATTCTCTTGGATGCAGGATTCTGCCCAGGCCCTCAGCGCCTTTTGAAACTCTCCCTTCATGGAACTTGATAGGCAGGTACACCTATATCTTTGCAAAATCCTTTCAGCTGCAGGACTGCGTAATCCTCCAGCTTAGCCAGGCCAAACGTCTCGGCTCTACTTGTGGACCCAGCCACAGACATCATGTATAGGCTTGGTTAAAACCTAAAAGCAGGGAAAGCTTGCAGAAGAAGAAAAAAAAAAAAGACCTTTAACTGTGGGTAGGTTGTGTACAAGTAGCTATTGTATGGTACTGCACAGACACATATCTATCCTCATGCTGATCACCAATGTTAGAAAGTGGGGTCTCTAGTTGGCAGAGGTATACACCCTTCTCCAAGTAGGGACCACAATCCTAGTCAGGGTAAGTCACAACACAATCCAAATTATCCTGTTCTCACCCTTTGGTAGCTTGGCACAGAGCAGGCAGGTTTAACTTAGAAGTCAATGTGTAAAGTATTTGTGCAATAACTCATACAGTAACACAATGGAAACACCACAAAGGTACTCCACACCTCTTTTGGAAAATAGATCATATTTATCTAGATAAAATAAGATAAAATAAGATTAAAACGACAAAAATCCAATGTACACAAGGAAAGATATGCTTTTTTAAAGATCAAATCCCACTAAACCGCTTAGAATTAGAAATGCAATAGTTCTAACTGGGGCTATCACAACAGTACGATGCCACTGGCGATCACAGAGTCACACGGTCCCCCAGGCACAGTACTTTTGAAAACTATTAAACAATAATTTTGCACCGAGTCAAGGAGGTAAGGCGTCGCTGGAGCCAGTGTGACATCGGTTCCTTACAAAGACCAGGGAGATGAGGCGTTGGTTCTCTACTGTGAGGCAGGAGAGGAGAGGAGTCAGTTCTGTCTATTTGCAGGGGAGCTGATGCGGGGTCAGTGGCGAGGAGTCGGTACCTTGTGACCCTGGTGTCGCAATCACACCGCGGAAAGTCAGCAGCGTTGTGGCAACGCCAGACTTAGGTTGCAGGCCACTGTTGTTGCATTCAGCGAGGAACACGGAGCCGGAGCAGACAGCGGTGTGGCATCGGCCAGCGGCGTTCATCCCGGAGTCATTGAAGCTGCCGAACTAGCTAGAAGCTAGTAGATTAAGTCTTTGTTGGCTCTGAGACTTCAGAACAGGAGGCAAGCTAAATCCAAGTCCTTGGAGAGCACTTATGGAAGAAGGAAGAGTCTTTCCAGGAAAGTCAGGGACAAATAGGCAGCAGGGCAACAAGCAGGGCAGCAGTCCTTACAGCAAAGCAGTCCAGATGAGTCCTTTGGACAGCCGGGCAGTCCCTCTGACAGTGTCCCGGTGTAGGTACTGAAGTGTGTGATTTAGTGGGGTCAGAGACCCAGTATATATACCCAAAAATGTCTTTGAAGTTGGTGAGACCTGTCTACCAGGATCACTGTGGGGGGTTATCAGTCCTTTGTGTGAGGGCAGGCCACTGGCCTTTGAAGTGTAAGAGAGAGCCCCTCTACCCTTCCGGCCCAGGAAGACCCATTCAATATGCAGATGGGACTGAGTATCCTGTGCTTAGGGCTGTCTGGGTGGAATGCACAAGGGGATCAGTCAACCAGCATAGACCAGATGTGGATTAAAGACAAGCTGTAAGGCACAGATGGCAGTAAGTGCATAGAAATGCCCACTTTCTAAAAGTGGCATTTCTAAAATAGTAATATTAAATCCAACTTCACAAGTAAGCAGGACTTTTTATTACCATTCTGGCCACAAAACATGACAGGGCTACTCCTTTCAGATCAGAATCTACCACTTAATAGTATATAAGGGCAGTTCTAATGGTGGCCTGCGAAAGGAGCAGGCCTCAGAGTAGTGGAAAATTAAGTTGTGAGTTTTCACTACCAGGACATGTAAAACACATAAGTACATGCCCTGCCTTTTACCTGCATACCACCCTTTTATATGGGGTACCTAAGGTCTACCTTAGGGATGACTTATATGTAGAAAAAGTGGAGTTTAAGGCTTGGCAAGTAGTTTTAAATGCCAAGTTGAAGTAGCAGTGAAACTGCACACATATGCCTTGCAATAGCAGTTTGCGACATGGTTAAGGGACTACTTATGTGGGTGGCACAATCAGTCCTGGCGACCCACTAGTAGCATTTAATTTACAGGCCCTGGACACCTCTAGTGCACTCTGCTAGGGTGTTACAAATAAAGTAAATATGCCAGCTGGGTAGGTGCCAATGTTACCATGTTTAGGGGAGAGAGCACATGCACTTTAATAGTGGTCAGCAGTGGTAAAGTGCACAGATTCCTACAACCAGCAAAAACAGTTTCAGAAAAATGGAGGAGAACAGGCAAAAAGTTGGGGGATGACCACCCTAAGGCTGTCAGGTCTAACAGCTGCTATCAGCCGGTCTTCACATCATCGCTTGGTCACGGGGAGAGTAGACACCAATGAACAAAGAAGATAAATATTGCTTTGTGATGTTAATTTTAAATCTGAAACAAATACAGCTAGTGTTTGAGCAGTTTGTCTGCCAATGTAAAGATTACTCTCTCTTACACCACCTAAATTATGATTGCCCAGATTAGTCCAGATTAGTCCCATGTGGAGCAGAAATGTGACTTTTTGTGGCTTGGGTGGTCCTATTATCCTGGAGAGTACCCCTCAAAATGATTAATGCCATTTTGCTACTTTCTTTACGATTCCATTGTTCTCTGACCTAGTCTGGGCAGTGCTCTTTTCAAGTGTTCCCGATGAGAAGGGAATCTGGCCCCTGAGAACATCCAACATGGGAAGGAATTGGCGTAAATAATTATCATCCAAATGAGGACCTGCAAAAGGCAGGGATTGGAGAGAAAGAGAGAGGCGGTCGTAAAGCCATTTTATTTTCCTAGAGGTTATTATGTGTGGTGTCCTCATGAGAGAATATATATCAAGCTAATGTTATGTTTGTTAAGAGACTTAACCTGTTGGTACAGCCACGCTATGTGGATTTAAAATGTGATATCATAGTTACCAAGCCCAAGCCATACAGGGTGAACATTTGGTTGAATGTAACATAAGATCTATACTATGTGGACATTTGTTAACTTCAGGATTTCCTAGTTAGCCTTCAGCAAGGTGAACATAGTTTGCCTTCAAGACTGCTTGAATGTTGGAAAGAGGGGTGTCAGCATTCATCCTTGCTGAAAGAAAAACACCCCTGACATGAAGAGTCCAATTACTGTGAAAGGGAGAACGGGGACAGCATCACCCTGATAATCAAGGCTGGAAAAGCAATGTTTCAGTAGTTATATGAAAATAGCTCAGTGGATTGAGGTGCCTTCTGCTGAGATTATGATAGTAAAGTAACAAACTCAGGAGTGAAACTTGTATGATTTTCAGGTGTAAGGGAGTAATTTATTTTTCGTACCATAAATAAAAGGAGGAAAAATTTGGATAGTGAAAATCTGCAATTAAGTAGAGTAAAACTAAAGGGAAGAAGTAGGGAGAAAGCAGGCAACAAAATGGGATTGTCTAATCTCCGAATTTCTATAGAGTGATGCATTTTTGTTCATGAAGTATGTTGGTGGGTAAACAGGGGAGAAATAATCAGGGGCTGCCAAGGATGAAGAATAATTTGAAGAAATTCTGAGGAACTGGGAATGATTTTTGAAGAAAGGCAAAAGAAACAAAGTCACAAAATGAATAACAGGGGTGTGGGTGATGTAGGGCCAAGAATGCCAGGAATTCTCAAGGCTCCTGCCAAAGTCCTTTATTCACTGGCTCGGTGTAATCCGGGACATGATGACCCAACAGGAGCAGTGCCTCTCAGTCAACCTACTGAGAGGCTGTTGGAGGCTGGCCCTCTATGTAGGGTACAAAAACCAAGTACACTATGCAGAGGGTACGAACAACCACGTTAGTTTTCAGGGGTAAAAATCAGACCACCTAATGCTCTAATTTTTGAGGCAGCTGGTCGAGCAGTTAGGCTAATCCAGGATGTACTAAGTATTTGCTGTACTCACAAATCCAATCATGCACCACACACACTCAATGAATAACTCGAGACCAGAATTTATAAAAATACTTCAGACTTTTATATAATTTTTAAGACCAGAATCTTTAGAATAGGTTAAGTACTTTTCTTGTTAAGACTTTTTAAAGTTTTAGCAAAGTTAGTCTTTCTGTGCGTAATTACGCACTATTGGAATTAATAGGCAGTCACTTTTAAAAATGCATTAAAAATCGTAAGATTGAGTTACCAATCTCTTCTTTTGCAGGATGGTCGCAGAGGTCGGTGGGCACCTTGTGCCAGCTGGAGAGCTTCAGGCAGCTCCCGGTTTCGGAGGGAGCAGCGTTGGCAAAGTTCTTGGCACAGGGCCACCTGAATGGGCCACTTGGAAAAGGAGCTGGTTTGCAAATTCAAAGTGGTGCCTGGGGGTCCCCTTTGGCTTTCAAGGTCACAAGAGGTTGGGAACCCGGGGCACCCAGCAGAACCCACGATGCAAGGCGTTTTGGAGGTCTTGGATGCTGTGCGCAACGTAGTCCGCTGGAGGTAAGTCTCTTTGGGGGTCACTTGCAGGACAATGGGGGCACTCTGGTTAGAGGTCCAGGATGTCCCTGAAGTCTCTCGACTAGGGCTTCCTCTTGATCTTTTGTCAGCTCAGGGGGAGCTGGTTTTCTCCTGGTCCGATGTCAGCTGACCAGGACCCAGGGTATTGCTCTATCTCGGCCACTGGGGATCGCAGCACCACCAAACTTGGAACAGTTGGGGGGCACTTCTGGACTGTCATCTGTGTGTTGTTGGGTCCAGCTGTGACTTCCGGTCACGGAGATATCGGCGATTCAGTGAAGTGTCCTTCGCTGGTTTCTTGGTCTTTTGCAATTTACTTGCTTTTCTTGAGTGGTGCCTGCACTCAGGAGGGAGATCTGGGGTGATCCTTGAAGCCTGGAGGTCCCCGGGGTTTCTTGGGGTCGGTCCAGTGTGCAGCTCCTCCGCTGTCGCGATTGTTGGAACTCTGGTGCAGCAAGCATGGATCTTGGTGCCTTTTCTGGTGCAGTAGGTCCTCAGTTCTCGTCCTGTGGCTTCTCTGGTGCTGGTCTTCTTGTCTTCTTGGAATCCTTTTCCAATCCTTTTCAAATCTAAAATCTTGGCCTAGGGGAACCCACTAAATAATGAATTTAGTGGGCGTTTTAGGGGGAATCTGGTAGTGTCCAATGGGGCACTTACCCTTGGGTGGATACACCCACTATAGTGACTACTTCCTGTGGGAAGGGTCACTTCCCTAAACCTCATTGGCTGTTTTTCTCCATTCCAAGATGGAGAAATCTGAATCAGAGGGTCCACTTCGTATGCAAGCCCTTAGGGGTGGTGCATGCTCAGTGAGGCCACTCCCCCTACCCACTGTCTGGTTTCCCACCTTTGCTCCCGCCAAAAGTGGGGGTTTGCAAAAGGGGAAGCCCTCTGCCGCTAGCAGCAGGCCTGGAGGCTCGAGTTTCAGGGGCTGTAGCCCTTTGAAGCTAACGCCAGGGTGTTGCACATTCCTGAGGGAGTGGGAGTTAGTTCCTCCACCCAGGAAGGGCATTGTCTTACAAACCAGGGAGCCAGGGCTCTCCCCAGGTTTATATATTGGCTGTCTGGAGTGGCAGCTGGATGGAACCAGCCAGCAACTCTGCCAGTTAGGGTTAGCTTTTGCAGAGGGCACCTCTAAGGGGGGCCCTGGGTACATTTAGGGTTAAATCCAATACTGGTATCAGTTTGGATTTAATATTCTGAGTTGTTTGATACCCAACAACCCAGGGTGCAGAGTGGCCATTATGTAGCTGGGGAATTCATGTTTGACCAGTGCCCAATACATACATTGCAATGGCTGTTCTGTTCACTCACTGTGTCCTAGGTTTAGCAAGGACACAGTAGGGGCATATTGCTCATGCAGCTATGCCGTCACATATAGTATGGTGCACCCTGCCTTAGGGCTGAATGGCCTGCTAGAGGGGTGACTTACCAATAACATATGCAGTGTATGGTTGACAGGGCACACAGAGAGTGTCCCATGTCGAGTTGACCCTTTTAGGGTTGCCCCAGTACTCTCAGCCTGCAATGGCCATGCTGGGTGCATCTGAGTGCAGGGCCCTTGGGGGTGGCACAATCCGTGCTGCTGCCCCCAGGGGCCTACTCTTAATAACTTTTGCCCTGGGGACTGGGGTACCCATTTACTAGGGACTTATAGGGGTATTTAAGAGTATAACCAATTGTGCCAAGCATCACAACAGTTTTAGGGAAAGAGCTCTGGCCCAGGGAACCTGTTTAGCAGGGGCCCTGGGCACTACCAACCTCTAGAACACATCAACATCAGGCAAAAAGTGGGGACTAACCATGCAAAAAGAGGCCTCCTCTCACAGAGGCATCAAGAGATGTGTAAGGAAATGCCTCCTTGGCATGGTTACCCCATAATGTTTTGCCTTTGCTGATGCTAAGTTTTGATTGAAAGTGTGCTGGGACCCTGCTAACCATGCCCCAGCACCAGTGTTCTTTCCCTAAACTGTACCTTTGTCTCCACAATTGGCACAACCCTGGCCTGCTAGAGGGGTGACTTACCAATAACATATGCAGCGTATGGTTGACAGGGCACACAGAGAGTGTCCCATGTCAAGTTGACCCTTTTAGGGTTGCCCCAGTACTCTCAGCCTGCAATGCCCATGCTGGGTGCATCTGAGTGCAGGGCCCTTGGGGGTGGCACAATCCGTGCTGCTGCCCCCAGGGGCCTACTCTTAATAACTCTTGCCCTGGGGACTGGGGTACCCATTTACTAGGGACTTATAGGGGTATTTAAGAGTATAACCAATTGTGCCAAGCATCACAACAATTTTAGGGAAAGAGCTCTGGCCCAGGGAACCTGTTTAGCAGGGGCCCTGGGCACTACCAACTTCTAGAACACATCAACATCAGGCAAAAAGTGGGGGCTAACCATGCAAAAAGAGGCCTCCTCTCACAGAGGCATCAAGAGATGTGTAAGGAAATGCCTCCTTGGCATGGTTACCCCATAACGTTTTGCCTTTGCTGATGCTAAGTTTTGATTGAAAGTGTGCTGGGACCCTGCTAACCATGCCCCAGCACCAGTGTTCTTTCCCTAAACTGTACATTTGTCTCCACAATTGGCACAACCCTGGCACTCAGGTAAGTCCCTTGTAACTGGTACCCCTGGTAACAAGGGCCCTGATGCCAGGGAAGGTCTCTAAGGGCTGCAGCATGTCTTATTCCACCCTGGGGGCCCCTCACTCAGCACATGCACACTGCCTCACAGCTTGTGTGTGCTGGTGGGGAGAAAAAGACTAAGTCGACATGGCACTCCCCTCAGAATGCCATGCCAACCTCACACTGCCTGTGCCATAGGTAAGTCACCCCTCTAGCAGGCCTTACAGCCCTAAGGCAGGATGCACTATACCACAGGTGAGGGCATGTGTGCATGAGCACTAAGCCCCTACAGTGTCTAAGCAAAATCTTAGACATTGTAAGTGCAGAGTAGCCATAAGAGTATATGGTCTGGGAGTTTGTCAAGCACGAACTCCACAGTTCCATAATGGCTACACTGAAATCTGGGAAGTATGGTATCAAACTTCTCAGCACAATAAATGCACACTGATGCCAGTGTGCAATGTATTGTAACATACACCCAGAGGGCATCTTAGAGATGTCCCCTGAATACTAATCTGACTTCTAGTGTAGGCTGGCCAGTTTCTGCCAGCCTGACACACACCAGACATGTTCCTGGCCACATGGGGAAAGTGCGTTTGTCACCCTGTGGCCAGGAACAAAGCCTGTACTGGGTGGAGGTGCTTTTCACCTCCCCCTGCAGGAACTGTAACACCCCTTTTGTTACAGCACCCCAGGGCATCCCAGCTAGTGGAGATGCCCGCCCCTTCGGCCACTGCCCCCACTTTTGGCGGCAAGGCTGGAGGAGATAATGAGAAAAACAAGGAGGAGTCACCCACCAGTCAGGACAGCCCCTAAGGTGTCCTGAGCTGAGGTGACCCCTGCCTTTAGAAATCCTCTATCTTAGTTTTGGAGGATTCTGCCAATAGGATTAGGGATGTGCCCCCCTCACCACAGGGAGGAGTCACAAAGAGGGTGAAGCCACCTTCAAGGACAGTTGCCATTGGCTACTGCCCTCCCAGACCTAAACACACCCCTAAACTCAGTATTTAGGGGCACCCAAGATCCCAGGAAACTAGATTCCTGCAACCTGAAGAAACAAGAAAGACTGCTGACCTACAAGCCTGCAGAGAAGACGGTCGACGACAATTGCTTTGGCCCCAGCCCTACCGGCCTGTCTCCAACTTCAAAAACCTGCAACCAGCGACGCATCCGACAGGGACCAGTGACCTCTGAAGCCTGCCCTGGACTAAAGGACCAAGAAACTCCCGTGAGCAGCGGACCTGCTCAAATTCAGCTACTTCTTTGCAACAAAGAAGCAACTTCCAAAGACTGCACGTTTCCCGCCGGAAGCGTGAGACTTGCACCCGATGCCCCCGGCTCGAGATTCGGAGAACCAACACCTTAGGGAGGACTCCCCGGTGACTGCGAGCCCGTGAGTAACCAGAGGCTCCCCCTGACTGCGACTGCCTGTAACAAGGGACCCGACGCCTGGAACCAGCACTGCACCCGCAGCCCCCAGGACCTGAAGGAACCAAACTTCAGCGCAGGAGTGACCCCCAGGCAACCCTCTGCCTAGCCCAGGTGGTGGCTGTCCCGAGAAGCCCCCCCTGTGCCTGCCTGCACCGCTAGAGTGACCCCCTGGTCCCTCCATTGTTTTCTACCTGAAACCCGACGCCTGCTTTGCACACTGCACCCGGCGGCCCCTGTGCCACTGAGGGTGTGTTTTGTGTGCCTACTTGTGTCCCCCCCAGTGACTACAAACCCCCCCTGGTTTGCCCCCCCCCGAGGACGCAGGTACCTGCTGGCTGACTGGAACCGGAGCACCCCTATTCTCCATAGGCACCTATGTGTTTTGCGTACCTCTTTGACCTCTGCACCTGACCGGCCCTGAGCTGCTGGTGTGGTAACTTTGGGGTTGCCTTGAACCCCCAACGGTGGGCTGCCTATGCCCCAGAACTGAGACTTGTAAGTGTTTTACTTACCTCCTAATCTAACCTTTACTTACCTCCCACAGGAACTGTTGATTTTTGCACTGTGTCCACTTTGAAAATAGCTTATTGCCATTTTTACAAAGACTGTATATGATATTGCTTTTGTTCAAAGTTCCTAAAGTATCTAAGTGAAGTACCTTACATTTAAAGTGTTTACTGTAAATCTTGAACCTGTGGTTCTTAAAATAAACTAAGAAAAGATATTTTTCAATATAAAACTTATTGCCCTGGAGTAAGTCTTTGGGTGTGTGTTCCTCATTTATTGCCTGTGTGTGTACAACAAATGCTTAACATTACCCTCTGATGAGCCTACTGCTCGACCACACTACCACAAAATAGAGCATTACAATTATCTACTTTTGCCACTATCTTACCTCTAAGGGGAACCCTTGGACTCTGTGCACACTATTTCTTACTTTGAAATAGTCTATACAGAGCCAACTTTCTACAAGATGTATAATCTGTTACTGCTGCAAGGTCCTGTTAGGTGTAGTACTGGGTCATTTGACAGCCCTCTCTCCTTGAAACTTTCTGGTTATTGCTCCGATCACGACTTCCATGTCAAGTTATTTGTTATGAGTCAGGCTCTCCACTGTCCAGTGGGTCTTGTCCAGGGACAGCAGGATGTGATTTGGTAGCACCAATAGAGACGAAATGAATGGGAACATACCAGGCCATCGAATGAAGATGGATGTGGCACATGCAGTATAACTGCAGTTGCGGGCAAACCTGTGAAACATTTTGAGTGCGGGTGAAGGTGTATAAGAGAGTATCGCACCATCAATTTATTAACACTGGAATCTCTGCCTTCTGGGTCTCTACTACTCTGTAACCTGCTTGCAGGCCCTCACCTTTGTGAACCCCCAAAGTTGTTAGGACTCACTGAGACAGAAGGGCCTGAGACAATGTACTTGTCTTCCTTTTGCTTTCTTGCCAGATGGCTAAGATAGGACGGACTTGCTCCATCTCACTATTTCCAGTTCAGTGGTGTTCAGTGGTGGCCTATCACACACACAGCATAACTGACAAAGTAAAGAAGATTTTCCTAAACCTAGATCTCCACATTATTGGAAAAGACAGAGGGGCATATTTATAATGCCCTAGCACCACCTTGGGCCACATTAACGTCATTATTTTTTACGTTAATGTGGCTCAACGAGGCCGAAATCCCTGCGCCATATTTACAGGGTGGTGCAATGCATGCATTACTACTACCAAAAATCTATAAATGCCCTCAAAGCAGACCTTCCCCTCAAATCTATAGAACTGAGACTGCTGTGAAGGCAAATGAAGAGAAAATGTAGGCTTTGTAAGTATATATGCTGGGGTTAGAAACAGCGATCGTAGGCACAACGGCTAAAATTCAAGCAATGGGGGGAATGTTAAGACATCAAAGAGTCAGTGGAAGGTTAGATGACTCTTAAAAACTGTGCAATTAAAAGTACAGTGACACTAGACATGAAGATAGATCTGCTGTATAATCGATGCCCTTTGCACGTGCTAGGATTACCTCGACTGATAGACGATGAACAGCTGCCTGAGGTGATGTGAGAGTGTTTAAGAAGTTGCTAGGAACTCAGTTGTACCTGGAGCAACAGTTGGGGAAGAAGAGTGCAGAATGCCCTCTGCTGTTAGAAATGGGGTGCAGGATAAAGGAACAGTCACCCTGTCATCGGCTGACTTCGAAGAAACAAGTGATGTTTCATAAGAAGACTGATGCCAGAGGACAGTTGACTACTATTTGGGCTTGAGCTCAGACACACTTATGAGAAAGAAAGCACTATTGGAACTCAGGAATGACTTGCTGGCCCAGGGCCTGATGACATTGTTCAGTCTGCCGATGAACAGTGGCCTAACGAAACTTGAGAGAACTCCCCTGAAAAATACATGAATGGGGCCCACACACAAAGTGCCGGTCTTAGTGCTGGGGGTGCCTGGTGCAACAGTCTTTTTGGCCCCCATGACCTCGTTCTTCATGAATTCTCTCACTACCACTCTCCAACAGTGCCCCTCACCTCTCCATAGCCCCTCTCTGCCATACACGTTTTTTTTTCTCAAAGCGCTACTCATAGTTCACTCTCAGTTTTGTGATCTGCATGGTACACGTTATTTGCAGCAGGCACATTATCCCTCTGCGCTACAGTATGATGAGTAAAAAATGCCACTAAACTAAATTCAGATCCCTTACCAACAGTAATATTAATCATCAGAGTTAGCGTGACTTTTTAAAAAAAAACAATTTTATTATTTTTTAAATGTGTGCAGGCACAACAGAGAAACAAAAGAAAGCGCATACGTATAAGTGAGTACATGACAGTCCTGCTAAATAAATCAAGGCAATATCTTCCGCAGACCACAACCTGCATCCCTTCTCCAACACAGCATATAACTTTATTTCACACAGGCAGCCCCCTTTAAGCCTGCACTTCCCCCAAATTTTCTCATATTTGTGGGGACAGCCATGTGCCTCGTAGATTGGCTTTTCTAGTTGAGATCACCAGTCCACTCCGGATCACCACTTCGAGAGTGACGGTACCGTTGAGTCTCTCCAGAGCTGTGCAATGTCTCTCTTAGCCACCAGGCAGGTGACTCCCATGAATATTTGACCAGCCCTCCCAACTACTCCAAAAAGCCCAGCAGTGCCACCCTTGCGTTCAATTCAGTGGGACAGCCAAGGACTGCCGAGATGTCCTGCTCCACCCCTCCCTAAAAAGGTTGTATTCCCTTGACATTCCCATGCCACATGCAACAAGTGCACCTCTTGTTGACCACATCTCATACAAACCAGGGGGTCCCCGGGTGAATATGTCGGAGTCACCATGTGGGCAGGTATGACATATGAAAGTAGTTTATCTGGATCATTCTTAACCTAGGGGAAATGGCCAATTCCCTTGGTGCTAGATAGGCCTCTCTCCAGTCATCCTCTTCCAATTCTCCCACCTAAGCTGCCCACTTATCCTGTAATTGGGTGAGGCCATCAGGCGCGTTAGTAAGCAAGGATTGATAGATCTGGGTAATTGACCCCCTCCCCAAGTGCCCCGAGAGCAGTTTCGCCTCAAGCAGGCTGTGATCTGCAAGAAAGTCCGGACAGCAAGTAGGTCCACAAGGCGTGATGTATCTGAAGGAAGCGAGAAAACTGGGAGCCGGCTAAGAAATAGTGTTCCCTCTGCTGCTGAAAGGACATCAGAGTATCACCGGTGCAGACATCCCCCAGATATGTCCATACAACCCTCCCAACAGGCCCTCAAAGCCAATGAAACCCAACTCCAAGCGGTAGGTCGATTCGTTCCATCCGCCTGTAAACCACTCATTGATTGGGATCAGCTGAGCCACCAAGTAATAGACATAAAGGTCTGGCACACCCATTCTGCCCTCGTAGGGTGATTTCTGAGCAGAGCAAAAGGCCCCCGGTGGCACCCTCCCCCCCATATGAAGGAGGTAAGTTTGGAAGTGAGGGATCGAAACCAGGAACGGGGCACCAAGTAGGGAAAGTTTGTCAGGGCGAACAAATAGTGGGGGAGGCAGATCATTTAAAAAGGGTGTTTCAGCCCAGAGGATTCAGGGGCAATCAAGTCTAACGGGCCAGATCATCCCTCAGTGCACGGGATAGGGGCTGAAAATTTAACTGTGATGCCGGATCCAGGAGCGGAGAGAGGTGAATCCCCAAGTATCTGAAGGCATTACCCCTTACCGGAATGTTCAGGCACCAGCTCGCTCCCCCTATTGTGCCCGCACCTCCACCAGCAGCGACTTCCTGGGTTTTAAGCATAGCCGTACAGTTTCAGGAGCTCAAGGCAGCGAGGGCCGGAATGCCAGGGCTGCCCCAGGAACATCAAGACATCGTCCACATACAAAGACACCATATAGTCACAGCTAGTCCCCCACCTCCAACAAACGATCAGTGGATTCTCACAGATGAGGCAGGCCAGCGGCTGGATGGCCAGGGTAAACAATAAGGGGGAAAGGGGGCATCCCTGGCATGTCTCCCGTCTGATCGGAAAGGGATCTGAGAGGATGCCATTCACCTGCACCTGCACTGAGGGGCTATGACTGTAGGTGGACCATACTCCTGAATTTCAGCTCAAAGCCCATCCGCATCAGGACTCCCTCCAGGAAGTTCCAGGCCAGGGTGTCGAAGGCTTTACTAAAATCCACCAGGAGGAGTGCCAACTCAGCTCCCAACCGATCCACCTGCGACAGTACCGCCTGAACCTGGCGGAGACAGTGACATGTGCTCCTTCCCGGCATGAAGCCACACTGGTCACTGGTCAGGATGTACCAGGTGGGGCAGTGTCCATACCAGCCAGGCCGCCAAGACCTTCTCAAATATCTTAATGTCCGTGTTAATCAGTGAGATGGGCCGACAGGACAAACATTGGTCCCGGGGCAGGTCGTCCTTAGGTATGACCACAATCGTGGTGGTATCCTGCCCCTGAGCGAAGAAGCCATGACAGAGTGCCTCCACATACGCCCCAACCAGGGGAGGTATCAGGTGCGACTGAAACTGCTTGTAATATTCAACCGGGTATCTGTCAGGCCTTGATTAAAGCACAGAAATTGCATCTCCCACCTCCTCCAACAGCAGAACGTCCAGTTCTGCTGCCAAGAACGACGGAAATTGATGGTAGTGGAATGTCACCCAGAGTGGGGTTTTCCCGTTCTGCCGTGGGCTGCGGGACTCGGGTGTACAGGCACTCGTAGTAGGAGGCAAAAGTGAGGGCAATTGCTGACAGGTCCTTTTGTGCTACACCCACACGGTCCCTGATGAGGGGCACCACACAGGCCGAGATATCGCGGGTTGCCAGCCAGTAGAGCAGTTATTGGGTCTTGTCACCCAGCTCATATACTCTTGGGGTTGAGGCCTGCCAATGCTGTTGAGCATCCGCGAGGGACACCTGCCTGAACTCCGCGCCGAATCTCCAACTGCCACCCCGCATCCTCCCCCCTAGGCGTCCGGTGCAACGCTCCAGCTGCACCATCCCTACCTCCAGCTCAGTGATCCGCTATGTTCACTGGGCTTCCCGCCACCTGACATACCCCTTAATGTTACCTCTCAAGACTGGCTTGCTTGCCACCCAGACTTCGCAGCCGAGGCCACTGAGCCACTGTTCTGTCGGAGGCAGTGCGCTAGTTCTTGGTTAATGAATTCAACATATTCGGGGTCTTTCAAATACCTGGCGCTGAAGTGCCACATAGGTCGCACTCTCGGCGTTGTGGCGCCCCAACTCAGGAGGACCGGCGCGTGATCCCAGATACCGTGGCCAGGATCTGCACCAACTTCAAGGCTAGGAGATCCGCCACCGGAAGCCATATTAGATCTATCCGTGCTTCTGTGTGCTGGGCCGATGACCAATAGGTGAACGCTATCGTCTGCAGTGCCAAATCTGCCATGCGTCACACAAGCCCAAGGAGTCCTCCCAGCTCGATAGGCACGTAGAGTACCTACAACGCCCTGTACTTGGGGCGGCAGAAATCTCTCGGGTCAGGTCCTAGACCGCGTTAAAGTCCCCTCCCAGAATAGTCATTCCCTGCGGTAGGGACAGGAGCAAAGCACGCAGCCCCGCCTGAGTGGGCTGAAGAAGCTGCGGAGGAAGATAGCATGAGACGAAATTGCCCTGTCGGCCGGCCAGGCGGCCCTCCACCCAAACATATCTCCCCTGGGGATCTGTGTGGACCTTGTCCACTTGCATGGGTAACGTTTTATGAAGCATGAATGCCACCCCCCTGGAGCCCCTAGTAAATCCAGAGTGGTACACCCTATCATAACCAAAGCGACTGAGAAACAGACACTTGGTTCCCACCAAGTGGGTCTCCTGTAAGAGGACCACCCCCGGGCGGTATCTCCTAATGTAACGTAGGACTGTGTTCTCTCCTAATATGGTCTAACAGACCGTTCACGTTCCAGGAGAGTACTGTAGACATAGTAGAGGTTGGGGTAATGGCCCTGGAGGCAAACTTGTCCTCCATCAGGCCCCAGCTGGCAAGATCCAGGGCTACTGTGGACAATCCGCGATAACGGGTCAGCCTGCATGGGACTCACTGTACAAGGGCCTAACCTGAAAAGAACGAAGTTAGTAGGGCAACCACAACATACTACAATTCCCCATAATCCCCCCAACGCCCCCCACCCCATACTTCTATCCCTGAAGCATCTGTCGCCCCTACCCAACACTTTTGCAACCTAGCAGAGTACAACAAAAATATATTAGGGGGTCCTCAAGATGTAGCAGTGCCATGATCACGGATGTGCAACCTGACCAACACTATGACAACAAAATAAGACCTTCCAGGCTCTCAGGCTACTGCCGGCCCAAAGGCCAGTCCCCGCCAAGCGCTCCAGGCGGAGTCTCAGATTCCAGGCCCCTTCCCCTCCAGCCCCAGTCACCCTGAAGGAGTCGGCACATCCTCTGCCAACGCAAACAGGGGGTGCCATGAGGGCGGCATCCAGCACCCCGTCCGCCAGCAACTCAGACAACGGCGAAGCCCCCCGTCCGCTCTTCCGCTCCCCCGCCACCGCCCTTGATCTCCAGGAGCGTTTCCTCAGCTTGCGGGCCGGGAGGTGGTCTACACCCAGGGTTCCAGTTTCTTCCCTTGGTTCCCCCTCCCACGCCGGGGGCGTCAGGACACGACTCCGGTGAGTCAAAGAAGAACGTGTTGGACTGAATAATTACTTTCAGGTGGGCGGGAAAAAGCAGCATATAATGCAAGTTCAGCGCACACAGTTTCTGTTTTGAACACTTTGAAAACCAGGATTTTTAAGTTCTGATAACGGAGATCTGACTGACTTCTGGCTTTACGCAGGATTGCATTGCGTTCTCTAAAGCTCTGGATCCTCAGAATTATCCGTCAGGGTGGCGTGCCCAGAGGAGGGCGCGGGGCCGGCAAGAGGTGTGCCCGTTTATAATAAAGGTGGGGGACAGTTTCCCTTCTGACATCCACGTATGAAACCAAGCCTCAAGCGCCGCAGCCAGATCCGGAACATCCAACGCCTCTGGCAAGCCCACATATAGCAGATTATTGCACCGGGCCCGGTTTTCGGTGCCCTCTGGGTGCTCGTGCATCTCCGCCACTAAAGATGTGAGCTTCGAAACCTGGCACCAGAAGGTGGCCACCTTGTCTTCCATTGTGAAATACATTTCTCCACTTCGAGACTCTCCCCGTGAACCCCCGCAGGTCCTGCCGAATGAGGGACAGGTCTACGCTGAGTTTGTCAACCTTGTGCTCTACAGCTTCTCAGGAGTCCTGGATTGCTTTGAGAATGGTCCCATGGTCTGGTCGCAACGTTGCAGGATTCATGGAAGGACCAGCCGCTTTGCTTGCACTGTCTGACGCAGGAGTGGGGACTGTTTAATGATCCATCGTAGTCTGGGCCTGGGAAGGTGACGCCAGCCTAAGCTGGCCCATGGCCCCACCGTCCCATCCCGCGGGGCCACTAGAATGGAGAGCCACGGCCCCAACGGCGATCCCCGCTGTCTGCAGGCAGAGGCCTCAACCCCACGGACCACCATCAATCACTCACCCCCACTTGTCGCCTCTGCAGGTCTTTGTGGCCCTCCATTTGCAAAGGGGGGTCTGTGGGGGTCCGGACCCACGCCACGGGCCACAAACAGGGGGGGGGAGAGGCAGAAGATTGGGCCCCTCCTCATACTGGGCTGGAGCCTCCCCCCTGTGCCCCGCACCGGCCCCCAAGCACTCCACCCGATCCAACTCTGTCTGCCAGGCCCATGCACCCCGCAGCTGAAGGCCTCAGTCCACTAGGTTCTGGAGGTCTCTTCCCCCCCTGCGCATTTGTGCGCTGCTCCATGTGGGGGCCTAGCACAAGATACCAGGCTCTCTCCACCTCCACTGCTGTCACAGGGGAAGGGGGGGAGAGGTGGGGCCCCCTCCCATGCTTCGCCGTCAACCCCCCACCTCACCTTTGAATCACCACCGCTGCCTCAGCCCTCTCTTCCTTACAGGCTCTTCCTCGTGCTCCAGGGCCCACCACCGATCATGCGGTGCCCGCCATCACCAGGCCAGGCGGGACGCCGGGCTCCGCACCCGGCTCTAATTTGTGGGCCGCAGCGGCCGGGTCCAGATTCTGATGCTGGCTCACTGTTTCTCCATTTTGGGGCCTGGGGAGGGCAGGCTCGGATGCCCCGGACTTGGGTCAGATGTTTGTTTGGGCCGCCTAGGCCCTAGCGCGCTCTATGTGGCACCTGCCATTTTGAAGTCAGGCGGGCCTGCGGCAGGCGCTGCCCGTTGGCTCTGTCGTCCTCCCCTGCTGGTCCGGGGGTGCTCCTCTCTGTGTCTCAGGCCCCTTCTGCACTTCCGCAGGCCCCAGGATTCTCAGGGGGGCCGCACAGTCAGGTAGGATGCAGTTGGCTGGCTGGTGGCCACGGAGCTTAATCAAGATGCGGCTGCCATACTGGCCAGCTTAGCCATGCCCCCACTAGCTTGACATTTTTATTGTTGCATAAAAACTGCTGAATGCACAAGCAAGTTCAGTGCTTTTTAAACTCGTAAGTAATTTTTATACAAAGCACCCACACCAAACTCGGTGCACCGGTCACACCACCCTAAAGCCGCCCCTGCCCCCACGCTCTGGGCCCAGGCAGTAGCTGTCAGGCCGTGGCCCTGTGCACAGTGCCTGTGAGGCCTCCTGGAGCTTGGGGGCTCACTGCACTGTGGGGGCTGTGGGGCTATTGTTACACCACTGCCCGTGAAGTTGAAAGTAATTAATCAAAAGTTATGTGTTCTCTCAAGTTGAAGATTCCAAAGGTTTCCTGTGTAGTCTTGAAAGTGAATAGACATGAATCTCAGAATATTTTTCTACTATTATTGTGTTGAATTATTCTCTTGTTTCCCCTGCCACTGTTGAAACCTCTCTGGGTTGGCCAGGAGCCCATGCCCTAAATGACAATCTGACGCTGGAACGTCTTGGATGTCGTCTACTGAAGGAGGGAAAGGTATGTTTGAGTGCTGACTCCCTGCTAATTAGGTACATTTTTCCAGAGCTGGGCCTCTCTGCTAATTCTCCTTCCCTCTATGTTCTTAGTGACTCACTGCGGTGCAACGTATTTTTTATTCATTTCAGACAACTTTTATTATTTTAAAATTGTAGTAGACTAATGGCTTGGCTTAGCAATACCTACTTCCTTTGAAGTTTAGGATAAGACTATAAAAGCAATATATCAAAACTGTGGTTGCTGAAGTAAATAAAGGAGCTAAAAAATAGAAAAGGAGAATTCAAGATAAGGGATGAATAGAAGGAGGAAGAAAGAAGGTAGAAATGGAGGTATTGTAAGAAGGATGAGAGAAGGTCAAGGACAGCACAGGAGCAAATGTACAGTAAAGAGAAAAAGGTGAAGAGAAGAATGGTCATTTTAAATGGAAGGGAAACACAATAGTAAAATCATAGAAAAAGAGAACAAGCATTTGCAATGTAATAGGTCTCGTGTTTGCGCGACTGAGAGCTATTAGCGTTCTAAATTCCTAACTGGACTTTTCTTGCCACATAACCTGAAAATTAAAAGTAAAACAGTTGACATAAGCAAGCCAATTCAAAGCGACAAGGCATCCATGAGCGCGAAGGAGAGACACAAAAGGAAAAGGAAGTTTGCTTGCAGTCAAACGTATTGGCAATCGTGAAATTATCCATGTAAGAGAGCCGATGGCCAAGGTGGTAACAAAACTGCCCCAAGGAGGGACAAACGTAAAGCATTTACCAATGATAACAAAAGATTTCTGAAAGTCAAGCCCACGAACGAGTGATAGTGATAGGCGTGCGGTGGGCGTGGTTAAAACACCACAGAAAGATTACAACAAATCAGAGCGCTTGCGCGCTCTACCTAAAAAGGAGGTAATGTGAAAAACAGTGAAAACGGAAATGATTATTAGTGGAATAGGCAAGAGGTGCATACAGCTGAAGGAAATGAAGAAAATATATGAGTAAAAAGAGTGTATTAATGGCAAGAAAGAGTCTAAGGGCCTGATTTAGAGTTTGGCAGACGGAGTTACTCCGTCACAAACGTGACGGATATCCTGTACGCCTAATTATGATTCCATTATTTCCATTTTATTATGTTTGTGACGGAGTAACCCGTCCGGCAAACTCTAAATCAGGCCCTAAGTATTTGAGGAACATCATAGGTCTGAAAAATTAATGGAGAAGAAAATTAAAAGGAACATTCCTCTGCATTCCTGAGTATCAGGACACCTCCCATCCCCTTTTAATACATTTCCCATTCGTTCTATCATGATTTGAAAAAGCAGAAAACGATAAAGCCACATGCAGAGTGTGAGACAAAGGTCACAAGAAAGCATACCTCTTGTCTTCAAAGTCAATGTATTCATTGGCAGTTCTTCTGCACTCAGAAACTTGGTCTTGAAAGACATTGGTGTCTGTATGGTCAAGGACGAATTGGCCATCTGTTGTGGCACTGAGCTGGTGAAAAAGCGCCCGACCACGGCTAGCATCTTGGTGATGTCACTGCGGGCCCCCTCATTAACAAAGCAGTACAGAATGGGGTCAGCTATGCAATTGAGGCTAGTTAGAGCCAGTGATGTGTGGTAAGACACAAAAATCTTCTCCTCGAAGCTGCAGTCACAGGACCGGCTGAGGTACATGACACTACGAGTCAGCAGGATGACATGGTAAGGTGCGAAGCAAATGAGGATAATGATGATGAGGCTGAGGGCTAGCCGCTTAATTTTGGCTTTCTCTTGCTTTTCAGTGGAGATGTTTCCCCTAACTGCTCTTAGGATTCCATGGTATGACAGTAGCATAACCAACCACGGGAAGAGAAAACCGATGAAGATGCGGTAGAGATTCATCCACGCTACCCAATCCTCCATAGGGTACTTCTCAAAGCAGAAAGTATGATTGTAACGATCATTGAAGAGCTCATCATGGAAGAGTGGGGCTGAATTGGCACATATCTCAACGGTCCAGACCAATGCACTCACCCCTACAGCTGTTTTAACCCGCCGGACTTTAGGGAATTTTAGCGGGTGGGCCACGGCCAAGTACCGGTCCAGGGAAATGCAGCAGAGGAAGGCAATACTGATGTAGATATTGGTATAGAAAACAAATCCAAAGAGCTTGCACGACTCCTGGCCATGGATCCAGTTGTCATAGTGCAAAAAGTAGTCTATCCAGAGAGGCAGAGTTCCTATGTAGAGAAGGTCAGCAATGGACAGGTTAATCAGGTAGACTCCTAACTCATTCTTTTGCTTTACTTGAAGATAGGCAGCCCACAGTGCCAAACAGTTGGCTGGTAGTCCAATGATGATGACAAAGATGTACAAGGTGGGTGGGAAAAGATGGTCGATCTTGGACTCCACATTGCAGCTTTTATGTAGCGTTGAGTTACACATGATATCTACTTCACGTGTGTCATTCTGTCTACCCCTTTCACGGAAGGAAGCTACTAAATGACTGTAAACTAAAGTTGGGGACAGCCACTGGAAATCCTTTGGTGAAGGAAGCAAGCCCAGCTTCTCCAGGCCACATATGTCATCATGCTGCCACCTAGCTCATGGCAACACCATAAGGGAAAGATATTCCATGCTGTTACTTAGGAAAATGCCATCCCTTCTCCAAGTCCTCATTTAAAGGCTTTGAACTTCCTTTCCTGCAACACTCCTCTTTAAGTATGAATGAATGTTTTCAGTGTATTTCTTAGAAAAGTCCTCTGTTTTCTCCAGTTACCCTGGTTTAGTCTCTAGGACAGAAGTAAATTCAACAATTCAAGGTCCACATGGATAGTGCTCCCCACATCTGATGCTCCAGTTTCCGGGCAGCAAGCTTATTTGTACTCGGGGGTAACCTTTGGAAAAACATGCAAAGCAGTATTAGAGCTTAACAGCCATATTAAGGTGCCAACATAATATCTGAACGCTTGACAGAAGTAAGGTGGGATGACTGTAATAAGACCTTTTTATGTCTTTATCCTCCAGCTACCTTCACCCTTCTTTCTTGAAGTTCCCTCATCTTCCTCCTTCCAACTCTCGTCTTTCTCCCCGTATGGACTAATTTAGAGGCGGGTGATAAAAGGACATCTAGGTCCCATCCACCCACCTATGCATTACTCATTTAGAAGACTAAAGAAGGCTGTCTTCCTCTTCCTGCTTCTGGGCCCTTTATCGAGAACACCATGCCACAGCAGGAACCACCGAACACTTTAGAGGATCAGGAACCACGGGCGTCATTTAGGGGTTGCCAGAGGTCGCAGCTATGAACCCTGGCTTTGCCCTTGCGACCCCTGGCACTGAATTTGTGACCCCTGCCTCAGAGGTAGCAAAAGCAGTGCCAGGAAGACAGGGACAGCTCATCTTTATGAACATAGGTTAGTGCTCAAATCTCTTAGTTTTTTGTCTTTTTTTATTACACTAATAGTGAATAATGTATCATTCACTACTAATGTAATAAAAATGGAAAACATCTAGCAGGAATATGAACCTCCCTGGCAGCAGCTTTTAAATATATGTTGTGTACAGGTGAGTGTGTTTATATGAAAGAGTGTGTGAATGTGTGTGTATGTCCAAGCATGTGTGTGTGAGTGAATGTAAAGATCAAATGGCGTGTGATGTCACTTCCTACCCCTGCCATTTTGGTAAATGGATGTCCATGCCAGACATCCAATTTAAGATTGTAACATTGCCACCATTTTCTGTGTTGCCTCCTCTGTCACTGACCCCCATATGAGCCATGGCAGTCTATTAATGTACAAATGTATTCATGACATGCTAGGCGCTAACTCCCAGATTCAATTTTCACATTGTTAATTGTAATTCACCATACCAAAAATGGACTACAGAAATGAACATGTTTCTCCCGGGGATGCCAGCTCTATGCAGGCAGGAACGGCCTCAAGTAAAACATAAATCTTATGTTTTTTTATTTTATTTTATTTTGGATAAATCCACTGACGTGGCATAGCTCTTTTCCCTAGAGTTGCTGTTGGGAACCCCAGCTACCAACTTCAAACTGGGCCATGATATCCTCTCTTCAACTTTCTATCCTCCTCTTTTTTCACTCCTCTCTTTTACTCTTTTCTCCTTGAGTTTTCTCTTCTTCCCACCTTCAGTTTTCCCATCCCTTTTCTACCACTGGAAACTGCATTCTACTCCTTCTTTTCCAAATTTCCATCAATTGCCTACTGAGCCCAACAACTCTCCATCTTTCCGTGGTGCTTTCTTATGTTATCCCTACACCCTTGTTCCCTTCTCTCTGTTTCCTCTTTATGCTGCCACATTTCCGTATTTCAGCTTTCCCTCACTTCCCTTTTCTTTCATTGTCTTCTTAAGCTGTAGAAATTGGAGAAATGTGCACTAACCCGATTACAACCCAGGGTTTTAGCCAGAAATTATGTACAGTACTCTAAACAAGCCTGAATGTAGGTGCAATGTGACTGTAAGCACAAAACATGAATAAACTTACAATGACAGAAAAACATGAAACACCTATTTAATGTTCAATTGTTTTATTATGATGTATGCAGCAGGCTATACCAGCTTTTTCACTGAATTTGTCTGCCTCAATTTCATGATAAACTTAACATACACATTTACTTTTAAGTTTCCGTAACTCCCTAGTTTATAGAACTAAAATATTCAATATTTCGGAACGGTAACAACTGGAAAGAGATTTAGGAAAGGCCGAGACAAGAGGAATGGAAAGAGTTGAAGAATGGGATTCAAACAGGGATGAAAAAGGGGGTGTAGGAGGTTGAAAGGTTAATACACGTGGCAGGACATTACCACATACAAAACCACACAAATTAAGAGTTCGGTAAATATAGCCACATGAATTAAATAACTAATGTGCGCAGATAATACCCCTCTCAACATCAATCGATGTCTATCACTGTACTTCCAGACTTAAAACCCCCCAGGAATTATTGTGCTGCCACTTTCAGAGCGAACACCTATATTTTGTAGTCTGAAAGCTCCCTCGGGGAGCACGGTGCCAAAAACAATGTCTTCTTCCTCACCACAATAATTCGTGCACTGAAGTGCGTGAAAAGAAAGAATCTGTTGGCTCTGAAACGTATTCATTATGTATAGTAGCTACTGTTCTTTTTCTGAATTTCAGGCCCTGAAGATTCACCATTTTTAACATTTGATGTGCCAGGGGATCTGGGTGGCATCATATAAACTCTGCTCACCACTTCAGTCATATCATAGCCCAGAGTTATCAATTTTCCCCCAAAAGAGACCACATGGCGTCAAGCACCCTATCATAGAGTGCACCGCAAGGAACACCAAAAGGTGACGTTTATCTACTAAGCCTTTAAAGGAAGGCTAGATCCCATAGATCTGACACTTGTCCACCATATGATCATAATCCATAAAACTACAATAAACCCACCAAATATGCCCGTAGCAACTGAAACGAAACTATGCAATGTAAAAAAGGCAGGCCTACTGACTTTGTAAAAAGGAGTTCACAATCAAATAATCATTGAACTATAGATAACTCTATGGGAATTAACATTTCCGTGCATTACTCCTTCACCCGGTAAATATATATTTTCTGAGTAGTGGTAAATAGCGTTTATGGTCAATTATGCCTAACACAAGTTTACTCTGTGCTTCTTGAAATTGAGCTTTACTGAGTATAATAAAATCCAAATGTCATTTATCGCATTTTGTACATATCATACATGTGTAATTTACTCGATATAATAAATACTGCACTCAATACATAATGTATATATATGGGGTACACTAGTAAGTGGCCTTTTTCAGGCATTAGAAGTAACCTGATCAATCAAAACACTCCCTGAAAAGATGTGTAAACACCCCGCAGCACCCCTACACCATGTTCTAGTGTGGGAGTGTGTAGGCAGCCATTTTATCCAAATCCTGGAGAAAAAAACGTGTTTGAGGATCCATTGTCATTCTCTCACAACACACATCTATAATCATCACAAACCACCCAAGAGCTTTGTTAGACCTGTCAGCCTTAGGGTGGACTCCCCCCAGACACTTTGCCTTACTACCCCATATTTTTCTGATCTCATTTTTGATTCTGCACACTTCACCACTGCCTACTAGTGCTAAAGTGGGTGTGCTAACTCCTTATAATATGGTGACATTGGCTTATCCACAATAGGCATAATTAATTTACTTATAAGTCCCTACTAAAGTGGTACTAAATGTACCCAGGGCCTCTAAATTAAATGATACTAGTGGGCCTGGAGCACTCGTGCCACCCACTTAAGTAGCCTTGCAAACCTGTCTCAGGCCTGTCATTGCAGGCTGTGATGTGCAGTTTTAAACTGCCATTTTGACTTGGCAAATCAACCTTTTGCCAGGCCTAAACCTTCTGTTTTTTAAACACATATGTCGCCCTCAGGAATTGGGTTTATACAGCCTATTGGGCATTATGCCATGATTTTAAAATGTAGGTCATGTACTTTTACTTTTAAGTTTTACATGCTCTGATAGTGAATAACTGTTAAATTAGTTTTTCACTATTGCAAGGCCTTTCCCCCTAAAAGGAGAACATTTGGGGATACCTTATTATATTTAGTAAGGATAATTTCCAAATTGGAACAGGTGAAATGTTCATTTTTGGTGTCTTAGGAATTGTAATGGAAAATCTCTTTTATGGTGAAGTTGTATTATGAATTACAATTCTGAAAATCCCACTTTGAGAAAGTTGTTTCTATCAAAAAAGGGATAACCATCCATGGGTAAAGAGGGACCTAGAGTATAAGTATTTCTCAAAGAACAATGGTCCCTTGTACAGTACATAAGGACATATAGTTGTGCATAAGAATACAATGAAACCTATCAATTTTATTTGCTAGACATTCACAAATGTTTTATTACGCATAAATAAAATGTGGGAACCTCAAAACAAAAAGAAGCAGATCACAGTGTGATTTTCAACAATATTACTTTAGTACCAAGATGACCTCCTCTGGGTTCATGTTTCTCTTTGGCTCTTTTTTCTATTTTGTTTTTCATTGGCACTTGTTTTGACCTGTCACTTTTTCAGTGGGTATGATTGCATGCATACGTTGGCTGCATCATGTATCTCACTTGTACAGCACTCAATACCTGAGTGATTCTCTTGTGTGGGTGGTCCGTTTTTATGGGTTTAGGGATTCTAGGTTTCCTGACTGTACCTTATGAGTAGCATGGGTGTGTCATACTTGCTAAGTTAAATATGCTGTATGAATTTTCATCACATATTCTCGTTCACTCTAGCATTTCATTTATCACCATGAGGGCGCTCACTGTGTGAATAGGTTTTCCAGGATTTTTCTGCTTGCCAGCTTATATTTAATTTTATTAGTACCTTTCTTTTCTTTTTACGTCTAGTTCTCTTCCTAGATCTCGCCGGCTTATATATGTTAGCCTCCTCTAAGACCCAAACCTTCATCCTGATGATGATCCTCATCTTTTCAAGGATCGAAAACGTCGACATTGACGCAAAAGCGGCTCAAAAATACAAAATATAATTGAATTTTGTAGGTTTGTGCCGCTTTTGTGTCAAAAAATGACTCAAATACGGCGCGAAAAAAGAATAAATTAGGCCCTGAGTGACTGCAACCAATGGGTTTAATCCTATCAGGTGTATAGGCCTGAGTGAATTCTTGAAACACCTTTTGACTCCGTCTGAGGACTCCCTTAGCCACCTCATCACAGACTGGATGCCACTATCCATACAGGAAACAGCTGCCCTCATGACCTCAACCCACTCTGGCGCACCCAATGACCCCTGCCCACACTACATCTTCAACCTGGGTCATAAGGAGATCCACAGCTTCCTTGTCCACATCTGCAACACCTCAGTTGAGACTGGCACCATCCCCGAGAAATGGAAACAAGCAGAGGTCAAACTGCTCCTGAAGAAAACTTCAGCCAACTCCAGCAAGCCCAAAAATTACTGCCCCATCTCTCTGCTCCCTTTCCCAGCCAAGGTCCTGGAAAAAGCCATCAACAAGCAACTCTCTGAACACCTTGAAAGACACAACATGCTAGACTCCTCTCAATGTGGTTTTCACTCCAATCACAGCACAAAGAGCGTCCTCATTGCCGCAATGGACAGCATCATGACCCTCCTGGACCACAGAGAGAAAGCGACCCTGATTCTCCTTGTCCTCTCTGCTGCGTTCAACACCATCTCCCACTTCACCCCCACCTCCAGACTCCGCCACACCAGGATCCAAAGCAACACCCTCAAATGGATCCATGCCTGCATCTCAGGCTGCACTCAGAGGCTCTGCCTCCCACATTTCACGTCAGAACCAAAGAACAACATTTGCGGCGTCCCACAGGAATCTTCCCTCACACCCACCCTCTTCAATATCTACATGACGCCGTTAGTCGAACTCTTCCGCTCTCATGGACCCAACATCATCTCCAAAGCCAACGACAGGCAACTAATACTTCCCCTCTCCGAAGACCACACCACCCCAAGAGACAAATTCAGCAGCACCATGACACACGTCGCCAAATGGATGAGATCCAACTGCCTGAAACTCAACACTGACAAAACAGACATGATCATCTTGGGAAGCAAGTCCTCCCTCTGGGATGACTCCTGGTGGCCATCCATGCTCAGACAAACCTCTGACCCCTACAGACCACGCATGCAACCTTGGCATCATTAACAGCAAACTTACCTTCAAACAGCAGATAAACACCGTGGCCTCCTCCAGCTCCCATAACATCTGCATGCTACGTAAGATCTTCTAATGAATCCCCATTGTAACCAGAAAGACGGTCATCTAGGCCATCATCACCAGCAGACTAGACTACGGAAACGCCCTCTACGTTGGACTCCCCACCCAGCTCCTCCACCACCTCCAGACCATTCAGAACGCAGCTGCTAGACTTGTCCTAGACCTTCCCTCAAGGACCCACATCACCCCCACCTCAGAGAGCTACACTAGCTGCTGGTGCACAATAGGTGCAAATTAAAGGTTCTCACCATCGCATACAAAGCCCTCCATAACTTCGGACCCAAGCTTATCAACAACAGACTCGCCTTCCACCAGCCAGCCAGGGTGTTTCGCTCTACAACTGTCAACCTTGCCCAGGACCCGAGAATCCAATGCAGCCTCAGTGGAGGTCGCTCCTTCTCCTACCTCGCCACAAAGTCCTGGAACGACCTCCCCCCACTTGCGCACATCGTACACCCTCCCCGACTTCAAGAAAAAGCTCACTAGTGCACAACAAACCTCCCAGAGCGCCTGGATACCCCCAGGGGGGATGAGCCACACTTTACAAATCCATTGATTGATATGTTCGTTTCTCTGTTGTAAATGTATATGATCATATTTTCAGTGTTTTTGATTGTGCTAACTGATGGTCTTGCTTCTTTTTGTTTTGAGGCTCCCACATTTTATTTTTATATGAAATAAAATATTTGTGCATGTCTATCATATAAAATTCATAGGTTTGATTGTATTCCTATGCGCAACTCTTTGCCCTTACATACTGCACGAGGGACCATTGTTCTTTGTGAAAAACTTTGAGAAAGTTGGCATTTTCCTGCCTTAGCCATTTAGGGGCAGATTTATGGAAAGTGGTGCTGCACCAAGTGCAGCGCCACTTCCCCTGCGCCAATTGGCACCCCCCTACCGCCACCATGTGTTCACTGTATTTAAAATACATCGCACCATGGCGCAGGATAGGGGGTAATAGAGTCGTTTTTAATGACTCTATTGATGTACTCTGCAGAAGTGGCACCAAACTGTTGGCACTACTCCTGCAGAGTACGTAGGGGCCCACTCTAAAGAATGGAAGCCCCCTTTTAACACCTGCTCTTGAGCAGGCGTTAAAAGTGCCATAATAAATGGCCCAAGGAAATCCCAGAGATTTCCTTGCACCATTTTACCGGCTCCCCTAACGGGGGAAAGCCCCCTTTACATTCATTATGTCTGGCGCAGGCATAATGTAGCGCAAAGAGTTACAGGGTGGTGCAATGCCTGCATTGTGCCACCCTGTAAATATGGTGCAGGGATTTTGGCCTCGTTGGGCCACATTAACGTCAAAATAAATTACGTTTATGTGGTGCAGGGTGGCGCTAGGGGCGTGTTTGTAGCCTGTCTCAGGGTCATATGACTAGGTGTACTTGGTAGTTGGTCTTTGTGTATTCCTCCCAGACAGCATAGAGAGCTTAGGTATGCGTGGATGGGCCATGGCTGGCAGGATGGGGAGCAGAACTGTAAGCTGTATACTGGACCTATTTCTTCTTAATAAGAATAAAACTTTATCATCACCAACTACGTCGCTTTGGACTTTCGGTTGTTTTCCACTCGGATGAACTATGCCGAATTACTTGTGGTGTGCCCTGGTTCTATATTAACACTCATCACAAGTTTGTTGTCCGGCAGAGGCCGCTTGGTAAACTTCTACCACAGTTAGACCACCATTGTGGTCTAAACCCTGCTGGACCAATTAGGAGATCACTGCTGAGCCTGTGGGTGGAAACATTATTTTCTGTACGCTGGCCCAGCTGGGAAGAGGATCGAAACACTTGAGCCGGTTCGTAAGTGATCCGGCTGCAATGTGGTGTTGGGGTGGGTGCAGCAGCACCAGTTGAAGTTATTAAAGTGCTACAGGTCTGTCCATGTGGACCCCGGCACTGCCCATGTCAAGTGCATGGCTAGTGCAGGGGCCTCCATGGGGCACCTGACACCCTCATTTTGCCATCCCTTGCATGGCGGTGGAACTGCCATGCAAAGGCTGGCAGATTTGGGAGTCAAAATCCAGAGAGTAGCGCTGCTTAAGACTGCTGGGACTGCCAGGCAGCTGGCTGGCGGCAACCTGGCAATGTTGGCGGTCCACCACGGTCATGCCACGACAGCGGCGGTCCAACTGCCACTGTGAGTCTGTCATTCTTGAGACTGCCAGATTTGTAATGAGGGCCAAGATGGTTGACACAACCATCATCTGCCACTAAGGCCCTCTAAGTGTTGCAGTGCATTCATAATGCCACATGCCTACATTGACGGAATAGCCTGGCTTTGTAGGGCAACTATGCTGGCTACACATCAGACACCATTGTGCTACAAGGAGGTTGTAGCCTCCATCTAATATGAGGACCCTGCTACTAAAATGGACTACACAAAACATGTAACATACATGATGAACATACATATTGGGATCCAGATGTCATATACAAGTCCGTGAGTCAGTTCCCAAGAATGGCATGCACATCAACACAGTCAAACTGTACCTTATTACAAGACCTGGAACATACACAACACCACAAACACCTCTGATTCACCACTCAAACTGCAACCAACTACTGCTATGGAATATTCCAGATCCCTCTCAACTCTTCACTAAATTTCTCCCTCTTATCTTTGCAGCTGACTAAGGTTATGGCATACAGCCATGGGTCATAACCACATTTGCAAAACAAACTACCAATGAACAGCATGCCTACAATGAAGCACACCAGAAAACACGCAATGTGGTGGAAAGGAGCTTTGGCCTTCTCAAATCCCAGTTCAGGTACCTGGACATGACAGGAGGAAGCCTCCTGTATGCTCCCCCACTGGTATGCAAGATCATACTGGTATATGCTATCCTGCATAGCATGTGTGTTAGAAACAATATCCACTAGGATGGACAAGTAGATGTCCACAATGAGGAGGACGATGGGGGTTAGGACCCTGAGGGGAACCAACCAAACACAGCGGCAGGAGTCCACAGGAGACGGACAATTGTTGCCAACTTTTATATCTAGTCAACTAAAAAGTACTTTGTAAATACCTCAAATAAATGTTGTTTAACAACATAATCTTTGGTCTACTGATTGGCCAACACATATACCTTTGGAAAGTGAATCTAACTTTGGGGAGTGCGTAGGAAACATAAAAACAACAAGTATGGTACACACGTCTTTGGTGATGAAGGGGGTTCTACAGACTCCATCTCACATATCAGTGACACCCAAATCCCTGGCATGTGACTTCTGAAGGCCAAGAACCATGCACCACTATATATATTGTTATAGCATGTGGGCAATGTGCAATTTCATTGGCCATTCACCATCACAATACCATCCCTAACAGGTAGCATGCAAGGAGGGTACACATAAGGTAGGGGCTGTCAGGAGATAGAGTTTAAGTAATGTCAGAACTGAACACTGTCACTACTTGGCCTGCACCATAGATGTGTGTCAAGGGCGGGGCATCAAAGGTAATATTGCTTCTTCAGTAATTGCACATGGAATTAAGTCAATGTTTGAAGCTGAGCCTGCAGTGTGTCCCTGGGAATTCGGCTCTGCAATAGGACACATCCCTGACACATGGAGGACTGTAAATCATGCATGGCACATACACTTTGGATGGGGAAAGGTCAATGGCTTGGTAGTGACATAAGGCAGCTAGGGGTGTTGAATCTGTATACAAACACATAACAGATTGTATGGTCTATGATTTTCAATGGGAGAATGCATCAGCCAAATGATAGTCTGGCTGGAATGTAGGCAGGGTGTGTAACACACCCTATCTACATAGGATGCACACCCGTCACATAAATAGGCTCGATTCACACGTGCCTACTGCTAATAATGAGAAAAACATGAAGACTAATGTATGGGTGTCCATCCTAGGTAGCAACGGGTATTGTTATCCACAATGATTGACCTGTGTCTGAATGTCTACACAGTATGCGCCCTATAACAACATTACACAGCACATAGCAATACAAACCACTCATTGTCACTTACATGACAGATCCATTACATGGTACCAAATTTAACTAAATAGCTTATACATGTACTGACCTCCAATATCACAATCATGTGTGGCATGTGCGAACATGTACAGCATTGTCCTACAGAATCAGAGACCCACATCACACTGAGAGTGAGTAGACACAGCCATATTGTTAGAAAGTGGCAAAGGATAAATACAGCACTAACAAGATAATACACCTCAACATCAGTCAATCATGGTAAGAGTCAGCTAGGTTGTGGCATGCTGGTAGAATTGCATTGCCATGTTCAACGGTGGATGTGGATGGACAGCTCTGAGATACCCACAAATCCTTGCTGATACAACACGCCGTCACGTGGAGATTACTCAAGTGCTGTGGCATGTGTAATGTCATGTGTCTCTGGCACTCATTACATCTCATTACTATCGCCAATGGAACATTGATTACTGAGTTGACAGTTGTAGGAGAAGGGAATATCTCCACATTACACAAGTCACATTTTGTATCCTGTCCCAATAGCACCTGACAATGTTGCTTTAGAAGATGTGTACAAGGTGCTAGCAGACCAGTGCTTAATTTGTGCTTGTTGTTTCCAGTGCTGAGCACCAGCACTTATTTGTGAGGGCCGGGCTTATTCTTCTGCCTCAAGCATTTGCTGATAGCAAAAGACACATATGGGACACACGGAGGAAGGGAAAAACGAAAAAGCGTCACAAAGGGAGACAGTAGAAAGCTGCAAGAGTGAGCTGAAGGGGCAGGGATTGGCTTTATATGGATTAAAGAGGCCTGAGATGGCTTCAGGATTACGCTGCCTCAGTATTTCCTGCTTGCAAATTTAATTGCAGCCAGCCGCGCGTTTAGGAGGAAGACTTTGGGCACCAGCACCTTTTTATTTATAAATTAAGCACAGTAGCAGACAAAAGACTGTAAGCAATGGAGGACACAAACATACCTCACCAGTCACGGCAGATAAAAGGGATAATGACCAGACAAACACAAAACAGACACTGTAGGACACCAATGTCTACATGTCTAACATTAGTACATGACCCAGACATGTTTGCCATCACATTAGAGGGGAAGGCTGACATTGCAACTAGGTCTGTATGCCCACATTTGTGCATGTCTCCATCTTCTAGGGAGTTTGCACAGGCTGGAAATGAACTATCATAAATGGTAGAGATCTCAGCTCAATAAACCCACGCACCACTGCTCTGACAACATGAACTTATGATAAAGTCAGATGCTTGATGCACATGCACAGGGGGCAGAGTGAAGTGGACCACCATTAACCTGCACCTTTACATGCAACCGTGGGTTTGTGTTGCCACACAAACTCACACAGTGATGAAGTTGGGTAGGTCTGCCATCTATGCCACACTGTAATACTGCAACACAGGGGTATGGCATTGCATTGTATGTGAGAGTCATGACTGACATGATATTGAAAGAACTGTAAATACATTTGGAGGCAGACACACATGCACCACCATAATGTGCCAGCCATGGTAATGTGAATGGATTCAGTACAAAAGCTAACCTAGCAGCAACATAATGGCATAGGTGTCACAAAACCTGTGAGAGTAAATATGTACCCATCAATTGTGTACTGACATACAGAACATAGGTGCCACTGATGTGACACAGGCAATAGTAAAAAAGACAACTTCTGTCTATGCAGGAAGATGTCAATGTGAGCTTGCACATTCCCTTGACGCAGCAATGTCATGATGTATGACACAAACAACACAACACAAGTCCATACAGACAAATGACATAGAGCATTGTTCTTATTACACATAGAGAGAGACAAGGAATGTTATAGCCCCCATACTGCCTCCCAAAATAAAAAAATGTGTACACAAAAAGTATGGGAGGAGCCAAAGAACAGACCCACAGGACCTGTTCAACCTGTGATAGAACCACTATTTTCCGTGATCCAATCAAAATGACACATGGTTGTGATAATCGTATATTGGGGATCTATCTCAGGGGTTGCTCCTTACTGAATAGGTAGTCTCCCGCACATTATAGTGTCCTGCTTTATCATTTGGCCACCTAGCCCCATCTGGGTAGGACAATACCACCTGGGCGGGCTCAACCTCGTGGTTAAATGAACCTGAAGGAGTGCTGAAATAGTGTTTTTCTGGAAAATATGGAGATCCACTTGTATGAATAAAATTACCTAGCAGATCACCAGTGTGGATCACACCTTTTAATAATGGTGTCCGCCGGTAAATTAAAAGCAAAGTAGGAACAATTTTTTAGTATAATGACTCATAATGTCGCTCTAAACCTAACGGCCAACATCTTTCTGCCCACGCGTCTAGCCTTTACTGGTCTAGGGCATTCTTCAGGGCCTGGGATCCCTCCTAAGTATAGTGTGAAGAGAAGGCCTATCATAAATTAACAGTAAAAGTCTCATATACTGTATAACACACTCAAGGACTACCTGAGTATTTACTCAAATCTGGGAGGCCCTAAACTTTAAGGGCAGCTGGCCCCTGGTCTGGGGTAGGGGATGATGCCCATTATAGTCACACATTCGTCAAGGCAAAAGTCATCTATAGCACCTATTTGGCCCCTCTCCCAGACGCTTGTGTTCAGCTGCCCTTAAAATGTAGGGCCTTGAGTGTGTTATATATGAGCCTTTTGAAACAGACATGAAAGGGTGTGTAAAAATTCGTTTGGGAGGGCAAAATCCAGACCTCAATGTCACGACAAATGTTCCAAAGTAAGAATTCAAAACACTCTGTAGGGCTGCTGAGTGAAAGTGTGAAATGTGTGCATAGAAATGTTTGGGGAGGGCCCCTATGTACTCAGCAGAAGTTTATGTGATCTGTGGCATCTCCTGCTGAGTGCATCATTGGCCTTCACATGTATACATGATGTTGGCCCACACTGCCATCATGCTGTGAGTTAATAATGCCTACGCACACACATGGATGTGAGTAAGGGGCGCACTAAGACTCACAAGGACAGCATAGATGCAATAGGTGCTGCAATAGTGTAGTCCTATCGGCCTCTTGGTGTCATTATGCAAGGCCATGTTTCGGAGCATGACCATGCACTGGGTCCAGACTACTGGCAGATCTATTTGGCCTGTGCATTGTGTATCAGAGGCAGCCCGTACGGTCTCCATTATCAGACACATGTGATGGATCTCTCACACTGGCCTGCTGCGCCTAACTGACAATATGGGCCTAACCTGCAACACCAGATGCATCCTCTGAACACTGGGGAAGTGTGTCTGTGTTGAGCCGTATTCCTATTCCCATGTACTCATCCCCCACTGGTTCAACAATGGTATACCATGGCAACGATGGCAGGGCACACACCATTGGCAATACATTCATGTTTCAGATCAGTCAATGTGCAGGTAGTTACAACAGTCTTCACATGAGTCCACTCCCATTGCAATTTTCATTGTGTGACTGCCTTGTGATATCACACACATTTCTCTTACTTCACTGAAGAATGTATGATGTCAATACTCAACACCTTAGAAAACCCACACAACCCCAAGGTAGCAGTTCATCAGTTTGCAATGATCATCATGTAGACCTATATTACCTCAGATGCAGGTAGACATGCTATGTGTGTGACAGCTGACCCATTATCACACACATGGCCAGCCACAGCTGGCCATGGCCACAGCTGGCCATGGCCATCAGGTGAGATATACATGTCCAAGCTGTCCCAAACGGTAATGAAGGTGTTGTGCTAACAAACAGCTGCCTGACAATGCCATGTAGACATGGTGCTGTGAAATGCACCACAGGAGTGTCATGGATAGTGATGGATTGTAGATGTGTGGGTCTACCTCATCAGAGAGTAAGTGCGATTGAGTGAACATAGTTGTCTGTCATATTCACTGATCTTCCATTAAGATGACTTCCTCACATAGCCTAACAACTTTACACTGAACTATGTTGTCTATTTGCATTAACTAGGATTTACACTAAGCAATGTTCAACATGTCTTACAGAAGGACCTGCCCCTTACACCATTGGAGAGGTGGCAGGATTTGAATACCTCAATGCATCCAGTAAGTGTCTTATTGTGGCTCATGTTAGCTACTCCAAGGTTGGGTGTGAGTCAGTGAGAAGAGTGGAATGCAATGAGTGATGTAGTTTTCTGGACCAATGTTAAGAGATCATACGAGTATAGATGGTGTCATCATGGGGCATGTATAAGAGGCCCAAGCACCACTGGAGCTTCACATGCAGTTCTTTACGTGGAAGGAGCATGCAATGGGTGTTGCAGTGGCTGTGCAATAGCAACACCCATAGCAATTGGATGGTGTCCTAGATCTACACATTTTCTTACACTAGAGGCTGTAGCAAATCCTGAAAACACACCAAGGTGTGGCTTTAGCAGGCCACAACAAGCTAACATATATGTTGTCGTGCCGTCCATACTTTGCTCTGTCAATGGGTGCTGCATTTGGCAGCACATATCGAAAGTACAAAGTCCCTTTGAAGATTTTGTTTATGTAGGAATGTGTCCTTCCATGCACAATGACTCTCTCCCCATCAACGCAGCCAGCTAAGCACCATGGGGTAAGGGTGCTGGGTCAAGTCGTGGAAGCAAGATCAACGCTGGCGTAGGTGACAACACAGTGATGTGCCCTCTCCTTATCAATATGGCGCATCCCTGCATTGTGACTATAGCGGAGTGCTGCACTGCCAATTGTCCATCAGCATGGTGCTCCGTCACATTCCCATCATGTATGTTGTTGGGTTGTGCAATGAGATAGGCTTGCATGTAGTTCTAAGGGCAACATGTACTGGCATGGAATTGTGTGTTAAAGGAATAGTAATGGCTGACCACATATATATGGATGTCTGCCATCATAGGTCACAGGCCAGCTGTATATGTACATAGCATGCCTGTTGTAATCAACCTTGTCACAGCACCATAATCAGCAATGTGTGCCACACATAGCTCACACTTGATGAGAAGATGGCACAGATGTAGGGTTCCAACTGCATTAATCTCTATGGGATTCTGTAGGAGACATACACACACCACAGGTACCACAGTACCCTTCAGAGATGATGAAGTAGTGGTATAGCAAGGAGCCATAATGTCCTGAACTGCAGTAATCAATGTACATGATGTGTGGACAACTCCACTCAAGATGTTTCAGGTCAAAGTCTATTAATCTCATAACACCAGATATCAGCAGTGTAACCAATATGGTGCAGCCACCATGTAAATTGTGACTGATGTAGGTCACATCACAGATGTATAAGAAGACAATGGTGTGTGTGTAGCTGGCGATGTGAGGAGATCTGACATGTATCTGCTGATGGAGTGAGACACTCCTGGATACAGTTGCAGCACCCAAAGCTGTGACACAATTACTGTGGCCTTCAGGGCATCCATACAGCCACCATGTGCCCGCTTTTGAACACATGTAGGACTACATGGCACAGGGTAGGGGGCTCCAGTGCTGTAATGTCTTCACAACAGTGATGTGCAGGTCAGGGGTCGCCCACCCTTTCACACATCAAGATAGCATTAGTTGTACATGTGGCCACAGCATGGGAAATGCAGTTGGACCCAGTAAAGTAGGCTCAGGCCAGGTTTTACACCTGGACACATGAATGTAGATGTACTACAACATAGAATACCAATTTTGTAGTTGGCAGCCCCCCTAACAATTGTCCCACTTCTACACTCCATTATGAGTGCTCAGGGGTGTTGAGCTGATGGATTGCATGCCCAAGCCCCCTTTTGTTCAAGGAGACAGGAGATCCAAACTTGTTGAGACACATGATGCTCAAAATGTAGATGTGACTGATGTTGAACGGTCCATTGTTAGTTCCTATCAGCTGTGGCCCCTCTTGATTTACAATGGATTATAGTCATCCCACTGACATGTACAAGATACTGGTGATGTATGGTTGGATATAGAAGCAGATGAGGTGCAATTCAATTTTTTTTAGGCATGTGTGTAGGACTGTACATGTAATCATCTGTAGCAGTGCAAGTTACAAATCTGTACACACTCCACCCAATGCTGATACTGATGGTTGCTTGTCTTCATTTTACAGCTACAAATATGACCAATGATGAATGGTGCCAGTTCAACTGGAGGTCCAAACGCTACCACCACATCCTGGAGGTGCACGCAGGATACCGCCACATGGCACACCATTTCCATTCTGAAAAAGCATATGGGTAATGGTGTGCATTCCCACACGGGGACCCACTCACCCACCCAAGACAAAGGAAGAAGCAGGCACATTAACGATGCAGGGGCCCCCAGCTGCACCCACCCCATCCACATCTGCAGCACCAGTTGCGACCCTCGCACCAGTTTTGCCACCACCAGCCAACCTGATACTCCAGCATTTGTACAAGTTGGAGGAGGCTTTGGCAGCGGGCCGCAAACTCCTCAATTATATAAAGAAGAAGGTGAAAAAGTAATGGAAATGAACTTGGACTGTGATGGACTACCTCCCAGTTCCTTCCCCTCCTTTTTAAAGTTGTACCATATTTTAGTTTGGGTTTTATGTAGTTAGTGGTAGGTTAGTGTAGTGTGTAGCCATTAGTTAGGATAAGTATAGTTGGGGGGTGAGTTTCTATTCTTAGGTTTTCATTGGGGTATTTTTGGTTGGGGGGGGTCATGTGGGGTTTATATGTGTTTTTATAATATATATATATATATTTGTTTAAGCCATAGGATTAGCTAGTACATATGTAGTTATAGTAATTGTTGTCCTACTTATTTCTTGTTTCTTCAGGGGGGTGGGGGCCAATGTTTAGAGTGTGGTGTTTTATGTGTAAGTTAAGTTTAGCATAGTTAGTATAGGTTAGTTTAGGATAGGGTAGGTTTTAGTTGTGTTTGTGTAGATCATTTTAATAATAAATATCTTGTTATCATTGCAAACAGTTTGTGTAATTAGTGTGAGTCTCAGGATTCTCCCCATGAGTGTACTGGCCAAATTGGGGAAATGGCCTAGGGAATCCGTCCTGCCTTCAAAAGCCTCATATACCATGTTATCCCCATTGTCAATGGAGCTGTCACATTGCCTGCAACATCACATCTACTAGTCTATGCATCTGCCATCCAGTGTACCCACCACTCATTATGACTATGTATATTTTGTATTGGACATGTAAGTCTGCTACTTCAGCTGTAATTGTTGGGGTTCTGTAGTAGGAATGTTGGGAACTGTGACACATCTGACAACAGCCACAATTGGAACTTTATCCTGCAAGACTGACCGGTGGCCATCACTGATGAGGTTAGCTACCTCTGCACCATATCAATGAGTTCTTCTGGTATTCCTAGCTGACGATACTGCCTAGACTTGTTTTTCAGCCATACCTGTCGTATATGGTGAGGGAATCATATATGTGTCCTTCATTTGTGACATACTCAGTGAATTGCTTGTAAGTGATGAGACCAGCATACACATTTGTCATGTTAGGACACTCGTGTGTAGCTGTGTGCCCCCACAGTCCTGCACTCATGTACTGATATTCTGTGACCAGTAACATAGATTCACACATTACAATCATTTAGCTGAGTTGATGGCTCACAATAGACGTAGACATGGTAAAGGTGTTTATTTACAAGTGGAAGTGTGGTAGTGAGCTATTTACAATATCCAGGTCAGTGACCCTATTTGTGAAATCCAGATATTTGTGACATGATACAAGTCCAGGGTTGAGGGACATGTCATGAGACATGCTTCGAGTAGTGATGATAAGTGTGGAGGAACAGAAATTGCCAATTAGTAAGTGAGAGACAATGGCAGTCCATAGCAGACAGGTCAACAGTGTGTAGGTGAAGAGTGCACATATCCTACTGTGACAACACTGGCATGATCTTTAGTCCAGAACTAAGGAGGAAACTGCCCATGTGGCATAGACAGGTGCTTACAGGTACTTTTCCTAGTAAAAGTTATTTGTTCCACATTTTCATCCTCTAATGTGTGTGGTGGCTCCTGTGCCATTGGTGGTGGTGGTGGAGAGGTAGAGGGGGCCATACACACTTCAGTTGTTAAAGATGTGGAGTCCCAATTCCCGGCAGCTGCCATTTGTGATATGACATATGGCATCACTGCAGCAAGGAGGAACTGCTGATTTTTTTAAATGGCTGCAACATCCTGGTGGTAGGCAGCCGTGTCTTCCCTGACGGAGGCTATTTCACGCTGAATGGAGTCAAGCTTATTCTCTGTCATGCTGCTGCCAGTTTGGGAGGGCAGTTGTTGTGGCCACTCCCTAATGGCAGCAGCTATGTCCACCAGACACTAGTGGACTCTACGAGAGGGGAGTGTGTGCCCCGGATCGCAGCTGTGTGTTCAGTAGCTGTCACGAAGCACGTGCACATTCCCTCTAGACTGGCTGCCACGGTCTCCATCCCCACCCGCACCTGCTTGGCCAGCTTCCGCTGTACTCCTACCACTGCCCTCTGGAGGCTTGTCTCTGGGTCTTCGGAATCCTGAGTTTTGTTTGTACTGTCAGGTAGTATATTGTGGCTGTTGGGTGGGTCATCTGGGTTGGCTGCAAAATTGATTGTCCTCCTTGCAACTGGAGAGGGAATCTGAAAGGATACCAGGACATCCTGAAGAGTATGTTGGCTGAAGGTATTCAGCTGATCATGCAAGTCATCGGAGAATTCCAGGACAGGCTGATCAGCAGGAGAGCCATCATCCTCTGTAATGAGATGGTGTAAAATCAATCTTTCTATGTTGTGGCAGTTGACATGGCATGTCATTGCTATTGGAGATTCAGTAACAACTTACAGCCCAAACATTGTTCTTGTACACTATTGGTCCAATTTATCGGCCCTTTGTCCCGTAAAAGGAAGCTAAGGTTGCGCAATAGGCTGCGTCATATTTACAAGGTGTGATGTATTCCCTTTATGACGGCTTGACTCCATTTTGTTATTGTGGCCCCTTCCCATGCATCAATTTGCATGGTAGGGCCTTGCAATGGCTGTTGCGGTGGTCAAGCGACACCAACACACATTGTATTTTGTCCCTTCCCAGTTTTACGTGTTTTCATACACCAGAGGTGGCACCAAAACCTTACACCACCCCAGTGATGGCATTACAAAGGCTTAATGATGTAGTTTACTTTGATTGCTTCTCCTGTTAATGTATGCATAGGTGGGCTGCATTCCACAGCACACATGGACCTTGCAGATTGCCATTTCAGTTACTGGTTGTGCTGGAAGATGCTCCTCCTACACAACTATGGTCTCCCCCTCACTACAGCCACACTTACACTATGGTGCAAGGGATGCAGCATTATGGCAGTGCAGCTAATTTACCACTGGCACAGGGGTGGACCCAGTGATGGCCAGCCTGGGTATCATTTATTGATGTGAACAGCTTTTTGTACATGAGAGTGCCTGATGCCACTAAATTATGGACATAGCCAGTTGAATTATTTTCAACTTTGCATGTGGCTGGGTCCAAACTGGGGTGGCATCGTGAGCAAAAGAACAATGGATTAAACCCAGATCTGTCACTGGTGGTGAGTGTTTGCATTGTTCAGCACTCCATCCATCATCCTTTTGTGTTGCTTGTATTCCTGTGACCAGCTCTTCCAGGATGAACACTGCAACCATATCCTCCATCTCATCCAGGTCCTCCTGTGGTACAGGACTGCCTTTCTGTTTCTGGCCATTTTCTCCTTAGTTCGATGCTTACAATCATGCCAGCGCTTCTTGCACTCCATGACAGTTCGCTTCACCTCTGCCACACTGTTGATTTTGTCCACTATTTGCTGCCATATTGCCTCTCTCCAATTGACAATTTGGAGGTGACGAATAGCTGGTCTTGGTGCTCCATCAACTCTCTGACAAGGATGTCATGCTCCTCCTCACTGAACTAACACTTGCACTTTTTCTTTTCATACTCCTGGGACGTCTGTGTATCCTCCTGGCTGGTTTCTGGTTGTATGGGGTCACTCAGGGGTCTCTCCAGGCCTGCTGCTTCCATCTTCTCTTTGAATTGCACTCTTTCCTACTTTAGCGTCTAAAGTTGATGCAAATGCAGTGTTAAAATTGTGATATCCGTTGGTAACGTGTTTATGTGCTGCAAAATGGGTATGAGTCAGTTTTGCAGCATTACCATCAGTTTGCCTTACAACAGGGCGCAAAGGTTAACATCAACCTTTTTTACTCTAACCATTTCTTAGCGCCATTGTGCGTAATAGTACAAATATTTTACTCGGATGGTGTGACAAATGCGCAGTTTTGCATCAAAAAGTATAAATATGGTCCTAGGTATAAATATTGGACCTCTAACATCAACTCTTCAGTACACTTTTGGTCCTGTGGAAGACTCTATCAGGAAGAAGGACTGCTGTGCTGTTGAATGGACTGCCATTCTACCAGACTGCTACTCTGATGGACTGCTGCCCTGCTACCCTGATGCCCCTTTGCCTGTGTGAGAAGGACTGGACCTGCAATCTGTACCCAAGACCACTACAGTGACTCCAAGGTCTAGCCACTTGTAACCAGTACCTGGCCTCTTCAACTGTGAGTCCTACCCTGCCAAGTGGTGCCACCCCAGTCCTGCAGAACCGATGCATGTCCTCTGCTGTAAGGACTCTTCCAGCGCAAGGACTTCGCATCACCTTCACAGTCCGCATTCTCATTGGAACCGCTGCTGTGCAATGTATCCTCGACAGAGGCCTTTGCATCGCAAGCCTCTCGTCAATGGCATCCTCGATGATGATGATGCAGAACTTAGCATTGCAAGCCATGCAGTTTCTTCAGAACCACCTATGGCACAATGCATCCTTGATATTTCCATTGCAAATCCCCTTGTCAATGGCCTCCTCGTTGAAGATGCAGAACCTCGCATCGCAACTTCGCAGCTCCTTGAACTGACACTACAAGGTGCATATCTGTCCCGGATCATGAATTTCCTCAGACGCACAATGCTTCATTGACGTAGGACCTTACAATGCTCTGCAACCAAGATTTAATGTATTCTTATTTAGTGGTCTAACTGGGTCCTTGTAGCCGCCACACACACCATCATGGTCAGCTCAAGCTTGTGATTTTGTCCCAGTCAAGCACGACCAGATAACCATAATTGACGCTTTGTACTTTTTGACTTTATATTAACTGAAATCTTTTAAACTACATATCTCCAGTTCTATAGATTGGATTTTTATTGTTGTTGGTCTTCTTTTATTTATTAAAATGCACTCTATTTTTCTAAATTGGTGTGGAATTTTTCTTGTGTTGTGGTTTCACTTTATTACTGTTTGAAGTGCTGCACAAATACACATTGCCGCTAAGTTAAGACTGATTGCTCTGGACCAGGATGCCAGAGGGTTGAGCACAGGCGTTTGCTTGTGACTTTACCCTGACAAAGATTGTGGTTTCTGCTTAGGTAGAGATTTAACTTCTCCAACCAGTAACCCAATTTCTTACACAGATGATCAGCAGTGAGGATTTCGACTTGTGTTTGTGCAGTGCTATACAGTAATTTTGTGCTACACTTCCCACCCAGATAAATAACTTAAGACCACTTTGAGTTTCAAACTTTCTACTGGATTAGCTTCTTTTGTTTTTTTCCAAATCTTCTCTTAATGCTAACTGACTATCTGTGACCATGCCTGCAGTAATGGAGTTCAAGCTGGCAAACCGGGAAAATCACACTGCGGTGGAGCCCAAACAGTTCATTAAGGAAAGGGAACTTCCCACCAAGAAGTGTATGAAAAGGTTGGAGCTCTAGAAACCTCTGAGGGCCTGGTAGGAGGTTCACCAATCACTAATAGCAACAGAGGAACAGAATAAGGAGGATAAAATGGATAAGCAGGATCAGGACCTAGATATCAACTCTAAAATACAGAGTCTAGGGGAGAGGAATGACTCATTTCTCGAACTGGAACTCTCTCTCTGCCAGACCAGAAAGCATTGTATCTTCACATGGACTGTCCCCAGAGGAGCTGACAGATAGGACGGCAGAGAGGGAGTGTTAGACCTGTCAGCCTTAGGGCGATCTTCTCCCAAACTTGTTGCCTCACATTTTTGTTGTATCTGTTTTTGGCCTTAGAATTCCGTGCACTCTACCACTGCTAACCAGTGCTATAGTGCATGTGCTTCTCCCCTAAACATGGTAAAATTGGTGTATCCACAATTGGTATATTTAATTTACTTGTACATGTCTTGTAAAGTAGTACACCATATACCCAGGGCCTGTAAATTAAATACTACTAGTGGAACTGCAGCACTGATTGTGCCACCCACCTAAATAGGCTTTCAAACCTGTCTCAGGCCTGCCATTGCAAAGCCTGTGTGTGTAGTTTCACTGCCATTTTGACTTGGCATTTAAAATCTCTTTCTGAACCCTAAACTCCTCTTTTATTACTAAGGTAGACCCTAGGTAGCTCATAGGGCAGGGTGCTATGTAAGTAAAAGATAGGGCATGTATTTTTAAGTTTTACATCTCCTGGTTGTGAAAATCTCCCAAAGTCGTTTTTCACTACTGTAAATCCTACTCCTCTCATAGGTCAGCACTGAGAATTCCGTCATATACTTTTAGGCTATAATTCCTTATTTCATATGAGGTAAAGGAGTGGAATGGGGAATCCACCTACCTGGTGCATCTCAAGACTCCTAAAAATCTCTTAAGGGTGCTCCACATAAACTGCCTCATACCCTACTTTGAGAGGACGGAAGTCAACATACTCCTGGTAAAAGATAAAGGGGTGGAAGAGGAGAGAGAATCTCTCCCTGACCTCCTGTCTACCCAGGAGCATGATGTTTCAGGAGAGGATATAATCCCCTCCATTACTCTGACCCCAGAACAGCAGAGTGATTGTCGCAGGCTGTTGGGGCAGTTTCCCTCCCTATTCTCCCTCACCCTTAGGCTTACACATTTGTGTACCCATGACAGAGATATTGGGGAAAGTATGCCTGTTAAAATCAAAATGTATAGGTTTTGAGAGAAGGTGAGGGCCATTATCAAGTAAGAGGTCTCCAAGATATTGATGTTAGGGGTAATTGAGCCCTCCAACGGTCCCTGGTCCAGCTCTGTGGTGCTGGCACCCAAGGCTGGGGTAGCCTGAACCTGAATTTTGGAGTGGTGCCCAGTGGGGTACTGGGCACCACTCCAGAATTCAGGTTCTGTGTTGACAACTGAGGGCCTAAGTCTGTCACAAAGACTGACCCACACCCCATCCCCCGAGCTGCTGAGCTCACAGACAGTCTAGGAGCTTCCAAGTTTCTCAGTTATTTTGATCTCACATAAGAGTACAGCCAGATTACTCTGACTCAGGAAGCAAAAAAAAGGGTGTGAATTTTAAACTCCATAGGGCCACTTCCACTTTAAGGTGATGTCCTTTGGCTTAACGAATACCATTGCTAACTTTCAGAAGTTGGTCAACAGGGTCCTCACTGGAAAGAAACATTCTGTGATGCCTACATAGACGACATAGCTGTCTTCAGCTCCAGCTGGGAGGAATACCTGCACCACTTCCAGGATGTGCTTCAGGCCCTACAGGAAGTGAGCCTGACTATAAAGGCCAGTAAGTGCCAGATAGGGCAAGGTTCTGGGCGTGTATCTGGGCCACATGGTGGGTGGGGGAGTAGAGTAAGTTACGATTTTGACATAACTCTACAAGGTGTGCTTTCACACCCACGGGTGACATGGGTGAACTCTGTTCATTCATCAATTCAGTGATAAATTGGAAAAACAAATTATTGTAGCCCAGCAAAACATAATTCAATGTGTAATTGGCATAGAAGTATTGCTTTTGGGTTACTAACAATCTCATAAAGACATCAGGGGCACAGTAGAAACAGTAACAAACATTTTGTTTGTAATTCACAGCATCAGGGACATTGTACTAAGAAGAATGAACACACTTTTAAGTTAAAAGTATTACTACAGGAACAATGTGTTTCTCAGTACATTTAAAACAACTACACAGAATATTCTAGCAATAAGGCACATTATGAATAATGAGAAAAGAAAGAACATTTCCAGCATTGTTAAAATGTCATTAAAAATGTCAATGAGAACATGACACCCTAAAGTCAACTTCTATGAGCTATACTAAGAGAGCATGGAAGGCAGAGTAACTTGCAGTGTAGAGTTTGTTAGGGAGAAGGGACGCACTGCATACCTTGTTGCGAACAAAGGCTGCAGCAGCACATGCTGCGGGAGCAGTCATTCAGTCTTCCTCGGGGACTAAGTGCTATCAGCTTCAGGTGAGATGTAGCTTCTGTGCAAAGTGTGTTGGCAGTAGGTGAGACTGTCTCAGGCAAAATCTCAGATGATATTCTGGGTGAAGCCCCTCTCCTGACAAGTGGTCATCCTTACATACTAAAGTGTAGTTGTCTGGTAGGCAAATCCCAACACGAAGCCACAGACTGTAGATGGAGTCTATTTGCCACAATCCATAACAGCATCAGGAAACAAACTGTCAGTCTTAGAATCCCCATGCCTAACTCCCTTAAACATTCTAGAGTCACCAGAACTCAACACATAGAATATGGAATACCGATTACTAAGGGCCAGATTTAGATGTTAGCTGTAATTGTCCCGCCGTCAGTTTTACAATGGGAAACTCTCCCGCTGCCTTGGCGGTCTGCCGGCCCAATTTAGATGTTGGGTGTCCCATAGACTTTAACCTGCACAAGTCCCGCCGACTCCACCAAGTATTTCCAGCAACCGCTACGTCACCATAGGAAAGTGTGGCTGACGGCAGGACTCCAGCCACGCTTACTGCTGAGCAGATCTGGATGTGCCAAAAACGGCCAAGCAAAAAGTGGCGGTCCGATCTTCACTTCTGACTTTGTGGACTGGGGGAGGAAGGGGTGAAAACTCATCTTATCTCCCGCTTCTACTTCTGTTTCCAACTGGACAGGAACCTCCATTGCTGCAGCCACAGGACTACAGAGAAAACACAAGTTCCCCATCGCTGGACACAAAGGTAGGGAGCCCACATTGACTGTGTACATTCGGGGTAACTGCAAATGTTCACAGGACCACTCCAGATATATCACAGTAATTTTAATATATTACTGTTACATGCGTATGTCAAGGACAGGACATGGTGGGCCAGACACGGATGGGAACACAGTGGTGCACAACACATATCAAACTCATATACAATTGTCAGTATTTATTGCCAAATGAATGCTGGCACCACAATGACAGTATATTCACTCTTGTCAACTGTGCCAATGTGTGCACATTGCTAGGGGACCTGTACCTGTCATGCTGTGCTTCAATTGTGTGTGCATGAGTCAGTACGTGTATGTGTGCATGTGATGTGATTGGCAGTGTGAGGTGGGGGAGGTATAGTGGATGATGTGGTTGTGTCTCTATGCGTGCCTCTTGCATATGGCATGGATGTTGCTGTGTATGTTGTGTTGTCTGTGGTATTGCTGTGTGCAGAATTCACATGTATGTTTTTGAGTGGCAGTTGCTGTCATCACATATGTAGTTGTGCTTGTGTATTTGTGTAGATGAGTGTGTAGGTTGGTTGTCTTGTATGTAGGTGATGTGTCACTAATCTGTGGATGTTGTATCATGGAGCTACTTGTATTTGTGTTTGCAGCATGTACGTTTTGTGCTGTGTTGGAATGCCAATGGATATTTGTGTGTATGTGGTGTGTTGTGTCATGTGTGATGCAGGGGGATGCATATGGCAAGGGTTGAGTGTGTGTGCGTGACTTACCTCTAATCCATGGCCACTGCCATTGTCAGATGTCCATTGGGTCCAGTGATCATCAGCAAACCGCTGCCAGTATACTGGCTGCAGAACTGTAACATCTAAATACGGGGCAAGAGAATCCGCCGCCCTAACGGCTAGGAAGAGCACTCCGTCGTAGCGGTCGGCCGCTCTGCCACAAAACATAAAAATACGGCAGGTGGAAGATCGTCACCTTGACGGTCTTTTCAGGTCCGCCGCTGATGCAGATTGGCGGTAAGACCTACAAAATCTAATTCAGGCCCTAAGTGATGCAAAAGGTACATTACCACAACAACTCCCTCTTCCCAAATAAACCCAAAATAAATCAAAATACATAACCCAAAACAAATGATAAAAGAAAGTAAGAACATATCAATATAAAACTAAAAATAGCACATATTTATCCAAAACCTTAATAACACTTTTGTTTATACATATACGCACAATGCTGTCACATTAATAAACGCTCACATGGGTGTACAATACTGTGACAATTGTAACCACAACATGAAGTTGTGACTCATGAAATCTTGCAGGTCTCTTAATAACTCTTTTACGCATACGCTCCATCAAATTTCTGTTATTTTCAACACATTTTTGAGATGTGTGAACACTATAATCAGGGGCTGCAGCATGACACTTGCGATTTCCTTCACTGGGGACCTCATTATGAACCTGGTGGTAATCACTGCTCCGCCAGCGGTGGCGGCAACTACCGCCAACAGGCTGGCGGTCCGGACCACCAAATAATGAAGCACATGAGAAACAGCCAGCGTGAAATCCGCACACCGCTAGCATTGGAGTGCCGACAACGACGGAAGAGGCCGCCAATAGTCAGACCAAAAGGCCCCACCCGCCCAACAAATAATGAAGTACAAGACCGCCGTCAGTTCTGGGGTGGGAACCACCGAACCAAATAAAAGGAAACACTCACCGGAGGCACACACAACACGCCGACCAAGACGAAGACGACAACGGTAAGTACCGCAACCTAGTAAACAAGGGAAGAAAGGACACAGTTACACACCCACCCACCCCACACACCCTGCAACGCACTCCCAACCCCTTACACCATCACAAGCCATACACACCAGAACAAGAGGTACTTACCCGACACAAGGCCAATAAAACCTGCCCAAAGAACATACATGCGCACACCACAACCCCACAATGAAACGATGAACCACGTTTCCATTTTGTGCCAACAGCAACACTGGGCACACAAACTTTAATCCAACATTAAAATGTAATGTCCAAATAAGGCCATTGGCCAGTCCATGCAAAACAGGCTGAAGGGCCAAAATGGCCCGAACTTGACTCCCACATGTGCACATGGTACTCCACCGTGAAGGGACATCAATGGGGCAGCCAGGCACCTCAGGGAACAGAGGCAGGGGGTGGCGGGGGTGGGGACTTCTGTCTGGGAGGGGGGCCTTGGGCTTACATTTGGGAGGTGGTGGGGATTTGGGTTTGCCCTTGGAAAGCGGGGGAGTGGGCTTGGACCGGAGGGTGGCAGATGGACCTGGGGCAGCACAGGGCTACTTCATCTCTGGGGAAGGGGCACGGGAATGGGAAGGGGGGACTTAGACAAGGAAGGAGTGGACAGGGAAAGGAGATGTGCCTGTTTAGGGACGAGACTGGTGGGCCAGTGGGTTCGAACAGGTCAACAGGGGACAGGAAACGTTTTTTAGGGGCAGTTGGGGTGGACATGGAGGAAGGTGTGGTAGTGGAGGTAGAGGGAGTGCTTGTAACTGGTGTAGGTGTGCTGGACATGGATGCAGGTGCCTGTACAGTATGCTGAGGTGTGGTGGATGTGTGTTGAGTGGGTCTCTGGGAACGTTTGAGTGTCTTGGGAGGAGGGGGGTTGGACACAGTGGGACAAGACAGGCTGCCAGTGTACATGGATGTTGTCTCGGTGTCTGCAGGTCTGGTGAGTGTGCTGCATATGTCAGTCAAAGTCGTTGTGCTGAGTGCAGGTGTGGTGTCTGGGGTGGATGACTGGATGTCTGATGTTGTGGTGACTGCAAGAATAGCATAACTAGCAGTGACTGATGGTGCAGTGCTTGTGGGTGTGCATGTTGAGGTGACAGACAGGTAGGCGGGAGAGGGGGACACACTGGGGGAAGTGGATGTTGTTGTGTGTGCCTTTGTATGTTGGCTGTGTGTATGCCTGTGGTGGGAAGTGTGGTGCTTGTGTTTTTCTGTGTGCTTCTTGTGTTTTTCTGTGTGCTTCTTGTGTGTTGAGGTGTGTGCATAGCTGTCTGAACATGTGCTTGGGATGGGTGAAGGGAGTGGGGTGCTGGAGGGGTAGAGGTGGTCGGAGGGGGGACGGAAAGACCAGGGACACTGGCTGCCGTCAAAGAGGAGGCCAGAGCCTGAAAAGATCTCTGTAGGCCAGACATGGCACCATGAATGACCTCCAGTTATGCATTGCATTGCTGCATCTGGGATGCTAGCCCCTGGATGGCATTCTCAATGGTTGTCTGCCCTACAGAGTTGGTCCTTAGGAGGTCAGTAGCCTCCTCCGTGAGGGCAGCAGGGCTGACTGGGGCAGGGGATGAGGTGCCTGGGGCGAAGGAGATGCCCACCCTTTTGGGTGAGCGGGCATGGGCAACCGGGAGGGCGGCGATGGCATGGGGGTGGCAGAAGACGACACAGAACGGGAGGGCCCACTAGGGTCCGCCACCACCAGAGAGCTCCCATCGGAGGAGGTATCAGATTCACCACCGCCAGTGGTAGTTGCCTCCCCTGTGGTACTCCCCTCGCCCTCCAACCCACTGGTCCCCTTGGCGTCCGTCGACTCTGCCTCCTTGGAACCGTGGGCCGCTGCATATCCACTCACCGGTGCCACTGTTCCCTCACCATATGATGCTGTTGTACACAGACAACACAAGAGTACAGGGGTGGGGAGACAAAACATGAGAGAAATCTGTAAATACTTGAATGAATGTACATACTTGGTGCACACACACTCCCATCCAGCTTACACATCTACACGCAGCACCTACAACTATAGTCATGACTATGTCCCTGACTAGTGGCCACTACCCCAGCATACAACTTATTTCCAACATGACACACGGACCTGATGAACTGTTAGACCTACCCCTAATCATTTCAGTGCCCATTGGGGATAGGACTGCTGGTAGACACCTGTCAGAGTGCCTGGCACTAGACAGCATACATACTACAGCACCCAAACACATCCATCAAAGAGGCATGAAACCGTGTTAGTACTCACTCCCTTGTGGCTGCTGTGCTGCCTTCAAGCGCCAATCCAAATCTGGATGCCACAGTCAGAATGCTGCACATTAGGGGGGTCAGGGTCTGACGGGCACCCCTTCCTCATTGGGAGGCCTTCCCAGCTGTGCCTCGCAGGTCTTCCTGGCCCAGCGCCGCAGGTCCTCTCACCGCTTCCTGCAGTGGGTGCTCCGCAGGTTGTAGACCCCAGTGTCCCCACCTCCCTGACGATGGCCTGCCAGAGTCCCCGCTTCTGATGGGCACTGACCTGTATGGGACACACAGAGAAGAAAAACAGACATCAGGATTTGGCCATTTGATACAGCTGACTATATGTCCCCTATAGGACAGATACTTTACAGGATAATTCCACCACCTCACTCAGTACCTGCCACACAATCTACGCCTGTGCAGTTACATACCGACCACACATGCATACAGGCATCTGCCACCATCACACACATCCATGCAAGGCAACCACCTACTCACCTGCTCCTCTGGTCGCCCATATAGCTTGGCATACAGGGTGTAGGACCCTATCCACCAGCTTTTTCAGCTCCTCCGTGGTGAAGGCCGGGGCCCTTTCCCTCTGACTTGTGCCAGTGGAGTAACCAGAGTCAATCAATCAATAAATCAATCAGGGATTTGTAAAGCGCACTACTCACCCGTGAGGGTCTCAATGCGTTGAGGAGGACAGCACACAGCAGCACACTCAGTACAGTAATTGCATGCACGGGATCCAGGAGTCAAGTGAAATTGGGGTGACGACATGGCGTACGTTCAGCAGCGGTGTGCACCATCACTGCCGGCGGCGATCACGATAGGCCCAGTTTCCCCATTGACAACCATGTAAACCAATGAATGGGTGCACAGCGGTGAACCCCGCCTTCCGCCATGACAACTACCACCAGCCGAATGATGTCACTTCCACTCCATCATATATGGATGGCAGGAGGCTGCCATTTTGCTAGCACCACGTACATATTTCCTGCTCAGGGGTCCCATTGAGGACCTATAAATCCCAGCCCTTAGTCGCCTGCCCACATGAATGTCTGTTTCTCACATCAGTCCAGAGGTATCACTGCATACATGTCCCTAAAGTTGTACATCATACATCGCTTGTGTGTGTGTAACCTAAGTACTGTACAGCAGTTATTCTTACACAGCATTTTGCATGTGTATGTGTGTCCCTCATATGTGTTTTTTCTTCCCCATAGGTACAGACCCATGTGGCGAGGGAGGGCCCCATCTGTGTACAGACCTCTTGTTGATTTGGAGACCGTGGTGAAACGTCATATCATTGTCACCTACAGACTCAATCGTACAACAATCCATGACTTATGTGCTTTACTGGATCCTGTACTGAGACCGGGTAATCAGAATCAGCATGCCATCCCTACTGAAGTGCAAGTGCTCTCTGTACTCCATTTTTTGGCTACGGACTCATTACAGGTGACAGTGGGCATGGGTGCAGGGTTCTCACAGCCAATGTTAGCCTCGTCCTGTCAAAATTCCTGGATGCATTTATACACTTGCAGACATATGTCAAGTTTCCCCAAAGAGCTGAACTCCCTGCCATCAAGTCTGACTTTAATGCCTTTCCTAAGATTCCCCATGTGATAGGTGCCATCGATGGCACCCACATAGCTCTCATCCGCCAAGAGTGAATGAACAGGTGTACAGGAACAGGAAGAACTTCCACTCAATGAACATGCAATTGGTGTGTACTGCTGACCAGTACATTTCACATGTGAATGCCATGTTTCAAGGATCAGTTCATGATTCCTTTGTCCTGACGAATAGCAGTGTCCCACAATTGATGCAACAACTACAAGAGGACAGAGGATGGCTCATAGGTGAGTGCATATGACACTGGATCAGTACATAGCTGACAGCCAGGCTGTCTACAAGTAATGGCAGTTTGTTACAGTCCTGTTTCAACCACTTTTACAGGTGATTCTGGCTACCACAACATGCAATGGCTCCTGACACCTGTGAGAAATCCCAGGGCAGATGCAGAGAGGAATTATAATGAGACCCATTGACGTACTAGGAGGGTGACTGAGTGCAGTCGATATGTCCTTTGGAAGTTGTTAAGTTGGTATTGTTGGGTGAGGATGGTAGCACAGTGGCACACGTGGGAGACAGTTCAGGTCAAAGTCACTTCTTTGAGGGGGCCTTGGTCTTGGCAGGTGTTCCTGTGCCATATCTGGGTCTGAGGGACTGTTTGAGTGTCTGGTGCTGGGCTGCATGGGTAGGGGTGCTGGTCTCTTGTGTGTCCTCTGCCAGTGCCACCAGTCCAGTTGCTGCTGCTGATGTAGAGGGCTGGTCTGTGTCCTCGGCACTGGTAGGGGCTTCCAGGATTGTGGGGGTCTCAGGCTGGGTTGGGTAGTAGTGCTGCAGCACCCCTGCAATAGTGGCCATGGTGGCATTGAGTTCTTTCCACTGCTCCATGGTCTCTTGATGTTGGGCTATCTGCAGCCTTTGACTCTGTTCCAGGGTAGCCAGGATCTGACCCATCCTGTCTAGTGTATGGTGGTAGGCTCCCAGGACCTCAGAGATCACCTTCTGGGCTGCAGCATCCATCCTTTGGCCTCCCCATGGGCCGCTGATTGCCTCTCACTGGGCCTAGCCCCCTGCACAGGTCTGGCACTCCCACTTGCGCTGGGGCCATCTTCATCCTGCCTGTTAGTAGGTGAAGACTCTGGTGTCTGTACTTGTGGTCCGCCAGTCTGTGGCCTGGAGACACTGGTGTGGGGTTGTTTGGCCAGAGCTGATGTTGGTGGTTGGGTGGTAGGGGTGTCAGTGGTATCCTGGGTGGGGCTGTTGGAGGGTGACAGTCCAGGACAGTGTGGCGGGCCAGGGTACTCCTCACTGTCCATACTTCCCTCTCCAGTCTCCTGAGTGGGGTCTCTGTCTCCATGTGGGGTGCTGGCACTCCTTGGCCTTTCCGTCAGGGTGGCATGGGTGGTGGTGCCTGGGGGGGGGAATGGACATGTATGTTACATGTACTAATTTGAATTGAGGATGCACAGCTATGACCTATTTTGTGCTGTTTATTCCCCTGTCAGGCCATGCAGGGACCTATTGTGGGGTTGTCCTTACATTTTGCATGAGATGTGGAGGTGCATTGTGGGTGCAGTAGTGCCATTGTGATTCCTTGCAGGGTTAGGTGACTGTGCACAGGGGGAGGGATGTGGGTTTGCTGGTGGGGTTTTGGGCATGCCGTGTGACTGGATGTAGTGATTGTGGCCTGGGTGGGGTAGTGGTCCTGGAGGTAGTTGGAGGGGTGGGGTGGTACATGCATTACAGGTGTGGTGGATATGAAGTAATTGTAGGTGACTTACCCGAGTCCAGTCCTCCAGTGAGTCCAGTGAGGCCCTCAGGGTGCAGGATGGCCAGTACCTTCTCCTCCCAGTCGGTGTATTCAGGGGGTGTCGGTGGGGGTCCTCCCCCAGTCTTCTGGACCACAAGGTTGTACCTGGATGCCATCGACCTCACCTTCCGGCGCAGGTCATTCCATCTCTTGCAAATGTCGTCCCTTGTGTGTGGATGGTTTCCCACTGCATTGACTTAGTTTACTGTAGTCTGCCATAATTCCATCTTCCTGGCGATGGGTGTGTGCTGGACCTGTGCCCCGAAGATTTGTGGCTCGACCATCAGTATTTTGTCAGTATTTTGTCCACCGTTGTTCTCAGCTATCCCTATCTGTGAAGCAGGGGTGCTTAGGTGGTGCCAGTGTCTGTGTTGTGGGTGGTGTGTTGTATGAATGAGGGTGCTGTTGTGTGGTTGGGTGTATGACTTGTGTGATGTTGCGTTCAGTGTATGCGTGTTGAGTACTCAATCTCAGTTGTCATATTGCCATGGCAAAGGATTGTGGGGTGTGTATGTGAGTGTTTTATAGTGTTGTGAATGTGTGTCCGGTGTGTGGTTTTCAAACTTGCCAATGTGTGCATTTCTTGCTGTTGGATCCACTTGCTGGCCGTGGCGGTCCATACTGCCAATGGTCGTTCGACATCCACTATGCGCTGCAGTGATTTGTGCATCATTATTTGAAGGGTGGGATTTGTTTGCTTGGCGGAGGCAGAGTGGTCATCAAGGGCCCTGGGGAAGGCTGGTGGTAGCAGAATTTTTGGAGGTTTCTGTTTTTGGCATCATTATTTGGCAGTGTGCTGTTCACCGCCAATGGCGGTCTTCTGTTCACCGTCACCACGGCGGTCGGCAGTGTTTCCCGCCATGTTCATAATGACCACCTAAGTCTTACCACGCTGCCCTTCATCCACCATTCATGTCCATTCACTGGACCACATTCCTAGAGACAGCATCCACTCTCTCTGGAGACCTACATTTTGATCTTCCTTTCATAACATGAACAGTCTCTTTAATGTGCACCCATTCCCCTACTTTTATCGCACTTGTGCCATTCTTCACCCTATGTCTGGCACCATAATAATTTTTCATTTTAACTTGAGATATCTCCACCTTAGGTTGAATGATGTTGTGCACTGAAGGGCATGATCATATTTAGGCTGAAATTTCCTCAACCCCACAGGACACAACTTGCATACTGCCACTCGTCCACTCATGACCTCAAATGGACTCATGCTGTAACACCATTTAGACAGGAACAATGGGACCATGACATACTTTAAACGGCTTCTAACAAATCAACTTTGTTCTGCACCCCCTCACTGAACACATTCAACCAGAGTAAGATTCATTTATTTCTACAAGTTTGTTTGCCTGGGGATGATACAAAGTACCTCTTTATGCTTGATGGAATTATTTTTTTAAAATTCCCTCATTCTTTTCTAAACAAATTAGACATTGTTATTTGACACAAACTTTCTTGGGCAAACCTCTCTTAGAATTTTGCGAGAAATGTGATGACCCCTCCAGTAGTAGGTTCTTCCATTAACTCAACTTTCTACCACTTGCTGTAGTAGTCTACTACCACAATAACAAATCTACACGTACATGACAAGGAATTAAATGATCCACTTTTTAGTTGACTTTTTAATCGACTGTTAGTTTGGACCATGGACCCTTAGGTAACTCACTAGGTTCCAAGAGAATACATTCCGTTCTCATCCCTTTATTACTTGTGGCACAGGTTATACCTGATTTGACCATCCTGACTATCTCCCTATCCATCCTCGTCCACCAATAACTGGCCTTTATCTTCCTTTTTGTGATAGTCTTCCCCAAATGTCCTTCATGGCCACACAGCATTATTCTCTCTCTTAACCCATTAGGAGGTATGAACTTGTCATCCTGCATCAACATTTAATTTCTCTCCAATGACAATTCATCTGCTATCTTGAAATATGACAGCACCATCACAGGCAATACCTTCTCCTTGGGCCACCCTTCCTTAAAATATTGCTCAACCATCTTCAAATCTTCATCCTCTGACATCCTGGTAACCCATGTATCCTTAGGAAATCTGTTCTTTTGACACACATCAATAATCCCTAGTAAACATTCTTCATTCTCTTCCTCAGAACACATGCTATGATCAACACTGGAAATAGGAGATGAATGTGAGAAATAGGGTCTCTAGTTGGCAGTGGTTGGCACCCTGTCCATGTAGGGAACCTCACTCTAGTCAAGGTAAGGGAGCCACACAGCTAAGAAAACCCCTGCTTACCATCTTGGTAGCCTGGCACAAGCAGTCAGGCTTATCTCGGAATGAATGTGTAAAGTATGTGCATACACAGTAACAGTGAAAACACCACAAAAGTACTCCCCACCAGTTTAGAAAAATAGCCAATATCTATATGAGTAAAACAAGACCAAAACAACAAAGCTCAAATAAACACAAAGAAACAATTTTTTTAAGATTAAGGGCCAGATGTATCAAGCCTTTTTGCATTCGCAAATGCTAAAATGCCCTTCAGTATTTATGAAAGGCATTCGCAACGCAAATTTAAGGAATCGCTAAAATAGCGATTCCTTAAATTTGCGAGCCTGTTTTGAGAATCGCAAATTGCGATTCTCTAAAAAAGAAATCGCAAATAAGGAATCCTTATTTGCGATTTCTAAACCACATGTAACAAGCAATTCCTTAATGCGAATTGGGCATTAAGGAATCGCTACTACCACCAAGTTGAACTTTTTGGTAACCATGTGCAAATTTTAAAAATTCATAAAAAATGCATTTTTAAAATTGACATGTAACACACACATGCCCCTAAGGCATGTGTGCGCCTTACATGTCCTGAAATATTTTTTTGGGGTGCAGCAGAGGGGGCCTTAGGCCACCAGCACCCTGGGTTTTTGCATTTCCTAAATTGTGAATTCCAGTTAGGAATTCGCAATTTGGGAAATGCAAAAAATTCACAAATATGGGCCTACAGGCCCATAGGTGCGAATGGGGTCTGTATCGCAATTTGCGATTCGGTAATAGCATTTGCGATTTTTAAGAAATCGCTATTACCGAATCGCAAATATGATACATTGCATTTTGCAAATCAGAAATAGATTTCTTAAAAATCGCTATTTCCGAATCGCAAATGCCTTTTTTGTTACATCTGGCCCCATATCGCTGTAAAGCACTTAGGAACACGATAGCTCAACTAGGGTTATCACAACGTCTTGACTGACTTGTCCCCAACAGTCCGATGCCACTTGCGAGGAAGTGCAAGCCGGTCAAGGAGTCGCATGGACCCCAGGCACAGCACCTTTGAAAATGATGAGGAAACAAAGACGTTGCCTGCAGTCAGGGAGGTGAGGCATCACAGGAGCCAGTGCTGCATTGGTTCCTTACAGCTACTGGGGAGGTGAAGTGGTGGTTCCTTACTGCGGGGAGGTTATGTGGCGTCAGTGGCATGGCGTTGATTCCTTATGATCCAGTGGGGTTGATGAATCCAGCAGGTCAAGTCGGGAGGCGTTGACTTTGCAGTGCCGCGGGCATACCATGGGCTTACAGGTGGTGCGGCGGAGTTGGGTGTCGGGGACACAGCACTCAGGACTCACGCTGTGGCAGGTCTTCGGAAGTGCTGTGGCAGCATCGGGCCTGTAACGTCAGTCGTGGTCATTACTCTCAACGGGTGCCACGGCCCCTTTGCAGGCAGAGGCATAAAGTCAGACAGCAGCGCCAGTTCCTAAGTCGCTCTGCAGTCGATGTATTTGGTTTCTTCTTGGTTACACCAGGACTCACTTGCAAGAGCCCAAGAACTGGATTTGGCACCACTTGGTGAGTCAGGACTCTCAGCAAGAGAGCCCAGGAGCTGGACAATGAAGCCTTTGATTTCCCTGAGACTTCTAACAGGAGGCAAGCTCAGTCCAAGCGCTTGGAGAACCTTTGGAAGCAGGATACACAGCAGAGGCACCCTCAGTCCAAGCACTTGGCATCCCGCCAGTCCTGGTGTATTTGCAGTACTCTCCTTAGTGGGAGAGTGTGGGAGGCCAGATGGAAGAGTAAGAGGGTAAGGCAGTCCCCAGTGGAGAAACTGGAGGGGCAGGGGCCAGCTCTGAAGTCTGAACCCCCCAGGAATGACCCTGGTGACACCACTTCTGCTTGGGGGGCCTTCATGTCCTGCCAGGTGGGCAGGAGTCGGAAGACCAGCGCCAGATAGACTCTGGCACAACACCTGCATAAGGTGTTTCCCTTGGAGGGGTATGAATACTCCCAAGGAAGTCCTGACTAGCCAGGCACAGGCCCAGTCTGAGGGTACAGACCCTAGGCTGCATGGTCAAGTTCATGGGGGTGACCTCTGACCCGGTGGGGGGCGGTCACCCCAATTGTCCCCACCTGTGTGACTTCTGGGGTGCCCTCCTTGGTGGGGAGGTGCAGTACTCTGGAAGGGTGGGAAGATGGAGGGAAGCTTTGCCCCTGACCCCAGTCCAACGTGAGGGTACAGACCCTAGGTTGGAAGCAGGATACACAGCAAATTCCAGTCTTTGTCCTCTCTATGGCAGAAGCAGCAACTGCAGCCACACCCAGCAAAGCACTTACAGCAAAGGGGCAGTACTCCTCCTCACAGCCCTTCAGCTCTTCTCCTTGGCAGAGGTTCCGCTTGATCCAGAAGTGCACTAAAAGTCTCGAGTTTTGAGTTCAATACTTATACCCTTTTCTACCTTTGAAGTAGGCAAACTTCAAAGGAAAGTTTATGTAGTGCATAAGACCCTACCTCTTTCTTGCCCTGCCGCAGACACACACTAGGGGGTTAGAGACTGTACTGTGAGAGTGCAGGTGTCAGCTCCTCCCTCCCACCCTAGCTCAGGAAGACTCATCAGGAAATGCACAACATACCTCAACTCCCTTTGTGGCACTATCTAGGGTGAATACACAAACAGCCTAACTGTCAGTCTGACTTAGACATGGATTCAGCAACCAGGCAGAGGCACAGAATGGTTAAGCAAGAAAATGCCCACTTTCTAAAAGTGGCATTTTCAAACTTACAATCTAAATACCAACTTTACTAAAAGATGTATGTTTAAATTGTGAGGTCAGAGACCCCAAACACCAAATTTCTATCTGCTCCGAATGGGAAACCACACTTAAATGATATTTCAAGGCAATCCCCATGTTAACCTATGGGAGAGATAGGCCTTGCAATAGTGAAAACTGAATTTAGCAGTATTTCACTATCAGGAAATGTAGAATACACCAGTACATGTCCTACCTATTAAATACACTGCACAGTGCCCATGGGGCTGCCTTGGGCCTACCTTAGGGGTGACTTGCATTTAGTGAAAGGGAAGGTCTGAGCCTGGCAAGTGGGTGCACTTGCCAGGTCGACACAGCAGTTCAAAACTGCACATACAGACATTGCAGTGGCAGGTCTAAGACGTGTACAGGGCTACTCATCTGGGTAGCACAATCAGTGCTGCAGGCCCACTAGTGGCATTTCATTGACAGGCCCTGGGCCCCGATGGTGCACTTTACTAGGGATTTACTAGTAAATCAAATATGCCAATCATGGATAAAACAATCACCAATACAATTTTGACAGAGAGCATATGCACTTTAGCATTGGTTAGCAGTGGTAAAGTGCGGAGATTTTGAAAGCCAACAAAAACAGATCAGAAAAAATAGGAGGAAGGAGGCAAAAAGTTGGGGATGAAGTTGGGGATGACCCTACAAAAAGGGCAAGGTCCAACACCTCCACCCTCCTGTGTAAAAGGTAAAAAGTCAAACTACATCCCAGAAGCTAAGCAGAGCATGTTTAAGAGACTGCTTAATCTGCTTCATGGTTTAAACTTTGCTTCGAAGGTGTAGGTAGCACTCGTTTTTGGCTAGAAAATGTGATTTGTTAAGTGCATTAGAAGCAGTATTTTTAGTGGCTTTAGATTTGAGCCTTATCTGCAGGGTTGAACAGGACCTGCAGAGTGTGGATTGAGGCTGTCTGTATCCAAAGAGATTCTGACTTGAGGAGCAGCTCCATGCCCACTGCCTACCAGCCAGTGTGTGCTTAAGCTTGCATGCCCTTTCTTACTGGTTGTTGCATCTGTGCTCCAATTGATTCCTAGTGCTAGGGTTTCTTTTGGATGTAGGGCTTAGGGTTTAACTCTGGATTAGTTGCTAGGGCTAAGGTTGTGATTGGTTGAAAGGGCCAGGTCTCCCATTGGTCCTAGGACAAAGGGCTAGTGTTCTGCTTGGTTAGGGCTAGGGTTCCCATTGGCCAAACATCACCTGACCTAGGGCTATTTAACACAAGGGCTCAGGGCGTCTCAGCCCGGGCATTGAGGCTTAAGATAGAGAGGACAAGGGCAGTTGCCTGTTTGAGCCAGGTCAGACTAGGGCCAGAAATGCTGCCATTTTTGCAAAGCAAAAGCAAGCTACTTATTTAATACAAACAAACCCTACCCACATTTCAGTGTTCCAACAGCTGCTATAAAACCCAACAAGCCACACCTATACACCCTTCCACCCCAACTGCCATACAATGGCACCTTCACCTTCACAAAAAATACCACTCTCCTATATCACTAAGACACCCACATATCACCAACACAACACAAAGCCACATTATACGTAACTACACACCATCCAGACACACACTTGCTGTTCATACAAAACACCAGCTCTACACTCTACTTGCTCCTAACAGACACCTTTCTGTCACCACCAAACCTACACTCAGCCCTCCAAAATATCATCCACTAAGACCATCCTCCTCTTGCCCCTAAAAACACAAAACCAAACATTCCTTACACTCCAATTCACCACACATATTAACTTACAACTATAAAATCTATCACAAACGCTCATAACTGTTGTCCATCCCATCTCATATACCACTTAAACTCTTTTCTAAAACACATCACCACCTATTTACCACTCAACTACCACTCACCAACAATACTTTACATACAAACTCTTCTCAGGAAGCCACATCAATATCTCCTCCCACTACCCCACAAAAACAAAACAAAACAAAACATAACATACTGTACACACCACCACACACTCTCACACAATTCATACCATCACATATTAGAAACATACGCCCACTCCCAACCAACACAAATACACCTCCTTAAACCATTGTTACTCCTAAATTCTCTATCTTCACCAACACCTAACACAAATACACAAATGCATCAGCTCTCATTCACCATCCTCTTATCCACTGCACAATTAAGAGCCTTAGAACATGGCCCATATATGCCACCACCACCCCTGACCTATACACCTTCCACCCTAAACAGATGCAAACTAAATAAACAACATGTCACTCTTCACAACTTCGCATCTCCATGTCTATTACACATCAAGGCTACCCTATAAAAACAACACAGCTCACCAACTCACTCTTAATCACCATCTCCACCACCTACACAAGCAGACCCATCAAAAGGCCATCTGAGCATGCTGGACAAGGAATACAATATAGAAAAGCAAAACGATTGCTATCCTCATCCTGCTAATACCTGCACTAATTGCACACCTACTACAAGTTCAAAACATACTGCTCACTCTTCTACAAAACAAAGTCACAACACCACCAAAACACAACCTCTAATATGTCTACTAGTAAATTCTTGATCACTCTCTAAAAACAAGAAATACATCTACAATCTACTCACTGACGCACAGCCTTTCTCTTTTTAACTGAATCATGGTTGGGAGATGACATGGCCCAGGATCGCATGAAGCCCCTCCTCCAGGCTATCAAACTATCACACAAAATTGTATAGGCAAAAGAGGAGGTGGACAAGCTGTTATATTCAAGGAAACAATAAATCTCACCAAAGCTCCATCAAGGTTTTGAGGCCCTCATCACCAGATGCAACCCTATACCAACTTCTTCCTCTAACTTCCTTCTCCTTTACAGACCATCACCTAGCAATGCAACATTCCCAAACACATTTCTGGATACAGTTTCAAACCTTATAACACTATACTTCAACCCATTGTTTCTTGGTGAACTAAACATTTGGTTTGACAACACCAATATGCCCCATCCAAAAACTATCATCACTGGCCTAGACACACTGAACTTATATCAGATCGTCCACAGTCCCACACACATTACTGTACACATACTAGATGTAATTTTTGAAATCCAGAACTAGTTACCTTGCAAAGGATTACTCCAGTCACATGGTCAGACCACCATTTGTAGCTTCCCCACATAAAACACCATAAAGCAATACATCTAAGACCACCTTACATGCACCCACCTATCTACAGCGGAACAAACTCCGTTTTGAATACTTAGAAACACAATTAACATCCAACACAGATCTAGACACAATACATTCCATTCAAAAACTGTATGAGTGGCTACTGGAAGCTTTTGATATCCTAATACCACTAAGAACAACAACACAGGACAAAGAAAACAAGCACCTTGAAGAAATACAGAACTAAAAGAGATAAAAGTAACAAATTAGAAAGCTGCAAAGCTTCTGGCACAAAACAAACAGCAATCAAAACAAAGGTAATCTACAGGAACTTAACAGAATATACAAATTGTTAGACCTGACAGCCTTAGGGTGGTAATCCCCCAACTTTTTGCCTGCCTTCCTTCACTTTTCTCACACTGTTTTTGCTGGTTTTAGGACTCTGAGCACTTAACCACTGCCAACCAGTGCCAACGTGCATATGCTCTCTCCCTTAAACATGGTAACATTGGTTCATTCCTATTTGGCATATTTGATTTACTTATAAGTCCCTAGTAAAGTGCACTACATGTGCCCAAGGCCTGTAAATTCAACGCTACTAGTGGGTCTGCAGCACTGATTGTGCCACCCACATAAGTAGCCCCTTAACCAAGTCTCAGTCCTGCCATTGCAAGGCCTGTGTGTGCAGTTGCGCTGCCATTTCGACTTAGCATTTAAAAGTACTCGCCAAGCCTTAAACACCCCTTTTTCTACATATAAGTCACCACTAAGAAAGGCACTAGGTAACCCATAGGGCAGAGTGCTATGTAGGTAAAAGGCAGATCATGGAAATATGTGTTTTATATGTTGTGGTAGTGAAAACCCCCTAAATCTGTTTTTCACTACTGTGAGGCCTGTTCCTTTCATAGACTAGCATTAGGCTTGACCTCATATACTTGTTGAGTGGTAGATTCTGATCTGAAAGGGGTAACCAGGTCACATTTAGTATGGCCAGAATGGTAACAGAAAATCCTGCTTATTGGTGAGGTTGGATTTTATATTACTATTTTAGAAATGCCACTTTTAGAAAGTGAGCATTTCTCTGCACTTAAAACCATCTGTGTCTTACAGCATGTCTCCAATCAATGTCTGGTCTGTGCTGATTGACAGCTCCATTGTGCATTTCACCCAGACAACCACAAACATAGGACACTCAGGCTCTCATTACAACCCTGGTGCTAAATGCCGCTTACCGCCGTGCCGACTGCTGCCAACATACCGTGACCGCGGCAGTAATCTGCCACGGGTATTATGACCCACACATAGAATACCGTCACAATACAGACACCCACACAAGTCCGCCGGACCAAAGGTCATTGATAAACTGGCGATAGCAAAACCCACACTGTCACGGCAACAGGAATACGCCCACAGTATCACGACCCACGAATCAACTTAGCGGTCTTTCAACCGCGGTAAACTATTGGGGGTACACACCGCTGCGCTCAAAATACACTCACACTTACAAAACTACACCACATTGGACAATTCAAAATACACACACCTGACAGACATACACACACCACACCCACATACTCACACCACTATAAAACACCCACACACACTACCCATAACCCCTTACAATAACAAAAAAGAGACCAAGCACAGAGAGACAAGCAAAGAGCTCACACTCAATCAGAGGCACAGAACACTATCACACATATACCATCCACGCACATCACAGTATACACACCAAAACATAACCTCACACATATCACTCACACCACATCCATGGCACCCCAAAGACACCCAAGGTTTTCTGAAGAGGAGCTAATGATCATGGTGGAGGAAATCATCCGGCTAGAGCCACAGCTATTCGGATCACAGATGCAGCAGACGTCCATTGCAAGGAAGATGGAGCTATGGCGGAGAATCGTGGGCAGGGTCAACGCCGTGGGACAGCATCCAAGAAGCAGGGATGACACCAGGAAGAGGTGGAACAACCTACGGGGGAAGGTGCGTTCTGTGGTCTCAAGACACCAGATTGCTGTACAGGGGACTGGTAGTGGACCCCCACCTTCTCCCCCACAACTAACAACATGGAAGGAGCAAGTCTTGGCGATCATGTATCCTGAGGGCCTAGCAGGAGTAGCAGGAGGACTAGACTCTGGTAAGTCAAATCTTTACTACTATATCTCCCCCCACCCTACCTGCATACCATCACAAACTCCTACCCCTACCCTCACCCCCATCACTCCACCACCTCACATATACCCCACTATCACAACCCACCCATCCCAAAACCAAGCTCTGCATGCAACAACAATGCATGGACACCCATCACAGCCCTGCATGGACACCTATCACCACAGCATGCCCATTAGAGAGAATCACCCAGCCCACACAATCAGCAAACACACAAGGCCAAGTTGACAGGGAAAGCACAATTATACAGGGAAACACACCCATTGCACAAGATGGCACGCACAGATACAATAACAATGCATTTGCATCCCAAAAAGGACCCCTACCCAACGTCATCGGAACGGGGGTGCCACCAACATCCAGTCCCTCCACAGAAGAGGCCCACAGTGATGACAGCAGCTCTGCACGCCTGGATTACGATGACCAACCTGGCCCATCAGGGACCTCTGGACAGTCGGTTCCACTGCCACAGTCCAACCCACCACAGACCCTCTCCCCTCAGGAAACACCAGCACAGCACCCACTCAGCGGGCCCATGCCACTGCCCCGAGGACATGTCAATCAGCAGGGTGTCCACCACTACAGGGACCCCAGGCAACCCCACAAACCCAGGACGATCAGGGACCTGGGGTAAGTGGCAGTGGGCACACGATTTAGGGGACAGAGGCACAGGACAACAGGGACGCTGGGAGGACTGCTGTGCAACAGGGGGAGGACAGGCCCAGGGAACCGACCCTCCACAAGGCACTCTCCAACATCATGGGAGCATACCACCATTCCCAGGAGACCATGGGTACGGTAGTGGCCAAGTTACAGGAGACCCAGCGGCTGCAGGAGGGACAGTACCTGGGGATCAGGGAGGGCCTCACAAAAATCTACACCATCCTGGTCACCATAGCAGGGGTGCTGGCTGACATGGGCAAGACCACGAGGGAGGCAGTGGCACAACAAAGGGCCCCTGACACTAGCCAAACCGAGGGACAGCCTTTCACCTCCGCCGGCACTAGTGGACAGGAGGCACCGCCACAGGACCAACAGGCCACCAGCAACCCACCCCCTGCAGAAGGAGAACCACCCCACAAACGCTCCCTGCGATCCAGACAGAAGACAGAGAACATTGCCAAGACCCCCGCCAAGAAATAAGACTCTCCTGATTGTCACCCTTTTGTCCCACTATGTCACCCTGTCCAACTTGAACTGCCATTACTCCCTTTCCTATGCCCCATTGGACAATGCAACTGTGATACCAAGAGACTGGACTCTAACATGGACATTCCTCCACCATCTCCCCAGTCTCGTGCCCGTACCCCCATACTATTTAGCACAAAAAATGAACACCATTTAAATATAAACCATACTGGAGTCAGTGTAATGATTGGAAAGATGTATTCTTACAACATTCTCAAAGCATTGCAACGTCTATGTTCATTGAATTATACCAATGTATGACAGTTGGTGGGCAGCAAGACACATAGCAGGAGCCAGAATGGGGTACACAGATCTGAAAAAAGGGAATCCAAAGGGAACAGTCAGTGGCCATAGACAGAGGGTAGGAGGCTGCCATGTACAATGTCCAAAAGTATACTGAAATGTGAAGAGGAGTTACAGTCTCTTACCTGTGTGTCACTGGAAGTACTGCTGAATAATGTTTGTTCTGTTGTCCACATCTTCTTCATCTGCCTCCTCTTCCTCACTGTCCAAGGCTCCACCACTGCCACAAGACCATCACCAGGCTCATCCTCCAGCAGAAAAGGCACCTGCCGTCTCAAGGCCAGGTTCTGCAACATACAGCATGCCACGATGATCTGGCACACCTTCTTGGGCGAGTAGTACAGGGATCCAGCAGTCAGATGGAGGCACTGGAACCTGGCCTTCAGGTGGCCGAAGGTCCTCTCAATAATCCTCCTTGTTCGTCCAGGTGCCTCATTGTAACGTTCCTCTGCCCTCGTCCTGGGATTCCTCACTGGGGTCAGTAGTCATGAGAGGTTGGGGTAACCAGAGTCACCTGAAAATATCGAGGGACAACTGTTAGACACACACTAACCATTAGGGACAACGCCATGCCCAGACACATACTTATACTGTGTGGGGACCTTGGGCTCACCTATTAGCTACACCCGGTGCCTCTGGAGTTGGCCCATCACATAAGGGATACTGCTATTCCTCAGGATATAGGCGTCATGCACTAAGCCAGGATATTTGGCATTCACATGGGAGATGTACTGGTCCGCCAAACACACCATTTGCACATTCATCGAAAGATAGCTTTTTCTATTCCTGTACATCTGTTCATTTCTGCGGGGGGAACAAATGCCACATGTGTACCATCAATTGCACCAATGATGTTGGGGATATGTCCTAGGGCATAGAAGTCAGCTTTCACTGTGGGCAAATCCTCCACCTGGGAGAAGATGATGTAGCTGCGCATGTGTTTCAGCAGGGCAGACAACACTCTTGTCAACACGTTGGAGAACATTGGCTGAGACATCCCTGATGCCATGGCCACTGTTGTTTGAAAGGAGCCACTTGCCAGGAAATGGAGCACTGACAGGACCTGCACTAGAGGGGGTATTCCTGTGGGCTGGCGGATAGCTGACATCAGGTCTGGCTCCAATTGGGCACGCAGTTCTAGGATTGTGGCACGATCAGGTCTGTATGTGATGATAATGTGTCTGTCCTCCATTGTCGACGGGTCCACCAGGGGTCTGTACACCGGAGTATGCCGCCATCTCATCATCTGCCTCAGCGGTTGTAGCCTATAGAGGAGAACGGTGAGCAGAAGGTCATATTTTCACATGGATAGCGCAACTGTGTTAGAATGAATGTCACAGGAGGAGTGTTTGAATTCGAGAGTCAGTATATGTGCCAATATGTGCTGTGACGCAGTTAGGTGCCATGCCATGTGCCCCCTGAAATGGCAGCTGCCTGACCTGTGAGGAGGGACAAGGGGAAATGAGGTAACTGCGCTGATGATGTGCTACGTTGTGGTAGGCTGTCGATGACCACAGCGCAACTACGCATTGGTTATCATTGGGCCCTATGGGTCCCTGGAGCCAATGGCGATGTATGTCGGTGTGACGGTTTCTACCTATTCACTCACTTGCTACCTGACCACCAACAGGAGAGGACCTACACTGCATGTGCTGCTGTGACCTGAGTCTGGAAGCGACAATGGCTAGAGTGTCTGGGGAAAGCACCCCTGGCTTCACTGCGGAGGAGTTGGTGAAACTGGTGGATGGGGTCCTCCCCCAGTACACGTTACTCTACAGTTTGGAGTGGTGTGGATGTAAGCCACATGTTGGGGGGTGCTAAGGCATCCAGGCCTGAATGCTGCATGAGAGGTGGTCACTGTATGTGCGTCTGGGCATGGGTGGGAACTGGTTGGCAATGAGTATGACGGTCCGGACTGGTGAGTAATTACAAATTCTGCTGTCTTTTCCCTCTAGGTCAGCACCCACCAGAAGAAGGGTATTTGGCGTGCCATCGCCAAGGAGGTGCGGACCCTGGGGATCTATCACAGGCGGAGCACCCACTGCCGCAAGAGATGGGAGCACCTGCGCCGCTGGACCAAGAAGACAGCGGAGGCCCAACTGGGGATGGCCCCCCAACGTGGAAGGGGTGCCCGTCGCACCATGACCCCCCTGATGTTCCGCATCCTGGCGGGGGCCTATCCAGAGTTGGATGGGCGCTTGAGGGCATCACAGCAGCCACAAGGGGGTGAGTACCATTTCAGAAAGCTGACTTTAGGAACTAGCTGAGAGGGGGGTGTGGGATGTGGGTACCCCTAGGCCAGGGTGATCATAGCATGGTAGGTCCCTTGTTATGCAGGCTCTGAAGCACCCCTACCCCAATGCTACAAGTGGCCAACTACTACTGGACAGGGTCCTGTGGGTGTCATGTGTGCAGATGCTGGTGTTAGGCATTGTACCCCATGGGCTGGTAATTACCTTAGTGAGTGGTTGGGCATGGCCTAGTGCATAGGGCAGCTCAGTGTGTGTTGTGTCCGCCAACGGTAATTGTGTTGCTGGCAATGACCATGTGTATCCTCTGTCTATCCCCCCCTTCTTGTTTTGTCACCCTGTCCTTATGTGCATTAGCATCATCTGGCGGAGGAGCAGAGGCACCGGCGACAGAGGGAGCTGCATCCCACATGGCACATGAGGGCGAATCCACAGAGGGAGAAGGCCCAGTGGAACGGAGGGCGAGGGAAGCTCCACGACGAGGGCAGGAGGGGATACGAGTGACAGCGACTCCTCCTCCAATGGAAGCTCCCTGGCAGTGGAGGACACCTCTGTGCCCACTCCAACAACAGGTACAGCCGCCACTCCACTACCAGCACCGCCTTCCCAGCAGCCTCTCCGCGTGTTTCCTGTGCACGCTCACCCAGGAGGGTGGGCATCTCCTTCACCCCAGGCACCTCAGCCCCTGCCCCAGTAAGCCCTGCTGCCCTCAGTGAGGAGGCTATTGACCTCCTGAGATCCCTCACTGTTGGGCAGTCAACCATTCTGAATGCCATCCAGGGTGTCGAGAGGCATTTGCAACAAACAAATGCATACCTGGAGGGCATTCATTCTGGCGTGGCAGCCCAACAGAGAGTATTTCAGGCTCTGGCCTCAGCACTGGTGGCAGCCATTGCACCTCTGTCCAGCCTCCCCCCTCCAACTTCCACTACCCAGGCCCAATCCCCTCTACCTCACCCTATCCCAAGCACACCTTCAGACCAGCATGCACACACATCAACACACAAAAGTGGCTCAGGAAAACATAAGCACCACACATCATCACACAAGCACCATACCAATGCACACATACCAACATCCACTTCCTCCACTGTGTCCCCTCCTCATCTTCTTCCACCTCCCTCCCAGTAGCATCTCCACTCACACCTGCATGCACTACATCATCAGCCACTGCCTCCATCAATCAGTACGTCCATCACAACACACTCCTCACGAGCAATCACCACCCCCACAACCATGCACACATCCCCTGTGTCCTCTCCCACTGTGTCTGTGACCCCTCCTTCCAAAGTACACAAACGCAGGCACACACCCACTCAACAGCCATCCACCTCACAACAGCCTCCAGTCCATGCACCTTCACCCAAACTCAGCAGACGTACACCTCCTACAACCACTACCTCTTCCTCCACTCCCACCCCCCCCCATATTCCCATCCCAGTGTGTCATAAAAACTTTTCCTGGCTAACGTTGACCTCTTCCCTACACCTCTCCCTCCCCGTCCTTCTCCTAGGGCCAGGATGTCTAGATCCCAGGCCAGCACCTCAGCCACCAACTCGGCATCCGCTGTGGTCCCTACAAGTCCGAAAGGATCGAAGGGTGCACCCATCAGGGCTGGCAGTGTGCCTCATACAGATGCTAAAGACCACCTAATTCCACCACCTGCCAAGGTTAAGAAGGGGCCGTCATGCAGCACAGACAAGACGCACCACCCACCCAGCAAGGCATCATCCAAAACCAAAGAGGACAGTGCCAAGGACCCAGCAGCGTCTACCTATGGGGGAAGGGACACAAAGGCAAGGGCAAGTCACTTCAAGGCTCGGAGCCTCCAGCTGAGGGACTGGTGACCACCATTGGTCCTGACAGGCCAGCAACCTGTACCACGTGAGAACCGATGCAATGACCGCCACCTGCACCGCCACCTGCCCCACCATCTGCACCACCCTCTGCACCACCACTGCCACAACAACAGTCACCAGCATCATCCCCAGTGGGCGGCCGTCCGAGGTTGCTGGAGACGGCCTGGTGTCTCCCTCCACTACTGCAAGCACCTGCACCATGGGCAGCACCGGCAGCATCTCCGCTGCAGACACCGCCGCAGGCACCGCCACCTGTACCGCCATAAGCACCGCCACATGCACTGCCATAAGCCCTTCTACATGCCCAGCCGGTGCCACTAAACTGACATCAGCAGCATCCCCAGTGGGCAGCCGTCCGAAAGTGCAGGCGACATCTTGGACCCTGCACCCACCACTTGAGGCACCACCACCAGCACTGGCACTACTAGCAGTTTGCAGCCTAAGTTACCGCAGGATGGAGTGTGGCTCTGCCGCCATGGAGTATCATACTACCTGTGAACTGCCACACCCCAGGTGCAGCATCACTGAGCACAAGGCCCCCTCCAGAACCAGTGGAGATATGCATCCACTCCCCCTATCCTTGGCAGGATGAAGCAGACTGGGCACAAAGCCCCCTCCAGAACCAGTGGAGATATGCATCCAATCATCCTATCCTTGGCAGGATGAAGCAGACTGGGCACAATGCCCCCTCCAGAACCAGTGGAGAAATGCATCCATTATCACTGTCCTTGGCAGGATGAAGCAGACTGGGCACAAGGCCCCCTCCAGAACCAGTAGAGAAGCCATCCACTAGAGGGACTGTGGCTTTGCACTCCCCAGGACCAAGCAGTGGGCAAAGCATCCACTTGAGAGACTGTGGCTTTGCACTCCCCAGGAACAAGCAGTGGGCAAAGCACCCACTTGAGAGAGTGTGGCCTTGCACTCCCCAGGACCAAGCAGTGGGCAAACCCCACACTTGAGAGATTGTGGCTTTGCACTCCCCAGGACCAAGCAGTGGGGAAACCACACACTTGAGAGACTGTGGCTTTGCACTCCCCAGGACCAAGCAGTGGGCAAAGCACTCACTTGAGAGACTGTGGCCTTGCACTCCCCAGGACCAAGCAGTGGGCATGTTGCCCCCTCCAGGAGCAGTGGTGTAGTACCAACTTCCGGCTGAGGTGCCCCCCCTTCCCCCTGAGGTGCCTCTGTGTTTTCGACCTGATGCCCCTGCGGTGTTCTCTCCGTTTTGAGGCAGGAGTCAAGTGTGGGCTTCACCCATGATTTGTTTGCCCACTGGGCCATGGACATTTGCAAAGGACAGTGTGCGGCCTTCTGTATATAGTAAATATTTGTATATACTGGTTTTTCTAATTGTTTACTTTATCTGCCTATTTCTAATATATGAAAGATTTGACTCAATTCATTTTGTCCTTGCGTTGTTCCAGAGGGTTACGGGGTGTATATGTAATGCTGATGCATGTATTTGTGTGTATGGTGTTGTGGGTGAGTGTGGGGGGGGGTGATGCGTGTTGTGTGTCACTCTCTTTTTCCTCCCCCCGTGCTAGGTGCAGTACTCACCGTCGTCGTCGCCGCCGCCTTCTTTCAAATTCCTGGTGTATTAGTAGATACACCAGCATGGGGAGGACCTGCAGTTCGGGCTCCATGGCGTCCTGGTTCTTCGTTGGGTGTCGAAAGGTGAGTGGTTCCCCTTCAATGTACTGTTTCCGTCGTGCTTTTGATGTCATTGGTACCGCCCTAGAAAAGCTGGCAGATTAGCCTGTCATAATACAGTGGGCAGTACATTGTCATCCGCCTGTCTGTTGGCGGTGATCGCCGCAGTGTTTGTTGCTACCGCCCTGGTGGTCGGAGTGTTAAAGTGGCAGTCTATGATGGCGGGTTCCACCGTGGTCGTGATCCCATTTTTTTGTCCGCCAGCCTGTTTGCGGTCTTACCGCCGCTTTAACACTGACTGCAAGGGTTGTAATGAGGGCCTCAGTCACATCTGCATTTATCTGTATACTGAATGGGTCTTCCAGGGCTGGAAGGGTGGAGGGCCTGACACTTTTATTTTAAAGGCCAGTGGCCTGCCTTCACACAAAGGACTGATAACGCCTCACGTGGTCCCTGGCAGACAGGACTAGGCTGAAAGGGGAACTTCTACACTTCAAAACCACTCTTTGAAGTCTCCCCCACTTCAAAGGCATTTTTGGGTATAGTAAATGGGTCTCTGACCCTACCAACTCAGACACTTCTGGACCTGCACCTGAACTCTGTCAGAAGACCTGTCTGGCTGCCCAAAGGACTCTCTGGTCTCTTTTGCTGAGAAGGACTGATGCCCAGCTGTAGCCCTGCTGGCCTCCGACTATGCTGGAAGGACTCTCCCTTCCCCCAAAGGTGCTCTCCAAGCGCTTAGATTGAGCTTGCCTCCTGTTGTGAAGTCTCAGGGACAACAAAGACTTCAACTACTAGCTTTTGGTAGTACCCGACTCCAGCAACTCCGGAACGATTTCAGCGATGGCGCAGCCTGCTCCCGCTCCATGGACCACATTGCACGCAACAACAGCAGCCTGCAAAGCAAGTCCAATGTTGCAGAACTCCGCAGATGTCACTCAGGGTCATTGCGACACTGGAAATCAACACATCATGCCCTGATGGTCCGGAACCAGCAAACCCGATGGGTCATAAGGTATTGCCGCTTTGCAGAGGACCCCGCATCATCTCCCCCTGCATCCGAATGGAACCAATGCCTCACCTTCACCTGCTTTGCAACATGGAACTGACACCTCTTTCCTTCTGAAGCCGTAAGAGACTGACGCTGCACCAACTCCAACAATGCCTCTTTCCGACTCTGTGCGACGTCCTTGTTCTTCGCTTTCAAAAGGTCGTGCACTTAGGGGTCAGTGTGACTCCATTACCGGCACCAGTGGTGTCGGATTGTTAGGAACGACTCTGTCCACAAAGCTGTTTTAGCCCAGTTGGAGCTACAGTGTTTTTCGGCACTTTAGTTGGATTTAATCTTTAAAAAATTATAACTTTGCTTGAATATGTGGGAGTTTCATTGTTTCAACAGTATTTTATTCAGATAAATATTCTCTATTTTTCTAAACTTGGGTGGTTTCTTTTTGTGGTGTTTTCACTGTGTTATGGTATAAGTTCTGCACAAATACTTTACACATTGCCTTCCGAGTTAAGCCTGACTGCTCAGTGCCAAGCTACTGGAGGGTAGGCACAGGGTAATGTGGATTACGTTGTGACTTCCCCTGACAAGGATTGTGGTCCCTACTTGGTCAAGAGTATATACCTCTGCCACCTAGATACCTAATTTGTAACACAAATCAACAATCAAAAAAGCTAAAAAAAGGTTCTAGTCATACAGAATTCAAAATGCTAAATGTTCAAATAACACATTTTATAAAATTCTCACCAAATTCTGTAAATATTGATGCAGAGAAGGAACTCATCCCATTACTCAAGAATTCACTGACAAACTGGCAAATCATTAAACAACCAAAGCAGAAACTTTGTACTCCTATTTAAAAGAAAGGAAAACCACCAGCACAACCCATTTCCAACAATCCCCTACAAGAGTAGGCTAACCCAGCCTCTGCATTCCTTCAAACAAATATCACCAAGTGAATTTATGGATCTGGTCAAAGCAAGCAGGCCAGCTGGCTGCCCTTCTGACCCCTGTCCACCACAAATCTTCAAAAACATTCTTTTAACTACTTCGGCTGCAACACCAGTAAGAAGAATAATCAATAATTCTTTAACTACCAGAATATAACTACCAGGATCTTTTCTGAGAACCTAAAAAAGGCATACACACCCCGATTAGTAAAGAAAACAAACCTGGACCCAAATGACCACAACAACTACAGACCGATTACTAATGGCCCTTTCCTAGGCAAACCATAGAAAGAGCAGCATTCACCCAGATGCCACAATTTAATAAAGATAACTTTCGGACTACCAAACAGGACTGTGCCCAGGAAGAGGCACAGAATCTGCCCTCATCGCCATCTGGAATGATCTTAAAAACACAGCAGACCTCAACGGGGTCAATGCACCAGTTCTCATGGACCTCTCAGCCTTTAACATAGTTGACCATGACACTCTAATAAAAAGACTTTACAAAGCCTGCATAGAGGAGACTACTCTCAATAGGATCACACCCTACCTTCAAAACAGAACAAAAGTCATCTATACTTCCAGCTTTCTCACCAAACCATGCTTCACAAAAGCAGGGGTCCCTCAAGGCTCTATCATCTTACCAATGCTTTTCAACGTCTACATGAATTCATTACCGACAATGATCAATGAATTTCAGCTCACATGCTATAACTATGCAGATGACATACAAATACTCCTTTAACTAAAAAGCAATTGGTAATTCAAAATTGTTAAGCTGACTCTGAGCCATTGATCAGTGGATGACATGCAGCCATCTCAAATTGAATGCTTCTAAAACTGAAATACTCATATGTGACGACTGGAAGTATCATGATCCACTCTGCAACTGGCCTGACGATCTGGGACCACCTCCTAAAATATCTAAGGAAGTATGAAACCTTGGAATTACCATGGACTCCAATTTATCAATGAATGTCAAGTGGACAAATTAGCAACATCAAGCTTCCCTACTATCAAAGCTCTGTGACGCATCTTCCCTCACTTGGATTTCTACACAAGGTCCAAGCTACTATCTCTCTTTTACTATCTAAGCTGGATTACGCCAATGGCTTCTACCATGGATCATCTTTATCAACTATGAAAAGAGAACAATAGATTCAGATTTCTGCTGCCAGACTGCGCCTACATGTAAAGCAACAGCCCACATCTACCCTGCATTGAGGTCCCTACATTGGTTACAAGTTGCCAGAAGATCTACCTTCAAGCTGCTTTGTATCACCCACAAAGCAATACATAGAACAGGAACATTTTTCATCACCAAATACATTCAACAAAGGAACCTCTGCTCCAGACTGGAACCTTGCCTAAAAATCCCACCTAACAAGAAAACACACATTAGTAGTATATCTTTCTCTGTTCAAGCAGCCAGACTATGGAATTCACTACCCATAAAAATAGGATCCACAGATAACTAATAACTCTTTCCTACATAGCCACCATACTCAAACAATAACTTACAGCCTATCCCTGTGAATAGAAACATTTCTAATTTGATTAAATGTATGTATCTAGATATGTGCATTTCGTTATACAAATATGTATAATTATCGTTTTTAAAATGTATAGATATTCTTTAGGTCTGCTTATCAAATGAATATATTACCTATGGTTAAATATATATATATATAAATATATATATATATATATATATAGATATATATATATATATATATATATATAGATATATATATATAATAATATAATAATATTCTATGCTTAACATGTATACAGGTTACTTCATAGTTTTCATATACGATATTTGATTAGATGTTTATAGGTTTCTGTTTTATTTATCTATCACAGTATGAAAATATTATCACAATTCTTTTATCTACAAGCGCTTCACTATTAAAAATTAGAGGAAAATAAAAAAATTCAAACATTACTATAAATTACACAAAAAAATAGCTTAAAGTACAGCAATACTTAAAAGTCTGAGTTTATAAAATACAACTTATATCTCAATATATTATCTTCCTTATACATTTATACCCTCTTTGTGTACTTATGTATCTATATATTTATCACTTTACTCCTAGTGTAGAAGAGAAAACGTTGACTCTAATACACTACTCTATGTCTCACCCTATACCTCTTTCAATACATCCTCTGTCTCCATTCTCTGACTCATCCCAAACCTCTTTCTACTGTGCGCTCCAAAACAACCCTTTCAAGACTCTTTCCTATTCTATCATTCTTTGGATCACCCCAAACTTCATTTCACTACTATTATCACACACACACACCCTTTCTATAGTCCTCCCTCATGTATCCATCCCTCCTTTGACTCATCCCAAACCTCATTTTGTTATGATCTCCCTAGTTAACTTCTAGAGACTCACCCATCTCTAATTTTACTCATCCCAAACCTTATTTTACTACTATGATCTCCCACATAACACTTCCTAGACTTACCTCTTCTACTCCTCCATTATCCTATTTCAAGCAACTAACAGACTTGCATGTCCACCACACAAATTAATTTGTATTTCCCTATGCTAATCCACCACTAATCCTTTTTAGTTTCTGGAGTAACATGCTACTGGCTGAAAAGATCTTTGACGCCTTGTTAGGGGTAGTTAGTGCTATATAAATACAATTACAATACAGTACAATACAATACCATATAAATACACCTGAACTTTTTTCCTGGCCTCAATGTAATGCTGAACAGCCCTTGAATGGTACCAATGTAGGATACTCAATCCTTTTCTTGTTAAATACTCTTTGCCAAAAATCACTCTTCCTTTGAAATTCATATAAAAAAAACCTGACAATTCAATCTTTCTCCCATCATATGACACTAGGTTTCTATCTGGTGGAGACAATGGTTTATTGTAGGAGGCTGGACTGGCTTGTAGTGGGTACCAAGAGGTACTTACACCTTGCACCAGGCCCAGGTATCCCTTATTAGTGTAGAGGGGTGTCTAGCAGCTTAGGCTGATAGAAAAGGTAGCTTAGCAGAGCAGCTGAGGCTGAACTAGGAGACGAGTGAAGCTCCTACAGTACCACTAGTGTCATATGCACAATATCATAAGAAAACACAATACACAGATATACTAAAAATAAAGGTACTTTATTTTTATGACAATATGCCAAAGTATCTCAGTGAGTACCCTCAGTATGAGGATAGCAAATATACACAAGATATATGTACACAATACCACAATATGCAGTAATAGCAATAGAAAACAATGTATAGTCACAATAGAATGCAATGGGGGCACATAGGGATAGGGGCAACACAAACCATATACTCCAGAAGTGGAATGCGAACCACGAATGGACCCCAAACCTTGTAGAGGGTCCCTGGGACTGTAAGAAAACAGTGAGGGTTAGAAAAATAGCCCACCCCAAGACCCTGAAAAGTGGGTGCAAAGTGCACCTAAGTTCCCCAAAGAGCACAGAAGTAGTGATAGGGGAATTCTGCAAGGAAGACCAACACCAGCAATGCAACAACAATGGATTTCCTGACGAGAGTACCTGTGGAACAAGGGGACCAAGTCCAAGAGTCACGATCAAGTCGGGAGTGGGCAGATGCCCAGGAAATGCCAGCTGTGGGTGCAAAGAAGCTGTCACCGGATGGTAGAAGCTGTGGATTCTGCAAGAACGACAAGGGCTAGAAACTTCCCCTTTGGAGGATGGATGTCCCACGTCGTGAAGAGTCGTGCAGAGGTGTTTCCGTGCAGAAAGACCGCAAACAAGCCTTGCTAGCTGCAAGGGTCGCGGTTAGGTTTTTTGGATGCTGCTGTGGCCCAGGAGGGACCAGGATGTCGCCAATTGCGTGAGGAGACAGAGGGGGCGTCCAGCAAGACAAAGAGCCCACTCAGAAGCAAGCAGCACCCGCAGAAGTGCCGGAACAGGCACTACAAAGTGGAGTGAACCAGAGCTCACCCGAAGTTACAAAAGAGGGTCCCACGACGCCGGAGGACAACTCAGGAGGTCGTGCACTGCAGGTTAGAGTGCCGGGGACCCAGGCTTGGCTGTGCACAAAGAAAATCCTGGAAGAGTGCACAGGAGCCGGAGTAGCTGCAAAACACGCGGTTCCCAGCAATGCAGTCTAGCGTGGGTAGGCAAGGACTTACCTCCACCAAACTTGGACTGAAGAGTCACTGGACTGTGGGAGTCACTTGGACAGAGTTGCTGAGTTCAAGGGACCTCGCTCGTCGTGCTGAGAGGAGACCCAGAGGACCAGTGATGCAGTTCTTTGGTGCCTGCGGTTGCAGGGGGAAGATTCCGTCGACCCACAGGAGATTTCTTCGGAGCTTCTAGTGCAGAGAGGAGGCAGACTACCCCCACAGCATGCACCACCAGGAAAACAGTCGAGAAGGCGGCAGGATCAGCGTTACAAGGTCGCAGTAGTCATCTTTGCTACTTTGTTGCAGTTTTGCAGGCTTCCAGCACGGTCAGCAGTCGATTCCTTGGCAGAAGGTGAAGAGAGAGATGCAGAGGAACTCTGATGAGCTCTTGCATTCGTTATCTAAGGAATTCCCAAAAGCAGAGACCCTAAATAGCCAGAAAAGGAGGTTTGGCTACCTAGGACAGAGGATAGGCTAGCAACACCTGGAGGAGCCTATCAGAAGGAGTCTCTGACGTCACCTGCTGGCACTGGCCACTCAGAGCAGTCCAGTGTGCCAGCAGCACCTCTGTTTCCAAGATGGCAGAGGTCTGGAGCACACTGGAGGAGCTCTGGGCACCTCCCAAGGGAGGTGCAGGTCAGGGGAGTGGTCACTCCCTTTTCCTTTGTCCAGTTTCGCACCAGAGCAGGGCTGGGGGATCCCTGAACCGGTGTAGACTGGCTTATGCAGAAATGGGCACCATCTGTGCCCATCAAAGCATTTCCAGAGGCTGGGGGAGGCTACTCCTCCCAAGCCCTAACATCTTTTTCCAAAGGGAGAGGGTGTAACACCCTTTCTCTGAGGAAGTCCTTTGTTCTGCCTTCCTGGGCCAAGCCTGGCTGGACCCCAGGAGGGCAGAAACCTGTCTGAGGGGTTGGCAGCAGCAGCAGCTGCAGTGAAACCCCGGGAAAGGTTGTTTGGCAGTACCCGGGTCTGAGCTAGAGACTCTGGGGATCATGGAATTGTCTCCCCAATGCCAGAATGGCATTGGGGTGACAATTCCATGTTCTTAGACATGTTACATGGCCATGTTCGGAGTTACCATTGTGACGCTATACATATGTTGTGACATATGTATAGTGCACGCGTGTAATGGTATCCCCGCACTCACAAAGTCTGGGGAATTTGCCCTGAACAATGTGGGAGCACCTTGGCTAGTGCCAGGGTGCCCACACACTAAGTAACTTAGCACCCAACCTTTACCAGGTAAAGGTTAGACATATAGGTGACTTATAAGTTACTTAAGTGCAGTGGTAAATGGCTGTGAAATAACGTGGACGTTATTTCACTCAGGCTGCACTAGCAGGCCTGTGTAAGAATTGTCAGATCTCCCTATGGGTGGCACAAGAAATGCTGCAGCCCATAGGGATCTCCTGGAACCCCAATACCGTGGGTACCTCAGTACCATATACTAGGGAATTATAAGGGTGTTCCAGTATGCCAATGTAAATTGGTGAAATTGGTCACTAGCCTGTTAGTGACAATTTGGAAAGAAATGAGAGAGCATAACCACTGAGGTTCTGGATAGCAGAGCCTCAGTGAGACAGTTAGTCATAACACAGGTAACACATACAGGGCACACTTATGAGCACTGGGGCCATGGCTGGCAGGGTCCCAGTGGCACATACAACTAAAACAACATATATACAGTGAAATATGGAGGTAACATGCCATGCAAGATGGTACTTTCCTACATTTATACCCCTCCATTTTTCATAAAATAACTCATCTGTTATCATTGTTATTCTTGCTCCTAAATCAATTAAAAATATCCTCATAGAATTCAGCACAATTATATTCACCGCCTTGAACTACTAACAAAACCTTTCTTTCATTCCTTTGTTCATCCTCAGACTCTTCACTGATCATTATACCTGGCACCAAATTCACTTTATCTTTGGTTGTTTGACACACTTTACCGAAGTATCCAACTTTACCACAATTTCTACAATTAGCATTCTTTGCAGGACAAGGATGAACATTAGGCATATGGTTAGGGTACCCATATCTGAAAAAAACATTCCTTTGCCTAAAAAAGCACTTTTAAACTCTATCTACTTATCATTTTTCTTATTTTGTCCCACACATTTGTAATTTAATTTGTCTTTCACCAAGGCAACTCCACTTTGCTCCCTGCATGTCAATTCCTTGCAGGACTTTTGTGATAGTTTTATGGTCTTCACAATCTCTATAGTCCCTATTAAAGTCAGGTTCTTCATAGTAAGCACATTTTCTTGGACCTTCTTGTGCCAACACCTCACTACAATCTAATCATGAATCAACTGAGATGTAAAATTCTCAAATTCAGAATCAGCCACAAGAATACACAGAGCTGCAACATAACAATCAATGGATTCATCCTGATATTGTTAGCTAGTGAATAATTTGTTTATTAACAATTAAACTAGGTTGGACTATAAACTGTTTTTCTAATTTCCTTACAGCTAATTGACACTCATCTATGTCTTCCTCATCCTCCACTAACTTATATGATGGTATGTGTTCATAAACAGATAATCCTTCAAAACCCAAGTTGTGCTCTAAAAATAACCTTTTGCTTTTAAGGTAGTATCTGTTCTTACCAATGGCACCAATGTACTTGGTCAATGCCCTAAACCAAGTTGTCTATGGTATGGGTGGGTCCCGGGGTGTCTGGAGAAACAGACACTCTGCATATAAATGTGCTCTGGACCCGGTCAGACCGGTTTCCACTAATAATTGTGTTTCTCAGAATGGTTGCTGTCATGCAAAACTTAACTATGTGTGTGTCACAGTGCACTATAACAACTCCTTCTCAAGTGTGGCTGAACTGTGGGTGCATCACAGTGTAGACCTTGACACACAAAACCACAGGTAAATTGTATGTGTGTCACAAAATGATTGTTGTCATGCAAATCTGAAATGTGTATGGCGGTGTACAAGAACAGCAGTAATCTCTGAAATGGCCACTTTGTCTCACAGGTACTCGTGACAAGCAGAGTCATTGTAATCCAATCTTTAGCAATTATTGATGTCCTTATGCCTTCCAGAGCAATGGATGGATATAGTGCCCAATTCAAAACAGCCGCTGACTTCCCCACATTCCCACAATGTGACTATTTCCCAGAATGTGCAGCAGTTTCGGGAGATTTTTCTTTTTTCTTGAATTAGGTGAAGTCCCAAATTGGGTGAAGTTCCAATTCAAAATGACCTCCCACATTGTGTGCCTGTAGATGCACACACACAGATAACACTGAGGTCAGTGTGACGTCATGTTACCCAACAGCACCACAGAAATTAAGAAGGTTCAACTACTAGAGCGCGAAACACGGCTGGTTTAACGTGGCATTGCGGTTGTCACCTGGAATCTCGCTCAAAAGGAGAATGCACTTGGGAGCATAGAGTACATGTCTAAACAGCAGAGTAGGAGCGATGAGCCAAAATTACAGCTAAAGTTACACAGTCCTTGCTTCAAAATTATTGTTTGTTTTTTCACAAGCGCAGTGCACAACGGCCTAACGAAACACAGATCTTCGATTGATGAATCTCTCAATCTTCTGATCAGTCCTCTGCCCTCTGCAGGTGGCCTTCGCAGAATGTGGATCCTGGGCAGTACCTTCCGTGTCGCTAAAATTGTAGTGATCTGGTACATAAATCACCACACGAAGCCACAGACTGTAGATGGGGTTTATTTGAAACAACCCAAATTAGCATCAGGAAACTGTCAGTCTTAGAATCCCCATGCCCAACTCCCTCAAACATTCAATAGTCACCAGAACTCAGAACGTAGAATATAGAATATAGCATACTAAGTTATGTAAAAGGTACATCACCACATAAAGCTCATCACAAATTGGAATTTCTGACATAAGTTTAGGAATGTCTGACACAGATTATGTGCATCACGGTATGCACCCTAGACGTGTTCTTATAAACATATATGATAAAAGGACATTAATTCAGACTACAGTATTTTGGGTTTATGTCTGTATGTTTTCTTAATGAACTATGACATGGTGGTAAGTAGGCATGTGACACATACAAATGTTGCAATGATAGTTGTATCTGTGTCATCAGTCAAATGGCTTGACCCCTTTACATTTCTGAAAAAGAATAGGTCAAGCTACATCTGTGTCTAATAACAGACATGACAATGGTTATGCATAAATCAGGAAAGTTGGTGACTTTCACTGTTTGAGAGGGAAGATGGTGACGTTCATGTGTCAAGGCCTATATTAGATGGAGTCAGAACTTAGGGACTTAACGTCATCCCCTGCTTCTACATCTGATTGACGTCATTGGGGCATATCTAATCAATAGGGACCTATATAAGCAGTAGGAAAAAATCTATTCTCTCAAATTACGAAGGTCTAGAATACATAACATAAAATGTACACTTAAATATGTATGTAAATTATATTAAAACACGTTCAATATCAAGCATATAATGAAGCACAAACATGAAGGTAGTTAATACATTAAGTATGTAAAAGAGCAGAAGTGATATATATACTAAATATAGCAGTGAAGCACGAATATTTCAAAGTCTTCTGTTGTTTCAAATAAATTGCACTTTTATTGTGATCTATCTAGAGTGTTATAGGTGTTAGTGATTATATCAATAGGCCAAATCAATATTTTGCAATAAAAATAAAAAAATGAGAAATTAAAGAGCCTTATAAAACATATAGTTAGTTCAGGCTGCATTCGTGTGATCTTCACGAAAACCATGTTGAGCATGTTCATAGTCAATGGTCTGTGTATTTTAGGGACCAACAATTGGTTGCTTGGTTTATTCTCTCAATGGTGATTGTGGCTCCTCTTCAGGGTGCTCAAACGATAACAGAAACTCAAGCCACTTATCACAAGCTGCGTCAAAAAGTGGCACCCATGATGTTGCTCTGTCATAGGCAGCATTCTTTAGAAGGGATAGATCCATTGTTTCTGGTGCTCATGTAGAGAATGAATGATCATTTCCATAGTGAGATAAGCCATCAGAGGCTGCTCCAGATTTAAGTCCAGGATGATTTCAGTCGGAGAGTTTATGTACCAGAACACAGGTTTACTTGTGTAGCATCCATTTTACAAAAAGTGAGCATGCAGTACTTGCTGAGTTCAGATAGCCAAGCATGTCCCATGTAGTGTGTCAGTTTCTCTGCAGCTTTGCTCAGCTGGATGCGTGTTTTTCATGTTGTTGTTTTCCTTGTCAGAACAGAAGAAAGATGATGATCTCACAGCCAATTTGGCGAATGACGATTGGAAATCTCCCTCAAAGGCTGGAGAACAGAAAATTAAAAAATTACCTAATCGGTCCAAATACTGCTTTAAATTCAGTCACTAGACAGGATTCAATGTTCTTAAAAAGATCCACACCAGCTGTTGCAGATAAATTAAATATTGTTTGCATGATATCTGCATAATGCAACAGGTATTGTATGTACAACAGCCTCTGAATTTCCTCATCAGTTCTAGCTGTCTACAGTTTATAAGCTTCTACCGCTGAAATTAAAGGTATTTCTTTTTGTAACAGAACAGACAATAGTTTGTTTAAATTGCCAAAGCACATAGGCCTTGATTTATACTTTTTGGAGCAAAACTGCACCAAAGCAGTTTTGCACCAAAATGTTTAGCACCGGCTTGCACCATTTCCGAGCACTATCCGGGCACCATATTTATGGAATGGTGGAAGCCGGTGCAAAGGGTAGGCTAACGTAAAAAAAATTATGTTAGCCGGGTGGGGCTGGCAGTATGGAAGAAGGTGGTTTTGCACCAAAAAATGAGGTTAGGCAGGTTAGAGTAAAAAAAAAATGACTCTAACCAGCCTAGCGTCATTTTCTGACGCAAAACCATCCATACCACATGACTACTGTCTTAGAAAAGACAGGAGTCATGCCCACCACCTCAGTGGCCAGCCCAGTGGACCAGGGTCCATTGAGCATAGCTATTGCACCCTGTGCCAGGTAGGGGGGCCCACTTCAGGGCCCCCAATGGCACTTAAAAAAAATACTTACCTGTACTTACTTATATGTACCTGGGATGGGGTCCCCCATCCTATTCTGTCCCTCTGGTGTGGGTGGGGGTGTCACTGGGGCCTGGGGAGGTCACCTGTGGGCTTATTCCATGGTGGTCTGTAAGGAAATGCCTCCTTGGCATGGTTACCCCCGACTTTTTGCCTTTGCTGATGCTAAGTTATGATTTGAAAGTGTGCTGGGGACCCTGCTAACCAGGCCCCAGCACCAGTGTTTCTTTCCCTAAACTGTACCTTTGTCTCCACAACTGGCACAACCCTGGCACTCGGGTAAGTCCCTTGTAACTGGTACCCCTGGTACCAAGGGCCCTGATGCCAGGGAAGGTCTCTAAGGGCTGCAGCATGTCTTATGCCACCCTGGGAGCCCCTCACTCAGTACATACACACTGCTTGCCAGCTTGTGTGTGCTGGTGGGGAAAAAATGACTAAGTCGACATGGCACTCCCCTCAGGGTGCCATGCCAACCTCACACTGCTTGTGGCATAGGTAAGTCACCCCTTTAGCAGGCCTTATAGCCCTAAGGCAGGCTGCACTATACCACAGGTGAGGGCATATGTGCATGAGCACTATGCCCCTACAGTATCTAAGCAAAACCTTAGATACTGTAAGTGCAGGGTAGCCATAAGAGTATATGGTCTGGGAGTCTGTCAAACACGAACTCCACAGCACCATAATGGCTACACTGAAAACTGGGAAGTTTGGTATCAAACTTCTCAGCACAATAAATGCACACTGATGCCTGTGTGCACTTTATTGTAAAATACACCCAGAGGGCATCTTAGAGATGCCCCCTGAAAACATACCCGACTTCCAGTGTGGGCTGACTAGTTTTTGCCAGCCTGCCACACACCAGACGTTGCTGGCCACATGGGGAGAGTGCCTTTGTCACTCTGTGGCCAGGAACAAAGCCTGTACTGGGTGGAGGTGCTTCTCTCCTCCCCCTGCAGGAACTGTAACACCTGGCGGTGAGCCTCAAAGGCTCACCCCCTTTGTTACAGCGCCACAGGGCATCCCAGCTAGTGGAGATGCCCGCCCCTCCGGCCACTGCCCCCACTTCTGGTGGCAAGGCTGGAGCAGCCCCTAAGGTGTCCTGAGCTGAGGTGACTCTTACTTTTAGAAATCCTCCATCTTGTAGAAGGAGGATTCCCCCAATAGGATTAGGGATGTGCCCCCTCCACACAGTTAGGAGGCACAAAGAGGGTGTAGCCACCTTCAGGGCCAGTAGCCAATGGCTACTGCCCTCCCAGACCTAAACACACCCCTAAATCCAGTATTTAGGAGCTCCCAGAACCGAGGAAGATAGATTCCTGCAACCTAAAGAAGAAGAAGGACTGCTGACCTGAAGCCCTGCAGTGAAGACGGAGACGACAACTGATTTGGCCCCAGCCCCACCGGCCTGTCTCCCTACTTTGACGAAAACTGCAACAGCGACGCATCCAACAGGGACCAGCGACCTCTGAAGCCTCAGAGGACTGCCCTGCATCTAAAGGACCAAGAAGTTCCAGAGAACAGCGGCCCTGTTCAAGAAACTGCAACTTTCTGCAACAAAGAAGCAACTTTAAAGACCCCACGTTTCCCGCCGGAAGCGTGAGACTTTCCACTCTGCACCCGACGCCCCCGGCTCGACCTGCGGAAAACTAACACTACAGGGAGGACTTCCCGGCGACTGCGAGCCCGTGAGTAGCCAGAGTTTACCCCCCTGAGCCCCCACAGCGATGCCTGCAGAGGAAATCCAGAGGCTCCCCCTGACCGCAACTGCCTGTAACAAGGGACCCAACGCCTGGAACCAACACTGCACCCGCAGCCCCCATGACCTGAAGGAACCGAACTCCAGTGCAGGAGCGACCCCCAAGCGAACCTTTGCCTAGTCCAGGTGGTGGCTACCCCAAGGAGCCCTCCCTGTGCCTGCCCGCATCATTGAAGAGACCCCCGGGTCTCCCCATTGATTCCTATCTGAAACCCGATGCCTGTTTGCACTCTGCAACCGGCCGCCCCTGTGCCGCTGAGGGTGTACTTTCTGTGCCTGCTTGTGTCCCCCCCGGTGCCCTACAAAACCCCCCGGTCTGCCTTCCGAGGACACGGGTACTTACCTGCTGGCAGACTGGAACCGGGGCACCCCTGTTTCCATTGAAGCCTATGTGTTTTGGGCACCACTTTGACATCTGCACCTGACCGGCCCCGAGCTGCTGGTGTGGTAACATTGGGGTTGCCTTGAACCCCCAACGGTGGGCTACCTTGGACCCAACTTTGAACCTTGTAAGTGTTTTACTTACCTGTGAACTTAACAGTTACTTACCTCCCCCAGGAACTGTTGATTTTTACAGTGTCCACTTTTAAAATAGCTTATTGACATTTCTGTCAAAACTGTACATGCTATTGTGATTATTCAAAGTTCCTTGAATACCTGAGTGAAATACCTTTCATTTTAAGTATTACTTGTAAAGCGTGAACCTGTGGTTCTTAAAATAAACTAAGAAAAGATATGTTCTATATAAAAATCTATTGGCCGGGAGTAAGTCTTTGAGTGTGTGCTCGACCACACTACCACAAAATAGGGCATTAGAATTATCTCTTTTTGCCACTATCTTACCTCTAAGGGGAACCCTTGGACTCTGTGCACACTATTTCTTACTTTGAAATAGTATATACGGAGCAAACTTTCTACATGGCCCACCATGGAAATAGGCCCACTGGTCCCCTAACACCTGTCCTGACCCAGGCATTAAATAATGGTGCAAAGCTGGCTTATTTGACCCCTCCTCCCCGTGCATGATTTTAGCACGGGTGGATAAATATTGCGCTAAGGACATAGAATCATTTCTTGTATGGGAATGCCTACTTTGCATCGCATTGACGCACAGTAGGTTTCCACGTCCTAAAAATTACTTTAACTCCATAAATTGGGCGCTAGACCGGTCTAGCGCCAAAGTATAAATACGGAGTTAGTTTTGCACTGAACTTGCGTAATAAAATTGATGCAAATTTGGCGCAAAACAAGTATAAATATGCCCCATAGATTTAATGCTAATATTAAGCCAAAGGATCTTCCTAATGATATTGCTGTGTAGAAGATACAAGTTCTTTCTACAACACTGTATTGTTTCTGAAACTGTTATCATGTACGGCAGATTGGGTTTCAACCCACAGCAAGCAGCACTTGTTAAAAATATATGCTGCATTTGTTAAAAATATATAAGAGCCATTATTCAAAAGTTCATGATGTCTGGGCATGAATGCAATGGGAAAACAGATAAAATGTATCTTCACTCTAGCATCAAAGTGTTACACATCCTGTGCAATTATATGGTATCACACAGAAGGGAATGTTCAAGGGGATTTCTACAAATTGCTGTACTGGTGTTCACAGGGTTATCTTCATTTTTACTTAATAATAATAACTTTTATTCGGTATGAAAAAAAAAATTCATCCATTACAATAAATAATCTCCAGTACATTTGTTAAAATTAGCAATAAAACCATAAATAATAAAAACACCCATCAGGAATAAAAACATATATAACCACATGCATAGAAACAATAAAATAGAAAAATTCATTATAAAAACTCTACATTATTACGCCAAGTAATAGCTCCCTTCAGGAATGATCCCAGCCCCTTCCACACCAATACATCTGAGGCCATCTGCAGCCACATAAAAGCAGGACGATATTGCACAAAACCCTTGGGCCTTAGGAGAGGTCATAAAAAACGAGTTCTGAATGGTGCATAAAAAACACAAAACAAAGTAAAATGGGGCAAGGTCTGTTGGGACACCCCATCACAGGGTCTAATACATTTGTCCCCATACTGACCTAACGGGAAACACAAATTACTTCTAATGATCCCCAAACGGAAACGGGTTATGAGAGACCTTTCCCTCACATCCTTTATCTCTAAGAGATAGCGTTCAGGACCTACCCACATCTTTAACATAATGAAATCCCTGATCGATTTTTTCCCTAAGGCCTCCCCCTCCCTCCTGTTCTTCTGGATTCTTAAAAAATTCTCCTTAGCCCATTTATCATCACACCTGGTCAGGCCTTCAGGATAATCAACCAAGTCAGGCCGCCCCAGATCACGAGCTATCTTCCTTATGTGCATCACCCAGGGAATATTCTTTACATTGTCACAAGCCAGACAATCCTTTAAGATATCCCTATTCAGAGTGGCTTGTTCGTTAGTCCAAATTGAGATCCATAGCAGAAGGGGAGCCAACCGAATAGTGTCCTGGACAAACTCAAGCTCCAGCTCCAAATGAAGGCTAAAACCAGGTATATTTTGTCCAACTCCCAATAGCCTTCTACAAAACCGATTTTCTTCTACCGTAAGGGCTTGGGAGTCCCCATACCCCCAATATGCAGCACCATACAGTAGGACGGGGAGGCATTTCTGCCTATAAATTTCAAGCAAAGGCTTGATGGGTTTACTACCTACCCTTACAGCAAAATCAAAAGTTGCGCCAACTGCTGCATGAAAAAGCGCACCCCCTTCTGGCAATACAGGGTTTCCAAGATCCTTTCTCATCCAAAATAATCCCTAGGTACGGAAACTCATGGACCCTACTAATAATTTGATCCTCCACCCTTAGCTGTCCCACTGTACTCAGGGGTCTTCCACACACCATAAAATGAGATTTCTTAAAATTGACCTCTAAACCCAAAGCTGACATAAAGGAGGCATAAGCTCTAACTATTTCCCGGAGACCATTCATAGTACGGGCCATGAGGACTGCATCATCCTCGTACGTTAGCACAGGGATATCAGTACCATTCACCTTTGGAACATCCCTACAGTGTTTCATCCGAAAATCAGACAATCCATTTGTATATAGAAGGAACAAAGTAGGAGCCAGAACACACCCCTGGCGCACACCCCTTGAAAGCTTAAAGGCCTCTGAGCATTCCCCATTCAACCCCACCCTCACGTTAGCAACCGTCCCAGAATGTAGATATCGGAGCAACTCTACAATATTAGGATCCAGCCCTAGCTGATTTAATCTTTCCCATAATATAGACTGGTTCACCTTATCAAAGGCACAGCTAAGATCCATAAAAGCAAGGTAGAGCGTACCTTTCCTAGCCTGCATGTATTTGCCAATCAGCATCAATAGGTTGAGACATTGATCTCGCGTGCCAAGGCCTTCCCTAAAACCATACTGGTCCCGGCTTAAGATATCATTCCCTATCATCCAGGACTCCAGACGCCTTAAAATAATCCGTCCCAGGCTCTTCACCGAAGAATCCAGTAGAGAAATTGGGCGGTAGGACTTAGGATCATTTCGGTTGCCCTTTTTAAACACTGGGACAATACAAGAGGCAGGGATACCCACAGTAACTGCTGCATTAAGGACATTTAAGAGAACAGGTGCCCATAACTGGGGGTTCGCTTTATACTAGTCCATAGGGATCGAATCCGGGCCCGGAGCTTTATTGCTCACACTACTCTGTATCGCATCCATAACCTCCTGGAGCGAAAACCTAATTGCTAGGTTGGGAGTCATCTCATACTCGTTCTCCCGGTTATTTCTTAGGGGAGAACCCTAAAAAATACTACGAAAGTGAATTACCCATGCATCCGGGGCGATGTTACAGCCAAGGCCCTCAGATGTATCTGTTCCAAAGGAACCTCTATTTACCACTCTCAAAAACAGGCCAGGATCCTTCAGAGCTATGGCACGTTCTAACTCTTCCCAGGCTTTATCTATATGTTTTATCTTGCTATCCCTCAGGGCCCTCTTATATTTCATTCTAGCTTCTTTTACGAGGACCCAATCTCTAGGATGTTTCTTAGTGGCCATCTTCAGCATACATAGCAGGTCTTATCATACCAACCACAATTACGTTTACTAGGTTGGCTGCTTGCTGTAAAAAGGCAATCTCTCACTGCTGCATTTACTATTGTTATTGCATTCATAACAGTTTTAGGATTAGGAGCCTCTGTCAAGAGTGTGTCCATAAATAAATGTACATTTACCCCCACCACCCTTTCTACAACTTTTGGGGAATCCACTTGATTCCACCCAAGCCGCCTACCCTGGTCCTTTATCTCCACTACTACCGGCCTACCTCGTCCTAAATTACGAAGGGCCCCAGGGAGTGTAAAGGATACTATAAGGGGATTATGATCACTGAAACTCTCCCCCAGCACCTCCCCCCCAGTCACCAGGTCCTTCATAGGTGGAGACATAAAGATATAATCAATAGTGGATTCAGATCCTCTTCCCACATAGGTTGGGAGTTGATGAGTGCCTACAGCTTCTAAATCACACACATTCAGAAGGCCCATCTTCCTGAGTTCCTTGATTAGAACCCTGCCTCTGGAATCCTGCAGGCCATCCACTGAATAATCCTCACAGTCAAAAATAAAGGGATTAACCACAGTACTGAGCCTCCCCAGCTTACCATTAAAGTCACCAGAGACAATAGCACAGAATTCTAACCCCATCTCCTCCATTCTGTATTGTAAAACCTGAAGAACGGAAAACAGGGCCCCAATTTGGCATCCCATATCCCACACAGCGTTATAAAATTTAACCAGTAAAATATTAAAATTATTAGAGAAAATTACCCATACCAGCAATATACCTTGGTGATTGCAGTTAATTTGAAAAGCACCCACTATCTTAGAGAGGCGGATTAGGGTAACCAAGCCACCTTTTGAGCGGCCACCAAGAGACTTCACAGCTGGAATTACAAATCTGTTATACCCATCCCACACAGACAACCTCTCTGACCAGGTTTCCTGAAGCATGATCACATCAAAATTAGTCACACACCTAATCTACGCCTGATCAAATAACTTGGCATCATAGCCCGCAATATTCCATGAGATAAGTTTACACTGTGGGGGCACCTCTTCCCGTATAGCCAGGGTCTTGGCGCATTGTCAGTCCACCCCTTCCAAGGATAAATTACTGTTAGTGACAGTTCTTCTGCTGGTTGCCTGGTGATTGTTCTGACCCGGGGGGAAACCTACCAGAACCTGGAAACACCCCTGCACTCAATCGCATGTGGTCATAAAAATAACCCAAAGGGACCATACCAATTGTACCAGGTCTAAAAACAGCAGGGTGGTAGGTAGAAAGGAGCCTTTGACTCAGGGCTGGGTATCTAACATTTATAATAACACAATCTTCATCCGCCACCTTATTTTTGGGCCCAATCCATCCAATTCTTCTGGCAAACAGAATATCATTGAAATCCTTACATGAGAAATCACAGTTCTTACTCAACCAATATCCAGCCTTGTTTGTGAGTTGGGCCGTGGACTCAGTTACCCCAGGGGCAAGAGCAGGTACATTTGTCAGTCCCACCACATAGGGGGCACAAGCTGGGGGGAGATCCAAACAGGTCAATGCAGGCCTGGCCGTCGGGAGATTCAGAATATTATTCCCAACCAGCTGTTGGGTCAGCCCCCCCGCTACCACAATTTCATGATCAGGCTGCCTACTACAGCTAGACAGTCCTATCCGCCCTTAATATAGAAGTCAGTGCAGCCGGCGCAACCTCAGCATGAGCGCCCTGGCCCCCAGAATTTCCAGAATTAACCAATAGCTGAGATGATTTTCCCAGAGGCCCCAATGGCCCTGCAACGCCCTCCGGCAGGAGAAACTCCTCACAAGGATGGGATTGCCTGGTCGGGGCCACACATCCACCTACACAATGCCTCCCCTGACTTCCTTGCACAGATATCAGAGAAACTGCCTTTTCTATGGCCGATAGTTTCGCCACAACGGGGGATAAAATCTCCTGGATCATTTCACGAAATTTTGACAATAAAATAGTAACATCACAACCCAGCAGCTGGCAAGGAGCAGGGTCATTACTCGTACCCTTAGGAAGTTCCAAGAGGGATGTTTTCGACTTGGGAATCGATTTCTTTAAGACCTTTTTTTTCCTCGGGGGGGCTACATTTATCCAGGGGGCAGGCCGGGGGAGAAGATAATAAAAGTATTTTGCTTCTTCTGGAAGGGCCTTGGCCACCAGAACCCTCTGTAGTCTCTATTAGCTCAATTTGAGCAGGTTCAACATCAACCATAACAGTACCTTGGTATCCCCCCGGATAAGTCACCTCCACATCCACAACCTCACGAGGACCACTATCTATTGGGGCCAGACGCCAGTCCTCCAGTTCCATGGATAACCTCCTTTCTGCCAGATCAATCTCCTTCGTTACGACCCCGACAGCTCTTGCAAGGAAGGAGTCCAATGTGGTGGTGCAACTCCCCTGTCTACTGCCGCCACCACCCCCTCCCATGGGCCCAGTTAACAGACCTCTTTTCCTGCCCATTTTAACAAAATGCTTCAATAACGAAATAACAAACAAAACAGACAAAAAAAATTAAAATATTAGAAGCCCACTAGATCCACTAAGAAGGCTCCAAAATGATCCCCAATATATAATAAATGTATAAATAGTCACCCTTCACTGCAGATGAAAGAGGGGTGGCCCAGCCCAGCCTCTAACGGGCGATGACGGGCCCACCCTTGGCCCGGGCGCGTCCTGCGGTTGCGGGGGCGTAGCAGTTTTTAAAGGGCTCCTGCCCCGTGTGGTGCCGCCGCCGCCTCCAGTAATGACGCGCTACCCGCGGTTGCGTGAGCGCGTAGCAGTTTTTAAAGGGCTCCTGCCCCGTGTGGTGCCGCTGCCTCCAGTAATGAAGCGATACCCGCGGTTGCGGGCGCACGTAACAGTTTTTAAAGGGCTCCTGCCCGGTGTGGTGCCGCCGCCGCCTCCAGTAAAGACGCGCTGCCCGCGGTTGCGGGAGCGCGTAGCAGTTTTTAAAGGGCTCCTGCCACGTGTGGTGCCACCGCTGCCGCCTCCAGTAATGACTCGCTAGCCCCATTTTTACTTAAAACAGACGTGTGAAAAAGGAAACTTCAATGAATGGAACAACTGTGAATTGTGCATAGTTTCATACAAACCAAAAGATACATTTTTGATAGTTATGAAAATTAAGTCTTGTCATGGGAAATTAAATAATACCGTGCATGAGCCAGTTAATAAGTGGAGTACCACTGACTGCAAATGGTTCATCTTCAAATTGCTCTATACTTAATAAGCCATTATTTTTTGTATGAGCACCAAATTATATGGTTCAAACAGGGCTGATTCATTGAGAAGTTACTAAGGCATGAAACCTGATTTTAGTGTTTGTAGTGACCAATTTAGTTGTATAATTGCCCTTAACTGAGCCTGCCCATTTTGTAATAAATTCAGATCTCCTTTCAGGAGGCCTAGGGCTAATGACAAAATGTGATTCACTTGAGTACACTCTTTTAGAAAGCGTATGCATTCCAATGTCGATAACTTTAAACACAGTGGACATGTTTTCTTGATCTATTTGCCTAATACGTTATGCAGCTTCTTTCTCTGAAAACTTAATGAATTCAATATAAATGGTGTACATTCTGGCTGCACTAAAGAAGGCGGATGCATGATACTATTGCTCTGCGCCAGCCTTTGTTTTATCCTCAGTCATTGTGCACTAGGTGGGGTTCCAGACCAGGCGGTCCCCAACCAATTGTTGATGACCTGCCTGGGCAGCTTTGGAAAGGCAACTTATAACTCTGTTGCCTCCAGATTTGCCCGTCCTACCCACTAGGGCCCTGGAGGCCCAGTGGCTAAGAGGATGGGTGGTGCCTGAAATCTCTAAGGAGCCAAAGCAGAGCGGACAGGCTGCGGTGGCCCTGCCACAAAAGAGAGAAGCAGTTGAGCCACTTGAGGGAACAGCAACAGCCCTTCAGAGCTTAAGAATGGAAGGAGGGGCCCGACTGGTTTGGTTCTGCTCCCCACACGGGTCGAGCGGACCCGAAACACTGATTAGTAACTCCTGGCGGTGTGGGTTGGAGATGAGACAGCAAGGAGCTTAGCTGGCCTGAGGCGGTGAGCTGTAGCTCGACACATGGAGGAGCTGTGAGAGCGGAGCCTGCAACGGTATGGGCGAGACTCAAGGAAGATCCTAGTGAGCAGGTAGGCCTGCCGTTGCGTGCACGCCACTCCATGAGAATGGACTGAGGGAGAGGCAGGACCCGGGGAAGAGTATGGCACGGCCCTAAAGAGGGATAACTGGAGGTAACAACCCCCACGCTAAGGTGACGATGATGCAGATAACAGAAAACTCTGCAAACTTGAGTTACACAGAGCTGGAGTGCGGGGACTATCAGCGGGCGCCCTGGTGACTACCGACTGCGATCAATGCAGTCACAGGCTCTCAGGAGGGAGTGAATTGCAACCCGTCACAAACTGTACTTATAAGTGGACTCTGGCAGGCCTATTGCTGTAATTCGGGCCCCAAAGGTAACAAGATTCACTTACCCCTGCAGGGAGCTATGGAGGGTTGCCAAAAGAAGTACACACGCCTATGCCCACCATAAATGAGAACCCTGTGAATGGCTGTGCCTTCTTCACCTGAGGCCCTCCGGAGCTGTTCAGAAGTCACAGGCACTGCAGGTCCCGACAGAATTGGTGAGTCACCCCTCCTGGGCAGAAGAGCACTTACCTGGCTATTGTTACTGAAGGTGGTAGCACAGACTGGAGTTGGGGCAACCTGCACTGAGAGGTGCCATCCTTCCTCTTCCCTTCCCCCACGAGGCATGAACCCTGACAAGCTATTGAGACAGACTTACCCACCCGGAGGATTAACAGGTCAGAGCAATATAAGGGACCAGACTCAATCAAACAATGGGGAAACCAAGAACTAAGAGGAAAGGTGTGCTGGCTGGGCCAGAGGAACACCCGACTCCTTACCACAGCTCCTGAGAGGACATAGTGGTATATCTTGATGGCTCCAGACAGAGGTGTCTCCAAACAGCCTTACCTTCTTCTTTGTCTTTGAACGTGTTCATAAAATACCAATCTGACTGCCAGCACCAGCCCTCCCACCAAGGCCACTGGTGGAGCAGCTGTTACATTACCGTGGCAGAGACACCATACTCCAGAAGGCACTAACTGAAGGTCCTTACACGGTGGACAACAGTAAGGTGTCTGTTCTCAGACTACATCACGGCGGTGCAGGCAAAATGCTCCTTGTTCCAGGAAGTGAAGAAAGCCCTCAGGGAAGAAGGCCTGCAGTACTCCCTGATGTTCCCTGCGAAGCTTAGAATCATCCTACATGACAAGACATTTCTGCGAAGACCTGGGCCAGGCCCAGGAATGTCTGGAGTCATATAAAATAGGAACCACCTTGCCAGCGGCCAAATGTGGGGGGGGACACCCAGATACAAACCTCAGAAACGGTCACAGAAGACACCAGGCGGTTGACCCCTCAAAACGCCGTTCCCTTCCCAAACCAAACAGGAAAAAGCAGCTGCCCTCCATTCAGTGGCTTCAAATGTGGTAATTCAGGATCCCGAATCTGGCACTGAGATGCCTTCAGACCGACAGTCATTGCACTCAGAGTCTGGTGCCTTTGGAAGATGAGATCACATTACCCTTGGTGACCCCGCAGTCAGTAGATAATTTGATCTGAAAGTCCTTGCAGACTGCGAACTAATGGTGAACTGAGGAGATGTCCCTGTTGCAGGGGAGAGGAGACCTGAAACGGATCTCAACCCGGGGAGGTCACTTGTAAATACTACTTCAATACACTCTGGGAATTTGGACTAGGGACACCATCTAAACCATATGGCCTCCCTAATGGACTCCGGGCTGGTCATCATTTGTGAGACTCGCATGGGCACTGACATGCCTACCCTATATGGCTTACCCCTCACACATGTAGGGGGTCATTAAAACCTCGGCGGTCTTTGAACAAGACCGCTGAGGGACCGCCGTGTGGAAGACCGCCAGTAGTGGCGGTTTTCCGCTCGGCGTATTATGACTGTTGGCTGCTCTCTGTCCTTTTTCCGACGGAGAGCCGCCAACAGCCATACTGGCAGGCGGCGGGGAAGTGGAGGTTGCTCCACCTCCACCGCCACGCCAACAGAACACCGCCCAGCGAATCGCATCCTGTGATTCGGCGCGGCGGTGTTCTGTTGGCGGTGTGGTGTCGACGGAGCAGCCCCCATGGCTCCCGTTCCCTCCCGGAGGATCGACGGAACAGGTAAGTCGATCGTCCGTTAGGGGAGGGGGTGTTGTGTGTTGTGTGGGTGCATGGGGGTGTGTGTCTGTGTATGTAGAGGGGGTGTGTGAGTGTGTGTATGCTTGCGGGGGTGTTGTGTGTTTTTGGGAATGAGTGCGTGTATGTCTGTATGGATGTGTGCGTGCATGTCTGTATATGGGTGTGCGTGTCTGACTGAGTGTGTGGATGTAGGCATGTATGTCAGAGTGTGTGCGTGTGTGTGTTGGTGGTGCCTGCGTGTGTGTGTGAGTGCTGTGATGTTGGGGGTCGGGGTGGGGAGGGGGGCCCTGCCACCTTTGGGGGGTGGCAGGGGTGGTGAGGGGTGTAGGGGAGGGAGTCGGGGTTGGGGTGGGGGAGACCCCTATCAGTGCCAGGGAAGGAATTCCCTGGCACTGATAGTGCTTACCGCCATGGATTTCATGGCGGTTCCTACCGCTGGAAATCCACGGCGGTACGCCGGGTCGAAATACCGGCGGCGGTATTGTGACAGCTGTAGGAAAGTACCATCTTGCCTGGCATGTTACCCCCATTTTTCACTGTATATATGTTGTTTTAGTTGTATGTGTCACTGGGACCCTGGTAACCCAGGGCCCCAGTGCTCATAAGTGTGCCTGAATGTGTTACCTGTGTAGTGACTAACTGTCTCACTGAGGCTCTGCTAATCAGAACCTCAGTGGTTATGCTCTCTCATTTCTTTCCACATTGTCACTGACAGGCTAGTGACCATTTTTACCAATTTACATTGGCTTACTGGAACACCCTTATAATTCCCTAGTATATGGTACTGAGGTACCCAGGGTATTGGGGTTCCAGGAGATCCCTATGGGCTGCAGCATTTCTTTTGCCACCCATAGGGAGCTCTGACAATTCTTACACAGGCCTGCCACTGCAGCCTGAGTGAAATAACGTCCACGTTATTTCACAGCCATTTTACACTGCACTTAAGTAACTTATAAGTCACCTATATGTCTAGCCTTTACCTGGTAAAGGTTAGGTGCAAAGTTACTTAGTGTGAGGGCACCCTGGCACTAGCCAAGGTGCCCCCACATTGTTCAGAGCCAATTCCCTGAACTTTGTGAGTGCGGGGACACCATTACACGCGTGCACTACATATGGGTCACTACCTATATGTAGCTTCACCATGGTAACTCCGAATATGGCCATGTAACATGTCTATGATCATGGAATTGCCCCCTCTATACCATCCTGGCATAGTTGGCACAATCCCATGATCCCAGTGGTCTGTAGCACAGACCCTGGTACTGCCAAACTGCCCTTCCTGGGGTTTCTCTGCAGCTGCTGCCAACCCCTCAGACAGGCATATGCCCTCCTGGGGTCCAGCCAGGCCTGGCCCAGGATGGCAGAACAAAGAACTTCCTCTGAGAGAGGGAGTGACACCCTCTCCCTTTGGAAAATGGTGTGAAGGCAGGGGAGGAGTAGCCTCCCCCAGCCTCTGGAAGTGCTTTGTTGGGCACAGAGGTGCCCAATTCTGCATAAGCCAGTCTACACCGGTTCAGGGACCCCTTAGCCCCTGCTCTGGCGCGAAACTGGACAAAGGAAAGGGGAGTGACCACTCCCCTGACCTGCACCTCCCCTGGGAGGTGTCCAGAGCTCCTCCAGTGTGCTCCAGACCTCTGCCATCTTGGAAACAGAGGTGCTGCTGGCACACTGGACTGCTCTGAGTGGCCAGTGCCACCAGGTGACGTCAGAGACTCCTGCTGATAGGCTCCTTCAGGTGTTAGTAGCCTATCCTCTCTCCTAGGTAGCCAAACCCTCTTTTCTGGCTATTTAGGGTCTCTGTCTCTGGGGAAACTTGAGATAACGAATGCAAGAGCTCATCCGAGTTCCTCTGCATCTCTCTCTTCACCTTCTGATAAGGAATCGACTGCTGACCGCGCTGGAAGCCTGCAAACCTGCAACATAGTAGCAAAGACGACTACTGCAACTCTGTAACGCTGATCCTGCCGCCTTCTCGACTGTTTTCCTGCTTGTGCATGCTGTGGGGGTAGTCTGCCTCCTCTCTGCACCAGAAGCTCCGAAGAAATCTCCCGTGGGTCGACGGAATCTTCCCCCTGCAACCGCAGGCACCAAAAAGCTGCATCATCGGTCCCTTGGGTCTCCTCTCAGCACGACGAGCGAGGTCCCTCGAATCCAGCGACTCTGTCCAAGTGACCCCCACAGTCCAGTGACTCTTCAGCCCAAGTTTGGTGGAGGTAAGTCCTTGCCTCACCTCGCTGGGCTGCATTGCTGGGAACCACGACTTTGCAGCTACTCCGGCCCCTGTGCACTTCCGGCGGAAATCCTTTGTGCACAGCCAAGCCTGGGTCCACGGCACTCTAACCTGCATTGCACGACTTTCTAAGTTGGTCTCCGGCGACGTGGGACTCCTTTGTGCAACTTCGGCGAGCACCGTTTCACGCATCCTCGTAGTGCCTGTTTCTGGCACTTCTCCGGGTGCTACCTGCTTCAGTGAGGGCTCTTTGTCTTGCTCGACGTCCCCTCTCTCTTCAGGTCCAATTTGCGACCTCCTGGTCCCTCCTGGGCCCCAGCAGCGTCCAAAAACGCCAAATGCACGATTTGCGCCTAGCAAGGCTTGTTGGCGTCCTTTCGGCGGGAAAACACTTGTGCACGACTCTCCAAGGCGAGAGGGATCCGTCCACCAAAGGGGAAGTCTCTAGCCCTTTTCGTTCCTGCAGAAACCTCAGCTTCTTCTGTCCAGTCGAAGCTTCTTTGCACCCGCAGCTGGCATTTCCTGGGCATCTGCCCATCTCCGACTTGCTTGTGACTTTTGGACTTGGTCCCCTTGTTCCACAGGTACCCTAGATTGGAAATCCACAGTTGTTGCATTGCTGGTTTGTGTCTTTCCTGCATTATTCCTCTAACACGACTATTTTGTCCTTAGGGGAACTTTAGTGCACTTTGCACTCACTTTTCAGGGTCTTGGGGAGGGTTATTTTTCTAACTCTCACTATTTTCTAATAGTCCCAGCGACCCTCTACAAGGTCACATAGGTTTGGGGTCCATTCGTGGTTCGCATTCCACTTTTGGAGTATATGGTTTGTGTTGCCCCTATCCCTATGTGTCCCCATTGCATCCTATTGTAACTATACATTGTTTGCACTGTTTTCTAAGACTATACTGCATATTTTTGCTATTGTGTATATATATCTTGTGTATATTTCCTATCCTCTCACTGAGGGTACACTCTAAGATACTTTGGCATATTGTCATAAAAATAAAGTACCTTTATTTTTAGTATAACTGTGTATTGTGTTTTCTTATGATATTGTGCATATGACACTAAGTGGTACTGTAGTAGCTTCACACGTCTCCTAGTTCAGCCTAAGCTGCTCTGCTAAGCTACCATTATCTATCAGCCTAAGCTGCTAGACACCCTATACACTAATAAGGGATAACTGGGCCTGGTGCAAGGTGCAAGTACCCCTTGGTACTCACTACAAGCCAGTCCAGCCTCCTACAACAGCCGCCGGGCTGGAGACCCAGGTCTCCAGCCCAGCGGTCGTCTCTGACCTGGCAGGCGGAACGGAGAAGCGGCGGATGACCATGGCCGTAACCGCCATGGTCATAATACTCACAAAAAGACCGCCAGCCTGTTGGCGGTCTTACCACCGCTTTAACACCATCCGCCAGGGTTGTAATGACCCCCTTAGTCTTGCCAGGAAATTGGAGGAGGCACCCTACTGACAATGATTTCTTGTTACAGGTTTGGGTGGCCAGCTGTTGCTGGTCTGCTCTGGAGTGAAGGAGTTCTTGGTTGGGAGGCTTATTGTTTGTCTCAAGGTCCAAGTTCTTGCTTGTATTGGGGAGGGGATCCCTGGTAGAGGTCGGGAGCACAAGAGGGGAGTCTTTCAAGCTGGGCTAGATGCAGTCCCACCGCCGTGCAATAAGGTCCTGATGTGGAATATCTAGGGGATGGGTTCGGCTTCTAAGCACCACAATATACACTGACACCTGTGACGTAGAGGAGTTCGGAATTGCCATGCTGCAGAAAATCCACATCCTGCAGGGAGAGGTGTTGCATTTAAGTGTGGGTGGTAAGGCTAATTATATGCCACATCCCACTTGGCTTTCGCAAGAGGGACCCTCATCTGGATCAGGGCGGGAATACCTTTTGAGCTCATCCATTGATAAAGAGGGCCTTTATGAATTGGTACAAGGTAGATTACTGGGTAAGGAAATCACGCTGGGGAGCATTTATGCCCCCAACCAGGAGCAGCTGACATTCTTCTGTTCCCTGACAGCAGTGATGGTACCCCTGGTGTCAGATGATCTCCTCCTTGGGGGAGACTTCAATTGTGTAGCTCATGTAATACTTGACCACTCGACTCCCCCATGACTGGGGGTGACTGCCCCAGACTGGCAGAGGGACTACGAGACTGGTTGGACATTTGGGGCCTGACAGACTCCTGGAGGATACTACATGGGGAAGAACAAGACTACTAATATTACTCGCACATTTATCAATTACACATTTGGCATGAGAAAATTGTATGCTCCCACAGGCTTAGTCAAAATGTCACCTTTACCGAATACTTGGGACGCACATTGTCAGACCTTAGTCCCTTATAGTTGGGCTTTTAGCCGATGGCGGACCCGTCTGCAGGTCCCCCAATGACCCCTCGATTCACTTTCTCTTGAAGATGCTTGTTTCCAGGATTCCTCGGGAGAGGCCATCACAAGGTTCTTTGAACTCAATCAAGGTTCTGCGTCCCCCAGTTTGGTTGAGTGGAAGGCCTTTAAAGTTGTGGTTCAGGGCCATTGTATAAGCCAAACGATAGGTGTCCAGGGGGAGTTAAATAGAGAACTTCAATCCCTGAATAGTGTAATTCATGAACTAGATATGCGCAGGGAGGAGATGGGACCACTACTGCCCGCCTTCAGGAAGCCAGGAAACAATATGATGCGATCATGGAATGCTTACGATGCCATGATCATAAGCAAAAAATCGCTAGGGCACACGAGGAGGAGGACCGTCCACATTGACTCTTCACCTGGCTCATTAAGCCCAAATGTAGAGGAACACCTAATACATAGATCCTCATGGAAGACAGACAGTTGTTGTACTTCCCTAAGGACATCAACACTTCGTTCAGGGAATATTATGAAGCATTGTATGGGGAGCCTGTTGCTCCTCCACCGGGGGTACAGGCTGCCTTTCTATAGCGATTACCATTGAGAGTGCTCTCCTGAGAGGCTCAGGCGCAATTGGGCGGCACAGTCACTGCACTGGAGATTAAGGAATGGCCACGGGGAAAACTCCAGGCCCTAATGGACTCCCTGCGGGTTCTACTCCACTTACACAGGGACCTTGGCTCTGAGGCTGGAGACACTGTATGCCTACTCGTTGAAGCGAGGAATCCTACTGGACTCCACCTAGGAAGCAATTGTAATCCTGCTTCCAAGACCATACTGAAAGGCGTGCCTGTTACTGTGTTTTGCACCCAACCATGCTACACATGGTCTTCAAAGTCCCCAATGAGGTCTAAGCTCTTCACTTACTTCTTCATATGGAGACCTTGATACATGAAGTCCACAACGGCTTTGTACAGGCCCATGCCACTTTCTTCAATCTATGACGATTGCTCCATATCCTCTACCACCCAGAGATACAAACACAACAGGAGACATTGCTGATGGCCAAGGACCTTGAAAAGGCCTTTGACTCTGTGAGTTGGTGCTTCCTGTTTGAGGTCATGAGGCGTATGGTCTTGGAGGATTGTGGATAAACTGGGTTACTTTTCTCTATAATGACCCAACTGCGGGTGTCAGGAGAGGCACAACTATCCCGGCACAATATAGGATACAACAGACAGTCTCTCAAGTCTCTACAGTGGGTGGTTTGCCCACTGTTCAATCCTGGGGAGTGCAAAGCCACAGTCTCTCAAGTGGATGCCTTTCTCCACTGGTTCTGGAGGGGGCTTGGTGCCCGAGTGCTTCATCCTGCCAAGGACAGAGGTAGTGGATGTGAATCTCCACTGGTTCTGGAAGGGGCTTGGTGCCCAGAGTGCTTCATCCTGCCAAGGACTGAGGTAGTGGATGTGAATCTCCACTGGTTCTGGAGGGGGCTTGGTGCCCAGAGTGCTTTATCCTGCCCGTGGGGGCCTCAGTAGCGTGGGAATCATTGGCGCTCACTGGCCTGCGGTGCTGCTGGCGGCGGTGTCCTGGGCAGCGGTTCTGCAGGTGGCGGTCTTGTCCTGGCCTGCGGTGCATCTGGCGCAGTCTCCTGGCCTGCGGTGCTGCTGGCGGCGGTGTCCTGGGCAGCGGTTCAGCTGGTGGTGGTCTTTTCCTGGGCAGTGGGGCTGCTGGCGGTTCTGTCTTGGGCCGCGTTGCTGCTGCTGGCGGTTCTGTCTTGGGCAGTGGGGCTGCTGCTGGCGGTTCTGTCTTGGGCAGTGGGGCTGCTGCTGGCGGTTCTGTCTTGGGCAGTGGGGCTGCTGTTGCCGGTTCTGTCTTGGGCAGTGGGGGTGCTGCTGGCGGTCTTCTCCTGGGCAGCGGGGCTGCTGGCGGTCTTGTCCGCCGTGCTGATCTTCCCAGACTTGCCGGTTTTAATGTGCCCCTTCCCCACCTTGGATGGTGTCGCAGCTGTCTCCACACTCCCAACTGTACCCCTGGGAGCGGCTTTGGTGGCTGATTTCTTTCCCCTCTCCCGCCGGTCACTGTCCAACTTTTTATGCTTGACAGGTGGGGGACTGTCCGTGCTCTGGCTCCTTGCTACACTGGCTGCCCTACTGCCTGGTGCACTCCATATTCCAGTGACTACTGGCACCACTGGTCCCGCCGATGTTGTGGCTGAGGTGCCAGGTTGGGACCTGCAGAGTCGGGCCCAAGGAGACTGAAGGGATGGGGGAGGTGTGGGAAAGAGGTTTTATAAATGAATTAAATAAAACTATATATTGTTGATAAAACATTTATTTTTGTCATCTAGTATATGTAGCCCAAACCGTGCATTCTATAGTTGTGGTACTATATGACATACAAAACAATGTTTATGGATATCTATAGCGATATGGCATTTGAGGAATATCATTCCCTTGATAATTAATTGTGGTTTGTAATTTAGTTTTACTCTCCCATAACCTAAATTAACCTGTGCTCACCCACTGCTAGCTTGGCACAGAGCAATCAGGCTTAACTTAAGAAACAATGTGTAAAGAATTTGTGCAGCACTTAATTACTGTAACACAGTGAAAGACACCACAAAAAGACTCAACACTAGTTTAGAAAAATAGATAATATTTATCTGATTAAAACAAGACCAAATTAAACAAGCCAATAAGCAGATCATGAGATTTGCAATTTTTAATATTTGGGTGAAAATAGCGCATAGAAGCGAAAAGCATCAACGTGGTTATCTGGTCACACTGGACTTGGACAAAGTCACAAGTTCAGGCCGACCACAATGGAGCGTGGGCTGGCCACAGTAGCCCACTTGGGCCTGCCGAACATAGGCCCATACTTATACTTGTTTAGCGCCGCATTTGCGCCGCTTTTTGACGCAAAAACGGTGCAAATTTACAAAATAAATTTGTATTTTGCAAGTTTGCGCTGCTTTTATGTCAAAAAATGATGCACATGCGGTGCTAAACAAGTATAAATATGGGCCATAGTATCTTAAATCCTGGTGCGTGGCCTGCGCAGCATTCCTTTGGAAGGCTTTGTGTTGCTTTGCGGCGGTTCGGATGACAACCACAGAAGTCAGAGCACTTTAAGACCAATACCAAGGCTCCAAGACTGGGATAGCACCAGTTGGCAGTGTAGAATCACAGATGGCAGAGTCCAGGTGCTGTAGCAGGTAAGTTACAGGCAGTCACCGTGGGACTGCAGAAAAACAGAGCATGCTCTTGAAGATTCTTGGTTGCAGGGATATAGAGACAAGTCCAGTCCTTGTCACTGCAGGAGAGAACCAGTGCTCACTCCTTAAAACATGGTAACAATGGCTTATCCCCCTTCTGGCGTATTTATTTTACTCGTAAGTCCCTAGTAAAGCAGTTAAACATGTAACCAGGGCCTGTAAATTAAATGCTATTAGTGGGCCTGCGTCACTCATTGTGCCACCCACTTGGGTAGCCTTGCAGACCTGTCTGCAAGCTGCCATTACAGCCTGTATGTGTGATTTTAAACTGCCACATTGACCTGGGACTATAGACCTTTTCCCAGGCTTAACTCTTCCTTCCTAATACATATAAGTCACACTTTGGATAGGCCCTATACAGCTCACAGGGCAGGGTGCAATGTATTTAAAAAGCAGGATACTTTTAAGTTCTACATATCCTTGTAGAGAAAAACTCTTAAATCTGTTTTTGGCATTGCAAGACCTACTTCTCTCAGGATAACATTGGGGGATACCATATTGCATTTAATATGGATAATTACCAAACGGTAAAAGGTGAGCTGTTCATGTTTGGTGTCTTTGGAATTATAATGAAAAATCATCTTTTGTGGTAAAGCCAAATTTTGAAGTACAATTTCGAAAATATCACTTTTAGAAAGTTGCCATTTTCCTACCTCAACCATTTAGTGCCTGCAGCCTGTCTCTGGGACACATTCCTAGGTGTAGTTGGTCTTTGTCTATTCCTCCCACACAGCCACACACAATGGAGAGCTTAGGTGTGCCTGGATGGTCCATCACATGCAGGATGGTGAGGGTGGAGCTAGGCACAACCCAATATATATATGAATAGATTGTGCCCTGCCTTAACACAAATGATTGCAAATCCCCCATAGTTAGTCTACAGCCAGGGCAGGGGAGGTAGGAAACCTGAGCCCTTCAAAGGAAACCCCCTAGCACCTTTTTCCACTTCAAAGCCAGCACCATATATAAATATAAGCCCGGAGACACCAAGGTGGTCATTACAACCCTGGCGGACGGTGTTAAAGGTGCGGTAATAGCGCAAACAGGCCGGCGGACAAAAAAAGAGAATCATGACCGTGGCGGAAACCGCCAACAAAGACAGCCACTTTAACACTCCGCCCGCCACGGCGGTACAGACAAGCAGCGCGGCGGTCACCGCCAACAGACAGACGGAAGACAATGTACCGCCCATAGTATCACAACCCGCCAATCCGCCACCTTTTCCGGGGTGGATTCACCGTGGATAAAAACACGGCGGAAACAGTTTCTGCAATGGGAAAACGCTCACCTTAACACATCCCACAAGGAAGGAGGACACAATGGAGCCAGAATTACAAATCCTACCTGCCCTTCTCTTCCTACTCATCTACGAAGACCAGCGCCGGCGGCAGCGAAGACAACGGTGAGTACTGCACCTACGACATAGGGGAGGCAAAAGTTAGGGGGACACACACGAAACACCCCCACCCTCGCATATTACAACACACACACCAAAGCATTTACAAACATCACAGTAACAACCCACAACCCCCCCGGAAGAATGCAAAGACAAAACGAAATCAGTTCAAACATTGTAATGTATCAATATACATGTGTCAAATATATACAGATATATATAAACTCATACAAAGGTATATACATTATGAGAAGTAGTGCAGATATGCACATCTCAATGTCCGTGCACAACTAGGCCAAAAATGCATGGGCGAGGCCCACACAAGATACCTGTCCACAAACGGAGAGAACACTGCCGGGGCATCAGAGAGAAATACAACAGGCACCTCAGGGGGAAGGGAAGGGGGGGCACCTCAGCCGGAGTACAGCACCACGCCACATCCACGACGGGGCTCCATGCCCATTGATGTATCCTGGGGAGTGCAAAGCCACAGTCTCACAAGTCTCTACAGTGGGTGGTTTGCCCACTGTTCAATCCTGGGGAGTGCAAAGCCACAGTCTCACAAGTCTCTACAGTGGGTGGGTTGCCCACTGTTCAATCCTGGGGAGTGCAAAGCCACAGTCTCACAAGTAGATAACAGCCTCCACTGGTTCTGGAGGGGGACTGGTGCCCAGAGTGCTTCATCCTGTGAAGGACAGAGGTAGTGGATGACAGTCTCCACTGGTTCTGGAGGGGGACTGGTGCCCAGAGTGCTTCATCCTGTGAAGGACAGAGGTAGTGGATGGATCTCTCCACTTGTTCTGGAGGGGGAACGGTGCCCAGACTGGATTAGTCTCCCCGTGACAGTTCCTGTCTCGTCACTGTCCCAGCTGCACATGGGATAATGATGCTTGATGTGGCGGTCTTTTCCTTCTTCAGCGGTGCATGCCCTGTTCAGCGGTGCTTTGCCATGGCGGTCTCTGGACTGTTCAGCGGTGCTTTGCCATGGCGGTCTCTGGACTGTTCAGCGGTGCTTGCCCTGTTCAGCGGTGCATGCCCTGTTCAGCGGTGCTTGCCCTGTTCAGCAGTGCATGCCCTATTCAGTGGTGCTTCGCCATGGCGATCTCTGGACTGTTCAGCGGTGCTTGCCCTGTTCAGCGGTGCATTCCCTGTTCAGTGGTGCTTGCCCTGTTCAGCGGTGCTTTGCCATGGCGGTCTCTGGACTGTTCAGCGGTGCTTGCCCTGTTCAGCGGTGCATGCCCTGTTCAGCGGTGCTTACCCTGTTCAGCAGTGCTTCACCATGGCGGTCTCTGGACTGTTCAGCGGTGCTTTGCCATGGCGGTCTCTGGACTGTTCAGCGGTGCTTTGCCATGGCGGTCTCTGGACTGGGCATTAGTGTGTGGCATGACGGTCCCTCATTGCCCAGCTGGGCTGTGGCTGCCGGGGCCCTCCTGGGCAATGACTCTGGCGGTGGTCTCCTGACCAGTGACGATACTTGGGCCCTCCTGGGCAATGCCTATGGCGGTGGTCTCCTGACCAGTGACGATACTTGGGCCCTCCTGGTCAATGACTCTGGCGGTGGTCTCCTGACCAGTGATGATACTTGGGCCCTCCTGGGCAATGCCTATGGCGGTGGTCTCCTGACCAGTGACGATACTTGGGCCCTCCTGAGCAATGACTCTGGCGGTGGTCTCCTGACCAGTGACGATACTTGGGCCATCCTGGGCAATGCCTATGGCGGTGGTCTCCTGACCAGTGACGATACTTGGGCCCCCCTGGGCAATGCCTATGGCGGTGGTCTCCTGACCAGTGACGATACTTGGGCCCTCTTGGGCAATGACTCTGGCGGTGGTCTCCTGACCAGTGACCATACTTGGGCCCTCCTGGGCAATGCCTATGGCGGTGGTCTCCTTACCAGTGACAATACTTGGGCCCTCCTGGGCAATGCCTATGGCGGTGGTCTCCTGACCAGTGACGACGATGCTGGCGATGGCGTCCCGGCCGCCGGGAAGGATGCCGCCCTTCTCCGCCGTGATGCTCACACCAGGCTGTGCAGACTTCTTCTGGCCCTTCCCCACCTTTGGAGGAGTCACAGCTGACTCTGCAATCCCCCGGGACCCCTGTGAGTTGTTTTGCCTCCAGGAGTCTTCACCCGTTCCCGTCTACCACTTTCCAACTTCAGAGCCTTTACAGGGGGTGTACTGGCAGTGCCTTGGCTCCGTGTCACACTGCCTGCCCTGGTGGCCGGTGCATTCCACACACCTTGAACACGCACCACAGGTACTGGAGGCTTTTTGGCTGAGACGTTATGACAGGACTGATGAATTGGAGGGGTTTGGGCAAAAAGGTCAACTTTGCAGAGGGACAGTTTCTGACAAACACTGGGATGGGTAGCTGGAGGGGGTCTGGGAGTGGAGGAAGAGGAGGTGGTTGTAGGAGGTGTCACTTTAGGTGTTTTGGGTGCAGGTGCAGGTACTGGAGGCTGTCGTGAGGTGGATGGATGTTGGGTGTGTGGGTGCCCGCATTTGTGTACTTTGGGAGGGGGCGTCACAGACACACTGGGAGAGGACACAGGGGACGTGTAAATGGGAGTGGAGGTGGTGAGTGCAGGTGAGCGGGGTGTGGTGCTGGGTGTTCTGGTGCGAGTCCTGGTGCCTGTAGATGTAGTGCATGCAGGTGAGAGTGTAGACGAGACTGGGAGGGAGGAGGCAGACGATGAGGAGGGGGACACAGTGGAGGCAGTGGATGTTGCTGTGTCTGCATGTGTGTGATGCTTGTGTGTGTGCCTGTGGGTTGTGTGGTGCCTATGTTTGCCTGAGCTACTTTTGTGTGTTGAGGTGTATGCATGCTTGTCTGATGGTGTGCTTGGGACAGGCTGGGGTACAGGGGATTGGGTCTGGGTGGAGGAAGTTGGAAGCGGGAGGCTGGAGACAGGGACAATGGCTGCCATCAGTGCTGAGGCCAGAGACTGCAGGGTTCGATGATGGGCAGCCTGACCAGAATGAATGCCCTCCAGGAATGCATTTGTGTGTTGCAACTGCCTTTCTACACCCTGGATGGCATTCACAATGGTAGACTGCCCAACAGTGAGTGACCTGAGGAGGTCAATGGCCTCCTCACTGAGGGCAGCAGGGGTGACAGGGGCAGGGCCTGAGGTGCCTGGGGCGAAGGTGATGCCCACCCTCCTGGGTGAGCGGGCACGGGGCAAACGCTGAGGGGCTGCTGGGAGGGCGGTGCTGGTAGGGGAGGTGGCGGCTGTACCTGTAGAAGTGGGGGGCACAGATGGTGCAGCCACCACAAGGGAGCTCCCATCGGTGGACGAGTCTTGTCGCTGGTTGGTGATCAGGTGACCGACGTGTAGCTCCCCTCGCCCTCCGTCCCACTGGTGCATTCTGAGTCCGTGGTGTGGCCCTCCATGGCCATGTGGGATGCAGCTCCCTCGTGCCCCGGTGCCACTGTACCTCCGCCTGATGATGCTGATGCACATAAGAACAGGGAGAGCAGAAAAAGGGGGAGGGGACGACAGAAGAAAGACAGGTTGAGTGCATGGCTTACCGCTACCATTGGCGGACAATACAGACACAGCAGCCCCCTGCACTACGCCGTGCTCTTGGCCTCTACAGAAGCAAATCCTGCGATCCGGCCTACATGCCTATGGTGGACATCTGCACACATGGATGCCTCAGGGGCATCTATACCTGTACTTGGGTCACTACTGAGGTGGGGTGGCGTGCCACATGCCCTGCATTACGGAGGGGCCTAGCCTACGTATTTCTGCCTGGCCTAGGTACACCCAGAGCCCTCCTCCCTCAGCCAGCCCCTCAACTGCGCGCCAAGTACCCAGAATGAGGTTGTACTCACCCCCTTGTGTCTGCTGTGATGTCCTCAAGTGCCCATCCAACTTAAGGTAGGCCACCGCCAGGATCCGGAACATCAGGGGGGTCATGGTGCGACGGGCACCCCTCCCACGTTGGGAGGCCATCCCCAGCTGAGCCTCCTCCATCTTCTTGCTACAGTGGCAAATGTCCTCCCATCTTTTCCGGCAGTGGGTGCCCCGTCTCTGGTGGGCCCCCAGGGTCCGGACTTCCATGGCGATGGCACGCCAAATGTCCTTCTTCTAGTGGGTGCTGACCTACATGACATGTACAAGGGAAGAAGATAAGTCATTACCAACTGCACTGTCGATGTAAGTGTCCCCCCCTACCCTTGCCATGTGGCACATGCATTCATGTTCCCTGAACTCTGCCCCCTTCCCTCTTACAACCAGCCCTCTCCACCCAGGCCTAGCCCATACAACGTGCTCCCTGTGTACTTACCTGTTGGTCTGGAGGACCGTAGAGTAGCGTGTACTGGGGGAGGACCCCATCTACTAGTTTCTCCAACTCCTGAGCAGTGAAGGCAGGGGCCCTTTCCCCAGACGCAGCAGCCATCGTCGCTTCCAGACCGAGGTCACAGCAGCACTTGCAGTGTAGGTCCTCTCCTGTCGAAGGTCAGGTATCGAGAGATTGAACAGATAGAAAATGGCGGTGACGTCCGCGGCGGTGCGTATCATCAACGCCAGCGCACTTGTTCATTGGCTCCTGGGACCCATAGGGTCCAATGTTAACCAATGCAGCATTGCGCCGCGGTCTATAACTGCCTACCACGACGGTGTGCAACGCCAGCGCAGTTACCTCACAATACCATTGTCCCAGTTTAGAGGTCAGGCAGCCACCATTTCAGGGGCCCACATGGCTTCATTTACTTCTGCGTCACACATAGCTAGGCCTACACTCAACACACATATAGGAAGGGTTTTGTGTTTGGTGTCGTGTTCTGTGTATCTGTGGGTACATACCTGGAAATTTGTTGACTCTGTGGTCGCTGTTGTCCTTCCTAGGCACCGCCAGCTGGGACAACTGAGAAGATGGCGGAATCCTCCGGTGTACCGACCGCTGGTGGACCTGTTGACAATGGAGGAGCGACATTTACTCGTCACCTACAGGTTTGACCGTGCCACTATCCAGGAACTATGTACCCAGTTGGAGCCAGACCTGATGTCACCAATCCGCCATCCCACTGGAATCCCCCCTGATGTGCAGGTGCTGTCAGTGCTCCATTTCCTTGCAAGTGGGTCTTTTCAGACAACAGTGGCCATGGCATCAGGGATGTCCCAGCCTATGTTTTCCAACGTGTTGTCCAGAGTGTTGGCTGCCCTGCTGAAACACGTAAGGAGATACATCATTTTCCCTGAGGTGGAAGATTTGGCTACAGTCAAAGGTGACTTCTATGCCTTTGGACATATCCCCAACATCATAGGTGCTATTGATGGGACCCATGTAGCTCTGGTCCCCTCCCACGGGAATGAACAGGTGTACAGGAACCAGGAGAGTTATCATTCCATGAATGTACAGATTGTATGTTTGGCAGACCAGTACATCTCCCAGGTAAATGCTATGTTCCCTGGCTCAGTGCATGACGCCTACATCCTGCGGAATAGCAGCGTCCCTTATATGATGGGTCAACTCCAGAGGCACCGTGTGTGGCTATTAGGGGACTCTGGTTACCCCAACCTGTCCTGGCTATTGACCCCAGTGCGGAATCCCAGGACCAGGGCAGAGGAACGCTACAATGAGGCCCATGGGCGGACTAGGAGGGTGATCGAACGCACCTTCGGCCTCCTGAAGGCCAGGTCCAGGTGCCTCCATAAGACAGGTGGATCCCTATTCTACTCACCAAAGAAGGTGTGCCAGATCATCATCGCCCGCTCAATGCTTCACAATCTTGCTTTGCGACGCCAGGTGCCTTTTCTGCAGGAGGATGGTCCAGATGACGGTGTTGTGGCAGCTGTGGAGCCTGTGGACAGTGATGAGGAGGAAGCTGAGGAAGAAGACAACGACAACAGGGAGTCAGTCATACAGCAATATTTCGAGTGACACACAGGTGAGAACATTTTCATTTTTACCATTACATTCACTGTCACACGTCTTCCTCTATCCTGTGTGTAATTTCATAGCATTATTTTGTAACTGAGTTGTACCTTTCCATTACGGTTTCACAGGTGTGGTTACCAACGTGTGTTATCTGCTTGCATCCTTCAAGGACTTGTGATGTGTGACATAGGTATGTTGGCTTTACAACTAGAAACGCATTTTGACACTGTCATTGATAATACATTTTACCAAATCACAGACTGACTCCAGATTGGTTTGTGGTTCAAGGGTGTTTATTTAAGTGCTCAAAAATGGAGGGGGGGTTGTAATATGGTGATGGGGGACAGTGGAGGAATGTCCATGGCAGAGTCCAGTCCATTGGTCACACAGGTGCACTGGCCATATGGGCAAAGGAAGTGGAGCTGGGGCAGTTAAAGTATGGACAAGGTAACAAAGTGGGACAGTGGGAGGACAATCAGGGTGGTCTCATTTCCTGGCGGGGGTCTTGCCATTTTGCTCTGTCCTGTTCCTGGATCTCAGGGACCGCTTGCTTGGTGGTTGTCCGTCTGCAGGGGGTGGGCTGCTGGTGTGGTGGTCCTGTGGCGGGGCGTCCTGTCCACTAGCGCCGGCAGAGGTGGTGGGCAGTTCATCGTCCAGGCTAGTGTCAGGGGCCCCTTGGAGTGCCACGGTGTCCCTCAAGGTCTGCTGTATGTCCTTCAGCACCCCTACAATGGTGCCCAGGGCGGAGCTGATGGTCCTGAGCTCCTCCCTGAACCCCAAATACTGCTCCTCCTGCATGCGCTGGGTGTCCTGAAACTTGGCCAGGAACGTCGCCATCGTCTCCTGGGAGTGGTGGTATGCTCCCATGATGGAGGATAGGGCCTCGTGGAGAGTGGGTTCCCTTGGCCTGTCCGCCCCCTGTTGCACAGCAGCCCTCCCAGTTCCCCTGTGTTCCTGTGCCTCCGTCCCCTGGACCGTGTGCCCACTACCACTGCCCCCAGGTCCCTGTTGTTGTTGGGGTGGTGGGTTATCCTGGGTTCCATGTAGTGGTGGACACACCGCTGATTGACGTGTACTGGGTACGGAGGTATGGGCCCGCTGGGTGTGTGCTGTGCTGGTGTTACCAGAGGGTGGAAGGTCAGTGTTGGGCTGTGCCTGTGCAAGAGGAACCGACTGTCTCGAGGCCCACGATGGTCCGGGCTGGTCATCAGGATCCAGTAGGGCTGAGCTGCTATCGTCACTGTGGGCCTCTTCTGTGGGTGGAGTGGAGTTGTCTGGACCCTCCGGTGTGGTGACGGTCCTTCGTGATCCTGCAGGGGCATAAGTGCATGATTATTGCATGTGTGTGTGTCATGGTGTGCAATGGGTGGCTCACTGTGTACACCAGTGCAAGCATTCCTGTGGGGGGGGCTTGTGTGATGATGGTTGGGGGGTTGTTCTGGATATGTGCAGTAAGCATGCTTTGGTGAGGGGTGACCATGCTTAGTTGTGTCATGGAGGTCTTGGTGTTGAGATGGGTGGTTTGTGTTATTGGTACATTAGTGAGGAGTTGGAGTGATAGGGGAGGGTGTGAGGCTGGGGGTGTGTGATAGCATGCAGGTAGGGTGGGGGATATGATAGTTAAGATTTGACTTACCGGTGTCCATTCCTCCACCGACTCCTCCGAGGCCCTCTGGATGCATGATGGTCAAGACTTGCTCCTCCTATGTTGTTAGTTGTGGGGGAGGAGGTGGGGGTCCGCCGCCAGTCCGCTGAACCGCGATGTTGTGTCTGGAGACCGCTGAACGCACCTTCCCCCGTAGGTCGTTCCACCTCTTCCTGATGTCCTCCCGATTTCTTGGATGCTGTCCAACAGCGTTGACCCTGTACACTATTCTGCGCCATAGCTCCATCTTCCTGGCTATGGATGTGTGCTGCACCTGTGAGCCAAATAGCTGTGGCTCTACCCGTAGGATTTCCTCCACCATGACCCTGAGCTCCTCCTCGGAAAACCGGGGGTGTCTTTGGCGTGACATGGGGTGGTGTAGGTGATGTGTGGGGTGGTGTATGTGGTAATGTGTGTAGTGATGTGTAGTGGTGTGTGGTATTTGGTGCGTGGATGTTGTGTGGGTGATGGTGTTGTGTGCCTCTGTGTGGTGGGGATGTCTATTCTGTGCTCTCTCTCTGGCCTTCGTCTCTAATTTTTGGTCGTAGGGGTTTGTGGGTGATGTGGGTGTGTGTTTTATATTGTGTTTGGTGTGTGGGAGTGTTGTTTGTATGTGTATCAGGTGTGTGTATTTGGAATTGTCCAATGTGGCGGTGTTTTGGAGATGTGTGTGTATTTTGAGCGCAGCGGTGTGTACCGCCAATGGAATACTACGGTTGAAAGACCGCTGCGTGGATTCGTGGGTCGTAATAGCATGGGGGTGTTTCTGTTGGCGAGGAGGTGGAGGTTTTGTTTTCGCCAGTTTAACACTGATCTTTGGTGTGGCGGACTTGTGTGGGTGTCTGAATTTCAGCGGATTCCGAGATGTGTGTCATATTAGCTGTGGCGGAATTCCGCGGCAGCGGCGGTGTATTGGCGGTCTTCTGCACGGCAGTATGCGCCTTTTACCGCCAATGTTGTAATGACCCCCCAAGTCTTCCATACACTTCTGGACCGGTGGAAGACACTGCCAGGAAGGAGCTCTGTGCTTCTGAAAGAACTGGCACTCGGCTGGACTGCTGCCCCGTGATGCTGACCTGCTGCCCTGCGACCCTCTTGCCTGGGTGAGAAGGACTGGACTGCAACCTGTACCCAGGACAACTAGAGTGACTCCAATGGCTTGTCTTGTGTATCCAGCACCTGGAGTCTGCAATCATGAGTCCTTCCCTTCCAAGTGGGTCACCCCAATCATGGACCCTTTGAAGTGGGCCTGAAGGTGCTCTGCCAGCCCACCTGTAGACATAGAAGAATCAATATATATCCTCTGCTACGAGAATGCTTCCAGCGCAAGGACTTTGCATTGTACTTGCAGTCTTATCCGAACTGCCACTGCGTGATGCATCCCGACGCAGGCCCTTGCATACCAGGCCTCTTCTCGTTGGCATCCTCAACAATGATGCAAGACTTCACATCTCAAGCCCTGCAGCTTCTTCAGAACCAGCAGGTGTGTGACGCACCCTTGACACAGGTCTTTGCATCACAAGCCACCTCATCGACAGCCTCCTCAGTGATGACGCAGGACCCAACTGGTTCCCTATAACCAGGATGCACTCCATCTCAGTCGGTCTGAACTTGTGACTGTCTCGGTCCAGGGCGACCAGGTAACCACAGTTGGCACTTTGTGCTTTTGTCGCCATGTTCACTGAAATCTTTAAAACTGGATACCTACAATTCTTCTGATTGGATTTTTGTCAGTTTTGGTTTTGTTTAAGTTAATGCAATTTACGCTATCTTTCTAAATTGGTGTGAGATTTTTCTTGTGTTGTGTTTTCACATTACTGATTGAAGTGCTGCATTAATAATGTACATGTTGTCTCTCGGTTAACCCTGATTGCTATGTGCCAAGCTATCAGAGTCTTAGGGCCACATGTAGCAAATTTCAGATTTGCGACCTGCAAATTGGGAGTCGGAGCAACTCGCAATTTGCGTGTCACAAATCCGAATGTAGGATGGTGTCCCTGACACCATCTGCGATTCTCAAGGGGGTTGCAAATGCCCACCTCATGAATAATCATGAGGTGAGTCGCAATTTGCGACCCCCTTGCGAATGGCAGCCCTCACAGGGATGGTGACCTGCTGCGGACAGCAGACCACCATGTCTGTCACTGCTTTTCAATAAAGTAGTATTTTTTTTGTAATGCAGCCCATTTTCATTAAATGAAAACGAGATGCATTCCAAAAACAAAAAATGAAACGTTTCTGTTTCATTTTTTCAGAGTAGCAGTGGTCCGTAGGACCACTGCCTGTTCTGAAAAAATGTTTACAGTGACATTCACAACGGGTCCTTCCCTTTTGCGAATGGGTTACCACCCATTTGAAATGGGTGCAAAATGCGATTGGTTTGCGACCGCGTTCGCGGTCACAAAACAATACTGCATTGCACTGCGAGTTGCAATTAGGAAGGGAACACCCTTTCCTAATTGCGAGTGGCAAACCCATTTTACGATTCGGTAACCAGGTTACCGAATCGCAAAACGGGGTTTGTGCATCACGATGTGCTTTTTGCACGTCGCAAACAGCGAAATTCACTGTTTGCGACGTGCAAACAGCTATCTACATGTGGCCCTTAGTGATTTATTTATAGTGCAGTTTACACACACAAGCAATAAGCATTGTAAAAGAACAAAAGTTAAAAGTACCATATGTTAAAAATATCAACTAGTGCAAAGCGATTTCAAAGTACAAATACCTGAGAGGAGCACAAATATAGCAGCAATACACAACGCCTATTGCACTAAAACGCTTTGTGCAACATGTGCTGACTGGAGCTAATTTGCGGGGTCTGGACGTTTTAGAAGCAGTGTGCAGCAAAAATTGTGACCATACCTGGTCAAATAATAAGCAGTCCCACTGTAGTCCGTAGATTAACAAATATGAAAATGGGCCAGAAAAATATTTTGACCCTATTGCAGCTACGACCATCGGAATAAAAAACTATTAGGTTGCTAGGATGTTGTGTGCAAAATTGGAAATAGGAATTCGGCAAGCCTAGCTTGTATTCAGCAGCCTACCATACTATCATAAAACCAAACTGTAAGCAAAATATAAAGATATAAAGTGCAAACCAGTACGGGATCGGAACTGTTGCAGTGTAGCTGGATGGTTATATACTGTTAGGTTGCTGCTAAAGTTAATTTGCCGAATTCTATTGTAACCATCCGAGGTATTTAAGCATTTTAATGTTTAAAAGAGTATTGGTGGGATTTAGGTTATGAATAACTGCCTGCCGACAGGTATGAACTCCAATTCAAATTAATTCAGAACAACAAAATATTCTCCTTAACTGCAGCATGGCAGGGCAGATGCCAGTGGCGGCCCATCCTTCAGGGCGGAGGGGCCATGCTCCCCCACCTTTTGCCCCTCATGAAGAGTGTCTGTCAAGCTGAACAAAGGCCAGCCTGACAGACACTCTTCATTTTCAGCTCAGACAGCCAGGAGTGAGCCATGCGCGATTTGCACAGACTCCTGGCTGTCTGAGCTGAACTTTGCTGGGCTGACGAGGTCACAACTCCTATGGGCGTGACCTGCTCTGCTCAGCAAAGGTGTCTCGAGGCCCTCCCCTGGGTGACGAGGAAAGCATCACCCTTTGACTTCGACCTGGGCGCTTCAGGTTTAAGCCCTGAAGCACCCAGGGCGAGTGTCAACCAGTGACACTTCTTCACAGAGTGGGGTGGGGTCAGCAGTCTCACTGACCCCATCCCACTCTGTGACAAGGCTGGGACTGCTGCCTTCCCTCATTGACTGACCTAGGGTCAGCCAATGAGGGAAGGCAGCAGTCCAACTCCCCTGGGACCTTGAGACTAAAGGTAAGTGTGTGTGTGTGATGTTTTAAATTGAATGTTTGGTGCGCGCGTGCATGTTTGAGTGTTATGAGTGTTGCTAATGGATGTGCGTGCATGTGTGTGTGTGTGTGAAAGAATGAGTGTGTGTGACCTTTTAAAATGAATGTTTGGTGCATGCGTGCATGTATGAATGTTATGAGTGTTAATGGATGTGCGTGCGTGTGTGAAAGAATGAGTGTGTGTGTGCTGTTTTAAAATGAATGTTTGGTGCGTGCGTGCATGTTTGAATGGTATGAGTGTTGTTAATGGATGTGCATGCATGTCTTTGTATGAAAGAGTGTGTGTGTATGTGTGTGTGTATGTGCTTTCCTCCAGCCCCCCTCCCTCCTAAAGCTGCCGGCCACCACTAGCAGATGCATAAGATGTGAATTATAGTTTCTTCTCCTTGACCACAGAGAACACAGACAGCATCGCGTATCATGGCTTTCAGAGCAGCGCCATGGTTGAAGGTGAGCCCGCATATTCCATTCACCCAGCCTTAGGGCCACCAGCTTGGCCTTGTTCCATAAAGCAGGGCCGGCTTTAGGACTGGTGGCACCCTGTGCAACAGTTTATTGTGGTGTCCCCCCCACCCCATGACCTCCTCCTCGGTTTCACTCACTACCACCCGGCAAATCTACATCTCGATTTCTCCATCGCTTCCCTTTCACATACATTCATGTGTTTTAAAGCACTTGTAAATGCTGGCTTTACTAATCCACCCAGCTAGCCACTTAAAATATAGGGGCATATTTAAGAGCCCCTAGCACCATTCTAACGCCACATTAGCTTCATTTTTTGATTGCTAATGTGGCGTTAGAAGGCCAAAAACACTGTGCCATATTTACAAAGTGGTGCAATGCATGCATTGCGCCACTTTGTATCCCTTTGCGCTACATTATGCCTGCGCCCGGCATAATGTATGCAAAGGTGGCATTCCCCCATTGGGGGGGGGGCAAAAAATGGCACAGAGCATGCATTAAAAGGAGACTTCTGTTGGTTACAGTGGGCCTCTGGGTGCTTTGCAGGATTAGCATCAACATTTTTCATGCTAATCCTGCAAAGCGCCGGACTAGCGTCAAAAATTCTGACACTAGTCCCCTACCTACCCCCATGTTGCACCGTATTTAAAATACCGCGCACACATGGAGGCGTTAGGAGAGAGCTGAGGGGCGCATGAAAAGTGGTGCAGCACTGTGTGCAGTGCCACTCTTTTCAAATATGCCCCTTAGAGGCATATTTAAGAGACCGTAGTGCCATTCTAACGCCACATTAGCGTAATTTGTTTTTAAGCTATTGTGGTGTTAGAAGGCCAAAAACGCTGCCCATATTTACAAAGTGGTGCAAAGCAGGCATTGTGCCACTTTGTAACCCTTTGCGCTACATTATTCCTGTGCCAGGCATAATGTATGCAAAGGGGCCATCCCCCGTTAGGGAGGCCAAAACAATGGAGCAAAGAAATCTGACAGATTTCTTTGCATCATTTTTATCCGGCACTTTTAATGCCTGCTCTGAGCAGGCTTTAAAAGGAGACTTCTGTTGGTTACAATAGGCCTCTGGGTACTTTGCAGGATTAGCATCAACATTTTTTACGCTAATCCTGCAAAGTGCCGGACTAGCGTAAAAAATTCTGATACTAGTCCCCTAACTACCCCCATGTTGCGGCATATTTAAATACAGTGCACAGATGGTGGCGTTGGGGGAGAGCTAAGGGACGCATGAAAAGTGGTGCATCACTGTGTGCAGCACCACTTTCTTCAAATATGCCCCTAAGGGGCATATTTAAGAGCCCCTAGTGCCATTCTATTGCCCCATTAGTGTCATTTTTTTAAAGCTAAAGTGGCGTTAGAAGGCCAAAAACAATGCACCATATTTACAAAGTGGTGCAATGCATGAAGTGCGCCACTTTGTAACCCTTTGAACTACATTATGCCTGCGCAAGGCATAATGTATGCAAAGGGGGCATCCCCCCGTTAGGGAGGCCAAAAAATGACGGAAAGAAATCTGTCAGATTTCTTTGTGTCATTTTTTTCTGGCACTTTTAACGCCTGCTCAGAGCAGGCATTAAAAGGAGGCTTCCATTGGTTACAATGGGCCTCTGTGTACTTTGCAGGATTAGCGTCAACATTTTTTATGCTAATCCTGCAAAGCACCATCCTAGCATAAAAAAGTATAATGCTAGTCCCCTAACTACCGTCATGGAGCGCCATATTTTAAACATGACGCACACAAGGTGGCGTTCGGGGGGGTGCTAACAGGTACAAGAAAAGCGGCACATCCTTGTGTGCAGCGCCACTTTTTTCAAATATGCCCCATAGGGCAGTGCTTAATTTGTAAATAAAAAGGTGCCCAAAGCCCTCCTCTTAAACATGCGGCTGCTGCAATTAAATGTGTAAACACGGAATACAGAGGCAGCATAATCCTGAAGCCATCTCGAGCCTCTTCAATCCATTTACAGGTGCTCCCTGCCCCTTCAGCTCACTCTTGCGGATTTCTGCTTATTCCCATTGTGACGCTTTTTCGTTTTTCTCTTCCTCCGTCTTTCCCATATGTGTCTTTTTCTCGCAGTAAATGCTTGAGGCAGAAAAATAAGCGCAGGCCCTCAAAAATAAGTGCAGGTGCTCCGCACCGGAAACAAGAAGCACAAATTAAGTACTGCCATAGGGGCATATTTAAGAGCCTCTAGTGCCATCCTAACACCACATCAGTGTCATTTTTTTACACTAATGTGGCATTAGAAGGCCAAAAACGCTGCACCATATTTACAAAGAGGTGCAATGCATGCATTGCGCCACTTTGTAACCCTTTGCGCTACATTATGCCTGCTCCAGGCATAATGTATGCAAAGGGGGCATCCCCCGTTAGGAAGGCCAAGAAAATGACGCAAAGAAATCTGACAGATTTCTTTGCGTCATTGTTTTCCGGCACTTTTAAAGCCTGCTCAGAGCAGGCAATAAAATGAGGCTTCCATCGGTTAAAATGGGTCTCTGGGTGCTTTCAAAGATTACCACCAACATTTTTTACGCTAATCCTGCAAACCGTCAGACTAGCGTAAAAAAGTCTGATGCTAGGCCCCTGACTACCGCCATGCTGCACCATATTTTTAATATGATGCACACATGGTGGCGTTAGGGGGGCACTAAGGGGTGCAATAAAAGTGTCGCTGCACTGTGTGCAGCACCACTTTTCATAAATATGCCCCATAGTTCTGTTTTTTGCAGAAGGCATATTAACCCTCTATGCTACTTTATGGCCAGTCAAAGCTGCCACTAGGCAAAACTCCCATCTCTCTCTCTAGCAGGAACATTAATCACAAGAGGTATCTTGACATTTTAATTGATTCTTGAAGGCTAAAGCACAAGGAACTTTTCAGCAGGTGCTTTTAAATCGCAAATTTCGGAAGTTACTGCTAAACACAGTGCCCCCCGGATGTCAGCGCCCGGTGCGGTCGCACCGCCCAAAAGCCGGCCCTGCCATAAAGGATAGGTAGAGGAGATTTAGCTTTGCTGTTTGCTGGAGGCATAGAATTAATTACTGGCTATGCGTTTGAGCGCTTTCTTAGTACTGCCAAGGCCTCTAGTTTTAAAAGTTTTTTTGCAGTTAAAGTTGTTCATTTCTTAAAAGCCTGATAAGAAATGTGACTGCTCCAAGCACCGTCAGTGAATATTCAGTTAGTTTGACGTCTAGGTACTGCTGATAGGATGATGCAAGACTGGCGCTCTCTATTTCACATCAGATTTGGTCATGCAATTAATCCTCAGGTGCTGAACGAAGCCTGTGGCAAAAATTGAGATAGCAGCAATCTCTAACCAAGTACTGTTTTACAATTTTGAGTTCAAGTCTTACTTGCGCAGGCGAAGCTCTGTGTGGTAACCAGAGAACAGTTTTTTAAATCCCAATTATTCATTTAACGAATAGCCTAGCCTCCTTACATTATTCCGCTTCCGTAAGATAATGGTGGGATAATTTTTGCTTTTATCACTTGGAGTAGGGGGTCCGGACTTGGGTCTTGAAGTTTAGTTGCCACACCTGACAGACCAACCTTTAGGATGGCTCATTTGTTATTCAGGGTATGCAGATAGGATGCAAATGTACCTTTGCGATCTATAAGGATACCCAAATATTTATATTCATTGCTATAATGAAGCCAAGCGCCCTTGTATTTCCACCTAGTGAGACAGGCTGTTTTTTTGTTGTTTTTTTAAGGAACAGGGAGATTTAATTTATGAACCTTATTTTGCTAAGAATAATTTGTAATTGATTTATTTTGTGCCGCATTTCTTTATTGAATAAACAGTACATCGTGATGCAAGTACATGACGGTACCAAATGGGAGAGACTGACAATAACAATTATGTATTGTACAAGGGGAGGCAAGATGGGGTGGGGGGCGGGGGTGTGGGCAGGGAGTGGACGGTAAGGGTATGGGAGAAGAGGCAATGAACAATAATCAAGAGTCAGTAATCAAGGATGAAAAATTAGAACAAAGAACTCAGATCTTAAAACTCAAAACTCAGAACTCGAAACAAAGTCCTCCGTTGAGAAAATATCAACCTCAGTTGGAATTTGAGAGCACAGATTGCCGTCGGAGACCGAGTCCTAGCGTTAAATAAGTAGCTATAGGTGCAGAGAGTCCTTAGGCAGTAGTAATGTCAGGTTGGGCTCAGGGTCAGCCATCAGGAGTGTGAATGGGGGCGGTGATCTGTATGGGTGAGGGGTGGGGGGGAGGTCTCAGGATGCAATGAGAGAAATGACAGTGAGTTTTAAAGGGTCGGCAGTTTCTAAGGTAATTCCTGAATTACAGAGTAGCATGTGGATAGACAAGTGGAGCAAGCCCTATGTCAATTGGCTGGTCTGAAGGAGAGGAAAAAGGAAGGGAGAGGTGAGACAGAGGAAACATGGGAAGGGGGGTACAAAAAGGAGACAGAGAAAACAATTTAGCGTCACCTCCACCACCCCGATGAGAGGCAGGGAGTGGAAGACCCTCCTCGATCTAGAAATTATCACTGATGAAAGGTGCCCAGGTTTGTGTGAAGAGTGCCACCTGATCTTGCAGGGCATATATGACCTGTTCACAGGCCGCAATGTGTATCATTGCTACTGTCCATTCCTCTGGAGTCGGAGGGGTAGGGGATCTCCAGTGTCTTAGAATACAAGTCTTAGCTGTCGCAAGAGCCGTATGTAGAAAACATCGTTGAAGTTGTGTCAACGCAGGAGTGTCTCCAAGGTCATGGAGGAGAATAAGCTGAGACACTAAGGGGGTCCGTATGGGCATCACAGATCCAAGTGTGGTCCCGACTTCCTTCCAGAAGGGCTGTACAGAAGGGCATTTGCAAAGGAAAAGGATGTGCGCGATGTTGCAGCGAGTAGACGTGCACCGCCAACATTTCGCATGCGGCAGCAGTCCCGGCCTATGGAGTTTCACTGGCGTCCAGTGCCAGTCGTGCAATGTTTTAAACAAACAGAATTTCAATCACGCTTCCTGCACAGCTCAGTCCAGTGCCTCCAGTAGGTCCATCCAGTCCTCCTCCTCCAGGTCTATCTGTAGTCAGGTGAGCCACTTAGTACGAAGGCTGTCAAGAATGGGTTTTGAAAAAAGATGGCTGGAAGGAACTCCATAAAGACCCAACATCACTCCCTTGAAGCGGCCCCATGTCATAAGATAGGACACCACTGGTGAGTCCTGGGATCAGTCCCAAGGAAGCGACGCATTAAGAGCAGTAGCGGCCGGTATCTCAATTTTTGTTGAGAAGCAAGACCATGGGGGTCATTCCAAACTTGGCGGGAGCCGCCCGCTAAGCGGGAACCGCCAGAAGACCGTACCGCGGTCAGAAGACCGCGGTGGTCATTCTGAGTTTCCCGCTGGGCTGGCGGGCGACCGCCAGAAGGCCGCCCGCCCGCCCAGCGGGAAACCCCCTTCCACGGGGATGCCGGCTCCGAATGGAGCCGGCGGAGTGGAAAGGGTGCGACGGGTGCAGTTGCACCCGTCGCGATTTTCAGTGTCTGCTATGCAGACACTGAAAATCCTTGTGGGGCCCTGTTAGGGGGCCCCTGCAGTGCCCATGCCATTGGCATGGGCACTGCAGGGGCCCCCAGGGGCCCCACGACACCCGTTCCCGCCAGCCAGGTTCTGGCGGTCAAAACCGCCAGAACCAGGCTGGCGGGAAGGGGGTAGGAATCCCCATGGCGGCGCTGCCTGCAGCGCCACCATGGAGGATTCTTCAGGCCAGGGGAAAACCGGCGGGAAACCGCTGGTTTCCCTTTTCTGACCGTGGCTTTACCGCCGGGGTCAGAATTGGCCTGGATGCACCACCAACCTGTTGGCGGTGCATCCGCAGTCCCCAGCCCTGGCGGTCTATGACCGCCAGGGTCGGAATGACCCCCCATATTCCTCCTGTAAGCGCTCAAAGGTCTTAAACCCACCCTCATTAAGAAGTTGAAAGAGAGTATAAAAGACCAGACGTTCTCCGCAGTGGCCAGATGAGGACTGACCCATCAATACGTAGACTAGCATTATCCCACAGGGGGCTCACTTATGAAGACAGGGGTGAGTCCCTAAAAAATTGTGCGTCCTAAGCAAGGCTATTTGCATGGCTTGGATCATGAGGTTAATGGGTCGAGGCCGGGAAGGCCTGTCCTCGTATAGGAGGCTGAGACCCTGGCCCATCAACATTAGATGTTGTTCAGTGGTGACCCACTGCAGAGGGTGTGACATCCCAGGAAGCAAAAACCCCAACTGGGATAACTGGACAAGCTGTTTTTATGCCAAATGCAACGATCATTGTTTTTGCTTGATTGATCTCTAGTACCTCCCTAGCCGTATATACGCGTAGGGTGGTGAGCTGTCGCTGTCGACTGATCTTTGTCTGGCTGAAGAGCACTAGATCATCGACGTATAGCAGGTAAGTCGAGCACAGATCGCCCAGCTTGGGTGGGTGACAATTTACCTCATCCACGAGCTTCAACAGGCCAGCTATATAGAGATTAAAAAGCAGGAGAGTGAGAAAACATTCTTGATTCAGAGCGGATTTTGTGAAGATCTTTCTTGAGATGAGCGAACTAACTACTCGTTTAATCCGCACCCAAGTGTTGCAACATAGCTGTTCGATTGCTCTTAACAAGGTCCATGGTAGCTCCCAGAGCTGCAGCTTGCTCCAAAGAGGGCCTCTTGGGGTACTGTTGAAAGCAGCTTTAAAGTCCACAAAGCAGGAATGGAGCACCTGTTTGTTCCTGGGTGCTTTGATACACAAGAGAGCCAGGGCCATCAGGTTTGAGGTGGTGCCACATTTATCTCTGAAGCCACACTGGTTCCTCAGAATAATCTGATATTCCTCTGCCCATACTCTGAGGTCATCAAGTAACAGACTCACATATGTCTTGGAGCCTTATATTTTAAAGCAATAAGGCGATATTGACGGGGGTCAGATTTTGAACACCCTTTGAAAATAGGCTGAATAAATGAGCCTCTCCACGAGACTGGTTGGTTCCCAGGCAATAATCAAACAAAGGAGTGAGAACTTTGGACCAAAATGCCGAATCAAATGTAAAGAGAGCCGAAGGGAGCCTGTTGGGCCCAGGTGTTCCATCTTTCCTTAAGTTTGCCAGTTTCGTAGCACAGTGTTCCTCGAATTGAGTGAAGATTAAAATAATGTTGATGATAATGCGCCGACATCAACCGAGGAGGCCCCTGCTGGTATTTTTATAGCCTGGCGAAGGTCAGAGAAATCACTTGGCAAAGAGCAAGCAGGTTTAGGGTCCAGATATTCCGCATACTAAGAGAAATGAACCATCAAGAACGAACCCAAGCAAGTTTAGTGATATTTGCATTAGTCACCCTTATTTCCCAAATGTAACTTGATTGATCAATGTCCAGAATTTTTTTAGTTCTTTTCCTTAGTTGCAAAGAGCAATTGAGCCCAAAAAGCTTCATTTCTTTTCATTTCAGCCTGCCAGATGGCTTTCTTATATAGGGTCCTCGCTTTGCTTAGGTTTAATTTTGCAGTTAGCGAAAGAGGCTGCTTGACAAGGATGCAAATTTTACGATTAACTTCATGTTTCAGCTTTTTCATGGGCCTGTCAGATTAAGTTTAGATGAGGCAGACTCAGTCAGCTTGCTGAAAAATGGCGGCTTGGGTGGATTTGACCTACAAAAAGCGTCCACTGCCTTGTGGGAGAGAGGTTTTGAGCAGTGGAGGCATCAAATAGAGCTGTTATCCATGGCAAGGCAGAGAGTTGAGCGCAGGGTAATTTGGGGTTTGCTTATGAGTTCATCAAAGTAGAATGGTCTGTACAACTTGATTCTGAGGGACCACATGCTCAATATTCTTTTTTACAAAGCAGCACCTAGTGGACAGCAAACAGACTGATCCCAGGGAGCTTGCTGAGGAGGTAGTCCTCTGGACCAGTATCAGAGGGTCCCAAAAAGGCATCTGGGGGGAGGACTCCCAAAAGGATGGTCAGGGGTCATACCAGAAGAAAGAGGGGGTGAGAAAACGTAAAAATAAAGAGTTCTCAAAAGGCCCCCAAAATAACTCAGAAGAGGACAGCAAAACAGTCCCGAACTGAGCCAAAGAATAAAAGGTTCTTTGGCAAACAGACAGGGAGGTTTGTTTCCCAGTGTATTGAATGCTAAAAGCATAGGTACTACAAGGGAGATACCAAATGTCCCTAGAGGGCTAAGCTCCCCCACCGGTGGGCAGACATCTGATTTGGCGACTGTAACACTTGGGGAGGAGGTGGTCCAAGTTAGCTTAGGGGATCAGACAGAGGTTACCCTAGTGCCCCAGGGGGATAAGGAGATAGTACCAAAAGTCCACATGCCTGCAAATAATTATAAGCATAGGCCGGGGATAACCATTGATGGGCAACAGGTGGAAGCTATGAGAGACACAGGAGCCAGCATGACTACTGTGAGATGTCAGCTGTTGTCCTTAGAGCAGGTCATCCCTAATACACTCCACCAAGTCATTGCTGCAGAGAACAGTGAGAGTCACCAACCATTGGCCTGTGTTCCCTTTGAGTATGGAAGAGTCTCAGGTTCTCTGAAAGTAGCTGTGAGTCCTGCCATGCATGTAGATAGTCTGTTGGGCAACAATCTAGAGCACACTATCTGGAAAGAGGTGGAGCTCAGGTCACACTTGGAGATGTTAGGATTGCCTGTATGGGTTTGTATGACTGCAAGGTCTATGGCTGCCCAGGAGGGGAGTCAATGAAGCCTGGAAGAATTACCCAGGCAGGTGTTAATGGATGTAGGGATAAGGGGTGCAGGAAATTAGCTTAGAAGTTCCAGTGGTCCAGTTTGATGGGACACCTGAGGAGGACGCTCTTGAGCATGCTGGGGAGGACATTGCCAACCTGGGAGACCTGTCTGAGCTTGCTGGATGGCAAGTTGAGGATGAACCCACCAGAGAGGAATTCTGCAAAGAGCAGGAGTGCCCAACTCTAGAGAGTTTGAGATAGCAAGCTGAGGCCCAAACTGCAGGTCACATTATCTATTGGGAGAACTACCTCCTTTTGTCAACATCAGGGCAGTGCACGCTCTCCAGGAGACTGGAATGCAAAAACCCAACACTTACAAGATAACGGAATTCATGCATTATGCAGATATGCTGTTGTTTAACCTTTTGAATTGCAGAGTTTAATCCTGAAGACTTATAGTCAAGGTGCTTATAAATACTGTTCATTTGAAATGTATTGCTGCAGGCTTTCAGAGTGTGTCAGGGTGTGGTCCGTTTCCAGGGCCTTCTAGAAGCTTTCTTTGCAGCATGACTGGGTGTGGTTTGTGGGCTGGGCCAAGACTCTATATAAGGGAGCCAGCCCAGCTCCACGTCCTCACTATTCAGAGGTCCCGGTGCAGAGCAGCAGCAACTTCCTGAGCTCCTGTTCCAGAGGCCTACTTTGATCTTAAAGGCCTTGCCCTTCATTGTGCTGGTGATCCTTGATCAGAGCGGTAAGACGGAGGTCCGGCTGGGCCCCCGATCCCGTTCTCGAAGGTTTTCGAGGTCTTAGGCCTAATTTTCATGATAAAGGACTTTACCTCGTGTGTGTCATTGTGCGCTACCATTTCATGGCATTTACAAGGTAGCATTCATTCAGCAAGACGCACAATTCATTTCTTGTGCTTAATCCATGTTATTCATTGTGCGCTACCATTTCATGGCATTTACAAGGTAGCATTCGAATCGGCAAGACGCGCGATTCATTTCTTGTGCTTAATCCATGTTATTCATTGTGCGTTACCATTTTGTGGCATTTACAAGGTAGCATTCGAATCGACAAGATGCGCGTTTAATTTCTTGTGCTTAATCCATGTTATTAATTGTGCGCTACCATTTCATGGCATTTACAAGGTCGCATTCGAATCGGCAAGACGCACAATTCTTTTCTTGTGCTTAATCCATGTTATTCATTGTGCGCTACCATTTCATGGCATTTATGAGGTAGCATTCAAATCGGCAAGACGCGCGATTAATTTCTTGTGCTTAATTCATGTAATTCATTGTGAACTACTATTTCATGGCATTTACATGGTGGCATTCGAAACGGCAAGACGCGCAATTCATTTCATGGGCTTAACTTATGATATTCACTGTACGCTACCATTTCATGGCATTCACATGGTGGCATTCGAATCGGCAAGACGCGCAATTCATTTCTTGTGCTTAACTCATGATATTCATTGTGCGCAACCATTTAATGGCATTTACATATTCTTGTGGAAATCAGCAATGTGCGCAATTCATATTTCTGCATTTTAGAAAAACTAAGTGTTCGAATTCTAGATGTTACATTATAAGTGCATAATAAGTCCCTTCATACAACTCCTATGGTGTTTCAGAAAACGTTCAGATTATTTCCTTGTCCTCATGCAAAAAGACTATGGCCCTCATTACAACATTGGCAGTAAATCCCACTTACCGCCGTGCAGAAGACCGCCAACACACCGCTGCGGCCGCAGAAATCCGCTACAGCTACTACGACCCACAGGCCGGAATCCGCCAAAATCTAGACACCCACACAAGTCCGCCACACCAAAGGTCAGTGATAAACTGGCGATAACAAAACCTCCACCGTCACGCCAACAAGAATACGCCCACACTATCACGACCCACGAACTCACGCAGCGGTCTTTCAACCGCGGTATTCCATTGGCGGTACACACTGCCACACTCAAAATACACACACATTTACAAAACACAACTACATTGGACAATTCGAAATACACACACCTGATACACATACACACACCACTCCCACATACCCAATACAATATAAAACACGCACCCACAAACCCCTACGACAAAAATTTAGAACGAAGCACAGAGAGAGACACCACCATCAACAAACTAGCATCCACAGGCACACAACACCATCACTCACACAACATCCACGCACCTCACACAACATACACAAACACATCCCCTCACACATCACAACACACACCACCACACACATCACCCACACCACGGCACCGCAAAGACACCCCAGGTTCTCTGAGGAGGAGCTCACGGTCATGGTGGAGGAAATCATCCGGGTAGAGCCACAGCTATTCAGATCACAGGTGCAGCACACCTCCATTGCTAGGAAGATGGAGCTATGGCGCAGAATCGTAGACAGGATCAACGCAGTGGGACAGCACCCAAGAACTAGGGATGACATCAGGAAGAGGTGGAACGACCTACGGGGAAGGTGCGTTCCGTGATCTCAAGACACCAGATTGCAGTTCAGAGGACTGGCGGCGGACCCCCACCTCCTCCTCCACAACTAACAACATGGGAGGAGCAAGTCTTGGCTATACTGCATCCTGAGGGCCTCGCATGAGTAGCAAGAGGAATGGACTCTGGTAAGTCAGATCTTAACTATTACATCCCCCACCCTACCTGCATGCTATCACATACCCCACCTTCACCCTCACGCCCATCACTCCAACACCTCACAAATGTCCCACTATCACAACCCACCTATCCCAACATCAAACCCTGCATGCAACACAAAAGCATGGACACCCATCACCAAAGAATGTCCACTACACATACCCACACAGTTCCCCAAACCAAATATCACACAAGGTCCTACACAAGAATGTAAGCACTGGGGTACAGGGTCACCCACCCATTGCACACAATGGCACACACAGATGCAATAATCATGCCTTTACACCCCTGCAGGACCCCTACCCAACGTCATCGGACAGGAGGTTCCAGACATGTCCAACCCCCCCCCCCCCACAGAAGAGGCCCACATTGAAGACAGCATCTCAGTCCAACTGGATCTAGATGACCAGCCCAACCCATCTGGGACCTCAGGACAGTTGGTTCCCCACACACTGGCACATGCCACCACAGATCTTCCCTCCTCAGGAAACACCAGCACAGCACCCACCCAGCGGGCCCATCCCTCTGTCCCCAGGACACGTCAAGCAGCAGTGTGTCCACCACTACAGAGAACACAGGCAAACCCACAAACCCAAGAACATCAGGGACCTGGGGGCAGTGGCAGTGGGCACAGGGTTCAGGGGACAGAGGAACAGGAAAACAGGGGAACTGGGAGGACTGCTGTGTGACGGGGGAGGACAGGCCCAGGGAACCCACTCTCCACAAGGCCCTCTCCAACATCATGGGAGCATACCGTAATTCCCAGGAGACGATGGCAACGGTACTGGCCAAGTTTCAGTAGACCCAGCGGCTGGAAACAGTATTTGGGGATCAGGGAGGAACTCAAGTCCATCAACACCACCCTGGTTGCCATTGTAGAGGTGCTGAAGGACCTTGTGAACACCAGGAGGGACACTGTGGCACAACAAGGGGCCCCTGACACTAGCCTCGATGATGAACTGCCCACCATCTCCGCCGGCGCTGGAGGACAGGAGGCACCGCCACAGGACCACGACACCAGCACCCCACCCCCTGCAGATGGAGAACCACCCCACAAACGGTCCCTGAGATCCAGGACAAAGACAGAGAACAATGCCAAGACCCCCGCCAAGAAATGAGACCACCCTGAATGTCATCCTTCTGTCCCACTTCGTCAACCTGTCCATCCTTAAACTGCCCTAGCTCTACTTCCTATGCCCCTTTGGGCAATGCATCTGTGAGACAAATAGCTGGACTCTGCCATGGACATTCCTCCACCATCACCCCTGCCCATTTTCCCATTCCCTCCACTATTTTGGAGTAAAATAAACACCCTTGAATCAAAAAACAATCTGGAGTCAGTCTGTGCTTTCACAAATCTGTATTTGCTATAACTAAGGAAAATAGCAATGTCCATTGTATTGTCAACATACCTATGTCACATAGCTCTAGTCCATGAGGTAACATAGCAGAGGTCACACTGTTGACCCACATCTGTGAAATGGAAAGGCAAAGCGACAGGTCAGGGTCCATACACTGGGTGAAAGTAACACACATATGATAGGTCTAACAATTGTATGAGAAGTAGGAGGCAGTGATGTCTTCTTACCTGTATCTCACTGGAAGTATTGCTGGATCACGTTGTTTCTGTTGTCGATATCCTCTTCTTCTGCCTCCTCTTCTTCACTGTCCACAGGCTCCACAGCTGCCACAAGACCTCCTCCTGGACCATCCTTCTGCAGAAAAAGCAACTGTCGTTGCAAAGCCAGGTTGTGCAGCATACAGCAGGCCACGATGATCTGGCACACCTTCTTTGGTGAGAAGTAGAGAGAACCACCTGTCACATGGAGGCACTGGAACCTGGCCTTCAGGATGCCGAAGGTCCTTTCTATCACTCTCCTAGTTCACCCATGTGCCTCATTGTAGCGTTCCACTGCCCTTGTCCTGGGATTTCGCACTGGGGTCAGTAGCCATGACAGGTTGGGGTAACCAGAGTCACCTGCAGATGTCGAGGGACAACTGTTAGACACACACTAACCCTTAGGGACAACCCCAGACCCGGACAACTATTCACAGGGTATAGGGTCCTTGTCCTCACCTATTAGCCACACACGGTGCCTCTGGAGTTGCCCCATCACATAAGGGATGCTGCTATTCCTCAAAATGTAAGCGTCATGCACTGAGCCTGGAAACTTGGCGTTCACATGGGAGATGTACTGGTCGGCCAAACACACCATCTGCACATTTATTGAATGATAGCTCTTCCTGTTTCTGTACACCTGTTCACTCCTGCGTGGTGTACCAATGCCACAGCAGACGTGCCATATGGACGAGAACAGCGAGCACAGAGTCAGCCAACACTGAGGTAGTAAAAAAATAATTTATTGCACACAATTGTCAATCCGCTATGTGCCTGTCACTGTGTGTATGCAAGGTTAGATATGCGTGAAGCATTTAAAAATAATGCCATGTGGCCCCCTGAAATGGCGGCTGTCTGACCTGTAATGTGGGACAAGGAGATATGAGTTAACTGCGCTGGCGTTGTACACCGTTGCGGTAAACGGTCGAAAACCACGGCGCAATCCTGCATTGGTTAACATTGAGCCCTATGGGTCCGAGGAGCCAATGACGATGTATGCCAGCGGTGACAGTACGCACCGCCGTGGATGTGACCGCCATTTTCTCTCTGTTCACTCACTTGATACCTGACCTTCGACAGGAGAGGACCTACACTGCAAGTGCTGCTGTGACCTGTGTCTGGAAGCGACGATGGCTCATGTGTCTGGGGAAAGGGCCCCTGCCTTCACTTCGGAGGAGTTGGAGAAGTTAGTGGATGGGGTCCTCCCCCAGTACGCGCTACTCTACGGTCCTCCAGACAAACAGGTGAGTACACCGTGAGCATGCTGTATGGGCAATGCCTGTTTGGAGTGGTGTGGATGGAAGATACAGGGGGGACTGAGGCTTGCATGAGTGGACGGTGAGTGTATGTGCGTCAGGGCAAGGGTGGGAACGTGGGCCAATGACTGTGACGGTCCGGATGGTTAAAGATCATCCTTTTCCCCTGTACTATTCCTCTAGGTCAGTGCCCACCAGAAGAAGGATATTTGGCGTGCCATCGCCAAGGACGTCCGGACCCTGGGGGTCCACCACAGATGGAGCACCCACTGCCGGAAAAGATGGGAGGACATTCGCCGCTGGAGCAAGAAGACAGTGAAGGCCCAGCTGGAGATGGCCTCCCAACGTGGGAGGGGTGCCCGTGGCACCATGACCCCCCTGATGTTCCGGATCCTGGCGGTGGCGTATCTGGAGTTGGATGGGCGCTTGAGGGCATCACAGCAGCCACAAGGGGGTGAGTACCGTCACATCCATCTGACTCTGCGCGCATTACGAGGTGTCTGGGTGGGGGAGGTGGGCAGTGGGTTACCCTAGGCCAGGGCGAGCTTTGTAGGCAAGGGCCCTTTGTGAGGCAGGCTATGTGGCACCCCAACCCCACCAGTGGTAAGAGCCTACTACACCTAGTCAGGCTCCTGTGACTTCCATGTGTGCAGCAATCGGGCATAGGCCTTGTACCCCATGTCCCTGTGATCAATTAGGGAACTCTAAGTGCATGGCGTAGTGCAGGGGGCTGGTGTGTCTGTAGTGTTCGCCAACGGTAGCGGTATTGCATGCACTCAACATGTCTTTCTTCTTTCTTCCCTCCCCCCCTTTTTGTGGTCTCCCTGTTCTTGTGTGCATTAGCATAATCAGGCGGAGGAGCAGTGCCACCGGAGCAGGAGGGAGCTGCATCTCACATGGCCAAGGAGAGCGAGACAACGGAGTCTGAAGTCACCAGTGGGACGGAGGGTGAGGGGAGCTCCACGGCGGGGACAGGAGCAGAGACCAGCGACACCGACTCCTCCTCTGATGGGAGCTCCCTTGCGGTTGTAGGCCCCTCTGTGCCCACCGCAACTACAGGTACAGCCGCCACCCCCCCTACCAGCACTGCCCTCCCAGCAGCTCCTCAGCGTGTGTCCTGTGGCCGCTCACCCAGGAGGGTGGGCATCTCCTTCACCCCAGGCACCTCAGGCCCTGCCCCAGTCAGCCCTGCTGCCCTCAGTGAGGAGGCTATTGACCTCCTGAGATCCCTCACCATTGGGCTGTCTACCATTCTGAATGCCATCCAGGGTGTAGAGAGGCATTTGCAACAAACAAATGTATACCTGGAGGGCATTCATTCTGGCCAGGCAGCCCAACAGAGAGCATTTCAGGCTCTGGCCTCAGCACTGATGGCAGCCATTGTCCCTGTGTCCAGCCTCCCCCCTCCAACCTCCTCCACCCAGACCCAATCCCCTGTACCTCAGCCTATCCCAAGCACACCATCAGACCAGCATGCACACACCTCAACACACAAGGGTGGCTCAGGCAAACATAAGCACCACACATCCCACAGGCACTCACACAAGCACCATACCCATGCAGACATACCAACATCCACTGCCTCCACTGTGTCCCCCTCCTCCACGTCTCCCTCCTCCCTCCCTGTCTCGTCTCCACTCACACCTGCATGCACTACATCATCAGCCACTACCTCCATCACCATCCCGCCCATCACCACACCCATCACCACACAACGCTCACGTGCACTCACCACCCCCACTACCATTCACACATCCCCTGTGTCCTCTCCCAGTATGTCTGTGAGCCCTCCTCCCAAAGTACACAAACGCAGTCACACACCTACCCAACAGCCATCCACCTCACAACAGCCTCCAGCCCATGCACCTTCACCCAAAGTCAGCAAACGTACACCTCCTACAACCACTACCTCTTCCTCCACTCCCAAACCCCCTCCATCTACCCGTCCTAGTGTGTCTAAAAAGCTTTTCCTATCAGATGATCGAGCGAGGGCAAGGACATTCCCCCACCTCCAAAACAGAAAAAGTTGCCCACATCCCGGAGGGAGAAGGTGAAAACACCTGCCACCAAGGGCTCAGTCAAAACACAAGTGGAAAGTGGAAAGACAGCTGCGCCACCATCCAAGGTGGGGAAGGGCCAAAAAATCAAAGGCAGGTCCACGTCGATGGCAACCTGCACGGCGGACAAGACCGCCACCTGCACCGCTGCCACAGACACCACTGCCAGCACCGCAGACACTGAGCCCTTCACCAGCACCACAGACACTGAGCCCTTCACCAGCACCGCAGTCAGTGAGCCCGCCACGAGCACCGCCGCTACTGACACCACCGCCAGCACCGCAGTCAGTGAGGCCGCCACCAGCACCGCAGTCAGTGAGCCCACCACCAGCACCGCCGCCACAAAGACCGTCGCCAGCACCGTTTCCACAGAGCCCGCCACCAGCACCGATGTCACAGAGCCCGCCGCCAGCACCAATGCCACAGAGTCCGCCGCAAGCCCCGCAGCTACTGACACGGCTGCCAGCACCGCCGCTACTGACACGGCCGCCAGCACCGCCAGCGGCCCTGCGACATCCTGAGCCAGTGGCACCACCACAGACATGGCTGCCATCCCTAGTGGTCAGTCGTACGAGGCTCAGTTCCAGGAGCCTGGCTAGCTTGCATGTTGCACCACTGTCAGTGGAGTGTCACATCCACTACCTCAGTCCTTGGAGGATGAAGCACTCTGGGCACAAAGCCACCTCCAGAACCAGTGGAGAGATGCATCCACTACCTCAGTCCTTGGCAGGATGAAGAACTCTGGGCACAAAGCCCCCTCCAGAACCAGCGGAGTATCACATCCACTACCTCAGTACTTGGGAGGATGAAGCACTCTGGGCATCAAGCCCCCTCCAGAACCAGTGGAGAAAGGCATCCACTTGAGAGACAGTGGCTTTGCACTCCCCAGGATAAAGCAGTGGGCAACCCACCCACTGGAGAGACTTTGAGAGACTGTGGCTTTGCACTCCCCAGGATAAAGCAGTGGGCAAACCACCCACTGAAAAGACTTGAGAGACTGTGGCTTTGCACTCCCCAGGATAAAGCAGTGGGCAACCCACCCACTGAAAAGACTTGAGAGACTGCGGCTTTGCACTCCCCAGGATACATCAATGGGCATGGAGCCCCCTTGTGGAGCAGGGGTTGTGCACTCATCCACCTGAGGTGCCCCCCCTTCCGTTCCCCCTGAGGTGCCTGTTTCATTTCGATCTGATGCCCCAGCAGTGTTCTCTCCATTTGCAGTCGAGTGTGGGCCTCGCCCATGCATTTTGGGCCCAGTGGACCGGGGACTTTGAATGGTGCATTATCCAGACTTTTATAGTTGGTGTACATAATTGTTTATACTGTATTTAAAGTGTTGACTAATGGATTTTTATTGATTACAATCGTTACAATCATTTCCTTTTGTCATTGCGTTCTTCCAGGGGGGGTTGGGGGGTGTAAATCTATTGTTGCAGCATGTATTGGTGTGTGTGTTGTTGTGGGTGAGGGTGGGGGTGTTGCGTGTGTGTGTCACTCTCTTTTCCCTCCCCCCTCCCCTGTATTGTAGGTGCAGTACTCACCATGGTCGTCGCCGCCGTCTTTCGTGCTCCTGGTAGAGGTGCAGGAATACTATCGCAGGGAGTATTTGGAATTCTGGCTCCATGGCGTCCTGGTTCCTCGTGGGTTGTGTAGAGGTGAGTGTTTTCCCTTCCAAGTCCTGTTTCCGCCGTGTTTTTGTTTGTATTGAATCCGCCCCGGAAAAGGTGGCGGATTGGCCTTTCATAATAGTGTGGACGGTACATTGTCTTCCGCCCGTCTGTTGGCGGTGACCGCCATGCTGTTTGTTTCTACCGCCGTGGCGGTCGGAGTGTTAAAGTGGCTGTCTATGTTGGCGGTTTCCGCCATGGTCGTGATTCCATTTTTTTTATTGCTGGCCTGTTGGCGGTCTTACCGCCGCTTGAACACTGACCGTCAAGGTTGTAATGAGGGTCTATGTTTGATTTTGAAAACATATTCTAGAGTGTTCTTATGTTTCTAGTCAATGTGTAACATTTCATTAAGAGATTTATTGAGAAGTCATATTAATCATTCTTAATTTCTTCCCAGGTAACCAGATGTCTTGAGGCCTAGTTAATTAGTCCATGCTTAAGTAATCCATGGCTACAAAATGACAATGCTTAGAATCATAGTCTAGTAAAGATTAATATGATATAATCTTGATATTGTGTGTTTTAACCTTTTGCTTCCTACAGGTCTCCTTCCCAGCTGTTCCCTACCTAAACCCCTTTTCCCCACTTGGACTCTCTTAGACTCTGTGACATTCTAATTAGAGTATTGGAGCTGTCTTGTGGTGGACATGTTGGGAACGTGCGCAGACCCCGAGGATCTGGTGACTCTGACACCTTTGCAGTGAGCCTAAGATTTCTGAACCTGGGGCAGCCCATGTGCCTGTAGTCCCTCAGTTTTACAGGACCTTCCTACTGGGGTTGGCTCCTGATATTACCCTGGCAGAGCATCGGAGGCAAGATAAGACCTTCACCAGGCTTGTTTCCCACTTCTATTGGCTCTGGATAAAGACAGCCTCAGATGCATTCTGTAGGTCCTGTTCCACCTGCCAAGCAAGTAGGAAATCAGAAAAAAGCTTAAGGCTCCCCTGAACCACTTACCTGTCATTGGCACTCCCTTTGAGAGGGTGGGCGTTAAGATTTTTGTTCCCCTGGTTCCCAAGACAGCTTTAGACAACAGGTTCATCCTGGTATTGGTGGGCGATGCCACCTGGTACTCAGAGGCTATTACACTGAAGTCAGTGACTGCACATGCAGTGGCCAGAGCTCTGATGGGGATTTTACCCATGTACGGTTAACGAAAGAGGTAGTGTCTGACAGAGGTACTAACGTCATGTCAGTGTACATGAAATCCATTTGGGATGAGTGTGGAGTAGCGCACAAGTTTTCCACACACTATCACCCCCAAATCAACAGGCTTATAGAGAAATTCAACAAGTCTCTTACAGGCATGAAAATGGGCCTACCTGAGCCCATCAGGCATAAGTACCATGCCTACAGTTTGTCAATACGGAGCTGCCACAATAGGGGTTTGTGTTTAGCCCATTCAAACTCCTCCATGGACACTCTGTTAGGGAGCCTCTCAGCCTTACGAGACAGTATTGGGAGCAGAATGCAGAGGACACCACTTCGTGCGGGGTCCCCTCCCTCCTTTTTGTGATTTTTACTCTCGGTCCCCCTCTAATGCCTCAGGGAGCACACTGGGTTGCTCCACTGAGAGCGGTAGTCCCCTTGTTGGATCTGGGTACTCTGCCAGGGGTTGGGTAATGCCCTGAAGCATTGCTACGCTTGTGGGGGAGTGGAGTTCCTGCCCCTGAGTGTCCCTATGGAAAAAACTGATAAGGAGGTGGTGGGCCCCGGACTGACTGACACAGCGTGCTCCAGCTGTGTGCTGGCGAGGCCTCTGTTGCGGGCCTGTTGAGGGTCGGCCCCTGCTCTTGGGGGCCTGGAGAACAGTTGCGGGAGGCGCGCCACAATGGTGCCTCCCTTTCCTGTGGCTTTGTCTCCCTCTCTCCCTCCTTTTCACCCCTCCCCCTGATGGGGACTGCTCATTCGTCTGGGTCATGGCTAATTACTGGAGGTTGCCCTGAGATTTGATTCTGCCTGCTGAGTGAGGCAATATTCGAGCCCTGCTCAGACTCTGATGCCCCTCAGTGGGGTCACACAGCCTATGCTGGCTAGGGGTCGACGGGCCAGAGAATGACTTGCAACATGGCTCATCCCTGTGGAGTGCCAGGATGCCTAAGCTGCTGGTTACAGCTGTTGAGACACTTGCTTTTCTGGCCCCTGCTGTGCCTGCTTAGTAGTATGTTTAGGAGGGTCTTCCCTCTGTGTCCGTTAGTGACCCTGTTAGGGGGGCTGGGGAGGTGTACCTTTACGGAGGCGGCCGGACTAGTTCCTGGTGCTGTCTGTCAGTGTGCCCTCTCTGTTACACCTCAGGAGCCTTCATTTTTGCTACTTGGGCATTGTGGAGGGGTTCAACTCACTGCAGCAAGGATGAGCCTTGGGATCTGGCAGCTCATGCCGTCTCATGCATTTGAGTGCAGTGGGGGGGTCAGTTGAGTAGGTCTTGCATCTTCTATCCTATCCACCATCATAGCAAGAGATAAAGTCCCTCCTGGTCCAAAACAATGTACCCTGGGCAAATCGGCTCAACCTGAGGGCACATCTTCTGTTGCTGGGGCATGTGGACAGGACGATTGAGCTCCTGACAACACAGTACTCCTCGCTGCTATTACACAGTCATGATACATGTTAGACACTAAGATCGGAACAGTGGGAAATGATGTTAACCTATACAGTCAAGACCCTAGGAAGGCCACTGAGTGGATCACGGAGGCAAAGCCAAGGGTGTCTGGGGTAGAGGATTAAGTAAACCCTCTCCAACAGACAGTGACTAAATTTACTGCTGTGACCAGGGCATTGGCGATGAGAGTGGAGGACGTGGAAGACAGGGTTCACTGAAATAACCTGCAGTTTGTGGCTTTCTCTGAGTGGTGTGAGGGTCCCTCAATGGAATGTTTCCTTTACCACTGGTTCTGATCCCTTATGCCCTCGGAGGCCCTTTTGCTTCGCCATTGAGCGGGCCCACATGGCTTTGGTATGGCACCCTCTGCCCGGGGCTATACCTCACCTTGTCATTGCGGAGATCCTAAATTATCTTGATAGGAATGCTTTCCTCATACATGCCCGGCTAAAGGACAAGATCTCATACCAATCCCACAACATCATGATTTTTCCTGATTATACTCGGATGGTGCAGCAGTAGTGTCACACCTATCGGCAGTCAAGCAACGAACGCCTTTGTGACCTCAACATACAGTATGTTATTGTACATAGCTAAGCTAAAGGTCATGTATCGTTCACAGCCACTGTTTTTCGAGGCACCTATAGAGGTCTTCCAATGGTCTGAAACTTCACACACCTTACTTCTGGAATCATCCCAAGGAGATTAATGGAACCGTCCTACCAAGACCTCATTAAAGAAGAAGAGCAGCAGTTCTCATAAAGGAGGAACACCCGACAGGGTTGGTGAGGCTTGGCCGAGGAACCCACAGAGACTAGTAGGGGAGGCTCATTGCTCACTGTATGACATTGGTGTTCAAAGTGAATCCTTGCAGTGACAGCAGCACCCTTCAATGCTGCCCAGAAGATATGTGACTGCCATACTAAGAGTGATATATTAGTTTTCCCAGCTGTTGGAAATAGCCCTCTCTACATGGTCACCCCCAAACCTTTTGTCTTTCTCCTCCTACCTTTTGCTGGATTTTTGCTTGTTGGCCTTAGGACTCTGTGCATTTTACCACTGCTAACCAGTGCTAAAGTGCCTACTAAAATGCCCATTCTGGTACATTATGAGTAGCTCTCTTGTAGATGATCCCTAGATCAGTTACATGTAATATCATTGAACATGAATGGTTTGCTAGACAAGATCAAGAGGAGGGCAGTTCTGAAACTTGTAGGAGGGTGGAGGTTGACGTTCTTTTGCTCCAGTAGATCCACAACCTGTGCTATAAGATCTCGTCTGGCCAATTTCACCTACACACACGTTTATCATTCGGGGTTCACAAAGAGGTCCGGGGGCACCTGTATTCTGCTTGAAATCATATCACATTTCAAAAAGTTAGGACATGGGTGGACCTTTAGGGCACATACAGTGCAGTGACAGGAACATTGTATGGGACATCCCTTACATTTCTCTGTGTCTACGCTCCTCACCTTTGTCAGTCCTTCATCAATGTGATCACAAGATTATGAGGCAAATTCCTTGATAGGCTCACAGTGGTGGGGATGACAAGAATGGTGTTATGGATTAGCTGTTGGGAGTGTTTCACACTGCAGTCGATATCACACAGCAGTCAACAGTGCCATTGTTCCTCCTGGATGGAAACATGCAGATGGTGATGATCCTTAACCAGGGACAGGCGATAGATGGTCGTTCCTCCTTTCACCGTATTTCCCTCTTAAACTTGGAAGTAAAGATCCTGCCGCAAGGCGTTGCCGAACAGGTTGATACGCTTCATCCCCAACATGGTCCATCCCAACCACACTGGCTTTTTGCCTTATGCCTCATAGTGCCACCCGGCACAATATTTGGTGTCTCTATAACACATTGCCATTGGAAGACAGGTTGGAGGGACCTTCAGCTGCTCTTCTTGCCGCTACTGATGATGCCTTCGACTCTGTGACCTGAGTCTACTTGTTCACACTAATTTGACAATAAAATTTCAGCCCTCGATCCTTATCCTATCTTAAACTGCTATATACTGATTTGATAGCACAGGTGCAGGTGGCTGGTCCTAGCTCTGATTCATTCCCAATTCAGTGGGGGACGAGACAGGGTTGTCCCCTGCCCCTACTACTGTTCGCTCTGGCCATGGAGCCTTTGGTGGTGTGGGTAAGGATTGATGCTCAGGTATACAGGTTTGAGTGGGGATCGGATGATTCCAATAGAATTGCGTTATACAGGGATTAGGTGGAGTGGCTCTGGAGCTCCGGGACCCGTGGCTGCATCGTAACCCCCACTGTCCATCCTGAAAGAGGGCACCACTTGGGGGCCTTCCACCCAAGCCTCCGAGGCACCCAGGAGCTAAAAAAAAACAACCATACTGACCCCGGCAACTCCCCGAACCCGGGATCTGCATTCACGAAACACAGCACACCCAAGATGGCGGCCGTCTCTCCCGGCAGCCGCTGAAGGTGAGGTGGGTTCCAGGGACTGTGCCAGAGGATTGTGGCAAGCCAGTTGACGAGAGGGCTCTTGGCCCCTTCCGCCGGTGAGGAGTGGTGACAGCGAGGACCTGAAGGCTCGGGGTCCCGGGCTCCCTGGTGGGCCATCGGGCGTTGCGGCTCTGCGGCACCGGCTGGGTCCCGCGTGGGATGCAGGACCCTTGGAGGGATAACTCAGGTGTCAGCGTCCTTCACACCTAACAGCCAGGAGGTGAGAGAGGCGCACAGGGTCCGGGTGGCGGCGAGAGGGCCCTGCAGTGTCCGAGCGAACAAGTAAAGGGCAGATAGGAGCTGCGAGTGGGCTGCGGTGCCCGCGGCCTAGTAGCAGCGCCCAGCAGCCTGAACTACATCGATACAGAGAAGGGAGCAGAGCACTGACTCCGAAAACACGCCACACATATCCAACAGTAGGGGCCGGCACTGTATGCAGCAGCACCTTGCAGGGGTTGACAGAGGGCCTGGAGCAGAGGAGGCTCAAATCACGCATTACACAGTGACAAGGCCACTGGGAGAAGCCCCCCACAATAACATAGTGGTGGGAGAAGAGACTACCCATGGAGGGCACAGGCTTCAAAGTGGAGAGCTAGGGCTGAAGGCCTTAATGTCGTGGGGTCCAGGAGGCCCACTGAAAAGACTAGACCACCTAGAGGGGTGGGTTCCACAGTGACACCCCTGAACAAGCGAGAGGACCAAGAAACCCTATCATTAGGGACGGTGCAGTTGAGGGAAGGCGTGGTGACATCAGAAGCCCGGTGGGAAAAAGTACCCTACAGTGAGGAGGGGCGAAGCAGCAAGGAGAAGAGGAACTGTGCACCTGCCGGCTCCAGGCAAGATGAGCCGGCCCCCACAAGTCCCAAATTTGCCATAGAGAGGAGGGAAAAAAGTGATTTAGCAGACCCTCAATGGTAAATCACACAGAACGGAATTAGGCTGCGTCAACATGGCTGAAGGCCTGGCACATCCAACGCTGAAAACCCAAGAAGTGCAGGCTCTCCAGATCAACCAGACTGCAGCAGTAAACCACTGCACAGACGCCTCCTGAAGGGCACAAGCAAACAGCACAGAGGAGGAACCGCGCTTGGGTAATAGGACTCCCTGAGAAAGTTGAAGGTTCAGACATGGTAGGCTATCTGGAAGACTGGTTGAAAACATGCTGGAAAGAGCTCACATAATACCTACTAAAGCACCTCCTACAGGAGCTACCCCAAGACCGGTGATAGCGTGATTACTTCACTTCAGAGACCTACACTACATGCTACGCCGGGCACAACTTTGCGAAGATCTGAAGAGTGAAAACAGCAAAATATCAATATTCCCTGACTTTTCTTGAGAAGTCCAGCGCCAGAGAGCAGCATTCACTTCTGTGAAACAAAAACTCAGGGAACTAGAGATACTGTATTCTATGCGGTTTCCGGACAGACAGGGGAAAAAATCTTCAACACACCACCGGAAGCATGGGCTTGACTAGAACTGGGGCGAATCATCCAGGACTGACCCACCCACACCTGAAGAAGCACAAGAGGAACGACAGAAGGTGGTGACGGTGATTGACTCGCTGGGCATGACATCACAGAGCATGATGTCCCTGAGCCGACAGGTGTGTGAAGAACAGTCAGACTCAGACACCGAGACCACAGCTTTGACCCGTTTGAGTGTGGTTCTGCCAAGAGTCACCCCAGGCGCTGCAGATGAATCATATAGAAAGGTAGCAGAACACTGCAATAGCGCTCAATTATGATCTTCAATTGCCAACCCGCTGGTGTGCCTTTGCCGGGTGGTATGAAGATTGATATACCCTATCCGCAATACTATCAGCAATGATGCTCTTACCACACGATCTTGGAAAACTCTCAAATTGCAGATAACAAGACCATGGGCGAGATGCGAGCCAGGGGGTACCCGGAGCACCATGTCACATGACAACAGAACCACTACCCTCACATATAACGTAGCCTGAACGTTAGAGGCTATGAGCATTATTGACTTTTGTTTTTTTTACTGTTTGGGTGAGAGCACTACGCTATTTGCCCTGGGGAAGGGGAGTTGGGGAAAATGTTGTTTGGTTACAGAACAATTTACTTTGTGTCGCCTAGATATGTCATATGAGCACGTAGCTGTGAGTAGGGCTCTTTTAGGGCGGGAACGGGGCCTCAAAATCAGCCACTGTGTTCTCTGGTACACCACTAATGGATACTACACTGAATATCAAGTTCCTCACTTGGAATGCTAGAGGAATACGATCCATGGCTAAACGTCATAAGGTATTTTCATACCTTAATAGGCAGGATGTCCAAATAGCGAGGCTGCAAGAGACACATCTAGATGCTGTTGAAGGCTGTGCTCTTCAAAGGCAGTGGAGAGGCCAGGTATACTATACCATTATTCGGCCTATGCCAGAGGGACTTTGATATGGATTAAACATGGAGTCCATACCAGGACACGGTGATTGTCATAGACCCATTGGGACAATATACCATAATTATTGGAAAGCTAGACGGGAGAGAGATAGTGCTGGGCAGCATTTATGGCCCTAATTCTAACCAGGTGGGATTTCTGGCATCCATCTCTGTACGTCAATTGTATAGCAGACACAATATTAGATAGGTCACCCCACCGCCCTCTTCACCGCCCGCTCTCTTCACCGACTACTAGGAAAGCCCACGGGTACCGCACTTGGCAGCAGGACTGCGGCCCGGTCGACTACTGGCGCATTCAGCACCCAGACCATAGGGGTTACTCCTTTTACCCACCAATGCATGATCTACATGTAAGATTGGATACATTCCTATGCTCACCAGATATACACAAGCTGACACACCTGACTGAATATCTAACCGTAACGCTCTCTGATCATAACCCATTGCTAATTAAGCTTGGTCCCGGACCCATGCACCGATCCCCACATGGTGGCTCCAGCCAGCTTTACTAGAGAACGAGGCTTTTAAGCACACCATTGGCACAGCAATAGATGCTTACTTTGAGGCCAATGAAGGCTCGACAACTTCAAAATTGATAGAATGGGACGTATTTAAGGTTGTCATTAGAAGGAACTGCATCTGGGCAGCCGCCTGCGTGCGCCGGACGCTGCTTTGTGAATTAGCGAAAGCTGAACAAGAGCAGTGCACACTCAAGCAGAGACATCCCAACGCTCCAAACATACAGACGGCACTCCTACGAGCGCGAGAAGCAATGGTGATGGCAGTCGACAGGCTGTGTTGTTACAAATATAAAGCCTATTTAGCACGTGCACACGTGGAGCGGGATCGTACAAGTTCCTTACTGCCATGGTTAGCGAATCCAGTACATAGGGGCCTCTTATAGTTGAATTAACACATCCTATGGGGCACAGTATATACTCCCAGACGGCAATCAATTGCGAATTTCATAAATATGATGCTGATCTCAACACAAGCAAAGTCCAACCAACTGAGGCAGAGATCCAAAATTTCTTATCACATCTCACACTCCCAACAATCTCTGAGCAAGAGGAGACGGAGCTGGGGGAAGCAATTACCATTGCAGAAGTGAAAGCTGCCATAGCCAGCACGGCGCGCAATAAAACCCCGGGTCCAGATGGACTCTCGATAGAATTTTATGCGACATACATATCTAAACTAGGCCCGAGATTGGTGGATGTATATGAAGAGCCTAAGGAATGTCATATTCTTCCTACATCAGCTCGAGAAGCCCTGATTATTCCTTTATTGAAACGGAGGAAACCGCCCACGGACATAGCATCTTACCGTCCCTTATCAATGCTATCCGTAGATTATAAGATATTGAGCAAAATTCTAGCGACGCGCCTCTTGCGACATATGCCACACCTAGTTCACATGGACCAGGCTGGGTTTATCCCAGGGCGCCAAACAGCAATGAACCTTCGGCACCTTTTTTCCCCTGCTTCATAGTGATGCTTATGATAAGCAAAGGGCAATGATTTTTGCAATTAATTTCAGAAAGGCTTTCGATAGTCTGAAATGGCAATACCATCATGAGGTGTTCTGAAAATTCAGGCTAGGGGACCAGTTCACTGCATGGACAAGACTGCTCTATGCTGACCTGAAGGCCAGGGTCCACACAGCACCACAATATCAGAGAGCTACCAGGTGGCGAGGGAGACCAGACAAGGCTGCCCCCTCTCCCATTGCTTTTCGTATTGGCTATAGAACCGCTAGCTTGTATTTCCAGGACAGGGATTGCCTACAAAGGTATAACAGTGCCCGGACAAACTCGTTGCTCTATACGCCGACGACCTCCTTCTTTTCTTAAGGGATGCAGGAGATGTTTTACATGGAGCTCGTAACTTATTAGAATGGTTTGGGGATATATCTGGGCTCAGAGTGAATTGGCAAAAATCCAGTTTATTCCCTACAATAAAAGGCAGTGCTGCTCCCCCAGCCCTAAGTGACTTACAATGGGAGTCGCAATGTCTGCCTTACTTAGGAGTTGAGGTCTGCCATAGGAGCCGGGACCTGCTCGAGAGCAACGTGGCAGGGGCACTGCGAGGACTTAGTAGAAATATGACTTTCTGAGCAACCCTACCATTATCCGTGGCGGGACGAGTGGCACTTTTGAAAATGATAGTGTTACCCCGCCTGTTGTACTTTTTCACCACTCTCCCACTATGGATCCCAAGAACCTTCTTTAAAGAATTGAACTCAATGGTCACAGGCTTTTTTTGTGGGGGACGGGCAGGCGGCAATTGGCACTTTTTTTTTTTTAAATATATTTTTATTAACATTTTGTTTTTACACAGTTTCATGTTTGTTCATATTACATGCAGTTTTGCGTATGTTGTTATATTCTACTTTTTGCTCATTGTTTGCACTCTTTGTTATCATTAATCTTAATGATTTTTATTCAGTAAATTATGTACATTTACTTTGTTAAGTTACATTTCGTTACTGCAATTCGCTGTGCTATGTATTAAACAATCAACCATCAAACTTGAACCCCTTCTTCTTTGTAACTTGGGAGAGTGGTGTTTGGGGCTAGGTACGGGAGGGTAAGGGTGGCGGGAAGGGAAGTAAAGGTGAGGGGGAGGGAGACCCGAGGTGCTCGGTGTACAGTCTCTGTTGACAATCGAATTGAGCTAGTTGGATGTAGGGAAAGGAAGAAGGGGAGAAAAAAGAAAAACAAAGGACCATAAACGGTCAACTTTTACGGCCTCGTGCGATTGGCTTTTGTGGTTGCTAGCTTGGCGGTGCTGTAATGTACTCGTTTTTGGGTGAGGGAGGATGGCAGTCCAGGGCGCACCGGCATTCGGTGAAGGTGGCGGGTCGCTCACTTTGCCTACTATTTTTGTCAGTGGCTCAGGGGTCAGGGATCCAACTATCCTCCCACCTTTATTCTTGATGCATTCTATGCGTGGTTTGGGTCTGATTTTGGGTGCCGGTCTATGTGTTTCCACCATTTGGTTCCATCCTCAGTGTGATTTGAGTTGCACTGGTTTCTCCTACTAAGCTTGCCAGTCTCCTATTTATATTCTCCCAGTTCGTCATTATATTCTCCCACACTGGGGCTATAGGAACCTGGCGAATATTTCTGGCTTCTTCCGCCTTTAGGACCTGCAGTTCAGCTCTGGACCATGTTGATATATCCCTTTTCCAGTCAGACAATTGAGGGCAAACCGCAGCCTTCCAGCCCCTCGAGATTAGTCTCTTATAAAGGGCCAAGGAAAGGTCCAAAAAGCGCCATTCCACTTTTCCGCATAGCGCAGCTGGTCTGAGGCCCAGCAGGCACAGTTCAGGGGTGGGTCTCAACTCAGTTTCAAACAATTCAGACAGGGTAGGCAATATTTCCCTCCAGCCCGTCTGGATCGCTGGACAAGTCCAAACCATGTGGTCAAAGTCTGCCCCTCCTCCTCCACATCTCGGACAACTCCCTAAAGCCCCTCCGTATATACGGAACAACCTGTGAGGCGTGAGGTAGGTTCTGTGCAAATAATTATACTGAATATATCTTAGCCGTGTATTACGTGATATTTTCTGGGGGTAGGCCAGTGTTCTCCTCCATTCGGAGTCAGTTAGTTCCCGCCCAATTGTTCCCTCCCACTTTCCTCTCAGCGACCGTAGTGGATCCAAGGCTGCCCCTACTTGGGCCCGATATATTTTAGTGATCAGATGTGATTCCTCTCCTAATGTCAACAGCGAGTGCAGGACCTCGTGTATAGTAGGCTCCGCGTTCACTGTGCCCCAGTGGGTCTTAAGAGTATGTATTAACCTCCCATAAAGCAGGAACTGCCCCCCGGGAAACCCCTTTTCCATTAATTCAGCAAATCCCCTCAGCACTCCCTCCTTGAAGAGTCCTCCCACTACTTCTATTCCAGTTGACAACCAGGGGCCAAGTCCGGTGTTTCCCGGCCCTCTCCCCCTGGGTTCTATGGCAAGCACCGCTAGTGGTAAAGCTGGGGAATATGGGGGGCCCACTCCCACTCTCTTCATGCATCTTTTCCAGCATGCCAGCGCCACTTTTATCATTATATTGTTCCCATGGGGGGTTATCTTCCTGTTTGTCATGCATGTCGCAATCCACGCCGAGTCTATTGTTCCTTGGGCTGTGTATAGATCAAGTTGGCCCTGACCCACGAGCCAGCCGGATATCCAAGGTAGTTGGCATGCTAGATAGTATGCTTCAAAGTCGGGGGCTCCCAGGCCACCCGCATTGGGTGGCCTGCAGATAGTTGCAAGTGTAGTTCGTCTGCGCCCATTGTCCCATATTAGTTCTCTGAGTATTGTATTCAGGTCGCGGAACCATGCTCGGGGTATTAGTAGTGGCAAGTTGGCAAAGTAGTAGAGTCGGGGGAGCATGATCATCTTGGATAGCGCCACCCTGGCCATCACCGACAGCTTCAGAGAGCGCCAAAATTCTACCGAGGGTCTCAGGGACCGGAGCGCGTTACCCAGGTTGCCCTCTCTTAAGTCTTCCACGTCATGATAGATCTGGATCCCCAGATATCTAAATGCCTGTGGGGCCCATTTCAGGTCTGTTGGGCATGTTGCAGGACAACTATATCCGGGCACCAGGGGGAACACATATGTTTTATTACGATTAAGTCGCAATCCCGACACTACTCCAAATTCCTCCAGGGCGGACAGGGCCCAGGGGAGGCCACTCGCCCCATCTCTAAGATAGATCAGGATGTCATCTGAATATAGCGATATAATGTGGCCAGTTGGTCCCCACTGAATCCCTCTGTCAGCTCCCTCCCCTCGTACCCAGGCCGCCAGGGGCTCCATCGCCAGAGCGAACAACAATGGGGATAGGGGGCACCCCTGTCTGGTTCCTCGATTTACTGGGAAGGCACCAGAGATTGTCCTACCTGTCTTGACCCTTGCCAGCGGGGATGAGTATAACAGGTCCACCCATTCAACCCAGCTCTCTCCCAGGCCCATCTTTAGCATTGTCGCCCTCAGGTAGTCCCACCTAATTGAGTCAAAGGCCTTTTCAAAGTCCACTGCTAGGAGGGTCCCGGTTGGCGGCTTCGATTCACTAGGCATATGTATGATAGAGAAAATACGCCTAAGGTTTAGGGAGGTGCTGCGACCGGGTATGAAACCGTTCTGATCAGGATGTATCAGGGTGGGCATAAGGGGCAACAGCCGGTTGGCCAGGATCTTACTGAGGATCTTAAAGTCGCTATTTAGCATTGATAGCGGGCGGTAGTCTGTCACTGATGCCTCCTTGCTATTTGTTTTAGGAAGTGGCACCACCAATGCCTCACGCAATGTGCGTGGGAGTTCTCTGTTCTTTGCCGATTCCGTATACATTTCTAACAGTCTGGGGACCAGTAAGGTTTTATATTTTTTATAAAAGTCCATAGGAAGACCATCTGTACCCGGGGTCTTCCCAGGGGCCAATTGTGTAATTGCCTCAACCATCTCATCCGCAGTCACTGGGCCCCCCAGGCCGACCCTGCCCTCTGGGCTCAATACTGGCAAAGGTATCCGAGCTAGGAAGTTGTCAAGGGTCCCCCTCTCCATGTCCGTGGGCCTCCTATATAGGTGTGTGTAGTAATCTCTAAATGCGTCGTTTATGGATTCTGGGCTAAGTCTACGTGTACCTCCCCTGTCTAATACACTTGCAATAGGGTCACTATCTCTATTCGGGCGCACCAACCATGCCAATAGTCTACCAGACCTTCCCTCCTCTGACTGTATGGATGCCAAGTGTCTTTGCATATTGTGGCATCTAAGTCGCTCTTCAGCCTGGGAGTACTCGCTACGTGCACGATCGTACTCTTCGTCCACTTGCCCTGCAGCGCCCTGTCTCAGCTCCCCCTCGTGTATGACTCTCTCCAGCGCGTTTAATTCTCTCTCGAGCGTACGTTTTATCCCTACTGACTGGCCAAGACAGTGACCCCGCGTCCCCACTTTGAGTGTCTCCCACTCTATGCCTCTGGAGGAAGTGGATCCCTGGTTAGTTTCTATAAATTCTGTTAGGTAGCATCTTAATTCCTCCCTATATGCCTGATCTTCAAGCGCTGTCGGGAGCATTCTCCATGCCGGTATGGGGGGTCTGTCCTGTGATGCTCTCCACGCCAGTAATAGAGGGTTATGGTCTGATATTGTGCGGGCAAGGTATTCAGCATGGGTCACTCTACGAGCCAGTCCCGCAGTGCAAACTATCCTATCGATTCTGGTATGTACCTGGTGAAGACCCGAATAAAACGAGTAGTCCCTAGTCACTGGGTGTTGTAACCGCCAAGCATCCACTAGACCCCAGGCGTCTAGCCACCCAACTACGTTTTTTGCTGTTTTGGTTGATGTTGCTCCCTGCAGTGGGGGGGTAGATCTATCTAGGTCCGTGTCGAGCACTGTGTTGAAATCTCCACCTATCAGTACTTCCCCCGTGTGTTGACGAGTAAGGTGCCTAGACAGGGTCATCATAAATGTTGTTTGGTCCTGGTTGGGGGCGTATATACAACTCAGGGTCAACTGGAGCCCCTGTAGTCTCCCTTCTAATATGGCAAACCTTCCCTCATTGTCAATGTTGGAGGAATCAATCGTGAAGGGGACCCCCGCCCTAATCCAGATCAGGACTCCCCTTGCGTAAGCTGAGTATTCTGTGGCAAACACCTGCCCCCTCCACCTCCGCCTTAGTTTCTCTCCCTCTCCGAATGCGAGGTGGGTTTCCTGTAGCATAGCTATCTGCACCCCTCTCCTTTTTAGAAAGGAAAGGATCCTATGTCTCTTAGCAGGAGTACCCATCCCCCTGACATTCCAAGTTATGATATTATAGTTCGCCATCCTATTCTAAAAGCCTGCTGTATGAAGGGGCGGCACGCCCCAGGCCCCAATCGATTCCCCCGCAAGTATGTACCTTCCTCATGCTCGTACCATTTCGCACGTGTAGCCGATATAACTAGTAACTGCAAACCCCAACTCCCCATCCCCAGGGCACCTTCGGAACTGTAGGCTGCCCAATAAGTTCTGCAACACAGCAAATTATTCAAACACATCACTACAATACTCGCCAGTCAAGACTGACAGGCAAGAGTCAGGTTCGGGGGAGCGGCCAGGTCCGGAGGGGCCACTTCGTTTCTTATCTTGTCTCGCCTTTCAGCGCTGGTGCGGGGTCGATCTATGCAAGATCATCAGCGGTCTGCGGGGTCACTTTTGGCGCATAAGTCGAGTCCCCAGAGCCGTCGGGCGAAGACACTACCGTATCTTCCGATTCTTCTTCGGAGATCTCCCGGGGCGGCGATTCTCCACCCACCTTGGCCGCTGCCTCCAGGGCCTCCCTCTTGCCAGTTTCTCTCTGTGTCCGCGTTGGTGCTAGTCTCTGGCGGTCTCTGAGTCTTTTCCCCTTCGGGGCCCGCCGGGTCCCGCTCGTCCCACGGCTTTCCGGTGCCGGTCGCATCGACCGTGTCCCCGACCTTTCGAGCCATTCCCATGCCTCCTCTGAAGCTTGGAAAAACGTGGTCTTCCCTTCTGCAATCACTCGTAATCTTGCTGGGTAGAGCAGCGAATACTGTATCCCCTCTTCTCGCAATGCTCTTTTAACGGCTAGGAAGGAGGCACGCTTGTTTTGGACCTCCAAGGTGAAGTCAGGGAACAATGTCGCTTCACCATTGGCTACTTTAAACGGGCCCATTTCCCTGGCTTTCTGTAAAAGAATGTCTCTGTCCCTGTAGTGCAGGAGCCTAGCTATTACTGCTCTCGGTGGCCTGCCAGGAGCCAGTGGACTAGCCGGTACCCGGTGTGCTCGCTCCAGTGAGTAGAAGGGGGTCAGACATCCCGGTGCGACAACTGTGCGTAGCCATTTCTCCAGAAACTCCACCATATTCGGCCCCTCGGCTCCTTCAGGGAGGCCCACCACGCGTATGTTATTCCTTCTGTTCCTGCCCTCTGCGTCTTCAGCTCGCTGTTCAAGCTTCGCCACTCTGCCGACCAATGAAGTCACCTCTGCTGATACATCATCGTGTTTTGGGACTACTTCCGCTAGCGTTGCCTCCGCTTCTTTTACTCTGTCAGCCAGTTTGTGATGATCAGCTCTCGGGAGGCCCACCTCTATCGCCACCTGATTGATGTCGCGCTGTAATGTGGATTTGGTGTCCTCAATGGCACCCAGTATTTTGTCAAGAGTGTCTTGCATTTTGCTTTGCGGCTGGCTTTGCGTGGTCTGTTCATTCTCCCCCAGTGGTGCAAGTGCCGGGGTATCCATGGTCTTGCTCTTATGCTTGCCCTTGGGGGGCATTTGCCAGGCAGGTAGGGGCGACTCGGTGAGGCTAGCGCCCAGTGCGCTTAGGCCCAGATCCACCAGTGGTCCCCCGCAAACCGAGTGATCTCAAGTGCGTCGTGCTCAGTCCCCCAGTCGCGCAATTTCTACTCCATAGGCAGGGGATCAGTTTTTGGCTAAAACGGAGCTGACATGCTATTGTAGTTCTGCGTTGCTGTGCGTATAAGTGTTTGGTTCAGCAAGGACTTTCGATCTGGAACGGTCCGGTCCACCAAAGGGGGCCCCGCACCCGACAACACGGGCCCCCGACCTCCAACACTGGAAGATGACAGTAAGTGATGTCAGGCGATTCCCCGTTGTCTCGCCCCACAAAAGACAACCAGTGCTCAGCTTAGGGCGCCCCGAGCATAGCAGGTCACGTCGTCGGCCTCCAGGGGTTCCCAGGCAGCAAACCCCAGGGCTCCGGCCATGCGTTCCCCAGGGGGACACACCCAAAGTGGACTCCTTACCGGGCAGCTCCGGGGGCCCCTCACCTCCGTATATCACTGGTCTGGGTAGTCTCTCAGTCAGGGGGCATCAGGCTCCGTCCCCCAAGCAGAAGGCCGGTCCGACGCCGGCAGGCACCCCCAAAAGACGCTCCAGGCCGCACCTCCCCCTCCGGGTGGGCCCGCTTTCGAGGCCAGCGCCGGGCGCCGTACCCCACTCCGTCTGAGGCCGCGGCCGCAACCCAGCGGCAAACCACGTGGGCCCAGGCCCGCACCGGGGCGCACAAGTCCGTCTAAGGCCGCCCCTCAGGGCCGCGGCCGCACCCAGGTCGCTCCGCCCGCGTCAGCCGCTCCTCCGCTGTTCTCCCGCTCAGGGAGCTCCCCGGCACAGCGCGCCACCGCCCCGCCCACCGGCCGGCCGGGCCGCGCCCTCCTCACCGTCCCGAACAGCCCGAGACACTCAGGGGCCCGCTCCGGGGGGGCAAGACCGCACCTCCGCGATCCCCCCGTCCACAGCACTCGCCGCTCTCCGTTCCGCACACCGGACCGCCCGCCTCAACGCCTCCAGGCACCGGTGCAAGGTCGGCCCCTCCGGAGCCGATCATCCGTCAAGCGTGCGCCATGCTCGGCTCCGTGGCCACGCCCCCCCAGGTGGCAATTGCCACTTAAGGTACTACAGCGACCACTCAGAGAGGGAGGAATGGCCAACCCCAACTTCGAAGCTTACTATTTAGCGGGCCAATTAAAATGGCTGATCAGATGGATAGCAAGCCGAACTATGCCTGATGGGGAGATTACCCATTTACCCCAGACCTTCACTCACTGACTAGGGTTGTCCTCCGCCTGGGTCCCCCACCTGACCCCAGCTCCAACGAGTTGAAAATGATACACAAATGCTGGCTGCGACACCTCCGCAGATTGCAAAATACCACACCCTATGCACCTGATATACCACTGAAATGTCTACTGACATTACCACATAGAGGAGACTGGAGGAGGATCTTGCGATGGGAGGTGGCAGGAGCAACCACTATGGGCACCCTATACGAAGTGGATTCCCTACTGCCCTTCGAGGACTTCCACAACCGATATCAGATCCCCGCAGGACACTTTGTGGTCTACAGAGCAGTCACTGAGGCGATCGTCAGACACTGGCAGGTGGAACAAGCTGACCCACCCATATTGGCGGCGGTTCAATATCTGGTGAGTGCCACGGGTACACATAAGACAGTGACCTGCCGTTATAGAAAAATTAGATCCACACTATGCAAGCCACTGACAAACCTTAAGCAGAAATGGGAAACAGATGTGGGAGCCCCTATTACAGACACCGACTGGGAGGGAATATTAGCTTGGACTTCACGGGCCTCTAGGAAACCCCGATTCAAACTTATCAATATATATGTTCTACACAGAGCATACCTGATGCCAGGCAGACTCAGGAGGCACTTTGGGGTGTCAGAGGCCAGATGTCCTAGATGCTGAGAGGAAGAGGCAGAATTTATCCACATGTTTTAGTCTTGCCCAAAAATAGGAGAGTTTTGGAGATTGATTACACAATACTTAACAGATACGATTAAATAGGAAGTACCTGATGATCCCAGACACTGCTTGTTAAGAGGCTACCACCAATAGGCCAGGCACAAAGTCGCTGGCCACTTCCAAGATTTGGCCCTGGTTTTAGCTAAACGAGAAATAGCAATGACATGGAAAGCAACAATGGGCCCACGAGAAAGCACATGGAAACAAGAAGTACTGAAATGGGCAAAGGCAGAAGAAGCAGTTAGGCACCGGGAAGCATGGAGAAGCCAGGATTTACTGGAGAAGGCGCGGGCGTGGAGCATCCTGCTTTGTGACTGGGAGCATCTGGGGGAGGGACCACAAGAGGAAATGACACCCCCTGAACAGCCTGAGACGACATCCATCACAGGGACCCTATGACTGATCCCACTACAGACTAAAGACACACAGCAGCCCCAGTGGGAATAGGAGCGGGCAGAAAGCAGACATAGGTTCCCACCCCACAGAGCAGCACTGGAGGCCTGAAAACAGCGACACATTGAATTATCTAGGCACACGAGGGGGAGGGGGGAGTTCGATCCCTCAACAGCACCTCTACTGACTTCTCTAATGAGTTTATTGTGCTGACAGATGCTTCAGAGTATGGCAAAGGGGCTGTCTTAGCACAGTTAAAAGAGGAGGGCCTAGACCAACCCGTAGCCTTCATTAGTAGGAGGTTATTTCCCCAGGAAGAGAGACGGAGTGCTTTCAAAAGGGAGGCCTTTGCTGTGGTCTGGGCACTGAAGAACATGAGACCATAGCTGTTTGGGACTCACCTTCAGGTTCGGACAGGCCACAGGCCCCTCGGATGATTGATGCAAATAAGGGTTAAAAATACCAAACTGTTGAGGTGGTCAATCTCCCTACAGGGATTAGACTTTATGGTGGAACATCGCCTTGGGCCAGATCACACAAATGCTGATGGTCGATCCATATTCTTCGGCCTTAGTGATGAGAACTCCCAAGAGGTTGGAAAGTTCTCCCCACTTTCAGCTGGGTGGGACACATGTTAGACCTGCTAGCCTTAGGGTGGTCCCAGACTTTTTACCTTACTTCTCTATATTTTTCTACTTTTGTTGGCCTTAGGTGTTTGGGACTCACTTCGGGTTCAGACAGACTACACGCCCCGGTGCACTTCACCACTGCTAACCAATGCTAAAGTGCATGTGCTCACTCCTTAAAACATTGCATTAGCCCCCAAATGGCATATTTAATTTACTTATAAGTCCCTAGTAATACAGTACTTCATATACTTAGGGCCTGTAAATTAAATGCTACTACTGGAGCACTCGTGGTCCACCCACTTAAATAGCCTTCCAAACCTGTCCAAGACATGCTATTGCAGCCTGTGTGTGCAATTTAAACATACTATATTGACCTATCAAAATCAACCTTTTGCCAGGCCTATATATTCCCTTTTAATACATTTAAGCCCTTTTCCCTCCCCCCTCCTGTTACACCCCTCCTCCACCCCCTCGGTATGTCCTAAGCAGCTAATAGGGCAGGGCACATTGTATTTATATTAAGAACATGCTATTTTAAGTTTTACATATCCTGATAGTGAAAAACTCTTCTATTTGTTTTTCACTAGTGCAAGGCCTACCTCTCCCTTAGGATAACATTGGGGTCACCCTATTATCTTATTGCATTTAATAAGGCTAGCGTCCAAATGGGAAAAGGTACACCTTTCATGTTTGGTGTTTTTGGAATTATAATGAAAAATCTTTTTTTTTTTTGGTAAAATCACATTTTGAATTACAATTTTGAAAATACCACTTTTAGCCAGTTGGTATTGTCGTGCCTCAGTCACTTAGTGCCTGCAGCCTGCCTCTGGGTCACATGACTAGGTGTAGTTGGCAGTTGGTCTTTGTGTACTCCTCCTGGACAGCCACACACATTAGAGTGCTTGGGTGTGCTTCAATGTGTAGGAAAGTACCATCTTGCCTGGCATGTTACCCCCATTTTTCTTTGTATATATGTTGTTTTAGTCGATGTGTCACTGGGACCCTACCAGGCAGGGCCCCAGTGCTCATAAGTATGTGCCCTGTATGTGTTCCCTGTGTGATGCCTAACTGTCTCACTGAGGCTCTGCTAACCAGAACCTCCGTGGTTATGCTCTCTCTGCTTTCCAAATTTGTCACTAACAGGCTAGTGACTAAATTTACCAATTCACATTGGCATACTGGTACACCCATATAATTCCCTAGTATATGGGACTGAGGTACCCAGGGTATTGGGGTTCCAGGAGATCCCTATGGGCTGCAGCATTTCTTTTGCCACCCATAGGGAGCTCTGACAATTCTTACACAGGCCTGCCAGTGCAGCCTGAGTGAAATAACGTCCACGTTATTTCACAGCCATTTACCACTGCACTTAAGTAACTTATACGTCACATATATGTCTAACCTTCACCTGGTGAAGGTTGGGTGCAAAGTTACTTAGTGTGTGGGCACCCTGGCACTACCCAAGGTGCCCCCACATCGTTCAGGGCAAATTCCCCGGACTTTGTGAGTGCGGGGACACCATTACACGCGTGCACTGTACATAGGTCACTACCTATGTACAGCGTCACAATGGTAACTCCGAACATGGCCATGTAACATGATCCCCCGGGTCTCTAGCACAGAACCTGGGTACTGCCAAACTGCCTTTCCGGGGTTTCCACTGCAGCTGCTGCTGCCAACCCCTCTGACAGGTTTCTGCCCTCCTGGGGTCCAGGCACCCCTGGCCCAGGAAGGCAGAACAAAGGACTTCCTCTGAGAGAGGGTGTAACACCTTCTCCCTTTGGAAATAGGTGTGAGGGCTGGGGAGGAGTAGCCTCCCCCAGCCTCTGGAAATGCTTTGATGGGCACAGATGGTGCCCATCTCTGCATAAGCCAGTCTACACCGGTTGAGGGATCCCCCAGCCCTGCTCTGGCGTGAAACTGGACAAAGGAAAGGGGAGTGACCACTCCCCTGACCTGCACACCTCCCAGGGGAGGTGCCCAGAGCTCCTCCAGTGTGTCCCAGACCTCTGCCATCTTGGAAACAGAGGTGTCTGTGGCACACTGGACTGCTCTGAGTGGCCAGTGCCAGCAGGTGACGTCAGAGGCTCCTTCTGATAGGCTCTTACCTCTCCTGGTAGCCAATCCTCCTTTTCTGGCTATTTAGGGTCTCTGCTTTGGGGAATTCTTCAGATAACTAATGCAAGAGCTCATCAGAGTTCCTCTGCATCTTCCTCTTCACCTTCTACCAAAGGATCGACCGCTGACTGCTCAGGACGCCTGCAAAACCGCAACAAAGTAGCAAGACGACTACTAGCAACCTTGTATCGCTTCATCCTGCCGGCTTTCTCGACTGTTTCCAGGTGGTGCATGCTCTGCGGGTAGCCTGCCTCCTCTCTGCACCAGGAGCTCTGAAGAAATCTCCCATGGGTCGACGGAATCTTCCCCCTGCAACCGCAGGCACCAAAAGACTGCATCACTGGTCCTCTGGGTCCCCTCTCAGCACGACGAGCGTGGTCCCTGGAACTCAGCAACTCTGTCCAAGTGACTCTCACAGTCCAGTGACTCTTCAGTCCAAGTTTGGTGGAGGTAAGTCCTCGCTAGACTGCATTGCTGGGTACCGCGTGATTTGCAGCTGCTCCGGCTCCTGTGCACTCTTCCAAGATTTCCTTCGTGCACAGCCAAGACTGGGTCCCGACACTCTAACCTGCAGTGCACAACCTTCTGAGTTGTCCTCCGGCGTCGTGGGACTCCCTTTTGTGACTTTGCATGGACTCCGGTTCACTCTTCCTCCAAGTGCCTGTTCAAGTACTTCTGCGGGTGCTGCCTGCTTCTGTGAGGGCTCCCTGACTTGCTGGGCGCCCCCTCTGTCTCCTCCTCCAAGTGGCGGCATCCTGGTCCCTCCTGGGCCACAGCAGCACCCTAGCAAGGCTTGTTTGTGGTTTTTCTGCGTGGGAACACCTCTGCAAGCTTCATCGCGACGTGGGACATCCATCCTCCAAAGGGGAAGTTCCTAGTCCTCTTCTTTGTTGTAGAACTCCAAGCTTCTTCCATCCGGTGGCAGCTTCCTTGAACCCTCAGCTGGCATTTCCTGGGCTCCTGCCCACTCGCGACACTGTCGCGACTATTGGACTTGGTCCCCTTGTCTTATAGGTACTCAGGTCCGGAAACCCGCTGTTGTTGCATTGCTGGTGTTTGTTCTTCCTGCAGAATCCCCCTATCACGACTTCTGTGCTCTCTGGGGGTAGTAGGTGCACTTTACACCTACCTTTCAGGGTCTTGGGGTGGGCTATTTTTCTAATCCTCACTGTTTTCTTACAGTCCCAGCAACCCTCTACAAGCTCACATAGGTTTGGGGTCCAATCGTGGTTCGCATTCCACTTTTGGAGTATATGCTTTGTGTTGCCCCTATACCTATGTGCTCCTATTGCAATCTACTGTAACTTTACATTGCTTGCATTACTTCCTTTTGCTATTACCTGCATAATTTTGGTTTGTGTACATATATCTTGTGTATTTAACTTATCCTCATACTGAGGGTACTCACTGAGATACTTTTGGCATATTGTCATAAAAATAAAGTACCTTTATTTTTAGTACTTCTGTGTATTGTGTTTTCTTATGATATTGTGCATATGACACCAGTGGTATAGTAGGAGCTTTACATGTCTCCTAGTTCATAAGCTGCTTTGCCATAGCTACCTTCTATCAGCCTAAGCTGCTAGAAACACCTCTTCTACACTAATAAGGGATAACTGGACCTGGCACAAGGTGTAAGTACCTCTGGTACCCACTACAAGCCAGGCCAGCCTCCTACACAATGGGCCAACAATAACAGGGTGGGGGGTCAGAGCTGGGTACAGCCACAGTTACACCTGAATATGTTGTATCATGCCTTCACACAAATGACTGCATACCCCCTGTAGATCAGTAAGCTCTATTCAATTGTTAGCACAAAGATCACAAAAGTATATACACAAAGGAACATTCCATAAAACAAAATCTAAGAGCATGGAATAAAAATACAACAGCAGAAATAATTACAGGTTCATCAATTTCCCGTTAACAGATCAATGTAAACAGTGATCAAAAGAATCAAAGAAGACAGCATATAATACAGATGGGCCTATTAATTTCAGTCTCAGTACCCCTGATGAAAACCATGATAAAAAGGAGGACACTTTAGGTGTTGATACAAGTTGTAAAAACAATAACGCGGGTCTCACTTGTCTAAAATTCATGGATAACAGGAGAGGCCCTATATATTTATAGCATAACTTGCCAAACCTAGGACAAATCATAACAACATGCACAGTGTTTGGGATTGAAATATTGTCACAGATACATACTGTCAGATCAGAATATTTTATCCAACCACCTTTAAAGAACATCAAGTGATGGATCAGGTTGAACCTAAAATAGGTCAATGACCTATGATGATGACTAAGCATGTCCAGGATCAAGAATGGTTCCATGTCACTCACTATTTTGACCAGAATAAATTGATGCATTGAACGCTTAGTCAAAGCAAAAGCCTTTCGCTCTGATGACACTCTAGAGGTAAAGTCCTGCTTAATCCAAGAAATGTCAGCTTTAATAATGCAGCCAGGATCATAAAACAGTTTCCGTCTCCCTAGTTCTTTCAAGTTACGTAGGATGTATTGCAGCCATGGAATGTACAGCATGTTATCCCGCCCCATACAATCATGAACAATTAACTTATTAAAGTTAATCTCGTCCTTTAACCAGTATGAGAGCCACAATAAAAGGGAACAAAAATGTATGAAATCTGAGATATATATATATATGTATATATATATATATATATGTATATATATATATATATATATATATATATATATATATATATATATAAATATATATATATATATATATATGACATACCCAGCGTTTCATGTAGTGAGTGTGTCTTGTGGTACATTTATGAGTTTTAGTAAAATCTTATTTTCCACCACCTGGATAGATGCAATGGGTATGTATCACCAGATTTGACTGCTAAAACTGGATATGGGAATTCATTTAGCATTAGAAATGTCTAACATCGCCTTTATTGGTTTATGTCCCAACCATGGTGAAAAATCACAGATACTGTGGCTGGCCCTTTTAAAATGCATTATATAGTTGTTAACAACATTTGCCAGTTAAGGTGGGAATCAAGTAAATGCATATTGTGTTTTAGCAACAGTTGCCAGTAAACGTGGGAATCAAGTAAAATGCCCAGGTAAGAACATTTTTCTACCCTAATAATGTGTTATCCCCTTGCCATGAATGCTGCCAAAATAACTGTGTCAGTGTATTACACATTTGAACAAGTTTAAAAAAAAGTTTGACAAGCAAAAAGCAAATTAGAAATAAAATCTTCAGGTATGATCTTTGGCCATTTTACCCTTTGACCCTGGTCTTTTAATATGACTGCTTCCTTAAATAAGCATCCACGAGTGTCTCAGCCCACGAAAGAGTGGCCAAGAAAGAATTATGGTCACTGTGTATGTCCCATTCTACTTCAAAATTTACAAGGAAAAATATTAAACATGCTGAAACAAAAGTATAACCTATTATAGACCTGCTCCCCTCCCAAAACGTGGGCATCCTCTCTTCAAGCCTAGAAACCCCCTTGCTAAACAAATGAACGCAATTATAATCTAAGATCCATCTAATTAACATATCATCAGCCTTCTGCGTATGTTTGCGCTGCACCTGATCAATATGTGAGGCCAAGATGCTGGAGTTCATAGGACAACCCATGCAGGGGTGCAGATAAAAATCACCCATCAACATAATCACCGTAAAATTGGGAGTACAATGAGAAAAATTGTCAAAAAACTTTCTAAGACCCCTAACATCATCATGCTCATCTCTTACTGAGGTTGAATTATAAACATTCACAGTCAACACCCTGTGCGAGGTTGAAAAAGTCAAAAGAATACCTAGGATATTGGGTGAGTTAGGGGAAATGGGCAGAGGTTTCAGGAGAGGTTCTTTGAAGGTCTGGGTGTATCCTGCCTCCCCTGGCTCCAAGTTGGCTGTACTAACAATACAGTGTTAAGCCTGTTATGAGGAGACAGAGCAGAGCCTTTTAAGGTGCAGGTGGGGGTGTCCTCAGCTCCACCCCCCATCAAGCCAGTTAATGGCTCATTAAGGCACACCTAATCCAGGCCTTGAAAAATCACAAAAATGTCACCAGGCCTACAGGTCTAGTGACTTAAATAACCTACTCGACCTAACTGTAATGCTCTTGACCCATAAAGTGGTTTAAAATTATATAATCCTAGGCAAATATTTTAATTCACCAAGTCGCCATTTATTTCACTATTACATTTGATAGCACCTTCAAATATGTTAGTGCAACATGTCTGCTGAACAAAACACTCTTGTTTAATAGACTAAATGTTTGTTCCATATATTATGCAAATCTAGCCACATATGGGATACACAGGAGCCTTGACTTGCTTTTTAGTCAAGGCCACTGGGATTATGGGATTGTGCTGCCTGTGGCCATTTTCGCATTATTATACATTTACCACATTTGTCACATAATCCATCATTTGCATTATAATCTGCAGATTTTAACAAAAAAAAATGTTTTTAATTCAAACGGTTCAATACTTAATAAATATGCTGCAAGACATGTTGCAGTGCAGTGAAAGGTCCTTAGCAAAGCTGGACTGGTCACCTTTATGTTGTTTATTGCCATATTTGGGTGTTATATTGGTACTAATGAGGTGTACCCAATGCCCAGAGGGAGTTGCCAAGTTTAAAAATGACAAAATAATGAAGTAATATTATTGCAAAATGTGGCGCACTATGCTGCATAATTTGCCTTTTCTTGCCGCATAATTTACTCATCCCTGCCACATACTTTTGACTGCTCCTGTTGAATAATTCCAGTGGCCCTGCTCTTAGTTCATTAACAGAATTGTCATCGAGGTGGGGCAAGAATGTTTTTCTAATCATGGTTCAAAACTAGCACTTTAAATGAATTTGTAACTGAAGCATGAAGTGGTAGCGTACTGTCATTTCTAGTCAGTACATTTTACATTGAAATAGCCACAAACTTTCCAAGTGACATGCGGTTTTGCTGATAAAACTATTTAGTGTACAATCAGTAATGTTTGGGATTCAAGTGTCTGCAAATATTTGTCATTTGGACATCACCAAGTGTTCTGATTTGTTTTGCTCTAATATAAATCTTTGTATCACACTTCTGAAATGTTTGTTGGTATTTGCATTTTGTTGCTGGCAAGGCAATAATTATAAGTAACAACCTTATTTGAAGACATACATCTATGGTTTCAGTGATTCGGGGTGAATGAGTGATCACTAATGGTGGAGGCTTCATGGTGCATTTAGAGAAAATTGAAAAACTTAATTTGTATATATTTGTTTTTAATTTTATAGAATTACCCATCAACCATAGGTCCTGATGAGGCTGGTAAATTAGTAAGGCTGAAACGCATCAACATTATTGCTTTCTAAGAGCCAACGTGGAAATAGATAATGCCAAATATGTCAAATGAGTAGACAAACAAGAAATTGATGGAAGTGTGTCCTGTGTAAAGCTACCTGGTTGGTGGATTAAGGTTTTGGACTGATGCGTATAACCGCCTTTGGGTTAAACAATTTTTTTTAAAAAAATGATGGATTGATGGGCTAATTTAATATTTTACGGAGCGGTGTTTGATATATATGTATATTCTATAATATGTGTTTGCTGTATGGTCTTTTTAAAGAAGAAGAATGTGGCCCTGCGTTGTCAAAGAAAAACTTAGGTGCAAGTAAACGTAAAACTAAATGCAAAGTTTATGAGAGCTGTATTTGATATTTGAAGAAAACGATTCTTTAATTGTATTTTTGATAATATAGTTGTTGTGCTCCAAACACACGTATTGGTGTTTGTGGAGTTAAAGTGTACTTGTAAAATAATTTACAGAGCTTCTCTTTTTTTCTTCAGTCTGGATGGCTATTATCTTAGAGAACGTAGTGATTAAGGAATTACCCCGTATATCTTTTTGGACCTGAGAGATACAGGCAAAAGCTCAAGGCCAGTCACAAACTCAACACACATACCTGGGTGGATTTTTTCGATTATGCTGGTAAGGCACGGAAGAGCAGCAGCACCACCTGGTGGATAGCAATCTGACTGACCCCAGGACGTCTGCTGAGGAGACAGACACCTGGGTCTCCACAAAGGTGCCTGGGGGGACTCCCAATAGGGTGATCAGGGTTCCCACCAGAGGAAGGAAGGGGGGAGATAAAAAGGGGTTCTCTAAAGGTCCCCAAAACAATCACACAGGAAAGTGTCTGGTTCACATTCCCAATCTGGCCATCAGAATAGCCCGGGGTGTTAGCTTAGTGCTGGGGGGAGGAGTTTGTCTCAGTAAATGGGGGGGAGGGGTAGTGGGATTACCCTAGTGTCCCAGGGTAAATGGAAGATGGTTCCTAAGATCCATTTGCCATCAAATACTACTAGGTATAGGCAATGGGTCATCATCAATGGGCATGGTGTTGAGGCTCTGAGGGACACAGGAGCCAGTATGACTATGGTAAAGAGTTAACTGGTATCCCCGGAGCAGGTGATTCCCAATGCATTACAGCAAGCTGTGGTACTGACAACAGGAAAGGTCATTATCCAGCGGCCCTGGTTCCATTTGAGTAGAAAGGTGTTGAAGGCCATCTAAGAGTTGCTGTCAGCCCTGCAAGTCTGTGGACTGTTTGTTAGGTAATGACCTAGAGTCTTCTGCCTGGAAGGAGGTGGAACTCAAGGCTCATCTGGAGATGTTGGGGTTACCTGACTGGATCTGTGCTACCTCAAGATTAATGGCTGCCCGAGAGGGGAGTCAAGAATGTCTGGAGCCTAGAACAATTGGCCCCGCCAGCTGCTAAAAAGGGGAGAGGCAGATTGCATGGTAAACCAGCCCCTGAGTGCCCCCATAGTGAGATGGATGGGGTGCCTGCTGAGGTCCAGCCGGAGTACACTGAGAAGGACACTGTTTCCCTTGGTGACCAACTTACCCCTGCAGACTGGCAAGTGAAAGGAAGACCCACCAAGGAGGAGTTCTGTAGGGCACAGTGGGAGTGCACAACTCTTGAGGGCATTAAGTGACAGGACGATGCCCAAGCAGCAGGTGATGTCTCTGGAGGCTATCAAATTTAGGAGTACAACCTCCTATATAGTGAGCCTAAGGCTCCTGTGCATGGGACAACAAGGGCCCTGGTGGTCCCCAAATACTATAGGACTTCCCTACTGGAGCTGGCTCTTGAGGTATGCCTGGCAGGACACTTGGACAAGACAAGACTTTTGCAAGGTTTGTCCCCCACTTTTATTGGCCATTAATGAGGACATCCTCAAAAATGTTCTGTAGGACCTGCATTACCTACCAGGGCAGTGGAAAGACAGGGCCGAAGTTGAAGGCTTCCCTGGAACTACTGCTGGTCTTTAGCACCTCCTTTAAAAGTGTGGGTATCGACATTGTTGGGCGTATGGATCCCCAGACCACTTCTGGTCACAGGTTCCTCATGGTTCTGATGGACAATGCCACCCAGTTCCCAGAGGCATACCTCTGAGGATCACCACTGCACCTGTAGTGTAGGCTCTGATTGGGATTTTCACCTGGGTGGGTTTCCCAAGACAGTGGTGTCTGACAGGGGTACCAACTTCATGTCTGCTTGTATTCAGTCTATGTGGGCTTCAGTCCTTTCTAGCTTCTGTATGGGCACTCTGACAGGGGACATCTTAGCTTTGTAAAGGAGGGTTGGGTGCAAGCTCCCAAGAAAGTCCCCCAGGATGTAGTGAATTACATGCTGGCCTTCCGTAGCCAAATGGCTAAGTTGTGTAAGCAAGCAGGCTGTAATGAAAAAGTGGTATGACCAAACCGCTACCACTGTGGAATTCCAGCCTGGGCAGAAAGTGTGGGTGATGGAACCTGTGGAGCCTGGGACCCTCTAGGATCACTGGACCGGGCCCCACAAGGTGGTTGAGAAAAAAGGTAAGGTCACCTATGTGGTGGACCTTAAGACCCCTAGGAAACCCCATTGGGTGCTGCATATCAATTGCCTCAAACCCCTCTTTGAGAGGTCGTGGTCACCATGTTGCTTGTGACTGATGGAGCTGATGAGGAGGAGAGTAAAACTCTACCTGACCTCTTAGCGTCCCAGGAGAAGGATGGGTCTGTGCAAGGAGTGATCCTTTCCCCGCCTCCTAAACAGCAGAGGGACTGCTGCTAAGTATTGGAACAGTTATCTTCTCTTTTACCCGTTACTCCTGGGATTACCCACCTGAGCACCCATGATGTGGACACAGGAGACAACCTATCTGTCATGCCCAAAGCTTACAGGTTGTCGGATAAAGTGAGGGCCAGCATCAAGAGCAAGGTTGCTAAGATGCTGGATTAGGGAGTGATAGAATCCTCCAGCAGCCCCTGTCCCAGCCCTGTGGTGCTGGTACCAAAAGCTGCCCCACCTGGCACCACACTTGAACTAAGGTTCTGTATGGATTACAGGGGGCTCTTCTCTGTGACCAGAACTGATGCTCATCCTTTCCCCCAGGCTGTTGAGCTGATTGACAGACTGACAGTCTGCCAAGTACTTAAGTAGCTTTCATCTCACCTCTGGGTACTGGCAGATCACCCTAACTGATGTAGCCAAGGAAAGGTAAGCTTTCTCAACCCCTGAGGACCACTACCAATTCAGGGTGATGTTCTTTGGCCTGCAAAATGCTCCTGCCACCTTCCAGAGGGTGATTAATCAGGTACTTGCTGGGTTGGAGGCCTTCTCTGCTGCCTACCTAAATTATATAGCTGTCTTCAGTAGCAGCTGGTAGGACCACCTCAGGATAGTGCTTCAGGCCCTGAAACAGGCAGGCCTGACTATCAAGGTCAAGAAGGGTCAGATAGGGCAGGGGTTAGTGGTGCACTTGGGACATGTGGTGGGCGGAGGTAAGGGGCTGCTTCTCCAGGCCAAGGTTGAGACTATCACGGCTTGGAAGCTCCCCAAAACTCAGACTGAGGTCAGAGCCTTCTTGGGCCTCACTGGGTACTATAGGTGGTTTGTCAAGGAGCATTGTACCGTTGTTGACCCCTTGACTGAAATGACTTCTAAGAAGCAGCCCAGGAATGTGATTTGGGCAGAGGCATGCCAAAAAGCATTTGACTCCTTGAAGCAAGCCATGTCCACAGCTCCTGTGCTGAAGGCACATGACTTCTCCGAGTTCATTGGACAAACTAATGCCTCTCAACATGGCCTAGGGGCAGTATTGTCACAGCTCAATGAAGAAGGCCTGGCTCAATCTGTAGCCTTCATCTCTAGGAGGTTATTCTCCTGGAGACAGAGGTGGAGTGCTATAGAAAGAGAAACTTTTGCAGTGGCTTGGGCCCTGAAGAAGCTGAGGCTATATACCTGTTTGGCACTCACTTCCTGATTCAGACTGACCACAGGCCCCTCAGGTGACTACTGCAAATGAGGGGCGAGAAGCCAAAATTGTTTAGGTGGTTCATTTCCCTACAGTGTATGGACTTCAGAGTAGAACTCAGACCTGGGTTATACCACGCCAATGCTGACAGTCTATCTAGGTTCTTTCACTTTAGTGAGAACTACCTAGAGGTTGGGTAGCTCTCCCCACGTTCAGTTGGTGGGGAGGACATGTGTTAGACCCGCCATCTTTAGGGTGGTCTTACCTTTTGCCTTTACCTCCTGTTTTGTTGCTGTATCTTTGTGTTGGTCATAAAACTCTGAACACTTTAACACTGCTAACCAGTGCTAAAGTGCATGAGCTTCTCCCCTAAAACTTGTCAACATTGGTGTATCCCCAGTTGGCATATTTAATTTACCTGTAAGTCCCTTGTAGAGTGGTATACCTCATACCCAGGGCCAGTAATTTAAATGCTACTAGTGTACCTGCAGCACTGGTGTGCCACTCACTTCAGTAGCCTGTAAACCTGTCTCAGGCCTGCCACAGCAGAGCCTGCATGGGCACTCCCACTGCCACCTTAGCTTGGCATCTAAAACCTCCTGCCAAGTCCAGAACTCCCCTTTTCTTACATATAAGTCGCCCCAAAGGAAGGTAGCCCATAGGGCAGGGTTCTATGTAAGCAAAAGGTAGGACAAGTAGATTTAAGTTTTTCATGTCCTAGTAATGAAAAACATCTAACTTTTTTTTTTTATTACTGCAAGGCCTGCCCCTCTCATAGGCCAGCATTGGGAATTCCTAAAATATTTAAGTTGTAATTCCTGACCTGAGAGGAGTAGCTGCATTTTGTTTAGTATCATTGGAATGGTAATAGTAATTATTCTTCACAGGTAAAGTCAGATTTATTATTACCATTTTAGAAATTCCACTTTTATAAGGTGGACATTTCTCTACACTATCTGGCCTGTGTGTCTACAGCCTATCTCCAATACACATCTGGCTAGGTGACAGATACACTTGTGCATCCCTTTATATACCCACAACACAGGATACTCAGCCACATCTACATTCATCTCCATACTGATGGGCCTTCCCAGGGAGGAGGTTGGGAAGGGCTCACACTTATACCTCAAAAAGTAAGGATTGGAGTTCACATAAAGGGGCTGATTACCTCCTGCTGGCTGTCTGGAGCTGAGACTGACCTGAAAGGGGGACCTGTGACCGCACAAGGATTCTTTTGTGGTCATTTCCCTCATCAAAGGCACTTTCTTGTATAAGCATTGGGTTGCTGGTCCCACTTGGCAATACATTGCTGGACTAAGTATAACCCCGCTGGAGTAAAGGCTGTATTCATGCTGGTGGTCGGAGGTACCTGGGCGGTGCTACCATCTGCACCGCCCCGCCAGAAGGACGCCGGCAGCCGTATTAAGACCATTAATACAGCCCGGCTGTGTCCTGCTGGGAGGGAACAGGCCGCGGTAGCAACTCCCCTTCCCTGCCGGAAAGCCTCCTCGCCGGACAAGGTAAGTCAGGTGTCCGAAATGCGAGGGAGATGGGAGGGGAGAAGGTGTTGTGTGTGAGTGTGTGGTGTCGAGCAGGGTATATAACTGGACTTCTTTTAGGTACTATAAGTGTGTATTTTAGTATAACACATGGTTTGAGCTATTTAAATGTATTTTATGGGGGTACAGTGTGGGAATAATACACAACTAGACTCCGCAAATATATTTTAGGGGTGGGTACTGGTTTTATTGTACATTGTAGCACGATTTTAATTAATCATGCAATAAAGTACAAAGTACAAAGAGTGTGTGTGGTATCTGCCTGTATATATGAATGTGTGTGTGCATGTGTCTGTGAGTGTTGTGGTGTATGAGTTGTATGCGTGTGAGTAAATATGTTTATGAATGTTGCAGTGAGTGCATGTCTGCATGTCAGTGTGTATGAGTATGCGTGTTAGTATGTTTGCGTGGATGCATGCCTGAATGCGTGTCAGTATGTGTGAGTGAATGCATGTATGGGTGAGTGTCAGTATGTGTGAGTGAATGCGTGTATGGATGAGTGTGAGTATGTGTGAGTGGATGCATGTCTGAAAGGGGTGAATGGGTGTATGTGTGGTGCGTGTGGGTGTGTGTGTATGCAGGGAGGGGGCTCTATGTGTGTAGGGGAGCGCTATGTGTGTACAGGGGTTGGGGGGTCAGGTGCTTGCTGGGGGGTGGTGGGAAGCCATCTACCAGTGACAGAGAAGGAATTTCCTGTCATCGGTAGCCTTACTGCCATGGTTTTTGTGGCGTTGCTACCACCGCGGAAACCATGGCTGTAGGCAGGCTCATAATGCCGCCGTCTGTCTGCTATGGACCACCAGGTCGGAGACGTACATCTCCGGCCCGGAGGTTCAGACCACCATGGCGTTATGAGTCGAGATGTGGCGGGTTGGCAGCGTCCAAACCGCCACACTCATAATGTGGCAGTATACACCTCCAGCCTGTTGGCAGTGATACTGCCACATTAACCTTGGCGGTCAAAAGACCGCCAGGGTCTTAATGAGGGCCTAAGTGGTTTAACTATATGTGCCCATGTAGGAGCCTTTTTAAAGTGTGTTGTTTGTTGTTGAAACAATTTGCCTTTTTAAAGTTTTTATGCAAATCTAACCTATTGGTTTATAATATTCTTAGGCCACACTTTTATGATTAAGGGCCTGATTTAGAGCTTTGCGGAACGTGACGGGTATAGCATTGGCTGTACTACAGGTTTCATAAGCTATAATGGAAATGTGAAACAGTGGACATGATGTCTGTCACGTTTGTGACGCAGTAACCCCCTTCTCCAAACTCTAAATCAGGCCCTAAGCTTTTATTCAACTCATTTATTATTTGATGTTATTTTATTCTGCCATTTATGAAGGAAGGAATGAGAGATATTTGCAAAGCAAAAGTAAAATGATTTGTCACCTGCTTGTGGTTCTCTGCAGGAAAAGGTAATGGACCCTAGTTAGGTTTCATGCTTGCAGTGGTGGTGGTGTTGCTGAATATGTACATCAGAATTGTGAATGAGGGTGTGTGTTAGAGGTAAGTGATGTGAAGGTTATTGATTGTGATTGTGTTGAGAGCAATCATTGTATGTTACACACATACACTAATCACATACATAATGACTACACAGCAAAGGCCAAACATTGCCATCTTATTCTATAATCTGAGAGGACATCTTGTATGAATAATCGGGTGTGATACATCCAAGTACCAATGAAACAACAAACGACACTGTGCTTTAGGACTGTTTACTAATTCTGCTGCATCTGCCACATACCTTACAGTAAGAAGACTTTCACCAAAACACAAACTAGCATACTGCATGTGTTGACTGTCATATATGCATCGAATATAGGTTGCCAATGTAGTCATCACAAGCATCCTTGAGCAACACCAGCTCTGATACAAACTGCAAACAATTTGTGTGGCACAGATTAGGGACAGTAACCTAATGTTAGTCCCTAGCAATCATCTCTAAATGAAGCAATTAGTAGGTCATGGGCTAACAACGCATTGCACATGTTGGGGTAAACCTGGAATAAAAAAAGAGACAAGACTCCACTTCACAAGGCAGAAGTAGGTTTACTTATTACGGCTGGTAAATCAGCCACCTCAGTGAAGCTGAAAAAGCTGATCTCAAATTGCTGTGCATAGGCAACTGCTTATATAGTTGAAAAACTGATGACCTAAATACATTGTCCAAAAAAGCCAATAACAGGTCAAAGAATACATAAGTTAATAAAACATATTTTATATGAACATCACATCATCTGTGCCCTTTAAGCTCGTAACATTTTCTGTACATTTTCTTTAGCATAGTTCTAACAAAGCTTTAATGAAACATTAACCTTCTTGCTCCGAGTGTGTTCATTTTTATTACTCTGTTTCCAAGACTTCTTATCTGTCTCTGTATGCTTTAGACTAAAGTCACCTTTGACCAACATTTTCTGAACCTTGTCTCAATTAATGAGAATGGACTCTGCTTGTGCGCTGTGATTATAAACTCTTCAAGGCATGTAAAAATGTTTTTCTATTTTGACCTACATTGCAACTTTATGAAACCAGGGCACATATTGTTCTTTAACCACACATCGCTCTGCATTGCTCTCTACTGTCTGTGGTAGCTCAATTTCCTCGAATTTCATTTTCTCCTCAACATTCCCTCCTTTAAGTGATTTTTCAACTACTTCCTCTCATTTGGGATCTGCACTTGGTATCAAATGATATGTATTACCATGAGCTACTACTACTTGCGTAGGTGGCCTAACCATGAAAATTCCTCCAGCCTTTGTGCTTATCCTCTTACAGCAAGCTATAACTAAATTGGAAAACACAATATATCAAAAGAAACACCAGAATAGGGAAGAAAAAAAACTTTAAACAAATCAAACCAACTCTTAAACCATTCATCTGGGGCACCTCCTTCAACCTCCATTTTCTTTTGTGAATCATGAAAAGTTTGTATGGCTTCTGAGAATGTTCCATTGTCTGCATCATTTGCAGGGACATAAGTTCAACAAGCAATTTCTATCTTGGCACAAACTCCTCCTTCCATAAGATCAAGTACATAACGGTGCTGCACGATCATCATTCTCATGGTACGCAGTTCTTCCTTTGTGAATCCATCTTTTAATATCATTAATTGCCTTCATTAGTTCCCATCTAGGTATTTGTAGCCATCGAGCAGTTTGCTTTTGCCTGAATGAACAGAAGAACATTTCCAAAGAACAGCTGAGTATCATTGTCAACCTGTTCTCTCGAGGAACATATTTCCAGGTGGTAGTGCCATAATATTCTGCAGCTCTTCGCTTCCTGTGATGGTGCAACACGGTCATTGGATTGCTCATGGGGTGATCATACAATGTAGAAGTAGTTATTCCTGGGATACCCAAGATTGGTGTGACTAGAGTAACCAAAGAACAGAGGCCATTCCACTTAGGTGGCAATTGGGTGTATAACAGTTCGCCACACTGCCAATAATAGTTCATGAGGCTGGAGGAGCCCTTCTGCATGTCCGCATTATGTATTGTGGTGTTGCAGTTGATATTTCTCTCTACACTGCTGGAACCATAAAGAACAGATATTAAGCTCATGACTGTCCGGGGGGTTATTGTATCGTGGAACCAAGTATATTGTGCAATATTATCATCCCACATACACGCACATTTTCCTATTGTATCCTTACTAGTATCAGTGCCATTCCATAGAGATATGGTTCTACAGGGAAATTTGATATAGAATTGCCATTGGTCATGGGGGATAAATTCCAAGTCCTGGCCTACAAGCACAATCCAGGGGTAAGGGATTCTCTAGGTCATTGGTTCCCAACCTTTTGACTCCAGAGGACCCCCAGTGAATCAGTACTGGAAGCCGGGGACCCCCAACCAATTTGTACGATTTAAATTTCAAACATTAAAACAGAAATACGCAAAAGATACACAAAATAGTACACACCAAATAAATACTCGAATTACTAAAGCTTTTATTATTTTATATTGAAAAATATGCAAAAATCAAAAACTTTTAATGGGAAGGTTGGTGCTGCATCTCTGTGACTAACTTTTCAATGTTTGGTTTTATTTCGGAAAGTTGAATCCTCAGATCAGATTCTACATTTTCCAAGCGATTTCTGTATTTATTTTTTAAGTACATAAGATCTGAGAAAGCTTTTTCACATAAATATGTGGTGGGGAAAGGTAGTAAACCCTTCAGTGCTTTGTGGGTTAATTCAGGATAATCTTTTCGTACATACAGCCAAACATTCACCAGAGAATTTTCTTTAAATTGAAGCTTAAGTGCACTATCTGTGGAGATTTCAATCAAACCATTTTCTTCAGCTGATGTCAGCCCCATTAAATTGTCAATATCTAAATTGAAAGGATCTTTAATCCAGTTTTTGCTTTCATCTGGAAGTGGAAAGTAATGACGAAAACTATACTGCATATCTTGGAGATGCTGGATAAAAAAATCCAAGACTTCTTTTGCTAATTCATCATCAGCAGATTCCAAGAACATCTTCAGGTTTCGAAAAGAATCAACATTTCTTTGTGATAAGCGACGAGCCCACAAGTCTAACTTTTTTATCATTGCCTCAATCTTGTCTTCGACATTAAAAATTGTGATGCCAACTCCTTGCATACTCAAGTTAAGTACATTTAAGTGAGTGAAGATGTCTGCCACATACGCCAGCATGGCTAACCAAGTATAGTCATGTAAGCGCTCAAGTGCAAATGGAGATTCCATTTCAGTGAAGAATACTCTGATTTCATCTCTCAATCCAAAAAGCTGAGACAAAACTCTACCACGTGAAAGCCATCGGACTTCTGTATGCAACAAAAGCTGACGATGATCACTAGCCATGGACTGACAAAGCTGCTCAAAAAGCCTTGAATTTAGTGATCTAGCTTTGATAAAATTTACAATTTTGACTGACTCATTCAAGACCTTTTTTAATTCCTCTGGCATCTTCTTAGTGGCTAATGATTCTCTATGAATGCAACAATGATGCCATACAACTGAAGAGTTAATTTCCCTTATTCGTGCAACAAGTTCAGTTAGTCTCCCAGACATGGCACGAGCCCCATCTGTGCTGATTCCTATGCATTTGGACCACTGAATTCCATTTGATGTCAGAAATTCATTGAAAGTGCTGAAGACCTCTTCAGCAGTGGTATGTATCAAGTATCGGCAGAACAGTAAAACTTCAATAATGTTTCTTTCAAACTCGTATCTAACGTAACACAGGAGATGAGATTTATTTGCTATGTCCGTACTTTCATCTACTTGTAGGCTATAATGCTGACTTTTACAAATCCTTTCAATCAACTGTTCTTTTATGTTGTCTGACATTTTGTCAATTCGCCTTTTTACAGTGTTGTTAGATAATGGCACCAAATCTAAATATTTTGCTGCTTTCTCTCCAACCATTGCAATCACCATGGCTTTAGCAGCAGGTACTATTAGTTCTTCAGCAATGGTATGAGGTTTTCCAGCTTTTGCTATGAGCATCGACACTTCATATGAAGCTTTAAGAGCATTTTCCCTAAATGATCCTATTGCAGTTTTCTTAATTATTTTTCTACTTTGTCGGAGCTCTTGCTCTTTATTTTTGAAGAATTCTGTGCATTTGGTAGCATGTTCTCTATGCTTTGTTTCCAAGTGCCTTCGTAATTTAGAAGGTTTCATGGCCTCATTTGACAAAATTTCATAACATAGCACACATTGTGGTTGTTGTTCATGTTCTGAACCTGAACATGTGAAACCCATTGATAAATATTCAACATCGTATTTGCGACACTTCGTTTTCTTTTGACTTAAATCACTTTGTTTTGAGCATGATGGTCCATCAATGATGTCTTCAGTGACTTTCCGCTTAGGTTTAAGCCATCGATCCATCGTCCTTATGTTTGTTTAGGATACCCACAAATGACAAGTCTGTTGAATCACAACATTCGGTTATGAAATCAATTTCTAGCAAAGCTATTTGGTAACGCACATAATAGACCTTCACTACTTTACCTACTACTGGTTGCCCTCATCAGCTGTTTCCAGACTACATATGCTCTGACATTTAGCGATCAAGCTGCACCTGTAAGAAGATTTTAACACTGTATCAGCACTGCTTTTGTGGAACAGACAGAGGACACTAGCAAATCATATGCATGGATATGACAATCTTATGAATGCTGCTTTAAGATAATTTCATTTGCTCAGTTTAATTAAACATAGCTAGCTCATTAATTTGGCCTCCATCGTGGAAGTAGTCCATTGTTGACTGCACAGAGAGGTTCCCACAACAGTATGGGAAAATATGAGCAGGGTTGGAGTTAGGTGAGAACACTTCAGAAAGTCAATTTGTATGCAACACACTGCCTATATCTGTGTTGAGGTTGAGAGTCAATTTAAACCAGAGTGTCAATGAAGTTTTGTGTATGGTTTGCTGGCAGCCAGGGGACGTGGCATAAGCAGCTGATGTGACAGTGAGAATAGTTAAATACATACACATACTTGCCAACATTTTAGATTAAAAAGATATTTGGGAGAATGTATTTCCCACATTTAAGTCTATTCAAGCAAAGGCAATGTCAGGTGTGAGACAGCCTGAATCAGGTCTATTGGCATGTATGCATACAGTGGTCTATTTAGCGGCACAAGGCTCCTGCCCCAACCAATAACAGCACATCCACATTCTCCTTTCAGAGCCCAGTAAGGGTGACCCTTCCTTGCACAAAAGGGCTGAATGACTATGAATTAGCAGGTTTACCTATTTACCATTTAAGGAGGTCTACTCTAAAATTATTAGATTTATGAAGAATATTATAATGAAAACATAACCCATGAGGCAACATATAAATGGGCAGAATGTTGTGAAAAAGTATGTTATAATAGAACATGTGCTCAGACAGTATTCAGTGCATGCCACTGACTTAATCCTTGGTTGATTTCTAGAGCTCCACCTAAATTTATGTAAAGTGACTCTGTGCAATTTTTCAATTCTAATTCTACCATCACATACATAAGCACTATGATGCAAGGAAGGATAACGCACTACTCTGGGCACTTACATATGACACAAAAAGAAATCCCACAAGCCAACCTGCAACTTACCACAAGGGCAGGACTGAGAAATCAAAAGCAGTCATGCAAAAAAGTTTAAACCAGCCCCACGTCCATGGTCTCCTCATGCTAGCTCTTTCTCGTTCCATCCATTCTCTATTTCTAGTCCCTTCTTTCTTCTTCTCCCTCTCTGATCACTTTCTCTCTACCTTCCTTCTCTCTCGCTCCCTCTTTCTCTCTCTCCAAGCCTCCTGTGCCTGCTGTAATTAATATTAAGGAGCTGGGGAAGCGACTGAGGTGCCGGGGCAGCCTGGACGCTCAACAACAGCCTCCAGCTTAGTGCGGAAATGTCTGGTAGAATAAAAGGTCTCTCCGGTTCTGTTTAACATTTTCCCAACCAAGCACTGCCCAATGGTGGTTGCAGGTGTAGCACGCCACAGGTACGTACTTGAGCAGCACAGCAGAGGTATGAAGCACTATATAATTACAATTATAATTCCATTATAAAAAATAATTTACAATGAGAAGTCTTTCCTTTTTTTTGGAGGAAACCACTATGAAACAAACTGACATTAAAAGGCTTGTTTTGTCTCTACTCATCACTACATGGCCACCAAATGGAGGTTTCTTCCAGTCATGGTTCACTTGTGTACATCTCACACCAAAGTCCCTGACTGAAGTGAGAGGCTCTTTAACATTAGGCCACGTTTGATATGCGACCTTGACACCAAACGTAGTGTTTTTGCATCATTTCTATTTATTTATATGGTTATTTATCTATTTTGCATATTTATGTGACAGCACACAATGCCAGTGTGTTTGACAATAAATGAGTGCATTAAATATTAAACGGGTAATTATTCTAAAGATAAGAAAATGCTGTCAGAGCAAGGTGAACTATTCAAATAAAAAAGGATATCAGAAGCTGGAGCATCAAAATGGGAATCCATGAAAGTAAAGAAACATAATTATGAAAAACAGATGAATAAAAAGCCATTATCTAATCTTGAAGTTTGAGGCTTTGTTATGTGTGTAATAATTACCCTGTAATTTGAATGTCTACTACTGCAGTTGGGGAAAGCCTGGAAGTGCAACACGCTTTTTTTCTGTAAAGTTAAATGCAGACATGTAGGTATAGCGTCTTTAGCAGTCAACAACTGTTTTTATGGCTGAAAATGCTTATTTAAATAGGATCCCTGATCAAATGTGCATATTTATAGAAACTATAACAGGATCTCTTTTATATATATAAACTGCCCTGGCCTAAACAAAGTAAAAACATGTTGCTGCTCTCACAAATTTCACAATGCAGCTTGATGAAAAAAATACCACTTTCTTTTGAAACTAGGCTTTTTGCTCTCATACCAAAATAATTTTCAACTAACTGTCCCCACGCCTCTCCTAATTTATAATAAATGTAAAACCAGGGCAAACACTCACATGTTTCTCAGGCCCACCGTCTCAGCAGGAAAAGTGTCTGCCTTCTTGCCGGCCGAGGTGTCTGAACGCTCTTCAGCCTCAGAACAAGAGGCACAGCTGTTAGGAATTCCTGGCCAAAGGTTGAGAGGGCACCGGGGCAGCAAAACACTCATGGGCTGGGCTGGGCCCAAAACTAAGAGGGCACAAACACTGCCGCACGAGTACGACTCGGAGGCAGGCAGATAATAAAATAAGGCCGATCACCTTTCAGCTTGTACCTAAGGCTGAAAGGTGATTGGCCTGATCATATTTTGGTCCCGCCATCCCTGCGCTGTCATTCACAGCTCTATTGTGCTGTGAAGGTGCATGGGCGTTTAGTTTTCTTTGAAAGAAAACGCTCGAGACCTGCGGACCCCCTGGGAATGTTCCACGGACCCCTGGGGGTCCGCGGACCACAGGTTGGGAACCACTGCTCTAGGTACTTTTACATCCAATGGGCAGGTGTGTCACTCCAAAAAAGCCAAAGTCTAGAACCATTTCTATCCATTCTGTAGTCTTGTGATAACCTATTTTCTGCATTTGTGCTTTTTTACCCTTAATCTCGTTACAAAAGGTATCGTACACACACACAGGAAATAAAGAGATGCAGGGTGATTTTCAAAATATTTATTGAAAAGACCACAATCTATGATAAAATATATGTGCTGCAAATATCAAGATAATGGGGCATTACAAGATTACAATTGTGACAGTTAGTGAAAAAAAGATGAAACAATCCAAAACATAGTGGAATGAACATGTATTTAGAATTCCTACCGACACATAACGTCTAGTTTCTAGCGAGAGCACAGCGGTGATAGCCCAATCTGTTCATACTCAGTCCATGAGAGTAGCACCCATCCCCATTACCTTAGAATGAAGGTCTGCCCTTTGTCTTCTTAGCTGGCTTGCACAGACAAGGCTGAGGTCTTGCTGAAAAATAGCATGCAGCATAGATGGAAATCCTGGTTGAAAGGTCCCCTCTCCACCCACTTTTGGCCTACTTGCTGTTTAATGAAAGAGCATGTATTTGTTCTGCGAAATAGGCCTAACGGGGGCATGGGGCTAAGTGTTAGACCATGTGCGTGCTCTTGTGGCGGCAATGCCAAACATTATCTTATGTTGGTCTAGTACTGTTCCCTGCCAACCTTGGGTCAGTAACATGATGAGAAATGTTCTGCATAATAACAATAATAACAACACTCTCAAAGAATAGCAGCTCATTAGAAAAATAAAATGTCCCCACTGAAAATCAAGCTATTAAAAAATTAATAAAAGGAAGAAATGAGAATAGAACATATTATATAGCTAAAAGGGCACAGGCTGCAGGTCTAAGCTAAGCTAAAATATATGTGCCCGAGCAAGGTACTAAAATTAACCCACAACAAGGATATGCAATGCTTCTACTAGGGAGTCATACTTTGTGGCATTAACTCTAAATTGTGCTACTCTACTTTGTGTCAACTGCATTTGGACTTTAATCCTACAGAGGTAAAAATGTATAAGACATAAAACTGTTCCAGGGGATACTTCTCTAGTTGAGTGTAATTCATCTGATCTAGTACCATGGGGTATCATTGAGAAAACCAAGCATGATTCATTGGTGTTTTTTTAATCCTATTTCTGACATCTGTTGATACCACATGTTATCTAACAACTTAGCACCAATATTATGGGACACATTAGTTTGTATAGACAATTCTCCTTGCGAGTGTATAGCATAATGTTTGGAGTTTAAGTGTGCATCATTATAAAAATGCAAAAGCAAAGACATAAAGGAACAAATAAATCAAAAATACATAACTTTCTACTTATACAATCAAACATCTTTCCCAAAGCAGAGATGGAGTGGGGGATCTTCAAAGCTGCAGTCATCTTCCTCCCTATTTCCCCTTTTACTTCACTGGCAGTGCTTGGCATGAAGTGGGATCCAGCTGGATGTCTGATAAGTGGATCCAGGGCATCCTGTTGTTGACCTTTACTGCTGTGGGAGTAGCCACTGTTATGAAGAAATGTCCATCGAACTTGGGATTTTTCCATTTTTGGACAAAGTTTTTTACGGATACTTGATCAACTATTTGCACAGCAGAGAGTTCGACCTTGATGGTGGCGTACTTTTCCTTTCCTTAGGTTGCCTGTTTAGGAAGGAACTTAGCAGCCTTTGTTAAGTCAGATAAATATGCTATGCTGTGTGCGTCTGTGGTACTTCATCTACAAAGGTATTTTGCCACTTGTATCTAGGGCGTTAGAGAAATTTGCGCATATGTATATATATGTATTTCGTTTATGTCCACTCTCCTGCTGGGTAAGAACTCCAAGAGCACACCTTTCAGATTCACGAACAAAAAGGTCAAAATTGTTAGAATAGTCAGATAGACCCTAAGTGGGAGATTTGCAAAGAGCTTGACAAAATGCAAGAAAGCTGGTTACATGATCTGATGTCCACAACAGTAGTTCAGGTATGTCCTTGCAGGTAAGAGTCAACAATACTTTGGTCAATAAGAAAAATCAGGGACCGCGGGGACATGTCCAGCCACCTACGATGGCAGATGTGTAGCCGAGGAGCTCCCGGACCCAGCTCTATATTTGGGCAGAAATATATGGGCTACCAGTGATTCAGCCGCCCTGAGCCTTCCTATCCTCCTGGCTGCCTACCGGAATCATGAAACGGGAGGAGCGGTGACGATCGGTGAACTGTGGCGGGTTCAGACGTGGCCGACGTCAGGCGAGAGCGGCGTGCTTAAAGCAGTGGCTGTCTGAGATTGGCCCCGGCCCCTGGTGAATACACGGTGGCGTCCGCAAATCCCCTTTCCTGTGTGCTCTGCCGTGGGGGCGGAGGCGCAGTGTTGCCCAACCGTGGCCTCACCAGAGCATAAGCAGTAAAGAGGCACCAGCGCAGGCCGTGTGGATGTCGCGGCCTGGCCTGCTCAATATTGTGAGGACCTGATTCGGCCGGTGGGCCGTTATCGAGAAGGCCACCAGGTGAGTGACGGAAGGCACCTGGAAGACAGCGGGATGCTGTGCACCTGGGCTGATTCCTCCCCCTTGGCCCTGCAAGTGAAGAGACTTGCCTAGCGTGGGTGGCACCTGGAGCAGCCCTCTGCCTGTGCGATCGTCCTCTGGGGGCTCCACTTAAAATGAGACCCCCCCCAATGTGACATTTTGTCCCCTTGGCATGCGTGGGCTATCCTGTGGCCCGGTATCCACGCTGCCACTGGCCCCGAGGTTGGGCCCGGTGAGGCTGTGGGTCCAGCCTGGACCGGCGATCGGCGCTGGGTGGGGCCCTAACAACTTGGAGACATGGAGGCTTGCCGTCCGCAGCCTTGCGGTATTACCTATAGAAACAGAGCCAGGTGAGAGGATTAGGATCGCAGAAGCTGAGACATGGGGCATCACGGATCACAGATATAGGGAGTTGCCTTCCTGGTGGCGCAGCAGCATCGCCACTGGTTGATAGTCCTCTTTGCCAACCCTCAGGACATAATCTACCTGGAGCCAGGGTCACCGCAAACAGGCCTTATCTGGCAGTTTGAACAATAAAACGGGAGGGTGTCATGTCACTGAAACCTCCCCCTCGACCTAGTAATATTTCTGAAGTGGGGGTCACAGTGCACTACAGCCCTAACCCTTTGTTCTGACCGCCGCACCTCACCAGCATCAACAAGGCTCATAAACGTCTCTGTGCTGTTGGGGCCACCTGTGGAAACGTACAATGGGGCACAATAAAACCAAGCAAACTAAATTAGACATACAAGCTTATACATGCTCTCCTCCCTCGGAGGGCTCTTCTACAAAGTATTGGACAAATATGTGCCCCCCACTAGGATACCACCCTCCACAAACAAACTGGACATCATCCTACAAGAAATACACAACTCTAGGATAGGTCTAGAACAACAGCTCGGGGTCATCACCACAGATATCACCTTGCTCAAGGATGATCAGCAAAAATTAGCAGACCGAGTCAAAGACATGGAACACTTGCTTTCAGCCTTAACACCTGAGGTGGCTGAACAGAAGGCCCTAGTGTCACAGCTGCAGAAACAAGTGGATCAGCTCCAGTCCCGAGCAGAAGATGCGGAAGGCCGAGCACGTAGGAACAACGTTCGGACCCATGGGTCTACCAGAAGGCTTGGAAGGACCCCAACTCACTCTATACATCAAGACATGGCTCCAAATGGTGGTGGCCCTTCAGGGCCTCTTGGACTTCTTTGCAGTGGAAAGAGAACACAGAGTGCCCACGAAAAGCCTGATCCCGGGGGCCCCCCGGGCCCTTAGTGGCAAGGATACTTAACGTCAGGGACAAGGACCATTTACTCAGAGAGGCTTGTGAAGGAGCACCGCTAATCATCAACGGAGAGAAGATCTCACTATTCCCAGATTTCCCACTAGCAGTTCAACGACAATGCTCCTCATTCTACACAGTGAAGCAATGAATGTGCAGCGTCAGTCTCTCATACGCCTTAATTTTCCCGGCCAAGCTGAAAATTGTCCAGATTCTCACGGGCATGCTGAGCAAGACTTTCAGCTGGCACAGCTGAGGCTCTTGCACAGGAAGAGACCAAGAAGAAAGCATATGGAGACACATACTGGGGGAGCTCCAACTCCCCAATAGATCCTGGAAAGTCAACGTGAAGACATCCATTCAGCGATGGCCCTTCGGGACCCAGACCCTCCCTTGTTCGCATCCGGCACATCCCAAGGCTGCATCCCGGACTCTGACACATAGGGTTGCATAGCCCTGTTCCCAACAATGACACAACAGACTGAGTTGTTGGGCTGATATAAGTAGACATCAGCCCACTCTTGTGTAGGTCCTCTGCATTATTGTATCCTTGACTGAGTACTAGAGAAAACCCTCCCTCTTTCCACCTGACTCTAGATACGATGAGCCTACCAACACCGGGAAGCTCCAAATGATATCACGCAGTGGTCCCTGGTCAACATCTGGGTTGACAGGGTTCTACCCAGAGCCGGGAAAGGAGGCTCAACAAAACCATGATTACAGCCTACAATGTCATCCTGTGACATCATGGCCCGGGTTCGGGCCCAACGATGGTTTCTTAAACACTCACTGTGTACGTTACTTGCTCTGCTGTTGGACAATGACTCCCACAAGCGCAGGCACAGATGTTATTGTTGATTTTGTACTCTGTTATAGAAATTCTAATGGTTGCACAAACTTTTCTTCCTTGGACCGAGTATTGGGGAAGTTGTTTTTATGTTTTGCTACTGCTGTCAATATTATGAGTATGTAGAGCACAGATGCCAAATGTGAGCGACACTCCATGCACAATCTACAATCCACATGATGGACAAGCGCTGGAATTGTTATAATGTACTCACATGGAATATACGAGGATTAGGCTCTCCCTACAAACGACACAGACTATGAGCACAAATGCACAGATGCAACATACACATAACATACCTTCAGGAAACGCAACTCACAAACTCAGAGCCTCAAAAGTTGTGCTGGAAGTGGAGAGGTCAGGTCTGCTCCACGTCATACTCTGCTTATGCTCGAGAGACCACGATCTGGGTGCGAGCTGGGGTACTCCTACAAATAAATGATTCAAGAATTGACACACAAAGTCGTTATGTCTTCCTGAAAGGATGCTTGGACTGGACTAAGTAGGGTTAGGGCGCTTACGTGCTCCTTATCAGGAACAGGACAAATTCTTTGCACATCTCACATCCACACTGGCAGATTGGGCACATATACCCTGGATCTTGGGAGGGGACTGTAATGCACCCTCCCTACCAACAGCAGCCTCGACTAAGCAAGCCAGAATGTTGAAACAATGGGTACCGAATTGGGGACTTGCTGACGTATGGTAAAGCTGCAACAGTAGTTACCGAGAGTACTCATTCTACTCGCCCCCACACTCTCTACACTCCCGCCCCCACAGGTTCCTCTGTTCCACCTCTTTGTCACCACAGATTGCACATGCGACATACTTAGGCAAAACACTGTCCGACCTCATCCCACTGGAAATCACTTTAACATGGGGCAGACTTCTACCCCAATCCCAACATGGCACCTTCAGCCTGCCCATCTGGAAGATGTGGCGTTCCACGCCAAAAATGCTGATACGATCGATTCATATTTCCAAGAATACAAAGGAATTACATCCACACGGCTGACTGAATGGGAGGCTTTTAATATCAGGGGGCGGTCGATAGCACAATAGTGTTAGCCAGAGCAGAAGTTCTACGAGTACTCACACAAGTGGAAAACAGCATAGGCACACTTCAAAGACTGGCTTTGCTTGACATGAGTAATGTGCTGCAGCTACAGGAAGCTAACGTGACCTTTGCTGACCTCTTGGAACGCCTCAGACTATTTGCCTACAAGCCATATACATAGAAACGGCACGCAGAAGCAGATAAGGCAGAGATACTCTTAGCTAGGTTGCAGACTCTGGAACAGTCACCAACTCCCATCCCAGCAATACAAACCCGCTCAAGGGAAACTGCAGTGACCGAAGCTGCCATTAACACAGCGTTCCAGGAATATTATGCATCTTTGTATGCCGCCCCACCTCCTCCTGACTGTGCAAAATTATCACAGTTCCTGGGTCAGGTCACCTTACCAAAAGTACTGAGAACAGAGAGGGAATCTCTCAACGCTCCAATTTCCTCTCAGGAAGTACGTGAAGACATCAGGACCCTTGCTCGTAATAAAACACTGGGCTCAGATGGCCTACCAGTGGAATTTTATTCCACTTATGCGCATAAGTTGATCTCGCACCTGGAGAAGCTATATAATGCCTCCTTTACAGCAGGTGTTCTCACCCCGACCACCCGAGAAGCGCTGGTAACCTCTCTTTTAAAACCCAGCAGACCACCATCCGATATGTCATCCTATAGGCCACTATCCTTACTGAATACAGAATATAAAATCCCCAGTAAGATACTGGCTGCCCGTTTACTTCCCCTTCTTCCTCGTTTGCTCCATACAGACCAAAGTTGTTTTGTTCCTGGCAGAACACCTCCCTGAACACACGCCGGCTATTTATGCTAATGGACGCTACCAAAGGCCATTACCCGCATGCGGGCTGCCTGGCTTTGGATGTAAAACAGGCATTTGACACCCTCAGCTAGAGCTACATGTTGGCAGCCCTGGCAGTGTTTGGGATACCAGAGGAGTATCTTAAATGGGTACGGCTATCATATACAATACCTACTGCAAGTGCCCGAACGGGAAGTCTCATCTTACCGACCTATAACATCGCCAGAGGGACCAGACAAGGATACCCCCTGTACCCACTCCTATTTGTGCTAGCATTGGAACCCCTGGTGCATAACATCTGGCGCACAGTGGACAGATGGGGTATCATGCTGCATCACACAGTCCGCTCAATATCTCTTTATGCAGATTATATGATCCTATACTATAGGGACCTACGAGACAATTTGGCTTTGGCTGCTGACACATTATATGCATTGAGCATCCTCTCCGGTCTGCGAATCAACGTTGATAAATCATATGCATTCTCCTTCAATGATACATACACAGATCTGACTGTGCGCTTTGGAGCGCTCCATATTAAGTTAGCTCCAACCTGCTTTCAATACCTAAGCATCCGTATATACAGAGATCAATCTGACATACTGGCAGGCAATCTGCACCAAACTATTGCAAGCTTATTCTTTCACTTTACAAATCTACCAATTATGGTTCCAGCGCAAACATTCAAGACCATTGATTCCATACTAATAGACCTGATTTGGGGTGGGTGCCGCCAGAGAGTGAGTCTTAAGAAGTTGCAGAGACCACTGGATGAGGGTTGTCTGGGAGCTACAGATTTCAAAGCCTATTGCATAGCTGGCTAATTGCAATGGCTCTCATATTGGCTTGCAGGCCGTAATTTATAAGAGATAGGCTACACTGGGGACATACTCCAATGGGGGTGTTTACAACAATTGTTATGTCCGAGCACGGCTGCACCCAACACAAAATATAATCTCCTGTGGTGCTGCTGGTGGTGGTGGTGGGGGGAGGCTCCAGCCCATCCCCTGGAGCAACGGATGGCTGCCCACTGGTGGTGGTGGTGCTGCTGCTGGTGGGGGCGGGAAGCTCCAGCCCATCCCCTGCAGCCTCAGATGGCTGCCCACTGGTAGTGGTGGTGCTGCTGCTGCTGGTGGGGGGAGGCTCCAGCCCACCCCCTGCAGCCTCGGATGGCTGCCCACTGGCGGTGGCGGTGCTGCTGCTGGTGGGGGGAGGCTCCAGCCCATCCCCTGCAGCCTCGGACAGCTGCACAACCATAGTTGGTGATGGGGGCTCCATCTGAGTCCCTGCACCAGGCCCCTTGTCCTTCCTGCCTGCTGGCTCCTTGCCCTTCGTGGCAGCAGCTGGGGCTGGCTCCTTGCCCTTCCTGGCAGCAGCTGGGGCTGGCTCCTTGCCCTTCCTAGCAGCAGCTGGGGCTGGCTCCTTGGTCTTTCGGCCCGCAGCTGTGTTCAGGCACCCTTTGAACCTCTGGACATGTGCCCTGGATCCTTCCCCACCACGAGTGGGTGTGGAGACTACTGGGCCTGTGGACTGGGTGGCTGAGGTGCTTGCCTGGGTTTTTGCCACCCTGGCCAGACGTGAACGACAGGGGGAGGGGTAGGGAAAAGGTAAATGGTGGAGAGGAAAAACCTCTTAGGCACATTGGGGCGGGAAGATGGAGAAGGTTTGGGAGTGGAGGAAGAGGGAGTCGTTGTGGGAGGTGTCTTTCTGCTGAGTTTGGGTGCAGGTGCTTGGGCTGGGTGCTGTTGCGAGGTGGATGGTTGTTGGGTGTCTGAGTGCTTGTGTTTGTGTACCTTGGGTGGGGGGACAGAGCAGTGGAAGAGGACACAGGGGACGTGTACATGGCTGTTGTGGAGGTGTCTGCCAGTGAGGTGTGTGTTCTGCTAGGTGTGGTGGTGATGCTGGTAGTGGATGAGGATGTAGTGAATATAGGTGTGACTGTAGACGGAACTGGAAGGGAGGTGGAGGAGGAGGAGGAGGAGGAGGGTGAGACAGAGGAAATTGTGGATGTTGGTATGTCTGCATCTGGACGGTGTTTGTGTGAGTGCCTGTGAGATGATGTGTGGTGCTTGTGTTTGCCTGTGCCACTCTAGTGTGTTGTCTTGTGTGCATGCTCATCTGCCTGTGTGCCTCAGATAGGTTGCAGTTGAGGGGAATGAGATTGGGAAGAGGAAGTTAGAGGGAGAGGGTGGAAACAGGGAGGTTAGAGCCTGGATTGATCTCTGTTGGGCCACCAAGCCAGTGTGAATGCCCTCCAGTAATGCATTAGACTGTTGCATTTGGGCTGCCAGCCCCTGGATGGCATTCACAATGGCTGACTGCCCTACAGAGATGGATCTCAGGAGGTCAATAGCCTCCTCACTCAGGGCAGCAGAGCTCACTGGGGCAGGGCCTGAGGTGCTTGGGGCGAAGGAGATGCCCACCCTCCTGGGTGAGCGGGCACGGGCAACTCAATGAGGGGCTTCTGGGAGAGCGGTGCTGGTAAAGGGGTGTGGAGGCTGTACCTGTAGCTGGGGTGGGCACAGAGGTGTCCGCCACCACCAGGGAGCTTCCATCGGAGGAGGTATCTGTGTGAGAACTGTCCCCTCCAGTCTCTGCCGTGGTGCTTTCCTCGCCCTCCGTCCCACTGGTGCCCTCAGAGTCTGTGGACTCTGCCTCCTGGGTCCTATGGGATGTAGCTCCCTACGTAGCCGGTGCCTCTGCTCCTCCACCAGATGATGCTAATGCACATAAGGACAGGGTGACAAAACAAAAAAGGGGGGAAGACACAAAGGATACACTGGGTCAATGGCTGCACCAACACCACCGTTGGTGTACACACCACCCTCACACACAGGGAACAGCCCTACGCACAATGCATTGCGCTACCAGTTATAATGCTAGCCCCCAAGGCATGGGGAGGGGCACACACCACCAAATGCAGCACACCTGGGACCCACCCAGCCCTGACCAGTTGTGGATACCTACGAGCTAGGTAGCAGGATTATCACTTTAGATCCATGGTCACCATGAGACCTACTCTGCAATGTCAGGCCTAGCCTAGGGGCACCCACTGACACACATCCCCCACCCGGATACCACCCTACCATGCGTAAGTTGTAATGATGGGCACTGTACTCACCCCCTTGTGGCTGCTGTGATGCCCTCAAGCACCCATCCAGCTCTGGATAGGTCACCGCCAGTATGCAGGCCATCAGGGGGGGTCAGGGTTCGATGGGCACCGCCTCCCTCATTGGAGTCCATCCACAACTGGGCCTCCGCCATCTTCTGTGCCCAGCGTCTCAGGTCGTCCCACTGTTTCCGGCAGTGGGTGCTCCACCTGACGTAGACCCCCAGGGTCCGCACATCCTTGGCGATGGCACGCCATATACCCCTCCTTTGATGGGCGCTGATCTGCAGAGGAAATCCACACAGGAAATAGTATCAGTCAGACAGTCCTGCCTGTTACTCTTATGGCCCACCATACCTCTTCACATCACCATTTACACACACATGGCCCAGCACACAAGCTGTACGCCGCCCAGGGGACATCCACCCTCCCCTACACGAGGCCTTCACACACACACCAGTCCATGCATTCATGCCACATGCATTGTGCCCACAGTGCACTCGTTGGTCTGGAGGCCCATACAGCAGTCCGTACTGGGGTAGAACCCCATCCACCAGTCACTTCAACCCTGCCGAGGTGAAGGCAGGGGCCCTTTCCCCGGTCAAACAGGCCATGGTAGGTTCCAGACACAGGTCACAGCAGCACATGCAGTGTAGGTCTTCTCCTGTTGAAGGTCAGGTAGCAATTGAGTGATCAGATATAAAATGGCGGTCACGTCTGTGGCAGTGCATATCATCACCATCGGCGTACATCACCATTGGCCACTGTACCCCATAGGGCTCAATGTTAACTAATGAGGAGTTGCACAGCGGTTCCCGACCGCCTACCGCAACGGCGCACAACACCAGCAGAATTACCTCACTTTCACCTGTCCCTCCACACAGGACAGGCGGACGCCATTTCGAGGGGGGGGGGGCAGGCCCTGGATAATAACTGTGTCACAGTTAAAAATTGGACATACAGGACAAATCCCACTTAACCATTACAAATTAACACACTACTGTTGTGGCTCCAATGTTCAGTTTGTGACGGGCTCCTCACTCTTTTGTCCCTTAGACTGCAACTGCTGTGGATGAATAGGAGATGGAGACATACCCCCATGTACAGACCCCTGGTTGACTTGGCAACAATGGAGGACAGGCACATTATCCTCATCTATAGACTTGAGAGGGCCACAATCACAGAGCTGTGTGCCCAACTGGAGCCTGACCTGATATCTGCTATCTGTCACCCCACTGGGATCCCCCATTTTGTGCAAGTGCTATCAGTGCTCCATTTCCTGGCAACTGGTTCTTTCCAAGTGACAGTGGGCTTGGCAGCAGGAACGTCACAGCCAATGTTCTCTATAGTGCTGACCAGAGTGTTGTCTGCCCTGATTAAACACATGTGCAGCTACATTGTTTTCCCCCAAGTGGAGGATTTGCCCACAGTAAAGGCTGGCTGACTTCTACGAAATGGGACTCATCCCCAACATAATTGGGGCAATTGATGGAACCCATATTGCATTTGCCCCCCCCCCGGCAAAATGAACCGGTGTTCAGAAATCGGAAGAGTTTCCACTCCATGAATGATGGTGTGCTTGGCAGACCAGTACATCTCCCATGTCAATGCTAAGTATCCTGGGTCTGTGCATGATGCCTTTATGCTGAGGAATAGCAGCATCCCAAATGTGATGGCCCAACTACAGAGGGAACGGGTGTGGCTAATAGGTGAGCCCTGATTCCCACCCAGTATATGTTGGTGTATGGGTATGATATGGGCCATATATGATAGTGTGTGGCTAAATATTGTCCCTCGATATTTGCAGGTGACTCAGGTTACCCCAACCTATCATGGCTACTGACCCCTGTGAGGAATGCCAGGACAAGAGCAGAAGAACTTTTCAATGAAGCACATGGGCAAACAAGAAGGATAATCAAAAGAACCTTTGGCCTCCTGAAGGCCAGGTTCAGGTGCCTCCATCAAACTGGTGGATCCCTTTGCTACTCACCCAAGAAGGTCTGCCAGATAATCGTGGCATACTGCATGTTGCATAACCTTGCCTTGAGACGCCATGTGCCTTTTCTGCATGAGGAGGAGGCTGGAGATGGCCGTGTGGCAGCAGTGGACCCTGTGGACAGCGAGGATGAGGAAGCAGAGGATGAGGACAACAGAACAGCAGTGATCCGACAATACTCCCAATGACACACAGGTAAGACAGTGTTACTTCACATTTCATTGTCATTATTTAAATTATCTTTGGCACTTGCATGCTGTGCTTTCCCACTTCTATGCCCACTCACTGTACCCTTTGGCAATTCATTTTGCAGATGTTGGTGCCCCACTATCACTCCTGGTGTGATCACTGCAGGAAACTACAGGTCTTTCCTATGTGAACATTACTGTACAGTTGAATTGCAATGTTTGAATCTGGTTAAAAAAATACATACTTAAAAAATGTTACATACGCCATACAAAGGGTGTTTATTGAAGTGCTAAGAAGAAGAGGGGCAAGTACATTGGGATGAGGTGATGATAGAGGAAAGTCCAGGGTATTGTTCCAGTCTATTTGTAGCACAGGTGCATTGTCCATGGGGACATAGGAAGGGGAGCAATGGCAGTTCAAGGTGGCCAGGGTGACAGAGTGGGACACAAGGGTGACAATCAGGAAAGTCTCATTTCCTGGCAGGGGTCTTGGCAATAGTTTCTGGCTTCTGCCTGGATCGCAGGGAACATTTGCAGGGTGGTTCACCTTCTGAAGGGGGAGGGGTTCTGGTGGCCTGTTGGTCCTGTGGCAGGGGCTCCTGTCCACTAACGGCAGCAGAGGTGGAAGGCAGTTCAGATGTCTGGCTTGTGACAGGGGCCCGCTGTTGTGAGACTGCCTCCCTCATAATGTTGGCCATGTCTGCCAGCACCCATGCAATGGAAACCAGGGTGGTGTTGATGGCCTGCAAGTCCTCCCTGATCCCCTGGTACTGTCCCTCCTGCAGCCACCTGCTCTCCTGCACGTTGTCCAGGATCTGGCCCAGGGTATCCTGGGAATGTTGGTAGGCTCCCAGGATTTCAGTGAGTGCCTCCTGAAGAGTCGGTTCCCTGGGACTGTCCTCCCCCTGGCGCACAGCAATCCTCCCAGTTTTCCTGTTGTCCTGTGCCTCTGTCCCCTGAACCATGTGCCAACTGCCACTGACCCCATGTCTTGGGTATGAGGTGTGCCCTGGGTTCCCTGTAGTGGTGGACACACTGCTGACTGACGTGTCCTTGGGACAGAGATATGGGAAGCTGGGTGGGTGCTGTGGTGGTGTTTCCGATGGGGGAGGCTCTGTGGTGGTGTGTGCCTGGGCCTGGGTCACCAACTATACAGAGGTCCCTGATGGGCCAGGTTGGTCATCCAGATCCAGGCGTCGAAAGCTGCTGTCATCACTGTGGGCCTCTTCAGTTGGGGGACTGGATAGTGCTGCCACCTCTTCTCCGCTGACATACCTGTGGGGATGTAAATGCTGTGTTATTGTTTCTGTGTGTGACATATTGTGCATCAGTGGGTTGCCCTATATGTTTGTATTTGCCCTGACAGCTTTGACTTGTGTAGGTTGGTATGTGGTGGGCTAGCTGATTCTCTCTAGTGTGCATGCTTTGGTGATAGGTGTCCATGCAGGGCTGTGAGTGATGTCCATGCATTGGTGGTGCATGCAGGGCTTGCCACTGGGATGGGTGGGATGTGAATGTGGGTTGTGTGGGAGGTGGGGGAGTGATGGGAGTGAGGGTGAGGGTATGTGATATGCAAATAGGGGGGAGATAGTAGTATATAGTTGACTTACCAGAGTCCAGTCCTCCTCCTACTCCTGCGAGGCCCTCAGGATGCACGATTGCCAAAACTTGATCCTCCCCTGTTGTTAGTTGTGGGGGAGGAGGTGGGGGGCCAACACCAGTCCTCTGGATAGTGAGCTGCTGTCTTGCTGCTATGGAACGCACCTTCCCCCATAGGTTGTTCCACCTCTTCCTGATGGCATCCCTTGTTCTAGGGTGCTGTCCCACGGAGTTGACCCTACCCACGATCCTCTGCCAAAGTTCCATCTTCCTAGCAATGGATATCTGCTGCATATGTGGTCCAAACAGCTGAGGCTCTACCCTGATGTTTTCCTCCACCATGACCCTTAGCTCCTCCTCTGAGAATATGGGGTGTCTTTGTGGTGCCATGGGTGTTGTGTGAGGTGTGTAGGTGAGGGTGTGTAGGGTGATGTGTTGGGGTGTGTGATGTGGGGTGTGTAGGTGCATGCATGTGGGTGGTGTATAGGTGTAGGTGGTGTGTGGCTCTGGTTTTGTCTGTGGTCGTGGTGTCTGTCTCGTGCCAATGGCTTGTATTCGTAAGAGGTTGTGGGTAATGTGGGTGTGTGTTTTATAGTGGTATGGGTATGTGGGTGTGGTGTGTGTATGGGTGTCAGGTGTGTGTTATTCAAATTGACCAATGTAGTGTTGTTTTGTATGCGTGTGTGTATTTTGAGAACGGCTGTATGTACCGCCAATGGTTTACGGCCATTGAATGTCCGCCGTGGTGATATAGGAGTCATAATGTGATGGCCGTTGTTCTGTTGGCGTAACGGTGTGGGTTTTGATACCGGCAGTTTATTGTTTTGATACCGCCAGTTTATCACTGACCTTTGGTGTGGTGGACTTGTGTGTGTGGCTGAATAGTGACGGATTGGTGTGTTTGTGTCATAATATGGTGAACGGATATCCACGGCGGTGGTGGTATGTTGGCGGCAGACAGCGTGGCGGTAAGTGGGATTTACCGCCAATGTCATAATGAGGGCCTAAATGTTGTAAGTAATGTAATGAAGGACAGCATACGTTATGTGACTTAAAACTTTACAATCTCACGAGACTTGCAAGATGATGGAAAGAGGAGGGTGGTAGAGAATATTCCTGCTACACAATGGTATTAGTGCATAGGTTTATGTGTATCATCCACAATGAAGGATACAGACCAGTTGTCCACGATAAACATACAAAATCTTCGAGCTTGCAAGAGTCTTGCGGGACACGAAGAAATGCATGGCCAAAGGCAAGCATTTGTTTTTTTATATTATTTATTTATTCAGATTTAAATGAACATACAACGAGAAACACTTGGGCAATGCAATAGTAGCACATACATGGTCCCACAGCATGAAACCCCGAGGCCGCTCCAACAATTCACAGAAGGAATGTGTCCAGAGGAGAGCCCCCCCTCTCAATTCAGGAACATCATAGCCATCCGTAGTGCCAGAATATTAGGCCGTAGGGGCGCAAGTCAAAGGCAAGCATTTGGGTGCTCCCATACTCGAGAGAGTCTTGTGCGATTGTGAATATTAAATGAGTAGATGAGTTCACAATGCATTTTATCAGTAGGAATGACTATTGTGGTGCCTGTTTTTTGAGAGGAAGTGTGTAAAAGATAACTACTGTGATGAACAGATGGTTAATTCTTATTTTAAAACATTTTTACAGTCTCGCGAGCATCTTCTGAGACTCGCATGGAAAATTACTGGGCCTGCCAGCAAATGTTTTACAATTTTGCAAGAGTCTTGCGAGATTGTATAAGGAGTAGTAAAAAAAAAAGGAGGCAAGGCTCTACCAACAGTTGCCATTTTTATTACATAATTGAAGAAATGCTGTGATGTGACGGGGTGCAGAATCAGAGATAGCTCAGGTTGTCTTTGGTGCTTTGGAGGAGAAGAAACTCTTTTTGAGTTGTGCTCAGTAGAACTTATATTGATGGGGATGTGAAAGAGACTGGTGTGATCATTTGCATTCAAGAAAGAATTCCAAGTTCAGGTAATTAGTCATATATTTTATAAACTGTGTTGTGAAGTGTCGGAAAGTGTACTAATGTTAATACATTTTTTGTAAAGAGTGAAAAGTTGTTTCGGGAAGAGTAGATGTACTAATATAGCTTTTGAGTGGTACAGATTAGAATGCAGAGAAATGTGAGCAAGGTTTCCAGATTGTGTTAAAAAATCAAATGTACAAACTGTGTGTACTTCTAAGTAAACAAAGCAGTGTTTCTCACATTTTAAAACAAAGAATGTGATAATACAAGATGTACTGATGTTATGAACCTCCTTGTACATATACTTTAGCTCTATGAAATCTTTGAGTGGTGTTATTGCTATCTCTAGAGTGAAAAGCTGCAGTGAGTGGTAGCTAAGGTATTTCAAAAAGAATATATATCTTTATGAACTTGTATGAAATGAGTTTGAGGGCATGTTCTAATTTATTTATGATAAAAAGGTGCATTGGGAGAGAGTGTAGAATTTTTCAGGAAAAAGGAATAACAAGTTACTGGTGCATTAGATGTAAATATGTGATTCTGGGTAAAAAATGTGTAAAGGTTCATAATATATATACTAAAAGTATCACTGTCATTATCATCATCATAAAAACTTTATAGGGTCTAGTTTGACCATAAAGGTACACAAGAACTAATTTTGCATTCATCATATTTAAAATCAAAACAGGTATATTATATAAGCTAGCCATATAAAAGGAAAAAAGAATAACAGCATCCAAGCAAATTATGGCCAGTATAGTTCATTTTCAAACCACTTAAAACCATGTCATAAGGCGGCAAATCACATTAAAGTGCATAGCATTTAAATCCATCTGACTTGAAAAGGCAAGGAAAAGCATATAACAAACATTTTATAACAACAGTAAAGTGCAGGATACATAGGATCAGGTCAACCTGGCAAAAGTCGGACATCATAGACAATAAAATAAAGAGCTGACACATAGAGTCTCCAATCACCAAACCATTGTATTGCATTATGCCTCTCATAATGAGGACAGAACCAAAGGTACATCTGAAAAATAAAACAAAAAGCAAGCTAAAAACTCTCATCCATGCCCCACATCCAGCAACATTCTCAGTCTCAAATACAAAGCCTAAAATCAGGCAACAGCATAGGTTGCATGGACATCCAGGACTAACTGGCGGTACCTAAAAGCAGGCTTAACGTAGACAAAATTCAAAGATTTTACCAGAGGTAACAAAAAAGTATTTCAGGGAACATCATAAAAACTACAAAACAAACAAAATGGACAAGATCCTGGGCAGAGATCTTATCACATAAGCAAGCACTGAACTGCGCGGTTCCACTAGTGGGCGTAGATAGCATCAGCAGCAGATGAAATTGGTTGAACCGAAATCTGGGGACGAGGAACTGATGCTGACCATTAGACAATCACCCACTAAAATAAATCAGACTTTCACATTGGTACAAATATCATTGTTCAGCATTTGCTCCCTTAAAAAAGTGTGTCAGAAAAAGTGAGACCTGTTGTCGTGTTGTGAAAATTTTAAAGGAGAAAGCCACGAACTACAGGGGAGGTGAAGAAAATGTCTTGCATATTGGTAGAGCTTATTGCCAGACTCTTAATCCTTCATCTTAAAGCAAGAGAACTAAAAATGAACAGACCTGTCTTTGCGTGTCCCCTTGTCGAAAGCACAGTAGGATTAAAATATGATTTGTAGCCTTCCAGGAAAAAGGAAACCTCAACATCCCACGTCTTCTGTAAACATATTATGGTAAAAGATCTCAGAAAGATTAGTCAATCAGGGTCATTGCTTTTGTTGTTTATTTCTGCCACATTCTAGGATGCTAACATGAAGCGACTAACAATGGTGCCCCCTTTATTCATGTAACTTTTGTGGGTGTCTTTAGAGCTATTAAGATCATCCCAAATTTTATGGTGTGCCCCTCCTATTAAATAGCTGCTCTGCATCCCTGGTAGCGGTTACCTCAGTACATAACTTCCTGCTGGTTACAGGCACAAACTGGCTGCCAACACCATCATCATTATTACAAGTCACCTGGATTGTTGGGAAAAATAAGGGGTTTATCTCCTCTTGTCCAAAATAAGATACAGGTTTCAAAACCCCCTGTGTCTGCCATCTGGTTTGACATCCCACTAGCCCCATTCCCTTTCTTCACCTTGATAAGCTTCCTTCACTAGTTGGTACTAGTCTAGTGACTCTGCCTTCAAAATTTCATATCCATTATGGGTAGACATACCAAAATCTCTATCCTCAGTTAACCTTAAAACCCCATTGCTAGTACTTTTGTTACAATCACTAACTCACAGATGGTTTTGGGGTGCCAACTAGCGATACAAATATCCAAGAGGGAAAGCCTGAATAAGCCATGTGCGAGTAAGCTGGCTGGCAAAATTCAAAACCATTTGAACAGCTCTGGGATGGTCAATATTACTGCCTATGCAATCCCCATGAAAGAATTTGGGATTTGACCCAACCCATACAACCCTCTGAGCTATAACAAAGCTCTGGGCCTGGGTTGGCCCATCACCACCCAACTGAGACAGCCAATGGCTGACTTTGTTTCTAAAACTGTGATAATCATCTCTTTCCCCATGTTTCAAGATGGGGACCCCAGTTAATACCACAATGTAAGGGGCCGAGGCAGGAGGAAGACTAAGGACAACTCGGGGAGTGGTACAAGACCAGCTTTACAACTCAAGACACCCAGCTCCCCCTGAGATGGCTTATATACTTGGTCACGCTTAGGGCCTCACAAACCATCAACCAGATTTGGCGACACCAAAACACGAGGTCACGCGGGCTGCTTTGACAGGACCCCGAGAGTCAGGGATAATTAAGCTGGTAGTTGGCAAAGTGGGGAGCCGTAAAATGCCATCCTTTGGTAATGTGCATGATCTAGGAGGTCTCTGAGCCAGATCACTAGGTATCACAGTCCCCAGCCCTATCTGCTCCTACCCCTCAGGTGCACGACTCCAGAACCATGCATGGACAAATTGTCTTTATAAAACTGAATTAGGTTATTTAAGCTGTTGTCAATAGACAGTTTCTCCAGAAATTTACCAACTGCAGTCTCCACACTTACTGAACCTTGGGAGCAAAGTCATCAAATTTAACATTATCAGGATAATCATTGAGTGTTTATGTTCATTGTCCTTTATGCTCAAGGAAAAAGCTGGTCAACCCTTTAAGTTGGACTCCAACTGTGTAAGGGCTGCAGCAGATTTTTTGAGTTTTTTTTCTCGTCTAGATGCCAGGAGCACCATAATCAAACAAACAGCTCCTAATCTTGGTCTCGGCCTCAGTCTCTGCCCAGTGAACTTCTACAATGACAGTTACAACAGTAGCCCCATCTAAGCAAGTCCCTTCAGCTGACTTCCTCTTAAGATCTAAACATTATAAGGAGGCTGCTTCAGCTCTGAGAAAGCAAGACAAATACCCAAATTCTCCTCCGCTGTACAAATGTCATTGTTGGTTGCCCCCACTACTGTTGTTAGGAGAGAATTGAGGGACTTAGAGAGGCCATTAGAGACCGTGTCCCTTGAGATGGTTCCAGGCTGCGTAACTCTTACCCATTCCAATATGAGGAAAAAAACCAATGCCCAAATGAAAGGTGAGTGGCCCAGCTCAGCCACTGTTGGGGGATGATGGGTGAAGGTGGGTCCACGCAGTTGGGAGCAGCCAGGCACTTTATGTGCTGATGTCAGCTGGCCCTTCCTCCTCCCCCTGTGGGCTAGCGATGTCCCCTGGGACATGTAGTTCCTACACAAGAAGCACAGGTTAGCATAATTATTGACCAGTATGTAACTTTTATGTTTTTTGGTTATTATGTCTTCTTTTGAGGAGGAAAATAGAAACTTGTCTTTGAGGAAATATCTGCTTACATAAGTAGCAAAGAAGAGACTTGTTAGGACAAGCAGGATGGTGCTGTTCAGCAATAACTACCTCCCTAGGCACAGTGCATTTAGGTTGGAAGAATGTGGAGTTGTGTGAACCGTTGAGTACTTCAGTAGCACGGGCTAACTCTAGACAAACTAGGCTTTGTAAACTGTACATATAGATGTGCTGTTTTTCTGAGACTTTGTTGAAACCTTGTCTGCCCTAACACAGCACACCATTAAAGTCTCTTTAGCAGGCGAAGGTGGCCAAAAGAGTAAAAAAAGAAGTGCTACCTACATCATTCAGTAGGCAAATAAAGTGAAAAGGGGGAGTTTCAAGAGGGGCTTTTGAGCATCAGAAAAATCGTTATGCATTTTAAAGTTGTTTGTTTTTTCATGTTATAGTTGTTTATATTGTTTGTTAAAGTAGTTGCTATAGTTTTTTATTGTTAAATTGTTTTGTTATGATAAAAACTTCAAAGTTACTTTGCATTAGTTTCCTTAATATTTATTATAAACCAGGTTTATTATAGTATTGCAATATTCAGTAAAACCAGCAATACCGTGCTGAGGGACTGTAAATAAGCGATTACACCCATATGTATGTAAATGGTACTATGCTCATCCTTTACCCTATAGAGAGTTGGTAAAATAAGGGTATGGTTGGTTGTCATGCAACAGTGAGGTGTTGCATGCTGTAGTGTAGATATCTGTGATGCAAGAGAGGGATCTTCGCACAGAGGTAAGTGCATGTTTACCCTCTAATATACATAGTTATCAGCTGCTGTGCACACCCTCTTATGTATAGTTGTTGCCACTGGGAGGCATTTGAAACAGCAGTAAGTATGTCTCCACAACAAAATATGGACATAGGTTGTCCAAGCCACAGTTCTAAGCAGAGGAGATTCTCCATTTTATAGTTGCAAGAAATGTTTTTTTTTGGTTGCCAGAGTATGCACCCTGTGCAAGCAGGAACTACAACTTCTAGTCAGGGTAAGCTAGATAACCATTTGGAGATAACTTGTGCTCACTCTTTGGTAGCTTGGCACAGGGCAGTCAGGCTTATCTAAAGAGGCAATGTGTAAAGTATTTGTGCAATACTTACATTAGAGTGACATTGTGAAGACACCTCAAAAAAACTCCTTAAAAGTTTGGAAAAATAGACTATGATTTTATAAATAAAACAAGACTAAATCGACAAAAATTCAATAAGCAGATCCTGAGATATGCAATTTTACTGATTTAGGTGAGGATAGTGCATAGAAGAGCAAAGCGCAAATGGTAGTTATCTGACGTCGAACTCTGTTGACATTAATGCAATGCGTCATCATCGAGTCACACAGCAAGGTCCTCGGATCGGCACTGCATCATCGTTGTCAAATTGGTAATGCATCAGAGGGCACTGTGTTGGTTCTGAGTGGCGCAAGGCTTGGATGCATCTATCCTTTCAGAAAAGACAGCTGCAAACCCACTTCCAATGCCCAGGATTGGATTGGCACCTCAAGCATGGGTAGGCCTCACAGACGGCAGAGTCCAGCAGCAAGAGCAGAGTTGCAGGCAGTTTTTGATGACCCTGAGACTGCAGGAGAACTGGGGGCAAGCCAGCAAACATATGGAGTCACTCTGGGTCAAATGAGAGGATCCAGTCCTTCCACAGCTAGGCAAAGATCAGCAGGCAGCAGGGTAGCTCAAAAGGCAGAGAGCAGTCTTTCTTGGAACGCAGTTCTAGCAGTGTGCCACTCCTTATAGCACAGCAGTCCTTACTCCAGGCAGAGTTCTTTCCAGGTCTAGTAGTGTACTGATCTGAAAGGGCAGAGACCCAGTTCTTATACCCTTGTACCCAAATGTGCCTTTCAAGGAGTGGTGATTTAAACGAAGGTTCTTTACAGTGCATCAAGGCTCTTTCTTCCTAGCCCTGGCTCCAGACTACCAGTAGGGGGCAAGCAACCCTATGTGTGGGGACAGGGTCTTCCTATTCATATGTATTGGCTCCCCTCCACCCTCCTACCCAGGAAGGCCCATCAGAATGCAGATGAATGCAGATGGGTGCTCAGAGAAATCTAACCCTCTGTGATTGTGGATGTCTAGGGGGAATGCACAAAGTGTAGCTGTCACTCTCCCCAGACATATATTGGAGGTAGACCGCAATGCACACAGAACAGTAAGAGCGGAGAAATTTCCACTTTCTAAAAGTGGCATTTCTAAAATATTAATGTTAAATCCAACTTTACTACTGAAACTGAAACATAATGCAGCTACTCCTTTCTGATCAGGAATTACAGCTTAAAAGTATATCAAGAAATTCCCAATGCTGGCCTATGGGAGGAGTAAGTCTTACAGTAGTGAAAAAATGACTTTGGGAGTTTCTCACTGCCAGGGCATGTAAAAAGTAAAAGTACATGATCTGTCTTTTATTTACATTACACCCTGACCTATGGACTACCTAGGGCCTACATTAGGGGTGACCTATATGTTATAAAAGTGCAGTTTAAGGCTTGGCAAGAGGTTTTAAATGCCAAATTGAAGTGGCAGTGCACACACAGGCTCTGCAGTGGCAGGCCTGATACATGTTTGAAGGGCTAATTAAGTGAGTGGCAGTATCAATTTACAGGCCCTGGGTATATGATATACCACTTCACAAATGACTTACAAGTAAATTAAATATGCCAATTGTGGATACACCATTGTTACTATGTTTAGGGGAGAAGCTTAGCACTGGTCAGCAGTAGTAAAGAGCTCAGAGGGCTAAAACCAACAAAAAGATATCTAAAAAATGAGAGGCAAACAGGCAAAAGGTTTGGGAGAAGACAACCCTAAGGCTGACAGGTCTAGCAATAGTCTGGTATGGACATCCATCAGCATAAAGAATTATGTACAGAGAGAAGTTTCTGCCCAAAGCCAATCTGTACATCCTGGGGAGATGTTTTCACCTGAGAGGGTAGTGTGTTTTAATATCACAGTCTCTATATATATTATGCAAGACATACTAGCCACTTTTCACCCCCTAATTTTCACACGCTTTATCCAAGAGACACATTCCACAGAAGTGCGAGTCCACAAGCACAATGTTGGATTGCTTAGAAAACCTCAGGTCAGAATATCCCAAAACACACCAGCTGAATGGAGGCGATTTTAATTCATATTTACTCAGAAACAACAATCACGAGGAATGGAACGAGAGGGAGGATGAATATTGTAGCATTCGACAAGTGACCGCATATACCCAGCAGCAGGAAAAAAATTGGTGTATACCGGGCAAATGCCGTAGAGGCTTTATGGATGATATGTATCAATGGTAGAATAAAATCAGATAGTCCAGTGGCATACACTAACATCTACCCTTTTAGATTTGCAACCCTGGACAATCTATGGTCTTCAATATAACATTTTTACAATATAGAAGACTTTCAGATAATTCCAAAAAAGTCAAGTGATCATGCAGCAATTCTATGCAAGATCACTATGCCCTTGGAAAGGTACCAGGCAACAAAGATGATTGGCCTTTAAGAAGACTTTGCCTGGTTAAAGAGAATAAACTGGCGGATTCAGGAGTCCCAAATGAACAAAATAAAAGAAAGCTTAGGTCCAACAGAAAGGGATCTTCTAAAAAAAGAAGGAAAATGAAGTAATAACAGACTATACTACATTGATTGCATCACTCCAAGACAACTAAGCAGAATGGCCCAAAAGAAGATCAGAGGTTGAAGAAAATAGTCTGGGGCACTCTGAGGGCCTTCCAACATGAATTTTAAGAAAGGAGTTAAATAAAACCATCAGGTGTCTCAAGTATAAAAACCATGATGTAAAAGGTAAGAAGGAAAGAGTGAAAATACTGATGTCATCAATGATGTCATCTGAGATGTCATTAGTGTTTTGTCATAAATGATGTCATAGAACATATCATGAGTGTTGTCATAGAACATACCATAAGTGGTGTCATTTGTGAGGTCAAAAACAGGAGGGGGTACAAGTTATAGTTAGGCCTGCTAGCTATAACTGGTGAAAATCTATGTATTTTCAGTTCAGTATATTCATGTTGTCAATAAAGGTTAAAGTGGTTTTATAGTTAGGTGAAAATGCCAGTTTAAATGTAACATTTTTAACCCCTTAAATGCCCACCCTCGATTCCCAGTGTGTCTGTTGGCAGTCACTGGGGAGGGCTTTAAAGGAACTTCTGGTACTTGCATAGGAGGTTTCTTTCCTAAGGCTCAAGGGTGGGCTGAAGCAGAATCCCTTCTGCTCTGGGTCCCACCGACTGCCACATCCATTTGTGACATCAGTGCGGTGCACAAACTGACAACACAGCAGCAAAACAGCAGGATAAGTAAACTGCTCCCACGTCTGGTGGGGTTTTCTTTGGGCAGACGTGGAGTCATCTTTGGAGAGAGGATAGTGTACCAACGATGTCTCCCTTAAACTGTTTTCTGTTTGTGGATCGGGGTACCCCTGCGATCCACGAGCAGAACCACTACACTACCAACAAATATGCAATATTTGGGGGGGGAGGGGGTTGAGCCCCTGGTACATGAGCCGATCCCCAAGGGCAGGGGGGGGCGAATATATTTTTTTAAGATCTGTGTTTTCCCTTGGGGGGGCGCAACTGTTCCTTTTAGGGGAAAACAAATAGTACCATTTTGTTTGGGGGATGGTCATTCTGATATAAGAGTCAGTCCCCATGGGGGCATAATAAATATATTTACATGTGAGCATGTGCGTTTCCCCTGGGGGTGTGTGATCGTGACACCAGGTAGGACGGTAAGAAGCAATTGCCCTCCAGGAAAACAACTGATGGCTATTTTGATGTCAGTCTTTCTTACATATGGGACAACCCCTTGGGGCAGGCCCTATGGTTTTGATTCCAATGTGTCTTTTCCCATGGTGGCACAATTGCATCCCCCAGGTCAAAGCAAATGACTGTCATTTTGTTTGGGCGTCTGCCTTTCTGAAACAAGGGCTGGCCCCCAGGGGAGGGGCGCATATATCAAGTTACATATATACATATTCCCTTAAAAAATCTAAAGTTACAGGGAAGTTATAGTTGGGCTCCCATTTTAAACGTACAAAACCATGGACATTTACCAGTTATAGTTAGAGTTATCTCAAGTAACTATAACTTGTGCCCTAATGTAACTATAACTCGCGGCCCCACCATGCACAGTTTTTTTGTCAAACATTTTACAGAAAATATTACATTGATATTTTCAATGATGCTATGAAAGATGACATTATTGCCGTCATTTGTGGGGTAATTTGCAGTGCACGGCTAGGGTGCGAGTTATAGTTTTCTTAGGGCACAAGTGTTTTTTAAAATTCGATTTTGTAACTATAACATCCCTGTAACCGTTGTTTTTTTCAGTGAATTTCTATGTTTTTTAAAACAAAGTAATTTTAATTACTGTACGTTATCTCAACCCCCGTCACTCAAGGCCTTTGGGTGTGCTCAGAAGGGTTGATAGAAAGGCCTGGCCTGCAGCCAGGCATTGTAGCTAGGCATTGCAGTCAAGCCCTTATAACCACCCAACCCCATGTATGTGCAGCGCAGGTTGGCCACAGAGCCTGTCTCTGTCAGTAGATCTGTGAGTGGGTGGATGATTTTCTGAGTGGGTCTGAAAGTGGGTGTGAGTCTATGAGTGGTCTGAGTGGGTGCATGAGTATCTGAGTGGGTGTGTGAGTGGGTGCATGAGTCTCTGCATGTACGAGTGAATGAATTAATGCATGAATGAGCCAGTAGTTTTTAAAAAATATTTTCACATTCACAAATATTTTGCAACTATTTCATGAAAATTTGTGAATTTTTTTAAATACTTTGTGTGGTGATGCTAAATTATTTTAAACCCATAATTTGCTCATAAAACACACATATCACATCCCTGGGGTCAGGGTACCTTCTTTCTGATGTCTTTTGCCACTTTCAATGAGGGTTTTCAACCCATGGGACCGTGCCCCGTGAAATAAAATGGTAGCTGCAACTTTCTATTCAGGTTGTGGTCAGCCAATTACATTGCTTCTTTTTGTATGCACATTCCTGAAAATTCATGAATTTTTTAGATTTATTTGCAAAATAATCACAAAGTCGCTGTGGCTAGAAATATACAAATTTGTTTTCCCTTTAATTTCTCTAAAACTACTGAACAGATTTACACCAAATAAGCTAAAACACAATCTGAATACCGAAAGCTAGCTTTCTGCCAAATTTGGTGTAATTCCGGCCAGTGGTTCAGACTATAGACATGTTCAATGGTCTTAAGAGAATTAACATGGGAAACACAACTTTTTACCCCCCTCTTTTTCTCGGCCCCCATTTGACGATTACCCTGAAACTTTCCTTGCAAAGCAAGAATCCCCGGAACACAAGAACAATATAAACTGCTGTCAGAGAAAAGGGCAGATACCAACAAAGAAATTTAGGTTAGAGGGATTACAAATTATTCCACCAGTTCTCTCAGGTGTACAATATTCTTAAAGGGAATTGGCAAATCCTATGAGCAGACAGCGTGATAGGTGACAACATATCTGAAGAACCTCTAGTCACTTATAAAAGATAGGCATCTTTGAAGGGTTATCTGGTACACAGGCATTTTAGGAAGATTGACTGACACAGGATAAATACTGTTGGTATCTTCCTATGGTTACGACACTTTGTCGTTGGGGTTTTTTGATTACTTTATTATTCGCTATTTATCAGTTTGCTAATTTATTGTTCTCTTTTTGTAGTCATCGTATATATCACATTCTATATGTTTCTTTAAATTAAAAACTCTTTTTCCATATGTGCTAGCTTTAGTAGTCACCTTAGGAATCTATCTTTCTACTGAATATAAATTGCATGATATATATACTTTGTGGGATTTAATCACTGGGAATACAATAGAAAACCACTTTTTATATGTTTACCATCTACACCATAACTGTTTCACCATCTTCCTGTTCTTTTCATCTCATATCTAGAAACAAAGTTAGAGAAAGGTAACAAAGAAGAACTTCCTACCTTAGATATCAGCCTAGATCTAATTATGGATTCTATAAAAACATTTGGATTTAGCGAAGAAGATCTAGCTAAATTATTAGATCAACCAAGATCAGGCATAGGGACATCCATTTCTTCAAATCAACCTAAGGAAGGTTGGTTTAAACTATTAGAACTAAAGAAAAAAACCAAACGCACAGAGTTACATGCAGATTACATTTTAGAGTATCCCAGAGCAGGGATCATCCCTACGGGACTAAGAGTAAGAAATATCCCAGGTCTCTTTGTCGAGATTAGACAATTTTTAGAGAAATGGTCCCTGATCGCTAATCGCTATTCTCGAGATTGGATGATTCTTATAATAGAGACCGCGAAAGAACTAATGGAAACCCTTATGAAAGAAATTCAAGCATTAGAAGAAGAACTGAAAAAACAAGATTCTGTCCAGGAAGTAAAGAAACAGTTAGAGATTATCAATCAAGAACTAGAATCCTTCAATCTATATCTAGTCAAGAGAAAGACAGATTAGCTTAGAAAAGACATCAGATGGTTCACAAAGGAACGAACATACCCGTATCTATCAGATCGGTACTACGCAAATCTACAGCAGAATGTACCAGATCAAGATCGCCAATTCTGGACGAACAAAAAAATAGTCACCTTCTCAGATACTTCAGAAACTGAAGGGGAAGGAACGTCCAATCAATTTGAACAATACAATGTAAGGGTAGGCCCTAATGAAGGCCCCAGTCGTGCCAATCATTTTTTATCCAGAGGAGGGAGACCTCGAATGAGATACAGGAACTATCAGAGAGGCAGATTCCAGAATACGGACAATCCGCCACATACCCTACAAACCAGGAGACAACAATATGGGAGGGACTAAAAGCGGTACCAGTTTTCAATTTCAATTTCAATTTAAGAACGTCCCCTATGGACACAGATACTGAGTGTCTATTAAAGAAAGGATTGTCATTCATCCCTACTACTTCCATCAATAAATTTGGCCTCCTCTCTGACCTTCATGCTTTTTTTCGAAGAATCAGGCTATCTAGATACTTCGAAGATAAAATAGACACCAGAGAACATAATCTATCTGGATTAAAACCCATATCCACCTTTACTCCCCACCTAGATATGGTGGGTCCAGAAGTTCAAATCTTCGAGAATATAGGCGGTCATTCCTAGATTGGCGGGCGGCGACCGGGAACCGCCAGAAGACCGTACCGCGGTCAAAAGACCGCGGCGGTCATTCTGAGTTTCCTGCTGGCTGGCGGGCGACCGCCAGAAGGCCGCCCGCCCGCCCAGCGGGAAACCCCCTTCCACGAGGATGCCGGCTCCGAATGGAGCCGGCGGAGTCGAAGGGGTGCGACGGGTGCAGTTGCACCTGTCGCGATTTTCATTGTCTGCCACGCAGACACTGAAAATCTATGTGGGGCCCTGTTAGGGGGCCCCACGACACCCGTTCCCGCCAGCCAGGTTCTGGCGGTGAAAACCGCCAGAACCAGGCTGGCGGGAAGGGGGTCGGAATCCCCATGGCGGCGCTGCTTGCAGCGCCGCCGTGGAGGATTCCCTGGGGAAGCGGTTCCCGCCGGCTTCCCTTTTCTGACCGCGGCTTTACCGCCACGGTCAGAATGCCCCCGGAAGCACCGCCAGCCTGTTGGCGGTGCTTCCTCCGTCACCTACCCTGGCGGTCAAAGACCGCCAGGGTAGGAATGACCCCCATAGTGTCTAACAAGATTCAATCTTTGTTGAAATTTGTGCCGAAACCCTCCTTTAATTTAAACCATGGTGAACATCAAGCTTTGCAAAGATTACAGAAAGATAAACATATCACAGTCAAACCGTGTGACAAAGGAGGGGGTACCGTACTGTTAGATACTGAAATTTACAAATCTAAGATTCAAAGCATGCTCAATGAATCAGAATACTACCAGAAAGCAGGGAGCAATTGGCACGAACGAGTCAGAACAGAGATAATCAAAATAAGTACTGAAGCTTTAGACAATGGAACCATATGTCAACAAGAATTCCAATACCTAAACCCTATAAAAACTAGGACTCCAGTGTTCTATGGAGTTCCAAAAATACACACGAATAAGACAGATCCCCCCCATGAGACCTATAGTCTCCACGGTAGGGGCACTGACAGAACCTTTATCCAAATACGTGGAGAAATTCTTGAACCCTAGAGTAGCCCAACTTCCAGCATTTATTCGAGACACCACCCACATTATTGCCAAATTAGAAGGTCTTCCTTTCAATTCAAATACGCAATTATTTGTGACCATGGACATTGAGGCACTATATACCAACATCCCACAGAAAGAGGCATGGCTAGCTTTGCGCGCCTCTTAGAGAAAGAAGGTAATACAGAACATTCTTCCTTCGTATTACAGTGTCTCAATATTGTCCTAAGAGAAAACTTCTTTGAATTCAATGGTCAAACATACCAGTAGAAGAAAGGAGTCAGTATGGGGGCCGCATGTGCACCTAGTGTAGCCAACATCTATGTAGGCTCCTTTGAGGAAACCTACATTTACAATGAGATGGCACCATTCTACGAAAATGTACATCTTTGGTCACGTTTTATTGATGACATCTTCTTCATCTGGACAGGTGAGGAAGACTCACTAACAGAATTTAGTCAGTGGATTAATTTGTGTGATCCCAATCTCAAGTTTACCATTCACACCAGTAGAAATAAAGTTGAGTTTTTAGACATTTGGATTGGTCATAATAACTTCCAACTTGAAATGTCAATGTTCACCAAACCTACAGCTAGAAACACTATTTTACATTATGAGAGCTTTCATCCTACCAGTCAGAAACAAGGGATCCCCTTTAGTCAATTCCTACGGGTCCGTAGAAACTGCTCTAGTTTGAGTGACTTCGAACACCACGCAAATATTTTACAACAAAAATTTCTTCTACGAGGATATCCCAGAAAATTGATCAGGGACTCCTACAAAAGAGCAAAATACTATAATAGGACTAGTATGTTCGACAAACAAAAGAAAAAATCAACACCTTCTATAGTCTGTGTTATTCAACACTCAAACCTAAATGAAAAGATCAGGAAAATAATTCACGCCAACTGGCACATTCTTAATAGCGATTCTAACCAAACACCATTAGAACGTCCTCTCCTTTCATTTAGGAAAAATCAAAATATCTCGAATAAACTAGTAAGAGCCAGTTTACCCAAAAATGAGCCCTTTTGCCAGAAGTCCATCCATGGAAATCAACCGATTACAGGTAACCATAGATGTGGTAACTGTAAGGCCTGCCCCAGAGCCATCGTGGGCAATGTATTTTCATGGGAAGGTACCAACTTTCAATTATCGGATATGACTAACTGTAAAACAGCTAATTGCATTTATCTAATTAGGTGTCCATGTCCTCTTCTATATGTAGGAGAAACAGGAAGGAAAGTTAAAATTAGAATATTGGAGCACATCTCCAATATTCGAAACGACAGAGAGAGTGCCCCATTGGTTACACACTGGAAAAAACTGGGACATAAAATTGAAGATCTTTCCTGGACTGTCCTAGAAAGAATTAAAAACTTTGGACAAATAGAGGATCAGAAAATCCGGAAAAAGAGAGAAGTTTTCTGGATGTTTACATTAGACAGCTACGGTAAGGGATTGAATGAATACATCCCCTGGGAAAATGCTATCACATAAGTTAAGTTTGCATCTACAAATATTTACATATTGTTCCGGAATTGGTATGTCTAATTAAAAGAACTGCTTAGAATTTTTGCGAGTATATTTTTGTCTATAGGTAATTTATATTCATTACTGCTGTTATTTCTATTGTTATTTTTACGGTAATTATCTTTCAGTATTATTTCTATCTCCATTGCTATTTTCATGTATATTCATATTTCTGTTATTATTATTTTCATTTTTTTATTCATTTTCATCTTTTCTTCAGTTTTTCCCTACTAATACTCGGGTTAGTAGCTTATACCATAAACTAGAAGACGTTTCTACTAGAGCTCATTTCTTATTAGTATATCAACATACTCTGTTAACTACTATGCTATATCAGCAGACCCGAGTATGCATCTTAAGGAACTATCAGAGACAATAAGAATCGTTGAACATTGTATCATTAGCCTCATTGTATCTAGACTCGACAGTGTATAACAAATTCACATATAACGTGCTAAACGTCTATTTACGTCATCGACGTACTTCCAATATGGCGCCCGTACCAGCCCGCCCAATTATTTCATACATCTGCGGTTCAGTGCTACCAACTACTCCATCTGGTAGCCGTATAAAAACGCTCAGACGCTGCGGCAATCGACCCTAGTCAGCAGAAGGGACACGATTGAGCGTCGCTATCAGTATTTTTTCTAACTATTTATATTTTCCTTTTCCAGCCATATTGCTTTCATTTTACTTCATTGTAGTATACAATCAAACGATCCATGCGGTTTATAGCATATAGTTTAAGTTTTCTTACTCTTTGTTTATTTTCTACCATTAATGACGGTTTTCTTTACTATACCTAGATAAATATATCTTGGACTCACCCTTTATATCGTTACAATCTTAAGGATTTACCAAAACCTAATACAAGGCCCTAACTTCAACAACCGCTACCAGCAGGTGTACAGGTGAATTCTGGCTTTTACAAACAATACCAGGAACATTCATTTATCTATTTATACCATGAACATTTCTAACATCAATTGATATATCTATCTATCCTGTGGCTTCTGTCATTTATTTAGCTAATCTCCTGGTCTACCAATTAATATCTGCCCTATAAAGAGACAGAGACAGCCGGGACAACATTTGCCATGCAAAATAGCTAGAAGAGATATTTCAAGTAAGACTTTTCTGCATGATAACTTATTACTTGTACTATCTAACATACACCAAGATGCATGTACCCACCGAGGGGAATTAAAGAATGCTGGTAACACAAAGGAAGGCACCATGTAATTATGACTTACTAATCACTGGCTTTGTAAGCTATGTTCATGATATACTATTGTCATCTATTAAAATACCTGCCAATCTATGTTTTCTAACTAAATGTCTGCACCTTTTAGCACTTTATATTCTATGCTTTACTACTAATTACACTACCTAAAGCTCATTCGGACTTTTTGGGCATTCATCCTGAGATGATGACACGTCACCTTTGATTGATATATATCTAAAAATATAGATAGGTGACTCCTAATATGCTAGCACTATCATTTATATAAATTACCATATAATTTTCTTTATCAGACTCTGTGACTACATTATCAAGGAACATACTACACATCTAAAATCAAATATATCAGAAGATTTGGCTGCTAAGACTAGATCACTATTGAACAGTACCACTGGGAACGGCCCTGAAGAAGGTGACCTATAACATCACGAAACACCGAAACGCGCGTAGGCCTTTTGGTCCCTACGATACCACTCAGATATTTGATGTATTAGACTATCAATAATGTATTAGAAGAATTTATGTCAATATATCTTCATTATTAAAAATTGTTTTAGCTTCACTATGATATTAGGATTAGCCTCATTGATATTATGTTTCATTAGTTTATAAGACTTTTTTCTTACCTATTGTGTTTAGTGTATGTGAGTGGTATGTCTGATTTAGATATTTTTGTTTTCTTTATTAAATGATGTATATAATTAAAAATAATTCTTTTATAATTGTATTATTATTGAATGACAAATAACAAAAATAAAAAGTATATATAAAATCATATAATGGGATTACTTTATCTGTAACTAATAATAAGTATATAGCAGTCCGATATCATATGTGTATCATTGGCTTATTATACTTAGGTCATATTATCCTTAACTTTATTGTTGTTTTTATGAAGATCATGGTATCTTCATATGTATTCGAGTAGCTCATATAGTAGTTTTCTCTACATTGGTTCATTCCCTGCTTGAGCTACACTCATTGGTACAGGGAATCCCCTTATAACTATTTTCCTATGGTATCTTTCCCTGTACCAGGTGCAAAGCCTGAGCAGTTAGTAGTAAAGTTAAGCAGTATGAAATCCCAGGATTCAAGAAAAATAAAATCAAATTAATTCTGAGTACACCATCTGCTGCCTTGTGTGCCCATGTGAAAAGAAAAACATTGGGATTACCACACTCTCAGCAAAAAAGCGTGTGCTACACCACGAGGGCGGTCCCAAATAAAGACACCTCATACCTTGTCGCAAGACATTTTGAAAAGATGCACCAGAGTGATTGTAAACACCTGAGAGTTTTCTGCTTACACCAAGTACCGAAAAAAGAAATGGGAGGCAACAGGATTTGTAGGTGAAGACAACTGGAATCTAGGTATTTCATTATATTTGTAAACTAAGGTTCCAGCATGTCTTAACATGAGGAGCATTGGACTCATGTAGGCAAGTGAAAACCCAGGTACTTGATTGGAGCGTGGACAGTCCGGAAACCAACAGTTTTATTTTTCACTATGGGTGTTATTGGTTTAGCTAGGATGTGTGGCCCTTGCGGGGGCAATCAGGCAAGATCCCTGGTGGCAGGTGGCAGTGAGACTAAATACACAGGGGGAGGCCAGGTTGGCAGTTCCAATGGACACTAAATAGTGATGTGGATTAACCATGATGAATTAATGATGTCAAAATTATCTTTTATATACTACTGATGGTTATTTTTGTTTGCTTCACATCAGTAGAAAATGTGTATTACTTGTTTTGCCCCCATGCATTAATCACCACAGAGATAGAGGGTTACTAGCCCTATGATGGATTTTTTGCAATATATGTAGTAGAATGGTTTCTCATTATGGCAAGAGGAAATGTATTAAACAGTTTAGTAGGATAAATGGTGCTTGAATGTCAATTTACCTTATAAACAAAAGACAAGAGCTTTCTGGCAAAACAGGAACAGTTTGTTTAATTAAACATTATGCTGGGAGAGCAGTTAGAAAACCGAGTTCTGAAGACCATAAAGCAATGAAAAACATTCCTTTCTTGTTTAAAAATGCTAACAGTTTTCATGGAGTCATAAATGCAGTTCTAAATAACAAATGCAGGTATGTCTCGACCTTACATAGACACAATGTGGGCTAGTGAGTACGTGTCCAGATGTCAGGTCTGAGAGACACATGGTTGCTGTGTGTACTGTGTTCTGACTGGCTAATTGTTCCTAACTACATGTGACATCTACCTTTATGGTGTTTTTTGGAATACACACACCCTTCTGGCCACGTGTGTCTTACTGTGGCCAATCTCCAGGGACCTTTGTGGTATTGCTGCGCCTGTCTGTGGGATCTGATCTAAGTTTTCATGTTTGTACTTTTGACTACACTCTAAGTGTTATCCCACCTATGACCTGTCAGTCAATAACCTCAGGCCTAGGTCTCAGAGCCTGCCTGACCACATACCTAAGTGCCGGGGTTGACAGAGAGTTCACGAAGGGGAATCTAATAACAGTGATGCAACTTTGTTCGTGCATATGAATGTATCGCTGTGTGCATCAACATTGATTACTCCAATATTAACATTCCCCCCTACTTGAATTTTCAATTACACCATCAAACACATGCATCATATTGTCAGAAGCTTGTTGTCCTACCTGCTTCGCTACTTGTATCCTACCCAATTTGAGGACTATGTTTTTACAGCAGAAAACACCCACTTTCAAGAAACCACGCAAAACAGTAACACAATGAAAACTGGCAACAATGTTGTACACAGACCGGTCAGCCACCGGGGAAGCCAGGAGAACCAGGTTGTTAACCACTTCTGCTCAAGGGTACTTCCCTCTTCATGCATGTCTTTCTGTAGTCCGTGCAATGCTTGGATGGCAGGAGTCAAGAGTTCCATTGTCCATGTCATTGCCACGTATGAAAGTACAGAAAGATGCACCAATCTTCACACATATCCAACCCACCATTGCAGTCATCAAATCCAATACATACTGATGCTGCATCACCATGAGGCGGATGGCTCTCAGTTCTTCCTTGATTGCATTAAGTCCAAGCTCAGTACTGTTCATCATTTTGAGCATTTTCCCACTTGGTTATTTGCAACCAGAAAATATTCACTTTTGTCTGCAAGGTGAGGAAGGGTATGGACCCTCCCACTGATAACTGGGCATAGGTGAACAGTTTAACTTCCTCTGGAATGTCGTCGTACTGAGCCCAGCCAAAATAATCAGCAGTTCTTTTCTCTCAAGCCTGATGCAACAGAGTTGTCTTCTTCCTTAGCACATGTGGGTAAGTTCTGACAGATCTTATCCGGGAATGACCAGGGTCGGGTATATATGGTGACAAGGGAGCAGAGGCCATGCCATCCAGGGAATAGCTGGGTGTAAGTAAACTTGCCGCACTGCCAGTAGGTGTCCATTAGTATAAAGGTGTCCCATTGCATGTCCGGAATGTGCAGGATTGTGCCACAGTTTTCATTTGTACCCAACATAATTGTCCATTTGCCTCTAAAACATAAGGAATACAGAGTGATTTTCCATACAACTAGGAGTTGCCCCTTCCCTTCTAACCATGTGTAGCTGTCTATCTCATTGTCCCACATCTTATTTAACCCTCCTCTACGAGACCCATTTTTCTTCATATCATCGAGGTGGATGGCCTTGCACTGAAACCCCAAGTCTGGGTCTACTTGTTGTTAATGAAAACAGCCCCAGGCATGTTACAGGCCACCCTGGGACAACAGATGGAAGTGGGAGTGGATGTGTTTATGCACTGCTTAGGTGGTTTATCTACCTCCAAGAATCTCTTTTCTAGAAAATCTCAGGACCAAACATGTATCCTCCCCAATTGCTCCCTTTCTGCACACCCTGTCTAGCTCAGTTTGGATACCACTTGGCTCAGCGAGAAGGTACAGTGTTGTGGGGTTGGTCTCGAAGCAGGTCAGATTTAATACTACCCTATGAGGCTCTACTCTATTAGGTTGTATTTTGGCTCTAATGTTACATAGGCAGAGATGGAGAAGGCATTTTGCTTTTTCAGGGGCTTCCTCTTGGATATGCAAAGCCTGTCTGCACCTACTGCATGTGGTATCAGCAAACAGATGTATCATGATCCGGCTGATGTCTGGGAAACCACAGCAGTTATGTGCTGCTACCATATGTTGTGTAACAGGGCGCTGTGTAGTGCGTGTGGAATGCTAGTGTTGGGTGTGGTGTAATGATCAGTGATGTGAGAGAGGTCCCTACGCAAGCACTATGATGATTTCCGAATAGATTCCATTAGACAAGACTGCTTTTTGGAAATGCATGGATGAGGCAGCACCCCTAGTAAACATAGGATGTATAAATACATAAAAACACATAACTTGTCAAATATTTTGGGTCTTGAGATGGTTCTGGTGGAGATGTCTGTAATCCTCTGGTGATGGGAGTTTCTTGCGTGCAAAAAGTAAAAAAAAAGTCTTTGGGGCAAGATGTGGTTTGGGATCGTATGGGGGATATTGAAGTGGAAAGTTCTTGGAACGGTTTGTGGCTCTTGATCCTGTTGGATGTGAAAGTTCTTGGATCAGTTTGTGGCTTTTGATCCTGTTGGGGTACTGGTGTGGCCGCTGAAAAGGTGATGACATGCTGTAGAGGTGGTGCACTTAGAGGCTCGACTGCAGACCTGCTGAATGAGAGCTAGGCTTGGTTGTTATAAAAGAAAAAACATTACATCTTTGCATGTTCCAATTATTCATTGGTAATTCCTCCATTTTCTGTGGTTTTAGTAAGGTGCTGGAAGGTGGCCCCACTCAGGATACCTAGTTTGGAAAAAATGGGTTGTTTAGGCACGTATTTTTTTTATGGGTTGTTCAGCCTCTCCCCTTTCTGTGCCTGACTAATTGTGCGTCCGAAGGTATGCTTTACAGGGTAATTCTCGGCATTGTGGATAATTGTAATCTTTAACTGGTGCTCTGTTGGCGTTGCCTGCCCTCCAGTACCCTAGCGTGTGCATGGAGTTGTCATCGGTATGGGTGGTGTTTACGACATACACATGCACGGGTGATTTGTAAGAGAGGAGGCGTGTTGCACTGATCATTGGTAGGCGATTACAATGTGTCCTGAGGTCACCTGTGTTCCCCTCTAGTCCTGGCACGTTGTGTGCAATGTGAACCTCCCAAGTGACACTAGGGCCCTCATTACAACCATGGCGGTAAAGTCCGCTGACTGCCGTGCTGACGGCTGCCAGCATACCGTGTCCACAGTGGAAATCCGCCATGGGTATCATGACCCACACTTAGAAATCCACCACAATACAGACACCCACAAAAGTCCACCACACCAAAGGTCAGTGATAAATTGGTGGTACCAAAACCCACACCATTACGCCAACAGGAATACACCCACACTATCACGACCCATCAATCCACGTGGCGGTCATTCAACCGCGGTAAACCATTGGAGGTACACAAAGCTGCACTCAAAATAAACACACACTTACAAAACACAACCACATTGGACAGTTCAGAATACACACACCTCACACACATACACACACCACACCCACATACCCAATCCAATATAAAACACCCACCCACATTACCCACAACCCCTTACAACGAACTTTTGAAGAAGCAGAGAGACAGAAAAGAAAAGACCACACCAGCATCCAGAGGCACACAACACCATCACTCATACACCATCCACGCACAAAACACCACACATCCCAAAACTGCACCCCACACATCACATCACACATCACTCACACCACATCATGGCACCTCAAAGACACCCCAGGTTTTCTGAGGAGAAGCTCAGGGTCATGGTGGAGGAAATCATCTAGGTAGAGCCACAACTATTTGGATCACAGGTGCAGCAGACATCCATTGCTAGGAAGATAGAACTATGGCGGAGAATTGTCGACAGAGTCAACGCAGTGGGACAGCATCCAAGAACACGGGATGACATCAGGAAGAGGTGGAATGATCTACGGGGAAGGTACGTTCCGTGGTATCCATACACCAGGTAGCCGTACAGAGGACTAGCGGTGGACCCCCACCTCCTCCCCCACAACTAACAAGATGGGAGGAGCAAGTCTTGGCAATAATGCATCCTGAGGGCCTCGCAGGAGTAGCAGGAGGACTGGACTCTGGTAAGTCAAATCTTTATTACTTTCACTCCCCTACCTGCATGTCACCACAAACACCTACCCCTACCCTCACACCCATCACTCCACCACCTCACATATACCCCACCATCACAACCCACCCATCCCAATACCAAGCCCTGCATGTTACACCAATGCATGGACACCCATCACAAACCTGCATGGACACCCATCACCAAAGCATGTCCAAGGGAGAGACTCACCACTCACACAAGGGCCAAGGCGATATTGCAAGCACAGTATTAGAGGGAAACACACCCATTGCACAAGATGGCACACACAGATACAATAACAATGCATTTACACCCCAACAGGACCCCTACACAACGTCACTGGACAGGAGGTGCCAGCCATATCCAGTCCCCCCGCAGAAGAGGCCCAGAGTGACGACAGCAGCTCTGCACGCCTGGCTCAAGATGACCAGCCCGACCCATCAGGGACCTCTGGACAGTCGGTTCCCCTCCCACAGTCCCAACCCACCATAGAACCTCCCCCCTCAGGAAACACCTCCACAGCACCCACACAGCGGGCCCATGCCACTGTCCCCAGGACATGCCAATCAGCAGTGTGTCCACCACTACAGGGACCCCAGGCAAACCCACTAACCCAAGACAATCAGGGACCTGGGGTCAGTGGCAGTGGGCACACGGTTCAGGGGACAGAGGCACAGGGTAACAGGGAAGCTGGGAGGGCTGTTGTGCGACAGGGGGAGGACAGGCCCAGGGAATCAACTCTCCACGAGGCACTATCCAGCATCATGGGAGCATACCACCATTCCCAGGAGACCATGGGCACAGTACAGGCCAAGTTTCAGGAGACCCAGCGGCTGCAGGAGGGACAGTACATGGGGATCAGGGAGGACTTGAAGTCCATTAACACCACCCTGGTCACCATTGCAGGGGTGCTGGCAGACATGGCCAACACCATGCGGGAGACAGTGGCATAACACCAGGCAACTGACACCAGCCCGAACGATGAACAGCCTTCCACGTCCGCCGGCGCTAGTGGACAGGAAGTCCCGCCAGAGGACCAACAGGCCACCAGCACCCCACCCCCTGCAGAAGGAGAACCACCCCGCAAACGGTCCCTGCGATACAGGCAGAAGACAGAGAACATTGCCAAGACCCCCGCTAGGAAATAAGACTCTCCTGATAGTCACCCTTCTGTCACCCTGTCCACCTTTAACTGACATTGCTCCACTTCCTATGCCCCTTTGGACAATGCACCTGTGATACAAATGAACTGGACACTACTATGGACCTTCCTCCACCATCACCCCAGCCCCTTCCACATACCCCTATACACATTAGCCCATAAATAAACACCCTTGAATCACAAACCAATCTGGAGTCAGTCTGTACTTTCACAAATGTATAATTTCAACTTCATCCACAAATATCAATGTAAATGTTCATTTGCTCATACCAATGTATGACATTTGTTGGGCAGCAGTAAATATAGCAGAAGGCAGAATGAGGTACCCAGATCTGTGAAATGGAAAGCCAAAGTGAACTGTCAGTGTCCATACACAGAGGTTAAGAGGCTGACTTATACAAAGTCCTACAGTAGTCAGATATGAGATGAGCAGTGCCAGTCTCTTCCCTGTGTCTCAGTTGAAGTACTGCATGATGATGTTGTTTCGGTTTTCAATATCTTATTCCTCTGCCTCCTCTTCCTCACTGTCCACAGGCTCCACAGCTGCCACAATACTATAATCAGACCCATCCTCCTGCAGAAAAGGCACCTGGCGTCGCAAAGCTAGGTTGTCCAACATGCAGCATGCCACGATTATCTGGCACACCTTCTTCAGTGAGTAGTATAGGGAGCCACCTGTTAGATGGAGGCACCAGAATCCGGCCTTCGGGAGGCCGAAAATCTGCTCGATAATATGCCTAGTTCACCCATGTGCATCTTTGGAGTATTCCTCTGCCCTTGTCCAGGCATTCCTCACTGGGGTCAGTAGCCATGAGAAGCTGGGGTAACCAGAGTCACCTGCAAATGCCGAGGGAAATCTGTTAGACACACACTAACCCTTAGTGACTACCCCATACCCAGACACCTATTCATACTGTGTGGGGACCTTTGGCTCACCTATTAGCCACACACGGTGCCTCTGGAGTTGGCCCATCACATAAGGGATGCTGCTATTCCCCAAAATGTAAGCGTCATGCACAGAGCCAGGATACTTGGCATTCACATGAGAGATGTACTGGTCTGCCAAACACACCATCTGCACATTCATAGAATGGTAGCTTTTTCAATTTCTGTACACCAGTTCATTTCTGCGGGGCAGACAAATGCCACATGTGTACCATCTATGGCACCAATTATGTTGGGGATAAGTCCCAGGGCATAGAAGTCAGCTTTCACTGTGGGCAAATCCTCCATCGGGAGGAAAACGATGTAGCTGCGCATGTGTTTCAGCAGGGCTGACAACACTCTGGTCAACACGTTAGAAAACATTGGCTGAGACATCCCTGATGCCATGGCCACTGTAGTTTGAAAGGAGCCACTTGCCAGGAAATGGAGCACTGACAGGACCTGCACTAGAGGGGGGATTCCTGTGGGATGGCGGATAGCTGACATAAGGTCTGGCTCCAATTGGGCACACAGTTCTTGGATTGTGGCACAATCAAGTCTGTAGGTGATAATGATGTGTCTGTCTTTTATTGTCGACAGGTCCACCAGGAGTCTGTACACCGGAGGATGACGCCATCTCATCATCTGCCCCAGAGGATGTGCCCTATGGAGGAGAATGGTGAGCAGTGGTTCATGTACCACATATGTTGCACAAGTGTTTTTGCTGGAATGTGAGTAAATCCATGTGTGGCTACTTTGTCCGTATTTCTGCCAAAATGTGCTGTGATGCAGTTAGGTGCCATGCCATGTGCCCCCCTGAAATGGCGGCTGCCTAACCTGTAAGGAGGGAGAAGGGGAAATGAGGTAACTGCGTTGGCGTTTTGCAGCGTCACAGAGGCGGTCGAAGACCGCCGCGCACTTTAGCACTGGTTATCATTCGGCCCTATGGGTTCCAGGAGCCAATGACGAGGTACGCCGGCGGTGACGGTATGCACCTCCGTGGACGTGACCGCCATGTTCTATCTGTTCACTCACTTGATACCTGACCTTCAGCAGGGGAGGACCTACACTGCAAGTGCTGCTGTGACCTCAGTCTGGAAGCAACAATGGCTCATGTGTCTGGGGAAAGGGCCCCAGCATTCACCGCGGAGGAGTTGGACAAACTGGTGGATGGGGTCCTCCCCCAGTACACGCTACTCTACGGTCCTCCAGACAAACAGGTGAGTACACTGTGAGCATGATGTGTGGGCCATGAATGTATGGAGTGGTGTGGATGGAAGATACATGTGGGGGTGTGGGGGCTGAGGCCTGCATGTGAGGATGGTGAGTGTATGTGCATCAGGGCATGGGTGGGAACTGGTGGGCAATGAGTATGACGGTCCGGACGGGAGGGTAATTTCCTTTCATCCTGTACAATTCCACTAGGTCAACGCCCACAAGAAGAAGGGTATTTGGAGTGTCATCGCCAAGGAAGTGCGGACCCTGGGGGTCTGTCATAGACGGATCAACCACTGCCGCAAGGGGAGGGGGGAGGACCTGAGCCGCTGAAGCAAGAAGACGGTGGAGGCCCAGCTGGGGATGGCCTCCCAACGTGGAAGGGGTGCCCGTCGCACCATGACCCCCTTGATGTTCCGGATTCTGCAGTGGCATATCTGGAGTTGGATGGGTGCTTGAGGGCATCACAATAGCAACAAGGGGGTGAATACAGTCTCATTCAACTGACTCTGCGTGCTTTACGAGGTGTCTGGGTGGGGGATGTGGGCTGTGGGTTCCCCTAGGCCAGGGCAAACTTAGTAGGGTAGGTCTCTTGTTAGTCAGGCTCTGAGGCACTCCAACCCCAATAGTGGTAGTGGGCATCTACAACTAGTCAGGCTCCTGTGGGTTCCAGGTGTGCAGCAAATGGTGTTAGGCATAGTCCTCCATGGGCAGGTGATTTTCCTACTAACTGCTAGTGCATGGCCTACTGCATAGGGCTGCTCCCTGTGTGTTGTGTCCGCCAACGGTAGTGATGTTGCTGGCATTGACCATGAGTCTCCTCTGTCTTTCCCCCCCTTCTTGTTTTGTCACCCTGTCCTTGTGTGCATTAGCATCATCTGGTGGAGGAGCAGAGGCACCGGAGATGGAGGGAACTGCATCCCACATGGCCCAGGAGGGTGAAGACACCAGTGGGACGGAGGGCGAGGGGAGCTCCATGACGGGGACAGGAGGGGAAACCAACGACAGCGACTCCTCCTCTGATGGGAGCTCCCTTGCGGTGACAGGCACCTGCTGCCCTCAGTGAGGAGGCTATTGACTTCCTGAGATCCCTCACTGTTGGGCAGTCAACCATTCTGAATGCCATCCAGGGTGTCGAGAGGCATTTGCAGCAAACAAATGCATACCTGGAGGGCATTCATTCTGGCGTGGCAGTCCAACAGAGAGCATTTCAGGCTCTGGCCTCAGCATTTATGGCAGCCATTGTCCATGTGTCCAGCCTCCCCCTCCAACTTCCACTACCCAGACCCAATCCCCTCTACCTCAGCCTATCCCAAGCACACCATCAGACCAGCATGCACACACATCAACACACAAAAGTGTCTCAGAAAAACATAAGCACCACACATCCCAGAGGCACTCACACAAGCACCATACCCATGCAGACACACCAACATCCACTGCCTCCACTGTGTCCCCCTGCTCCACGTCCTCCACCTCCCTCCCAGTATTGTCTCCACTCACACCCACATGCATGTACTACATCCTGAGCCACTACCTCCATCACCAGCACCCCCATCACTACACACCGCTCACGTGCAATCACCACCCCCACTACTATTCACACGTCCACTGTGTCCTCTCCCAGTGTGTCTGTGAGCCCTCCTCCCAAAGTACATAAACACAGGCACACACCCACTCAACAGCCATCCACCTCACAACAGCCTCCAACCCATGCACCTTCACCCAAACTAAGCAGACGTACACCTCCTACAACCACTACCTCTTCTTCCACTCCCAAACCCCCTCCATCTTCCCGTCCCAGTGTGTAAAAAAAAATTACCTAGCTAACCTGAACTTCTTCCCTACACCTCCCCCGTCCTTCTCCTAGGGCCAGGATGTCTAAATCCCAGCCCAGCACCTCAGCCACCAAATCTGCATCTGCTGTGGTCCCTGCTACTCCAGTACGGTCAAAGGGGGCACTCCTCAAAGCTGCCAGTGTCCCACCGACAGAAAAGAAGGACCACCCTATTCCACCACCTGCAAACCTCAAAAAGGGACTGGCTTCCAGCAGGGGACAGTCACACCACCCACCCAGCAAGGCATTGCACAAACACAGAATGGACAGTGCCAAGGTCCCTGCAGCGGCTGTCAAGATAGGGAAGGGCCTCAAGCCAAAGGGCACATCACCTCTCGGCACGATGTCACCTGGGGAGGGGGTGGTGAGGACTAAATCATCAGGGATGGCAGCCACATGCACCAGTCACCACCGCCGCTCCGACCACCAATTGCACCGCCGCTGCCACAACATCAGTCTGCAGTATCCTCCCCAAGGATCAGCCATCCGAGGCTGGCGGAGACGGTATGGTGTCTCCATCGACCCCGACAGTCACTTGCACCACGGCCAGCACTGTCAGCATCTCTGCCGCCTTCACCACCATCAGCACCGCCACGTGCACAGCCGATGCCACTCTGATGGTCAGCCCCATCCCCAGTGTGCAGCCGTTAAGAGTCTTTTAGAGTCTGCAGGTGACGTCCTGGACCCTGGACATGCCACTTAAGACACCACCTCCAGCACTGACACGAACCAGCAATTGGCAGCCTAAGTCGCCGCAGGATGGAGAGTGGAGTATCATGCTACCAGTTCCGGGTACATCGCCTGGCTGTGACACCCAGGTGAGACGAAGTCAACATGCCAGCATCACTGGGCACAAAGACCCCTCCAGAACCAGTGGAGAAAAGCATCCACTAACCCAGTCCTTGGCAGGATGAAGCACTCTGGGCACAAAGCCCCCTCGAGAACCAGTGGAGAAAAGCATCCTCTAACCCAGTCCTTGGCAGGATGAAGCACTCTGGGCACAAAGACCCCTCCAGAACCAGTGGAGAAAAGCATCCACTAACCCCGTCCTTGGCACGATGAAGCACTCTGGGCACAAAGCCCCCTCCAGAACCAGTGGAACATGTCACCGACTTGAGAGACTGTGGCTTTGCACTCCCCAGGACCACGCAGTTGAGTGTTGTGAGGTGAGTGGTTTCCCTTCCAAAGACTGTTTCCTCCGTGCTTTTGATGGCATTGGTACCACCCAAGAAAAGCTCACGGATTGGTGCCTTGTAATAGTGTGGGTGGTACATTGTCTTCCGCCTGTCTGTTGGCGATGTCCGCCGCGGTGTTTGTTGCTACCGCCGTGGCGGTCGGAGTCTTAAAGTGGCTGTCTGTGCTGGCGGTTTCCGCCATGGTCGTGATTCCATTTTTTTGACCGCCGGCCTGTCAGCGGTATTACCGCCTCTTTATCACCGACCACCAGGGTTGTAATGAGGTCCTAGGTGTCTTGACAATGCGCTTTTCAAGAGTCTTCCTTTGGGCTAGTTCGGGATTTTTTATTTGGTCTTCGGGTGCTTCCTTAGACCTTCGATTTTAATTGTCGTGAACCGTAGTGGGTCGGAGAGTTGTTCCACGGCCCCCATGTGCGTCTGATTTGCGGAATTCGAAATTAGGATTTTTGTTCCCTTCAACTGATGTGTGTTAGCCGGTTGCAAGGCTTGATGCGGGGTGAGCATATCTCTGTGTTTTATACTGCTTGGAGCTATGATAGATCTGTCAGTCTCCCTGTTCCCCGGCACCACCCTCTCCCTCGGTCTACATCTCATATGGACTTGTAGTTCCCAGCTACTACGTGAAAAAATTAGAGGGAAAGGAGGAAGCAAAAATATTACCACATAGAGAGTCTGGAGCAAAGACAAGAACTTGTCAAGGTTTGCCCGAACTAAGGGAATGGACTGGGTCAGCTGGATGTTCTGGTGGACCCCCTCTACTGACTCAGCCCCATGCCGTGCTTTAGCAATCTGCCGGAACTTGCTCATGTACTGTGGAGGTTATGGAGTCTTCACTATCTCAACTGTGCAGGAGACCTGGCTCCCAACACTGGAGGACAGCTTCACTTCAGAACCAAAAAGGGGCCTCCATTTGGCTGGAGGCCGTTAACTTTCTGGGGGTACTATTGCTGCTCGGACTACACAACAGACATGCTAGTCCTGACTGGGTGCTTGAGAATGGGGACCTTTTTGATGTGATCTTTGGAATTCGCCCCAATTTGGCTTGTGAGTGCGAGGACCTAGGGTGCCAGATTTTTAGCCATTGGTCGGGGAGCCACCCAGCCCTCCCTCCCCAGACTGCCCTCTCCCTGGTGTGTGGCCAACCGATCCTGCCCTGGGGATGAACAGCAGCAGGCTCCCACCGGCACCCTGAATGGCAGACTAGTGAGAATATCCGATTGACAGCCGCATGGCAACCCTGAATTTCCCAAAAGCAAGTAAGGGTTTAAATCTCTAATATTGTATTGTTCGTCCTTTTCTCAAGTTTAGTACAGTGAATTTTAAGGTGTGCCTGAAATGGATGATTTGCATTGGGGTTATTAAATTTCCTGCACGTTTGGGTTCTGTGTCTGTGTGAAGACATTGCTTCTCCAAACAGTTACCCCTCCCTGCCGCGGTTGTGGCTCTGGTCCTTGTTGGCCTGGGTTTCCTTTCTGTGATTGCTGATGCCATGTGTTGGTCCAACTACCTCACCCCTGTTTTGGCGGTGTGGCAGTGGATTGACTTCCCTGCGGCTGAATATAAGGTGCACTCAGATTTCCTTGAGCTTAGTTTTGAGGATGGAAATATTGCGGGGGCTGGCCCTGGCTTATCGACTTCTGCTCTTAGTGAGCATTGGGTCGGCATCTGTCGGCTACGTGGCCCATTCCGTTGCAATAGTAGCATTGTATGGGATTTGGCTGCTGCCAACCTCCCTGGCTTCTATTGTTGCTGCCATATTGAAACACTTTGGGGTCTTGCGGTGAAGCTCCCTTTATAACTGGTGCCATTTGCATGCTTGCGGCCAACGTGTACTCCTCAAGGACAGTCTTCCTCAGTCTATGTTGGGCAAACTTATTCGTGTCCCACTGGGCCTGCTCCTGTTTTTCCCTGACCTTTTTCTGTTTTATTTTGTGAAAATGCAATATGTGGCTTGACCTCTCACAAGGGTTTGGTGTCTAGCCCGAGTCTACACTGTCCAAACCGCTTTGCATTTTGGTGCACACCCCCTTCTTTAGGATATTGTAAAAGAAGATGACCTGAGGGCCATTATCGGTCTATGGCTGTCCTATCTCCTGTCCCCACTGTTCGCTCATCATGTCTAGAAAATCTATTAAGGTCTCCCCAGGTTTCATAGTTTCTGCCATCAACCCTCCTACATTTGGGCAGTCAAGGAAAATCTCCCTCAAGGACGTTCATATTTGGTACCTGTATGTGGCCCCATCATGCTTAATTTTTGTCAGCATGATTAGTGGGTTGTGGGCTTGGGGGAACACTGTGTTAGTCTTCTCACCGATAATGCTACTTAGCAGATATTAGCATTGCCATTTACTAGGGTTATTCCTACGGTATTCTCCTCAAAGCATGAGATCCATTTCTCTGACCCATCCAACAAAGGAGGCAGTTTGGTTCTTAGCCATTTCTTATCCATCTGAGCCCATGGCACATAGGTGGTCCCTGCTCTCCTCATGCACACGCAAAGGTGCCATCTTGGTTCTCCTATAACAAAAATTGCGCCAGGTTACCTTGGTCCCTGATTTTCTGGTCTGCCCATCTTCTTTGCTGGGCTCATGTGCGGCATGGACCCCAATCAAATGCCTATCCCCTAATTCTTCCTCGGATTCTTCCTCAACTGGGGCTCTGTACTAACCCCTGCTCTTCTCAGGTACAGAGCGCACCACTCTACTCTCTCGTTGGGGTTCCAGGGTGCTCGCTCTCGCTCTCTCTCTCCTCAGTTCACGTCTTTCTTCTAAACCCCACCTAGATTGACTCCTTGGTTCTGAGCTATGTGCTGTTCTTCTTAGTCAGGACCTGCCTTCCACTTCACTCTCTGTTGTTTCTCCGGCTACCTGAGTATTCCCTGTGGCTCCCTCCTCGGCATCAGATCCTGAAGGACTGAGACTCCTTTCCTCACCCCGCTAGTTTTCTCACTGTCCAGAACTGCTATGAATCTCCCTGTCACTCTGGTGCGTTCTCCAGAACCAGTCTGAGTATGTGTTTTCTGTGCCGCTGAGGTTTGGTGGCCCGAACACAACGGAGAAAGGGGGGGTCGGACTTCGAGGACCTCTAGCGCTGGATTGGATGGTGCTGGGATCGCCTGGGATTGTTGGCCTGTTAGTCTGTCATGTCTGGACCTGACAGCTTGTTGTTCGGGAGGGACCCCTGGGGCTCCCTTGGTTGGTGGATTGTCGTAGCCTAATAGCAGGCATCCGGGAGAGCACCCCCATATGGTGGGGGAGGTGCAGATGCCTTGTTTGCTGGTTGTGGGTTAGTATCATCGGCTTGGGCTTCCTCAAAGATGGCCCATAATTCTAGTAGTGCCTCTCTTTTGTCCTTCCTTTGCCCTGTGTATTTTCTTCATATGTATATTCACGTGTGTTCAATTATGTTGATTGCAAAGGTTCCCTCTTTTGGCCAGGGGAATGTTTGGGCCTTTTTAGTGTGTGTAATGTGTGACAAAATTTGCTTAGCTTTTTTGCACGCATAGGGAACCTGTTTTGTATATACTTTAGAGGTGATTCCATGATGGGTTTTGGGTAGTCTTTTAGGGGCTAGTTACTCTTTTTAGCTTTTATGCTTTTAGGGGATCTTGAGTTATACGCATTCTAACTTTTCTGTTTTTATAGAATTTTAAGTTTTATTCTGGTAACAGGGAAATATGCACACAGGGATTACCAGTTCTACTCTGGTAGTGGGAAATATATACATGTGATTACTAGTTCTACTCTTGGTAGTGAGAAAATATACACATGGGGAGTAATAGATCTAATGAGCTCAATGTTATTCACAGATGCATCAAAATTAACATTTAACAAACATAAATGCACATGAAGGATCACAACCTAGGAAAAAGTGCAATTGTTATTTCAAAACAGCATGAAATTTGGCGTTCAAATAGCGAACCTTACTTCGGCATCAAATAGCTATTTGTGAGAATCAGCAACGTCTTCATAGCACATTAAATCATCGACAAAACGCAATACTCAAGGCAAAATACAATTACTTAAATTTACTGGTACAGCACATTGAGTCATCAACAAACGCAACACTTAAGAAAAACCCAGTCACATTAATTTACCAGCGTCATAATATCAAAACTACACCATCTCAATTGGCACAACAAAAAGCTGACAAGGCACAAAAATTAAAGGGAACGGCCTGTCAGAAATACCTTAGCCCACTCCTAGTGCATATTATTCTGTGATTAGGGGAACCTCTGCATGGTGTTCGGAACTTATAATCTTGTTGATATCAGCTCTGGGGTAAAGATAAGAACAATTTATATGGGAAAAGAAAGGAATCACTTCTACAACCCTAGGCCTTCTTGGCCAAACACAAACTATGTCCAACCTCCTGGATCTTAATCGTTCTAGTTCCCTCACTTCCGAATTACACCCTATGTCACACCCAGGGGTCCTGCGTACCATATGAGTCTTGCACAGCGGTCCAAGCAAACACACCTCTCACTTTTTTCAGATACTAACAGTGTTAAGAAACCGGTGGTACTGAAAAAACCTCTTTAGCCTAGTAAGATTGAAATGTGGGCCCTATATCACACCCAGCCACTATGCATACATTCTGTTTCACGCCCAGCAATCCAAGCAAAAGGCACCTCTTACAACAGAGGTGCTAACCCCATATCACGCCCAGGGCCTTTTGAGTACAATCTGTTTCATGCCCAGCAGTCTAAGAGATCCTCAATCCAAAACCAAAAAACGGTTCAAGCAATATTCACCTTCCCTGATGCTGATGATAGAAAAAAAGGGTGACTTCTGCGAGTTATGCAGGATATGCTTTTCTTAGTTTTCCACACGCCAAACGCTAGGAATAAGGCTCTAATGTAGCCTCTTACCCTTCTGATGGGTGGCTTTGTGACGGATCTCCGCTTCAAGGATTCAGCAAAACTCTGAATCAATTGGGGCATCTGCTCACCTTTCTTGTTGCGCAAATGTGATTCCCCCTGGGCAGGGTCTCCTTCCTTCGGTCGCAGTTGGGTCCAAGGAATCAGCCCCTATCTGGTTCACCAAAATGTCGCTTGAATGCAAAATTACCTTAAAAAACAAAAGACAAGAGAGGCATCTGGAAAAACAGGAACAGTTTGTTTAATTAAAAGTTACAGCCAGAAGAGCAGTTACAGCACCGGGGTCAGAGGCTTGTCTCTCAATGTACATCAGATTGTGGTAGGCTTTTATACATTTCTCTGAGTACCATAAAGCAATAACATTTCTTTCTTGGTTAAAAATGGGAACAGTTGTCATGGTGTCATAAATACAGCTCCAGATACTGAATGCAGGTGGGCCTCAACCTTGCATGGACATAATGTGGGCCAGTGTGTATGTGTCCAGATGTTCAGCCTGAGGGATGCATGGTTGCTGCGTGTGCTGTGTTCTGATTGGTTAAGTGTTCCTAACTACACGTCGCATCTAACTTTATGGTGTTTTTGGGAATACACACACCCATCCGGTCATGTGTGTTTTATTTGAGCCAATCTCCGGGGACCACTGTGGTATCGCTGAGCCTATCTCTGGGATCTGATCTAAGTTTTCCTGTTTGCACATTTGTCTGCCGGCTAAGTGTTACCCCACCTGCAACCTGTCAGTCCTAGGTCTCAGAGGCTGCCTGACCACATACCTACCTGCTGGGGATGACAGAGAGCTCATGACTGGGGAATCTAATAATGGTGATGCGACTTCGTTCATGTATATGAATGTATCGCAGTGTGCATCAACATTGACTACTCCAATATTAACATGTATGTATACAGACGATCTCTATACCTTTGACCCCTTCTCTCCAGAGAATCAACCTGGTGTCAGTTGCCTCACAACCATTGGGGACCTTATTGGCCTTAGATACTATCACCTCATTCGATGGCCTCTGATTACAATGATACCTTTTATGACCATAGACCATACCCCAATATGTGCCCTCACAAATGACAGTGGAGTTCTTTGTCAATCTGCGCGCCACAAGGTGGACCTGGGATAGTGTAAATATATATATATATATATATATGCACACACACATGCACACATATATATATACAGTGCATGATTTACCCCCCCTCCAGCGAAACCAAATGGCAGCCATTTTGTTTGGGGATCAGCCCTTCTTGTATATTTCAAAGTGTTTGCCCTGGGGGGTGTTTTGCCACCTGTAGGGTATTAAAAAAATATTAAATGTACAGAAGGTGAGCCTACCAGGAGGAAATTAAAAATGTCTCAAAGATTTTGCACCAGGTTTGCATGAGTTTTTAACAGCAACATGATGCAAAATGCATATTGACATTTATAAAGCTATACAAATAGCTATTTCCATTGCTTCATAGAAAAAAAAGGTAACATGGGGCATTGCACTGCCTTTGCCTCAAGGGAGGCATTTCATGAGTGGTGCATGGGTGTTTCTGTGCATCCATCCTTGTTTTGTGAGGCAAATCCATGTCTACAAACACTTGTAAACATGGACTTGCACCAAAATCCTGTGCCTGCTGAGGCTGGCATAACATAGAGAAAGATATCATTTCTCGTACTTTTCGGGTTTCATGTTTGCTGCCTTTTGCAGCACACATATGTAGAGGAAAAAGCCCCAAAGGTTAGCTTTTATGCAGGAAGGGACTCCTTCCTGCACAAATAAAATACTGACCATAACACATATATCCTTGCTCAATGGCAGAAGGGTGCCTGATTAGGCGCAAGGCAGCACACAAAGTGCGTCAGTACATTTAGAGAGCCGAACTGTCTATGGTTTGGAGGATATGGTGCAGTATTCCTTTCTCCAGATGACGCAGCACAGCAACTTTGCTCGCTGCGATGGAACATTTCTGCCATGAAGTATGTTGTGTTGTTGCCTATGTGGCAAGATGAAGCAATACTTTGTGTCTTTTGTTAGGGCCTTTGTAGAAGTTGTTTAGAAGAGTTAATTGTATAACAGCATCAAGTCATTTTGGGGTTTTATGCTTTGTCACACACATATTATAAACATACACATTCACCCACTAATTACCCTTCATACTTTTTCCTTCTACATAGGACACAGTGTTTTAGAAGTAAAGTCTAGGCAGTTGCAGATAGTCAACAGAGATTGTGTCTCATGGTTGACTGCTTCCCATGCAGTAACTCAAGTAATGGAGGACAGCTCTGAGGCAGGACCAGAAATGGAGACAGCATCTGAGGGAGAGGAAAATGGAGCAGAATCTGGAACTGATTTTTCAGTTGGCAAAGTTCCATTCGATGACTAGTCCTTCAGCGATTTTGAGGAACTTGGTCATGGCAGTGATGATGTCCCTTTGCTAACACAATCTATGCAGTAGAGCAACCATAGCAGGGTAGACAAACCCAGAAAGCAGGCTGCAGCAAGCATAGAAAGAGTGCTCTCTTGGCAGTCCCCCAATTTAGTGCAGCCTCAAATTCCCCCATTTACTGCAAACGCTGGCTGTAAAGCCGATATATCAATTGTTTTCTGCCAATTCACTTTGTCCATTTTATTTTGGATGTTGACTTCCTTGAGGAAATTGTGCAGCAAACAATGTTTGTACTGTAAGCTCAAAATGGGGTTAGTGCCCAAACCAAGCTTGCAGTCCTACTGGTCTACTCACACAGTTTAAGTAACCCTGCTCTTCGCACTATACATGAACAGAGATGATTGTTTGCTACTGGAGCGTCTGCTGCATTTCAATGATAACTCTGCTGTATTTCCCCAGGACCATCCAGACCATGACAGGTTGTTCAAAATTCAGCCTGTAATGGAACATCTGTCTGTAAGGATTCCAGAGATTTATCCTCCTGGAAAGAAAAAAGCCATTGATGAGTCCTTGATTCTATACAAAAGGCAGCTGATGTTGAGGTAGTATGTACTGATCAAAAGAGCTCATTATGGAATCAAGCTGTATATATTGTGTGACAGTTCTACTGGCTATGTATACAGCTTAAGAGTGTATACAGGAAAGGACTCTGCCCTAAACCCTGTAGGTTGTCCTCCCAGTCTAGCAGTCACAGCAAAGATTGTGTAGGAGCCACTCCTTCACAAAGGTCATAGCCTTTATGTGGACAATTTTTATACCGGAGTAGAGCTGTTAAGTGTTCAGTGAGCTGTACAAAGCTGGCACTGTGGCAAAAGGAACAATTCAAAGTTGCTGCAAAGTATTCCCATAGGAACTTGTTTGTAAGAAACTTCAAAAATCCCAGAGCACTGGACTGCATTCCAAAGACCTCCTTGCAGTCATGTTCTCTGATATGCATGATTGCATCACTGCAATCATGATTAGAGCACTCTATCATGGTTTGGGGTCAGTTGGCTGAAGTTCACGAGCCCACCTGTATACTTGATTACAAGCATATGGGCAGAGTGTATAAGAATGACCAGATCCTTCAGGCATACAACTCGGGTTGTAAAAAGTCACAGTGTTATAAGAAGCAGTTGACCCATCTGATCTAGACCACAATGGAAATACTCATGTCTTTCCTTGACATTCAGTTGACCATCATTTAAAGTCTTACAGCTACAGAAGCAGCAGCCTCCACTTCCTACGCTTTGCAGGGTGTGGCATGGCTGCAGGATCAACACTTTGGCAACAGCAAGACTCAACCATGTGGCTATTGCAGAGCCTGCTCTAAACGAGGAAAGAGGCAGGAGACCCAATGTTTCTGTCCTCAGTGCTCATCTCAGCCAGCCCTAAGTTTCATACTTGCTTTATCTTGAACCATACAAAAGTGAAGTATTGGGAGACTGACTGAGCTGGAGCAGCAGTAACATAATTTTTAATGTCTGTGCATGGATACATACCGTCCATGGGCCAGTACTTTACTAGGTAAGCGGTCATACCATTTGTTTTCCTCTAACTGAGGAAATTACCGCGGTCAGAATGTGGTAGGTGTTCTATTCCCATATGACAAGAGCATTACAGTCATGACACTACACATACAGGTGGATGGAACATAGGCCCTGTTATCACCCAGTAACCTGTGTAGCAAAAACAGAAACTCTCCAGTAATCTTTGAAGTGATCTTTAGGGAACGTAGGCAGTGTTCCCAAGGATGTTTTCCTTAGTTTCAAAGGTAGATATGTTTACTCAGTTTGAGGAACGTGAGCCTTGAAAGGCAGTCTTAGACACCCCCAAATGGCATCCACGACTGAAAGGAGTTTAATTTAGCACAGTTAATACTCTAAAGGAGAATGAAATACATGTTCTTGGACGTCAGGTAGTTATCAATAAAAGGCATTAGTAAAGGATCACCTGGCAAGTATACAGCATTAATCAGGGCTTTAAAGGAGACTGAGACCCGAAATGGTAGAAAAAGCTTAGACTATGTGTGCATTCACAGGGATAACGCACAGATAGATGTAATCAAGGTAGTAGAGATACACATGCTGTCACTTCATCTTCACCAAAGGTCTCAACCCCATTAGAGCTACAATCACCCCAATACTCAATTAGTCCCTCACTCAATTAAGCAGATTACTCCAAACCAAAAATAACTCAGCAGCCAGTCTCCCCCTCAACCTCTGACCACGCACAAACCTTGCACCTCAAAGAACTTCACTAGTTCCCCATTCACAGCTCTCTTTAAAGTCCTTACACACCCATTCAAAGCCTCTCACAACACTTGCCCAGTGTATTTCAAAATTGCCTCAGATTTCAGAAACCTGACAGACACTTTTGCTCAGCCAGACTTGCACTCGCACACATCCCATGCATATCCAGCACCAGAACAGCCAGCAGTGGCTTCTCCTATCTTGCTCTGGAATTAATTCTGGAATGGACAAGCCCCTGCACATCTGCCCCACCCTTTAAATATATTACATTCAGCACAAAGCTGAAGACTTCGCTCTTCAAGTAGGTGAGTCTATAGATCATCCCTGACTACATCTGCATCAATGGCAGGATATCTTCCCAGGTGAAGACACAAAATCACAGGGAAATCTACAGGGAAATCTACATCCAACACTACATGTATGGGTAATATATTTGTTCAGCTTGCCATGATCATCCTCCCTCAGAACATACTAGATCTTCAGTTTGCCTTAAGACAACTGCGTTACAATCACAGCACTGCACATAACAGTAGATGGGGCTAGCCACGTTCTCAACCCGGTTTTTCTTGATAGATTAGGACATACTCTTTAGGGAGCTTAGGAAAGTCTTTTCCAGCTTAGTTTCCAAAACAGATATGCTCACACAGTTTGAGGAATGTGGGCCTTTTAAGACAGCCTTGGACACACTCCCACCTTGCCTCCACAAACTGGAAGGAGTTGGATTTAGCACAGTGAGTGTACTAAAGGCGCATGAAATACATGTCTTACTGAGCCTCATGTGGCTGTATTGGGAACCATTAGTAAAGGATCACTAGGCACATGTTCAGTAATGCTCTGAATGTCAAAGGATTCAAGTGAAACTCACTTGTCCCAAATATGTGATCAGACAGGGAGTACTGCTATTGAATGAATCAACTCAAAACCAAAAAAAAACAAATTGGTGAAAGAAGTGCACCCCAAGTGAAAGAACACCATTTTACACAATTACGATCTTTGTTTAAAAGCATTTGTTGGAGTAGTACTACATATAAAAAGACAGACACAGCTGACGCTTTATCCAAATGCATCCACAGTGTGGCTACAGTTGTGGGCTAGACAGTGACAGGGTCTGTATTTACCAGTGTTGATGCCATTTCAACCCTATTCAGAATACAAAAGTCTCATCGGGACATATGATGACCTAGGGAACTGATGTGAAAAAATGTGTGATTACAAGATAACACCAGAGCTAGGAAAATGACAAATGGGAATAGTAAAAAGGCAACCAGTATGTATTTTTCAGAATTCCCATTTCTTGGGTGTTCTTAAACTTCTTTCACCAGTTTTTTTTTTCATCACTGCAACTCTGTGTTTATTTTAGACAATGCAAGAAATATGATGTGACTCTATATGGCAGCTCAAGTACTGGTTGCTATTTATGAACGTTCGACGGATTTGTAAACTGGCCTTTATTGTTGGACCACAATGGTTGCTTGAGTTGATTAATTCAATAGCAGTACTCCCTGCCTGATCATATATTTGGGACAAGTGAGTTTCACGTGAATGTCTGTTTCATGTTGAAATATTTATACCTGTATTCACGTGAACGTTTGGGTTGCTCTTGTGTTTGAACTAGGTTAACTGAGCTGTCTTGTTACCGCAAGAGCTTATAAGGGATACGTATTTGTCTACCCTAGATTTAGGGTTGTCTTTTTTTCTCTTCTCTATATCTCTAATTTTTCCTGGACACTATTACCTCTTTTGAAGAAACCATTAAGCAAAGAGTATAATGTCAGTTAGAGAAGAGCCACTTTACACAGAGGAGTATATAGCCAAAGATATTAGAAGTCCCTCCCTTTTTTGTTCAAGCACCCTCCTTCCGATATCTAGCCCTAGACAGATATTGAAAGGGTGAAAATGAAACATGTACGCACTGAACTACATGCTTGCATGCTTACTAAGTATTTAAAAGCAGTAATTATTCAACTGGGGCTACAAGTCCGTAATATCCCAGGAACTTTTAGGGAAGACAAGCAATTCAGGGGAGGCTTTAGCCATATTGCCACCACATGCTCACAACACCGATGGTCCTGGGTATAGAGTCTGCACTAGAACACAGTAAAGAGGAACTGAAGCAAATAGCTGAACTGGAGAAATAACTGTTGGGATGCGATAGTTTAAAAGACACCACACAGGCCTTAGAGAAACTGAACAGAAACGTCTAGGAGAATAATTGAATTGAATTGAAAAAGAAAGCTGGCAAACTGCAGAAGGATATTAAAAACTTTAGCAAAGAAAAGGCATACCCCTATCTGTTAGACAACTTCTCTACACACCCCTCCCTCCAAACACGTCACCTGGGGGAGATAAAAAGAGAAAAGACAAGTGACCTTCTCTGAATCCTCAACAGGCTCTGATAGTTTGAAAGATCCTGGGGAAGGTACTAGCAGTGACAACTCTACCCCCAATCATTTTTTAGGGAAACCTCCAAGAGACAAAGGCAACAGAGGGAATTGGGGGCATCAATGGGACCAGTTCCCAGGGGAGCGCCAAACCTGCATATGGTATTACAAGTGGGGGCCAGAGAGAAATTGATTATTTTGCCTCACGATGAGCATACCACTACAGAGAACAAGACTGAAGTCCGTAGAGTCCCTGAACACAATCTGTGTCCAACACAATCAATCCTACTATTTAATTTATTGCTACATGCATTGAGTGAAGATGGGATTTTCATCCTGAGCAAGGGACTGTCCCTTGCAATCACTGAACATACTGATTTTTTCAAACTAAATTCAGTACTGTATCGTTTCTTCAGGAAATACAACATTTCTTTTACAATAGAGACTCCCCATTGCTCACATCGGCATCCCAACTCAGACCAGCTTCTTGTTTCACACCTTCCAATGCCCTGATGCCAACTGAAATTTTAGCATTTGAGAAGGTGGTTTTAGAAGACATAAATAATCTAAGAAGTAAAAGGTATTTCACACCAAATAACATAACTTGGTCTGAGAGACGATCTCTCAACCCACTGAAATCAGTCACCTCCATTAAAATTAAACCAGCAGATAAAGGAGGTGGTATTGTGATACAGGACAGGCATTTTTCTGAAGCTGAGATAATGCACCAGCTCAACAATCCCAAACATAAAGAACTGTCATCTAGTCCCTTACCAGCCATTAAGCAATGTATTTTTTAAACCACATACCAGGGTCTACAGAAAGGATTCATCACACAATCGGAATTTGAGTTTCTCAATAAAGAATCCCCCAGAACCACTGTTCTATATACTTTACCAAATATCCTTAAGAATGTATCACACCACCAATTTTGTCTGAATGTGACTCTGTCCTTGATGCCAGTACATTAATACTTTCATCAAAGGTTTTGTCCCTGCTTTAGACACGAGGCAGTACATACATGATTAACATGACTGAAAGGTATGGATTTTGACTCAGAACATGAACTCTTGGTGACTATGTACGTTGAGTCTCTTTACACAAACATCCCCCAGAGAGACAGTATTGAGGTAATCAGGAACATCTTAGACACTCTTCCTGCCCCTTGCCATGTCCTAACTGAGTTCATAATTGAACTTCTAGAGATTGCCCTATCCAAAAACTATTTTCTGTTCATACATGACTATTATGCATAGTGTTTCGGAACTTCCAAAGGAGCAATTTTCGCTCCAAACCTGGTGAATCTTTAAGTGGGACACTTGGAGAAAATGCTTGTTAACGCTAACACTAACCCTTTTCAAAGCAACCTTAGTTGCTGGGAACGGTACATTGACAACATCTTTTTAATTTGGACAGGTACATAGACAATCTCTAGCTGGTCACCCAGTACCTTAACACCTGTCAAACCCATATCATATTTACATATAATTTTGACCAACACAAGATACCCTTCCTTGATCTCCTAATCCAGTGGTTCCCAACCTGTGGCCTGGGAACCCATGGGATTCCGTGAATCCTCCCCAGGGGGTCTGTGGCTGCTTGGATAATTAAATAATATTAACCCGTTAGGTCCCCAGCTTTCAGTAATGATTCAGTGGGGGGCCCCAACAATCCAATAATGATTCAGTGGTGGTCCCCAGATCCAGTAATGATAAAGTAGGGGTCCACATAAGTCAAAAGTTTGGGAACCACTGTCCTGATCCTCAATAATGACAACAATCTTATTGTTACCCTTTTTCGAAAACCCACAGAACTTATTACATTGTTAGAGTACAATAGTTTTCATCCCCGGGCTCTCAAAGATGGACTGCCCTTTGGCCAATTTCTTCATCTCCGAAGGAACTGTACTTTGAAGAGTGATTATTTCAAAGAAGGGGCTATTCTTAGCACCAAGCTGCAAGAGTGAGGTTACCCCAAATGGATCGTTAAGAACTCAATGAAGAGGGCTAATCCCAGAGAAATAACTTTACAACTCAAGGAAAAAAAATAAAGCTCCTTCAGACAAACATTTTCTCCACATGCAAACAAGATAGTCAAAATCATTAAAAAACATTGGTCTATCCTTAAGACTTTGGACCCCTCATGGGATACTCCCCTTTTCTCTCACAAGAAAGGGAGAAATAGTAAGGATTATCTAGTACATGCAGTCACCAGGATTCCAAGTACCAACTACACATTGCCCTCCCTAATAGGTTTAGACCCAATCAAAGGTCACTATAAATGTGGAAATTGTGTTGCTTGCAAATATAAATCTAACACAAAACAGTTCATATATAGAAATATAGATATTTCTTTACGACATCATACTAACTGTGCAACTATTAATGTCATCTACAGTATATGGTGTCCATGGGACCTTAATTATATTGGGCAAATGACCCAGCAAATTTGCACAAGGATCAGTCAACACAGGAGCCGCATCAGTTGCAATATAGAGACTGCACCATTGCTTCAACACTTTCAAGAACACCAGCACACAACAGAAGATCTCAGATGGCAAGTGATTGAAAAAGTCACACCATCACCAAGAAGAGGAGATATGTCACAGAATTTACAGAGACTCAAATGTAAATGGATTGAGAAATGTGACTCGATCAGGAATGGTCTGAATACCACGTAGGAATGGTGTAAACAAATTGCACTTCTGAACTAATGCACTTTCTGCCATTTCACTCCATATTGTTGTGATGGGATCAGTGCAATCATTGCACATACATCATACAAACTATGTTTATTAGTACATGCCTTGGCATTGCTTCCCAGGAGCAGTACCAGTGATCTTGTCCTAAGTGTTGTATTTTTGTTTGCCAGCACCACTATTATGGAATTGTCATAGGTCTTCCTTAGACCATCTATTATAACAATTCCTTCACTATTCATGCACCTGATGTTGAATGGCTTACTGTTTTCATTTTAAAAGTGCGTCAATATCCATTATGATGTGTGTTTGATGACTCCCAAAGGTAGTTCACACACAGAAGAACAAGTTACTTACCTTCGGTAACGCTTTTTCTGGTGGATATACTAGCTACCTGTGGATTCTTCACCTTATGAATTCGTCCTTGTGCCAGCATCCGACGGAAAGTCTTCTTCATAGCTGTCAACGTCGACGAGGACGTCATAATGGCACAGCTCCACGTGACTCCGTCTGACGTCAATGTGCCAATAAGAGGTCCTCGTTGGCGTACTGACGTCAGTTTCACCTCATTTTTTACTTGCCTTTGAGGCGAACAGGTGAGAACCGACCCATCAAAAACATAAAGAAAAAAATATATATATACACACAATAACATTTCCCATTAAATGCATATATTTACATAGATACATAAAAAAAATATATATATATATACATATATACATATCTCCAGATAAGCAAAAATTAACCATTACAAGATAACTGTGAAATCAGGCAGGCAACGGGGGAGGCGGGAGGGACTGTGAGGAATCCACAGGTAGCTAGTGTATCCACCAGAAAAAGCATTACCGAAGGTAAGTAACTTGTTCTTCTGATGGATACAACTACCTGTGGATTCCTCATCTTATGAATAGAGTCCCAAAGCTGTACCGCACTCGGTGGTGGGTGACCGCCTGATTACACCAAGAAATCTTGCAATACCGAACGAGCAAAATGACTGTTCCTCCTCACTTCAGAGTCCAAACAATAATGTTTTACGAAGGTATGGAGGGACGCCCAAGTTGCCGCTTTGCATATGTCAACTAATGGAACTCCTCTCGCTAGGGCCGAAGAAGCAGACTTAGCCCTAGTAGAACGGGCCCTGATAGCTTCAGGAGGAACTTTCTTCGCCAGAGAGTAACACATTTTTATACACAGGATGACCCACCTGGAGATTGTTCATTTCTGGACCGCTCTGCCCTTTCGCTGTCCAACATACCCTACGAACAGCTGATCATCCAAACGAAAGTCTTTCGTCCTCTCCAGGTAGAAACTCAGCGCCCTCTTAGGGTCCAGCCTATGGAGCCTCTCTTCATCTTTAGAGGGGTGGGGAGGAGGGTAGAACGAGGGAAGGGTAATAGCCTGCCCTATATGAAAAGGAGTGACAACTTTTGGCAGAAAAGCGGCCCTGGTTTTCAACACCACTTTATCAGGTAAAAACATGGTAAAAGGAGGTTTAGCAGAAAGGGCTTGAAGCTCCCCAACCCTCCTAGCAGATGTAATCGCAATTAAGAAAACAGTCTTTAAGACCAAGTATCTCAACGGACATGAATGCATGGGCTTGAAAGGCGAACCCATCAAAAACGTCAATACCAGATTCAAGTCCCACTGAGGCATGTGAAAGGGTGTGGGAGGAAACTTATTAACTAAACCCTTAATGAACCTATTTACAATCGGAGATTTAAACAAAGAAGGTTGGTCCGGAAGACAAAGAAAAGCCGACAGAGCCGCCAAATAACCTTTAACCGTAGCTACCGTACAGCCTTTCTTTGCTAAATTAAGATCAAACAAAAGAATATCTGAAAGGTGGGCCTTCAAGGGATCTTTTTGATTTTCTCCACACCAAACCACAAATTTTGCCCACCTACATGCATAAATGGATTTAGTGGAGTGTCGCCTGGACGATAGAATAACATCCACTACATCCGTTGGGAGAGAAAAGGAACTCAGGTTGCCCCGTTCAATCTCCAGGCATGAAGGTGCAGGCTCTGGAGGTGGGGGTGTAGAACCTGCCCCTGGGACTGCAAGAGGAGGTCTGCCCTGAGCGGGAGACGGAGCGGAGGGCACTGAGAGAGTTGAAGCAGGTCTGTATACCATACCCTTCTCGGCCAGTCTGGAGCCACCAAGATGACTTGAGCCCGGTCTTGACAAACCTTCCTCAAAACCTGAGGAATCAAGGGTATGGGGGGAAATGCGTAAAGCAACTGGCCGCTCCAGGACATCTGAAACGTGTCCCCCAATGCTCCTTGTCACGGATACTGGAGGCTGCAGAACAACAGGCAATGTGCGTTCTCGTGAGTGGCGCATAAATCCACCTGAGGCGTACCCCACATCCCGAAGATGTAGAGGATCAGGTCTGGATGGAGACACCACTCGTGATCAAGTGAGAAGTGACGACTGAGACCGTCCGCACGTACATTCAGAACTCCGGCCAAATGATTCGCTATTAAGCAAATATGATGGCCCTGAGCCCAGGACCAGGGCCGCAGAGCTTCTCTGCAGAGAAGGTATGACCCTACTCCTCCCTGCTTGTTTATATACCACATTGCGGTAGTGTTGTCTGTTAAGATCTGAACTGACTGACCGCAAAGGGAAGGGAGGAAGACCTTGAGCGCCAAACGTACCGCCCGCAACTCCAACAGATTGATATGCAACATCTGTTCTGCTGGAGACCAATGACCCTTGATCTCCAGGTCCCCCAGATGAGCTCCCCACCCTAGAGTGGAAGCATCCGATATCACTGTGGCCACCGGAGGTGGTAGTGAAAACGGTAAACAGTTTTCCTTGGGAAAGGTTGCCGTCCACTGTCCACCAATGAAGATCCGCTACAGCGTCCTTGGAGATCTTTATTGAATCCCTGAGATCTCCTTTGTGCTGGAACCACTGCCTGCGGAGGCACCACTGAAGAGCCCTCATATGCCAGTGAGCGTGAGTGACCAACATAATGCAAGAAGCAAACAGACCTAGCAGGCGTAAGACCTTGAGGACTGGAACTGCCGCTCCAATTAGAAACATTGGAATCAGCGCCTGAATGTCCCGAACCCGCTGAGGCGGGGGGTAGGCCCGAAACAATGTTGTGTCCAGTACTGCCCCTATGAACAGGAGGCGTTGAAAGGGCTCCAGGTGAGATTTGGGCACATTTACAGAAAAACCCAGATCGAACAACAACTGGGTTGTCATTCGCAGATGAGACAACACAAGCTCTGGAGACTTGGATTTGATCAGCCAATCGTCCAGGTAGGGAAAAAACGCTACTTCCCTTCTTCTGAGCTGTGCTGTAACAACCGTCATCACCTTCGTAAAAACCCGAGGTGCTGAAGTAAGTCCAAACGGAAGGACCGCAAACTGGTAGTGTTGCGTCCCGACCACAAACCAGAGATACTTCCTGTGCGACTTGATTATCGGAATATGAAAGTACGCATCCTGCAAATCGACAGACACCATCCAGTCTCCTTTTTCAACGCCAATAGTACCTGCGCTAGGGTCAGCATTTTGAATTTCTCCTGTTTGAGGAACAAATTCAAAATCCTCAAGTCTAGGATTGGTCTTAGACTACCGTCCACTTTGGGAATCAGGAAATATCTTGAATAACACCCCTGACCCCTTTCCTGCAACGGCACCAACTCTATTGCGCCCTTTGACAACATGGTCATAACCTCCTGTTGCAACAACAGAAGATGGTCTTCTGAACAAAATGAGGGACGGGGGGAAAGGGAGGAGGGAACTCCTGAAACGGGAGACCATAACCTTTTTCCACAATTCTTAACACCCACAAGTCCGTTGTAATCGACTTCCACTTCTGTAGAAAAAGACTCAATCTTCCCCCTACAAGAGAAGTATGGATGATAAAGTGGGGAAAACTAGGGCTGCTTCTGCTGTTGTCCACCGGAGGAGGATGAAGATGACAGCTGCTGGGCTGGCCCTCTGGCTCTACCCCTACCCCGCCCTCTAAAGGCACAATAGGGCGGATTGGCAGGCTGCTGGGCCAAGGACTGTGACCTCTGAAAGGCAGAGCCACGAGTGAACCCCCGAAACCTGTGAAAAGGTCTATAAGATGTTGCAGCAGAGGTCTGTAAGCCTAAGGACTTAGCCGTCACCCGACAGTCCTTAAACCGTTCAAGGGCAGAGTCCGCCTTGTCTCCAAACAGCTTTTGCCCATCAAAAGGTAGATCCATTAAGGTGGATTGAACATCCAATGAAATCCAGAGGACCTTAACCAGGCATGCCTCAGAAGTGTCCAGGCCAGTCCGTATAATTTGTTGTGCAGCCGCCTGCGCATCCATAAAAAGGGATCCAAACGACCCTTGCATCTCCTGTGGCAGATCCTTTGCCATCTCCTTAGCAGAGTCCATAAGGGCGTGGACATACCTGCCCAGCACACAGGTAGAATTAGTAGCCTTAAGCGCCATACTACAGGATGAAAAGATCTTCTTCGAAGACTGCTCCATCCTCTTGGACTCCCTATCAGTTGGGACTCCAGGGAATGTTCCAGGAGCAGACTTCGCGGAGCAAGATGCCTGGACTACTAAGCTTTCCGGAGTTGGATGTCGTGACAGGAAAACAGGATCTCCTGGTGCACCCCTATGTCTCCTCGCCACTGCCCTGTTCACTGCAGGAGTCGTCACTGGCTTCTTCCACAAGTCCAATATAGGCTCAGTTAAAGCCTCATTGAAAGGCAGCAAAGGGTCAGCACTGGACGCAGAAGGATGCAGTACCTCTGTGAGCAGGTTAGTTTTCACCTCCACCACAGACAAAGGCAAGTCCAGAAACTGCTGCCTTCCTTACCACTGTATGGAAGGAAGCGGCCTCTTCTGTAAATTCCCCCGGAGACGCAATGTCCCACTCCGGGGAAGTATCCAGGCCACTTGCAGTGGCCAGACCCTAGAACTCATCCGAAGGGTCAATCTCACCTTCCTCCAGCTGTCTATATTCCTCCTCCTCCAAAAGTCTTAAAGCCTTCCTACGAGACCGAAGATGTGTCTCTAGAGCCAGCGTCGATAAAGAATCCATCGACGACTTCGAACCTCGGAAAGGCCCAGGAAGAGATGGATAACGCCTAGTCTTACCCGGCGCCGACACAGAGTCCAACGATGACCTCCGCGGAGTTGGTTGGCAGGAAGGCGATGGAGCCGGTCTGGAAGGAGACATCATCGACGTCGGATGGCGCGGTGATGGAGTCGGCTGACGCGATGGTGGATCCACCGTCACAAGTGGTGAACTCCCACTAGGGGATACCCTCGGCGCCGATGCAACAGTCTCCGTAGGACAAGAAGGCATGAATGGAGCCGCCTTGTATGGCGCCGGAAAGCCCAAATCAAACGCCAATGGCCCCGTGGGACCTGCCGGTGCACCAGCAGGGGCCATAGATTGAAAAACGGCATACATTGCATTAAAAAATGCAGCCGGATCCATCCCTGGAGCCGGGAAAGCCGGGTATTGTGGAGCAGAGGTCTGCTGTACATAAGGCTCCCTCGACGCCGGCAAAAATTGAGGACTATGATGAACAACCTCAAAGACAGATGGCGCCGGCGACAACTCCGGACTCCTGGACTGAGGGGTCACAGTAGGGCTCATCTCCCATGTCTTCTGGCGTCGAGAAGACCTCAACCTCGACCGGCTCCGCTCCGACCGGCTCCGCTCCGACCGGCACCGAGAGTCATGACGGCGCCGAGAATCATGATGACGCCACTTCTTAGGCTTCTTGGGTGAAGCATGGGAGGAATCCCTTTTATGGCCCTTCTTCTTCGCTTTTGCCAGAAAAAGTTTCGCCTCACGCTCTTTCAGAGCTTTAGGATTCATGCTCTGGCACAAAGAGCATCCTTCAACATCATGCTCTGAACTAAGGCACCAAATACAATCCGAATGAGGGTCGGTCACTGACATCCGACCCCGTATTCTCTACACGGCATGAAACCAGACTTTTTTGGAGGCGACATTGTAACCACCAAAAAACGCTACAGTTATCAACGAGCCAGGAAGAAAAACCGTTGGCGTCGAAAGCACAGAAAAAAGGAAAACTGACGTCAGTACGCCGACGAGGACCTCTTATTGGCACGTTGACGTCAGACGGAGTCACGTGGAGCCATGCCATTATGACGTCCTCGTCGACGTGGACAGCTAGGAAGAAGACTTTCCGTTGGATGCTGGCACAAGGACGAATTCATAAGGTGAAGAATCCACAGGTAGTTGTATCCATCAGAAGATTTATTTTCCTGGATGTGTTTCCTGCCTTCACATGTATGGACTGTTTAGACATGCTATGTGGATAGAGGGTGTGGGACAGTTTTGCTGACAGTACTTGTGACACCACATCTCCTCGGTACTTGCACACCAACCTAGTATCAATCACAATGTGGGTGGAGGTCACCTCAGCTGAAGTAGATGTCCCTACAGTTGTACTAATCCTCAAAGCTGCATACATGAGTGCATAACTGGTGTGTAGTGCAACTGACAAATGGTATTACTGGTCAGTAAAGAAGTGACAGTACTCTGGCAATGATGTCCAGCTTTTGGCACAAAGCAGGTACATGTTCATTGAACAAACTGTACCTAAATGTATGCTACATATCTGTTCCTCACAGGTCTTACTATGGTGGGATACCCTTTGCCATGTTGTGTACAAGTAGGATTAGGACATTCCTGGTGCAAGTGTCAGGAAGCCATTTCTCAGATTTTGAATGTTACATGCCTGCAAACATTCAATCTGGCCAATTTCTGTTACTGTTTTAACAGTTGACATTGAGAAAGTAATACATCACATGCATGTACTATGAATAAAGCACAGATACATTGGTTGTGAATGTACAGTATTTATTAAGTGCAGCAAAATAAGGGTTGGGGAAATACAAGGGAGTGGGCAGTTTGGTGTTCACAGCTGTTGGTAGCACAGGTCCAGAGTCCACGGGGCCATTTGGAAATGGAGCACGGACTTTAGATGGTCAACAAGGTGTGTCAGTGGCACACAAGGGAGACAGTTCAAAAAGGGATCACTTCCTGGCGGTGGGTTTGGTCATGGCTACAGTGTCTGTGGTATGTCTGGTTGGATGGCCACGTTTGCGAGGGTGTTTTTGGGCAGCAGAGGAAGGGGTGCTGGTATCATGTGAGTCCCCTGGCAGGGCCACCAGTCCACTTCCAGCAGCAGATCTGGAAGCTTCCAGGGCTGGGGTATCTCTTGTCTTGTGGATGGGGCCTCCATGCAGGTGGAGATCTCACACAGTACTCCAATCATGTCCTGCAGCACCCCTTTGATGGAGGCCATGGTGGCATTGTGGGCCTGCCATTGCTCCATGGCCTCCTGATGGTGTTCACTCTGCAGCCTCTGAATCTCCTGCAAAGTGGGCAGGATCTAGCTCATCCTGTCCTGGGTGTGCAGGTATGCTGACAGGATTTGGGAGATGGCCTCCTGGCCAGTCGCTACCCTGGTTTGGCTCCCCCCTTGTCCCACAGACGGCCTCTCACTGGCCCGGGCCCACTGTGCCTGTGACCCCGTCACAGTCACCCTACTCCCACTTGCACCAGGACCTTCATCGTCTTGCCTGGTGATGGGTGGTGACTCCAGTCCCTGTACAGGTGGGCACACAGTGGCTGAGCTAGGGACACTGGCTTGGGGGCATTGGGCCACAGCTTTTGATGGTGGCTGTGTAGTGGGGGTCTGTCTGGTGGACTGGGTGGGGCTTCTGGAGGGTGACTGATCAGAGGTTCCTGATGGGCCAGGCTGCTCGTCCAGATCCAGACATCCAGACATGACCACTAGTAGCAGCGTGAAGGAGGGACCATCCAGCTTCTTTGCTGGTGCACAAAGTCTGACCTTTCTTGATGAAATACTGTAAATGCAGGTGGACGTTTAATCTGTTGCCTATATACAGTCCAAGATACTTTTAACTTTGAACAACCTCCTCTAACTTTTCATTGCCAAACTTGATATTCAGAGGAGGGCATGGACGATTCAAGATTGACATGCTTTTGTTTTCGTTTATTAACCTCAAGGTTGTTTCTCTTGACATAGTCAGCTAGTTCTTTCAGTGATCTTTGGAGACCCACTCTTATTTCAATGAGTAGGACAATATCATACCCAGACACAGTGGATGAGAGTTTATCTAATCCAATCTTGGTGACAGATCTGCCATGAACAGATTAAATAAGTGAGCAGGTAAAACACAACCTTGTTTAAAGCTGACTTCCATGGGGATTCTCCTTGATATTCTTGTGCCAACGGCCAGTTTAACTTAAATCCAAAGGGACGTGTATAACAACTCAATGGCTCAAAGCATTCTGTCTGGGAGGCCCCAGTACCTTAGCTTACCCCATAGCAGAGAGTGGTAAATTCAGCTGAATGCTGCTTTGAAGTCAATGAAGAATAAATGCAGTTTCTTTCAGAATCGCTTGCACCTGTCAGCGATTACTGCTACCGCTAGGATGTTCGCAGTAGTCCTGAATCCTCTTCGGAACCCTGGCTGATTGACTGGGACTATATTGCTCTTGCTTGACCAGTTAATCAATTCTCCAAAAAATAATGATGCCTAATATTTTGCTTCAGAGTCTATAAGTACAATCAACCTGTCGGCTGGATTTGACCGATGACCACCTTTAAAATCAGGTTTATAACTGACCCTCTCCAACTGCTCGGAATTTTGCCTGACTGATAGGGAGCCCAAAATGTGGGTTCCTGTTTGAAAGTTGCCTGTGGAATAGCATTTAGCCCTGACGCTCTGTGTTTTCTCCCAACCCTAATTACTATGGCCACTATATCGGGGGAATAATACAACCTATATGGATCATCATCATGCATCTAGATAGCTCATCAGGAGTAAGGTAAGAGTTACCTGAGAGTGTTTTCTTGGGGCTGTCAGTTTTCGTTTACTTAATTGACTACTGCTTAGCATGTGCTATCCTGATCCATTTCATTAAGGGGAGTTCCTATGGAGAATGTCTTAGGTGCACAACCCAGGTTTCCTCTGTGGCACTTGAGTTATTTATAACCCTTGTCGCTTGAGCGATGCATTTATGGTTTCCAAGAATGCTGCTGTGTTGGTTTGTTTATCACTAAAGAGGAGTTTTGTCCAAAATGCCTCTGACTGGTTTCTCGTGTCTTCCTTGACTTTTTTATATTTCTTCCTCAGTTTTTTATGTCCTCCCATAGATGTTTTGGAGCATTTAGCTGTCTTGCACACCTGAATAATGTCCCCTTTCACAGTGTTTGCTGTCCTTGTAAGATTTGCTGACCACTTGTCCACTGGCCTCCCTATATGGGTTAATGTGCAAGCATGTGCTAGCAGTCGTCTAGAAAATTCTGACCAAACCTCAATTTGGGGGCGGTTAATTGTGTTGCTAGACTCAAAGATTTTCTTTACATGCCTGGCCAGGGCTGGTAGGGGGTTCTGCGTCCACCATAGGTGCTTCAGATTTGCTGTTTTTAGAGGCCTTCATTGGCAGATACACTCATATGCCTTGGAGGATTAATACACATTTCCAGGTGCAAGTGGTCACTTTGTGATGTCAATTTATTAACATATTTCTTAGGTGCTGCAACAAGGATGTAGTAACAATTGGGTAATCCAGGAATGAACAAGAGTTGGCGCCATGGTATGTATACCTCGGAGGGGCATCGCTCAAGAATCTGTGCTTTACTACTCTCAAACCTAGGTGCTCCAGAGGGGCAACCAATTTTTGCCTATTAAAATTACAACATTTGAGTATGGAGACAGACTGTGGGGGCACCACCCAAATGGCATTTTCTACTTCTAATTGCTCGTCTATGTCTGGTATGTAAATTAGAGTTGAAATCGCCCGTCACTATTATTTCCCAGATGGGGTTAGAAAGCCTTATTACTGTTATACTGGAAATTAATTCTTGAAATAAAGATTGCTTTTTCTGGGTTTCGGGGTGAGTGTATCCGTTATTGAATATTACAGTGGTTGCTGAGTGGGTCTTCCAACTACTAAACTTGATTACTTGTAAACCTTGACAACGGGAAGGCAGATGCTCAGAAGAGATATCTAATGCTGTCAAAATATATACAGCCAGGCCCTCCTTCAGTCTACCAAATTGGTGCGCTCTTGTGGTTTCCACTTGATAGTGGGTATAGCCTGGTAATTGCAACAGTTCTATTAACCAGGTCAGTTGAAGAGCCATAATCTTGTATCATTGCCAGCAACTTGACAACTGTGTTTGAAATAATTTAGTTTCACAACAAGGCCTGGAGAGTTGACAGTTTATCTAAATATCGCCACAACTTAGCTTAAGCTCATGCTAAAGACAGCATGTTATGGTTAAGAAATAACATTTAAAAAACTCTAGAAAGTCACTGAAAAAAAACAAATGTTAAAGGAACGTTATAGTTAAGTACAGAGCTTAACTGTATAAAACAGAAGCAATTCAGCAGTTATAGTTACCTCAGCTAACTATAACTTAACCCCTGCAATACACTGCTTATGAACTCACATATTATATCACTCATGACACAGTCAGTGACATCAATAATGACATCACTGATGACTTTTCAAATGCCATCACTGATGACATCATCCACACAATCACTCACACAACCACTCACACACCCAGTGACACTCTCATGCAACCACTCACACAAACACTCACACCCACTCACATATCCATAAAACCATTCACACACCCATTCACACCCCCACACAGCCACTCAAACGTAATCACGGAATCATACAACCACTCACTCACACAACCACAAAACCACTCACTCACACAACCACTCACACATTCACTTACAGAACCATACAACCATTAACACACCTATACAACCACACACCCACTCACACACCCATATAACCACTGCAACACACTTATACAACCACCTATACACCCGCTCACACACCTGCAGTTACTCAAACACCCACTCAATCACATCTACTTACATACCTACTCACAAACTAATATACAACTCACCCACCCATAAGACCACTCACACACCCACACAACCACTCACACACCCATGCACCCACTGACTCGGCCACTCACACACCCATTCACAGACCTATACAGCCACTCACAAACCCACTTACACATCCATACAGCCACTCACATAAACCACTCACATACCCATCCAGCCACTCAGCCACCCCCTCACACACTGATGCAGGCAGTCACACAGCCACTCAGATAACATGTTAGAAATAGTATCACTTATAAGTAGTATAGAAAAAATAATAATTTAAATTATGGAGTAGCTCATTATATATCTTTAAGTCTCATATGAGTTTATGAAAAACCTACATTCATTGGATGATGTCATCAGTGATGTCACTTGGGATGTCATCAACTATGTCATCAGTAAGATCACTGACCATACCATGAGTAATGTAATATTTGAGGTAAAAAGCAGTGCATTGAGGGGGGATAATTTATAGTTAGCTGAGGTAATTATAACTGCTGGATTTCTATGTTTTTTTTTTAACTCTAACGTCCCTCCAACCTATGTTTTTTTCAGTGCAAATATATATATATATATATATATATATATATATATATATATATATATATATATATATATGGAAAATGGCACTTACCCAGCTTTGCACATCCCGCCATCTAGTGTTGGGCTCGGAGTGTTACAAGTTGTTTTTCTTCGAAGAAGTCTTTTCGAGTCACGAGATCGAGGGACTCCTCCCCTTTCGGCTCCATTGCGCATGGGCGTCGACTCCATCTTAGATTGTTTTCCCCACAGAGGGTGAGGTAGGAGTTGTGTATTATAGTAATAGTGCCCATGCAATGGAGTAAATATGTATGTACATAATGTGGTTTAAAGCGATATATTTACAAATTTCTAAATGTTCCAGATCAAACCTCAAACGGCTACAGGCTCCCGGGGAGGCGGGTGGGCACATGTGAATCTGCAGCGTCTCATGCCACGAACAGATGTACACTGGGTAAGTGACATTTTCCGTTCAATGGCATGTGTAGCTGCAGATACACATGCTTTGCATAGACTAGTAAGCAGTTATTTCCCCAAAAGCGGTGGTTCAGCCTGTAGGAGTTGAAGTTGTTTGAAACAAAGTTCTTAGTACTGCTTGTCCTACTGTGGCTTGTTGTGCTGTTAACACATCCACGCAGTAGTGCTTGGTAAACGTATGAGGCATAGACCATGTGGCTGCATTACATATTTCAGTCATTGGAATGTTTCCTAGAAAGGCCATGGTAGCACCTTTCTTTCTAGTTGAGTGTGCCTTTGGTGTTATAGGCAGTTCTCTTTTTGCTTTGAGATAACAGGTTTTAATGCATTTAACTATCCATCTGGCAATGCCTTGCTTGGATATTGGATTCCCTGTATGAGGTTTTTGGAAAGCAACGAACAATTGTTTTGTTTTTCGAATTTGTTTTGTTCTGTCAATGTAGTACATTAAAGCTCTTTTGATGTCTAATGTATGTAGTGCTCTTTCAGCTACAGAATCTGGTTCTGGAAAGAACACTGGTAGTTCTACTGTTTGATTCAAGTGGAACGGTGATATGACTTTTGGTAAGAATTTAGGATTTGTTTGTAAAACTACTTTATGCTTGTGTATCTGAATAAAGGGTTCTTGTATGGTAAATGCTTGTATCTCACTTACTCTACTTAGAGATGTGAAGGCAATTAGAAATGCTACTTTCCATGTTAAGTATTGTATCTCACATGAGTGCATGGGTTCAAACGGTGGACCCATGAGCCGTGTTAAGACAATGTTAAGGTTCCACGAAGGAACTGGTGGTGTCCTTGGTGGGATAATTCTTTTTAGACCCTCCATAAAAGACTTTATGACTGGGATCCTAAAAAGTGATGTCGAGTGCGTAATTTGCAGATAAGCTGAAATTGCGGTGAGATGTATTTTAATGGATGAAAAAGCTAGCTTTGACTTTTGTAAGTGCAGTAAGTAGCTTATGATGTCTTTAGCAGATGCGTGTAAGGGTTGAATTTGATTACTATGGCAGTAATAAACAAATCATTTCCATTTATTTGCATAGCAATGTCTTGTTGTAGGTTTTCTAGCTTGTTTTATGACCTCCATACATTCATGTGTAAGGTCTAGATGTCCGAATTCTAAGACTTCAGGAGCCAGATTGCTAGTTTCAGCGATGCTGGATTTGGGTGTCTGATCTGTTGTTTGTGTTGAGTTAACAGATCTGGCCTGTTTGGTAGTTTGACATGAGGTACTACTGACAGGTCTAGTAGTGTTGTGTACCAAGGTTGTCTTGCCCAAGTTGGTGCTATTAGTATGAGTTTGAGTTTGTTTTGACTCAATTTGTTTACCAGATATGGAAGGAGTGGGAGAGGGGGAAAAGTGTATGCAAATATCCCTGACGAGCTCATCCATAACGCATTGCCTTGAGACTGATCCTGTGGGTATCTGGATGCAAAGTTTTGGCATTTTGCGTTTTCTTTTGTTGCAAATAGGTCTATTTGTGGTGTTCCCCATCTCTGGAAGTAAGTGTTCAGTATTTGGGGGTGAATCTCCCATTCGTGGATCTGTTGGTGATCCCGAGAGAGATTGTCTGCTAACTGATTCTGAATCCCTGGAATAAACTGCGCTATTAAGCGAATCTGGTTGTGAATCGCCCAATGCCATATTCTCTGTGCCAGGAGACACAACTATGTCGAGTGTGTTCCTCCCTGTTTGTTCAGATAATACATCGTTGTCATGTTGTCTGTTTTGACAAGAATGTGTGTTGTGGCTTACTATAGGTTGAAATGCTTTCAACGCTAGAAATACTGCCAGTAGTTCTAAGTGATTTATGTGAAACTGTCTCTGCTGAGTGTCCCATTGTCCTTGGATGCTGTGTTGGTTGAGGTGTGCTCCCCACCCTATCATGGAGGCATCTGTCATTATTACGTATTGAGGCACTGGGTCTTGGAAAGGCCGCCCTTGGTTTAAATTTATATTGTTCCACCATTGAAGCAAGGTGTATGTTTGGCGGTCTATCAACACTAGATCTTGAAGTTGACCCTGTGCCTGTGACCATTGTGATGCTAGGCACTGTTGTAAGGGCCGCATGTGCAATCTTGCGTTTGGGACAATGGCTATGCATGAGGACATCATCCCTAGTAGTTTCATCACCATCTTCACTTGTATCTTTTGTTTTGGGTACATGGCTTGTATTACATTGTGAAATGCTTGTACCCTTTGTGGACTTGGAGTGGCAATCCCTTTTGTTGTGTTGATTGTCGCCCCTAAATATTGCTGTGTTTGACACGGCTGAAGGTGTGACTTGTTGTAGTTGAGTGAGAAACCTAGTTTGTGGAGGGTTTCTATGACATACTTTGTGTGTTGTGAACACCGTTCTTGCGTGTTGGTTTTGATTAACCAATCGTCTAGGTACGGGAACACATGTATTTGCTGCCTTCTGATATGAGCAGCCACTACTGCCAGGCATTTTGTAAAAACTCTTGGCGCAGTTGTTATTCCGAATGGCAACACTTTGAATTGGTAATGTACCCCTTGGAATACAAACCTTAAGTACTTTCTGTGTGAAGGATGTATCGGTATATGGAAGTATGCATCCTTTAGGTCTAGTGTTGTCATGTAGTCTTGTTGTTTGAGCAATGGGATTACGTCCTGCAGTGTCACCATGTGAAAGTGATCTGATTTGATGTAGATATTTAATGTTCTGAGATCTAATATAGGTCTTAAAGAGTTTTGTCTTTTTTGGGTATGAGAAAGTACAGCGAGTAAACTCCTGTTCCTCTCTGATGAATTGGTACTAGTTCTATTGCATGTTTTTGTAACAACGCTTGGTCCTCCAGTTGTAGAACATCCATGTGTTGTTTTGACATATTGTGTGTTTACGGTGGGACATTTGGAGGGAATTTTATAAATTCTATGCAATAACCATGCTGGATAATTGCTAGGACCCAAGTGTCTGTTGTTATTTCCTCCCATTGTTTGTAGAACTTGGTTAGTCTCCCCCCCACTGGTGTTACGTGTTGGGGATTTGTGACATCTAAGTCACTGTTTGTTTTGTGGAGTTTTGGGACTTTGGAACTTCCCTCTACTTTTTGGGAATTGTCCCCCTCTGTATTGTCCCCGAAAAAGTCCCGCTGATATTGACTCTGATAAGTGGGCCTTGTTTGTGAGGTTGTGGGTTCCGTGCTTTGTCCTCGAAACCCCCCTCGAAACTGTGCTTTACGAAATGTGCCACTGCTCTGTGGGGAGTAGAGTGCACCCATGGCTTTGGCCGTATCAGTGTCCTTTTTAAGTTTTTCGATAGCCGTGTTCACCTCCGGCCCAAACAACTGCTGTCCGTTAAATGGCATATTCAGCACGGCTTGTTGTATTTCCGGCTTGAATCCTGATGAACGCAGCCATGCATGTCTCCGTATTGTCACTGCTGTGTTTACAGTCCTAGCAGCTGTATCTGCTGCATCCATTGCTGACCGTATCTGATTGCTCGAGATACTCTGTCCTTCTTCCACCACTTGCTTTGCTCTCTTTTGGAACTCCTTGGGCAAATGTTCTATAAAGTGTTGCATTTCGTCCCAATGAGCCCTATCATATCTGGCCAACAAAGCCTGTGAGTTGGCAATACGCCACTGGTTTGCTGCCTGTGCCGCCACTCTTTTCCGACTTCCGACTTCCGACTCTCTTTGTCTGGAGGTGGTGCATCTCCTGAAGTGTGTGAGTTCGCTCTCTTGCGAGCTGCCCCTACTACCACTGAGTCCGGTGTTAACTGTTGTGTGATGTACACGGGGTCTGTTGGTGGCGGTTTATATTTTTTCTCCACCCTTGGAGTAATGGCCCTTCCTTTCACAGGCTCCTCAAATACTTGTTTGGAGTGTTTTAGCATTCCAGGTAGCATGGGGAGGCTCTGGTACTGGCTGTGTGTGGACGACAGTGTATTAAATAGAAAGTCGTCTTCAATTGGCTCAGCATTCATGCTGACAATATGAAATGCCGCTGTCCTTGACACCACCTGTGCGTAGGCTGTACTATCCTCTGGTGGTGACGGTCTAGCTGGATAACAGTCGGGACTGTTATCTGACACTGGCGCATCATAAAGATCCCACGCGTCAGGATCATCCTGACTCATCCCTGTATGAGTTGGGGATTGCATCATTGGTGGAGTGGCTACCGGTGATGGTTGTGGAGAGCGTTGTGGAGATGGTGGCGGGGTTACCTGTTTAGCCACCTTCGCCTGTGGCTGCTTGTCTTTCTCTTGGAAGGCAAGTTTTCGTTTCATTCGAATCGGAGGGAGAGTACTGATCTTCCCTGTTTCTTTTTGGATGTGGAGCCTTCTTTGGGTGTAGTCTGGCTCCATTGTCTCCAGTTCCTGTCCAAATCTATGTGTTTGCATTTGTGTGGACAGGCCTTGTTCCTCTGTGTAGGAACTTGATTTCGGTTCCGAGGCCGGATGTTTCGGTATCGAAACCTTTTCGGCTGCCTTTTTCGGTTCCGACGACACTTGTTTGCTCTTCGGCGGACTGATTTCTCGGTGCCGACTTGGTTCGGTGCCGCTCTCTCGGTGCCGAGATTGTTCTGACCCAGTGTCTCGGGGTCGAGTCTGCTCTGACCCGGTGTCTCGAGGTCGAGTGTGCTCTGTGCCGGTATCTCGACCAGAGTCGGATGACTTCGACAGATGCATGCCCTTTTTCGGTGCCGATGCCCGGTCACCTATTTTTCGGGTTAAGCCATGGCCTGTTGGTGGTGGCGTCCCCTGGGCTTTACTGGTCTTTACGTGAGTCTTGTGTATCGACGTCTTACTCACGGTTTTCGGCGTCTGTTCAGGATCGACCTCTTCCGAGTCCGAATCCTCGATGGAGAAGGCTTCCTCTTCTTCCTCCATGTGTTTTTGTCCTGTCGGGACAGACGCCATCTGTAGTCTTCTTGCTCTTCGGTCCCTTAAGGTCTTTCTGGACCGAAATGCTCGACAGGCCTCACAGGTATCCTCTTTGTGTTCTGGCGACAAACACAAATTACAGACCAGATACTGAGCTGTATAAGGATACTTGTTGTGACATTCGGGGCAGAAGCGGAATGGGGTCCGTTCCATTAGCCTTGAAGACGCACGCGGTCGGGCCGACCAGGCCCCACCGGGGAATCGAAAACCCCGAAGGGCCGCCGGAGCTCTTCGGTGTCGATCTGTTGTAACTAACCCGATACCGAACGCAAACAATACCGTTGAATTTTCCGAGTTTTTCACTAACTTTCCGAACCGAAGCGCGGAGCGAAAAGGAACACGTCCGAACCCGGAAAGAAAACAATCTAAGATGGAGTCGAAGCCCATGCGCAATGGAGCCGAAAGGGGAGGAGTCCCTCGATCTCGTGACTCGAAAAGACTTCTTCGAAGAAAAACAACTTGTAACACTCCAAGCCCAACACTAGATGGCAGGATGTGCAAAGCATGTGTATCTGCAGCTACACATGCCATCGAACATATATATATATATATATATATATATATATATATTATGACATTTTAAGTCTTTTAACACATTTTAGACAATCAACAGTAACAACTTAGTTCATAATGGTGCAAGTATTATTCCAGATCGAAATACATAGAAGTAGAGGAGTAAGTTTAAAAAGATATTCAACATATGATTCTCTCATTTCCTCATGGTCAAAATGGATTGGAGAGGAAAACAAAAGAGGCAGTGGTAGAAGTGATTTTCCTCTGTCTGCAAAAGCTTAGCACCTGCACCTTCTATAACTCTAGGAAAGGTGCACTAGCTTTACGACCAATGTTTAAAGCAACATTAATAAGCAATGCAATGGGCCTCACGTTTGGGTGAGTTAGAGCTATTAGCTTTGTAAATTCCTAACTGGACTTTTCTTGTCACATAAATTGAAAATGAAAAGTAAAACAGTTGACATAAGTGAGGCAATTCAATCCGCCATGGCCGCCATGAGCGTGAGCGCAAAGAAGAGACACAAAAGGAAAAAGAAGTTTGCTCGTAGTCGAACGTATTGGGAAACGTGCAGTTATGTAACAGGGTCAATAGCCAAGGCGGTAACAAAATCACCCCAAGGAGGGACAAATGTAAAGCATTTATCAATGATGATAACGGATTTTTGAAAGGCAAGCTCATGAATGAGTGATAGTTCTGTGAGGGCGGGGCTCGTGGTTAAAGGCCCACAGATAGATTATAGCACGTCAGAGCGCTTGCACTCGACCTAAAAACAGCACCTATAGACTGGGAATATTTTTGCCACCAGACAGACAGGTAGGGAATCTAGGAATTATCAGAGTCAAAAGTGACACAACATTAAGGAAATTACCATACTTTATAAAGAACTGCACCTTTTATTTATGTAGTACGAGCTTTTGAAATATTAGGACCAGATACCATCACGTGACTTGGTAAAATTTGTTTGAGGTCAAGATCCCCCATGAAAGACACAAACATGCTAACCAAGGTTCTTCAGGCATTTGGAGTACTGGCTAATACTCCCAACAACGGGCACATCCTGTCATCTCTTAACCAAAAAACATTTACATTATTAATGTACAAAATAAATAAGATTTGCACCAGGAAGCAGTGCTACCTTACCCCATCTTCAAGATGAAATGATTGCATACATTAACCACTGTTCCACACTTGACTGCAGTTCATAGGTTTGCATGAAGAACAGTTAAGAAACTAGAGCAGTTTCCAAACCAAATTGCCTAAGGTGCTCCCATAATTTTGATCCGTTAACAAACTTGAAATCGCTAGATAGGTCCATAAAGGAGAGGTACAAAGGGTGGCCATTAGTGATGATATATGTCCTAATAATAAAATGCAGGTTAAGGCATTGCTACATTGTACTCAGGCCCTTGCAGAAACCATATTGCGCTTTGCAAAGGATTTTGTTATCAGATGCCCAGTCAAGAATCCTTTTACGCACAAACCTATCAATAACTTTAACCACTGACTCCAATAATGATATAGGCCTGCAGCAATGAAGTTTTCCTGAATCTACACATTAAGCTATGTAGGGCTGTATACAGGGCCAAATAGACCTTCACCCCCTGATTCCTACTTCTCCAGGAGGAACACTGGAGGTAAAGGAGACACTTTTGAAATATCCTGCAGGACAGGCATTGGAATGCCATTTCCAGATATAAAGATAGTCCCCTTTGCCACAGTGGATGGGTAGTTGACAGGGCCATCAGCGGGACCGCCAAAGGGTTCGTTGAAGAAGCTTCCCCAGATGGAATCTTTGTCGACAAGAGCATCTGTGATGGAGTCGAGGACGACAGTGTTGACATCATGATTCTTGCCATCCAAAGATGTGGTCATCATCACGCTGGTAGTTGACTTGATAGAAGCTGGCATAGTCACTGGCACGGATGGGGATACTTGCGTCAATGATTTCCTCAATGAAGCTGCAACAGTCGACAGGATGATCTTTGGCAACAAATCTGTCCACAGGCACATTTTCTTCACAGAGGGATCCTTGAAGGGTGTAATAGAAACAGAAGAAGGTAATGGAGAAGTTTTTCTGATAGAGGAAGAAGGTTCAGTATGTTCTGAACTTTTAGACCTCTTAACACTGGTATCCCTACTATGTGATTATGCCTTTTTAGTGTCCTTTCCTCATACACAGACTCGGAATAAGCTTTTTTCTTCTGGAGCCAAAGAAGAAGCCTGGCTTCACAGTCCTTGAGGGTTTTCACAACAAAGGTGTGACAATACTTGCACTCTTTAGACTTGTGCTGAGGGTAAAGGCAATATAAAATTTCCTTGTGAGGGTCCTCAGAGAAGAGAGTCTAGATTTTCCACAGGATTTACAAGTCCGGAACAGCCTTTTTTCTAGAGCATACTAACATAGTCAAAACAAGGAGGTAATCCCAGAAAACAAACTGTACTTCAGGTTTTGGTTGAAGGTACCACAATAACTTGAAGAGCTGAAAGGTCAAAGGTTGAAAGAAGCAACAATGTGGCTGAGAAGAGTTCAGGTAGACTCTCTAACACACAACGTGCGGTAAGAAATCTGAGGTATGGTGGCTCTGCAGGGGTTGGGTGCTTTAGGGTCTCTGCTCTGACTGGTTGATGTTTGGGTGCTTTAAAACAATGTGAATTGGCTAGCAATGGCTACTGATATCAATGGCTTCATAATGCTTATGTATTAGCATTGCTTTAATTATTGTTACAGTGGGACTCCCACCATGACAACAGGGAAAATTCAAGCATGTGAATCTATAAAAGATACAATACTGGAGAATGAGGACTACTGTGATAACAACAAACAGAACTATAGAGTATTCCTCCAAAACTATTTACTAAAAAACAATAACATGATGAAACCTAAAACAAAAATGACCTGTGTCACCTTGTGACCCATTCCCAAATCAATGAAATGAGCAACATATTTATTTAATCCTCCAGCTCTACCAATATCACAAATCAAAACAGCCAAAAAAGCTAATATAAAGACCCTGACTGTATCAGGAACAATGCTAAAGCATGAACATTAACACAAAAAACTATATGAAAAATAATGCAAATAAATAACAAAACTCTAAGTCACATCTGTCGCCTTCTGTTCCATACAGCAAAAACACATTATCAAAAACCCAAAACATTCACAAAGTCTATAACACTAATACAGCTAATTGTATTTACCTTGCAAATAACACTTTCCTTGTAATCTCCCTCGAAAGGAGCCACGTCCAAATCCCTTAAATCTCTGAAAGCCTCTGAAGGAGGATGAGGCTGACGACTGGAGTCCCAAAGACCTAGCAGTCGCTCTGCTTTCTTTAAAACGTTTCAGGGCAGAGTCAGCCTTTGTGCCGAAGAGCTTCTCCCCATCAAACGGAAGATCAAGGAGAGTGGCCTGCACGTCAGAAGAGAATCCAGATGATCGAAGCCAAGACAGTCATCTAGACACTATGGTCGTGCCCATAGCCCTAGCCCCCGAGTCCGAAGTGTCCAACCCAGACTGGATCACTTGCGTTGCAGCCACCTGAGCATCTGCCAAAAGTTGTAGCATCTCCTGGGACAAATTAGGGTGGCCCTTTGCCTCTCCATAAGGGCATGGATGTAACGCCCTAGTATGCATGTTGCATTAGAAGATTTCAGGGCCATACTGCAAGATGAAAATGTATTTTTTGTGGCATGGTCCATCTTTTTTGACTCTCTGTCCGCAGGAGTCCCAGGAAACGAACCAGGAGAAGATCTAGACGAACACGAGACTTGCACCACTAGACTCTCCGGCGTTGGTTGTCTAGAAAGAAACACCGGATCCCCAGGCGTCGTCCTGTACCGCCGAGCCACCGCTCTGTTGACCGCAGTGGTGAACACAGGCTTTAGCCAGATATCTTTAATGGAGTCCAGCAAAGCCTCATTGAATGGCAGAAGAGGCTCAGCTGAAGCAGACGCCGGATGCAGAACCTCAGTCAACAAATTCCTCTTGACTTCCGCGGTAGGAAGGGGAAGATCCAAAAAGTCTGCAGCCTTACGAATGACTGAGTGGAATGAAGCAGCCTCCTCCGTGACCTCTCCAGGGGAAGTCAGATCCCATTCCGGGGTAGTGTCTAGGCCGCTAGCTGAATTCAGTCCCTGGAAGTCACCAGAGGGCTCTAAGACTTTACCTTCCTCCAGATGTTGCCTCGCATACTCTTCTTCCTCCAAGAGACGAAGAGCCAGATGTCTTGACTTAAGTCTAGACTCCAAGCCTGGAGTCGACAAGGCGTCGGCCGACGCCGAAGATCTCCGTCGGTGCCGAACCTCGGATCCGTCCGAAGCCGGGGGCTCTGGCTCCAAAAGGGTCTTTGACGTCGATTGGATCCGAGGCGAATCCGACGGCACTGTAACAGGTGTAGTAATCCTGGGCGACGTCATAGGCATCGGTGCCACTTCAGGTGCAGCAGATAAAAATGGGGTGAACGGCGCCGACCTGTAAGACGCCGGAACACCCAAATCATAGGCCAGAGGGCCAGACGGACCTGCACGACTTCCACCCGGCGTCATGGAAGTAAAGATGTTATACATAGCGTTTAAAAACGCTGCAGGGTTGATCCCGGAGTCGGGAAAGCCGGGTACTGCTGCTGCTGCACCGGCAAGGCTGCCGAAGAGGGTCCAGGTAACTCCTGGCCAGGAGAACCTTCAGGCCTCTGGGGAGGCTTGACCTCAAAGACGGACCCAGGTGACGTCGGGGTCGTCGGAGGCGGAGGGGTGACGGTCGGGCTTATCTCCCACGTCGGACGACGCCGAGCTGACGGAGAAGCCGATCCAGATCTGGACCGTCCCTTGCTCAATCGGCGCCGAGATCTATGACGGCGCCGAGAGCCACTATGATCGTGGCGAGACCTCGAGGATCTCGACGAAGACTCCCTCCTATGACGCCTCTCCTTCTTCTTCTTGGACCGGGCCAAGAACAATTTTGCCTCCCTTTCTTTAAGTGCCTTAGGGTTCATGCGTTGACAAGAACCGCATGCCTCGACCTCATGGTCGGAACTAAGGCACCAGAGGCAGTTTTCGTGGGGGTCGGTAACCGACATCCGACCCCCGCACTGGCTACAAGGTTTAAAGCCGGATTTTCTAGGTTGCGACATCGTAACCGCCGTTGAAAACAGTAGCTCCCTGTGAGCCTCGAAGAAGTAACCGTTATTCGGGCACGGAAAAAAGGGAACTGATGTCTGCACGTCGACGAGGGCTTCTTATTGCCTGGATGACGTCATACGGCGTTGCGTGGAGTCGGGCGATTGTGACTTCATCGTCGACGTGCAGAGCTAGAAGAAATTTCCGTCGAGGCTGGCGCGAGGGGAGAATTCTTTTGGTGAGGAAACCACAGGTAGGTGTATCCATCAGAATATATGATACACACCTTTTTCTGTAACAAATTAATTTACCTTTTTTCAACAGGGCGACCTTTTTGTTTAATTGACCGGATGGACAATAGACTTTAATGTAAGTAATGGGAGTTGTCCCCCCCTTTTTTTGTCCCCATACAGACCTAATAGTGTCTATACTTTGAACACTTCAGGAGAAGTTTTGTTTTTGTTTATGCTGGTCCTGATGAAGCGTCATTGGATCCTTTTGGACCACCGGACGCGAAACATGTTGACCCATGCCTAGAGGCGATGTGATAATCTCCTTGCCCTGACTTAGCTTTAGAAAGTGGCTGAGCATTACCCTCACATTTTCACTTTCACATTGTTTTTAATCTTGGTCTAAGTCCTCGGTTTTTGTGAGTAAATCATTTGGTTGTTGAGGTTTAGAACCAATTTTAATTTTTCTTCTCTCCTGCTTGATGAGAGTCTGCTCTGAGGCATTAATTGAGATATTCGACCTTGGCAGCCTCCATAAAAGATCTCTGGCAAAGAGCCCCCTTTAGGGGAGCCCGTCAGACATTGCAGCGCCGGTCTGACGAGGAGCATCTCCCAATGATGAAGCATGACATCCAAATGGGTGTGTGAGGGCTCTTGCTCCTAAACCTTCGGGTTCCCTGTGTGATCTTTTGGAACAGTGTACCCTTTGTTCTGTGAATAGTCTATTGGGAGAAAGTACACTGGACCATTAATCTCCCTGTCCCTCTTTGTTGTTATTGATTGTGTACAGCAGCTGTGCTGTGGGACTTTTTCCACTCCTTAGGAGTAGGTTTCTCTAATTAGATACTCAGACCTTGTCTCCTCCTGACCATGGAAGATTTTCAGGGCCTGAGTATTGATGAAGATGTGGTAGCAGCAATTCTGCAAACCCGTTCTACCCTGAGTAGTGATGGATCTGCACCTTAGGGCAGTCTGAAAGAAGACTGGGACAAGTTGTCTATCCTGAAACGCGATTTGATTAAGACCATAATGCACAGGACTATTATGACCGAATACTTACGAGCCAATATTGCCCCCAATGGCTTACTTGTATCAAATATGCCTAGAATTTTCCTTCAAGATCTTGCGTTCAGAAAAGACTGGGCCCAGATAGCCTGGAAATGTACGAGGGATTGGTTAGTCCTGATCATCAACACTTCCGGCGCCTAGCTGACTCCAATACGATACAAATCAATCTTTTAGAGAGTACTCTAAAAACTACTGTGACCTTGGCAGCTTTTAAAAGCCGCCTGACCGAGATCAACTCTGAACTAAACGAAACTAAGGAGTTTCTTACTCATCAAAAGATCTCTAAACTCCAAAAAGACATTAATAAGTTCAGTAAGGAGAAAGTTTATCCTTATATCCAAGAAGACTTTGAAGTAGATACTCAGTCTCGCTCATCTGATGAGTCACAGACCTCTTCTAGGAAACAACGTAATAACAGCAATAGCTCCTCCTCAGACGGGTGGAGTACGGATGACAATCCCCCCTCAACCCTTCTATCACTACCCTCCCTTTCCTGCCAATCACCCAATGCCTTGACAGGCACCGTACCCTTTCTTCCAACCACGCCCTCCAATGCCATACATGCCTTTTTTAGGCCGCGGACGAGGCAGAGGAAGAGGCAGAAGGAGAGGCAGAGGCAGACACGTGCAATGGACCAGGGAGGAGCCACAAATGGTAACCAGGTGTCAGGGCAAAACCCTACCCGAGAGAACTTAGTGGTGAATTTATCCTCAAGACAACTCTCTGAGGAGGAGGCTTGTGTCCTGAACCGAGGGTTGGGATTTGTCCCTACCCCTACGGAAGACTTTTTCAGACAAAACTGTGAACTTTCCCAATTCTTCCGTAAAATTCGGTTGCATTTCTTTTTTCAGAATAAACCGATTGAGCCACCCCTTGATGATTCCGGTTTACGAAAACCATCTACTTTTGTTCCCCCACCCTCAGCCATTCCTTGTGAAGTCCTTGCATTTGAGAAGGTGGTGTTGTCAGATATTACGACCCAAACACCCATTTATCAACATATCTACCCCTGAAAAGAGAGCACTAGGGGTATTGGCTAATGACAAGAGTATTGTGATCAACAAGCTGATAAGGGTGGGGCAATTGTTATAATGAACACAGATGACTACAGACAAGAATGCCTACATCTTTTGAGTGATCTCACATATTATGTTCCCATATCTAGGGACCCGACTCCTAGTCTCAAATCACAGATTAGAAGCATGGTAGAGGGAGCACTGACTAATTCTTGGATCTCCCCAAAAGAAGCTGCATTCCTGGATACTACCAACCCCCGGGTCCCTTATTTCTACTGTTTACCGAAGAGCCACAAGGGCATACTTCCACCCCCTGGATGACCTATAGCGTCAGGTATTGGTTCTATCCTTGTACCACTATCTACCTTTTGTGATCACTTTCTCCAGCCACTTGTCAAAGGATCTTCCACCTATTTACAAGACACTAAGGATGTCTTGAATTTGATTGAGACTATCAATAGTACAGAGGAGGTAAATGGTTTGATCACCCTTGACGTCAAGGCCCTGTACACAAATATACCTCAGGAAGCGACACTGCAAGTAGTGGAGACAGCCCTACGTGAAGTATCTGGGAATTTGTCTTCCCCAGTTACTTTTATCATGCAATGTTCAACAATAGCTATGACGGAAAACTTTTTTCAATTTGAGGATCACTTCCTGACGAGCAAAGAAAGAAAAAAAACTTCCTGACGAGCATGTTAATAGTCACCATCCACATAACATAGCCTGTGAACCTAATCACTCCATTGTCCATCCAACAGCAAAGCTTCTGTCCTGGAATGTGGCTGGTATTAACAGCAAACTAGCTGACACTGAATGGGGGGTTTATGTTGATAATTTCAACATTTGCATGTTTCAGGAAACATGGGCTACGTATAGCTTGTATAGGCAGGGGTACTGTTCCTTTCCCAAAAAAGCCATGCCGCCTTCAGCTGGCAGAGCAAAAGGGGGATTATGTACCTGGGTAAAAATTACAGAGGTGTGCGGAGTAGAAGAGATATATGTAGACTCTCCTGACATTTTAGCTATAGCAATACAGCCAGATTTAAACATCTATAATAGACCGGGCCCTCCTAATCAATGGTCAGCTACTACAGATCTCCTGAATACTATAATCTTAGATCTTCGTCTCAAATATCATATTATTATTGCGGGGGATCTCAATGCGCCAATTGAATTTAATTCTGCTCTTATTGAGGTCACACAGACTGAAGACGATGTATGGAATATCCCTCCTTATTCAATTCAGCCAAATTCATCTATTGTTTGCAGCAGGGTTCTGCAGATAATAGACCTCATGCTACTTCATGGCCTTCGGCTTGGTAATGGCCGTTTTCCATCTGAAACCCCTGCAAAGCCAACCTTTTTTAGGGGAACATATAGTAGTACCTTGGATTATATTCTTTTTGACTTAAGGGTCTGGCATCACATATTAGATGTGAAAGTGGGTTATTCGCACACTAGTGACCATGCGCCTCTCAAAATTGTATATGATAGAATCCTTTTATCAGGAGCTGTGTCTCTCCCTGCTCCTGTATTTCTTGGCGTCTTGAAGCTGTCCAGCAATAGGCGTACGGTGAGATGGGATTCTTTTCAGAGGTCCAATAAGCTACGGGACAAATTGTGTGCATTAGTTTCTAGACATCAGCTTTTTGACAATCACTTCTCATTAACCCCACTTGAAGTTATGTCCCTCCATTCGGATCTCTTTGTTACTCTTAGGAAACTGTTTTCCAAACCTGCTAGTAGCAACTCCTCTTCTCATTCTAGCAGTAAGTGGTTTGATAAGAGATGCAGAGAGGCCAAAAGCATCCTGATTAAAATGCTAAGAACTAAAGTTAGGGAAGACTTTATCTAGGCTAGGGGAAATTATGTCTCTATGTGTAAGATGTGTAAACTTGAGTATGAGGAGGGACTTTGGAGTGAACTTGCAGAGGCTGCAAGGGTCCATGATTCTAAACGTTTCTGGATCTTGATTGCTCGCAGTGACCGAAATCAAGCATTTACGCCAGGGTGTCATATTGCCCCTGAAACCTGGCTTTCTCATTTCAAGGAGCTGTATGACTCTACATCTGATCGTGATCCCATAACCCTGGAGAGATGTCGCTATTCCAATTACCAGCGATTTCTTTCCCTCCCTTCTCACTAAAAGAAACTGAGCTGGCAATTACTGCTCAAAAATCAGGGAAGGCTCCAGGGCCTGATGGGATCCCTTCAGACATGTATAAAGCAGACTTGAACAACTGGATCCTGTACGTAAATAGGCTCTCCAATGCCGTCTTGACCAACAGGTCCTATCCTGACTCATGGAAGGAGGCAATTATTGTGTCAATATATAAGAAAGGGGAGAGAGGTTTACCAGGGAACTACAGACCTACCAGCCTCTTAGATAACTTACAAAAAATATTTTGTTATCAACTATTAAATAGGCTGAAGAAATGGATAGAGAGGGATCAAGCATTAAGTCATCTCCAGGCAGGGTTCAGAGACAATGTTAGCACCATCGATCAGGTCTTCCGTTTCATCACCATAAAATGGAAAACTGTTGATGTGGATGCAGGCCATCTTTTTGTGGCATTTGTTGACCTGAAATCCGCTTTTGTCCTTGTCCCACGTCATAAACTATGGGAAGTCATGAGCAGTGTAGGGGTCCCCTGTTCTTTGCTTAATATAATCAGAGACCTTTATACTGGCAATCGAGCCAGAATTCATTGGGGACCGGATGGTGAATTAACCCCGGAGTTTCCAACAGATCGCGGCATGAGACAGGGTTGTGTACTTGCCCCAACCTTGTTTCTTCTATTCATTAACGCATGTATCCCCCTATCTTTTGGAATGCCCTAGTGATGCCCTCAAATTGGGAGGGCAGAAGATTCCATGTCTCCTATTTGCTGACGACACCTTGTTAATATCTCAATCAGCCATAGGCCTCTCAAATTTGCTCGCGAGGTTCATGGATTTCTGTAAAGATCACGGTTTGGAAATCAATTCATTAAAAACTAATTATAGGGTGTTTGGAGACAAAAAGCACAAGATGAGGAGACTTGTTCGTTTAGAGGGTGTGGCATTGGAAAAAGTGGGTACATTTGATTATTTAGGTTTAAAATTAGAAGACTCACATAAATGGCATGCTCACATCCAGAAATCAACATTGTGTCTGAAACAAAGGGCGGGCGGTATTATGAGATTTGCTGCTAGATCCCCCAGATTTGCTTTGACTCCTGCTCTTGAAATATACAAGTCTCACGCGGGGGGGGGTCTCTATATGGAGCTGAGTTGTGGGGCCATTGCAATCTGGAGGATTTGGCAAGGGTGGAAAACTTGTTTTTAAAGATGTTGCTAAGAGTTCCTTCAAGTACCCCTTCCTTGCCTATTCGAATAGACCTAAATCTCCTCCCAATTAATCAGATTGCCGCCCTAGAACCATTATTGTTTTGGATTCGTCTATGGTCATTAGACGCTCTCACTCCATATAGACTTGGGCTGACCAACTTGGTGGGCACTAATTTTACTTCTAGAATTAGGTGGTGTGATTACGTAGAACGGTCCTTCTCTCATCTTGGTTTGGGGACCTATTGGAAGGATCCTTCTTCTATGCCTAAAAATGCTATACAGATCTTGAAAGATGCATGTTGGCTCAATGTTCAAACTTTGCAATTGCCCGCAGTTTCACCCTCCTCTATGACTGATAGCTTCCTACAAATCAAATGTCACTGTGAGTTTGAACATTCCATGGACATAATACTTTCTCCATTTGCACGTGGCCTGTATACCAGATTTAGAATAGGGTCCCTTCCTTTGCGTACCCTAACTTACAAATGGTCCAATACAAACAATAGGTCCAAGCTATGTCCGATGGGCTGTGAGAGTGAAGAAACTGTTACCCATGTTATTTTTCAATGCCCTGCATTCCGCAATCAGAGGGTTCTTTAGATTATCCCTCTATGTAAACAAATGGGTTTTAGGAACTGCTTATCTGCACTGAGAGTACTCAAGTCAGATTCATCTGTACAAATTGCTTGCCCTCTGGCAAATTTTTTGAATCCATTTGGCATTTTAGAATAGGGCTGTTAAAGAACAAATCTTAGCAACAGATATCAGAAGTAGGCGTAGCAGACTATAGCTGAGATATATAGTGCATGGATATCAGCTTATTGTATTTATTATTCAGTTGATGTTTCATGTTTCTCTCTTACATTTTATACTTATGGACATTTGTATTCATTGTATTGTTTTGTTTTAAACTGCTGATTTGAGAGTATGACTCAAAATTGTATTATTCTTATTTTTGGATCGTTTTTTATTTGTACTTTTATGGTATGTTTTTACCGAAATAAAGTGATGATGATGATGAATTTGAGGATCAGCTTTTTCATCAGATCTGGGGGTTCTTCAATGGGTAGTACCTTTGCGCCCAGTCTAGTTTGCCTTTACATGTACAACTTTGAAAAACTGTTTATCCTTCCAACCTAGAATCCTTTTACCAATTTCATTAAGCTTTGGCGTCGTAATATTTATGACATTTTGATTGTGTGGCAGGGCCCCCTGTCTGAGGTCTGTACATTCACCGATTGGATAAATTCACACAACCCTTTTTTGAAGTTCACATCCACCGTTTCATCTACTCAGGTAGCCTTTTTAGACCTTCTGATTAGTATCAATCAGGGCAAATTGTCTACATGTACATATCGTAAGTCCACAGATCGCAACAGCTTACTCTCATATGACAGTCATCATCCCAAATCCCTACAAGATAATCTACCCTTCGGACAATTTTTACGGTTACGACATAATGCTAGTTCACCACAAGTTTATGAGACTCAAGTAGGTGACCTAGAGGAGGTGAAACTACATGCTCGTCAATACCCACAGCGTATTGTCAGCCGCGCACGGAAAAGGGCTAGAAACAATAATCGGGAGGCCCTGCTACAGACTAACAATAAGGAACATAATACGCGGATAACCTGTGTTTCTACTTTCACTCCTTCATCTAATATGATCAAGAAAATAATCAATACTAGATGGTTGATCCTAAACAGTGGTGGTGAGATGATACCGAAACCTTTGTTTGCTTTCAAAAGGACCCCCCACAACATCAAGGATATGGTGGTCCACACTCGCCCCCGAAGTAATCAAGGGAACACTACTCAAACAACCCTTTGGAATCTTCCCCCTGTTATGGGGCACTATCCATGTGGACAATGTAGTGTATGTCCACTAACCAGTCATATTAAGACTCTAGACTTGGCCCCGATAGGACAATGGCACCTTTCCAAACATACTAATTGCAATACTAGAAATTGTATCTATATGATTACTTGCGCTTGTAATTTACGGTACATTGGTATGACTACCAGACCAGTTAAGACGAGAATCAACGAACACAGGAGTAACATCAGGGGTGGACGTGCAACAACAAAATTAAGTGCCCATTTCTTAGCAGCCCCACACACTCTTGATGATGTTAGATGGATAGTTTTGGACGCCCCCAAGCTTGGAACCGACAGTACGCGTTCCTTGTTCAGGTTAGAACAACGTTGGGTTTTTAAACTCCGGACTCATGTGTCTGCACCCTGTCCCATGCGTCCATTGTGGCATGTAGAACACGGGAGACATAGACTCCTGGTGGTTGATGCCCCTGGGGCAGCCATGGGATTTTCCAAATGTGATGTCCAGCCACTGCTTGGTCAATGAAGCACCAATGCTTCTCTCTGCGGTCCCTCAACCATTCCAATAAATACCGTAACTAGGCCGCCTGGTAATAGCTAGCTAAATGCAGGACCCACAATCCTCCCTCTCCCTGATGGAGATAGGCCTGCGTCCACGCCATTCTTGCCCTTTTCCCGGCCCCGATATATTCCCAGATTATCTTCTGCATAGGGTCTAGCCCCCCCACTCAGAGGAGTCAGCGGGAGGCTTTGCATGAGAAACAGTACTTTGGGTAAGAGCGTCATCTTTATGGCTGCTACGCGACCTAACCATGAGAGTCTATATCCTCTCCACTTTGTCAGGATGTACCTAGCTTCACTCAGCATGGCGGTGTAGTTACGTTGTGCTGTGTCAGTCGGGGTGGTGCAGATCTGGAGGCCCAAGTAGTTCACTGTTTGCTTAGCCCCTGAAAAAGTCAAGGTGTGCCTCAGCGACACTACGTCTGTTTCCAATACTGTTAAGTTGAGGATGGAGCATTTAGACAAGTTGGCCTTAAAGCTGGCCACATCCCCGAAGGCGCTCAGTTCCTTGAGGACTGCTAAAGTGAAATTTCTGGTTGTGTCAGATAGAGCAGGACGTCATCTGCATATTGCGCAATTTTGTGTGTTCGTCCCCCTACTGGGATGCCATGAATTGTCTGATTAAGCGATATGAGTTCCGCAAAGGGGTCAATATATAGGGCAAACAGCAAGGGTGATAGCGGGCAGCCCTGCCTGGTCCCTCTGGTAATGGGAAAGATGGCAGATAGGCCCTCATTTATGCTCACCCTAGCGTGGGGGGAGGTGTAATTACACCTCACCCACTTGCAGAATCTCCGCCCTAGACCATAGCGGGGTAAGGCTGCAAACAGAAAGTCCCAGTGAACTCAGTCAAAGGCCTTCTCTGCGTCAAGTGATAGCAAAAGAGATGATATGTGGGCTCGCTGCACTTTATCCAAAAGGTGGCACAGCTGTTTAGTGTTATGGGCACAAGTACTCTCCGGGATGAACCCAGTCTGGTCAGGGTCTATTAGCCCCTGAATGTAGGGATTGAGTCTGTTTGCCCGGACACTGGTGAAGAGTTTTGCGTCCACGTTCAATAACGTGATAGGCCTATATGAGGAACAGAGGGCTGGATCTCGCTCAATCTTTGGAAGGACTGCGATTGTTCCCACCTGCATAATGTCCCTTTTAAGGGGCGAAGAGAAGGAAGGATGAAGGCGGGACGCAGCAGCCCCTCGCCACGCTCAGCGCTGATGTCCAGCCAGCTGCTGGGCTGGGGGTGGCAGCACTGATGTCCAAGTTCAGTGAGGCTCCAGAGCTGCCTCCACGCCCTGGTTCCCCCTCACTCCGGCTGCCCAGGGCTTAGTTACTGCAGAGCATGAAGAGCAGCACACACAGCAATATGGCCACAATCACTCCACTGTAAGCGGCTCGGGGGCTCCCTCTAGTTTCAGCTCTCAGCTAATGCTGCCTCACCAGTGGTCTAGCTTGTTTTTGTCACTTTCCTTGTCCCCCAGGTACTGCTTCTAATGCACTGCCCAGCACGGTACAAGAATAAATTAATGGGCACACACTATTCAAATGCCAACCCCTTCCTGGAACAGACCATTTAATGTTATTCTCTACGCTTAGGTCTTATAGCAAAAGATTTTCACGTCAATGGTGTCTTTAAATACGAAGGGCACAGTTGAGCGCTATAGGTGCTAGATTAATATCAGTGTCCTCCACATGGGCACAGAACTGATGGTCTACACAGCGCACCTCAGTCAGTTGTCCCACATGTCCCTCAGCCCAAGGCAGCTTTCTCCAGCAGCTCTCGTGCCATACAGCTGCACAGGCCATTTAGAATTGGGCCTACCATATACACCACACCGTATGTCACCGCCAGGCCCGCTCCACCGCACACCACTGATCAATCAGTTTCTCCGGGCAGGCGACTCCCACCCACACAGGTGTCCATCTCTGATTCGCCCACTGTTGCACTGCGGCATTGTAGGCCTCAGGCCTACTAATTAAAGAGCAGTCTGGGCTGCAGGGCCACGTACCTTCAGTTGCCACCGGTGAACCACAGATACGAGTCCTCTTGCTCTGACAGCTGCAGCGGACCCCCAGCTCCGCTCTTTTACTTAATATAAACAAATGCATGTATTCTCAAATTAACCCAAGCGTAAAAAATCTAATTAGATTTGTTTACATCTTCCTAGGAAGAACCAACAAAACAGTATTAGTTGCTGAACAAGCTACAGCATTAAAAACAATAACTATCAAAGACTTCAGCGATTTCATTAACATAGCTTTATGGAGAGAAAGAAGCAACTGACTTTAAATACAACATAGGAGACTTTATAAATGTTACCCATGTCACAGTTTATGAGGGCAGAGGCGATAAAGCACCTAATTCAACTCAACATTTCCTACTTAAGGTAATAACAAATGAAAGTTACTTTTAGGGTTTTCTTGTTATGCCTCACTCACCAACTATTAACAGTTCCCCTTCATTATGGACCGACACCAAAGAAAACTGTTTCTTATCAATATTTCACAAACCTTTTTGGGAGGTATTTATTGTACAACAGGAATCTAAACAATGTTTTTTTCATAAAATCAAACATACCGGTAATCTCTGAAACATTTTTACTGACAGGCCTCTGCATATTCGTTTGTGTTTTGCTTCATTTTGTGACAATGAGTCTGGAAGTTTGGATGGTGTTGCTAAAGCATAAATGTGCAAGGATGGTCACTCTTGAACGATATATTTTTTTTATTCTATGGAAGGCTTACAGAGCGTCTGTCCATAACATAATCCTAGAATTGGATACATTTGTCTGAGTTATTGGCTGTGCAGTAAACTGATGGGTTGCAACACATTTCAACTAGTAATTTCTCAGCAATAAATGTAGTTTCTGAATTACTGGATGGCCAACACTGTATATAATGATTGTTCACAACTATATATTTAAGTTAAAAAGAGCTTACAGCTTTAATATTTTCAATGTTGGTAATGTTACTGATCAAATGACGGGCACTGGTATTCCCTGTCAGGTATTGCCATGAGACATACATCTCAACCTTTTGTAGCAGCTTGGCTAATAAGATTCTCACTTTCACCAGGAGACTTTCGACTTCTTTTATTAAGACACTGTTTTAACTGTTAACGTTATATTGTAATCTGTATGTACAATATATAGAACGTACTGGCTAAACATGAATGCCTGTGCATATTTAACAGATAATTGTTAGCTTTATTCATGAGTTGTCATGCTTCATTATTCACCCACCTGTGAACAATTTGAAAAAATGGGAAGCATACAAAACAAGTCAATGTGTTGAATTTTACTTCCTTGAAATCTTGCTCCACAGGTCACACGTTTGAGTCGTGGCAAAGCCTATCATGGCAGCAAATCCCCCAAATGTCAACAATGAAATACTACAATTGGGGAAATAGTAACATCTGTTATTTACAGCGTATGAAGCGCCGGTGAAGAAGGAACGTTGGAAAATGAGTGGTTGAACTGAGACATATGCATGAGAGACATGGCAGATTCCGTCGGGAAAACGAACAACGGCTCTCACATGCTAAGAAATCTCCTTGGGGGAAACACGTGTTCCAGGAAAAAAAAAAAAAAAAAAAAAAAGCAGAGCAGGGGCCAAACAAACATGGTGCAGCTCAGCATTCTCCTTTGCATTTAGTGCATCTGCGGCACCAGTGAACGGACTGAAAGCATCAAGATCCCCACCAGTTGGCTGGAAAGTAGGTCAAACTGAAAATGAGGCCCCTAGTGTCTGGCAAATAGGATTTAATCTAAATAATAGGAATGCACCTAACACTTTCATTCATGCTTGTTCAGGGCACAGCAAATGATTGTTAACCAAGATAATGAGTTTTGTTTTAAAAAGTCATGCTTCATTTTGTACATAACCTATCATTCTGTCTTAGACTTTCCTATTTATTGCTCATTGGTAAAAATACTGACATGTTTCTCACATAAATTGTGACCAGAATTAACCTATCATTAACCTATCATTGGACTTTGTTGTAGCGGGTTGCCAGGGGAGCACGGACGCTTCTCTCCACTTGGCCCGCCCTCTCCTCGGCCATAAAAAGGCGCGCCCCTGCGGGACGCGGGACTTTGTTGTAGCGGGTTGCCAGTGGAGCACGGACGCTTCTCTCCACTTGGCCCACCCTCTCCTCGGCCATAAAAAGGCGCGTCCCCCGCAGGACGCAGGACTTTGTTGTAGCGGGTTGCCAGGGGAGCACGGACGCTTCTCTCCACTTGGCCCGCCCTCTCCTCGGCCATGAAAAGGCACGCCCCCAGCGGGACGCGGGATGCGCGCGCGAAGACCGGGCCAAGACGGGCCCGTCTACGCCCGTCTTCGGCTGATTGAGGCTGGGCTGGGCCTACTCCATAACATCGCGGACCCAATTTACTATATAAGTGCAAATTACCATTTTGCTAGGCTCTGTGTAGCAGCCGTTTCATCGGCTATATGGGGAAGAGGAAAGCTGTTGATTCTCTGGATCCATTGTCTGATCGTAAAAAGCTGAAAAAGCGTTCTCTTAAGTTAGTCACTAAAACCAAACCAAGCTCTCATAAACCCTTTGAGGAGATTGACCAGTTATTTGAAGAGGTGGAGGCGATTTTGAATTGTACAGTGGGCAACAATGGAACCCAGACACCAAAAAACACCTTAGCTCATCCTGGAAGGATCCAAGACTTCTTTAAAAAAAGGATGAAGGACCATGTTCCAAACCCAGTATTGACTAATTGCAGAGTGGGTTCACCACCAATTCATAACATTACTTCCCCCCCTTCCAATCGGCTAACGACCAGTGATCCTTTATTCAGACATGGGTCCCAGCAAGTAGAAGCTGAGGGAAGATTACCCTCTTCAGTCATCCCACTGAGCCCCGTGATCAAAGTGATTCCAAATATAGGGGGTCATTCTGACCCCGGCGGGCGCCGCCCGCCTTGCGGGAACCGCCATTTGGCCGCTCCGCAGTCAAAAGACCGCAGCAGCCATTCCGACCTTCCCGCTGGGCCGGCGGGCGCTAACATTGTTAGCGCCCACTGGCCCAGCGGGAAGGCGGCCTGCAACACTGAAGCCGGCTCCGAATGGAGCCGGCGGTGTTGCAGGTGTGCGACGGGGACAGTGAAAAGCAGGCTGGGGCCCCTAGACACCCGTTACCGCCAGCCTCTTCCTGGCGGTGACAACCGCCAGAAACAGGCTGGCGGTAAGGGGTTCAGAATCCCCATGGCAGCGCTGCTTGCAGCGCCGCCATGGCGGATTCGCCCAGCTGGGGAAAAACCGTCGGGAAACCGCCAGCCCCGGGTTTTCTGACCGCGGCTTTACCGCCGCGGTCAGAATGGACAAGGAAGCACCGCCAGCCTGTTGGCGGTGCTTCCGGTCTTTGACCGCCAGGGTCGGAATGACCCCCATAGTCTGTAGGAACCGGTTCGAGGCCCTAGCTGAGAAGGACGAAATACGCAGGACTCTTGAACCTCCTACAGTTGACCGTAATAAAGAGAATCCTTCCTGTACCTTCGTCTCCCTTGGTGCATCCCCCTATTGAGCCTAGCGCTTTCCTCATACTTCAGAGAGTTGAGGAAGTCAGGTCCATGGTGCTACAACTGGCAAAAGTCTTGCAGGAAAAACCAGTGTGCGGATGCAAATATTACGCACGTGATGAAGGGGCAAAGGGTGGCTATACCGCATCTGACTCAATTCCATCTACCTGGTCTGTACAAGGGAGCCAAGTCTTCAACCACCATAGAAGAAAGGCATCTTGGGTTGGCCCAGTTGTGAATACAATACGCCCTGCAGATAATTTCATACAAAAGCAGTTAGGTACAAAAAATGTACCTATTGGGGGGGATAACACGACAAACTATCCTGCCCCCAATGGCCACCTCGTGGCTCTGTGACATTGCCAAACGTTCAAGGCCCCAAGCTCGGGACAACTACTCTCTTTCTGAAACAAGTCCCGAAACTATCACCAGGGCTCATTGAGGACCATGAATCTAGGGTCAATAAGGTCATTCACTGGCTACGATATCAACGGAACTGCTTATCGGTCATACGCCCAGATATTCTTAAAGTCACATGGTGGAGCCCCCCAGGGTTGAATCATGACGTAATCTCAATTGAGTTCCACGACAGAACCTTGGTCGAGAGCCTTATTGCATTTAATGATCGTACTCGCTCTTTTATGGAACGAAGAAAGGGATGTATCACTCTAGAATCAGCAGTAGAGGATGGATGCTGGGCCCCAGTTAAAAGCCATTCATGCTGCAATGTTGCAAGAAATCAACTAGGGTGTGGCGATTTAATTGAGCCTAACCCTGAATGACTGGCCACAATTCAGGAAGTATCTTCAGGGGACAATCCAGTGGAACCTTTTCTGGGAGATTTTAAGGGGACTACCTCCAACGAGCCAATTCCGGAGCAGACTAACCTCAAGACACCTAGTGCTGCCTCTAAAGGCCTATCAATAATGACATGGAACTTAGCTGGCCTTGGGAGGAAACTAGATGATACTGACTGGTGTTCATATATAAACTCCCAAGACATATGCCTCTTTCAAGAAACTTGGGCTGAGGAGAAGATCTTCATAGATGGGTTTCTTTCCTTTAATCTAGCTGCCCAACCATCTACAAAGGCAACAGGCTGACCAAAAGGGGGTCTTTTGATGTTATTAAAAAAAAATTGGAATGTGATTACAAGATTTTAAAATTTGATTGCCCTGATTTGACGGGGTTACAAATTATGTTTCCACAGAATTTTTATGTTACTTTTATCAATATTTATGCTCGATCTGTACCACGTGGGGTAGAGTCTCAGATTTTAAATCAGTTATTTGATTTTTTAGATACCATACAACCAACATCCCATTTAATAATTGCTGGAGACCTTAACTGTACATTTGAGCCTTCTGCATTATTAAATGGCCTTATAGAGGAAGAGGATCTAACATGGGGGATTGCACAGCTGACAAGTGACCACTTCTGCCCTAATTCTCGTGTAGCCTCCCAGCTGGCTACCCTTTGCTTAAAGCACAGCCTTAGGGCCTGCAATGGTTGTATGCCCTCCAATTTGGATATTGTACCCACCTTCAAACGAGGCATATCCACTAGTATAATAGACTATTTTTTAGTGGACATAAGACTGTGGCCCCTGTTGACAGATATGAAGGTGGATGTACGAAGCGAAAGTGACCATTATCCACTGTTACTCTCTATATCAGGGGATGTCTTTGGTAGAACTTCCAACAACCAAGTTACTACAGTCCCCACTCCCATTTTTAACAATCCATCCACGAAGGTTAGGTGGCCGAGGGTGCAGTCAAACCCTTATCTGTTACGTGAGATTTACTTAGCTTTTATTAACAACCTGGCCCCATATTACAATTGCGATTTTAATGATATCCCACTTTTATCTATACATGATAACTTGGTCACCAGATTGCAAAGTATTTTTTATAGGGAGGTCGGAGTAAGTCAGCAAGGAGGTTCCTCAGCAAGCAACTCATGGTTTGATGAATCCTGCCATAGGGCTAACACAGGATTAAAAAATGCCATTATGATCGGGAACTCTGGGGAGATACAACTAGCTAGACGCACTTATAAGGAATCCATCTCTCGAGCTAAAAAATCCTGGGAAGAAATAATCTGGCAGAAGCTGCTGGATGCCACACAATCCAATAATAACAAGCTGTTCTGGGAACTGTTGAGCAAGTGAGGGAAAGAGGGTAGAACTAGCCTAAAAAATCATATACAGCCAGAAAAATGGGTTGAACATTTTTCACACCTTTACGACTACACTGAAATCCACGCGACCCCCATAAGTAGGGAATTGGGAAAGGATTTTCCCTCCATCTCGGACTTGACCCTCAGTCACGTTCCCATAGAAGGGGACCCACAGATTTTTGAGGGCCATATTCATTTTTCCATTGAAGAAACTGCTGACGCCATCCGCTCGCTAAAATCTGGAAAAGCCCCAGGTCCAGACAAAATCCCGGGGGATCTCTATATATCGGAGCCAGCTATCTGGCCCTGGTATATCAACGCACTTTCCAACAAAATCGCTGAAGGGGGGCAGATCCCCCCAACGTGGAAGGGTGCTGAAATTATTCCCATTTACAAAAAGGGTAATGCAAATCTCCCTACAAACTATAGGCCGATTAGTCTCATAGACAATCTTCAGAAGATCTTTGCCAAGCAACTTCTAGGCAGACTAACTAATTGGGCCACGGATCACCAGATCCTTTCTCCCCTCCAGGCAGGGTTCCGACCTAGGATCAGCACAGTAGATCAGGTCTTCAGGCTGGCCGTGCTGTATTGGAAATATACAGCTCTTGCAAACCAACCTTTATACATTGCTTTTATTGACTTGAGATCAGCCTTCGACCTGGTTCCAAGGGAGAAATTATGGGAGGTGTTACATAGAATAGGGACTCCAGCTAACATAATTCAACTCTTGAAGAGACTACTCGAAAACACTTACGCGCAAGTGCGATGGGGCAACCTAGGCCTAACTGACAAAATCACTATATATAGAGGTGTCCGCCAGGGCTGTGTGCTGGCACCATTTTTATTTTCTATCTTTATCAATGAAGTGGTACAGGTTTTAATGACATGCCAGAATGATGCTCCCACCTTGTGCTCTCAGAAAATCCAGATTCTTCTTTTTGCAGACGATTCCCTTCTTATCTCTAAATCCCCCATGGGCTTGCAAATTCTCATCAATAGATTTAGCTCCTTCTGCCATGATTATGGCCTAGAGTTGAATCATAAGAAAACTAAGTTAATGGCTCTCCGTTTTGGAGTACGGAAGAAATGTACTATCAGTTTAGAAGGTGACCCCCTGGACAAAGTTAGCTCTATTGATTACTTGGGAGTGAGGATCACTGATAACATGCACTGGGCAGATCAGGTCAACAAAAGTGTTGGTCGCTTACAACACAACACAGCATCTATCCTGCGTTTTTTCCGGGGTACAACAGCAAAAACTGTCTCTCCAGCAATCAAGATCTATGTTGCCAGAGCTCAGGGAGCTGCCGTCTATGGAGCGGAGGTCTGGGGCTTTTCCGATTGCAAAAGGTTAACTATTGGAGAAAACAGCTTTGTGAGGGCTCTATGTGCCTGTCCTTCCAGTACTCTGCTGATTCCATTGTTCTTAGATCTGGGCCTGGGACGGATCGCCGACCTAATCATTTTAAGACCACTTTTATATTGGGTCAGGCTATGGACCGTTCCAGAACTGGATGTTTACAAATCTTCACTTTTTGATCTGCTAAAGTGTCGCAACTCATCTTCCATTCCCTGGGTAAAACATGTATCCAGATGGTTTAGCAACCTGGGCCTTGGAGACTTCTAGGAAAACCCCCACAAACTTGAGAAAGCCCACTCCAAAGTGTTGAAGCGTGTATACTGGTCCTATGTATGAATTATTACATTACTCGTAGATCCCATGGCTGTCTAACAAACCTTTTTTTAGATCTTAAGTGGTACCCGCAATTTGAATTATATCTGGACATTATACCCGATATTCTAGGTAAAAGTTTATATGCCAGATTCCGCTTCGGGTCGCTGCCATTGAAGTCTTTGACGTGTAGATGGGGTACAAAAACAGCAACTGATATATGTCCTGTCTGTGGCACAACAGCTGAAACAGTTGAACATTTTATGCTTTTCTGCCCTGCCTACTCTTCCCCCAGGTCAAAGTGGATTCGTAACTTGTGCCGGGAATTGGGAATAAGAGACTGTGCCTCTGCTCTGAGGATCTTAAAAAGTCATAATTCGAAGGTTTTAATACATGCTGTAAGCAAGAATCTGTTAGCCGCATGGAGTATACTCAGCGCTGCTATTAGCAATGAGTTTTAAATATGAGTGGATATGTTCTTTTATTATGTATTGTTTGTATGGGTTTTACTGAACTGTATTTTATATCCTTTTGATTTTATATTTATTGTATGTCTGCTTTGATGATCTACTGATCGAATAAAGCTTGTGTGAACTAGAACTAGAACCTATCATTCAAAGTACCTGCATCTGCATTATTATTTGAGAGCAACAAGTATAGACCTTTTACTAAAAATCTAAAACATTGTCACTTGAAATCAAACAAAGCAGTATCCTAGATTAAATGTAATACTCTTAAACAACATACCACATTACCCCAGTCCTCAGATGTTATTGGTTAATGCTGTACTTACATCTATAGGAAATAATTCGCTACATTCCCAGATTAATAGTCATCATGAGCTCAATTAACCATTTCAGCCAATAATTGCTCAAGTTTTATAAGCTGTTTTTTTTTTCCGAGGAGGTTTAATAAGAGTAAAAATAGCAGGAAAATAAGCAAATACATACGTAGATAATTTATTCAGGCTTACTATATATTATAGTGCATAAGGAATTAAGGTGCAATTACTTAATATAATGCATTTTACTTAGTATAATACACTATTAAACCACAATATCTTCATTACAAAATACAATGAATTCATGCAGGCTTTCTTGCATTCCTTGGTTAATACATATTGCTTTATTGAAAGGCTTTTCCCTTTACATTTAAATAATGTTCTTCCATATAATAACTGAATAAAAAACATTCCAGCCACTGACGAAAGGTCGGAGTGTTAGGATTTCGCCATTCTGTGTCTATATACATTTTAGCAATACCCAATGTCACAAAAAAGGGCTATTTCTAAATCTGAGATAGTCTGATTCTCTATTCCGAGTAAAAACAGCTGTAGCATTAGTCTTATTTTCATATTAGTGATTGTAATCAGAAAGTCCCCTATCTTCCACCAAAACTCGGACAGTGTTGTAAGCGGCAAACATGTGCACAATGTCTTGTCTGTCTCAGAGTAGCCACAACAGGGAAAGCTTTGGTTTGGATGCCACCATCATTTGTGTATTTTCGTGGGGGTATATCAAAGGTTGTACATTTTGTTATAATGTTGGACATTTAGGTGGTCATTACAAGTTTGGAGGTCTTTTAGTAAGACCACTTTGGTGGCGGCTGCTGAAAGACCGCCATGGCGGTAAAAACGAGACTGCCCTATATGAATCACAAATGCAAAACTGCCAAAAAGCAGCCACAAATCTGACACCGGCAGACTGAATGGCGGCGGGATAGAGGCAGTCCCACCACCCACACCACCACACTGACAACAGTCCGCCCACCAAATTACGACCCACAAATTAGCACAGCGGTCTTTGCACTGCAGAAAACCATTGGCAGTGCAAACCGCCACAGTCGAAATAGCACCTTCCCTGTAAGATACCCCCACATTGGACAGTGCGAATACCCCACACCTGATACACAAACACACACCACACACACACACACCACCATAAAACACCCACCCACAAATCCCAAAATTCTTTGCAACCACAACCACAATCTCACAGACAGCGAGGACCCAAGAAGCACCCACATGCCATAGCACATTTACACTTCACACGACACAGCCTCACCATCTACAACACACATACATCACAACTGCACACAATCACAACACATCTCCACACACAACCACCCACCCCACACACCCCATTAACCAAAAAACACTCCACCATTTGCACCACCCACCCACAACAACCACTACACTGTCACCATGTCCCCACAAAAACACTTGCCCTTGACCGATGAACTGTTGAGGGTCATGGTAGATGAAATCGTCAGGGCTGAGCCACAGCTGTTCAGAGCACAGGTCCAGCAAACATTCATAGCCAGGAAAATGGAGTTATGGTGGAGGATCGGTGACAGGGTAAACTCAGTGGGAAACCTTCCATGCACAAGGGAGGACATCGGGAAGAGATGAAATGACCTACAGGGGAAGGTGCATTCCATGGCGTCACAACACCAGATTGCCATCCACAGGATGGGCAGTGGGCCCCCACCTCCTCCCCCGGAGTTCACAGCATGGGAGGAGAAGGTTTTGGCTATTCTGCATCCAGAGGGCCTGACTGGAATACGCAGAGGACTGGAGACTGCTAAGTCATGTAAACTCCCCTGGTACATTATACACCTGTACCGCATGAGAAACAATCCCCCAATCACTGCCAATATCAGCCCATCCTACACTGATCCTTAATCCCCTAATCAGCAAAAACCCTTCCCCTGCATATCCACACCACCCAACTAACACCATCCCAACCAAATCCCCCCCCAAGTTAAAGGAAAGCATGCTCAGCTGGATGAACTACTACTGCCACAATGCATTACTACATACTAAAATATTCTAAAATGTGCACATTCAACACTGGAACACCTGCATGTATGAGCAAGACATATGCTACATAATCGTGAGGTGTCATTTACAACCCATGACATGGCAATGATAGTAATGCACCACAAAAGACACAATCCCCCATCTAAGCTGAAACCTTTGTGAAAAAAATACTCCAGCAATGTACAATTGGACTGTAGCAACTGTCATTGTCATCCCTGGGATGCACCTTAACAGCAGCATGGACCATGGCATCAGACTACAATCATATAAACCTGATACCAACAACCGTCTGGTCCAGCCACAGGTACAACAGTCACTGTCACCCAGCATCACATTACCGAAATTGCCAGTCCTCCACAGGAAGAAGGCACCAGTGCCGAGTACAACTTGGGATGTCTGGATCCGAATGACATAGCTGGCCCATCTGGGACATCTGATCAATCACCCACAACCAGTTTACACCCAGCCCACGGCAGAGGACCCCACACCTGTGGCCAAAACATGTCAGCCAATTCCACGTTCCCAAACCTGTGTCCCAAGGACAGCTCAATCAGCAGTGTGCCCAACAGTACAGAGACCTGAGTCTTACCCTAACACCCAAGACGATGAAGGCCCTGGTGTCACTGGGAGTGGGCCCACTGTGCCAGGGACACAGGCACACGGGGCTAGGGCCAGTGGGAGGGCACCTGTGGGACAAGGGTTGGCGGCCACCCAGGAAAATGACTGGCCAGGAGGTAATCTCCCAAGTCCTGAGAGCATATCAGCATTCCCAGGACAGGATGAGCCAGATACTTTCCACATTGCAGGAGAACCAGAGGCTGTAGAGGGAACACCACCAGGAGGCCATGCAGCAGCGGCAGGCACTGAAAGCCATCATGGCCTCCATTGCAGGGGTGCTAAAGGAATTACCCACCACCTGCATGAGTCCTCTACCCACCAGCAGGCTCCTACCACTGGCCAGAGTCCAACACAGCCCTCAACATCTGCTACAGCTAGTGGAATGGAGGCCCTGCCAGAGGACTAACAGGCCACTATCACCCCTCTCTCTGTAGCTGAGAACTTCCCCCGCAAATGTGGTTGTCGAGCCAGACATCCTGCAAGAAATGAAGGAAAGACCAATCCCGCTGCCAGGAAGTGACCCTCTCCTGAACTGTCTCCCTTGTGTCCTACTGAGTCACCCTATTGAATCTGCACTGTCATTGCCCCATTTTCCATTGGCCCCTGGATACTGGACTTGTACTACCCACAGCTGTGCCTGCTACTCTGATGATTTCAAACAGCATGATCCCACTCTTCTCTTTTTTCGACTATATTGTCGAAATAAACACCACTGAGCACATGTACTGATTCCGTTATCTTATTGAGTGATATACCAATGTTTGTAATCCGAAATCAAAATGTCAAAAAACATCAGACAAATGTATGTCATGGAAGGGGATGGAAGATGGAGGAAAGTGCTCACAAAATAGGTCTTCCTCACACAGGATCTGATTTATTGTCCAAAGGCAGCCAGCAGATGAGGCAGGAAACTGGGTTAACAAAACATTGCCTGTAAATATTACAAGACAGTGAGAATAGACACATTAGGATCTCAATTTAGGTGGTCACTAAACATGCTGTACTCTTACAAACTTCCAACATGGGATTTGAATTACTCAGTGTGGACGAATGGAACATTGCCTACAGTATATGACATCTCCCACACTATAACATATGCCAGTACCTCACAACTGACACTCCCAAACAGTATCCAAAGTTACAGTTTCAATGACTGCTTCTTAACATCCTGGGTTGGGAGTTCAGTCAGGGAGAGCCTTACAATTGAGGATATGTTTGTGTCAATAAGCCCAAATGGTAAATCCATGTGAAAAGACTGTAAACTGTTTCCAACAAAAGTTGGCACACAAGGTAGTGCTACACTTAGCATAAACATGTTAGTAACACAATTTGTACTGCAACACTTGTGCTGAATGTACACATCATGGCCCTCATTACAACATTGGCGGTAAATGCCGCTTACTGCCGTGCAGAAGACCGCCAACACACCGCTGCGGCCGCGGAAATCCGCTACAGCTATTACGACCCAGAGGCCGGAATCTGCCAACATCTAGACACCCACACAAGTCCACCACACCAAAGGTCAGTGATAAACTGGCGATAACAAAACCTCCACCATCACGGCAACAGGAAAAGGCCTACATTATCACGACCCACGAATCCACGCATTGGTATTCCATTGCTGGTACACACCGCTGCGCTCAAAATACACACACATTTACAAAACACAACCACATTGGACAAATCGAAATACACACACCACACCCACACACTCAATACAATATAAAACACACACCCACATCACCCACAAACCCCTACGACAAAAATTGAGAAAGAAGCCCAGAGAGAGACACCACCATCAACAAACTAGCATCCACAGGCACACAACACCATCACTCACACAACATCCACGCACCTCACACAACACACACAAACACATCCCCTCATACATAACAACACACACCACCTCACACATCACCCACACCACACCATGGCACTGCAAAGACACCCCAGGTTCTCTGAGGAGGAGATCAGGGTCATGGTGGAGGAAATCGTCCGGGTAGAGCCACAGCTATTCGGATCACAGGTGCAGCACACCCCCATTGCTAGGAAGATGGAGCTATGGCGCAGAATCGTAGACAGGGTCAACGCAGTGAGACAGCACCCAAGAACACGGAATGACATCAGGAAGAGGTGGAACGACCTACGGGGGAAGGTGCGTTCCGTGGTCTCAAGACACCAGATTGGATTTCAGAGGACTGGCGGCAGACCCCCACCTCCTCCCCCACAACTAACAGCATGGGAGGAGCAGGTCTTGGCTATACTGCATCCTGAGGGCCTCGCAGGAGTAGCAGGAGGAATGGACTCTGGTAAGTCAGATCTTAACTACTTCATCCCCCACTCACCTGCATGCTATCACATACCTCCACCCTCACCCTCACCCCCATCACTCCAACACCTCACATATGTCCCACTATCAAAAACCACACATCCCAACACCAAGCCCTGCATGCAACACCAAAGCATGGACACCCATCACCAAAGCATGTCCACTACAGATACCCACACAGATCCCCAAACCAAATATCACACAAGGTCCTAGACAAGAATGTAAGCACTGGGGTACAGGTTTACCCACCCATTGCACACAATGGCACACACAGATGCAATAACCATGCATTTACACCCCTGCAGGACCCCTACCCAACGTCACCAGACAGGAGGTTCCAGACATGTCCACCCCCCCCCCCCCCCCACAGAAGAGGCCCACAGTGATGACAGCAGCTCTGTCCAACTGGATCTAGATGACCAGCCCTGCCCATCTGGTACCTCGGGATAGTCGGTTCCCCACACACTGGCACATGCAACCACAGAGCCTCCCCCCTCAGGAAACACCAGCACAGCACCTACCCAGCGGGCCCATACCTCTGTCCCCAAGACACGTCAAGCAGCAGTGTGTCCACCACTACAGGGAACCCAGGCAAACACACCAACCCAAGAACATCAGGGACCTGGGGGCAGTGGCAGTGGGCACATGGTTCAGGGGACAGAGGAACATAAAAACCGGGGAACTGGGAGGACTGCTGTGCGACAGGGGAAGGACAGGCCCAGGGAACCCACTCTCCACGAGGCCCTCTCCAACATCATGAGAGCGTACCATCATTCCCAAGAGACGATGGCAACGGTACTGGCCAAGTTTCAGGAGACCCAGCGGCTGCAGGAGGAACAGTACTTGGGGATCAGGGAGGACTTGAAGTCCATTAACACCGCCCTGGTCACCATTGTAGCGGTGCTGAAGGACCATCTGAACACCAGGAGGGACATTGTGGCAAAGCAAGGGGCCCCTGACTCTAGCCTCGATGATGAACTGCCCACAATCTCTGCCAGCGCTAGTGGACAGGAGGCATCGCCACAGGACACCAGCACCCCAGCCCCTGCAGATGGAGAACCACCCCGCAAACGGTCCCTGAGATCCAGGACAAAGACAGAGAACAATGCCAAGACCCCTGCCAAGAAATGAGACCACCCAGAATGTCATCCTTCTGTCCCACTTCATCACCCTGTCCATCCATCAACTGCCCTAGCTCCACTTCCTATGCCCCTTTGGACAATGCACCTGTGAGACTAATAACTGGACTCTGCCATGGACATTCCTCCACCATCATCCCTGACCATTTTCCAACCCCCTCATCTAATTTGCACTTAAATAAACACCCTTGAATCACAAAACAATCTGGAGTCAGTCTGTGCTTTCACAAATGTGTATTTGCTATAACTAACGAAAATAACAATGTCCATTGTATTGTCAACATACCTATGTCACACAGCTCTAGTCCATGAGATAACATAGCAGAGGTCACACAGTGGGACCCACATCTGTGAAATGGAAAGGCAAAGTGACAGGTCAGGGTCCATACACTGGGTGAAAGTGACAGACATATGATAGGTCTAACAACTGTATGAGCTGTAGGAGGCAGTGATGTCTTCTTACCGGTGTCTCACTGGAAGCATTGCTGGATCACGTTGTTTCTGTTGTCGATAACCTCTTCTTTTGCCTTCTCTTCTTCACTGTCCACAGGCTCCACAGCTGCCACAAGACCTCCTTCTGGACCATCCTCCTGCAGAAAAGACACCTGTTGTCGCAAAGCCATGTTGTGCAGCATACAACAGGCCACGATGATCTGGCACACCTTCTTTGGTGAGTAGTAGAGGGAACCACCTGTCATATGGAGGCACATGGCCTTCAGGAGGCCGAAGGTCCATTTGATCACTCTCCTAGTTCGCCCATGTGCCTCATTGTAGCGTTCCTCTGCCCTTGTCCTGGGATTTCTCACTGGGGTCAGTAGCCATGACAGGTTGGGGTACCCAGAGTCACCTGCAAATGTCGAGGGACAAATGTTTGACACACACTAAACCTTAGGGACAACCCCAGACCCAGACAACTATTCACAGGGTATAGGGTCCTTGTCCTCACCTATTAGCCACACACGGTGCCTCTGGAGTTGCCCCATCACATAAGGGATGCTGCTATTCCTCAAAATGTAGGCGTCATGCACTGAGCCTGGAAACTTGGCGTTCACATGGGAGATGTACTGGTCGGCCAAACACACCATCTGCACATTCATTTAATGGTAGCTCTTCCTGTTTCTGTACACGTGTTCACTCCTGCGGGGGTATCAATGCCACATGTGTCCCATCAATGGCACCTATGAAGTTGGGGATGTGTCCCAGGGCATAGAAGTCACCTTTCACTGTGGGCAAATCCTCCACCTGAGGGAAAACGATGTAGCTGGGCATGTGTTTCAGCAGGGCAGACAACACTCTGGACATCACGTTTGAGAACATAGGCTGGGACATCCCTGATGCAATGGCCACTGTTGTTTGAAAAGACCCCCTTGCCAGGAAATGGAGTACTGACAGGGCCTGCACTAGAGTGGGGATCCCTGTGGGATGGCGGATAGCTGACATCAGATCTGGCTCCAACTGAGCCACAGTTCCTGGATTGTGGCACGATCAAGTCTGTAAGTGATAATGATGTGTCTGTCTTCCATTGTCGACAGGTCCACCAGCGGTCTGTACACCGGAGGATGCCTCCATCTCCTCACCTGCCCCAGCGGACGTGCCCTATGGACGAGAACAGCGAGCACAGAGTCAGCCAACACTGAGGTAGTAAAAAAATTATTTATTGCATACATTTGTCAATCCGCTATTTGCCTGTCACTGTGTGTATGCAAGGCCTAGATATGTGTGACGCATTTAAAAATAATGCCATGTGGCCCCCTGAAATGGCGGCTGCCTGACCTGTAATGTGGGACAAGGGGATATGAGGTAACTGCGCTGGCGTTGTACACCATCGCGGTAGGCGGTCGAAGACCGCAGCAAAATCCTGCATTGGTTAACATTGGGCCCTATGGGTCCCAGAAGCCAATGATGATGTACGCCGGCAGTGATGGTACGCACCGCCGCGGACGTGACCGCTATTTTCTCTCTGTTCACTCGCTTGATACCTGACCATCGACAGGAGAGGACCTACACTGCAAGTGTGCTGTGACCTGTGTCTAGAAGCGACAATCGCTCATGTGTCTGGGGAAAGGGCCCCTGCCTCCACTTTGGAGGAGTTGGAGAAGTTAGCGGATGTGGTCCTCCCCCAGTACACGCTACTCCTCCAGACAAACAGGTGAGTACACTGTGAGCATGCTGTATGGGCAATGCCTGTTTGGAGTGGTATGGATGGATGATACGGGGGGGTACTGAGGCCTGCATGAGCGGACGGTGAGTGTATGTGCGTCAGGGCAAGGGTGGGAACGTGGGCCAATGACTGTGACGGTCCAGACGGTTAAAGATCATCCTTTTCCCCTGTACTATTCCTCTAGGTCAGCGCCCACCAGAAGAAGGATATTTGGCGTGCCATCGCCAAGGACGTCCGGACCCTGGGGGTCCACCACAGATGGAGCACCCACTGCCGGAAAAGATGGGAGGACATTCGCCGCTGGAGCAAGCAGATGGGGGAGGCCCAGCTGGGGATGGCCTCCCAATGTGGGAGGGGTGCCCATCGCACCATGACCCCCCTGATGTTTCGGATCCTGGCGGTGGCGTATCCGGAGTTGGATGGGCGCTTGAGGGCATAACAGCAGCCACAAGGGGGTGAGTACAGTCACATCCATCTGACTCTGCGAGCATTAGGAGGTGTCTGGGTGGGGGAGGTGGGCAGTGGGTTACCCTAGGCCAGGGCGAGCTTTGTAGGCAAGGACCCTTTGTGAGGCAGGCTATGTGGCACCCCAACCCCACCAGTGGTAAGAGCCATCTACACCTAGTCAGGCTCCTGTGACTTCCTTGTGTGCAGCAATCGGGCATAGGCCTTGTACCCCATGTCCCTGTGATTAATTAGGGAACTCTCATGGCATCGTGCAGAGGGCTGCTGTGTCTGTAGTGTCCACCAACAGTAGCAGTATTGCATGCACTGAACATGTCTTTCTTCTTTCTCCCCCCCCCCTTTTTGTGGTCTCCCTGTTCTTGTGTGCATTAGCATCATCAGGCGGAGGAGCAGTGCCACCAGAGCAGGAGGGAGCTGCATCCCACAAGGCCCTGGAGGGCGAGACAACGGAGACTGAAGTCACCAGTGGGACGGAGGGCAAGGGGAGCTCCATGGTGGGGACAGGAGCAGAGACCAGCGACACCGACTCCTCCTCTGATGGCAGCTCCCTTGCGGTAGCAGGCCCCTCTGTGCCCACCGCATCAACAGGTACAGCCGCCACCCCCACTACCAGCACCACCCTCCCAGCAGCCCCTCAGCGTGTGTCCCGTGGCCGCTCACCCAGGAGGGTGGGCATCTCCTTTGCCCCAGGCACCTCAGGCCCTGCCCCAGTCAGCCCTGCTGCCCTCAGTGAGGAGGCTATTGACCTCCTGAGATCCCTCACTGTTGGGGAGTCTACCATTCTGAATGCCATCCAGGGTGTAGAGAGGCATTTGCAACAAACAAATGCATACCTGGAGGGCATTCATTCTGTCCAGGCAGCCCAACAGCGAGCATTTCAGGCTCTGGCCTCTGCACTGATAGCAGCCATTGTCCCTGTGTCCAGTCTCCCCCTCCAACCTCCTCCACCCAGACCGAATCCCCTGTACCTCAGCCTATCCCAAGCACACCATCAGACCAGCATGCACACACTTCAACACACAAGGGTGGCTCAGGCAAACATAAGCACCACACATCCCACAGGCACTCACACAAGCACCATACCCATGCAGACATACCAACATCCACTGCATCCACTGTGTCCCCCTCCTCCAAGTCTCCCTCCTCCCTCCCTATCTCATCTCCACTCACACCTGCATGCACTACATCTTCAGCCACTACCTCCATCACCAGCACGCCCATCACCACACACCGCTCACGTGCAGTCACCACCCCCACTACCATTCACACATCCCCTGTGTCCTCTCACAGTGTGTCTGTGAGCCAACCTCCCAAAGTACACAAATGCAGTCACACACCCACCCAACAGCCATCCACCTCACAACAGCCTCCAGCCCAGGCACCTTCACCCAAAGTCAGCAAACGTACACTTCCTACATCCACTACCTCTTCCTCCACTCCCAAACCCCCTCCATCTACCTGTCCCAGTGTGTCTAAAAAGCTATTCCTATCAAATGTTGACCTCTTCCCTACACCTCCCCTCCCCCCGTCCGTCCCCTAGGGCCCGCATTTCCAGGTCCCAACCCAGCACCTCAGCCACCACATCACCGAGTACAGTGGTGCCAGCAATAGCGGGATGTTGGAGTGCGCCAAGCAACAGGTCTGCCAGTGTCCCAAGGAGCAAGGCCAAGGACATTCCCCCACCTCCAAAACAGAAAAAGGTGCCCACATCCCGGAGGGAGAAGGCAAAAACACCTGCCACCAAGGGCTCAGGCAAAACAAAAGTGGAAAGTGGGAAGACAGCTGCGCCACCATCCAAGGTGGGGAAGGGCCAAAAAATCAAAGGCAGGTCCACGACGACGCCAACCTGCACGGCGGACAAGATCGCCACCGGCACCGCCACCTCCACCGCCACCACAGACACCGCCGCCAGCAACGCAGACACTGAGCCCTTCACCAGCACCGCAGACACTGAGCCATTCACCAGCTCCGCAGTCAGTGAGCCCGCCACCAGCACCGCCGCTACTGACACCGTCGCCAGCACCGCAGTCAGTGAGACCAGCACCGCAGTCAGTGAGCCCCGCCACCAGCACCGCCGCCACAAAGACAGCTGCCAGCACCATTTCCACAGAGTCCGCCGCCAGCACCGATGCCACAGAGCCCGCCGCCTGCACCGATGCCACAGAGCCCGCCGCCTGCACCGATGCCACAGAGCCCGCCACCAGCACTGATGCCACAGAGTCCGCCACAAGCACCGCTGCTACTGACACCGCCGCCAGCGGCCCCGCGACATCCTGAGCCAGTGGCACCACCGCAGACATGGCTGCCATCCCCAGTGGTCAGTCGTACAAGGCTGGTGGTCAGTTCCAGGAGCCTGGCCAGCTTGCATGTTGCAGCACCGTCAGTGTATCGTCACATCCACTACCTCAGTCCTTGGTAGGTTGAAGCACTCTGGGCATAAAGCCCCCTCCAGAACCAGTGGAGTATCACATCCACTACCTCAGTCCTTAGCAGGATAAAGCACTCTGGGCACAAAGCCCCCTCCAGAACCAGTGGAGAAAGGCATCCACTATCTCAGTTCTTGGCAGGATGAAGCACTCTGGGCACCAAGCCCCCTCCAGAACCAGTGGAGAAAGCATCCACTACTCCAGTCCTTGGCAGGATGAAGCACTCTGGGCACAAAGCCCCCTCCAGAACCAGTGGAGAAAGGCATCCACTACCTCAGTCCTTGGCAGGATGAAGCACTCTGGCACAAAGCCCGCTCCAGACCCAGTGGAGAAAGGCATCCACTACCTCAGTCCTTGGCAGGATGAAGCACTCTGGGCACCAAGCCCCCTCCAGAACCAGTGGAGTATCACATCCACTACCTCAGTCCTTGGCAGGATGAAGCACTCTGGGCACCAAGCCCCCTCCAGAACCAGTGGAGAAAGGCATCCACTACGTCAGTCCTTGGCAGGATGAAGCACTCTGGGCACAAAATGCCCCCTCTAGAACCAGTGGCGAAAGGCATCCACTACCTCAGTCCTTGGCAGGATGAAGCACTCGGGGCACCAAACCCCCTCCAGAACCAGTGGAGTATCACATTCACTACCTCAGTCCTTGGCAGGATGAAGCACTCTGGGCACAAAGCGCCCTCCAGAACCAGTGGAGAAAGGCATCCACAACCTCAGTCTTTGGCAGGGTGAAGCACTCTGGGCACAAAGCCTCCTCCAGAACCAGTGGAGAAAGGCATCCACTACCTCAGTCCTTGGCAGGATGAAGCACTCTGGGCACAAAGCCCCCTCCAGAACCAGTGGAGAAATGCATCCACTACCTCAGTCCTTGGCAGATTGAAGCACTCTGGGCACCAAGCCCCTTCCAGAACCAGTTGAGTATCACATCTACTACCTCAGTCCTTGGCAGGGTGAAGCACTCTGGTCACAAAGCCCCCTCCAGAACCAGTGGAGAAAGGTATCCGCTACCTCAGTCCTTGGCAGGATGAAGCACTCTGGGCACAACAGCCCCTCCAGAACCAGTTGAGAAAGGCATCCACTACCTCAGTCCTTGGCAGGATGAAGCACTCTGGGCACCAAGCCCCCTCCAGAACCAGTGGAGTATCACATCCACTACCTCAGTCCTTGGCAGGATGAAGCGCTCTGGGCACAAAGCCCATTCCAGAACCAGTGGAGAAAGGCATCCACTACCTCAGTCCCTGGCAGGATGAAGCACTCTGGGGACCAGGCCCCCTCCAGAACCAGTGGAGAAAGGCATCCACTACCTCAGTCCTTGGCAGGATGAAGCACTCTGGGCACCAAGCCCCCTCCAGAACCAGTGGAGAAAGGCATCCACTACCTCAGTCCTTGGCAGGATGAAGCACTCTGGGCACTAAGCCCCCTCCAGAACCAGTAGAGAAAGGCATCCACTTGAGAGACTGTGGCTTTGCACTCCACAGGATAAAGCAGTGGGCAACCCATCCACTGAAAAGACTTGAGACTGTGGCTTTGCACTCCCCAGGATAAAGCAGTGGGCAACCTACCCACTGAAAAGACTTGAGAGACTGTGGCTTTGCACTCCCCAGGATAAAGCAGTGGGCAAACCACCCACTGGAGAGACTCGAGAGACTGTAGCTTTACACTCCCCAGCATAAAGCAGTGGGCAAACCACCCACTGGAGAGACTTGAGAGACTGTGGCTTTGCACTCCCCAGGATACATCAATGGGCATGGAGCCCCCTCGTGGAGCTGGCGTCATGCACTCATCTGGCTGAGGTGCCCCCCCTTCCCTTCCCCCTGAGGTGCCTGTTTCATTTCGATCTGATGCCCCAGCAGTGTTCTCTCCGTTTGCAGTCTGGTATTGAGTGTGGGCCTCGCCTGTGCATTTTGGGCCCAGTGGTCCACGGACTTTGAATGGTGCACTATCCGGACTTGTATGGTTGGTGTACATAATTGTTTATACTGTATTTAAAGTTCTGACTAATGGATTTTTATTGATTACAATCGTTACAATCATTTCCTTTTGTCATTGCGTTCTTCCAGCGGGGTGTTGGGGGGTGTAAATCTATTGTTGCAGCATGTATTGGTGTGTGTGTTGTTGTGGGTGGGGGTGTTGCATGTGTGTGTCACTCTCTTTTCCCTCCCCCCCCCCTGTGTTGTAGGTGCATTACTCACCGTGGTGGTCGCTGCCGTCTTTCGTGCTCCTGGTAGAGGAGCAGGAATACTATCGCAGGGAGGATTTTGAGTTCTGGCTCCATGGCGTCCTGGTTCCTCGTGGGTTGTGTAGAGGTGAGTGTTTCCCATTCCAAGTCCTGTTTCCGCCGTGTTTTTGTTCGCGTTGAATCCGCCCCGGAAAAGGTGGCGGATTGGCCTCTCATAATAGTGTGGGCGGTACATTGTCTTCCGCCTGTTTGTTGGCAGTTACCGCCATGCTGTTTGTTTCTACCGCCGTGGTGGTCGGAGTGTTAAAGTGGCTGTCTATGTTGGCGGTTTCTGCCATGGTCGTGATTCAATTTTTTTTTACCACCGGCCTGTTGGTGGTCTTACCGTTGCTTTAACACCGACCGCCAGGGTTGAAATGAGGGCCATAATCCCTTGTTTTCTAATTGTGTACAAAGAAGTCAAACATCATCTGCACAGTAGCCATAATGCCAGTAAGTGACATCTCATCAGCCACACAGCAGATCAGAACAGTTTTAGATAACAGTTTTTGCATTCATACCTGACTGTCATTGGAGGTATTGGAGGATCAGCTGAGTTGTTGAGTGCACCTCATCCTCAGCATCACGATCTTCATCCCTGTCATCCTTTATCTGCCACCGGTACAGCAGCCACCTCTTCCTCCTCCAGTAAAGGAACATGTCTTCTCAGGGCCAAATTATGTAGCATGCAGCAGGCTACAAATATCTGTCAGGCAAACCTTTTGCGGAGAGTAGAGCAGGGAACCTCAAGAGATGTGCAGACATCGGAATCTTGCTTTCTTGAAGCCAAACGTGCATTCAATCACCCTTCTTGTCCTGCCATGGGCCTCATTATAGCAATTTTCGCCTTCTGACCTGGGATATCTCACTGGTGTCAGCAGCCATAATAGTTTAGGATATCCAGTCACCTGTATAGAAGACATTTGCACACATTGCAATCCAGTAGTGGCATAAGGTAATCTATGAAGAATGAATGGCTAACTATAAAACAACAAAAGAATGGACTCACCAATGATCCAAGCCCACTCACTCTGTAGTTGTGCCATCATGTGTACAGAGATAGAAGTCAGAAATAGTACTATCGTCCATAAGTCGGATACAGTTATCAAACATCCACACATTGAAAAGATGATACATCATACATATTGGCAGATGACACTCACTTCACTAGTGAGTTCACACAAGTTGACCTCGTACATCAAGCAACTAGTGATTAACATCAAGCTATGACGCACTAGGATGACATAGAAATCATAAAAATATGTAAAATGGCAGCCGCCTGTCCTGCATGCAGAGGACAGATGGAAATGACCTCATTCTGCCGGCGTTAGTCCTCATGGTGGTAGGCACCGTGGTGCAACTCCTCATTGGTTAACATTGATTTCTATGGGAAACTGGGGCCAATGATGATCACCGTCGGCAGTGGCAGTCATGACCCAGCGGCCGTGACTGTAATTTTTAATAGTCCAGCTCACTTGACTCCTGACACTCGAGCAAGCAAGACCTCCACTGCATGAGCTGCTGTGTTCTGTATCTGGAAACCACAATGGCACACTGTGCAGGAGATAGGGCCCCAGCCTTCACCCAGGAGGAACTGTAAAAATTGGTGGAAGGGGTACTACCCCTGTATGGACAGTTGTACGGGGCTCCAGATAAACAGGTCAGTACAATGTGGAATACTTATCAGCTAGGGTGGTGTTTGAGGTCGAAAGTGTGTGAATACTGACACATCCAGACTGACTGCTGGTGTTGTGTTGTATTATAGATAATGGTGTAATGTGGACTCAGTATGAGCATGTGCTGTGCATGCTGTGTGTAGGCCACTGCTGTAGGTGTACTATAACTCTACATGATTATCTTCTTTTGTCTATGTCTACCACGCAGGTCAGCATCCATCAGAAAAAGGGGATATGGTGAGCCATCGCCAAGCAAGTCCATAGCCGGTGGCACACCCACTGCAGAAAGCGGTGGGAGTACCTGAGATGCCAGGCCCAGAAGACCGGAGGCCCAGCTGGGGAAGTCCTTCCAACGAGGGAGGGGTGCCCGTCGGACCCTGACCCCCCTAATGGCCCACATACTGGCGGTGCCCTACCCAGAGATAGATGGGCGCTTGAGGTCCCCACAGCAGCCTCCAGAAGGTGCGTACAGACTGTTTAATATCAGTTGTATGGGCTTCTATTGTGTCAGTTAGATTACTTGGGTACTAATGAGGTGTGTGTACATAAGATCAGATTACAGTCTCTGGCTATTACTTCCACCGTTTAGAAGTGGTCTAAGTTAGCTTTTCAACACCATGCAGGCAGTAATTTGGTGGTGCCATGCCTCCTTGTCCAGTGACGTTTAGACACACTCCTCTGTTGAGTGATTCTCAAACCTCTATTCTCCATCCCTGAGTCTGCTTTAGATAGCCAATGCCATCTTGTCAGGGCTGATATTGGGTAATAAGTACTGTGAGTAGGGAACTTCCACTGTGAAATAATTGCATTGTCAATGGACTTCTGTACATCATGAGTCCTTTGCCTACCTGTCCTATATTTTGTGTGCAGTGTACTTATCCAGGACATTTTTTAAAAAAGTGTCAAAAGTGTCAGACAGGTAAGTATTTGTGGGTAGTTGGTAGTTATTACCATTCTAGAACAACTGATGACAGACTGCAGCATGTCCAAACAAGTTGTCTTGTGGAAATTAGGAGGTAACAGCTTGAATATTAGGTTATATCTACATGACCAATATTTGGGGACAATGTATCATGGCCATTCCTTGCCACGTCAGAGGAGGAGTAGAGTACTTGTTGGTATGTGTACTAGATGGGTAGGTATTGACCCTTAACTCCCTTTCTTTCTCTCCCACCCTCTCTCCCTGTCCTCTTCTATCCTTGTGTGAATCAGCATCATCAGGCGAAAGAGAAAGCGCATCGGCGAGTGGGGAAGCTGCAACCCAAGGGACCCAGGAGGCAGAGTTCACTGATGCTGAAGGGACCAGTGGGACGGAGGGTGAGGGGAGCACAACGGGGGAGACCGGTACAGCTACATCATCCTTGGATTCCTCCTCCGATGGAAGCTCCCTGGTGGTGGTGGACCCATCTAGGTCCATCCCAACACTATCCTTGTCCGCCACCCTCCCTACCAGCACTGTCCTCCCTGTGGCTCCACACCCAGTTTCCTGTGCCCGCTCACCCAGGAGGGTGGGAGTCTCCTTCGCCGCAGACACCTCTGCCCCTGCCCCAGTCAGTCCTGCTGCCCTCAATGAGGAGGCTATTGATCTCCTGAGGCCCATCTCTGTGGGGCAGTCAACCATTGTGAATGCTATCAAGGGACTGGCATCCCAGATGCAACAAAGTAATGTCTACCTGAAAGGCATTCATAGTGCCTTGGCTGGCCTGCAGACATTGTTTCAGGCTCTGGCCTCCTCTTTGACGGCAGCCAGTGCCCCGTCATCTTCCATCCCCACTCCAGCTACCTGTGACCAATCCTACCCCTCTCTCCCTCATCCAACCAGAGCACACATTCACACCAGCATTTACCCACCACAACAGACAAGGTGCACAATGACAAACACAGGCACCACAAGACTCACCACAAGCATGCACACAGTCAATACACACCTGCAGACACAACAGACACTCCCTACACTGTCTCCCCACCACCTCCTTCCTCACAGTCACATCACCACTCTCACCTGCTCTCACTACACCAACACTCCCTGATCCTGCTACCAGTAGTGTCATAGCCACGGACACTACGAGAGCAGACCTGCAGACATCCACCCCACACACCACATCCAACCTCACCACAACAACCTTAATGACCACATGCAGCACATCCACCTTACTTGCAGACACCATCCCAACATACACTCACACATCTTGCATCCCATCTCCCTTCATCTCTCCCCCCAAAAAACCATAAACGCCCTCACTCACCCAACATACACCCACCACACACAAGCACATACTGCACACACCTGCATCCACATCCAGCACACTAACACCTCCTACAACCACTCCCTCTACCTCCACTCCTAAACCTTTTACCCATGACTGCGCTGTGTACCTAAAAAAATATTTCCTTGCCTGTTCCCTGCTCCTGTCCCACCCCGCGATGCCCCTAAGCGCCATGTCTCCCTGCCTCAACCCAGTCCTTCTACCTCTGAGTCCTCCCATGGCCCACCTAGTAGTGCCCATGCCCCTTCCGAAGTTCCCTACTCCTACCCCAAGATCCAAATCCCCTCCCCCCAATGAAAATCAAAGGCAACCCCACCTACCAAACCTAAACCCAAAGACCCCCTTTCCAAGCCCAAGGCCACACCACCACCACCCCCCTCACCCCTGAGGTGCCTGCACCTGCGCCACTGATGCCCCTGCCATGTGGAGACCAATTTGTAGTCAGGAGTCAAGTTGGGGCATATGACTGTGCTCAATGTGCCTGGGGCACTTGTGACAATTGGACTGGCCAGTATACCTAAGTTGTATATAGTTTTTTAAATGTATTAATCATTTCAATACGTCTGTACCACTGAGATTTTGGTGTCAAGATTCCTTAAACATGGTTGTGTTATATCTGTATACATTGGTGTGTGTGTGATATGTGTATGGGATGCATCTGTGTTGCTGCATTCACTGGTTTGATGACTTGTGCCATGTGCTTGTTGTGATGTGTTGTTATAATGGTGTGTGGCATTGTTTGGTAGTGGTATGTGCATCCGTGGGTATAGTGATGGATCTGTGATGTCCTTTGTAAATTGGTTGGACGTGGCGTGTCATATGAGGCCTTGTTTGGATGTCTATACTATTTATTTGATTGTGTGTTGTTCTTACGTATTGCTGTCAGTATGTGTTGTAAGGTGGAGTTGTTCGATGTGCCTTTCTGACAATGCGTTTGTTTTGTTTGTTTTTGATGTTGTTGGGTAATTGTGGGGTGTTGTGTATGGATGTGTTTGCCAGAGGCGGTGGTGTGCGGTGTGCTGTGTGTATGGCACATGTCTGTTGGCCATGGTGTGTGTATTTAGCGTATGCGTTTCTATACTTTTTGTGTGCGTGTGTGTCTGTAGATGTGTGATATGGGCATTTGTTTGTGTGTGTGTGTGTGTGTGTGTTTGTGTGGCCGTCACTGCCCATGGCGGATGTGTGGGTGTGTAATACTGCCCCTCCCTCCAGTGTGTGCTAGGCGGAGGTACTTGCGGTTGTCTTCGTGGTCGTTGCTGGTCCTGGAGGTGTATGGCGAGATACAGCAGTGGGAAGACTTCCAGTTCGGGCTCCATAGCGGACGCGGACGCGGACGCGTTTGTGTACCTGGAGGTAAGGGTCTCCTTTTCTACTGACCGTTCCTGCTAGGCTTTTCATGGTGGTCGGACCGCCCTGGAAATCCTGGTGGTCTGCTGACTCATAATATGGTGAGTGGTGAATTGGTCCCCGCCGGCCTGGAGGTGGCTACCGCCGTTGGCGGCAGTCCGACCACACTAGCGGTAATGGGGAAACTTTGCTGTGTTGTGGTGGTCGTAATATGGCGGTCTGCACTGCCAGCCTGGCTGCAGTGTGACCCCCACCACGGCGGTCCAGTGACCACCAAACTCGTAAAGAGGGCCTTAATCTGGCAGAAAGTAACACTTAATACCTGATATCTAAGGATTGCTGAAAATGCACCATGCTTTTACCAACTTGTAGTCTTTCTGCCCATTTTATTGATTGTA